>NC_059436.1:8257394-9718575 GCF_021028975.2 Sphaerodactylus townsendi
GATTTGGGATAGCAGGAAAGACCTTTCTGTACCCAAGATTGTGAAGAACCACTTAACAGGCAGTAGATCAAACTAAGCTGGAAGAACCAGTGGTCTGACTGAGCCAATATAGATGTGTGGTTTTAAAGAGTTGGACTGAGTTTTCCCATGCTCAGCTCAGGTTCCGTGTGGCCATCTTTGGGGAATGGCTGTTGAAAAACAGAGGAAAGCCCGCTTTGGCTTGGATCATTGCCACAGAAGGGCTCATCTCTTCCCGAAAAGCCTTTTCCCCATGCCAGAATTGCACCGGTGGGTGTGTGTGTGTCAGGGGGTGTTATTTCTTAGTGTTTTGCTGCTTGATGTGGGCCACCCTGTGCATGTGAAACAGCAAAAACTGGGAAACCAGGTCTGTTTTGACATGGGAGGCGGGGAGGAAGGAGTCCTTCGTGGTGATGCTCCCACCCCAAATGGACTCTTCTTTATTTTTTTTAAACAGCCATTCCCTGCAGATGCTGTGTGGTTGCAAAGAATTTAAATTGTATCCAGGGTAGCAGGACCCAACTCTTTAAGAAATAGAGGAGCCCTTAGTATGAATCAGCTTTTATGATGGTAGCCGTGTACAAATGATTCTGTCCTAGCCTACCTCTCTAGGTTGTTGTATGAGGCTGGAATACGAGGTAGAACTGAAGTATGTGTCTTTGTTAACAATCAAAACACTTACGTGTCTGTCTGAATGGGCTTCTTCTCTTTGTATGGGCCTGCCACGGCCCCATTCTGACACCAGCTGCAAAACAAGCCAAGGAGCAATATGATTGGCAGTGGGTGCGAGCAGTTTTCCAAAATCAGACATACCTCTCTGAAAAAGGATCTGGGCAGAAAGGGTTTTTTCACCCTTATGTTCTGGCATTTCTTCTTCTGCTGTTCAGAAAGAGAGTTCAGTACTACAGGAATCAGTTGCGGTTCCTTCTTACAGCCTAGACACTCCAAGGGTTTCTCTTTTCCATCCCAGCCTTGTTTTGTACAAGAAACAGTTCTGGCAAACTGCTTTTAATTGCCATGGAAAGACACAAGGCCCCCTTTTTTCCAACCTAGCTGATGGGGAATTGATTTGAGGTATCTGATGGATGCCCTTGGCAGGCTGCCATATCACTGAAGCAAGAAGATGGCATTAGAGGTTTTAATGCAGCATGAAAATTGCGAAGCGCATGGAGATCTTGTCATTGACATTTACAAACAATCTGTGGCAGAGGCAGGCACTGCATACAGAGAGAAATGTGCTTTCGAGGGCCCCTCTCCTTGTGTTACCAAAACAGTTCTGCATTTCAACTTAAGTGGTTTACAGGGAAAGAGTTAAAATTAACAGTCCTAACAAATGTTTCTATCAAGTACTGCTTTTGCTGAAAGGGCTTTTTCATTTGCACGCTCTGCTTCCTTCCTAGGGTTAACGTCATCGAGTTTGGAAATCCTTGGAGATTTGTGGGTGGAGCTTGAAGAAGGCAGCATTTGGAGATCTCAGCAGGGTTTAATGTCACAGAGTCCACTCTCCAAAGCACCTGTTTTCTCTGGGGGAGCTGACATGTCATCTGGATATCAGCTGTATCAGTTGCAATTTCCAGAGATCTCCATGCATGGAGGCTGGCAATTTTACTTGTACCTGTAGTTCAGCCCTCCACCCCCAATCCAGTTACAATTGGTTCCTCAGCTCTTGCTTTCTGTGCCTCCTGCAAAGGTGAGGAGGGTGACAACCAGAGACAGGACTTTTTTAGTGGCGGCAACTTGCCTCCCCCTTGAAGCTTGCCTGGCTTCCAACTAACTTTTAGCAGAGGCGTAGAGGGGCAAATGGAGCTCTACCCTGCCCCCATGACCCCCCTCACGTCCCCCTGCCCCCCCCACTTACCTTAGTTCCTCTCTCCTGCCTCTTAGTTCTTCTCTCCTGCAGCCTGGTGGGAACTACACTTCCCAGGAGCAAGGTTTCCTGGGAAGTCTAGTTTCCACCCAGCTGCAGGAGAGGAACTAAGGGGGAAAAGAGAGGAACTAAGGGGCAGGGGAGAGGAACTAAGGTAAATGGGGGGCGCGGGGGTGAGGGGCACCATGGAGGGAGGGGGCAATTTCCCACCCCCACATGACCCAATGGCGCACGTCCGGGGTGGAGCACCCCCTGTCCCGTTGGTGCTACGTCACTGCCTTTTAGACACCAAGCCAAAGCTTTTCTTTTTAACCAGACTTTTAACAGAGGGCTTTCCTTGTTTGTTTAGTTGTTTTAAGGTTTGGTTCCAGTTTTCAGTTTTAAAACCACTGTCTTAAAGTGTCGACCTGAAAACTGGGAAGTAAGATATAATGCAGGAAACACCTGTGTTGCTTAAAGGATGATTAAGTCCTGTGCTGCTTAAAGGATGATTGTCCTAATCATCCTGACAGTCACCTGTGGGACTGACATCTGAGATGACTTTATCAGAACCAACTTTTAAATGTGGAAATAGGACATTCTCTTGGCTGAAAGGGCAGAGGTTTTGAAGTTTCTTTGGGTACAGAGGTTCTCTGTGGGACATAGCAGATCTTTGTGTCAGTTTGCATAAATTTTATTCCATGCTTGTGTAACTGTAAGATTTACATAAAGCACATGTTTCAAAAAGATAATGGCCTGTTTCATATATGGTCGCAAACTGTGGTTTCCTGATGATGTGAAAAAGCTTGGGTGAGTTCTGGATTTGCATTCTGCCTTCTTCCTGCCCTTTTCCACTTTTCAGCAAGCCCTAGTTTGTCATTAGATTCAAACTCCTATAGTTTTCTGCAAAGTCTGCAATTGGCTGACTGCCCGTGAAGGGGAACCTGTGAACCTCAAAGTCTGCCAGATGCATGGTGCAATCCTAAGTAGTTATATCCTTTCAAATCCTTGGACTTAGAAGCATGCAACACTACTCAGGGTGGCTCTGCCATACTGTGTGTTACCAAACCAAGGTTTGCCATCTCATCTGGATCTAGGCCATTAATCTTCAGCACTTGCTTGGTTTCTTATCCAAAACAAATTAAATTTGGTAGAGCAATCTTCAAAGTTTCTAGCAATTTAGGGAAGTAAGGATTTTGCTTCTAGTAATCCAGCATGAGCTCCAGTAATGGAAACAGATTTCAGGCTTTTTTGTTGAAGTCCATAAAGTTCTCTGAATTTAATAATGAGTGTTGGTGAAATGTTTTGTAAACATTTAGTACTTGTTTATTCCCAACCTCTAGCTTAGTAAATAGATGGAAGACTATCATGTGATAGGCTAAATATACAATACTTAAGCAATAGTTAGATTGGGTATAAGAATGGCACCAATCCACGATAAAAGGGGGGATATTTCAAGATGATAGATCAGACTTGTTTTAATTATAGAAAATGTTCCAAGTTTTTCAGATGTTTCAGGAGGTTCCAGCCTTCTGCCTGATTGAGGTTTATAAAATGTTATGTGCTGTGGAGAAAGTATTGAAGCAAGGAAGTCAATGAAGTTGAAGGGAAGTAGATTCAAAACAGACACAAGGAAGTACTTTCTTCACAAAGTGCATAATGAACTTGTGGGATCTATTACCGGTAATATAAGGTTGGCCACAGATTTAGTGAGCTCTAAAAGGGGATTGGACACATTTCATGGAGGGGTGATCCATCCATGATTATTCACTCTGAAGACTAAATCAAACATCCATGGTTGAAGCTAGTATACTTTGAATACTAGTAGCCGGGTAGGATTTGGCCTCCATGTCTTCCTTGAGGGCCTCCTAGAGGCATCTGAATATGAGAAACAACATTCTGGGCTAGGTGGGCCTTTGGCCTGATCCAGCAGTGCTCCTCTTATTGTATGGATCACTTTTCCCAGAGAGGATAGGTTTCCTTTATTCAGTTGCAAAAAGTACTGGATATTTTTCTTCTTGCTGTTTTTGCAAAGTATCAGTTCTTTTCTTGAAGTGTCTGGGACCTTTGAGCATAGGTATTCCCTGGATTTTCTGCTTTTTTTCCTCGTTCATCCTCTCCTTTCTCTGCTCGAGATGTTGCTCTTTCTTTGTTATCTATGCTTGTTCATAAATTTGGTGTCAGGTGTCAGGAAGCAGGAGACAGGAGGCTGAGATGTCAAGAGGAGCTTTTAACTGTGGATGTGTCAGACTCCCCGTGGGATTTAAGCATGTTTCACACGTCACTTAAATCTCTTTTCGAGCTTCTCTCTTGTTATTAGAATCCATTTGTGAATGACAGAAAAGCATTGTAAGTGCATTTGAGTCAAAGGCTTAAATTGACTGACCATGACATTCACAGTCACATTTTAATGTTTTTGTGTGTTTAGAGTTATGGGAACAGAGGAGTTCTATCTGAAATGTATATTCTAGTTTATCTTCTGTTTTTGTGTTATGATGTGGTAATGACATTTCACATTGTGTCCTTCCTTTCTTGAAGTTGCCGGGCAGTAGTTTTAACACACACAGAAAGAAATACTTTCTTCACAGTATGCTTCATGAACATGTGGAATTCACGACCACAAGACATTTTGTGTGGATGTCTGTATTTTTAATTTGATTCTTACTCCTATTCTATGACTGGGGAATCTGTGGCATGACCTCTTTCTTCCCGCTGTCTAATCCCTAGCTAAAATGACAAGATGTAATAAATCTTTGTCAGTATTTCTAGTAAAGGAAACTAGTGTGGTGTAGAGATGAATGTATTGGGCAAGGACTTGGGAGACTGAGGCTCATTCCGCACATGCAGAATAATGCACTTTCAAACTGTTTCAGTGCTCTTTGAAGCTGTGCGGAATAGCAAAATCCACTTGCAAACAGTTGTGAAAGTGGTTTGAAAACGCATTATTTTGCGTATGCGGAAGGGGCCTAAGATTCAAATCCCTGTTCAGCTGTAAAACTCACTGGGAGATTTTGAGAGCCGGTGTGGTGTAGAGTATTGGACTCAGATGTGGGAGTCCCAAACTTGAATGCTATGGAAGCTCACCTGGGTGAGTGGCACGCACTCAGCTTAACCTACCTCAAAGATTTGTTGTGAGGATAAAATGGAGGAGAAGAGAAGACTGTAAACTGCTTTGGATCTCCATTGGGAGAAAATGTGTAAATGAAGTCACGAAATAATAATGAATATTGCTGGGCCAATCACGCTCTCTGTTAACCTGCTTCAGTGTAACTTGAGAATGAAGGTGATACACATTTACTGAATGTAAGAATAGATTCCCAAGTGATCATTAAGTGCTTGAAAACGTGCATCTGACTTTGGCCAGAGTCCTCGGCCCCCACTGTACAAATATTGGCTTTCAAATTACTTGGAGGTGGGAGGGAAGAGATTGGGGCTTGGTTTCCATGGCAACATGGGGCTCAACTTCTAACTTTTCTAAGGAAAAGCTTGCTTCTTGCCTCTCTAAGTGGGCAATTTTCAGCAATAACTGCCAGCGGGGTAGTCAGTTCCCCGGGCCGAGGTGACAAGCCTGATTGGGTAGATGTTGGCCTCAAACCCTTAAGTGGCCTCATTGGACACTCCCTGTCAGGAAGAATCAATTTAAAATAGCAAGATGTGCACCCCACCCCCGTTCACCAAATAGTGAAGTTCTGGAAGCCTCATGGCTTCCACTGCAATCCTCAGAACACTTTCCTGGAAGCAAGCCCCAGTGAATAAACCAGAGTAAAATTCTGCTTAGGATTTCTCTGTTGGCTTCCTTCGGATGATAGGGCACCAGTGACTTGGCATATTTTGTAAAATTTGCTATATTTACCAATATGGAAGCAGAGCAGAAGGAAAGGGGAAGAGGAGCCTTTAATGGAGATTCCCCCATGTAGAGCTGCTTCCCCAACAGGCTTTCAGAAAAAGATTCTGCTTCTCCTTTAACAGAGGATGGATATGTAAAAACAGGCAATTGAGGCTTTTCATGGCAATGCCTAACATGCCATTAAGCTTTTGATAAAAGGGACAGGACATTTCTCTCCAAGCTTGTTGGCAACCCTGCTACCCCACTCTCGGTGACTATACCTTACTCCTAAGTTCTATTAACTCCACATAGGAATCCTTATCTGCCACCATCTGTTCCAGCAAAAATAGAGTAGGCTCATTTTTGGTTGTTGTCGATAGTCAGTCTCTCTCTCTCTGGATCTCCGGGCGGATTACACAGAGTAAGCGAATACAGTCTTGTGGTACCTTAAAGACTAACAAAATGCTATTCCAATATAAGTGTTTGTGGATGAAAGCCCAATTCTTCAGATTCAATGAGCATCTAAATGTGTCTCTGGGTTCCGACCTTTCCTGCTGATTCTCCATCTCCTCCATTCACCTGGAAGGGCATCACATTTTCTAGGCTCTGATCTGTATCTCTTTCCCGAAAACTTCAGAAAGATTTCCCATTATCCAGGGGGCAATTTCCTAACCAGTGCCTCCTATACATGGAGTGTATAAAACTGCCAGTATGATGCATGACGCAAGGATATCTTTCTTTCCCTCCTCAGCCTTTCAAGCAGCAGGAGGGAACAGGGGGTGCAGGTGGGACGGCAGGACATAGCTGGAGAACCTGGCCCCTCTAAAAATGGCCCTGAGAAGGGCAAGGGTTTCTTGACATCCTATCCATACAGCACACAAACCTGCTTGGACTGTAATCATGCTGGAAAGATTTGTTCCGAAGTCAGCTTGGGACCCTGGAAGTGGAACCCTGGAAAGTGTACAAATGGCAGACAATGCCAAAAGGCAGCCCGGCATAGTGGTTAAAAGGGATGGACGCTAATCTGGTGAACTGGATTTGTTACCTTGCTCCTCCACATGAAGCCTTCTGGGTGACCTTAGGTTGTTATTATTATTGTTGTTGTTGTTGTTGTTATTAATATTTATAAACCGCCCTCCCCCGAAGGGCTCAGGGCAGTGAACAAACAAATAGATAGAGCACAATAAAATCAATAATCATTAAATAACGGCTCTGTATATATTAAAACCAACCCCATTAAAATGCAGCGTTCTAACATCAGGTATATCGATGGTGTCCTACTAATGAATCCCCTAAAAAAGAGGGGGGAAGAAGAGAAGAGAGACAGCAGGGTCCACAGATGTTATAGGAGAAAAGGAGGGGAAGGGGGGGAGGGGGGCCCCTCAGCGGCCAGACTCTCCAAAGGCCCGGTGGAACAACTCCATCTTGCAGGCCCTCACTTAAAAATCATTAAGATCACTCCGGCAGGGAGACCCTCGCTGTGAGCTGGAGGTAGAGTGTTCTCCACCAGAGGCAGGAAAACCAAAGCTGTAAAAGCTCTGGCCCGGGTGGAGGCTAGCCATATCATAGAGGGGCCAGGGATCACCAGTAAGTTGGCCTCTGCTGAACGCAGAGGTTGATTTGGGACGTATGGGGCAAGACGGTTCTCTCCGAACTCTCTCAGCCGTACCACCTCATAAGTTATCTGTTTTGGGGAAGGTGATTGTAAGCTGCTTTGAGACTTCCTAAAGGTAGAGAAGAGTGGGGTGTGAAAACAAACTCTTCTTTTTCTTCTTGAACATTCCCATGCAAGCAATCCACGTCTCAAGTTCCTGGTTCAGATTTCATTTGTGCATGAACTCCTTGGGGACCTTCAGCAATCTGCTGTCCCTAAGATCTCACCACCCCACAGAGGATGATGATGCTGCTGCTGCTGCTGCTGCTGCTGCTGCTGCCCTGTTATGAGATTGCTTGTCAGGATCAGTGAACAAATGTCTACAGAGCACTTTGGACACTCAGAAGGGCAAAAAAGCCCTGTGTAAGTGCTGCTTATTAGAGCAGACACAGGCTTTTTTCCTGTCACTGTTCTCTTCCAGCTGTCTGACATGGCCCCCATTCCTTTTCCACTTGACATCCATTTGTAGCAATCCTAGATCTTTGCTGCATGTGTCTGCCAACAACGTGACAGAGCTGCCCTGGTTGTTGTCTGCCCACAAACCCATGAACTCTCGACATTCTGAATAAATAAATGCTGCCCAAGCTGCACGGTTTGCCCTCAGGGATGTCCTGAAAACCACTTCTTTCTGCAAAAGTCACCATTCCCCATCTCTTTCTTCCCCAGACTCTTCCTTGCCTGTGAGTTGTCCCCTTTGGGAGCAGAAGCAAGACTGCTCACGACCACAGAAAGTTTTTGGGAGATCTCTAAAAGGAGTGTGACAGTTTGTTACTTGGTTGACATATGCAGAGGTGGAAATTATGGGATGCTTGAGGAGGTGGAATGGACCACTTTAGACAGAGCCAGCATGGTGTGGTAATTAGATTAGGATCTAGAAGACCCAGATTCAAATCTCTTCTCAGCCTTGGAAGCTTGCTAGGTGTCTGTATGCCAGTCATTTTCTGCCAGCCTAACCTACCTCACATGCCAGTTGTTGTGAGGATAAAAAAGGGGAGGAAGAGAAGTTGTAAGACGTTTTGGGTCTCCGTGCAGGGAGAAAGGCAGGGAGTAAATGTATGAAAATAGAACAGGGCAGAGGGTAGCATTTTGGAATGTTCTCTGGCTGTTAAAAATACTTCCTTCCTTTTCTGCCATGGATAGACAGAATGTTGTGGCAATCTGGAAGGTTGGAGTGTGGAACTGAGTAAACCATGATACAGCTGTGATGCTATATAAAGGGGACCAAGAGGAAGAAAGGCCTTCCAATGGCTTTCAACAGAAGGTAGTTAGGGTGACCTCCATAGGAAGAAAATTGTTGTTTAAGTTGCTTGGCTGATGTGTTTGGTTTCTATCGTTTGGCTGACTTTGGGTTTATATTTGCACTGATGGTATGTAATGATCTGGGCAATGTGGTTGGGTTAGGTTCCCTATTTCCAGATTGGTCCTGGAGTTCTCCTGGAAGAGCAAATGATCTCCCGACTACAGAGATCCAGCCCCCTGGAGAATATGCCATTTTCAGAGATCAGAATCTATAGTGGGGTCCTCAACATGGTACCCATCAAACCTTTCCTGGAGCCCATCTAGGGTTTTTAGAAAGTGGATAGGGCTAGGTGGTATTTTTGCCCAGTGAGGCTTCTGAATGGCACAAGGATCATCACTGTGCAACTGAAGGTAAACTGGGACAACCTTTTTTTTTCACATGTTCTACCTCTGGTGGAAGCCATTTTGTGGCTGCTCCCACCATGCTGTGTCAGAAGTCCAAAGGTGCCTACAGGCTTTAAAAGATTGGGGACCCCTGCTATATAGCTTCACGGTACCCACTAAGCTCCTGCCCCTCCTCAAATTCCTTCTTCCCAAGGCACCATCTCCAAATCTACAGGAATTTCCCAAAAGCCAGAGTTGGCAATTTGAGTTGGAATAATTGAGGACAAACGAAAGAACCAATTTAGAAATGCTGAAAGGCTCAGATTGAATGACCTTGCAGTTTCTTCTACCTAAGTAATTCGTAATTTGTAGTATTCAGTGCTAGACAATTTTGCATCAGGAATTCAGCTGTACTTGTCAAAAGAACAAAAATGTACTTTAAATTATGAAAGAATTTTTCAGAATCCTTTTGATAGCAAATGGGTTGTAATTGGGCTGCCTCAGCTTGTGTGTGGGGAGATGGTATTTGACACACCAATAGCATGCATATCTCCAGTGGAGCGCAAATCCTTGGAGACCCAGGAAGGATAACTACAGTCCGAATCTCATATCCCCAAAGATCCAGAAAAGCTGTAAGAGCAAATGAAGAGACACAATTAGTGGCAATTTAATTGAAGTATTAGTTGCATATTTGTCAGAGAAAGCTAGAAGCTCACAGTAATTAAATCACTCCCCCCCCCCCCTAATATGTAACTGGGGTTTATGGGTATGTATTTTTTTGCCAAACATAACTGATCAGATATGCCTGAGTGGGTATAAAGCTTCAGTGATGAATCATTGATAAGGCTTGGATTGAATATGCCATGAACTTTGTAACCTGCATGATGATCATGTTGTTAATGTCAGGGGTTGTAGAGAGGAGAAAAACGTTTCCTTTGTTGGCTTCGGTGGATATAATACGTCCCTAGATTTTAAAGGTATGAACTTTGTTGATGCCAAGTTTCTAATTGTTCTTGTCACTTGATAACAATGTAGTATGTGTAGAAGAATTGTAGTCCATGAACATCGGCCATGCTGGCATGGGCTGATGGGAATTGTAGTCCATGAACATCTGGAGAGCCACAGGTTGCAGACCCCTGATCTAGACACTAAACTCCTACTGATGCAGAATCACATTGGCTTTCTATTGATACAGCCCAGAATCACACAGGGAAGTGGCTGGCACTGTGCCACCTGCAGTGGTGTCTGACCCATTCTTGGCTTTGTCTGTGCATCACCCAGTGAGTGGGGAAAGTCCCAGATGCTGTTCGCTGAACGAATGTAAAGTATGGTGGACTCCTGGAGCAGCTGTAACATGTAATTCAGTCTGAAGTGTTCTCTTAACTAATGATAGAGCAGGGGTGGCACGTGTGTAGGGGCTTTGTGAACTGCCAACTGAGTGCTCTCTTTTTCTCCCATGATCAAAACAATCTCAATGAATGTCAGGAGAATGAATGGGGGCGCGATGAATTAGAGTGAATGAGTGCCTTGTAATGGGGCCCTTCAGTCTGCAAGACAATTGAGCACCCGTTCACTAGTGCTTTCTCTCTCTGTCTGTCTCAATTGGTACCTGTTTAAATTTATTTCCTATTAAGGCAAGTAGAAAGAAGATGGGTAGGCGGAGCTGGTGATGGCTCTTCAGAGATGGTGTCACTGCCCATAGAGAATCACTGTCATTAGCATGCTTCTTAAGCTCAGATTTCTTATCCTAGAGCATTTTGACTGAAATTGCTGTGTTGAAATAAGTCTCTTACGGGCTATAGCAAGAGTGGTTTTCACACACACCTTTTACAAGTAGCTATTATTCCACAGGGGATGTCTTGCAGATTCACCACAGGACTTAGAGGGAAGAGATGGTCAGACTTTCATGACTGGATATTTTTTTCTTTGTAAATAACAGACTTGTAGGGTCTGAATCAAAGTTCCATATTCTTGTGAAAGGAATGTTCAACCATTTATTTATTTATTTATTTATTTTGATAGACCGCCAACCCCCAAAGGGCTCTGGGCAGTATACAATGGTTAAAACACACTAAAATCAAAACAGTAATATGTTAAAACAATATAATTACAATTGCATGACCTCTGCAACAAGAAGGTCAATAGTTATGGCTGCCCGGAAAAATTCCACATTCCATTATATATCTACCTTATAGTTTCTCTCAGCAAAACTGACAGCATTTCTGTGGGGCCATTTTCAGTTATGATTATGGAATATGGGGAAAAGGTTAATACACGTACACATTGCTGTCCCAAGTAAAATCAGGACCCAGGATGGTTCTGCTTTACAAGGGGAAAAGTGCTTGGGAGACCCAGCTGTGGAAGCCCCAGAATCACATCTAGTTAGGTTCACACAAAGATTGGCTTCTATGATATAAAGGTGGGACCTGTTCACATGATCCCAACCCAAGAACACTTGTCTGGTAAAATCCGAGTACATTCATAAAAGAATGTATATATAGGAGCTTTCCAGGCTGCTTTTTTTGTTTTTTGAAGTGCACAAAGCTATACCCTTCCTTTTTCCAGAAAGAAGGTAGTGGAGGGGTCGCCAATCTTGCTGATCCTGTTGGCACTAGGCTTGGTGAATACCCTAGAAATTTGGTAAAATTCAGATTGGGATTTATTCAGGCATAAAAGTTATATCTATGCCCGAATAAGACAAATAACATATTCAGATATACCCGAATATTCGGTTCCGTCTGATTTTTTGAGTATTTTTGTGTCTTTTGTATTTTGGCCTGCAGGGGGCGTATTTTTAAAGCTAGCGGTACTAAAATTTCAGGGTATCATACGGAGGCTGTCCTGATGATACCACCCATGTTTGGTTGTAGTTGTGCCCGCGGAGTCACCGTAAGAACGAGACGAGACGCGGAAATATCATCTGGTGGAGAGAGCCAGCAGCGGGAGCGCGGGGTCCGTGATCCTGGCAACTCTGCCGCATGCTAGTTTCTGGTACCTTTTATTAGGGTTACAGCGGGGGCGTGAAAAGGGGTGGATCGGTGGGAGACCGGGAGATCATCATGTGATGCATGATCTCATCGGGCTGCTACGTGCGGGAGGAAGTGTCTACATCTGGGTCTAATCCACACCTGGGGGCAAAGGCTCCATTGTCCCTTTGTCTGGGACACCTGGTGGTTGTGAGCCAGGTAGTTCATGACCTGTGACTCACCGGGGGGTGGGGGATGGGGGAGCGGGTGCGACCAGAAGGCCGTAGTTGGGCCGGCATGCCAGCGCTCTGCCTACGGTGCTGCTGGGTCAGCGGCTCATCCCTACATTTGGTGAAGTTTGGTTCAGGGAGGCCAATGTTATGGACCCCCAAAGGGGGTGCCCCATCCCCCATTGTTTCCAATGGGAGCTAACAGGAGATGGGGCTTCCCCTTTGAGGATCCATAACTTTGGCTCCCCTGAACCAAACTTCACCAAACTCGGATGGTATCATTAGGACAGTCCCTGGATGATATCCTGAAATTGTGGTGCTGCTAGCTTTACAAATGCTCACCCTGCCGTCCAAAATACAAAAAATACCCCCCCCCCCCAAAAGCCCAAATACCTTGCATTCGGATTCGTTCACATTCGGGCAGGACATATTCAGCCGATTTTGGCCCGAATTCACCCAGATTCGGGCCAAATCTGGTATATGTTGCACCCAAATCTCCAAGCCTAGTTGGCACCTTTTAAATTCTGTCACAGCTTGATGAGAACTGCCACAAAGTGGCTGCCTCAGGAGGTGGAGCTGACTATAAAATGGCCACCATAACTCATCTTCAGTCACACAGTGAAGATTCTTATGCTGTGGTGGCATCTGCTACCATACCAAAGTTTTTTTGAAAAAATCTGAACAGCCAATCAGGTCTCCAATGGCCAGTCAGAAGTTTTGTTGGCCAAAAACCCCACCCACTTCCTAAAAACATTGGCATATGCCAGGAAAGATACCAGTGGCCACTGTGGTCCTCAGGTGCATCACTATGGGGATGCCTGAGGTAGAGCATGGAGTTGAGTTTGTACAAAACTCCATGTGCACTAGTGTTCTAGCTCAATGATACAGCTTTTCAAATTAGTAACTGGGACTTCTAAGCCTACTCTTGGCTAGTAGACTCTTCACATAATTTACACTGAGAGAAAATGCAGAGTATTAATAGTGGATTATTAGTCTAGGGTGTAATGTGAGACATTCCCTGTTCAAACCACAGCTGAAGTATGAACTCACTTAGTGGCCTCTGACAGCTTCAGCCCTTAGTTGTCATATATAACAACCTTTATGTAGTAGAATACTTGCAAGAATTCCTTCAAGTAATGGAAAATACTGTACAAATTCTTCTTACTATTTTTGACAGTCCCATTTGTGCTGACTTGGCTATAGCCCCCAGTCAGTCATGTTTAGTAAATAGGTCCCTGGGACTCTGAATAATTCTTGAAATGCAGTCTTCTTTCTTGACACTATTCTGGCATTTTTAGTCGGGGCCAGTTCACATATAAAGTCACTCTCCCCCCCCCCCCCCTCATGTGCAGAGTCAAAAGATGTCCCCTGGGAGTTCCAAGCTCTGAATTCAGTTCCCAGATGTGCACAGGCCAAGTTCAGATTGGGACTGTAGTGTGCACAGCAAAGGTCTCAAACCTTTCTTATTGTGCCCCTTTCACAGCCTGAATAGCCCCCGAGAACACTAACTGTACCTCTCATTATATAAGTGGTCCTAGGGCCATTTCAGCTGAGGAGGCAGAGTGGGAAAGACGGGCATTAGCCTCATCTTCCCCTTTGGTGCTCTTCCATTCTGAATCAGGTCCATGTGTACCTGAGAATTAAGGTCCAAGCATGGAACTACCCTTGCACATCTGATTGATATTGGAAGTGTGGGGAACGGAAGCACTTCGTAATGTGTGGATTATCTTTCTGAACTGTCCACACAAGCTCAAGCTCTGGCCCTTTCTGCACGGGCCTAATACGGTGCCCTGGGGACGGCTAAAACGCCTTCCCCAGGGAGCTGTTCGCACAGGGGGCGCAGCTGCTTCGCAGCTGTGCGGCCTGAGTGGCGCAAAGCCACCGTTTTCCTACCTCACTTCCCGAGCAAGGTTTACGGAAAACGGTGGCTTCGAGCCGCTGCTGTGCGAACGGCAGCAGCTCAAAGGCGCCTTCCCTCCCCCCATATCCGGTCAACCTACCTGCACTGCGGCCCTCCGGCACATCGCCGAGGTTTGGGGACACGCCCCCTCTGCCCTGCGACTCCGGAGCAGTTGCACAGGGCAGGGGGGGGCATGTCCCCTGGCCTCGGCGATGTGCCGGAGGGCCACAGAGCAGGTAGGTCGACCGGACGACGGCGCAGCGCAGCGCAGCGCCGTCGTCCCAGTAGGCTCTGGGACCGTTCATGCAAACTGTCCCAGAGGGGTTGGGTTGGGCGCCATCGTAATGCGTCGCACTCCAACCCCTACCATGGCGCTGCAGAAATGGCCTCTGTGTCCTGGGTAATGGGGCCAATTTAGATCCCACCAGGGAACGTATGATGGGATATTTTACCCCATTTAAAAACATTTTTCATTTTACTTACGTGGAATCTAATTTCCAGTTTTGTGAGTTCAGTTTGGAGAACTCCTCCTTTTTGCATTTTTAGCATTCTGGTATCATCAGCAGTCTCACTGCTCATCCCCAAGGGGGTGTGTGTGTTAAAAAGCATTGGACACTGCACTGCATTCTTTTCACCATTGTGAAAACTGTTCTTGCCCTCTTCTTCCCAATGAACCAGTTTCTGCTAAGGCCAGTCCTTTAATTGCAGGACTGTTGCTCAGAAGCTTTGATAAGGAACATTGTCAGAAGCTTGGTAGAAGCCCAAGGATATAATGTCTACCATATTACACCTACACATTTGCTGACACTTGCCAAGAATTCTAGAAGGCTTTTGAGGCAGAGTTTCCTTTTGCAGAAGCCATGCCAATTCTCCCCCTGTTATTCTATGTGTTTAATAATTGTAGCTGTAATTATGCTTTCCACCAATTTACCCAGGACAGGCATTAAGCTAGTGGGTCTGTAATTTCCTGGCTTCTCCCTAGATCCTTTCATAAGAATTGGTGTTTCCATAATTTCTTTCCAAATTTTCTAGTGCGGGGGTTGATTGTAGCAACACATTCACTTCATGTATTTAGATCCAGGGTCTCCAGGGGCCTACAACATGATGCCCACCAAGTATTCTTAGCATTTGACCAGCAACTGGAGAGCCTTTTGGCTGGACAGATTACAATAATGTTGTTTCAGTGCCAGTTGCCAGCGTAGTGTTGCTTTCATTCTCTCTCACTTCTCTATCCAAGTTTATTTTTAAAATTATCCCTCTTCTCCCCACCACTTATTTGTGTGTGTGTGTGTGTGGCAGGCATTTTGTGGTCTTGCCCACTACCCAGAACTCCAAAGAGGCGCACAGGCTCATAAAGGCTGAACAGCTCTGATTCAGAAATATATAATGTTTTTTTCTCTCCAAATTAGTTTACAGCATCTTTCTCCTCTTCATTCTATCTTAACAACAACCCTGTGAAATAGGTGAGGCTGACAGAGGGTGACTAGTCTAAAGTCACCCAGCAAGCTTCTATGGCACAAGTGGAGATTCGAACTTGAATGTCCCAGATGTTAATCTGCCCCATTCTAACTACTGTGCCACAATTAAAATGATAAGGCAACAGTTTATAATTAAGATCAAAATATCACACACCTCTGAGCAAAACTATGTAATATTGCTTATTGTTATCTGATGTTTTGGTCTGGCCTAATAAAAGGTACTGCAATACTTAGGGTCTTTAACAATCCATTGGCCAATGCCGTCTACTTCATTGAATGGCCAGCCATGTCACATGGAGTACTTGTTTATCCAGGGTACCCCATCTAGACCCACTTATTTGTTGGTTTTGAGTTTGTCAGTCATCAAACTTCATATCTTCTTTTTCGAATCCAATTCCTTGGATACCTTCCCTGAAAAAAACATGGTTCAGGAATCTAGTGTCTTCAGAGAAGACCATTGGCCAGAGTTAATTTAGCTTCTCTGCAATCTCCCTATCTTCCCTCAGTAATATTTTCACACCTTGGTTGTATCTAGGATCCAATCTGGCTGGTTTTCTCCTTCTGATGTATTTAAAGAAATGCCTTATTGTTTACCATCTTTCGCAATATGCTCCTCAGATTCTTTTGCATATGCTGCATTAATTGTAAGTAACACAAAAATATTAATTTATTTAGGAATTGTTTATATGTATAAAATGCATATATCTTATTGAAGTCAAATGGAGGAAAGTGGACTTTGTCCCAGTGTTGCTGTTGGGTCCCACTCTGAATTTTGCACGCTGCCTTTAAAAAAGAACGGAAGACCATCCCACCCAGGGTAATTTGCATTTGAATAGTCAGATTTGAAGCTGTTTTGGCAAGAAGTAACAGGGAAGTCACTTTCTCTCTGTACAGACAATAGAGTCGTATCTGAGATGGAGACAAGGGAATAACTGACAGCTTGGGGCACAACACCAAACTGCTACAGCCAGGGAGAGTCCAGTTCTTTACATTTACATCTTTACAAGACAGCAGAGTCAGTTACCTGTACAGCTGTGCAAGAACCAAATGGATTCTATGAAAAATGTATGACTTTGATGGTAGTTCAATTCTGTGGGATGCATGAAAGAAACTGAGGAATAGCCGGATTCCACATTAACAGCCATGTATCAGAGACCCATAACTGTTTGATACAAAATGGACTGGAATGGCATGAACTTGCTGATAGTTGTTCAGGTCTCATGAACTACATGTTGCTGGACGTTGAGATATACCTTTCTGTGTGTTTTTGTATCTTATTTATAAGGCTTTGTAGACAATTTATACAGTAAAGTGTGTTTATTCAATAGGTATTATTCAACAGGTATGGCTTGTTGTATTGAATATAACAGCCTACGTACAGTTAAGTGTTTTTTAGGTTATTTGACTTTTGCACTATATGTTCTCCAATTTATACTACATACATGGTTAGGATTGGCTGCTTGGAGAGACATATCCCTTTTTTCCAATTCTGTCATCTCTTTTTTTAAAAAAAAAAAACAAACAAACCAGAACTATTCACAGTATTCCAACTCTGGCTGCTACATAAATGCACATTACAACGAGATAGTCCTGCAAGTCTTGTTTTCAGTCCTGTTCCGAATAATAGCACACATGGTAACTTAATGTTGTAATTAAGTTATCCTCTAGGGACTCAGGGTCTCTGTTCTGGTTAGTCACAGTGAGTTCCAGGCTCCAGCAGGACATACGTAGCAACCTGTATCACTTCACACTCGAGGCTATTCAAACTTCATCAACACAGCAAGGATTTTCCTTTGTACTTTCATTGCCACTATGATTGGCATCCACAAGGGAGTTTTCGATGCACTTTCTTTCCTGGACCACAACTTTCCTTGCATTTCTTCCTCATCGTGGCATCAGAGGACCTTTGGGGAAACCTTTTTTTAGAAAAAAATCAGTAACTGCTGTACCGTTGTAGTGCTACAGCAGTTTTTTTTTAAAGGCCTCCAAAATGTCCTGCAGTAGTACAGTGGGGAAAAGGCTGGACATGAGGGACTGAGAGCAGGAAATGGCTCCTGTGCACATGAGTCTTTTGAAAATGCACACCTTCCTGTCCAGATGGCAGGCTGCCTTGCTTAGGCAAATGACTGGAGCAAAGCAGGTTCGGAACAAAACATAACAAATATATGGATATCATCGTGTGAATGCGCCAAGACCCAGCACTCTGTTTGGGAGCAAAGGTGCAAAAAAAGAATCTGTGTAACTGCACACTCAGTTGTCCACTTCCAAAAGACTTTGCAACCCATCCTGGCACCGTCCTGAAGAATTTGTTGCCCTCCGCAGCATTCCGCCATTCATGCTCTCGGCTCTTTGCCTGCCTCCCTCGCTGGCAAATGAGCAGTGTGGCTTTCAGGGCCCTGATAACAAGCTCCCCATATGGTCCATTATTCTCTCCCATTGATTAATTTGGTTAACAGGCTCTTGAATATCCTGTTAAGGGTCATCCAGCTGGAGGCGAGTGCAGCTCCTGCCTCTAAGCACAGTAACTGGTATCTAGGCCACCTTTTTAAATAACAGGCTAGCTATTATAAGCGTGAAGGTCCACCCGGGCCAGGTGCCTCCCTGGTATTACTAAGCTGCATCCCAAGTTCCTGGGGCTCCATATGCTGCTAACCAGCTATTCGTACCCACCAGCCAGGAAGATATAATCTCAATGGTTGAAAAATCCCAGCATTGTGTGTTGCCCCTTCTGCACTGGCTTGCTAACCATTTACATGATAATGGGTCGGTTCTTCTTCCCCCTTCTCTGGGCTGCTCTACCATAATGAACTGGCGGGTGTTGCGTAGCTGGGTGAGCTCCACTTCCAACAGCTGGGGCAAAGGCTTGTGTCGCTCCCCGATTGATGAGGATAAGAAGAAACGACATGCTGAATCCTTTTTTAATTTAATCATATTTAACCACGCAAATGAGCCGAGTCTGGGACCAGGCAGGGAGATGCAGTCCTGGAAATGGCAGCTCGTGGATGGTTTGGAGACAGTCATATCCATCCTTGCCTTGAGAAAGCAAGTAACTTTTAGAAGCAAAGTGGCATTTTAAAAAATATGGCGTTGGTCCAGTTCACTGAGATACTTTGGGGGAGGGTATGAAGTGGACATTGTCAGCCTCTAATCTCACTGTCCTTGGTTGTTTAATGGCCTGTTCTGTCAAGCACCGCTCTGATACTAGACGCAGGAAGGAAGGTGCTTACGCATCAGGGCCTGGTCATATAGGAACGGCTCTCTTACCAAGCTGCTTGAGCTATCACTTGAAGGTAGCACTGACTCATTCCGCACATGCAAAATAATGCACTTTCAAACTGCTTTCAGTGCTCTTTGAAGCTGTGCGGAATGGCAAAATCCACTTGCAAACAGTTGTGAAAGTGGTTTGAAAATGCATTATTTTGCGTGTGCGGAAGGGGCCACTGTGTGAAGTGACTTGGCCTTCAGCAACTTGGGAGGAATCAATGAGGGTACCTTTATTGGTAAAATGCTAACCCTGGTGAGGCAGAGGAGGAGGAAGGCTCCTGTCAATTGTGCACTTTTTAGGATATTTAAAAAACCAGAATCTTCTGTCCCCAATTTGGCCCTCCTGCTATGATGGGAGGCCCTCTCCCAGCAGCCCTCATTGCCTGCCAGTGCCACAGCAACGTTGGCATCACGTGTGCTATAACATCACTTCTGGGGAAATCTGGAAGTGATGTCAGGAACTCTAGGAATTGCCAGAGAGTCTGTAGTTTTATCGTAACATTTCTAGCAATTACTGGAGCTACCTGATATTACTTCTGATTTTTTCCAGAAATGACATCTTGGCCCACACAACTACACACTCTCCCCTAACGTCTTTATCCTGCAAGCTCCTGGCAGCCTTACTTGCTGCCGCCCCCCCCCCCCCGCACACACACACACATACACATTTCAAACATTAACAGGCAACTGAACATGAACAAATACACAGGGCTCCCTCATCACATCTTATTGATCCCTATGATATTGCTTGGAGATTGTGTGATTACCATTTTAAGAGGCTGCAAGCTTCCTCTCTGTAGCCACTGTGTTCAAAAACAAAGAGAGGATAGGAATCGAGAGCATGCTGAATGACCCCAATACCATCTTTAGCATTACAGTTTAGACAACTGTAAGTGCTGGGGAAGACCTTTCTCTGCCAAGGACCCTGGAGAAGAGCCATGATGACCAGTCAGAAAAGTCACTTTTGAGCTGCAGGAACGAATCATCTACCCTGTGATAGATTAATAGTAGATGCACAATTTTAGCTATCAGGGAACTGAGGGCACTTCCTCAACATGGGTTGGATCCAGACACTGTTGTGACGTGTACCTCCTAGATTGTCCTGCCTCAACAAAGAAAATCTGGGAAGTGAGTGGTTACAGTAGCTCAGTGTTCAATGCTGTGTGACCACCACTGTTGTCATGAGTGTGAGATTCACCACAGCAACTGCAGCAGCCTGAAGCCATCTTATTCTGAAGTAGTGCACATGAAGGCAGTGAGAAAAGAGGGCAAGGTCTCCCCCTAGAAACCAGGGTGGAAAAGGAAGGTGAGCAAGATCCATCTGCTACAGTTTCCCCTTCGTGGTGATATTTCATCATCCCCCAAAGCAGCACTTTTCCTCCTCTTCCAGCTCTCCCTGGCATCGTTGCTCTCTCCCACGCAGAGTTCTGCAGCTGGTGTGCCGAAAACCATTTGTTTGAAAAGCTTAGGGGGAAAGAGAGGGAGGAGGAGGATTATATTTTGTACCTGTGCTTATCTCCAAATTAAAACCTGAAGGCCTGCGTGGAGGGAACAGGGCTCGGTTCTCTGCCAGGAAGGTGAAGACAGCCTCCCCTCAAACGCCTACAATGTGGAGTGGCAGAAAATCTTTTAGTGTATTTGGGGAGGGACAGGGAAGCCAAACCGCTTCCACACAGTTGTCTGGCTGCCGTGAATCAGCCTCCGAATGGCTCCCCTTTTTCATTCTCTCCCAAGATTTAGCTCCCTTTTTTGATGGTGTGCTAATGTCTACCCACCTGCCAGTGCTCCCTGAGATTTAAATGTGCATCAGAAAGATAGATTGCTTCTCTGGCTCCCACACCAACTACGAACCAAGATACACCAATGACGTATTGTATCCCATTTCGCCCCCTCCCCCCAACAAAGGGAAGGAAAACAGGATACAGTGCTGAGTGCCTCTGAACTGTAATGATGGTAATAACACATCACACTTGCATCGAATGCCGCTCGTCTTGAAGAATGCCACACAGACAGTAGCTGTAATTAAGTGCAGCCCGCATCCATGTGGGGCAGGTTATGAAGCACTGAAGATTACAGGGGTCCGGAAGAGCAAACAGATGATTTCGGAATAAAGGTTACAGTTGTTCCATTCACTCCTGGCTTGGCTGAGGGTGACTATTGGAGGCTTTGAACGAACCATACAAGTTGGGGGAGTGGTAGACAGACTGTTATTAACTGTGGTTGGCTGCTGAGAAAACACATCTCTGCTGTTCGAGGAATTCCACCGCTCCAGAGTAGTTTCTGGGCAGAATACAAAGTGTACCCCGCCCCCACTTACAGTTCCAAACCATTTGGAACCAGGATCTCTTCGGGAACATCCCCTTCTGCATGTACCCCATGCTCAAAGTACCCCTGACCTAGTGTCAAGCCCCGGATCTGTTACCAATAATGAGCGCAGTGATTTCAATCAGAAGCTTTTATTGACAGACAGCAGTTTGACCATATCGAGGGAAAGCCAGAACTAAGGTCTGGCTTTCCACAAGCCCAATATAAGTTCACCCTTCCACCCCTCTTCCTTCCTCCTTCCCAAATGCCCAGGCATAATTCTGCAGGGAGTGTACTAGCCATTACTCTTCAAGGCCATGAGTGCTGATAAGAGCGCATTCTAAATCACTACACAGTACAAGCATGGAGACAGCGAGAAAATGAAAGAGAGATTAGCATCCTCAGTAAAACATGATCCAGATCCCATGCAGTGTCAGGGGCCCCTGACATCTAGAGCCTATTTTAGTGTGTGCCCAAACACAAAATGCACAATTCCAGGTGAGGGGGGAAGGTGTGCAGTTTTTTTTTTTTTATATATATAAACCTTTAATGGCATAATTAAAACAGCAGCAATATACCAGAAAAATGGCGACCTCAGTGTAATGATACAATCTCCAGTACAGTTATAACCGCTTGCTGATGACAGAGCACAAAAAGTTAGCCAGCGCTTCCAATACACTTGCAGAACCACAATCCAACATCGTTACTACACAATTGATAGATTAATATTATCAATGGGGGTTTAATACCACAGGTTTAGATATTTATTCCTGGCTAAACTGTGTAGCGGGCAGTTGTAATATCACGATAAGTTGGATTGATTCTTTGTAAAGCTGAACTGCAGGTGGGGACAAAAATCTTTTCACCATTAAAAGGCACTTTCTGTATTCTGCCCCTGAGTGGTAGCTGAAGGGAGAATATTGCACCTAGCAAGGGTCAGGGGCTCGTTACCGCATGATTGTTTGGGTTCCTGAAGACCAAATGGAAATACTCTTGGCCATGTGGTATAGGGTTTTAATGGTATACCCAAGTGCAAGGGAGAGCAGCGTTTATTCAGCCTTGCTGCATCAGGTGACTATACTACCGAGATCATACAATCTCTTTTTTGATAGTCAGCTTTAGCTCATTGGCATTCATTCTAAAACCAATGCATCAGCTGATAGACCCATTTCATGGATTTTCGCATACTCAACAAAGGACCACCACTTTCGGTTTTGGCTATGAAAAGAAAGAGCCTGGTAAGGTAAAGCTTTTGTGACAGTTATTTTAAAGCACAATTACGTTATCCAGAATTGGAAGGTCAATGCACCATGCTCTTGTATGGAGGTAGATGTTGGCCCACCTCCAAACAGACCGCAGCATATGGGACTGGAGTAAGAGTAAGCCGAAGTATACTATAGAGAGAAGCATGACTGAACTCTTTCCATATCGCCAGCTCTCCATGCTTGTATGTATCCACAGTGGGATTCGATTATGAAAGTAATTGCATTCAGAATTGATTTTAGCATTGAATGCCTTTAATGGCTGCAGGTATTTTAAATTCATGACCTTTGGTGCTGAAAAAATAGCGGCTAATGGCCTTTGCAAACTAAGTTTGCTTGATTCAATGGCCAATTTCCTTTGGGTAACCCAAGAGGAGTTATAATTAGAAGGTGGAGAACCCAGGTATTTAAAATGTTTGTTACCTGTTCAAGAAAACTGTTCATTATTTATTGGCCAACTAAATGTAGTCTCCAAGAACAAGCAAAAACCATTATTTTGACTTTTGCAAGGAATTAAAGCGTCAGGTTATTATGACTACAATAATATATTCAACACAAGGCGATGCTCAGTAAAGCGTTTCAAGCCAGCTTTTGTATGCGGAGAGTAATATAAGCGTCATCAGCATACAAAGAAGTAAAGGTATGGTCATATGATTCAAAGCGGGGGCAGTCGCGAGGAATCCTCCATCATCCAAAAAGGAAGCCAGATCACTTAAAAAAAAAAGAAAAGATTAAATAGGGTTGGGGCCAAAACACACCCCTGTTTGACACCCCTGTTAATTGTATTTATACTTAAGGACTAGAGGTATACCATCAGGGAGAGAGCATTTGGATCTTGACAGGTAGTGTGTCATGATGCTAAGGAAACCATTACTAGTGCGTAAGTAGCCTTCTGTCAATTCCTAGATTAACAAGTTTTTCTCCACAGTAGATTTCTGGAGAACAGAGTCAAATGCCCCTTTAAGTCCAAAAAAAGGCCACAAACAGGGATGATTGCTTCGCTGGTGTATTTTTGTGAGCGAGAGTCCTAAGGATCAAACAATGATGATCTAAAGTAGATTTCCCCATGTTGAAATCCTATTTGTTCTGGGCCAATCGATTTTGTTTCTGTAATCCCATGAAGAGAGTTTATTGTGCAAATATTTTGCATATACCTTGCCAGTGATGGACAATAAACTAATGCGGACTGGTAATGGTGGAAGGGAGCAAAAAAATCTCACTTTTTTGAAGGAGCAGGAATTATAATCGCGATGTAGGTCCAATCTGATGGTACAAGAGCTGTTTGATTAACGGATGTAAAAGAAAGCTGCTAGTACCGGGGACCACCAGTCAACTAAAAAGGTTCTTAAATAATAACTCTGGAGGGGGGAACCCGCCGGGTCCTGGAGCCTTGTGGTCCCTTTAGTTTAAGCACAATTCTCACGCACTTCTTCTGCTTACAGACAGGGGGCCACTTTCCTGGACTGTCGCCGTTTTATGTAGAGCAGAAACATGCAAATTAGAGAAAATGAAGGGTCTCATTAAAGAAACATCAAGGAAGTATTTCTGCCAGATATGACTGGGTATACAGAGCTGCTGATGGAAACTAAGTTTGAACCCTGAGTCATTTGGATTACAAGGGACCGAAAACTTCCTTTGAGTCGTTACAGTTTATTGCCTGTACAAGTTGCTCCCAGTGATCATTTAGTAGTATCAATTTACGTTCTTTGAGAATACTATGAAGTTGGTTCTTTAGGGAGAAGTATGTACCCAAGGTGTTACTACAGGAGGTATCTCTAAAGATTGCATATGTCTCCCGTAAGAGTCCCTTTGTGCGATAGTATTCATCATTTAGTACTAGGTCATGTCGACTTCTTGATTTGGTTCTTTCCACATGACTGGTGGTCGTAGTAGTGGCAATAATCTCCTGCGTTAGCTCTTCAAATGTGCGTAAAACACAAACAGGATTAATAGTTTGAAGAGTGAGTGATCTTAGGGCCATGAGCTTATGGGAATAAAGTATGGTGCTGACTTCCCCAGTATTATTTTTAGGCCAACTCATTTCCACAAGCCCAATATAAGTTCACCCTTCCGCCCCTCTTCCTTCCTCCTTCCCAAATGCCCAGGCATAATTCTGCAGGGAGTGTACTAGCCATTACTCTTCAAGGCCATGAGTGCTGATAAGAGCGCATTCTAAATCACTACACAGTACAAGCATGGAGACAGCGAGAAAATGAAAGAGAGATTAGCATCCTCAGTAAAACATGATCCAGATCCCATGCAGTGTCAGGGGCCCCTGACATCTAGAGCCTATTTTAGTGTGTGCCCAAACACAAAATGCACAATTCCAGGTGAGGGGGGAAGGTGTGCAGTTATAAAAAAGACGGTTTGTGCAGCTCAAGTCATGCAAAGACTACATAATGCCACAGCTGAGGTTAAAAGTGCTCAATACCTATGTGAAAAGCAGTCATCTGCTTATTTATTGAGAAGATTTCTATTTTGCCCTGACCTGGATAGCCCCAGGCTAATCTCTCGTGAAATCTCAGAAGCTGAACTGCATCAGCCCCAGCTAATATTTGGATGGGAGACCTCTAGCTATTGGTTTTTTAAAAAAATCTAATAAATAAATCTAATAAGGAATACCAGGGTCCTGACAGGGAGGTAGGCAGGCAATAGCAAACCACCTCTGAATGGCTCTTGCCTTGAAAACCCTACATGGTTGCCATAAGTCAATTATGACTGGAGGGCAAAAGAAAATGCAATTACCGCAGTCAGCAATGTAGAAACAAACCATTACAAACAAGCCACTGATCATAAACAGCATGGAAAATATCCATAAAAGAAGCAGACCATTTAAAAAGCCAATAAGATAAAACCTCTAATTAAAAGCCCAGATATAAATATGTGCTTGGTATGTGGAATGGTTTAGAATAGCCCAATCTTGTCAGATCTCAGAAGATAAGCAGGGTTGATATTTGGAAGAGAAGATCACCATGGAAGACTTTGCAGAAAAAGGTAACAGCAAACCACTTCAGTTTCTCACTTGTCTTGAGAGGGCTGTTTGATAGTGGAATGTCCTACCTCGGAGTATGTTGGAGTCTCCTTCTTGGGAGGTTTTTAAACAGAGGCTGGATGGCCATCTGTCAGGAGTGCTTTGATTATGTGTTCTTGCACTGCTGGGGGTTGGACTTGATGGTCCTTGTGATCTCTTCCAACTCTATGATTCTATGAAAACCCTTTAGAGTTGCCATAAGTCAGCTGCGAGCTGATGGTACTTTACACACACAGAAAGATGTGCTTTGGTCTGGTGTGGGCAAGAAAGTAAAGTGGACTTGTGAGTCTCAAGGCTCTTCTAGAATCCCAGACCCTGATCAAGTGCCCCCATGTCTCCTGTTTGATTAATAATTTTATTTATTTAACTTACATGCATATTGTAATTTGAAGACATTCCCTGTAGATTTCTGCTTACTCTCCACAAAGACTTCACCAATGTTTCAAAGATGAAGGAAATCGTTCCAGAACACATTGGCAGGGCGGGGGGATGTCTCTCCAGCCAAGTCATGTGAAGTCATTAGTAATAAGACCAAGGTGAAGATGCCTGAAAATATCCAACATGATATTATCAACAGGGTCTTTATTGGAGCAAAGTGTTACAAAATATTTGGTCTTGTTTTATTTCTCTTGCTCTTGGGGTTTTAAAAAACTATCCCTCCAAATAAAAAATGATTGGAATTTATTATACCTCTTTTGTGAAGCCTAAGTATAACACTCTTATGTACTAATAAGGTGGAAGTTGCAAAGTTTTATGAGGTTACTGGGATTTCTAGGTAATGTGCAAAACACAGTGGCCATTTCAGCACAAAGCATTTTAAGTGTGTTCCAAGCATTGTGAAAATAATTGTTTTCCTGGGGTTTTGCCTGCATAACCTATTTTTAAAAAGGTAAAAACCGTTCTTTAAAAAAGCCCAAGCATGTGTGACTTCGATGCTACCAAGACTCGATATCCAAAGCCTTGCTAATTCTGACATCGAATCTACGTAGCCTCGAATCCACGAAACACACTGAAGAAAAGGAAAGGAAAAAAGACATGCTTGCATAATTAACAGGCAATAATGAATTTATTAATGTACAGCAATGACAGAAATGGTGGGCAGCCATGAGGCTAGATGAGAAAAAATCCGTAGGAGACTTCAGAAAATAGCGGACAGCCATACAATTTCTGAAGCAGCAGAAAATGGCAGACAGCCAGAGAAACTAAAGTAGCAGAATCTAAGGGGACGCGTGGAGGTTCAAATTCGGGCAGGAAAAATAATACATTTCCTGTTTCTCCACTCAGGGAAGGAGGAAGCGTTTTTTAAAAAAAATTAAGAAGAAAGATCGCTAAGAGGATCCAAATCAAAGTTTGAGACTGAGATAAAACGTTTGCAGCTAAAAACTGTGCAGAATTCCTTGAAGGAAACATTTTATTTCCTTCCTCAAACTGTTTTAGTTTGGCTGTGTGGAAAGGAGCCAGACTTGCATGGTCTTCCTGGGGAAGGCAAGGCCCAAATCCAGTTTAACTTCCATTTCCATTGTGACTATTTCTGCATAGGTTTGTTTACCTTTTCACTTCCTTCACAGTTTCTTGTTCCATCTCCCCTAGATTCATTGCTTCCTGACACTGTGAGGTTTCTGCTATGACCACAGCACCAGCCTTCTCTCCCAACAGTCAGGATGTCCTACTAGAAAGCACGCCCAAGCCCATCTCTCTTAATTGCCTGCCCTCCATCCAGGACCATCATGGGGAGCGTCAGTAGCCTCATCTCTGGGCACAGTTTTCACAGCAAGCACTGCCGGGCCTCGCAATACAAGCTGCGCAAATCCTCTCACCTGAAGAAGCTGAACAGGTACTCAGACGGGTTGCTGAAATTCGGCTTCTCTCAGGAAACTGGCCACAACAAGTCCAGCTCTAAGGGGAACAAGAATGAGGATTTCTTTTACATCAAGGTCAACCAAAAGACTCATCGGTCAGAGTACACCCCTCTCTCCAGCGGGGAGCTGGGAGGCCAGGCGGGAAGGAGCAGTGTGGATTTTGGCACCCCGACATCATCCAAACTGAAGCCAGGCTCCAACCAGCTGGAACTGGTGAGTTGTACTAAGTGAAGCCTGTTCAGAGTGCAGTTATGCCCTCTTGCGGAGAGCCATCAACTGCTGCATTTGTCGGGGCGGGGGGGGGGGGGAGGACGCATATTAACTGTGGTGGTGAAAAATGCATCTAGTTGCATCTTATTTACAGCAACCTCGTTGGGTTTTTAAGGCATGAGTTAATCACAGAGCTAATTAATTCCTTTTGGGCATCCATTAGCTGCGTTAAAGAACTAACAAAAACAGACTGCGTGGTTTTCCAAACACAGGAGGGGGTGAGTCATAAATTGCCCATCGTAAGGACTGTAAACTTGAACAATAAGTTAACCAGTGGGTGAGGGCAAATTTTAGTTGTGGTGTGCTACTGTCCTATGGAGCAGAGAAGAGAATAGTAATGATAGCCTCCCTTGCTAACAGTTGGCTGGAGATTTAATTTAATACACATCAGATTAAGTATAATAAAAAAAACAATGTGAAACATTGCAGGCAAACAGTAGTTAAAAAGATAAGAGCCAGATTATAGTTGCCAAACATCTGTTGCCATTAAAATACAGGCAAACAAGATGAACTGAGAAATAGGAATTACTCATGCTTCAAACAGGGAAATTTATTTGGTGAGATGATTCCACAGCCAGGACACCACCACAGAAAAGGCCCTGCAAAAGTTACATGGGATTTACATGAAGATCTTAACTGACAAGCAGGTTCATATGAGAGCAGATGGTCCTTTAGCTGCTTTGGTCCTGGGCCTGTTTATTTGCTTCATTTGCATCCCAATTATTCCCCAGTAGGGACACAAAGTGTCTCACATCATTTTCCTCTCCTCCATTTTGCTCTCACAACAATCCTGTGAGGTTGGTTAGTCTGACCATGGGTAACTGTCCCAAGGTTTCCATGGCTGAGTAGAGATTTGAACTTGCGTTTCCCAAATTCTAGTCTAGTACTTTAACCAGTTCACCACACTGGATCCTCTGGTCAAGATTGGTCAAGATCAGCACTTCCAATTGTTCCCAGAAGCCAGTGAAAGCTGGGGAAATATATTCCTCAGGATGGGGTCCAATTAACTATTTGCCTGTTGTATTCTGGTCAAGTTCAGATCCTCCTGAGGTCAACATTTGTGGGTGTTCACCTGTTGAAAGGAAATGATGTTGCTATTGTGAAAATGCACGCTTCCTAATGGCTTTTATTTTTGTTAATGCCTTCAATGTAATGATTTCTATTTGTTTTGCCCTGTGCACCCTGGCTGTGATCCTGTGAGGAAAAATGAGTCATAGCCAGCAGTACCAATCGGCAAAGGCTTCGGAACCAATTACGTGGGAGAGAGTCATGACTAGATTGCCAAATATTTTCTTTGACATTAAAAAACAGTACAGAGATTTGGATCAAGATCATGGCATTGGAGGAAGGGAGGTTAACCCTCCATCCCCCCCGCAAAAAAAACCCATTTATTTAATCAGAATGGCTCCTTAGAGCATTTTCTAGTTGCAGTGAGAAAAAGGGAACAGTATAGGCATCTTTTGAACGCATATACTTTTTTGCATTAAAGGAAGGCTCAGTTGTGGTTCTCCTACGCAACGTGCAGCAACCCCACTGTAGAATTTGATTTAATTCTCCAGGCCCTATATGACAGAGCTGTTTCACCAGGTGTATGGTTGCGACAGCTACAGTTCCTACCATCAAAATGGCCTCCTTCTCTCCCCTACCCCTCCATTTTTGTTGCTAGTAAATTGGTTGGGATGTAACTGTGGTTGGAATGTTTAGCTTATTTAAAGATCAGCCTTTTAGCCACCATCTGTGTTTTAAAGTAATAATTGTTGTATGTTTGTTGTTTTTATCTGTTTCAAGCCACCCTGAGCCCATGAGGGGAAGGGCAGCATACAAATTAAACAAATAAAAATAAATGAAGGTGGCTGCATTCCCCATTGCCTGCACTACTGCATTTTTTTTGGTGGGCTTATCTGCGTTTATGCCTTTAGACAGCAGCATTATCATTTATCCTCTGTGTGAACCCTGCACACACGGCACAGCCACAAACAATATAGCATGTGGAGAGGGGGAGTGAGCCCACTGGCCCTATCCCTCCATATAGAAACATACAAGCTCTGTCCATTGGTAGTATTCCACTGCCTGTTTCTGTATATTTTCCACAGTCTCCTACCCCAGTTCACCCTTTTTCGCTTCCTCCCTCTGTGTCTCATGACCCACTTTTGAGTTCTGATGCACAAGAATGAGAACCTTTGCCCTAGTTTGAATCCTGTTTGTTTCTGCTTTACTGTATGTGTGAATAGGTCCCTCTACACAGATTTCAAAAGAAAATTCAGCCATACTTAGCAGCCCTTGACGTATAGTTCTCTCCGAATTGCCATTAAGCTCAGCTTCTGCTGGGTTCTGTACCAGGCCTTGTGAGTTGCAGAGAGCGGCACCTGGTATTATGAACAATGAGGGTGAGGGTTAGTGGCTGCAATTGTTCCAGACAGAACAAACTGATACAGCAACCAAGTCTCAAGGAGCAGCAGTGGCGTAGGAGGTTAAGAGCTCATGTATCTAATCTGGAGGAACCGGGTTTGATTCCCAGCTCTGCCGCCTGAGCTGTGAAGGCTTATCTGGGGAATTCAGATTAGCCTGTGCACTCCCACACACGCCAGCTGGGTGACCTTGGGCTAGTCACAGCTTCTCGGAGCTATCTCAGCCCCACCTACCTCACAGGGTGTTTGTTGTGAGGGGGGAAGGGCAAGGAGATTGTCAGCCCCTTTGAATCTCCTGCAGGAGAGAAAGGGGGGATATAAATCCAAACTCCTCCTCCTCCTCCTCCTCTTCTTCTTCTTCTTCTTCTTCTTCTTCTTCTTCATACACACACCTCTGCAAATAATCTAGTTGGTTGCCTTGGTGTGCTTAACTACTTTTGGAAACAAGCGGGATCAAACCCTTAGCCTGCCTGATTGCCCCTTCAGTCTGGAAAACCCTGATCTGCTTCTCCCACCCTACCCCCCGGTGCTTGTTCAGTGATGAGGTCAAAACAATCCCTGCGTTTGTTCAGGGGCATCTTCTTTGTGACTCCCAGAGGTGAGCCCAGATACTGTTAATAGCTTCTGCCTGATCAACCCTGGATCATTTTAAATCTTGGCAATGTGTTTTAGTGGCCTCGGGAGGCAGCATTAGAGAACCCATTTGGATGCTGGATTAACCACAAAGCTAAGTGCTCCCTATAGAGAATGGAGCTGAGATTTTTGTGCCAAAGTGTTGGGAGGGAACCTGCCTACCTGCCAGTGTAGGAGCCATTTGCTGCCACAGATCAGGGCTGGAGCATTCACTTGGCACACAGAAGACCCGAGGTTCAGTCCCCAGCATCTCCCATTTAAAGGACCTGGCAGAATCTTTTTAAAGACCTCTGCCTATGACCCTGGAGAGCCGCTGCCAGTCTTCAGTAGATGATGTGATGCAGTCTTTGATGGACCAAGGATCTGCCTCCGTACAAGGCAGCTCCACATGGGGATTTTCTACATGCTTCGCCCTTGTGTCTGCCTTTCCCTTCCTCCTTCCCCCCAGAAAGCTTTTTGCCAAGTTTTTTTTTAAAGGAAGATTGGCAGTAGCTTTATCCAGTATTATTTGGAAGCTGGAACCTTTTATGTTTTAAAAAACACACAGCAGTAAGCCCAAAGGTAGGGAGGAGTGGTGGGTATGAGGAGAAATGGGGGGGAGATGGCATGGAAGTGTGGAAATCTGCAACTGCTCATCCATGCAGTCCCAAATCTGCTTTCAGTAGGATCTTTCAGGAAGATCCTACCAAAGCAGATTTGGTAAACTATAAACCTGTAAGGTGACACGAGGGTGTTGTTCAGAAATCCCCCCACCCCAAAGCCTCTGGAGGACTGGAATGCAGAGCCAAGGCTGTGTGTGGAAGCCACCCTGTGTGTGTATATGTATATAACCACTGGCGAAGTGGTGTAGGGTTCTCTGGCAGTAGATCGAAAGGACTGTGTAACTGATGCTGCAGCACCAACTGACCAAGTTTCTCCATCTCTCTAGGCTACAGACAAGAGTTCTGCAAGGCCCACGGCCTTCAAGCCTGTGCTCCCTCGCTCAAACACGGTACTCCATTCTTCTCTGGACCAAGGCAACCACATACCCCAGCAGCTGCAGTCCCAGGACAAAGCCAAGGACCTGGATGTTAAGCCAGCACCATGTTCAGGAGGACTTTCAGATTCTGGGAGGAACTCCATGTCTAGCCTCCCCACCCACAGCACTGCCAGCAGCTACCAGCTGGACCCTCTTGTCACCCCTGTAGGGCCCATCAATCGGTTTGGGGGCTCTGCCCACAACATCACCCAGAGCGCGATCCTGCAGGACAGTAACATGATGAGCCTGAAGGCCCTTTCCTTCTCCGATGGAGGCAACAAGATTCTCAACCCCAGCAAAGGGTCTTCTTCTCATCCGCACAGTGGGGAGAAGAACTCCTGCATCCGCTCACCCATCTCCACAGACGAGTCAGCCATTCAGGAGCTGGAACAGAAGCTGCTGGAGAGGGAAGGGGAATTGCAGGACCTCCAGTGCAGCTTCGAAGAGAAGGAGATCGCCTCCTGCCAAAGCTTTGAGGAAAAGCAGAGGCGCTGCAGAGAGGAGATGGAAGGGCTGAAACAAAAATGCAACAACAAGCTCAAGCAGACATCGCAGAAGTCGCAGAGAGCGCAGCAGCTACTGCAGCTCCAGGTGTTCCAGTTGCAGCAGGAGAAGAAGCAGCTCCGCGAAGAACTGGCGAACCTGATGAAGGAGCAGGACTTGTTAGAGACCAAGCTGAGGTCTTACGAGAAGGAGAAGACCAACTTTGCTCCGGCATTGGAGGAGACACAGTGGGAGGTAAGTGTGACTTAAACTGCCACAGTGCCCATAATATTCAGGCCCCATCCTCTTCCATGTGCTTGCAGACCCAAGTGTGCATTAGGATAGGATCTACGGCACCCACAAATTGGACACCTGTACAAACACAAGAGAAGTTTGCCTAAGTTTCATCTTCGTGGACTGGCATATTATATTTGGGGCAGAGTGCCTGTGACATGTCTATTTGCCATTGAGGAGACATCTCATTTCTTGCCCACTCTCTTTCCACAAGAACTGTACTAGTTTCCTTTTGGTCTTCCAAAGATAGCTTTGGACAGCCCACCAGGAATTGAGTTTTGCAGCCTCTGGTCATTGAAGTCAAGTGCTGATAGGTTACCAGAACATACCTATAGATCAGTGTAGGTACTACTTATTGAACAAGCCAGTGGTCCAAAGATGGCCACAGGAACTACCTTTCAGACAGGTAGCTACCTTAAATTTGATTCCCATCACATGAAAAGTAGGAAGGTCAATGCTTGTTGAGTGAAGGCATGGTTGTTTGAATGTACCCTGTACATAAATGTACCTCCTGCCACAAAACAAATTAATATGTGTACGAAGGTCTGGTATGTACAAAAGAATTCTACTTAACATTACCTAAGTTCCAGCTGGTAATTTTTTAATTTTCTGTGCAGCAAACTCTATGAGAACCTGGACGATCTTTGATCAGATTGTCCATCTTTTAAAATAACTAAAATCTTTGATCAGATTGTCCGTCTTTTAAAATAACTAAAAATAGTTAATGGGACAGGGACATCCAAGAGTCTAGAGAATGGAAAACATCAGAAATCTTTAGAAGTCCTTAATAGACATTAAAAACCTGATGGAAGTCCTATCCCAGCTTTCTAAACAACAAAGAAATGGTGCCAACTGGTTGTTTACAGAAAGAGATCCATACAGTTGAAGATACCCCATCCCCAGAAAATGATGATTTGGGGTCAGAGCATGCTGTCAAGTCACAGCTGAGTTATGATGAGCCCATAGGGTTTTCAAGACAAGAGGACAGAGGTAGTTTGTCATTGCCTGCTTCCAACTTCTAACTGGGGACAGCCCTGCGTAGCAGTTGAGATCTGGATGACATAAGGCTAGCCCAGACCATCCAGGTCAGGGCAAGTGGTGTTTTAATCCTATTGTAACAGAAGAACCCACAACAGGACCTTCAAAGCCAATCACGGCCTTGGACCTGCATACCTACGAGACCGCCTCTCCCCATATCGTCCCATTAGGCCCCTCCGTTCATCAGAGGAGGACCTCCTGGTGATCCCTGGCCCTAAGGCTATCAGGCTGGCCTCTACAAGGGCCAGGGCTTTTACAGCCCTGCCCCCTACCTGGTGGAACAGGCTTCCAAGGGAGATCAGGGCCCTGAGGGACCTGCAGAGTTTCCGCAGGGCCTGTAAGACGGACCTATTCCGCCAGGCATTTGGCCAGCCTGGTTAAATACATCGCTGCCATTTCATCTGGCCTCCCGTGGGCATAATGGTAGGGAGGGTGGGAGGGTGGAGAAACGCCACCTGATAACACCATGTAATGGGGTTCCGGGTTTTATTATTGCTAATTACTTTTTTAATGTTATGTTTTTAAGCTGTTTTTAACACTGTTGTTCACCGCCCTGAGCCCCTAGGGGTTGGGCGGTTTCGAAATCAAATAAATAATAAAATAAATAAATAATGCAGGAAAGCAGAAGGTTTATAGGGTACTGTCTGCTCTTTATAACTTTGTAGTTAAGGTTCTGGGATGTTTCAGGCTACTATGCCTTGCAAGTTACTCAAGGGGAATGTGGGAAGGGGCAAAGATGTAGGTGTGGATTTTTTTTTCCTGCATAGGAGATTTTAGGTGAAGTTGATGTCAGGAGATTATTGTTCCACTTTGATTAAATGTGTTTTTTTTTTGCTATATTTGTATCCAGTCTTATTGAAAATGTTCTGCTTGATTTTATCCCATGTAAACATCTAAAAATGATGAACTTTTGCAGCAGCAGCATACAGCATTCCAATCCTGATTTCCTTTTATGGAGATATTTTTTAAATCAAACCCCTTCTTTCCCCCTTAGGAAAATGTTTTGAACGGGTTAAGTTCTGGGGCTTGAATGGAATGATCAGTTAGGGAGCTTGCTCAGAATCGCACTAATCTCTTTTCTCAACATTTTAATTAAAAGCAGCCTCAGGGTGGGCTGCCAATTTGCATAGGCAATGATAGGGGGTGTTTAACCCCTTCCTCCCTTTGCCATCTTCCTAGTACAAATAGTCTTCCAAAGCTGCTTTTTCCTGCAGAGGGAGAAAAAGATACAAACATGACATAAATGACTCTGAAGTGCAGCCTGTTGCTCAATGATGCTATATGTTTATAAATAATCACAAGTTAGAGCCATCCCCTCATAATTGACTCACAGTGAGCCTTCATTGGGTTTCAAGGGAAGAGATGACCAGGGATGGTTGACCATAAATATCAAAATTAAAAGAACAAAAATACAAACATGCTCGGTGTTAACTGAAGTGAGGCTTGTTGTTTTATGTTGAGGAAGTGGGAAAGTAGCATGCAAAAACTGCAGTAAGTTTGGAAACGCGTCCCACGTTGAGAAGCTGGGAAATCATCAACCCCCCTCCCCCACAAAATGGTGATTTGACTTGGAATAAAGCCACTTCATGTGCTGCATCTGAGGCAGCCCTCAGATGAATTCCTCTGTGCCACAATCTGTTGCTGTTAAACACCAGGCCAAGTTGCATTTCAGGTCTCAGTCTGGCTGGTTCTAGGCAACTTCCTTAGCTCTTCTGTTCTGCACCTCCTGCAGGTATGCCAGAAGTCTGGCGAAATCTCCCTCCTCAAACAGCAGCTGAAGGAATCCCAGTCGGAGCTGAACACCAAGACCAATGAAGTGCTCAACTTGAAGGCCCAGCTGAAGGACATCCGGGGAAAGATGGAGCTGCTGGAGATGAAGATTCAGGACCTAGAAGACTCGCTGCGGGCCAAGGCCATGGAGCTGGAGGTCTGTGAGAATGAACTCCAGCGCAAGAAGAATGAATCGGAGCTCCTGAGGGAAAAGGTAAACCTGCTGGAGGAGGAGATTGTGGAGCTAAGGACAGATCTAACCATCCTTAGGGAGGAGAGGAAATGCGGGGTGGCATCCATGGGCCCAGAAGGGACCACAGCAGAGGACATTCAAACCCTGTGGAGGGAAGTCGAGAGGTTGAAAGCAGAACTCCAGGAGGAGCACAGCAACAATGAGCAGATGACGGTGGGCTTCCAGCAGGAACGGCAGACCTGGAAGGAGGAGAAAGAGAAGGTGATCCACTACCAGAAGCAGCTGCAGCAGAGCTACTTGCACATGTACAAGAGGAACCAGAATCTGGAGAAAATGCTGCAGCAGTTGGCTGCAGGAGAAGATGGCAAAGAGCCCCTCGAGCTTGACCTACACGGGACTGATGTCCCTTACGAGGACATCATCGCCACTGAAATCTGAAGCTCGTTGCATCCTCTGCCTACGGTGGAGGAGGTGGGTCTCTCTCAACTGCTGGGGGGTAGGGTTGTGTACAGTCCTGCTTGTTGGCTGAGGTCCTTGCTTGGCCAAAGTGGATCTCCAGCTGTTGTCATGCCATGGTTTTTTGCTTGTTTTTTTTTGTCAAGCATTCAGCTCTCCCCAGCACATCTAATGCCTCCAATTGCATCACTTTGAGAAGGAGAGGGGTAGGTTTTCACCCACCAACTGCTCAGATGGGGTAGCATTGACACAGGGGCTGCCTTGCTACAGAATATGTAAAAATCCCTGTGCCAGAAAGAATAAGGGGCTCCCGCTCACCTGCCAGCCAGGTACAAGTTTGCCAAGAGGCTGGGAAAGAAGGGGAAAGAAGCTCATTGCAACCCCGTGTGGTGCTTGGAGATGCCGCTGCAGCTCCTTTGCTCCTCCCAAGCTACAACACAAGACTGTGCATTCCCCAAGACCATCCTAATAGTTGTGTGGGAGGACTATGGAAGAACTGCAGCCTTTTTGATCCGTTGTGCCTCTCATTGTGACACACACACAGCACACAGCATGCTGAGACCACATCACAGGTCCTTGAGATATCCTATTGATTCTGATTGGCTAGATAGGCAAGTCGCTTGATCTGCTGAGATAAGGAGCTGCAAGAGGATTCTGGGATATTCTGGAGGACTGATGGAGCTGGGGTTCTAATTCTGCAGAGGAATGCACTGGCAAACCACCTCTGCTTCTCACTTGCCTTGAAAACTCTTTCTGGGGTTGCCATAAGCCAGTTGTGACTTGACGACAATTACATAGTCATGCAGGTTGTAAGGAAAGCCCTCTTTGTCCAGGAGGAAATAACCCCGTTTCACTAACTGCCTCTTTTAGCAGCATAGTTCTGCTGTCAGAAAAAAATATATAGGTTAGTGTTCTTGGTTTCTAGAAGCCATAATCTGGCCATCGGCCACTGGGTCTTCTCTCTTCTTTCCTAATAATTTAGCAGGACCCTTCTCCTGTCGCTCAACTAGAGTTGGGAAGAATATTTGTGTGGGGGAGACAACTGAAGTTTACTCGTGTTTTGAACAGAAATGTTTGTATTGATTTCTCTCCAATGTGAATGTTTTACAGATCTCTTTAATTTTGCAGATATTGAGCGTGTATGTTTCCACATCTCTCCCTCTTCTTCTATTTTGCCACTGACAAAGGCAGCTTCAGCTAAATATAGGACAGCCACACACACACACACACACACACACACACCCCACACTTCCTCCTTTGTCCAGACATTCCAGGGACTGTGAGATATAAATGCAATAGGAGAATGGAGGAGAAACGGAAGCAGATGGGGAGATAATAGCAGGGAATGTGGCAAGAGGCTTCGTAATGCAGGCAGATGGATCAGAAGATAACTGTGTTCTTGGACAAGACGTCAGTTCAGCTCCAAGACATTCCAGGGAACTCTCTGCATTCTCCCCCTCCCATTTCTCTCATGCTTTGTGACTGGTGTCTGTGGGATAATGGGGCTTTTTGGATCAAGAGTCTTATCCATAATGGCAGAGAGATGGAAGATCTTCCCTAGGAGACCTTGCATGTGTTCTCTTGATTGACTTTCAGTGGTCCTGTTCCAAAGCTTATCCGTTCAGATTTGTTGCTCCTCTGTGGTGGAGCCTTAAAGCAGTGGGACAGTGTATGTTATAGAATGTTCTAGGTTCAGTTCCTAACATCTCCATCTAACAAGGTTTCCAGTAGCTAGGGCATCAATCACTGCCTGGAGAGCATCTGGCAGCCAAAGTGGACAATGCTGTACTGGGTGGACTTCACCCAATGTAAGGTTGCTTTGCTCTTTCATGAGTATTGTAGCTAGTGGAGCAGATGCTTTGTACAGGGAAGATTCCAGGTTCCATTGATGTCATCTCCAGTTAAAGGGGTCTGGAGACAAAAGCATTGAGGAAGACTGTTCTGTGATGAAGATCCTGGAGAGGGTCTTTGGGGAGTCGCTGTAGTCCTATGGTAGACAATCTGCTCGGCATGCAGAAGGTTCCAGGTTCGACCCCCGAGCACCTCCAGTTAAAGAGATGAGGTCATAGGTCATCTGAGAGCTGCTGCTCATTACTACTTCCGGTAAGGCGCATAGCTCAATATAAGTCAGCCTCCTATGGTCCAGCAACCAAATAATGGGTAACTTTTCAAGCAAGTGGTACCCATGCTTGAACAAAATGAGGGGAAGTGCATCAGAGCAAGGGCATCTGAGAAGTGGCCTGAAAGAGCTGGTGTTAGGATTGCTGTGTTGGTCTTCTCTGGTGTTCCAGTGTTTGACCTTCAGCTGCTTCAGTTACTTTGATGCCAAACAACTTTGTCCACCCCAAACCATAACCTCTTCTCTCCTATAATCCCGGAGCATTTCTTGGAGGACACTCTGGAGGTGAAACGTTTCCCCAGGCGCTCTGCAGCTGTTGCCAGCATCTGTTGGCTCTGCATTTACCCAGCCTTAAATGTTGTGAGACATATGAGTTTGGGAGTTAGAGTATCATGCTATTACTCCTGCCATGTCCTAAACTTTGGTCAGATTCACTGGACTTCATTCTCAATGCAATCATTTTTATTATTTTGACTTTTGTGTTCCACATTTGTGAACACCTTCGTGGAGTTCAGAAGAGCATACACAGGATTATCCTGCATTATTCTTGCATTCACTGTACTAGATGGGTTGGCCATGATCCAGTGTCCTTTGTCCAATCACATTCCAAACATTTAAGGGTTCATACGATTTTTAAGGGGGCATCAATCTTTGCAGATTCTACCTTCCCACTATAGAGCCATATTATGCTGGGGATTTATTTTTTTTTTGGGGGGGGGGGGGGGGTTCACTGACCTCCTAGATACAAAATTCAACAGAAGTCACTGGGAAAGGATTTTTTCAGCCTCCTTCATGAGAAAACATCAGTGCCCTTAAGTCTTCAGTTGGATACAGGGCATTTTCCAGGATACAGGGAATCCCCCAGAATTACAGCTCAGACGCACATTACAGAGATCAGTTCCCTTGGAGAAAATGGTTGCTTTGGATTCTACTTCATTGTACCCCACTGAGGCCCCTGTCCTCCTTTGGCTCAATTTCCAAATCTCCAGCAGTCTCCCAACCTGGATCTGGCAACCCTACATGCCCCCGTCCCCCACAGCTGGCCAGGAGATACTTTGCAACCGTATGTGCTGAATAAGGGTTTGAATCCAGATCTCGCCTGTCCATCACTGTTGCCCTCCTCTGTTGGAGACTGTGGTTTTATAGTCAGCATTTGAGCCAGTTGTGCTCTCTCTTAAACTCACCTTCTTCACAGGGTTGTGTTTTGAGGATTAAAGGGAGAAGCAGAGAATGTTGCAGACCCCTTCAGGTCCTTGTTGAGAAAAAAAGTGGAGTATAAATGAAGTTAAATAAATAAGTTATATCTAGAGGGACTAGTTTAAAAGCCAACAATCCTAAATTCAGCAGTCTCTACCTACTACGTCATACTGGTTCCACATAGTTGATATAAGACTCTTGCCATCTCTGTGCATTTACCCTGAAGGTACATTTTCTGGAAATGTCAATTAGTATTCCTCAGCATATTCCACATAGTTCCACTTCCTGGAAGTTAATAGCTTTGCATTCAATATTTAGATTCTTCCAGAGGGGTAGTTTCTTGGAGTGGCCAGCCTTGGGTGCTCCAGATGTTTGTGGACTACAATTCCCATCAGCCCCTGCCAGCATGGCCAATTGGAAATTGTAGTCCATGAACATCTGGAGCACCATAGGTTGGCCACCCTAAAACCAGGGTGGCCTTTAAGGGGCCACTGAACTTCTGTTTTATTTGACATCTAGGACTTGAGAAAGATTGAAAATCCAATTTACTCCATTGCTTCTCAGCAGCTACAAAGGACTGTGAAGCGCTGTCTCCCCTCCCCCCCCCCCCCAGCTTATAGTAGTGAGAAAAATCGTTCTTGGGGTCGTGAACCCTCTCTCCTCCTCTTCTCTGCCTGCTACTCAGCTAATTGGGTTTGTGTGCATATGCTTCTGATTAACAAAATTTGCATTGTTAATTGCAATCCCACCGCAGGCCTGCTCCCTGGAGACCAGCCAATGAGCCCCTTGGGGTTAATTACCTTGGGGTGGGAGGTTCTCCATGCTGCCTGCCTGTCATGTCCTGCTGTGATGAAACTTCCTTCTGCTCTTCTTCCCACCTTCTGTACCACCTGCCCCTCTTTCTATCTCTTCCCCCCTCACCTGGGGACAGAGGAACAGCTGTTGGCAGGCTTCATTAAGATGAAAGAAAATCATTTTGGTCCCTTCTAACCTTCAGGCATCTTTGACAACAAGGCAGTAAAATGCGTCCAGCACAAATGTGCAGCCCTGCTAAAACACCGTCCCTGCTGTGCGGTCAGTGAGTTCATTTGTACTGATGCTGCTCAGGGAGGGTTCCCTCCTCCTAGGCTTCATGGTTTTATGTCTTATTTTTATCTTGGCAAAGACAAAAAGAAATTGTGATACTTTGGCTCTGGACTGGAGGGAGAGGGCTAAGGTCAACTCCTGTGCCAAATCTGCTGAATTTCTGCATCTGGGAATTGTTGCATGGAAGCTGGAGGTAGCACCTTTCTCTTTCTCCTGTTGCTGGGTGGTTTTGGGTGGGCATTGCTGTCCACCCCTGGAGGTTTCATGTTCTTGGCAGGAAAGAGTAGAATCAGATAGATAACCCATAAGAAGTTTTAAATGAGGGGACAGCACAAGCTCCTTGATTTAATTATGAACAGCCTAGACTCGGGTTGCACAGATGCTGAAATAGCCGTTTCTTTGTGTGCATGCTTTGTACAGATATGAGGAGTAGCCACGGCTGCACCTCTGCTGTGCATGGAGAATTGAAGCTGGCTTTCAGAAGCCTCTCCCCTCCCCCCAGTAAAGCTGTGACTGAGATTTGGAATTCAAATTAAGATCTCCATATTAGGTCCGTAGCCAGGAATGATGCCAGTGGGAACGCCACTCCTCCCACCTAGAACATTGATTCATCCCACCTACGGCTTGGGGGGGGGGGCAGCTTTCCCCCCCCAACCCATTGTGATATTGCCATTTAAAAACAGAGACTTTTAAATAGGAATATTTCTGGTTTAAAAATAGCCAGTGGCAGCTGGTACCTTCTGAAAGTGGAGGCGCTCCAAGCTCCACCCTACTCTGCCAGGCCAAGAATCATTCCTGCTGGATTTTGCAAGATCCTCCTTATATTTTAAATGAGCTCCAAAAGATCCCTGTTGAGCTGCTGTGGTCACCGCGAGCTGCTCAAGAAGCTTCCAGAGTTACATTTCTTCTAATTTCACCTTCCTAATGGTAAGAATTCATAGCTGCTAAGACACACCAACTTGGCAAGAGGGCTAGAGAAGGTTATGAGGAAATCACTGTTTTTCCATTTGTTATTCCACTGTTACTTCCAAACTGGAATGCTATCCTGGGGAGCTTCCTCATGATGTCCTGTAACCATCCACTCTTCAGGTTTTCCCTGTCTTCAGCATGGTTTTCTGCAAACCTAGTTCAGTGTAATCTTTTCTGAAAGAATGCCATTGAAGCATATAAGTATGCTGTGTGAAAGGATTTGTGTACATTTTCAAATATCCTAACCTTATCAGCACCAGTTTCCTTTTGTAAGTCATTTGCAGTTGCTGGTTTCCTCCCATGCCATTGGAGAATTTACTGGTACGGAGGGTGGGGTGGGGGTAATTGCTACAGTGTTATACCACTATTGTGCTGTAACAGGTGTTTTTTAAGCTCACGGAAGTTCTCCTATGGTGCAGTGGGGGGAAATTCAGGGGAAATGGTGACTGGCAGAGTGAAGGACACAGAAAATCCCCATGTGGTGATGAAGGAGGTGGTGATGGCCACTAACCTGGATAGCTTTAAAAAGGGCTTGGACAGATTTATGGAGGAGAAGTCGATCTATGGCTACCAATCTTGATCCTCCTTGATGTCAGATTGCAAATGCCTTAGCAGACCAGGAGCAGTAGCAGCAGAAGGCCATTGCTTTCACATCCTGCATGTGAGCTCCCAAAGGCACCTGGTGGGCCACTGCGAGTAGCAGAGTGTTGGACTAGATGGACTCTGGTTCTGATCCAGCAAGCTAGTTCTTATGCTCTTATGTGCTCCATTGCCAACACAATTGCTCCGGCATTCATAGCAGTGATGATTGCAAAATGGGAAATTAGGGTTGCCAACAGACCTGGATGAAAACAGCCCACTCCTTTAATAGAAGCTTAATAGCATGTCATTTACCAAGTAATGTTATTTATCTACATGCCATGAAAACTTTTACCTGTGCATTTTCACATATTAAACCTCTGTTTGTTTAATATTAAAATATTTATATCCTCATTTTCTTCTTGGTTCAACCTTATGATTTAGGACTTGGCAACTACTGATTTTCTGTGTGTGTGCCCCCCCCCCCCCAATCCCTGCCACCCCAGTTCCTACCATAAGTTCTTTCATTTCTTATCCATCTGTTACAATGACCCTACAGCCTTCACCTTGCAAATTCAGTTACCCCTGTCCTGGCTTTTATCTCTATACCACAGCTGTGCTCTGAGGGAAATGCTGGTTGCAGTATTCCTCTTGTACTGCACATGGGCCTTTCTGATGTGTATGACAGAAATAGGTTACCTTTGGCATTTTGTACCTGTAATTCACACACATAGGATTTATGCAGCACTATTGTTAGTGCGCAGAACTTTTCACATGCATTGTACAAGACATTGTGGTACAGATGCTAAATCGGGACGAAACACTGCAGGTGGGGACACGCATTTTTCAATCCACAGCTGGCAACCCTAGAAATTTTGGAAAGGCAGGGTTACATTGATCGCGTGAATGAGAGGGCAAATGAAAGAATTCAATAACTAGCTTGGGTTAAAATGATCCCATCATTATGCTGACTTGTCTCTTGACATCTGTCCGACAGAATAGGTGTCACTGCTCCATTCCTTCTTGGAAGAATTTCTCAGAAATAACTTAAGACTCTACAGATTTGATTTGATTTTTTTGTGAAGGAAAAGCTGGTCTTAGAAGGAGCAATTTAGAGCGGACAAGGAAGGCAGGTGCGGTGCGTTCTTCCCATTGCCTCCCATTCTCATTTCTTTCCTGTTTCAAATCTTCCTCCCTTCAGCTGCTTGTCCATTCAGTGCTCCATCTTTGCAAATGCACATTCGGAAGCTCACAAATGAAGCCTCTGGGGGGAGCACCTTTCAAGCAGGGAAGCAGAAAGTGCAGGAAGTCAATTGCCAGGTCCTCCCTGACCACTGGTGGGGCTGTAGGGTTGCCAGCTCCAGGTTGGAAAATTCCTGGAGATTTGTGGGGTAGAACTTGGAGTTGGGAGGGACCTCAGTGGGGGCCATAGGGTCCACCCTCCAATGCAGCCATTTTGTCCAGGGAAACTAATGTTTGTAGACCATAGATGAGCTGTAATTCTGGGAGGGTCCCAGGTCCCACCTGTAGGCTGGCATCCCTAATCTGGGTTTAAGAATCCGCATCGTCTGCACTCAAAATCCCCCCCCCTCAAACCTGTTTTTTCTTTTCTTTTTAAGTCCTCATCATGGTTTCGTTACATACCTTCACATACAACCTTTATTAGCGCCTGGCCCAGTCCCTGGTGCAACAGCCCAGCAACCAGAGTTGTGTTTGCAAGCAACAAGACAGCCCTGAGAGGCTGTTAGCTGTCTCTAGCTGCTTTAGAGAGCGTCTGATTTTCCTAGGAAAACATCCTGACTGGGAACAAGTCCACAGCTACATGCTGCACTTCATCCCACTATTTTGCCATTAAAGAATGTCAGGGTGCGACACCAGGATGCTAGTTTCCTTCTGTTGCCATTTATCTCTCTCAAAATCAGGATTCATGCCTTGAACAGTCACCAGAGTTCTGTGGGAAGAAATCGTTTAGGGAGTAAATGATTGGACATATTTCTTTCTGTTTGGCTTCTGTGTTTCACATTTTTCAGCTTGAGAACTTGAAGCTTCCTGTTGTACAAGGAACAGGTGAGAGTATCATGTGCAACTCCCTCAACTCAAAGGGCTTTGGGGCTGCTTCGTGTATTTGGTATTAAGAATGTGCACTGGTTGCAAGTAAAAACGGCTAGGCTGTATTCTGCTACAAAGTAGAAGAAGAACAGGAGTTTGGATTTATACCTCACTTTTCTTAATCAGAAGGAGTCTCAAAGCAGCTTACTAACTCCTTCCCTTTCTTTTTTTTTTACAACGGACCCCTTTGAGATAGGTGGAGCTGAGAGAGTTCTGAGAAAACTGTGACTAGCCCAAGGTCTCTGGCGCAACAGCTCAGCAACCCACTTCCTGTAAAATGACATCACTGCAATGTGGTGATGCTCAAGAAACCCTGCAGATCTGTATGGTTTGGCCATAGAGATCTAGGGGATTCCTAGAGCATCACAGCAATATGGTGATGTCACATCTGTTTGGGGGGGGTGGGTTGGAAATGGTGTTAAGGCATTGTGCAACAACATTTTCTCTCCCTGTTTTCCCCACTGTTCATTAGAGTAGCAGTGGGGACCAGGGAGGATTGGCGGGAGCCTCAAATTCCATCCCTACCATACATAACATTGCCTATGTGCCACACTGAAACTGAGTCATGGTATCTACACTGCAAACTGGCAGTATTACCCCTGCCACTATTGCTATTGGTGTACCGTGTGTTAAAGAGACCTTGTGCCACAGCTTCCTTGATTTTAAAGATCCCACTTGTACCTTGCCCATGCCTCCCGGGTTTGCCACAAATTGTGCAGACAGAACTTGGTGCCATATGTATAAGATCACACAGATGGGTGTGCTATCCCAACATAGCCCATTGCTCATGTTTACACAACTTTTTTTTACTTTGCAAAGTATATTGTAATCTTTTATTCTATGTGCCTGTGTGGTCAGTTGCTATTATTCCCATTTTACAGATGGGAAGGGGTGACTATTTGAATGAGACTATCCTAGACGTGGGACTAGAACCTAGGTCAACAATTGCAGACAGCTATCCAGCTTACCTGAGAGGAAGGCTAGAGTGTTTTTTCCACACGCGCCATTGGAGGGGGGAATCTTAAAGTCAAATGGAAGGTACCATTGTGTACAGTAATTTAACACATCTATTTTTGTGTGGAGAGCCTTTTCTTTAGGGGGATTGTCTTCCATTGAGGGTGGGCTTCCTTTTGGGTAAATATGGTACTGTTGTGTTTGATACTTGCAAGTGTGAACACTGGTTAGAATCCCTGCCCCCAGTCCCAGCCATAAGCATGTATTTAAATCATGCAAGGTCATAAGGAGGATGTCTTTTTTTACTGCAGTCTGATTATGAACATGGTGAAGCTGTTAAATTCTAATTTGGATGACTCCAACTAGCCTGATCTTGTCAGATCTCAGAAGCTAAGCAGGGTCAGCCCAGGTTAGCATTTGGATGGGAGACGCCAAGGAATACTAGGGTTGTTATGCAGAGGCAGGCAATGGCAAACCACCTCTGAATGTCTCTTGCTTTGAAAACCCTACTGGGTTGCCATATGTCAGCTGCAACTTAACGGCACTTTCCAACACCACCATCAAAGCTATTAGGAGAGAGCCCAATCTCCCCAGTGGCCATGTGAATGCATTTGTTCCAGCCCCCCTTTCCAAAGCATTAAGGAGACCACAGAGAATCCCCCATGTGACAATGCCTGGGGATGTTGACTTGCTGTCCTTGCACAATGCTGTGTTTGCTTTTGACAGTATATGTGTGTTGCCTCGAATTCACCCGTCTGTCCCATCCCAGACCTGCCTGGGAGAATCCAGTGTGCAGGCTGTAAATATTACAATTGTCTTCCCCTTCCTTCCCACCCCACCCCCCACCCCTTTTAATGTAGTTCTTGGCAGTTTTTAATATTTTTAAAAGTTATTTCTGGTGAATGATGTAAATGAATTCTATGTTTTTATGTATTAATAAATTTGTAAAAACCAGAGTTACGCTCTTGCGGTTTTCTTTATATTTTCCATATTGGGAGATCTCTTGGCCTATGAGTGGGCCATTAAGTGATTAAGGACAATTTGAGATGGGGATGCGAAGGAGGCGTTAGTTACGTGGCTTTGCGCATTCCCACATGCTTGTGTGAACTGGGCAGATACCTGCACGAGGCAGCCACGATGGCTCAGTTAGCCTGGCAGAGATCCAAAGCTTGGACAGCTCAGTATAAATGAGATATTGATACCAAGCGGAGTTGCACAAGTACCTGTTTCTATTTCACTGGCACCACATTTAAACCAGGGGGAAGTCACATATGAACACACGTGAAGTTGCCTTATCCTGATTCAGATCATCGGATTGTCAAAGCCAGTATTGTCTGCTCAGACTGATGGTCGCTGTCCATGGTCTCAGGCTGAAATCTTTCATATCACCAGATTCAGGGGTCTGCAACCTTTGGCTCTCCAGATGTTCATGGACTACAATTTCCATCAGCCCCTGCCACCATGGCCAATTGGCCAATTGCAGACTTTCTGATCCTTAACTGGAGATGCTGGGGATTGAACCTGGAATCTTCTGTAGGCCAAGCAGATGCTCTACCGCTGAACCACAGCCCGTCCCATTCATGCATGTCAGTAACGTTTCTTAATGCATAATCAGATTTACGCATTCTCTAAACTGGTGAACAGTGCAATCCTAAGCATACTTAAATTCTTCTAAGTCCATGGGACTTAGACTGTTCCGTTACATTCCGAAAGAGTGGGATGGGTGTAACTCTGTTTAGGGCTGCACCGTTAAATTGTTTAATTGAATGCCTCTCCCTCCAAAAAGGAAACTTCTGCTACATGCAAATTGTCCTGGCAGCCATACCTTGGAAGAGGCATTCCCTCTTGTGTGACACAAAAAAGAGAATGCCTCTAAGGTGGCGGCTGCTAGTTGCACTTTTTTGTTGTTGCTGTTTTTGTATTTAAAGAAATCCATCTCATTAAACGGGATCCTCCCTGCAGCTTCTTTTGACATTTTTCAAAATTGCAAAAGATCCAGTCACAGGGTTCCTGCCATCTTGGGTTGTTGGCTCTTTATCTTCTGAGCAAATATGCAGGGAGAACCAGAGAGAACAGTCCATGCCAGCAGGGAAGGGGGTGCCAAGGACATTTTGAGTCAAAATATAAATGGACTCCATAAAATTAGGAAGTGGCTGTGACTCAATGGTAGAGCATCTGCAATACATGCAGAAAGTCCCAGACCCAATCTCTGCATCTCTATTTAGAAGGCTCAGGTGGTAGATGGTGTTTAAGACCGCAGCCTTAGACGTTGGAGAGCCAATTATAGAAGATGATTGTTGCATTGATAGACCATTGTTCCGATTCAGTATAATTTATTTAAAATATTTATCATGCCTTTCCATAGTGCTCAATGTGGCTTACAGGGCAGCTTGTTAAAAAAATCCCCTCATTAAATAAATAAATGTAATTAAATGAGTAGACATTAGATAAATAAACTTCAGAGGGGCAGTTGTATTAGTCCATCACAGCAGAAAAGTGTTGAGCGATGCCTTAATGGCTTATTAAATGCAAAAATTTTATGGAGTAAGGTTAGTTCACCAAAGTTTGTGGTTTAATCAATCTGTTGGTCTTTACCCCCCATTATGATTAAGGTAGGGGGCAATTTTCTGCCTTTTTAATGTTGCCCCAAATTTGCCACCTGAGACAGACACAAGTGAAATCAGCCCAGAGTCTTTATATCAGATCACGGCTGAGAGAGTCAGAATCCTGCAAGCCAGCTGACAAAGCCCAGCATCCCACTAGGAGGGGGCAGGTATATAAAAAGGGACGGTCATGGTGAACGAGGCGACGTGCACCCCTGTGACCTCTGGTGTATGGAGGGACCTGCACCCCCAGTGGGACTTCTTGGACTTAAGCAAGTGAAACGATGAAGCAGCCATTGCAGTTTATAATAAGGCTGAAAGGAACAAGCCCAGGGGAGGCTTGACATATGGATTCTCTAACCCCTTGTTTCTGGTTCTTGGCTGTGACAGCCAGATTGGAATATTTGCTAATGGCAGATGCTGCTCATCACATGCAGTCATGTGTGTGCTCGATTCCTTCCTCACATTCTTTCTCCCTTGCAAAAGCCACCAGCCGGCGTGAGCCGTGGCTTCGTTATCAGGAATCCCATCTGCTACCTGTAAAACCTTCCTGGGGTAAACAAGAAAGAGCAGCCCTGTGACTGCCTGATGGAATCGTTTGGCACAAAGGACATATGTTTCTCTCTAAAGCTGTTGGGTAGGGATCGTCTCAATGAGCAGGGTGCGGAAAATGCAACACTTGCAGCTTTTTGGTGTGTCATCCCAGTTTCCTTCCAGTGCATTGCACACCTTTGTATTAATATAGCACTTTATGTGCCTTTGGAAGTCAGCAAAAGCCACTGTGAATGCTTGCTGGGCAGGTTCTCAGGGTATGTCCAAAGCAGCCATGTTTCGCATGATCTGTGTTTTATTATCTACTGCTATCCTGGGCCATCTTAATGCATGAGCACTTTGCACAGTTGCCGGGGGGGAGGGGGGAGTGCCACTATCATAGGGGCCACATGTTAATCTACATATGTTGTGACTTGCTGTCAACAAATAAATAAATATTTATTTATTGGATTTATTAATCGCCCCTCCCAAGACTGGCTCGGGGCAATGTACAAGTAAAATTACATTACAAAAAAACTGATTCAGCATAGAATGCCCATCATTTAGAAGTCGAAGGCAGTACCCAAAATAATGAGATAAAACCACCAAATCCATAAAATCAACAATGGACAAAACCAAACTTTGCCGGAGTCTGCAAGACCAAGCGGGAGAAGTGAGACTCATCTGTGGCCTAAGATGATACAAAGCTCCGGTTAAAGGTGCCAACCAGCCTGGAGAACCAATTTCTGTCTCAGAGGTTTATCAGGTGATGCTATTTACCTTCATGCGACTAAAAGCTTCAACTGCCCATTTCCACACGTTAAGTCTCTGTTAAAGGGACAGACCATTTGGCAGCCTCAACCACAACACAGACTGTTCTCCCTTGCAATTACTTGCCTTTGGTTTCACTGGTGTCATGCATAGCTAGGGCTGGTTTTTAACATTAAATACTAGGTGTATAATTCATTTTAATAGCTGAGATCACTGAAATAACAGCTCCTGAGAGGGATCTGCTGGGCCTTGAGAATTCTTACCAGTGATGCCGTAATGTTTTCTTTTTACCCCACACCTGTTCTCAGTTACAGGAGCATGAATGTGCACAAGCATGCGCATAAATACATTATGTGCCCGCCAGTTCCCTGCCACATGTATCTGTTGACATGGTGCATAGACCCTGTTCCCTCCCTCAGTTTCAATTATGAGCAATCAGACCTCTGCAGCCTTCATAAAAATGACAGGTGAGGTGAAATTATACTGCTAGCACCAAAAATAACAGGCCAATTTTCCTGCTGTGATCAATCTCCACGGTGTCGCGTGGGGCTTGGTCTGACAGTTTCTGGTCCATATCCCATTACAAGCACCGAAGGGAAGGAGAGAGATGGAAGGAATCTGGCAATGAAGAAAATTAGGTTGTTCCACCAATAGCAGCTTAGCTATTTCCTACACAGCATTCACTTCAGGGAGGAATGATGAACAAAGTGAGGTTAACGGGGCTCAAAGTTTTAAGGGTAGTTATTGCAAATAGCTTCTTCCAAATTATAGGACTGGCCAATCATATTGGCTTGGTTCCTGCCTGTAGAGTTGCAGCATCCTTTTGAAGACTTCTTTCCCAATAGAGTAACACAAACACTGAGATTGGCAATAGTTTGATAACCCAGGGTCAGGGAGTTTTGGTGGAACTGAGCATGTCCTCTGAGCTGATAAAAAGCATCACCTCATGTAGAAAATAAGCCACTAGGGGGTAGTGGAAATTACCAAGGGGTAGTGGAAATTAACTTTCAGTTCCAGCAAAGCATTCTGCACAATGTTTCCCTCCTGGCTCAAAATGTATTCTAGTAAAATTAGAACTTCTTTTGAAATGACAACTCTGAGACAATGGTACAAAAAGGAATTTTGACACAGCACAGTTATGGCTCCTATCAAGAAATGTTGGGAACTGTAACTCCGTGAAGAGGGTAACAAGCAACTTTCCCCCTCTTCCTTCAAGAACTGGAAATGCACTGCTGCTGAATTTTCCTAATCTCCCCAAAACAGCTGCTCTGGAAAGTGAGTACAAACCAGAGCAAACCACCTTTTTTAAAAAAAAAAAATTATTGTATCATTTGAACATTACAGTTTATATTAGAACTCTTTTTCATTCATTTGCAAACAATACATTTCCCCTTTGTTTCCCTCCCTCCCTGTGTTTTCTTCATGATTTTATCAAACAGCAGTAAGTTCATTTTTTGTGTTCTCTTCTCCCATCTTTCCTCATTGGCTCCAGCTTCTTTCATCCAGTCCACATATATTGTTCATATCGTCAAGATTTCACTCTGTTTATCTTGCCACAGTTTATTTTTTGTTATTATATCAAAAATGTCCAGTGTCACTTGTTCCCAAATGTATTCCAACCGTTTCTGGATTGTCCTTTTTTTCTTTTCTTTCCAGCCTAAAGCTATTGTTGCATGCGCTGCTCTAATCATTATTTTATACATATAGCTATATTTTAATCCACCCTTCTATCCCCCATTACACCCATGAACATTAAATCATTATTTACACCAATATTAATCTTCACCAGTTTTTCGATATATATCATTACAATTGCCCAAAATGTCTGTACATTCCATCCACATATGACTATAATATGCCTCCTGGTCTCCACAGTGCCAGCATTTGGAACTAAGTCCTTTAATCATATATGCTAATTGTTTTGGTGTTCTATACCATTTCAATACCACTTTTCTTTCCAACTCCATATATTTCCAGAGTAAACCACCTTGATCACAGGCCCATGAGAGGGGGCCATTCTCAGCTTTTTTAAAAATATGCAAATACTCCCCAGCCAATTTCCTCAGCTCCCCTGCTCTCCTTCGGCAGTATTCCCTGCCTTACATCTGCCAGCCCAGCCTCAGTCAGCTCCCTTGGGAAGGGTACAGGGCAAGCCTAATGTTTGTTCTCCTCTGTTCCATTAATGAAGAGCCAGCTGCTCCTTGGCTCTCCAAGGAGCTGAAATCAGATGGCTGAAGAGCAAACCCTGTGGGCAGTCCTCATTAATTGGTACTTCTACAAAAATTAAGACCTAAAGCCCTGTAAGGGCAGCAGCTGTGGGAATCAGCAGGTTCCATTTAGAGAGATACCTGCTGCCTGCCTGCCTGCCGTGAAATCTCAGACTATTTGCTTAGCATCCAGCTAAGTGCCCATGTGTAATGCACATGGTCGATCAGGTGACCAAAACACCACAGAAAGGACTCCCAAATTTGGGGTATGGTTTTGGACACAAGAGAGGACAAGCTTTCCATTTCCATCCAAGACCTGAGTATGGTGGGGTGCTAATGATAGAATCCATCACCTGGAGAAACAGCCTTAAACTGGAAAGTGTATTTGTAGCACCTGGTTATTAATCTTCCAGTAACCCAGTCCCAGGTTTGTCCCTGGAGCCTCGTTCGCTATTTTACAAGTCGCAGGCCTCTCTGCTTTTGTGCCAATGCTATTTGCAGTGCTAAAACTGTCAAACGGAGATGGCACACAAAGTATTCCCCCTGAGGTAGTCTGGACTGAGTATTGGGCAGATGGGACAATTTGTCCCTGCAGCAGATGTCCATCAGCCAGTTTAATCGAGGTGACACTTCAGCCAAGGTTGCTCCAAGGATGAACCAAGGTTAGAATGGAATGATGAAAAAAGAATGTCACATAAAGGTGGTTATAGGACCAGTGGCGTAGCTAGGGGGTGCAGGGATTGGAGCCCGGGCAGGTGGGTGGGGCAGAACCAGAGTAAGCCCCAGGGACCCCTGCATAGGACTGATCTCAGAGTGGGGAATCGGTAGGCAAGCTGATATAACTCAAGGAAGAACAGGGCTCGATCCTGACTAAATTTTCCAGTGGCACAACTGAACTTTCCTCCCTCCCCTCCCCCACAACATCTCCGGAAAAGTGTTGCTCCTTGAGGGACCAGGGGCCTTGAGTAATGACAAGAGGAGGATCTGCAGCAGGAAGGCAGAATTGGCAGAAATTGCCAATTTTAGTCTGGATCAAAACCATCATTTTGTGGGTCCCTTTTCCAAATGGTGGAAGATTTAGATTTCTTTTCATAGATTCCTTTTCCTTTGCAAGGGAATATGATGAGAACAGATGATATTTTTATAACATTCTTACATAATTAAATTAATCTTAATAATTTAAAAAAAAGTAAAGTAGTGCTCATATCCACTTGAAAGGAAGACGACCTGAAATATAGGACAGCCATCCTAAAAAATGGATAAGCAACTAGTGACTCAGCCAAATGATTCACCAGCAGGAATGGGGGGACAATTCACTGGGCAAGCAAAGAGCTAGGAGGCAAGTAGAGATGTGGGTGAGCCACCCCATGTTCCTTGGCATATTTTCTTGAAACAAGGCCCATAGAATTCAGCAAGACTTGCCCACAAGTAAGTGAACAGAGAAAAATTCTGTAGGCAAGTCAGCAAAGCAGCAGTGTTTCCTTGCCTCCAGAGGTGAGTCCCCAGAAGAAGCTACAACAGCAGGGAGTCAGGGGCCGCCATACAGTTTTGGGGGTCCACTCAATCCCAGAGCTTGCCTTGGCAATATTGCTTCTTCACCCACAACAATCCGACCAGCTGCCCATTCCAAAATTTATTTACATACTGAGTAGGATTCCCATCTCTGTTTGGGAAATTCCTGAAGATTGGGGGAGGGGAGTGAGTTTGGGGAGGGGGGCCTCAGCAAGGCATAATGCTATAGAGACCCAGTGTGGTGTAGTGGTGAAGAGCGGGTGGACTCTAATCTGGAGAACCAGGTTTGATTCTCCTCTCCTCCACATGAGCAGCAGACTCTAACCTGGTAAACTAGGTTTGTTTCTCCACTCCTACACACAAAGTCTGCTGGAGGACCCTAGGGTAGTCATATTTTTTTCAGAACTTTCTCAGCCCCATCTACCTCACAAGGTGTTTGTTGTAGAGACAGGAAGAGAAGGAATTTGTAAGCTGCTTTGAGATTCCTTACAGTTGAGAAAAGCAGGGTATAAATCCAAAATCATCTTCTAGAGTCCACCTTTGAAAGCAGCCATTTTCTCCAAGGAAACTAATCTCTGTCACCTGGAGATAAGAGGAATACCAGGAGATTTTCAGCCATCCCTTGGAGGTTGGCAACCCTAATATTTAGATATTTATACCTGCCTTTTCTCCTCTTTGGGGACCATTTTATCCCCACAGCAACAATTCCAGTTAGTTTGAAAGTGGTTTCCCAGTGAGCTTCCATAATAAAGGGGGGACTCAAACCGGGGTGTTACAGACCCTTGAACCATTGTATCACCTTGCTGGCTTTCAGGAGCTCCAGAAACTGTCTCTTAGGAATTCCTGACTCAACCAAACAAAAGTTTTTCCCTGAAGGCTGGCATCCCTAACCCAAGACAATGCAATATTTCGGCAATAACTGAACATGCAGAAAGAGCTGTAAATGTGAGCTGCATCACTGAGCCTTAAGGGGCTACTTTGTTCCAGGGTGACTGCCGGTCAGATTCTAGTGGCTGGCTGAGAGAGCATGACACGCTTCCCCTTTTGTCTGAACAGATTGCTGAACTGGGTCTAGCAGCGCTGCCGCCCACGCCTCTGCTTGACACAGCTTTCCAAATCCTCTCCATCTCCAAAGGTAGAGGCATAGCCCAGTTCCTATAGTAACCCAGCACCTAACAGCTTTTATAACAAGTGCTAGGAGGCCCATTATCAGACTGTGTGGATCAAGACGGGCTGGGAATTTTAAAAAGCAAGTGGACGAATGAAAGCCTGGGGTTGTCCAAGCAATGAAATTGTCTTCAAAATTACCAGAAGCACTGACTGAAAGCAAATATCTCTTACCTTTCAGAAACCAATATGTGTGCCTTACTTGTATTACACTGGTCTGAACTTGTAATCTCACACTGTGTAGGAACCCTTCTGCTACAGGGTTTGCTCTAAGTATCCCACTCTGGACCACAGTGGTTATATTCCAGATGGGCAGTGACATGGAAATGTATTGCAGCTTTCTAAGAGGGGTTCCAAACGATGCAGTCCAAACAAAACAGTCATTCTTAAAAGCTCAAGCTGAGAAGTTTGCCTCGGCCATCTATGCATACACTACTCACCCTACAACTGAGAAGCAGTCGATTCTCTTAACTTTGCTTTGCAGTGGGGTTTTCCTGTTTACATCATTCTTCCCCCTCCCCACATCTGAGCAGATCTGCCATTTTGCCCTCCCACCTCTTTGCTGTTGCCATGCAACCTCCATTTTGGGAAGCTACATGCCACATTTTGGGAGGTGGCGCCTTTTGCCTATTAATAGATTGCTGAAAAGTTTGATGGCAAGGTCTGTCATACCTAACAATCCAGGTATAAAGTTTTGCAAGGGGCAGGCAGCAGTGGCTGTGGGGGAGAGACGAGGAAGGCCAGTAACAGTTTTGTTAATGAACCCAGCCTTGTTAATTTCACCAGGTTCACTGCTCCAGTCTACTGCTCCAGAAGTCTACTTTAAACATGAACATTTTTAAAACGAAGAAGGCAGCAAGGGGGATCTCCCCGAACCTTCAGTCATCTTGAAATGATGGCCAGTAGAGTTGGAGGAACTACTGTGGTGTGGGTGGGGAATGAGGCAAGGAGCAAGAAAACCCAAGGAAGAAGAAGAAGAAGAAGAAGAGTTTGGATTTATATCCCCCCTTTCTCTCCTGTAGGAGACTCAAAGGGGCTTACAATCTCCTTGCCCTTCCCCCCTCACAACAAACACCCTGTGAGGTGGGTGGGGCTGAGAGAGCTCCAAGAAGCTGTGACTAGCCCAAGGTCACCCAGCTGGCGTGTGTGGGAGTGCACAGGCTAATCTGAGATTGGGAAAGCAGAGAGAGAGAGAGAGAGAGAGAGAGAGCGTGCGTGCGTGCGTGCGTGCGTGCGTGCGTGTGTGCATGTGCCATCCTTCTCTTTCAGGCTCATTACAAGGAATAGCCTTAAGCAGCCTATCGCCATGTTCAGCAGTGGTGATTTAAAGTGGTGCCAGGCATTTCTAGGGAGCAGCAGTGGCGTAGGAGGTTAAGAGCTCGTGTATCTAATCTGGAGGAATCTGGAGGTTTGATTCCCCGCTCTGCCGCCTGAGCTGTGGAGGCTTATCTGGGGAATTCAGATTGGCCTGTGCACTCCCACACACGCCAGCTGGGTGACCTTGGGCTAGTCACAGAGATTGTCAGCCCCTTTGAGTCTCCTGCAGGAGAGAAAGGGGGGATATAAATCCAAACTCCTCTTCTTCTTCTTCTTGGAGGCATAATTCCAGCCTTTGCCAATGGATTAATTTTCTACTCATAGAGAGGGGCTTTTTACATGGGAGCTTTCAAAAGTGTGACCATCCATGTCTTTCCTGAACTTGGGTTTGCCCGCTCTAGGGTGGGAAATTCCTGGAGATTTAGAGGTAGAGCCTGGGAAGTAAAGAGTTTGGGAAGAGGCATCACAGGGTTTAATATATGTGTCAAAATAATGCATCTAATTTTGCTCGAGATCCTAGCACAGTGTGGTGGTAAAGAGCAGCAGACTCTAATCTGGAGACTGGGTTTCTGTTCCCCATTCCTCCATATGAAGTCTGCTGGGTGATTTCAGTCCAGGCACAGGACTCTCTCAGCCCACACAAAGGCAAGCAATGGCCAACCACCTCTAAATACTCCTGCCTTGAAAATCCCACAGGGTCACCATAAGTCAGCTATGACTTGACGGCACTTCTTACCGCCAGTTCAGCCTTAAAATACCTGTGCTCTGTACCATGGAAACTCATCTAGTGTAAATTATGCAAAGGAAGCATATTTGTATTTCTGCTTCTGTTTCATCCTTTATATTCCTTCTGTTACTATGCTGCGGTGCAAATCTTTGCAACCTCACCCTCCCCAAAACCCCATTCCACATCAGCTGTTGCTTTTGCATAGCCCGTTCCTCTTTGCCTTTGGCTTTTAAAAATAAGAATAACAACCCCAATAATAACAAAAGCTGTAATTTGAACCTTGCATAATTTTTCTCCCAGCGTTAGCTGCAATGCACAGTTAATTTTTGGAACTCACCCAACAGCCTGGAATATAGTTGGGCTTGAAACACCATTCCTAGCGCAATGTTGGTTGTTTTATAAATAGTTTTAACAAGTACAGCACACATGATTGTGAAAAATTAATCTGGCAACCTTGCTTTTTAGCTGTGTTGCCAGCATTGTTCGGCTTCTCTTTACATTGTCTCACAGATGGCACATACGATTCTAAATTTATTTGTTTCTGGGACTTGGCAAACTGTAGAAGTAAATCCAGAAATGTTGCCAATGATTTTAGACATTTAAAACCCCACATACTTAATTTTTATCCTGTCACATTTTAGTAATGCCAGAGAATAGGAATGAAGCCCCTCTTCCCCCCCCCCCCCATCCCACTTCCCATTACAGTCGGGAAAGTTACAAGTTATATTGAAACCAGCTACAGCTGTGCTTGCTGTTTAGTATTTTGATATGTCACAAAATCAGCTCCAGTCGCTGCCTGGCCTAGATCTGTTCCTATCGCTTGTGTTTGTTGGAATGCTCAGACACATAATTTCCTTTGAAATTACAGGTTGAAGGGACACACTGAAATTCTTTCTTAGCCAAGTTCATTTAGCAACTTGATGGGGCTTGAGTGTAGGTGCTCTCTGGCTCTCAGAGTTCTGAGCAAGCTCATCTAGTCTGTCTGCCTTGGTGTCAGTGTGCTTAGGAGATCAGATATCCCCTGTCCCTGGGCCTTCACATTCTTCTGAAAATAAGAGGCCAGGAACATGCCAGGAGGAACCACTTCATAGGAGGTTCTCTTCAGCATTGTTTCAAGTAGTGTTTGTAGAGCTTCACCAGGAGAGACCCTGATGAGTCTCTCTGCATATCCCTTTTCAGCACCTGACGAATGAGGCTGGCCGGGCAAGGCTCACCCACCTCTCCTATTCCTTTACTGTTCAGGCCCCTTCCGCACATGCAGAATAATGCGTTTTCAAACCACTTTCACAACTGTTTGCAAGTGGATTTTGCTATTCTGCACAGCTTCAAAGAGCATTGAAAGAAGTTTGAAAGTGCATTATTCTGCATGTGCGGAATCAGACTAGAACCATGGTGGCAAACCTTTGGCAGTCCAGATGTTATGGACTACAATTCCCATCAGCCCCTGCCAGCATGGCCAATTGGAATTGTAGTCCAAAACATCTGGAGTGCCAAAGGTTTGCCACCACTGGACTAGAACCTGAGAACCCTACTTGACTGAACCATGGGATGCAGGTCATAAAGTAAATTGTTACAGGTCATATTATTCTAAAACGTAATGTAGGTTTGGGCACAGTTTTCATTTATTGGTATCTGTTTTATGCCGCAAACTGCTTTCTGAGCGACGGAAAGAATATAAAATTAGCTGTTGTGGGTTTACTGGGCTGTGTGGCCACGATCTGGTAATTTTTGCTGGCATCTTCAGAGGCATCTCATGGTAAGATGCATTTCTCTCCATGGCACACATTTTACCGTGACTTGCCTCTGAAGATGCCAGCCATCAATGCAGGCAAAGCGATAGGAGAAAAACTACCATACCATGCCCAACCAGTCCAGAAACCCCACAACAGCCATTTGTTTCTCACAGTTCTGTCAGAACTCTCTCAGCCCCACCTACCTCACAATGCATCTGTTGTGGGGAGAGGAAGGGAAGGAGTTTGTCAGCCACTTTAAGACTTCTTCCGGGAGAGAAACGATTCTCCTGTTTTGTCCCATCCTGTCCCCCCATCAGCCTTACACACATTATACAGATAGTATAGCATAGGCACTCTCTGCAGGGAATCTTCTGCCAGCCCCCAAACCCTGGACTGGTTGACAATAGTAAATATGGCTCTTGAGATACTTTTGCCTATGCCCTAAACATAAATATCTAAATAATATTTGAATTAAAACAAATTAACAAAAACTGCCCAAGTAAACAAAAAAAAGTGTTGACCTGATGATAGAAACACCTGGGGTCTGGCACTAGGCAGGTGGCTTGAAACAGGTCAATCCAGATCTTCAGGTGCTACAACTACCCTTGGTAGAGGTGAGTCTCACATCTGCTACTAATGGAAGATGAAGCAGGGCCTGTGAAAACATCCATTTGCCAAGTGCCTGAGGTGATACTGGACCGTCTCAGACAAAAAGTTCTAATTGAAGAAACAAACGAGAAGTGGTATGAGCACCTGTGGAATGGCCAGTGGCTGTAGTAGATATTGAGAAGTCCAAAGGGCACCTTAAATCAGGGGTATCATACTCATTTGTTATGAGGGCTGGCGAGGGCAGAATATGACATAAATCTTTCTTGGTCGGGCCATGCCCCTGCGGCATGGGATGGCTGTCTCGGCTAGCCCCAGAACAGCACTGGGAGGCTGCCTGGACTGGTGATGCCACAATGGGGTGGGGTGGGGTGGTTGCATTGAGAGGCCGTATCAGGCCTGCAAGCCAGCTGAAGCAAAAAAAACAAAACAAAACCTTGCTCAGCTGGCTCATGGGCCTCATCAGCCCCCAGGCTGCATGTTTGACACCCCGCCTTAAAGAGTAGCATGTTTGACACCCTGCCTTAAAGAGTAGCTACATTTTTTCCAGTATGACCGTTCATAATTCTGAAGCTGCACACAGAAGTGAGCTCAGACAGGCGAAAGTTCGTGCTGGAATAAATGTTACTCTTTGAAGCTGCCACGGGACTTGTGTTTTATTTTTCTGCATAGTTAACCCTCTAGAGTGGTTCGTAGATTGGATTCACTCCTAATCTGCAGTCACATGTACATTTATACTCAACTTATAGCAGTTTTGTTAGTTTAATGGCGACATGAACTAATAACATAGCGAGGTGGGCGGGGGAGGAAGGAGAATGGTTGTTTACTGCAGTTACAATTACAAGTTTGTTTTTCTGCTCTTTATATTGTCAAATGAAAGGGTTTAAAGAGAGTTCAATGCACATCAACACACTTTTAAAGATTCATCTGTTTAGGCATGGCCAATTCCTATTGTTCGAGCTTATTTAGGCAATGCAGTCCCTTCAACTCACTCCCCTGCCTAATGTGTGAGTTTATCTTGGAGCAAAGGCCCTTGTGTTTTTTTAATGGTGATGGAGGCCTCTCTCTAATGACTGCAGCCAAAGAGAGCTGTAGCTTCTCGGGTTGCTGAACCAACACCATCGTCAACGTATTTCACAAATCGTGCATCGCATCAATGATTAGTGACACTGCCAGCCTCTCTTGGAAAAGACGGGAGGGGGGGAGCACGGAGGTGAGAGGGAAGAGGTGCCAATTAAAACAGAAAGCAGCTTTAGTTTCCCCTTCCCCCTTCCACGTTGTTGCTTTTGTCGTCTTTTTTTTTCTTCTCAAAATCAGAACGCTGGGGGGAAAGCAAAGCGATCGATCGTGCTTGGGGTAAAGACACAGTGCCAAGTCCTTACACAAAGGCTAAGCTGCAGGTATATCCTCAGGCATTCCTGGAAGCAAAGCAGGGCACAACACTTTCCCCATGTTTAGTTGAGCAGCCTTTTCAAAAAAAAATCTACCATTTGGGGTAGATTATCTTCTACAATCTAACTAGATTTAGGATGAGTTGTTTCTTTTGGTTGTATTTTTTACTGCTGTTTATAAGCCCCGGCTTTTTCAGTGGTCCTATTGCTTTGTTCCTGTTTTTAGGCACTGCCATTCTGCTTTTATCAGTAGGATGGGATGGGTAGGATGTAGTGGTTTGATTAGAATTAGGGAGACCCCTAGGGGTTCAAATCTGCTAGCAAAGATTGCTGGGTAATTTTGAACCATTTTTCTCTCTCAGTCTCTCTCTGGCCCTTTCAGCACAAGCCCCTGAAAAAAATTAAAGAAAAACCATTTGTCCCCACTCGCCTTCTCAAAAACACTTCCTGGCTGCCATGTTGTGGCTCTGTTTCTTTTCAAACTCCATGGATTCAATGCTATGAGGCTTCAAAGCCTCATGCTGTAATGCTCTAGGGCAGGGGTAGGGAACCTGCGGCTGGAGATCCGCATGCGGCTCTTCTGCCCTTGCACTGCGGCTCCACCAGCCGAGCAGCTGGCCCCATCCTTGCCCGCCCTGCAGGCAGCAGGGTGGGTGCACCAACTGCCTGCAGCCGGCTGGGCCGCGCCGCGGGCTTCCCCTCTCGCCTGCCCCGTTGGAGCGGGGCAGGTGCTTTCCCGGCGGCTGGCGAGGCCAAGCCGCTGGCCCCATCCTCGCCCACGCCCACCCTGCAGGCAGCAGGGTGGACGCATCCATGCACTTCTCAGAATGAGCAGAATATAAGATAAAAAAACCCAATATATACAGTGTTATCTTCATTTTAAATGTCAAAAATTATTTGCGGCTCCAAGTGTTTTCTTTTCCCATGGAAAACGGGTCCAAATGGCTCTTTGAGTGTTAAAGGTTCCCTACCCCTGCTCTAGGGCAATGATTCCCAACCAGGGTTCCGTGGTACCTTGGGGTGCCATGAGGATGTCCCAGGGGTACCGCAGCAACGCTACCGGCCCCCCTCACTTTTGTGGTGTCTCCCACCAGCGCCAGCAAGGACATGGAGCTGGCCCAGGAGGCAGGACCTGCTGCAAGGTCAGCAGCCAATTCCCACCCACACACCCACATGCGTCCCTTCAACCTGGGAAGGGAAGGTGGGGGGACGTGGCCAGCAGGGGCACTGGGAGGGGAAGGTGGGGGGATGGCAGGGCTACCATGAGATATGAAGAGTGAGGATAAGGCTACCGTGATGTCGAAAAGGTTGGGAAACACTGCTCTAGGGGTTGTAGCTACACAAGGTCCTGAAATGGTTTTTAAAAATTTGAAGTAAATACAGTGTGAGATAGCCGGTGCAAGCTCAGAAAATGATACTGAAAAGAAAGTCTGGGGTCTCCAGAGTGGTGTGGGAAACATTTTAAAGAGATCCACACAGCAAGTTAAAAGGGTTCCACAAAAGAAATGCTTTCAGAAAACCTTTTTTTTTTAATCGCTTGGGAACAGCATGCAAATAAAATGTTTTCAGGCAGGAAATAAAATGTTTCGGGCTAAAAACCGGGCAGAACTCCTTGGACGAAATGCTTTATTTCCTGCCTCAAAACATTTTATTTTGGCTGTGTGGAAAGAATAGTCCTTCTGCGTCTCAGCTATACCAACTCACAAGGCTGTTATTCCCTCTGTTAAAAGAGGGAATGGAGAAATAGGTGTGCCACTTTAAGCAGGATAAGCATATGCTCAATTAATATTTTATTGGTCATGATCTAAGGTCTGTGTTTTGCTTTTTAATGCTGTAAGCTGTAGCAAGTACTTTTTAATGGAGAGCAGGCCAATCAATATTTTAATAGAACAAATAATAATAAAACGAAGAAAGCCTTGGCATAAGGATCTATCCTTAAAGGGGAAAATCCATCCCAGTTTGTTTTACAAGACATACATTTTCTTTTTTAAGATGCGAGAGGTCTTGTTTCCTCTTTTTCACTATAGTTTATAATGACATTATAATCACATTTAGTAAAATTTGTTTTCATATCCTACTTTGCCTTTTCTCATTTGCTTGCTGTTTTTAATTTATTTTCAGAGCTGTACACTCTTTCCCCATCAGTGAAAACACATCATGTAAATAGTAATAAGGCATGTAAATTTCACTATTCCAGTTTTGATGTCACAAGCTAAATTGACAAAGCTCTGTAATCATCTAGGATCTTTCTCATTTCCTGTCCCATATCTTGTGATCTGAGGACTGGTCGTGTGTGGGGGGGGGGGGGGGACGGGCATATTTCAGGAAAATTCGGCTCTAAAAAATTCGGCTCTAGATGGGATATTCTAGGCTGCTAGGTTTCCAAGAAGGTGGGGGGACCCAATAACCTTCCAGCTCATCTGGAAAAGCGATGTGACCGCAGTACCAAAAGATGCAGGGGTGAATCTTGTCTACCTGCAGTGGAAATTTGCTGGCTAGAGTGTGAAGGAATGGTTCCATCCTGTGGAATAAAGGAGGAACTGCACTTCAGAATCTATGCATTCTTATTTGTTATTTCCATTTAAAACGGAAAATTTTATTTCCAAGTGAATGTGTAGACACAACACAAGGGTATTCTACCCTACAAGTTCTTTAGCAGGTTTAACATCCTGGAAATCGTCATTTTAAAGTCACTTCTCTAGCCCATAAACCTGTAAAAATAGAGTCAAAAGTATGTGAGACTTGCCCAATGAAGCCTCTCAAGCTGAGCTGGGGGTGGCATGGACCAGATTTTCATGAATCCAGGAACAGCTCTGGATTGTTCGTTGCTTCTGTCTAGAACCAACTGCAGCAAAATAAAGATGTTCATGAGTCTTTATCTGGAAGTCTGCTGCCAAAATCATCTGCCTGACTCATTACGACCATATGACACCCCTCTTTAAATCCTGTGACTCCCTATCTGCTTCCAAAATACAAACTTCATTCCTTGCCTTTCCAAGTCATTACAGTGTCGCTCATATGTCCTTCTCAGATCTTATAACATAACACACCCCTGCCTATGGATTTTTGCATTTTCAGCCAACCCAAGACCTCCTTGCTCCTTCAGCCATTTCCAGCTGTTTTCTCTTGGTTCTATATGCCTAAAGTTACAACCCTGCTTAATTCATAAGGTCTGATGAGCTAGCGTGCGCCATCCAGGTCAGGTTAGCGTGCGCCATCCAGGTCAGGTCCCACAGACATGATAGTGGGTTTTTTTCACCTTTTGTGTGTGTGTAGAGACTCCTCATCTTTACAGAATATTAGATCAGGGAAATGACGAAGGGAGGCATTTCTCTTCACATGGCACATAGTTTGAATTGGGCTTTGCTCACCTGGAATTGAGTTTCGAGCAGAGAACTTGCAAGCTAATATCTAAATGACAGTGTTTGCGGCAGATCAGTTCTGCCCCAAGGATTGTGCATGCTGTAGTTAGGTCCTTAGTCTAGGCCTGGGAAGATCCAGACTCAAAATCCCATTCTCCCATGAAATTGATGGGTGACCTTCCTTATACCAGGCACAGTGTGTCTCAGCCTACCTCACGTAGTTATTGCAGGAGGAGGAGGGTACAAAACCATCTACACTGCTCCATGGAGAACAGGTAGGATAAAATATTAATCGGTGTAGGAATTGGTCTTCTAAGAGTTTAAAGAATTCCACAGATTTAAACCAGCAGGAAATTTCTCAATGATTTATTTCCCAGGCAATCCCTTAAAGGCCCCCAGCTTGTTGCTGCTGTTTCAATTGTTTGTACAAGAAAACTGTCTCCAGCATTTGCCCATATCCCCAAAGAGGAAATCCTTAGAGCAACTACAAACACAATGAGACCCCCGGGAACTGAGAGTGGTTTCCCATGGGCTTTGGTATCAAATTGTAGCACAGAATAAGATGTACAACAGATATGATCTGAAAGAAAAATGGGCTAATGCATTCTTCTTATGAGGGAGTCGACAACTGAGCAAAAAGAAAGGGACCAGAGACCCTTAGAGTGGCCAATTAACATTCGGAAATGGTGAAGATGGTCTTTTGAGTTCCTTTGCAGGGGCTGAAGTTTCCTTCTCTGTGTACTCCTCCTGGCACTTCCACAATAATTTGTAAGTTCCTTGTGGGTGTGACACTTCTAGAGAGTCCTTTGCTGGATCAAGCGATCAACTTTTTTGGCAGCTCTTGTGAAAATGCACAGCCCAATTCACACTTAATTCTTTGAGGTCATATTGGACCAATTCACCTTTCTGTTTTTTTTAGGTCAGTAAAATCATAGGCTGTTCTTCTTTTGGAAGACATGGCAATTTAAGTGTCTTTTGCTGCACCAAAATCCCCTCCCAAAAACTGAACATTGGGTCTGCCTTTGTTGTAGTAGTGACAACCATAGTTACTCTATATTTGTATGCTACAACATCTTTGTCACTGCATTAATAAAATTACATGAAACTGTGAAAAGAAGATAGGATTAGGTTTTGTGGTAGCAATCATTAGAAAAAATGTTAATTATGAAAGCCTGAAACCTGACTCCTACTTCTGGTTTCTAATTTTGTGGTTAGTTCTTATGCCCAAACAAAATTTGTCAAGGTCTCTCCTGACAAGGAGGTTACTGTTCTTTGTTGCTTTTCCTTTGATGTCCAGAATTTACTGCTAGCAGGTCAGCAACTAACCCACAATTACCTTGTGATTCACTTAAAGGATAGCAATTATTTGGATTCTTGGGAATCTTCTTTATTCTAAAACAAACCTGCTAGGAAAACTCTTTTCAAAGATGTCGACTAAAATCCCACTGGGAATGGAAGAAATGATTAAGGCTGAACCACTCCTTGAATATTTCTTAACACATCTGTGTTGGTTATATTACAGAAATGGTCATTCACTTCTCAAGTTCCTGGAATAATTTACAACTTGTCACAGTTAAGAACAAAGCTGGTTTTTGGTTTTTTCTTATTTCTTTTTTATTTACTTACTTATTTACATAGGTGGGTATGGATGAGGACTTGTATAGGTGAATATATATCTTGTGTTAATGTTTGTATTTGCAAGTGTAATGAAGTTGTTTTTTAGGTGCGATATCCTTTTTATAGTACACTTTATGTTTTGTTCCTGGCTTTTTGTTTTTTAATAAGAAAATCTCAATTAATTTTTTTTTTAAAAAAAGAACAAAGCTGGTTTAACATGCATTACCTATTGCTTTAAATCAGGCAAGGTTTCTTCCTAAAGCAGATATCTTCTATTTATATATTCCAACTACTTTCTACTATTTAAGCCGTCAAAACAGGTTTCAAGTAAAGTTGAACAAAGATTTACAGAAAGAAAAACAAATTGCCAAAAAATAAACAATTCGTGTTACCAGACATCAGCATTTGTTTACTGACTCAATATGCAATGATTGAAATGCAAGTACAGCTGATTCAAGATGTCTCCTTTGGTGGTCAGGTATAGAGACCCTCTGGACATTAATTCTCATAGTTGCAATGATTAATACAAATATGTAACACAGTCATTTTGAAAATTCATTTCTTAGGTTTGTTCACCCTTCCTAAGAAGCAACTCTACTCAGAAGCAACTCTACTCACTACTTAATAAGAAACAACTCTACTCAGCAAAATAAAAAATTTCTCCCTTTGTTGGAACGTTCTGACCCTTTTCATTTGATCTGAAAGACATCCTCCAAACCAGACAACTGAATTATGCTATTCTTGCTTGTCCATGTGGACTGTAGCTTGGCTAGGTTCTTTACATCAGTCAGGATGACAACAGACTTGGCTAAAACAGGCTAATGTCTGCATCTACACCAATCCTCACCAACTTCCTGAACCTCCACCTCCTTGATTTTAAATCCTACAGCTATCATGGAGTTACACATTAAGTTCAGGAAGATTTATACATGGGTATTAACATCTTCATCTTAGAAACTATGCTTCTCAACTATTTACAAATCCTTCTTTTTTTTAAGTAAAAGAGAGTGGTGTCGGAATTATCTCCCTGACTCAAACGAAGAGGCTTGTATGGTTCAGGAGAAGTGCTGAGGAACCACCCTGGAAAAGCTGCTGATTCAAAGTACCAAGTTGTTTCGCTGACGTTGGGCTGGGTGTAGAAAGTGAACTCCAATGATTCCTCGTGTTTCTCATAAAGGTCCATAACATCTCCTGTCTAAAGAAACACGAAAGCTTGATTAGGAATGCTCTGAGGAACTAAATGACGTTATTTTCCAGAGATCAAATCTAATTGGGGCTGCATGGCCCCTTTCATTTTCACTCTTTGTTGTTGGTGGCACAAAGCCAAGTTTTTATGTTTCCCAACAAATGCAAAGACACTTGTAATGTGTATTTGCAGCCCAGTTGGTGTGCCACACAAGGGGGAAAGGGAGCATCACAGGTGACCAGTTTAATTCCCATTACAAAAAAATTTCTTCATGACTTCTGAATTGTTCCAAGATGTAGGTGAGTGTGTCCCCAGTGGGCATGGACTCTTTTCGTTTGGAAAACAAAACATGGAAGTAAGATTGAAGCCCCTTCTTCACATGTACCACAGCCCCGAGTCAAATCAGGCACTGCATATGTGGGAACTAAGGAGACCCCACAATTCACTTCTGAGTGTTCCACAGGCTAGGGACCCCAGTTCCACCCTGTGTACTCAGTGGTGTATGAATTAGCATAAACACATTAAATTAAACTGATTCCTCCCATTTACTCTACCATCCATCTTCCTTTGCTACATACCCTCTGCCAAATATTAGATTGCCTGCTCCACACAGCAGGAACGTTGTTGTGACTCTGCAGCTCTGGAGCCATATACATACTTAAGGTTTCTCTAGTTTTACATCTTCTGTTCCAGTCATTTTGGCTCAGAATATTATTAGCACAGAATATATCTGAGTCCTGATCACAGAGGCTGAAAATCTAGATCCTCTAAAAAGGTGTGGACGTGCAAGCAAAACTCACCACTAGCTGTAGCTGAGGTGGACCCTCACCAGATTTCATGCAGGACAGAATCTTTGATCTATTCAGGCCCATAATGACAGGACTTCTGTCTGAATCTAGGGTACGATTTGGGACCACTTCCATGCAGTGCCCTGGAGGAGAACAGATGGAAGAAACATGGTCAATTATGCATAAAACAGACACTTTTTTGTTGGTGGTGGTGTAGATTATAACCACTCATGGAGGGTTGCCAATTAGATTAGAAGCCACTGAAAGGGTCCTTAATATGAGATTATCTATATGAGATAAATCATTAGAAATACTGGTTCACTTTCAACATCACGCCATACTATGGTTTGTGTCTCAGCTTCCAAACAGGGAACACAGTACAATGGAGAGGCCTGTCATTGGCCATTTCCCCACTTTGAAAAGAAAAGCGAGGTTTACCGGGCTTCGTTAACCACGGGTGTTTCTGAGCACGCAGTCATGCTCCCCACTGCGCGGGGTTTTGCAAAAGGCGCCATTCTGAACAGGGGCAGAAATGACGCGCGCTGAGGGATCGCGAGGGTGGCAGAATCGGGGCGGCTGCATTGTCGCCACTCTGGTAGTGGGGAGTGCCGCTGGACCCCGCGTTACTTGGAGCAAGTAGTGCGCAACAAAAGTGGGGGAAACGGCCCACTCTTTAGTCTCACTCCTCTCAATACTGAGTGTCCAGCTGCCTCTGGAAGCAGAACAGTGACCATAACTTGTTCATTCAGGATTATCCAGTAACTTAATCCTGAGGTAGAAATATCCGAAGCTGTAGCCACATTCTTAATACCTGTTTTGCATGCCTTGTAATAATGTTCTTTTAACTGTAACTTTATTTAGTTTTAACTGTTTGGGGTTTTTTTCCTAATGTCTATTGAAGGTTTCTGAAATCTGAAATCTTGTTCATTCAGATATGATGAAGAAGGAGGAGGAGGAGGAGGAGGAGTTTGGATTTATACCCCACCTTTCTCTCCTGTAAGGAGACTCAAGGTGGCTTACAAGCTCCTTTCCCTTCCTCTCCCCACAACAGACAACTTGTGAGGTAGGTGGGGCTGAGAGAATTCTGAATGAATTCTGAACAAAGGTCACCCAGCAGGAATGTAGGATGGAGGGGCAGATAAAGATAGGTTGGCTGTTTCGTGAGAAGAGATAGGGCTGCTATTTCCAGGTTGGAAAATACCTGGATATTCAAGGGGTGGAGCCTGGAGAGCGTGGACTTTGAGGAGGGGAGGGTCTGAAGAAAGGTATAATACAGGGGTGTCCAACTCTGGCACTTCAGATGTTCATGGACAACAATTCCCATCAGCCCCTGCTGGCATGGTCAATTGGGAACTGGGGTTGCCACGTTTAGGTGGGCACGCAATTACATTGAAAGTGGCTTGCAGCACAAGCTGTCCAACTTAAACCCATTCAAGGGACAAAAGTCCCAATTATATCAAGCAAGACCAGAAAACAGTAGAACTCACTGGTGTTATATATACAATAAAATATATTTACAAAAACAAAAAAAAACTGTACAAAAGCTGCTATACAGTTATCAATCATAGTGAATTCACTCAAACAGCAAGTACAATTGCGTTCTTTCCCACTTCAAAACAGCAAGTACATTTGCTGTTGTTTTCTATTGCCATTCAAAACAGCAAACACAATTGCTTTCTTTAGCAATCCAGACAACAACCCATTAAGCCCAACCAGTGTCTGGATAATTAAAACCGACCTTGTGAGGACTTCAAAGGATAATGGTATATGTCCACAAAAATCCTCAGGGCTTCAAGTCCCTTGTGATGGAGTGTGTTCCACGAGATGTCAAGGAATCAACTCAAAGAATCCATCCTGAACTTGCAATCTGTTGTTGGTTCTCAGTCTGCCAATGGCAAGCTTCCTGCACCTATAACCTTTTGATCTGGTTCTGCTCCAAGTATAATCATGTATGTATGGATGTAAATTTGCCCTCAGATAGATTGGAGTAGCAGCCGGGTCTTCTCAGCTGCAGCCCCAATCTTACGGAATCAACAACCATACGCAACTTCAGAATTTACTAATAAAATTTAATACATGTACTTTAATACCAGTAACTTTACACAGAATAGACACAAATAGCTGACAACCATTACCTGATAAATGGGACTTTGATGGACCTGCAATCAAGATGTTGTTCACCAGGATGAAGATTTGCTGCCTGATATCTTGAATTCTGAAATACCAGGGACGGGATAATTTTGCACTGGACTCTAGGAGGGAAGGTGGAAGAGAGAGAGTGTTTTCCAGAGCAGGAAAGAGTTACATTTCTGGCTGTGGTGGGTTTTCCAGGCTATGTGGCTGTGATCTGGCAGTTTTTGCTCCTAATATTTCACCCGCAACTATGGCTAGCATCTTCAGAGGTATGTCACAGTGAGATGTCAGTCCCTTGAAAGCAAAAACTACCAGACGGTGGCTACACAACCTGGAAAACCCACAGCAGTCAGTTGATTCCAGCCATGAAAGCCTTCAACAATATAGGTTTATGCTATTTGGCACCATCTTGCAAACATTATGATCTGCAGTAACAATCTTTATGGTTTCAAGTTTTACAAAGTGTCTTCATGAAACAATAGTCTGAATAGCATGCAATGTGTTCCATGTTATAGTTTGCTCCAGGCTGATGTGAGGCTAGAAAAGCCCTCCACTGGTAAGGTATTCTGCAGTCAAGCAATTAACAAAGGAACACAATAATAAAAACATGGGGATATTCTTCCTACACACTTACTGTAGAAACTGAATGTTTTCAACTGTAAGTCTGTAACCTGACCAGCAATGAAGCTGAAGTCCTTCATTTACCATCCCTCATTATGTTGTGATCCCAGCTAACAACTTCGACTGCTTGAAAACCACATTCTCTTATTAAACTGGTTTGGCTGAGAGCTTCTCCAGCAAGTCCTGCAGAGGACAAGTCACTTTCATCTGCAGGAATGGCTGTTGCTTCTGTATCAGCATCAACCCCTGGTTTATTTTTCTCTGAGTTTCTGCTTTCCTTCATCATGAGACATCATGTCTAGGGCTGCCTGGATATGTACTATTAAACAGATCAGCAAATATATACAGTCAAACCAATACTGAAAGATTTGAGGCCAGCCAAGACTAAAAAACACGGACTGTATATATAGGGATACAAGGCAATGAGGTATAAGCAGTTAGTTTGAGTATAATTTCAATAGATACTTCATAAACCGTTCATAAAGATTATTCATGAAGATATATTGTGATTATTTAACTGGATATAAAGGTAATAAACACACATATAATGAGAGCATGTTATAAACATTGTCCATGAGGCACGAAACCTGCAATAGTCATACTGCGTTCCAGTCAGTTGAAAGAGTCAGTATCTCCAAAATTCAATGAATCAAAAATATTAAGATGAATTGTGGTAGTAGACAACTGTAACTGTTGGAAGTCTGCTGAGGCAGTTAGACATTACTTTGTAACTAGATGATTCACTGAATGTAGAAGCTGTATGCTGCTTTACTTAGCTAAACACACAATAAGAGAATTCAATCTCTATTTCTAATAGATTTACCTGAACGCACTGAAGAAATTTCTGTTGAAAACCGTGGGATCATAGCAAGCATAGCGCATTCTCTTGAATGTTAACGCTGCTGTCACGTAGTTTCTTTCCCCATCACTTGCTGGAGCTGTTGCTGTCTACTACCACAATTCATCTTAATATTTTTGATTCATTGAATTTTGGAGATACTGACTCTTTCAACTGACTGGAACGCAATATGACTATTGCAGGTTTCGTGCCTCATGGACAATGTTTATGACATGCTCTCATTATATGTGTGTTTATTGCCTTTATATCCAGTTAAATAATCACAATATATCTTTATGAATAATCTTTATGAACGGTTTATGAAGTATCTATTGAAATTATACTCAAACTAACTGCTTATACCATACAGTCCTTGTTTTTTAGGCTTGGCTGGCCTCAAATCTTTCAGTATTGGATATGCACTATACCAGAAAGGAGATGAGGGAATGTGTGCTGACCACTGAAGCCCTGGGACAGTGACCCCTGGTTTCTCAACAACTGAATTACATGTCATACAAAAATGCACATGCACTGAGTGCAAAATGTGGTATATGAAGAATGTCTGGCTTTTAAAAAAATGTCTGCCTTACAAAGGAAGTTTAGTCTCATAAATTCTTTGTCCGCAACTGAAGTGCTCAGTGCAGCTTGTCACCTGCAATTCCATGCAACGTTTTGCATTAACTGTGACAAGGCAGCTTTCTGAATTTGTCCACTTTACAGCTTTTCCTATTTTCTAGCAGAGTCTTGTGATGAAGTTGCAATATGGAAAGTTGACAGAATTATACCTTTACTTCACTGGCATAAGTGTTACTTTGATGGGATAATGAATATAAAACCAGTGTTTGCAATGTCTTTTGCGTTTTAAGGCATTTACACATTTGGAACTTCTCCAGTATAATTAATAGAAAAAATGTGGGGGACTTGTGGCGGATGGAGGGTCTCATTTCCCATTCTCTCTTCCCACCTTTATTTTCTTCTTTGCTTCCACAACAGTTCCTGAACCCCTTCCTCCCCTTTTCTATTCTGCTTCCCACTTTCCTTTTTTCTGTTTCTACCTCCCGGCAGCCTGTCTCCTCACTCAGGCCCCTTCCGCACACACAAAATAATGTGTTTTCAAACCACTTTCACAACTGTTTGCAAGTGGATTTTGCTATTCCTTACAGCTTCAAAGAGCACTGAAAGCAGTTTGAAAGTGCATTATTCTGCATGTGCGGAATGAGCCTTACTCACCCATCCACTCATGGTTTTCTGTTGCCTCTCCCTTATCCACAGTCCCTTGCTGTTTCCCCCTTCAGCATTACTTCTTCTTCCCCCTGTCATTGTGCTTGCTTAGTCCATCTCTTTCCACCGCTTCACCACACTGACACTGAAGCTTGGAATCCTCAGCAGTGTGGTCTGGGAGCAGCCCCCAAAATGGTGACCAATATCTCACAACATAGTCTTGTAAGACCTCAACAGAATACTTTTCCTCAAGAAGAAGCCATTGCTTCCGTGATTTTCTGAGGGGTGGGTTCTGCGCATTTATTTTTGCATTTACATTTTTCTTCAAACCTTGGGCATAACGCAGGCTTCCCAAAAAAAAACCCCATCTTTATATTACCACATTATGGGCATTTTTGATCCATTGTTTATTACTAATGTTCAGCATTAGATATCATTATAAATAACTATTTCTTATGAGATCTTGCCATATGACGAGGAAAATTCTGCCAATTTTAGGTCCACATTCCTCTCGAGGGGCTCCATCTCTCCAGCCTCTCCTATTTTCTTCAGTCCTTCTCTTGAATTGCTTGAACTTTGACTTAGCAGTTGCTTCTGCAGTCGCAGCTAGAATCCTGGAAGGAACTGTTAGAAGACGATGACATCATAGGCTATAATTTCTGACAGGAACATCCCAAACAAAGCTAGTGGTAGAGCAGATTCATTGTTCCCGTGAATTACTGTGTTCTCAGACAGGACATTTCCCAAGGATGCTGTGTCTCTTATTCATCTGACAAAGAAGTCTTTTGTCTACAGAAGTCACCTACTGCAATAGATCAAGTCAGTCATACAGTAATTTGTCCTTTTTGCTGCAATGGACTAACACAGCCTGTTTCCAAATCTCAAAGGGTATTTTGCTCTGTGCTAGGTAAAGGCAAATGTAGTCCCCTGTGTAAGTGCGGAGTCATTACTGACCAATGGAGTGATGTCATATTGTGACATTTTCTAGGCAGACTATTTACAGGGCAGTTTTCCATTGTCTTCCCCAGTCTTCTACACTTTACCCCCGGCCAGCTGAGTGCTCATTTTACTTACCTCAGAAGGATGCTGAATCAGCCTTAAGATGGCTACCTGAAACCGACATGCGTCAGGCTCAGACTCAGATTGTGAGCAGCGCTTTGACTGCAGTACCGCTGCTTACCACTCTGTGCCACAGGGCTCTTTTGCTCTTTGTTATCTGCTGAATAATTTAAGTGCGCACTCTACCCTGTTGATACTTAGCCGTGCTTTTTCATTTGCTTCAGGTCTAAGGCTGATAAGTCTTTTCCTAGTAAAAATTTCCTTTAGTTTTACCATCTATGACATAAGGAGAAACTCAACAGGTGCCCTTAAGAACTGCTATGTTGTGTGGCTATTGAATGTTTCCCACTAAGGCAAATACTGGAAGCACAGGAGTAGAGAGGCCATAGTCCCAGAAAGAGTTGATGGTCCCACATCTAATATCTGAGGTCACAAACTGAGGCCACAAAACCTTTGGCAACATCCACTTGGTGATGATTCTCCTATCATTACCATTGTCAAGTCAGAGGCATGCAGGTTGGCACCCATATGGGAATTTTGTACATAGTTTCTACTGTCAGATGCCGTTTTCCCCTGTCTTTTCTCCCTGGCATGCCGCCAGAGGTGTTTTTTTTCTATAATCTCCAACTTTTTATCTAGTCAGCAGGGCCCATTGCAACATTACAATTATTATCTCAATCTACCAACAATTCTGAATGGTCAACTTTCATTTTTCAAAAAACCACTGGCCCTTGTAGTTAAAGATGTACCGTATATACTCGTGTATAAGTCGACTTTTTCAGCACATTTTTGTCCCGAAAAAGCCCTCTTTGACTTATACACGAGCCACCCGCCGCCGCCGCCGCCGCCATCGCCACCCATCGTTCCCCCAACTCACTCACTCACTCACTCATCTTTTCCTTTCCCCGCAGGCTCTGAGGCTTGGCTTCAGGGAAGCTGCCACTCGGGCAGCCTGTCTCTATGATTTTCTTAAAAGGACAATGCTCCAAAGATTGCTTATGCTTGCTTAAGAGTTACCACCCTAGACTTATACACAAGTCAATTAGTTTTCTTAGTCTATGGTGGTAAAATTAGGTGCCTTGACTTATACATGGGTCAACTTATACACAAGTATATACAGTACTGGAAAAATGTATCTCCACCCCAAAAAGATACCAACTTTCTCTTGCATAAAAAACTGGGAAATTCAGGGAAATTTGTAGATCATGAGCACAAAAACGGTCTGTATAGCAGATAGCTTTTTTTTCTAATAGCAAATAGCATTTTTTTCCCCCCAAAGCCCTCCAGAGATGCCATGGGGACAGTGGTAGTTGTGGCACGGGGACTAAAGTCTAGAAAATTGTGCCACTGTGGACAGGTCCTACAAAGATCCACACATCACTATCTTCCCAAAATGTTCATATCTGAGAAAGATCAGAGCAAAGCTGGGGAGAACCTGGAAAGTGGATAATTAGGGATACATTATCAACTGAATACTAAAAAAAATTCTAGTTTAACTGACACACTGGAGAAAAGCATCCACGTAGAAGCAACCTCCAGATGTTCAATTTATGGCAATGTGAGGAAGAGTTGTAAATTTAATAAGAAAAGTAATTCCTCCCAAGGGTCAGAACATACTCTAGCTAGGAGTGATGGAGGACTGAGGGAACTTAATCTTCAACAAAGGAGGTGAGAAAAAGAGGCACTGATGAGCAAATCGACCTGCTCAAGTTTATCAGATCCTAGAGGGGGACATTTTAGTCACAGGGAAATTTCCTAATGTTTTGTTTTGTCTTTGCAGATCCTCAATGTTGCTAATTGAGGTTTTGACTGAAGGGGGAAAAATCTGTCACTTTCTCATCTACTTAAAGAGGACATCACAAGAGAAACTGAATCTCCCTTTAGCTCTAATTTGCATGTGTTTCCACGTCAACAGCAACCAAATCTGCCAAGTCAAAAGGGAAAAAGCAACCAGGAATTATTTCAGGAAGGACTGGGCGGCAAAAGCTGGCTAAGAAAACACGCTGGGCAAATTATATTGGAAGTGGTGGGAACCCCAGGGCTCGTGAGTGACTTCTGTACTTTCTTGTCAGGCAGCACAAGACCAACTGTCAGTACAAAACCTCTGTAAATTAGACATGAGAATGGACTGACATTCAATAACTCTGCTGTTCATGAGAGAGCCGACAATCTTACACAAAGAAAGAAAAGTCCAGAAAAGAAATAAGATTAGGAGACAGTACCTGGCCTCACCCACTTGACTTGTGCCTTGGGATGCAGATCTTGTGTCTCTGTTTTCCTTTGGCACTTACAGAACATTTTATACTTAGCTACCCAGTGGGTGTGACTGGAGAAGATTTTTCTGGATTATTAATGTAAACAGCCCTGTTACAGGATATGGGCAAAAATGCATAGCATACTTCACTTTTAATCTGTTGAGGCCACTGGATCTTAAAAGGATCAGTTTTTACATGCATTTTTTGACTGAAAAAGTACACACATTTTGACGCATAATGGAGTGTATGGGTGGGGTCTGGGGTTTCCCGTCCTGTGCTGCCTCATGACACATCCCTTGTCAGACATAACAGAGGGGTCTTCCACACAAGTTATTTGCTCTAATGCTTTTGGGGAGTGGATTTTTTCCCCCTACTTTCCCTCAGCATCATGGTGTACTTGTGTACTTCTGGGAGGTCTCCCAGTTTTTCTATGATCTGATCCTGTCTCCACACCAGTCATTTCTTCTCATCACTACCACCGACTTTTAAAAAACGTTGAAATAGGCATTATATTTATGGACTATTCTAACAGTTGGTGTAACGGGCCATGACGAAGGGAGGGGGAGCTGTGCCCGGGTCAGATTTCTGTCCCCAGACACTTCTTGAATTTGTTGTCTATAAAACCAAACTATAAAACTATAAAATGGTTCAAGATTTGAATTCTGAGCAACTCAAGTTTTCAGAATTGATGGGACCCAAATTCAGGTTTGGAAGTGCTTTCTTGCAGATTCAGACTACAGTTGTGTGACTCACCTGCAACAGAAACTAGCTCAAGACAAAAGGGGTCTGAACACCAGGACCTGATCCAAATACACTCAGCACCTCAACTGTAGTAATTCCAATTATCTTTCTTGTAGATGCTAGCTGCATGCGCAGCCAGGCCAAAAACTGGACAGGAAGAAAATGTGCTTGTTAAATGAGTAATGTAATGCGGCTCAGCCTGGCAATGAATCCACTCCCACGTTCAGATATCACCATGTCAGCTGTGTCTTTCTGCAAAAGAGACTGTTTGATTTTTGTGTGTTTAATGGGCAACTGACCTGCCCAGTTGCACTGGGAAGACTGGTTTGTTTTCATTGATGGAGACACACCTTATGACTTGACTTTTATGTGAATTAAGTTCTTTGTTTGTTTCTCACACACACACACCAAGAATTCATTGCTGGTGCCCTGGAAATTAACCCCAAAAGATCTTGTTGCCAGAGGTGTCAATTCCAGCTTGGGAAATCTGTAGTGATGCAGGGGTTGTGCGTGTGGAGGACACTCCATAGGGATGTGCTGCCATGCGGTCCACCCTCCAAAGCTGTAATTTCCTCCAGGAGAACTGATCTTTGTAGAGTGGAGAACCGTTATAGAACTGTAGGCCCCGAATGATGGTTGGTTACCGTGTGTAGAGATGCCAGTCTGTAGGTGGGGCTTGGGGATCTCCTGGAATTACAGATCATCTCCTGACTACAGATATCAGTTTCCCTGGAGAAAACAGATACTTTGGAGGATGAATGATATGGTTCTGTGGTATAGTGAGCCAGCACAGTGTAGTGATTGAGAGCAGTGGACTCTAATCTGGAGAACCAGAGCAGGAACTGTAATCCCCACTCCTCTACTTGAGTGGCAAACTCTCACTTGGTGAACTGAATTTGTTTCCCTGCCCCTCCACATGAAGCCAGCTCAGTGACCTTGGGCCAGTCACAGTTCTCTTTGAACTTTCTCAGGCCCACCTACCTCACAAGGTATCTGTTGTGGGGAGAGGAAAGGAAGGAAGGAAAGTGTTGTATAAATCCAAACTATTACAAGTAGCACTGGTATTTCTTTATTGAACCAATAAGCAATGATTACATTATCAATTGCAGCTATCCATCTTGCTGGTCATGTGGAAAGATCCCCTGGATATGATTCTTCGCCCTCGGGCTAAGGTCAGTTTTAGGTTTTTTGGGTTTTTTTTACAAAATTGGGAACAATTTATGACTGAATAATATAAATAAAAATAAAAAGTTAGGGTTGGGAATCAAGCAAAGGCCAGGGTTTACACAAAACCCCCAAATCTGAATCTGACCATAGCCCTATTCTCAGACTGTGCCCTAGAAATCAACGTAGCACTCAGGCAAGCCTGAGCCCCTACCCTACCCTTGCCTTAACCCTAACCCTAATTTATTATTTTTATTTAATTTATTCCGTCAAAAATTGTTCCCAAAATAGTTATAAAAACACAAAACTTGAAACTGACCACAGCCCTATTCTTGGACAGCGCCCTAGAACTCAACGTTACACTAAGGCAAGCCTCAGCCTCTGCCCTTGCCTTAACCCTAACCCTAAACTATTTTATAAATTTATTTTTGTTACAATTTGGGGTTAGGGTTAAGGCAAGGGCAGAGGCTCAGGCTTGACTTAGTGTTACGTGGAGTTCTAGGGCACACTCTAATAATAGGGCTATTCTCAGACTGCACCCAAGAACACAACGTAACACTCAGGCAAGCCCGAGCCTCTGCCCTTGCCTTAACCCAAACCCTAACTTTTTTATTTATTTATTTTTATTACAATTTTGGAAACAATTTATGACTGGAAAAATTCAATAAAAATAATAAGTTAGGATTAGGGTTAAGGCAAGGGCAGGGGCTCGAGCTTGACTTAGTGTTACGTTGACTTCAGGGGCACGCTCTGATAATTGTGCGGTGGTCAGTTTTAGGTTTCGGGTTTTTGTTCTAATTTTGGGAACAATTCATGACTTGAAAAATTCAATAAAAATAATAAGTTACGGTTAGGGTTAGGGTTAGGGTTAAGGAAGGGGCAGGGGCTTGGGCTTGACTTAGCGTTACGTGGAGTTCTAGGGCACACTCTGATAAACGTCCATAACATCTGGAGTGCCAAAGGTTCGCCACCACGGCACTATTGTGTGTTAACGGCTTTCTCTTCACCAAAGGTAATATCTCTGAGCTATTTACTGTTTTCTTACAAAATAAAAAATAGTGATGTCTGAACCCCCACCCTGACTCAAACCAAGAGGCTTGTGTGGCTCGGCAGAAGTGCTGAGGAACCAACCGGGAGAAATTGCTGATTCAAAGGAGCAAGTTGTCTCACTGCCTTTGGTCTGGTTGTAGAACGTGAACTCCTTGGATTCCTCCTTTTTCTCATGAAGATCCTTAACATCTCCTGCCTAAGAAAACATGAAAGTTTAGTTAGATATGTGCTGTTTTATCAAAAGAAGTTGCTCCTCACAAGAAAAGTGTATTGCCCATTCACAGACATACCAATTTAAAGCCTATTGAAAGTTCTTTGGTTAAATAACATCTCTGTCATGGACTTACTTGGTAGCCTTTGTTAAACCACCATGTCCACTTTGTGTCAGCTCTTCCACTCCCACCAGTGGAAATGCAGGGATATCTAAACAGGCCTATCTTAAAGGGCAGTAATAATGATGGCTGAGATAATATACAAGGAACTCTGAATGCTCCAAAGGAGTTATATGAATGCTTCACATTATTTCCAATTATAGCAGAGTAGAAAAGCCACTTATAGCCTGGTTTTAACCCAATTTTCTTGGAATAAAGGTATGTTATTGTTTCATTACTGGGCTAGTGAAATACTACCAAAACAACCTCATTTTTTTTTATTTTGACAATGCTAAATCCTTTAGAGCAATGGTTCCATTAAATCCTTTAGAGCAATGGTTCCAACTTCCAAACCTGAGATACTTGTACCTCCAGGGCTAAGCACCACAGATTCGGGGGAATGTGAAAAAAAATACATAATGGGTTTGCTAATGTGGGGGTACAATTTTAGGGAAATGGATTGCCATGGGGTATGCAGTGAAAAAAAGATTGGGAACCACTGCTGTTGTCATTTTCAGCCATTTCCCAGCACAGACCAGATAATATCTTCTTACCTTCTGTACTCCTACAGGTGTAATCTTAAGGGATGGCAAACTTCACGTAAGACCTGGAGTTCTCTCAGGTTTATAAATGATCCCCAGGCTACAGAAATGGCAACTTCACAGGATGGACTTTTATGGCATCACATCCCTGCTGAGTTCCCTCTTCTCCTCAGGAACTGACACAAATCCCCAGGAAGGTCCCAAGCTGGAGTTGGCAACCCTAGTGTGTCCTGATAAACAGTCTTAGCCTCCTATCAGTGCGTTTTTCTGCTGACAGGTAATCTCCCAAACTACTGGATCAATTGCTTTGAAATTTTCACACAACGTCGCATTCGCATGCAGCCATACTGTTTCCACACCTCCTGTTGTGTACATGTCACAACTGTGCCAGTTATTGTGTACATGCCACACCTGTTGGAACCACAGTTCTGTTCCGCAACAGCGCCATCTGCTGGCCGTCAAAGCAACACCCTCTGATACAAAAGAAACAACCATGCCTTCCTTGAAAACCACTGCCATCTGGAGTGAAAGGGATGGGGCGGGCCATCTGCACATGGCCCACCCTCCCTAGCGGAGGAAGGGGAAGATGAGGGAGGGTCCAGGGGTTTGATGGACCAAACGCTCTAAAATTTGAACACAACGTAGCTAATGCCTCCCAGCGTGTTTTACACTAGATAATTCGCCTGCAAGGGAAAGGAGTGAAAGGGACAGGGACAGCCACCTGCACATGGCCCACCCACCCTAGTAGAGGAAGGGGAATGTTAGGGAGGGACAGGACGGGTTGCCATGCAAGGGAGCGAGAGAGAGGGAGGGTGGACCTCCCTTGCAATCATTGTGTCATTGCCCTCCCTTGCAATCATTGTGCAATGACACATGTTCGAACCGTTCGCTTCCCCTTTTCTTTCTTTTCCACTTCATCAGACTCAGCCACAGCAACGCATGGGCAGGCCCACGAGAGAGAGAGAGAGAGAGAGAGAGAGAGAGAGAGAGAGAGAGAGAGAGAGAGAGTAAAATAACACAAAAATATGACTTAGAAGCTATAATGAAACTGGTTTTTTTTTTCACAAGCTGTACTGGATGTGAGTACAAGAAATGTTCTCGACATATAGCCGAATGAAGGGGCTGAGTACAAAGGTGACAGATTGGGCTATACTAGTTCAGAGTTCAGACTGAAGTAAGGGGTTACATTGTCCAAAGTTCCACCACAATACTAATTCTCTGTAAGTAGAAAAATAGCATCGAAGTCCTACAGTGACATCCATCTCTGCTGAAATCACTCTCCTTCTACAACTCTAGCCTCTGCAAGTGCTCCTTCCAAATCTCAAGGAACTTGCTAATCTGAAGTTAGCTACTACATCTCAGTCAGGGCCAGGCATCCCTCTTGAAGGTGGAAAACATTTTTTAAAAATGAACTTTCAGGACCTTGCTCCATCCACCTCTCGAAGTATCTGCATTTTGGCCACTAGATGCCAACCACCATGGCTTTCCATAATTTTTATAAACAAAAGCAGGTAAATGGACTGAAAGACTATTCTTTCCCTGGTTGCACAGAATATAAGAGGTCAGTATAGAATGTACATAAGCCCTGGTTATAAGAAATCTTTAAAACTTTGAAAGCAAGAATGAAACTCACCACTAGCTGTAGCTGCGGTCGATCGCCCGACTTCACAGTGAGAACATAGTTCTGAACCTTGGTGCCCATAAAGATAGGTCGCTTGCTTGAATCTATGACTCGATTTGGAGCGACTGTAATTAATTGATCTGGAAGGAAACAACGGGCAAAAAAATCCAAAACAGCTTTGAGTCCTGTGGCACCTAAGGGACCCTCAAGAGGTTCAAGACACAAGGTTTTAAGAGCCGAAGCGCCCCTGTTCACTAAGGGGCTACTGGACTCAAATGTTACTGTTCTACTGCAGGCCAACAGGGCGACATCTGAAACAGACAAAAAAACCCACAGACAGTGGTCTGACAGAGGACAAACCACTTATTCAGGAGTAAACAAGAGTTTATGTTTATATAAGAGTAAAGGCTTGTCTGTGGTTTCAAGCATGGGCAGCAGACGGTGTGAATGGGAGAGAGAGAAAGTAATCTGAAAGTCAAGGGCAGAGACAGATTGGTAGGCAGATGGGAGAAGAGAAGGAAAGAGGGGATGGGGAAAGGATGTGGGGGATGCAAGAGGGACGAACAGAGGAAACCAGAGGAAGTGTGGGGAGGAAGGAAATGAGATCTGCCCCCCTGTGAGTCCTTGAAGGTCCCACACTTGTTGATATATGAATTGGCATCCTGCTGCCCTGAAGGCTCGATAGAAGAGCTTGATCTGCAGTTGCTAGTCTACCTGGAAGTGTAATTTTAGTTCAGTCCCAAAGTATTAGCAGAGTATTACTCTGCAAAGTTGCATTGAAACTTAATTCTCAGGTGCATGGAGGGCCAGGTTTAGGCTAGGATTACAGTACAGGTGAGGGAATGCAACCCTCTTCTTCATTCTGTTTTCCTTACCTGGAGCAGCTCCAGGGACCTGTTGTTTACCCAGAAACTTGCAGATACTGATGAATGATGACACATTGTGGCTCTGCAGAGTCATTTCAAGGTGGGGAAATTGTGCAAGGCTTAAACAATCCACCATGCCCAGGAGATCCAGACCAGCCCAAGAGTGCTTAATAGAAGTAGGACAAGAAGAGTTGGTTCCCCCCACCCATCCCTTTTCTCTACCTCGAAGCAACTTACAATTGCCTTCCCCTCTCCCCAACAGACACCTTGGGACATAGGTGGGTCTCTGAGAGTTCAGAAAGAACTGTGATTGGACGGAGTAGTCACCCAACAGGCTTCATGTAGAGAGGTGGCCAATCAAACCTGGTTCTCCAGATTAGAATCTGCTGCTCTTAACCACAACAGCATGCTGTGTGTTGCCAAGTCACAACTGACACACGGTAAGTCCAGGACCACAGGGGCTTTCAAAGCAATAGATGAGTACTGCCATTGTATTTTTATATTTTGTATGCTTATTTGGGTTCCCACTGGGGACAAAAGCAGGGGAGAAATACTCAAATACACTCATAAATTCTTCATGCACGTAGGCCCACAGCAGCGTGCAGAGCCAGTGGAACTAAAACAAAGGAACAGGTAGGTGCAGATGCAAAGTAGAAGGAAGGGTAGCGGCCATGAACAAGCAAAGGAGCCTATGGCTCAGTCCAGAACTAGAAGGGGATTTAAAAGTAGGCAAGTAGGTAGTTAAGGAATATCAAGTAGGTAAAAGTAGTGAAAGTCTTTTCCAGAGTTAAGGATCTGGTGCAGAACCAAGGAAAAGGTCATCAGTTCCAAGGTGTGCTTTCTTGTTAACTTGTTTACCCAGCTCCAGAATTTCAAAATGGGTGAAACTGGTAACTTTAATGAGCATGGAAGGAAGGAACTGAGAAATTTTTGATGAAACATAATGGCTGTTACCTTCTGAGTTGGAATTTTGTGGAGCTGCTACTAATGTGCCATTCTGCAGGAGGAGGTATTTCTGCTTGGTATCCCAAATCCTGTAGAGCCAGGGAACCTCTAGAAGAAGAAGAAGAGTTTGGATTTTTACACCACCTTTCTTTCCTGCGAGGAGACTCAAGGTGACTTACAAGCTCCTTTCCCTTCCTCTCCCCACAACAGACACCTTGTGAGGTAGGTGGGGCTGAGAGAGTTCTGAATGAACTGTGACTAGCCCAAGTTCACCCAGCAGGAATGTAGGAGTGCGGAAACACATCTGGTTCACCAGATAAGCCTCTGCCACTCAGGTGGAGGAGTGGGGAATCAAACCCGGTTCTCCAGATTAGAATCCACCTGCTTTTAACTACTATACCACAATGGCTCTCTAGACTCATTTTACTCCTTCTATCAAGGAAATTAGATACACATAAATATATTATGTGTACATGTTGGGCTGTCCGAGCTGGCATGCCCCATTGGGACCTCTTCGGGGCCAGCTGTGGCCAGGGCCATTCTGCTGCCCCCCCCCCAGCCTTGCCCCAGCCCCCATGCCCTCCCTGGCTGCTCCCCAGCTGGACACAAGCCTGTGGAATTGCTTGGCTGCCCGCATGCCCCACCTGTCTCATCGTTGTCCCTGGCCCCCTGCTCACGGCTTGGGACATTCTCCACAAAGGATTGAACTGCCTTCCGCAGGTCAAGTTAATTTTTCTTTTACTGTTAGTCCATGAAGGGCAGATCAGCCCAATACTTTTCAATACATCTTCCAAGTAGCTAAGATTCTCTTATGTGTGTCTGCATAGCTATGCAGATAGCTACTCAAAAATTTTAAAAAGGGAAACTATACATTGTCGGATTTAGCAGGGCCAGCTGACCACAACTATGTACTTTTCAGGCTAAAAATGTGCCCAGAATCGGAGCCTGCAGAACAAACATCTTGGGACTTCCTTCAGCAAATGGCGTCAGGGAGAATCCCTTCAGTTACACACAAAATGTCAGGCGCAAGCTGAGGGTGAAACTGGCCAGAGAGAAAATGATTGATCGGGAAATATAAGACACCTCCTGAGTTCTGCAACCTGCACAGCCAGGCAGAGGATGTTTTGCAGGCAGCTTGGGAGAAAAGGTAAACTTTCAAGCGTTTTCTTTTTTAACAACATCTTCAGCAGAAAAAAGGCATCCTAAGGACATCTTGGGAAAAGGCTGTGCGGAGTGCCTTCCCAGGGTGCCTTTTTTTTTGAGTCCTCAGGACATCTTATTTCAGCTGTGTGGAATGAACCAGTGGTAGTTTGCCATTGCCTCCCGATGAATAGCAACCCTGATATTCCTTGGTGGTCTCCCATCCAAGTACTAATGAGGACTAATCCTGCTTAGCTTCTGAGATCTGACAAGACCAAGCTAGCATAGGCCATCCAGGTCAGGGTAGATAATGGATACAAAGCAGAAATTTGGGATACAGTTAGCATTGAAAATATATTTGCAAACATTTCCAGGTTAATTCTTAGAAAAAACAACAACTTGTTTTTACCTGGTTTCCTCCCATAGTCATTGAATAAATCGGCCATTTCCTGGTTCACAGTCTTCCTTTCATGTTCTATCATTGAAGTCTCTTCCTGCTGCATCTTTGAAGCCTCTTTCTCTCCTATGATTAATTCAGGGTATTATATTGGCTGCCTCTTCTGCGGTTGCAATTCTAATATTAGGATGAACTGTTAAAAGAGGAGGTCATCTTTGGCCCAAACTATGTATTACAATTTATAACTACAATTTAGGATCAGAGTTTTTCCAATAGACTTTGATGCTGACAGTCAAACATCAAAAATAGGGGAACTTGTTTTCCAAGTTTGGATCATGCCCCTGGCATGAGGGGAGAGATAGCTTCAGTCATCTGCTTCTGCCAACGTTATTTGTCCCATTGGCAGGCTGTGCAAGTACAAATGGGCTGCATAAGCAGGGCTTTCCTGGCCCCAATGTGTAGTTTCCACCATAGACTGCAGCCACAAACTTTGCAAAGAACATCCAAAGTATTGTTAAAGGATATACATTAATTCCGCTGTGTTCTCTTGTGACCTCAGCCAAGAAGATTGTAAGCCACCTTGAGTTTTGCAAGGCACAAAAGCAGCTAATAAAGAAATAAATATTCAGCAACAAACGAACCCCTTGTAACTGGGGTTTTAGGACTAGGCATAGCTGGAGTTTTAGCAAAGAGGAGGGTCCTTGAAAAGTAGAGAGGATGAAGGGTAACGCCAATGGGAAAGACTTTGGTGTCAGAACTAGAAGGGGAATCACAGTTGTAGTGTTAGAAAGCAAGCATTTTTTAAAAAAAATCTATGGCAGGAGAAGTGCCCCAGACCAGCTCTGAATGGTCTTGATACCATTGCCAAACAAGAAAAAGCAACTGTGCATACCCAGGGACCTGTGATTCTCATTCATTCATTTTATGTATTTTATTGAGCATTTTCCTAGCACAATCCCGAGCAAATATGATATTGAAGATGGCTTACAAATCCACTTCAATAATGAGAGCAATTAGAGCAATTAGAGCATAATATATAACAAATAGTTACAAAAGTAACGGTCAGTCAGTCTTTATTACTGCCTGCAAACCATACAGAAGCAGGAAAAAACAATGTTATTGCATTACTTACCTGCATGAAATATACATACGTCATTCATCTTAGTATATCTAACAGTTTAAGGATTAGAATCTGAGTAAATTTGCAGCTGCTACACCAGAAGTAAGGTTACCAGATTGGCTTCCAGTAACAAGGGCAATAGAAGAAACAACAATAACAACAAAACCCTTAAAATAATAGCACATTGGATGCATGCATCTGAGGAATGAGACTACTTCCTAAAAAAGTACTTACAGCAGTGCAATCCTAAGCAGAGTTATATCTTTCTGTGGAACATATAAGAAGACCACCAGATGGTTCCAGGAAATAACACTTTACTATTATGTCGTCAGAAGAAATGGGACTTATGCCCACTGGGCACTTCTCCAATGAGTCGTCCTAAAAGCAAAGCATTTATACACTTGTTCATGGGTATGAGTATGCCATTCCATATAAGGTTATTCACAACCATGTCACAAACTCATTGGTTTTTTGTCTCCCATATACCGTTAATATTTCTACACATATCACAGACTTTCTTCACCATGTTGCAATTACCTGTTGCATTTATCTGCGTACAAGAGAGTCTCGGTTAACACTTATGGGTTCCTAGCAAGCAAAAGTTACAGAAACCAATTGCTGATTATCCATTAGCCCTTATATATGATCTACACTTCTAAATCTGTTGAAGTTAGTTTGTTAGGGTGTAATTCTGCTTTGGACTGAATAGTTAATCTTTCCAAGGTCATGGGATTCTCCATGGTATGGACTAACATCACCAGTCTTCTGGAATCTTTTTGTAATTGCTCCCGCACGGCAACCATTTATTGGTCTGCCTCCCATGGCAACCATTTTGCCATGCTCACAATTCCAAAGTGCCTACAGGTTGAACATCACTGGGGACCGCTGATCTAAATGGTTGCACGACCTGTTTCATCCAAATCTTTTGTCTTACTTGTTTGTCAGTTTGAAACCCGGGAATGTTAGCGCCTTTCCTGAAAAATCTGGCTCTGCCCCCCAAAAGAGGGAAGAAGCATTTTCCCAGCCAGCCCCAAGAAGAAGGTGCCCAGCCAAAGTGGTCAGCCAGGCAGGCTATGGCTGGGCATGCCTGTCCCTTACTGGCTGGGCAGGTGCATCCCGTCACCCACTGGGAGCCCGGGCGGGTGTATCCCATTCTTCACTACAGCAAGGATACTGCAGTGGAAGGACAGGTGCTGCAAGTCTTCCCCACACCTAAGGTTTTCAATCTCCAGGTGGCGGCTGAAGATCTCCTGGGATTACAACCAGTCTCCAGGTGACCAAGATCAGTTCCCCTGGAGGAAATAGTCATTTTGGAAGATGGACTATGATGGGATTAAACCCCACCCTTCCCCAAACCCTGCCCTCTCCAGATGTCCTCCCCAAAATCCCCAGCAATTTTCCAAGCCCAAGCTTGCACCCTTTCTCACACCCCTGGCTCATGCTCACTCCTCTCTTGGGGCTGGAGAGGCACTGATGGTGGTGTGTGTGTGCAGATTCAGGTGGTCCCAGCGGGGGGGGGGGGGGGGAGCCTTCAGTTATCAGGTCAACCAGGATCTTTCCATAGCTTTAATGCCCAGTCTGTCCCTGATTCTATGAGGTGCCCTATCCCCTTTCTGTATCAAAAGGATTCCCTTTACCTATAAGCAGTGGTGAGATCCAAAAATTTTAGTAACAGGTTCCCATGGTGGTGGGATTCAACTGTGGCGTAGCACCAATGGGGCTGGGCGGGGCACGATGGGGCGTGGCCGGGCATTCCGGGGGTGGGGCATTGCTGAGCGGGGCTGTGGCAAGGACGCAGCCACTGCGCCAGTCCTTGGGCGGGTAACAAATGTACGCAGGCGCAGGCTTCCATGCACGCCGGTGCACCTCCTGCTAGACTGCTTCAAGTTCTGCACACTACTGCTGAGAGGAGGGGCGTAACTAAGGCAAAAATCACATGGCAAAATCACCAATTAGTAACCCCCTCTCGGCACACACAAATAATTAGTAACCTACTCTCGGGAACCTGTGAGAACCTGCTGGATCCCACCTCTGCGTATAAGGTGAAGAAAAACTCATCAAAAAAGCACACGTGCACACGGTTTCATGCAGTTAGACATTGATATTTCTTTATTGAACCAATATGCAATGATTATGTTATCAATTGTAGCTCACTGCAGCAATCCCTCCTGCTGATCGTGTGTGAAGATCCCCTGGGTGTGATTCTTTGCTCTCTTAGTTGTGATCATGAACCCCCCCTTCACCCCGCCCCCACATACACCACCACCAACACCACCAACAACAACAGCTTTGATCGGATGTAACCCTAAAAAATTATTTCACCATTTTCTCAGAATATTGTGGGTGGGCTGTTCATCCCTGACACTTGCCTTATCTTAACCCAAAATACATCTCCCATATCAGACAATGGAACAAGTTATTTGCTGTTCTTGCTTGCTTATGTGGGCAATAGTTTGGCTTGGGTTCACATAGGCCACTTGGTTAACTATTGGATTTGGTTCACTATTGTCCACCTAAGCAAGAACAGTATGTAACCTGATTATCTCCCTGCTAACACCTCATCAGAAAATCAGTTTCTAACAACAACCCTCCTCCCAGATTTTAAATCTAAAACTAAAAACATGCACACTAAATTCGGAAAGGTACACTTGGGTATTAACCGCTTTCTCTTCACCAAAAGAAATATCTCTGAGCTATTTACTCTTTTCTTTCAAAATAAAAAATAGTGATGTCTGAACCCCCTCCCTGACTCAAACCAAGAGGCTTGTGTGGCTCAGCAGAAGTGCTGAGGAACCAACCAGGAGAAATTGCTGATTCAAAGGAGCAAGTTGCCTCACTGCCTTTGGTCTGGTTGTAGAATGTGAACTCCTTGGATTCCTCCTTTTTCACATAAAGGTCCATAACATCTCCTGCCTAAGAAAACATGAAAGTTTAGTTAGACATGTGCTCTTTTGTCAACAGGAGTTCCTCTTCACAAGAAGAGTGTATTGAGTTGTGTCCTGACTGCTGCCCATTCACAGAAATACCCAAATAAGCCTATTGGAAGTTCTTTGGTTTAATAATATCTCTGTCGTGGATTTACTTGGTGGCCTTTGTTAAACCACTGTGTCCGCTTTGCGTCAGTCCTTCCAATCCTGCCAGTGGAAATGCAGGAATAGCAAAACAGGCCTATCTTAAAGGGCAGTAATGATGATGTCTGAGGTAATATACAAGGAACTCTGAATGCTCCAAAAGGGTTATATGAATGCTTCACATTATTATTTTCCATTTCAAAATAGCAGAGTAGAAAAACCACTTATAGCCTGGTCTTAACCCAATTTACTTGGAAGAAATTATTGTTCTTGTTTCATTATTGGGCTACTACCAAAGCAACCTCCTTTTTTTTAGTTTGACTTAATGTTAAATCCTTTAGCGCAGTGGTTCCAAACCTAGGACACTTGTACCCCCAGGGGTATGCATCAGAGCATTTGGGGGTGCGTGAAAAAATTACGTAATAGGTTAGCTAATATGGGGTACAACATTTTTAGGGGAATGGGTTGTCTAGGAGTACATAGTGAAAAAAGATTGGGAACAACTACTATTGTCATTTTCAGCTATTTCCCAGCAGATATTCTTATGTTACCTTCTCTACTCATACAAGTGTAATCTTAAGGGATGCCAAACTTCAGGTAAGACCTGGAGTTCTCACAGGTTTATAAATGATCTCCAGGCTACAGAAATGGCAACTTCACAGGATGGACTCTTGTGGCATCACACAGGGGCAGAGCGAGGGAGAACTGCGGCCAGCCCTAGTTATATGCGATGAAAAGTGAAAAGCATTTGCTTAAGAAATCAAAAAATACTTTGAAGCAAATATGAAACTTACCACTAGCTGTAGATGAGGGTGATCACCTGACTTCACAGCGAGAACATGTTTCTGGTCTTTGGTGCCCATAAAGATAGGTCGCTTGTTTGGGTCTGTGCTTCGATTTGGAGTCACTGCAATTAATTGATCTGGTAGGAAAGAACAGGCAAAAAAAAAAAAACAGGTTTGAGTCCTGCAGCACCTAAAAGATCAAGAGTTGCAGGACACAAACTTTCAAGAGCCAAAGCGCCCCTGACCTCTAAGGTGCAACTGGACTCAAGTGTTGCTGTTCCACTGCTGGCCAACAGGGGGACTTTCCCCACTCACTGTTTGTTGCGCGGTAACCCAGTCAAATGACCCGGGGTTTTCAAGCGCTCCCCACCCCGCCAGCAACGACAGCACAGTCGCCCCGAATTTGCAGCTCTCCCCGCTCCTCAGCACGCGTCAATTTTGCTGCTGTTTTGAACAGCAGCTTTTGGGAAACTGCGCGCTGGGCACGGGGTTGTGGGGAACTTCGGCAGCTAGCGCGATACTGAATTTCACGCCGCTCACCATGACGTGTGTGGTCCTGACCAATCAGGCAACAGCAGGGCATGTCTACATGGCGACGAATCCACATCAATTTCAGGAAGGGAGGGAAATCCTCAAAAGTGATGCTGTGCAGTCTTCTCTCCAAAGTTGCCATATCCTCCAGAGGAACAGATCTCAGAGGATCAGTTGTTATTTCCGGAAAAGTCCTGGCCTTACCTGGAGGTTGGCAAGTCTCCTCATCCAGTATGAGCCCCATGTGCATGGGTGTGAAATTTCAGCGTGGAATCCCTGGCGCTGCCAGTATGTGGAGCAGACCCACAAACAGTTTGTCAGGGGAGAAGAGTTGGTCCCCCCCTCCCGCCGCCACACACACACACACACACACACACACACACCCGCTTTCCTCTGCCTGAAAGAAGATCTTCAGGTGCCTCAAGCCAGATGAGCCTACCGCAGAATGCTACGCTGGGGAATGCACCGCTGATACCTGACAATCGAGGGGCAAAGGTAAGCCTTCTGTGAACAAAGTTCAGTGGAAGTTTCTTCATCGGGTGGCCTGGCGCAATGAGAAGAGGGAGACTGGAGCTGTTCTCTCCTCATGCAGTCCTGATGCCCAGTTGTAGGTTCTTTAAGTGCCAGGCCTGCACGCTGCTGGCAGTCCCCCTCGCTAGGGGAAGCAAGCCCCCGCCTGGAGCAGAAAAATGCCCCAAGAGCTTGGAACAGGCAGAAAAACCGGCTTTGGTTTTCTCAAGGAGCTTTACACTCTGGCTGATTCAACTCCTGGTTCGCACTCTGAAGGTAGCATGGGATGGCCCCCTCAGATGGGTCTTTGGGCTTTTCCCCACTTTTCCCTTGCCCGCCGTCGCTGCGCGCAATGCCCAGTGCGTGGCATCCCTGGCACGCGCCTGGGCGTCCCCACAACCCCGCACTCTGCACGGGGTCATCAAAAGGCGCCCTTTCCCATCAAAAGGCGCCCTTTCCCATCAAAAGGCGCTCTTTGCAAGAGCGCCAGGGATGCCTCGCGCTTAGGGGGCGCGACAGCAGCAGCGTCGGAGCAGCTGCACTGTCGCCGCCCCTCTCATGGGGAGTGCCAGGGGACCCCACGCTACTCTCCTCAAGTAGCGTGGGGCTTAAGGTAAGTGCGGAAAGGCCCTTGATTCTCTATAACTGATATGGAAAATCAAAAAATTCCAATCCCCCTTTGCACACACACTGCTTTTAAACAGGCCATGAGAAGAACAGAAATGTATCTGACCATCTCCATCGAGGAGCTGATACGGATCCATGTTTAAAAATCCAAAAAAACTGAGATTTTTTTTTGGGGGGGGGGGGAGTTCCACCCTGTTGCTTCCTTCAGAAGATGGCGACTGGCTTGAAAGGGGAACCTACAGAAATGTGCTCGCTGGACGCTAAGAGTGGGGTGGCTGCGTGACCGCTTTTGAAAGGGGTGGGTGGGGTGTAAACGGCTGCTGGAGTCTGGAAGGAATGACTGGGGAGGGGGAGGTCTGTTGGAATCATCCTGGTAGATGGGATGGGGGGGTGGGCTTGGGTGGAAGGGCAGCCTTCCCCTGGGAGCAGCTGCCGCATGTGCATTGAGAGGAGAGGGGACATGGAAAAGGGCGCGGGCTGCAGAGCGTTGGCAAAAATAGGGTTTTTTAATGTTTCCTTTTATTTATTTGTTTTTAATTTGGTGAGGCAGCTGTTTTTTGAAAGGGAGGTTTTCTCCGGATGGTGCAACGGTCTGGGAAGGGGAGGTGCTAGCTTGGAAGGGTTGGAGGGCTGCTGGGATTAGACCACAGATGTCAAACTCGCGGCCCTCCAGATGTTGTGGACTACAGTTCCCATCATCCCCTGCCAGCATCATGCTGGCATGGGATGATGGGAGCTGTGGTCCGTGACATCTGGAGGGCGCGAGTTTGACACCTATGGTTAGACGGTCTCTCTCCACCAGCCTCCCTATAACCTTTAAAACGGCGTTAAAACTCAGAAATTGTACAGGGGGCATGTTAAAGTACACACTGAAGCATTACTTTTGCAAGTTAATTTGCAATTAAGAGGTTTGGGGATTAAACAGAGCACGTGCATTTTTTATTTTTCTTGAATTCTTGCTAGAGAAAACCCCTCTGGTCGCCACCTGCTGGTCAAAGTCTGATAAAACGCACACACCCGGCCCAAATGCAAGGCTGCCTTCAAACGTCAGCCGCTCTCAATGCACGCAAGCTTCAAAAGTCAGTACACCCAAACTACCAGTTTTATATCAAATACATTTTTATATTACTTTTACATTAATTTCATATCAATTTTATATTACTTAAACTACCAGTTTTATATTAAATACGTTTTTATATTACTTTAGATCACTTTTGTATCAATTTTATATGACTTAATATCCATGCATAATATCTGGTTCTTGTGGTCTATTGCAAGCTTGAGGACTTCCCCCTGACCCCAGTATCATTCTGTGAGCTTTCTCTTTTCTAACCTGGGCTGGTTTATAAAGTTTATTATTGCTGCCATTTTTCTGCAGGAGAAGTGGGATCAATGTTTTCATAGATCTAAACAAGCCATTTATGGCCATCAATTGTAATTCTGGGGAACCTGCAGCCCAAACCTGGAGCTTGGCAACCTAAAACTTGTTATAGTGTGAAATACCCTACTCTATGAGGGCAGAAAGATTAGGCTACAGAATGGGAAAGTTACCATCTATGCTTGTTATGTCTATCTCTGTTGTTTATATATGCTGCTATGATTATTGTTGCCTTATAGCTTATGATGTTATGATTATTGATGTTCTTGTTTATAATGCTGTTTATAATGTTGTGTTTATTGATCCTCTGTTTATTGATGTTTTGTTGCTTGATGTTATGATTACTGATGTTTGCTATTATGCTGTTGTTGTTCACCGCCCTGAGCCCTTCGGGGGAGGGCGGTATACAAATCAAATAATACGATACGAATACGATACAATCGCCTTCCCTTCCCCTCTCCACAACAGGCACCTTGGGAGATAGGTGGGGCTGTGAGAAAGAACTGTGACTGGACCAAGGAGTCACCCAATACGCTTCATGTGGAGAGGTGGCCAATCAAACCTGGGTCTCCAGATTACAGTTTGCTGCACTTAACCACTACACCACACTGTGTGTTGTCAAGTCACAACTGACTCATGGTGAGTCCAGGGCCATAGGGCTTTCAAGGCAATAGATGAGCATCGCCACTGCATTTTTGTATTTTGTAAGCTTATTTGGGTTCCCACTGAGGAGAAAAGCAGGTGAAAATGCATATCTAAAATAGCTCATGTACATAGGTCCTTGGCAGTGTGCAGAACCATGAACAATCGCAGCAACCTATTGCTCAATCCAGAAATAGAAGGGGATTTAAAAATATTTAGGGTCAGCAAAGCAAGTAGGCAAGGAAAAGGTGGGTAGTTATGGAATAGGAAGTAGGTGAAAGTCGGGTGTGTTTAAAAGGTCTTTTCCAGAGTTAAGGATCTGGTGCAGAAGCAAGAAAAAGGTCACCAATTCCAAGGCATGCCTTCTTGATTATTACCCAGTTCCAGAATTTCAAAATAAGTGAAACTGGTAACTTTAGCAACATGGAAATAAGGAACTGAGACATTTTTGATGAAACATAATGGCTGTTACCTTCTGAATTGGAATTTTGTGGAGCTGCTACTAATGTGCCATCCTGCAGGAAGAGGGATTTCTGCTTGGTATCCCAAATTTTGTAGAGCCAGGGTTTCGGTATATTCACCGCTTCTACATCTATGGGGGAAATTAGATGCACATAAATATATATACCACTATACAATTTCACACTTTCACACTTGCAAAGAAAATAGATACTGCTCAAAAAGGAACAATGGGAAAGTTGTTATAATTTGTGGGTTGCTACATTTAGGCCCCTTCCGCACATGCAGAATAATGCACATGCAGAATAATGCACCTTCAATCAACTTTCAATGCTGGATTTTACAAAATAGCAAAATCCACCTGCAAACAATTTATTTATTTATTAATTTACTTACTTACTTACTTACTTACTTACTTACTTACTTACTTACTTACTTACTTACTTACTTACTTACTTACTTACTTACTTATTGAATTTTTACCTCACCCATCCCCAAAGGGCTCAGGGTAGCAATACAACAGCATAAAAACCCAATTAAAATAACAATAAAATCCCAAACATTATAAAACACTAATACAATAGCACAATAGCAACTTAAAATTGTGAAAGTAGATTGAAATTGTTTACAAGTGGATTTTGCTATCTCACACAGTAAAATCCAGCACTGAAAGTGGATTGAAAGTGCATCGTTCTGCATGTGTCTTCATTTTATGCACTGCAGTTTTATGATAAATTTGCATGAAATACCAGTTGTCTTGGTTGATGACATATCCTAAGACACAAGTTGTCTTAATTTCTAACGCAAGTCTAGAAATGTTCTCCACCATAAAAGTATTGTGTACATAGTTCACTAAATGAATTCAGAGTTTCAGAGTTTTTGAGCCACAACCAAGAAGGCCCTTTCTCAGGTCGTCATTCACTTAATCTGAGAAGCTTGTAGCACCTAAAGCAGTACCTTGAAAGATGACTATAAGATCTGGTTGGTTCATAAGGGAATAGATGGTCCTTCAAGTAGGTTCATAAGGGAGTCCAAAATGGTCAGTCGGGAAATATAAGACACCTCCTGAGCTCTGCATTCTGCACAGCCAGGCAGGAGACATCTTGCAGGTGGCTTAGGGAGAAAAAGGTAAACTTTGAAGCGTTTTTTAAAAAGAGGTCTTGAGCAGAAAAAAGGCATCCTAAGGACATCTTGGAAAAAAGGCCGTATGGAGTGCCTTCCCAGGATGCCTTTTTTTTAAGTCCTCAGGATGTCTTATTTCAGCTATGTGGAATGGATCAGTGGTAGTTTGCCATTGCCTCCATTTAAGCAGCAACCCCAATATTCCTTGATGGTCTACCATCCAAGAACTAGCAAGGGCTAATTCTGAGATCTGACAAGATCGAGCTAGCATAAGGCCATCTAGGTCAGGGTAGATGTGGATACAAAGTAGAAATTTGGGACCCGGTTAGTGTTGAAAAAGTTATTTGCAAATGTTTCCAGGTTAATTATTAGAAAAAAATAACTTTTTTTTACCTCCTTTCTTCCCAAAGTGGTTGAATAAATCTGCCATTTCCTGGTCCACAGTCTTCCTTTTACGCCTCATATTTGCAGCCTCTGCCATATTCTGGATTCTCCTACAATTAATTCAGGGTATTATTATTGGTTGCCTCTTCTGCAATTGCAATTCTAATATTAGGATGAACTGTTAAAAGAGGTCATCTTTGGCCCAAACTACGTATTACAATTTATAACTACGATTTAGGGTCAGAGAATCAGTTTTTCCAAATTGACTTTGATGCTGGCTGTCAGACATCAAGAGTAGGGGAACTTGTTTCCAAGTTTGGATCATGCCCAACGCATGAGGGGAGAGAGAGCTTCAGCATTCAGCTTGTGCCAGCCTTATTTGTCCCATTGGCGGGCTACGCATGTACCAGTGGGTTACATAGGGAGGGCTTCCCTGACCCCAATGTGCATCATAGACTACAGCTGCAAACTTTGCAAAGAACATTCAAAGTACATATATTAAAAAGTTGTGAGACAATCTAGGCTAGCAAGCAGTCTCTGCCAACGTATTGTCAAAGGCTTTCACGGCCAGAATCACTGGGGTGCTGTGTGGTTTCCGGGCTCTTTGGCCGTGTTCTAGCAGCATTCTCTCCTGACATTTCGCCTGCATCTGTGGCTGGCATCTTCAGAGGATCTGATAGTAGGAATGGAAAGCTCCACTTGCTTTCCCCAGTCTCTGCCAACCTTTGGTATCGCAGCTGCCACAGGGGGCACAAGCTATAAGTACAAATTACCATACGTTGGTGTAGTATCTTGGGACAGAAGAGTAGGCCCATTTTCTCCTTATGAGAGAACAGACAGCCTAGTAGAGGATCAGGCAGCCCCCAGTGTGTGTGCCGAAAAGTAGCATGCCAGACTGTTTTGTTTGACACACATGACTGGTCCTCTGTCCAAGGGACTGAGGTAGGTTCTTGGGGGCAGCAGCATTCCTGGCTCTTGACGTGTTTTCAGTCTATCTGGCCCTCACATACACCCTTTTCTTTGCTGGCCCACTAACATGATCACAGGTAGATACTGCAATATTTGCCAATCCCTCATACAGCATGAAGAAAGTGAAGTCGAAAAAGATAGCAAGAAGCTAAGGAGACAGTACCTGGATGGAATGCCAAATCTTGTGCCTTGGACTGAAGACTCTCTCTCTCTCTCTTTGTGCTTTCCTTTGGTGGTTGTATGATGCTTTATAACTACCGAGTAGGAGTGACTTCAAGCTGAGGGAGGGAAATTTTCTGGATCATTAATATAATTGGCCTTCTTACAAATTGTTCTCCAAGTGCAAAACATGCCTCGCTTCCTAAACTTTCAAATCCCTGGGACTTCAGGCCACTTCTCACATACATTTTTAATGAAGTGATGCCTGCATGATTTGTCTTAAAAGATGAATCCCAGCCAACTTTAGAAGACTTTTCAAGGTACAACGAAGTGCAATCAGGATAGATGCTAAATATTTTCCATTCAAAATATTTTTAAGCTGTTGAATCTCAAGAATTCCTTCTCTAATTTAAGCTCCATGGTTGGTTTCAGATAGCTTTTTTGCTACAGCCTCCTACCATCCTACATGGCTTTTGCCCATGCAGTTCCCATGATTCCCCACATAAGAGGCAGTCAGCTGGGACCTTTCCTTTTTCACCACCCAATGAATTCTGGAAGCCTCAAAGTTCCAGGCTGATAAAGATATCCAGACCCATAAAGACATCCACCCCTCTGTTACATTTTTCTGCAGTGCAGATTGTGGGAGTTGGTTAGTGTCTTTGATGTTCAAATGACCTACACATTTGCACTGGAAGACTAGTTAAGATTCAGCCTGGTTTCACTGCATGGACCTCACCCTAAATCTCATCTATAATATGGCTTGAAAATCATTATTCCTTTTCCTGTGTTCCCCAAGAATGAATTTCTTGGAACCATGAAGATGTACCATATATACTCATGTACAAGTCGAATTTTTCAGCACATTTTTAATGCTGAAAAAGCTCCCCTCGACTTATATGCGGGTCATTAATTTTTTGTGTGTGTTTTTACTTTGCCGGCCAACTGGGGCGCAGTTTTTATGCTAGCGACAACAAAATTTCAGGGTACCCTCAGATGACACTCCTGATGATACCAGCCAAGTTTGGTAAAGTTTGGTTTAGGGGGTCCAAAGTTATGGACCCCCAAAGGAGGTGCCCCCATTCCCCATTGTTTTTAATGGCAGCTATTAGTAGATGGGGCTACCCTTTTGAGGGTCCATAACTTTGGACCCTCTGAACCAAACTTCACCAAACCTGGCTGGTCTCATCAGGAGAGTCTCTTTATGATACCAGCCAGGTTTGGTGAAGTTTGGGTCAGGGGATCCAAAGTTATTGATCCCCAAAGGGGTACTCCATCCCCCATTGTTTACAATGGAAGCTAATAGTAGATTTTCCATTTCTGATAATATCCCTCTTAAAATCTAAGTTGGGTTACATTTGGACATACAGATGATGATAAGGAATCCAGTTTTGAAGGATTTTAACTCTTGTGTTTTAGCTTGGTTGCTGATTGAACTAAGGTTTTTGTACTTTTAAAGTTATTGTTGATACCATATTGTTCTTGTTGACCCTCTTTTCCACTTACAGAGCTAGTTTACTGTTTTTCTTTGACATAAATATTCAAAAACATTTAACCTACTGATGCCTCAATTAATGTAATTTTATTGGTATCTATTTTTATTTTTGAAATTTACCAGTAGCTGCTGCATTTCCCACCCTCGACTTCTACGCGAGTCAATAAGTTTTCCCAGCTTTTTGTGGTAAAATTAAGTGCCTCGACTTATATGCGGGTCGACTTATACATGAGTATATATGGTACTTGATATTAATGGCCAAAATAGAATGAAGAAGACGGCGAATTCCGGATAAGAGATCTGTTTCTCCCTCAGTGTAAAGGGCTTGATCACTTCCAATGCCTTACTAGCATGTCCAGTCTTAGGAATCAATATGAGGTACAGTGATCGTGAAAGCCTTCTTATGTTCCCATTCATCAAGTAGGACTATGTACTCACAAGTAAAATAGCAATAGTAATTACATTGTGACACACTTAACATCTGGCAATAACTGGGGCATAGGTTTGGACATTCATTTCTTCAGCTAGTTGCATCTTACTGTTTCGAAACAGAACCTTCCTGCCATGAAAGTTTGTTTCAAAGGTGTTAAAACTTCCACTGGCGCCACTCCCAGAATACTTTCAAGACTTCCTATCTTGTTTAGTCAGTAGCTGTATCATTCCTTTACATCTAGAGCACCTAGCTAGTACATTCTGGCCCTTGGGTAGTTATTACTATATTGAAGCTGATTGAAAATACATTGGTCCATTCTTCATTGCCATGCGGTAAGATGTGACATATCCTTGCTTCCCAGTGGCTCCCATGATTGACTAGGAGATACATATAATCCCTGCTAGAACCAGTTTGGTATAGTGGTTAAGATGTTTGACTATGATATGGGAAGCTCAGATTCAAACCTTGAACCAGTCACATGCTCAGCCCTGACCTCCAAGGAATGCCAGAGGTGTGATCAAGAGACAGGTAATGGCAAACCACCTTGGAACATGTGTTGCCTTGAAAACCTTACAGGTCCTCATAAGTCAGCTGTGACCTGATGGCAAAAAAAAAAGGTCTGGCAATCTTCAATCCCACAGTAGAGAGTAAGAAAACCAGAGCACCTGCCAGGGCAATCAGGTACAAAATGGATTGCAACATTCATGCAATATATTTATAGTTATTAAAATGTTATCAATACATTCGATTCTCAACATGGCCCTATCTGTGGATACTTAAATCTAGAGACTTGGGCCATGAATGGACAAAACAGTTATTTCGACAATCCTGAAAAAGTCCCAGCTTTACAGAAAAAAATTGAAAGCTGAAAAAAAGGGGGGGTAAATTCCTCCCCAAATATTGACTTGATGGAAGGCTTAGTGAGGCAAGGAGGCCAACCAGAGAGGTACATCTTCTATTGGACTCTTTGCATGTCACCTAGCACAATACAGCACATTCAGCCTCAGAATACTGTTCAGGTAGCTGGGAAGATTAACTAAAGATATGTTAATGCTAGTCAGCAGAAACTAAGGCTCATTCTGCACATGCAGAATAATGCACTTTCAAACTGCTTTCAGTGCTCTTTGAAGCTGTGCGGAATGGCAAAATCCACTTGCAAACAGTTGTGAAAGTGGTTTGAAAACACATTATTTTGTGTGTGCGGAAGGGGCCTAAGCAAATATTTGTTGTATTCTTGTTTTTGCCCACAGCTCATCAGTAACAGCCTGTCTGAGCAATGAGGTCTTGGACTATCCACTACCATACCCTTGGAGGTAAACAATTTCCCGTTTGACAAGTGTTACACCAGGAATAATTCTTTTTACACATTTTAGTTTTCTCACAAGACACATGGTCTGTTTGAATCTGTGTAGTCTGAAGGCTCAGGGAAGAGGAGATGAAAAGCTGAGTACTTGTAAGTACTTAAGTCTGCCACTGAATTAGTTTTCCCACACTGCATGCTCTAATAGCTGAGGGGAAACACCTCTTTTCTTCAGCAATTCTTCTCGGAAGGAAGTATATTATGTAAGTGGCCCATCCCATACTGATTCAGCTAAGTGAAAATTATGGGAAACTTTACCAAAGCCTATGTAGTCTGGCCCAGACTAGCCTGATCTTGTCAAATCTTGGAAACTAAGCAGGGTCAGCCCTGGTTATTACTTGGATGGAATACCGCCATAGATGTCCAGTGTTGCTACACAGAGAAAAGCAATGGCAAACTACTTCCACTTGTCTCTTGCCTTGAAAATCCTAAAAGGTTACCTACCGTAAGTTCGGCTATTACTTAACAATGCTTTTCACTACCAAGTTATACACAAGTGAATGCTTTTTAAGTCTGAGAACTGTTGAATTGGATGTATCTCTGCCCTAGGATGGTCAGTACATTCTTGCTGGCAGTGAAAGTTTTTCCAAACTTTTTATTCTCCAGACATTTGTACCAAGATTCAGAAACAACTCTTCATACAGACAACCACAAGAACAGCTCTGCTGGTTCAAACCAATAGATCCTTTGACTCTCTTGCCCTCGCAATACGCTTTCTTTTGACCAATCTTCTCATTTTGTTTCCTTTCCTGAAATTAAAGTCTTCCAGCAAATGACAACTTCTATTCATGGTTCACATTTCTGTAATGTCCAATTGATTGATCTCATGAGGGAGCACAATTATCAGCAAGATTAAAAAGAAAAAGCATGATCTGGTAACAATAGCACATGCTGAAGATTCCTAAATCTGCCACATGGGGGTATCAGTATTTGAAAACATAATTTGGGAAGTTGTATTTTTTCTGCTGTGGATACAGATGTCACTTAATAAACATGATGAATTGAAGCTTTACATTGTATGACAGTCTCCAATAAATGTAGAAACTAAAGCACATTTGGCAATTTTAATTGGACTTACAGGATTTTGGCAGTTGAGTTACTTGGGACTGTTATATTTGAAAACCACTGCTTTAGACTCAAGTAGACAAGGCGCTGTGAGATCTATGAATGGAACTCTCTGTGGAATTCTTTTTTTCTTTTAGATTTGATTCCCATCAGAACTGCAAATGTAGAAGAGGAGGGTAAGCTTTGCTTTAGCATAGATGTCAGGATGTTTGCCCCACTTGAGGCATTTAATGAATCCCTTGAGCCATTTCAGGTTAAGATAATGACTCGGGGAGGAGGCTGAAACGGGCTGCCCTCTTGCACCACGGTCCTCATCAGAATCAGATCTCCGCATGCCTGATTCTCACATGACAAAAAGACAGTGAGCTCCATTCCTGGAAATCCCAGGTGTCTCATCTAGTAGACCCAAGATTTATTCATGATCAAGACAGCATGTTTATTATTGGATGGTTCATACTCCAGTCAAGGTAGCAAATGAGGGTGTTTTGAGTTTCTATAATTACAACAACCTGTTTGTCAGTATTGATCTCACAATAGTATTGCAACAGGGAGGAAATGCATCATCCAAATATGTCCAAAGATAAGCAATTATCTTGGGTGTGGATTTCCAAGCTTATAAAAGGTCCATGAGATGTTTACGACAAAAGACCTGGAGCCTGGGAAGTAACAACAGATTAGCGTATCTCCCTCTTAGCACACCAAGAGGGTTCCTCAGTAGCGAATAACTGCAACTCTTTATTTAAGAGCTAGTCTACACAGGATGTAAATAGCCATGGAGACCAAGTGCCATCTGGATTCAGGCCATTGTGCAGGGGGAGAGGTTAACGTTTTAAACACTGGGCAGAAATTTGCTACTTTCGCTGTTTCTTCCCCATCTCCATGAGTTGCTCTGCTTGGGAAAATCCCCAAATAATGCCTGTATTGCTTCCCTGTGGTAAATAGAAGCCCCAAGAAAGAGGTTTTGAATGTGGCTTGGTGGGAGGAATGGATTAACCTTTTTCTCTGTGCCACTCATGAATCATCCCCTGCCCCGCCCCCAGCAGCTATTTACATTTTGATATCTTAATGAATCACCAGTTGCTAAAGTTACTAAATGTATGTTTTCCAGACAGGGGCCCCTTCCACACATGCAGAATAAAGCACTTTCAATCCACTTTCAATGCACTTTGCAGCTGGGTTTTACTGTGCGGATCAGCAAAATCCACTTGCAAATGATTGTGGATTGAAAGTGCATTATTTTGTATGTGTCGGACAGGGCAGGATTGAGAACTAGCAGGTGTCGGTGTGAAATTAAGCACAAATCAACTCCCCCTTATTCACTGTAGTCTCTGTAGTAACAAAATTGTAACAAAAATATATTAAATAAAATTAGGGTTAGGGTTAAGGCAAGGGCAGGGGCTCAGGTTTGCCTTAGTGTTACGTTGAGTTCTACAGCGCAGACCAAGAATAGGGCTATGGTCAGTTTTAAGTTTCAGGTTTTTGTTACAATTTGGGGAACAATTTATGACTATATAAATTAAATTAAAATAATAGGTTAGGGTTACCGACATAAAATCAGCCACTTCACATGAGTTTGAACAAGTTTTTTTTTCATGTTTAGCTTTTAAAAAGAAAATAGCATTATTGAGCAATGGGCCATTTTCACACATTCTGCAAAGGCTAAGCCAGTTTTGCCACTGGACCTTTCCGAACCTTATCTGGCCCACTCTGTTCCACCTCCTCCCTCCTGGCCTCACAACATATCTGTAAAAGAATTGTAACCCACTTTGGTGTCTTGACCAAAGTTTGAGAACAATTTATTACGATCTGCAATAAAGGAAGTGAGTGCCAGCTTGAAGAAAGACTGGTCCATTAAGGACAGAGCTGTTTCCACCTGCTCTGCCTTACGAACTGATTTGTGAATGGCAAGTAGTAATTATAAAATTTTCTTATTCTGTATATCTGCGGAATTAAATGTCTTTTGCATGTTTTGCATATTGTATGCCATTTTAGGTCCATATGAAGATAAGTAGGTTAAAAGTGTCCTAAATACAGTGCAGTGTACAATGCAGTGTTAAGCAATAGTAAAAATGCAGGATGGTGGAATATGCCATAAAGTCACAGCAAACTGATAATAATCCTATAGGGATTTCAAGGCAAGAGATGTGCAGAGATGGTTTGCCATTGTTTGCCTCTGCATAGCAACCCTGGTCTTACTTGGTGATATCCCATCCAAGTACTCACCAGGGCTGACCCTGCTTAGTTTTTAAATCTGACTAGCGGGGCCCGGCCACGCATTGCTGTGGCTTATTGTGGTGAAATGGGAAAGGAACAGTAGCAGCAAATCAATTGCAGAGGCCAGCAGTACATGCTCATGCAAACACACAGCCTGATACTGTGGGATGTCATTGATGTGTGTGCCTGCATTCCTGGGGGGGGGGGGGATGGAAAGGCACCTCTCCCACACATCTAGGCTGGCTGGTCATGATCCTTTCCCTGGGAGTAAGTTTGGTTGGTGGCAATGGGTGTCGTTTCTGAGGAAACCCTCTGAGGGGCGCAACGCAGCCATTCCAAGTATGTCACGGTTGATTTACCGAGCTTACTCCTGAGTAATGTGTGCCTGGTTTTCTTAACTGTAACCGCAATATTCAGGGAATCTAGGGTGCCTGGCCCCTCCCTCCCATCCCTTGCAAGTCGCCCCTCACTCTCTTCCCTCCCTTCCCTTTCCCTCTGCTAGGTTGAGTGGGTCATATTAAGATCCTGGGCCTTCCTACTGTCCCTTGCATGCCACCCCTCACTCTCTCCCCCTCTCACTTCTCTTCCCTTGCATGCCTCCCCCTCCGCCCCTTTCCTCTCCCTCCCTCTCTTCCCTTGCATGCCACCCCTCCCTCTCCCTTTCTTCCCTCTCCCTCATGTGTATGTGTGTGCATGTGTTTCACTTCCACTCGAGTTACTGCCTATGTACTGTTTTCACTGCTCATATCTGGCCATCTGAACGAACATTCTAAGCTGCACGAACATTCTAAGGGTGACAGTTACACACAGGAGCTGCATGTCCTTCACCATGGAGCGCCAGGAAAAAGGCGTTTTACCTGGGCCAGGTGTGAAATTTCAGGTATGTGAACATCTAAAAACACTCTCGCCTGGCTGACTATAGTGGCTGGGAATTTTCAGAGGAATTGGCCCAGCAATTACTGAGTTATACTATCACTAACAAATACACGGTTAGCTTTTTATATAGAGAGATAGATGAGATCAGACTATCCTGGGCCATCTAGGTTAGAGCTAAGCATGCACAAATCCACTGATTTCAGTAGGTCTAAATATATTTAACAATCCTAGCATATTGCTGCCTCCATCTTTAAAAAAAAAACCCTTTCTGAAGGAAATCCTTCTCTGCCATCCAACATAAAGGCAGTGGATCTTCTATTTTTAATATATATATATAATTTCACCTTATTGATTTAAATGGGAATTAGCATGATTCCCAGAACACCAAAGATTACTTTGGAAATGTTTGTTGTTGTCTCCCCCCTCCCCCCCACCAAAAAAATAAAAAGTTACTGTCCAATGAAAATATCCCGAGTCAGGGGTCTGGCTTCCTAATAATTCCATTTAGCAGTCAAATGGTAGTAACTTACATACAGGTGGTTCTCGCACACCCTCTAGAGGATCAAAGTGAAAACAGAGTGATTGTTTTTTCCAAAAGTGATTCTAAAGTGAACCATATTAACAGGGGAGAAGGGGGGAGGTATGAATCCAAACTTTTCTTTTCTTCTGCATAGTGAAAAATAACTGGTACTCATCCTGGTCCGTGTCATATCCCCATGTCGAGGACAGCACTCCTGAAGACCAACATATTTGCTATATTGGATTGCCATACTAACATGCTGCAGAACAGATGTAGAAAATAGAATCCCCAAGGCAGCAAACATCAAGACATCAAAGCTTTTCAATATCAATATCAGCACTTAAAATTACTGCTACTGTTTTTATTGTATTGTATTTATTGTTCTAATTGGGATTATTCGATTTGTGTCTTTTTAATTACATTGTATTGGTTGACATGTCTGTACACCGCCCTGAGCCCTTTGGGGGTAGGGCGGTTTATCAAATCGAATAAATAAATAAACAAACAAACAAATCTATATATATAAAAAGCTAACCGTGACTTTGTTAGTCATGCCCTAACGCTGAAACGGCTGGACGGATCGCCCCCAAATTTTCAGGCAACGTCCCTTCCCGTGGCAAGCAGGTAATGCGCCCTTCGCCGGGGTCCCAGGTCACACCTGAGCCCCGTAAACTGCCAATTTCCCCAGACCTCCACTGGGCCAATGAGGGCCTGCCGTTCAGGGGGGCGTGGCTTGTCCACCTTTGCCGCAGCATGCGCATTCACGCCAAGAAACCCCCTGCTGCCAGACCCAGGGAGACCAGGGAGGCACGTTCCCAGCCAAGCCACGGAAAACAGCTGGTACGGCTCTCCCCTTCCTCCTCCATTCCAAACCCCCCCCCCCCAGCCACAGCGAAGTGTGGCCGGGCCCGCTAGTATAACAGATATATACACATATACATACATATGTATGTATATATATACAAATACACACAGAACCACAATAAGGGAGTATACACAATAAGTATATACATACACATAAACACACACAGTAAGGGAGGCAGGGCAATATGAGTTACTGGGGATACACCGAACAAAACAGAAGTCTTCACCCACTGGTGGAAGACACTGATAGAAGGATGAATATTTCTGGGGAGGGAGTTTCAAGGCGTTGGCTCCATGATCAAGAAGACCCTTCCTTGGGTCCTCACCCATCTAACCTCCAATCATGGTGACATCTGAAGCAGAGCCTGCAAAGATGACCAGAATGGGACTTTCAGCAGACAGATTGCAGGTACTCTACCCCTGGGTCATGACCTCTTCCTGAATTTGGCATCCATACCTCACTGGCATATCCAAAATGTATAAACATAAAACATAAACATTCATATTCTTACAATTTATATGGACCATACTATTTAAATTTGCGTGTTAATAGTTCACTTCTTGTTGAGTTTTATTATTTTCATATCTAATAACATATTTATTGTGAAGCATATATTATACAAATCTTTCTTCTATTTTGATTTAACTTTATTCTTAATGTTCAACTATGTAATTAAAAAGACATTCAATTTTTCCTAAAATTCTGAAATGGGTCTATTATATATAAAGTTTTGCCATAATTGCATAGTCAGTGAATTTACTCATCCGTTCATTCATATCTTGGTATTTCTCTGCCTTCCATTTTGCTGCACAAGTTACTCTTGCCACTGTCACCATGTGCTTGAATAATTTTGCTATATATTTTTGGAGTATTACTTGGCAAAGATTTTCTCAGACTCATGATTGTTTTCTCCAAAAATTTTCATCCATTTTATCACGCAAACTATTACTTGCTCTGTTACATTTTCATATTGTAATAACATTTTTATAATTTTTTCCTAATAAGTGATTAGTCTCAAGCACAGAGGTTTATGCTAACTTATGCAGAATAAAACATTTACTCCCTCTGCCCTGTTAAATAGCTGGTCATCAAACCAGCCATGCTATACTTTAGAACTTCCTATATCTTCAAATGCAATTTCCCGGGTTTGGCAAAACTACTTTTAAGAAAAGCAAATCAAGACCATTTCACATGCAGCTGCTTAGAATACATCGTTTTTGCTTAGGATGCAATACAACATTATAGATTTGTAATTAACATGGCAGTAGTATTGTATGCCAGGGAATAACACTCCATTTCTATACATTCTAATGTATTCAGGCTGACAGTTTTCAAAGGAAACTAATCCTCCTATGGACTTTGCTCCTCTGCAAGTGACAGCATAATGGATCCAGTGCATACACATGAACTTTGTTCAAGAACAGAAGACATTAGTCATTGAGGACAGCATGTCCCCATGGACCTTTCTCTGTTTCAAGCAATTACCTGTCAGGAGAAATGTATTGGAAAAGTCTATGTTTCTCTGTATTTGAAATATTAACTAAGCCAGTAGGTGATAGTTGCCTAAGGCAATCAAGTAAACTTCACAGCCAGGTGATCTGAGCCTCAGCCAATGCAAACGCTCCCTCCAGGACACCATGCTGGCCTGCCATCAAAGACTGAAATCTTTTCACCTGCTTTGACAGGTTCCATAAATGGAACTGAGATCCAATGAAAATGGCTGTTCCAGTTAATCTGACTGTCCAGTTAAACAGCTAATCTTTACTGGTTTGTAGATTTTGTTTGTATCGGATGAGGTAACCAAGGATCTATAATGTATGTATTTATTCACTTCATTTATACCCTGCCTTTGTTCCCAATGGGGACCCCAATGCAGCTTACATCATTTTCTTCTGTTTTATCCTCACAGCAGCCTGTTAACAATGTTCTTCAAAGTTGTTACAAGAAACTGCTGTACTGTTTGTGGAAATCTTATTCCTGCTTTCTTCTGTTTGTTTCCTCCTTTCCAGCTCATGCATGTACATTTCATTTAGATTTGCATTCCATGTAGCAGTCCTGAGTAGTGATTTTAAATTTTGGGTTAATGTTTTCAATTTATTTTATACGCACATTTTATCTATGTTTTAAAGATGTCTTGAGCTCCTTAAGGAAGAAAGATGACTAATAAATGGTTTAAATAAATAAAATTGTTGCAAATGTAATATTTAAAAAAATTAACCAAAGATGAATGCTGAATACAACAGCTATATAAAGCACAACTGGCTCTACCTTGCTCATTCATTTGTTCAAAATGGGAGCTGAGAAATTTGCATAGAAAATCTGCTTACAAAGCAAATTGTTAAATGTAGAGATCTAGAAAAGCAGGACCAGTCCTGCAAATTCAGGAACAGAAATATGAGTGCCTCTACACACACCCCCATTCTTTCTTGTAACTATATTATAAATGCATAATTACTGGATATTTCTGTGTTCTTAGGCTAAAGGGGATGCTCATCCATAGAGATTTACTTCACTAAAGGCATTAGCTAAACAAATGCATATAGAAGTGTGGAAAATGTCTTAGATCGGTCACTATTTTTACCAAGCCTACCAATAAACCCTGTGAAGGCAAAGCGAATGAATGGAGAACAATTTACTCCTCCTGGGAGGAGGGGTAGGATTTAGAATGGGTTTTTAAGTTATTTCCATGAAGAATGTGTGCAAGCCTGCTCTTAAGAGACACATAGTCTTGGAGGCCCCACTTTGGAGAGACCTTGCCCATTGGCATATTTAAGCAATCTACCAAATAATTTGAAAGAATCTCCCTTTAGAGAGGAGGCTTATAATTTGGGACTGATAGGAATTAACATTTTTACACATTTAGTTTCCCCCCAATTAACATTCACAGCCACACACAAAATAGTGTCAAGTGCTTTTTAAAATTATACTTTTTCAGACAAGAGAGTAAAGGTTCAGAGGCTAACTTCCAGAGGCATTAAAATTCTTCAACACAAAACTTTAAAAGTAAAAAAGCACCCACAGTAATGCACACTCATAAAGATTTCTGATAGCGTTCTGGGCAGCTGATTTTATTGTTTCACGAACCTGTCGTGCATTTTGGGGGGCATTTGTGGCTAGCTGAGGATTGCTATCAGTCCATATATCTAATCTATCAACCACCTTCCGAAGAGCTCAAGGCACTGTGATCTTCATTTCATCCTCACGAGAATCCTGCGAGGCGGTGGGTGAAACTAATCCAAGATCTTCATGTGTATTATGGGAAACTGAACCTGAACCGGATAGACCATGACGGTCTATCAATGCCGTGTTTACACTACTACGGTTTGCTATTTAACTACTCCTGTTGAAAAAGGAGATCGAAGCGCCAGGCTAAAGACAATTCAACAATTGTGTGGAGCAACTGAAGACACAGATGTTGAAAGCAGCTGTGGGACTCAGTCCTATTTTCCTTTGCAGAGTCGGACAACTGGCCTGGAGTCAACTAGGCTGCTGCGTCAACTTGCTACGGCGACTCAGCCTTTTGTGCAGCTGCGACTCCCTCCAACGCGGCAGCCGGAGCCCTTCCGCACGAGGTCGCAAGGGGCGGTGACGTGAAACGGCGCGCAGGGTTGACGCGTCCCGGGACAGAGGCGTGTCACGTGACACCCGGAGGCCCCGCGAGCGGGACTACGAAATGGTTCTTTTGTCTGCAGTTTAGATTTCCGGATGGTGTTCGAAGCTTTTGCTCTTTTCGGAGAAAATGAGTTGGGAGAGTTCAAACACCACGGTTTATCTGTCAGCCTCACCCACTCGCTGAGCTCCTTACAGTCCTTATAAACTAATTTTGTGTTACACAAATTGAAGGTGGGGAGCTAAAGTGATGAGTGGCTTTTTGACACCTTTGCAATGTATTTCCCCCGCTGTTGACAAGTCAGAGCTGATTTATGGCGACCCTTGTTGGGTTTTCAATGCAAGAGACGATTTGAGTTGGTTTGCCATTCAAACACAGAGTGGAGGCTGAGAGTGTGTGATTGACCCACCCATGGCGCAAATAGACATTCCAACCTGGGTTTCCCAGATTCTGGTTCAACACTATCGAAATTGAATAATTTTCTTGATTATGTTACATGCCACATTTATTTGCCGCATTTCACGGCCCCTTTCCCCTGGTGTGTGCTGATTTGGGGGGGGGGGGTGTCTCCTTTCCACTACTCTTACATAAAATATCTGAATAGCTATCCAAAGAAGTCCACAAAAGTGAGTGCTGGCAAGGCATTTTGTTGGCTGTGTGACTGATTTATTTATTTATTTATTTATTTATTAAACTTTTATACCGCCCCATCCTCTAGGGGCTCTGGGCGGTGATATATGCATATTTCTGTGGGTGGGGGCATGATCTGCCACCCCAGCCTCACTGAAGGGGACCTCCCTGGCTGAGTTGTCGCTGAGTACGTTATCTTAAAACATCCCACGGCCAAAGACCCCCTCGTCACTCTAAGGCTTCCCAAACCGTACCGGAAATCGAGGAACGCCTTGTGCTACTTACCTCTATGCCCGGCTGAAGGGAGCGAGGGCCTCTTCTCGCTCTCGATGCGGGTTGGCTTGTGGGGGCGATGACGTATGCGGTGACGCGAGGCGGCGCGCGAAGAGGGCGTGGCCAGCGGTCGGCGCTGTCAAGCCCAGGTCGGTGTCGGGAGAGGGCGGACGGGCCGGGCGGTGGCAGGTAAAGGAGCGGACCGAGGGGAGAACCTGGCGGGTCGCGACCGAGCGGGGGCGCCGAGGTCGCTGGCGGAGAGCGGCGGGGGCTGGCGGGGCCGGCGCCCGGGCCACAGTCGCTCCTTGCCGGGGCCGGCATGTCCTTGGGAGCGGGAGGGTGGGGGAGAGAGGGCGGGCCGGTGCCCAATTGCAGGCTGGCGGGGAGCCTGGGAGCCGGGTCTTCGCCCGCGCCTCGTGATGCACCAGGGTTTCTTGCACCCCGCTTTGCAACCCCAGCTGCCCTCGCTGGACATGAATCGAGGGTGCTGCTGCACCGACCCCTCGTGACTGTAGCCGCTTCGCCATGGAGAGTCCACGGGGCAAGGGGTTGCTCCTGTCCTCTTTTTTCCTCCGTGGCCTTAAGAAGTCAGGTGCCGGTGCCGGGTCTTTGTATGAGTCGACCGAGTTGACTTTTTTGAACTCACCGTTTTGCTCCAGCCTCAAGTGTTCATCTGCAGAATTTTGCTGGATTGGGAACTCCGATACTCAGTCAGATCCAGCTGAATACTAGGAAACTCCCAATCCTCTGTATGACGAATTGCACGAGAAAGTATTCTGCAGGCTGGCTGGGACGAGTTGCTGTGGCCTTCCATTTTTCTTTTATGTCTCATTGTGTTTTTTTCTGGTGTTCGCTTCCACTTTGCAAAGCGGCGGTCCAGCTGCCTCCCTCTTTCTTCTGCTGCTGTGGCAAAGTAATTTTAAGCAATCTATCAAGAACATTGGAGGCTTTAAGCAATCTATCAAGAACATATGGCCCTGCTGTGTCCACTTTGTAGAAGACCACTACCATACACACACCCGTCCACCAGTCTCATCAATCTCACTGCATTTTTTTTCCTGGCTTTACCAATGCCTTCATTTACCTTAAGAAATAGTAGTGGGGGGAAGGTGGGAGAGTTAGGGTGAAGGCTACTGGGAAAAAGAAAGGTTATAAAAATGAGAATGTGAGTGAAAGACCAAAAACTAGGGAACTTGAAAAGTCCAAAAGTAGGGTAGTTCATGGGTGCCAGGAAACTCAGCAGCAGTTGCAGCCTTGGGTACCACATTGGGGATCACTTGTACAGTGTGCGAAGGGTTGTAAATGATGACTCTGTGTTTTGAATGCAAGGTCCTCTTTGGTTGTTACTGCTTGTTCTATGCATGTACTCTTGTGCCAGCTTTGCAGCAGTAGAGATACACCTACAGAGAGAGCAACAATTTCTCTGTCCATTTGTTTCTGCGATACTGTCTGAGTTGCTAGTAAGCCTTCAATAATAGTTCATGTATACTCAGACCTACTGAGAAATTTCTCATGCAAGCTGATTAAGCAAGCATCACGTTTCACCTTTGACTGAAATATTTGCTCTCTGTTCCTCTTCTGGCATTTTTGAGGTTTTTTGTTGCTAAGTCACAGCCGACTTAACCCGTGGGATTTTCAAGGCAAGAGACATTCAGAGACGGCTTGCTTGCCTCCAAGCCAGGACCCTGGTATTCCTTGGGGGTCTCCCATCCAAATGCTGACCAAGGCTGACCCTGCTTAGCTTGCAAGATCTGATGAGATCACGCTCGTCCGAGCCATCCAAGTCCAGGCTCTATTAAAGAATACGTGATTCAAACTTACCTTTGATTTCTTTCTGTTATGTGGCTCTAGTTATTTCATACAAACGTGCAGATCTTACAGGAAGTTTTCTGCTGGCCTTACCAGATACCGTAAGATTAGAGGTACTGATTACACAAAAGAGAACGAGTTATAGCTTGTAGGCAGTATCCATTACATTTAATGATTAGTGTTCAAAGTGTTTGACTGGCCTGTAATGACTCAGTTTAATGTTTACATCCTGCCTGAGCAGACATACCGAAACAAGGAGCGCTAACATGTGGCATAAGCGGTTACGCCCTGACCTGTATAGCTTAGGCTAGCCTGGTCTCGTTGCATCTCGGAAGCTAAGCAGGTCGGCCCTGGCTAGTGTTTGGATGAGAGGACACCAAGGAAGTCCTGGGTCTTCATGTGGAAGTGAGCCATGCAAGTTACCCCTGAACAGCTCTTGCCTTGAAAAATCCCTGGAGTCACTAAGTCAGCTGTGGCTTGATGGCAAACATAAATTTCATCTGGATCAGTGGTTGAAGTCATTCACTGTCAAAATTAACATGTCATCCAATGTAAAACTCGCATGTGTTTGATGTAGTGACAAAGGGATGCGATGCCTTCCTGCCCTCCTTTGCATTTTCATGGGATGGACTTAAACTACAGGCAGAGCTGTTGAAGACCCTTACACGTATTTTATCCATGCAGTGTCATCCTTATTGCAGTACAATTCCTGCTTATTGACATGTGCAGAAGAACTTAGTTGCAGATTGTATCGGGCACATCTGAAACTGAAACCCTAAGAGTGCTATCCAGTTGCGGGGAGGAGTGCTGTGGCGGCTGGAGGCAGCGCCATGAAGGCAGCACTGTTTCGCCTCCAAAGGGGCTTTGGGAAGCATAGGAAGGAGGGAAAACAAAAACCCCTTCCACCACCCCAGGGGCAACACAGGCTTACGCTGCCATTTTGTGTGGCATAAGTCTGCAGGTCCGGGGGCCGGTGTTCCTGGGTTGGAATGCTGAAGGAAGCTGACTAACATCCTGACCCACCTCGGCATCTGAGGGCTATTTCGACTTCCAGGTTTTGCCAACACAGAGCTGAGAGGCAGCCAGCTGCTTGTGTCTGCCCCCTCCACCAGCGGGGTGCCGGTGTGGCCCTCCACTTTTCCCTGTGCACGCTCAGCCTCCCCCATCTGGATTCCTCTGCTCATGTATGAAGCTAGGTGTGAAACATCCATTTCTCTCTTTTGGAGTCACCATTGCAGTGGATGTATCTTCACATGAACAATAGATGTCTTTCTGGATGTTCCCTTCCGCATGTTTGCTGCAGGACACTTCAGTGTATCCATAACACTTATGCTTACTGAGTATGTGAAGCTTGAAAGATTCCCATATGCTCTAGGAAATGAATGTTTTTCAAAAAGCGAATTCCACTGTTTTCCTTGAGTTTTCCTTAAAATGGAAAGAAGTGTTTTATCTACAATGGGTTTAAAGAATGTTCATTAAAGGGACTTTCCACCCCTTTCCTCAACTGTGGATGTATTACTGACAGTCAAGTAGTTACTTCGGAAAAAATGTTGTAGAACTTTCTCTGCTGGAGTCACTGTACTAACAAACTATTTGTTAATCTAGTTGTAATTGTTGATTAAGCTTTGTTTACATGGTAGCAGCTTGTTTAAGCAACACAATTCCCAGTTAGCTGCTTTCATTGATGACATTGCTGACCAGTTGTTCACCCACTGCTAGAATAGTGGCTGGGTTACAGTGCTCAGATACAAGGTAAAGGAAGTGACTGCCCTTCTCCTGCTTTTTGAAGGTGATGGTGGAAAGTGTTGTTAGGTTGCATCCAACTTATGGTGACCCTGTAGGATTTTCAAGGCAAATGACATTCAAAAGTGGTTTGCCATTGCCTGTCTCTGCATCGTAACACTGCATCCTTGGTAGTCTCCCATCCAAGTACTTGCTTGGCTTGACTTTTAAGATCTAATGAGGTAGGGCTAATCTGAGCTATCCAGGTCAGGGCCCTCTTTAGATAACAATAGCTGAGTTTGATAGGAGCAGAGGAAGGATCATGATTTGGCCTTGAATTAAAAATGTCTTCATGTCTCCCCACTTAGGAGCATGCACTTAGGTGCAGTTGAGAAGTATAATTTTTTAAGCTGTGAATTTAAAAAGAATGGCTTTTTAAAGAATGGCTGCTTCCACCTTTTGTAAAGTTAGCCCAAAACAACTTACCTTTGGGTTGCTGATCAATAGACTTCTGGTTATTTGACCTTGCATAGTAGTAGATACTTGTGGGACCAAGAACACACTTATGTAAGCGACTGGCTACTTTTTAAATTGCTGCGGGTGTCATTGCCTATAAATAACAAGAGCAACAACTTCTTCCTCCCTAAGCCAGCAGAAACCAGGTCACACACGAGCTCTCACATTTTTGTCTGGAGCCAGTGCAGGGTTCAGGAGGAAACTTGAAGCAACCTGGCTGCTGCAAAACAGGTTACACGTGCCCAGAGGTAGGGATTGCCAAGTTGACTGAGCTTGCAAGGAGTAAGAGGGGCTTCGTGTGACCTGGTGCTTTGTGGCAGCCTTGAAGGACTGGACACTGAGGTCTTCTAGAAGGTTGGCCACTGTGCTGGTCCATTCAAAACCGATCAAACAAACGGTGTAGCCAGTAGAAGATACAGTGGGAATCCTTTCTGAAAGATATGACAGTCCTATGATGCACAAAGCTATTTGGGTGCCAGTTGGATTAATTTTTGTCCAGCTCAAAAGTTGGCAGGCTGCATCACAGCATACTGGGATAAAGAAGCAAGACTCGCTGTTCTTTTGAAAATATAAAAAAAAACAACTGTGGGGATGTGTCTCACATACTAATGCTCTGAGGTGGTGTTAACAAGATGATTTTACCCTTTTTATTTTTATGAACAAAACTCTTTTAAAATAAGTTGTTTTCCTGCATCAGGAATTACCAGCTGAGGATATGTGGTGCTGCATTGTTCTTCTTTTTTTCCTTTCGTTCCCTGTGCCAAACTTCCCTGAGTCAAGGGCAGCACTTCTTACTAGCTGCCCGGCTTTTTTGGGAAGTCATCTTTCTGCAATGGTGATAGAACAGTTGCTTCTCAGGTTCTTCAGCCAAGAGGAACAGAACTGTGATCTCATAGAGTGGGGAATCCAGAGTTGTTGTTGTTGTTGTTTATTAAGTTTGTATACTGCCCTCCCCCGAAGGGCTCAGGGCGGTGAACACAGAGTATATAACAGAGCACAAAATAAAATCAATAAACAACCAGGAATAATTAAATTATAGCTCTGTACATATTAACCAAACCCCATTAAAACACAGTGTTCTAATTACAAAACACAATAGATGGCGTCCCACAGCCTAAACCCCTTAAGAAGGAGGGGAGGGGATGGCAGGGTCCACTGGTGTTATAAAAAAATATAAAAAATATTAATTGTAGCTGCTTTTAAAATCCAATAAGCATGAGAAGAAGAAGAGTTGGATTGATGTCCCCCTTTCTCTCCTCTAGGAGACTCAAAGGGGCTTGCAAACCCCTTTCCCTTCCCCCCCTTCACAAAAAACATCCTGTGAAGCAGGTGGGGCTGAGAGAGCTCAAAAGAACTGTGACTAGCCCAAGGTCACCCAGCTGGTGTGTACAGGCTAATCTGAATTCCCTAGATAAGCCTCCACATCTCAGACAGCAGAGTGAGGAATCAAACCCGGTTCCTCCAGATTAGAGTACACCTGCTCTTAACCATTACGCCACTGCTGCTGAGGAAGGTGGCCACTGCTTGAGTGGACAGATTGCATCATTCCAAAGAACCTTATGTCACAATCCTAGCCAGGAAGTTGCTACACAAGCATTCACAGAGCGGTCAAAGAATCCAGTAAACAAATTACCAGATTGGGACAGGATGGACTGTTTTAATTTGAGGCAAGTTAAATCATTGTTTTAAGCCTATTTTTTTCATAATTTCTAGAATTAGCATTCTTACTGCCTAGTCGGTAGAATAGTGAGAAGATATTAGCTTGCCATTAAATGGCACCTATATGCTAACCAGCACCATAATTCAAAATCTTGGTCATGCAAGACACATTGCCTTTACAGAATTGTATCTGCTGCAGTTGAAGACGGAAGTCGTGAAGCAAATCAGTTTTTCTACGCATGTAAAGTTGCTAAACAAGTTACATACTTTAAAGCTGAGGTCAAACTTTATGAGGTCTCCCTAATACAAACAAGGTAGTTTTTTATATATAGATATACAGACACAGAGAGAAAAGGTGGTTTAATAATATAATAATATAACATTATAATAATTGTGAAGCTCCAAGTAGCCATATGGATGGTTTTCGGGGGGGGGGGGGGGCATTTAACTGTGACAGTTATGAATTCAGCTTTAGTAGATGCCTACACTTTGTATAAAATGAAATCTAAATTTAAAGTGAAGTTACATTTAAAAGGAGACATATCACCCACCCAAATGGAGGGGAGCCAAATCGCTGCTTAGATGTGGTATGGCCTCGCCCCAGCATCTTTGCCCCCTTTCCCCAGCTTAAGGGGCACCTCCACCGTCAGAGAAAGCAACAACGCCGGCAACCAGCCACCCCTCAGCTCTGCAGCAGTGAAAGCTGGAAATGGTTGCCTCTGCAGGGCTACACTGGCATCTGATGGGACACGAGCGAGGGGAATGGTGGTGTGGTCCCAATGTTACTCAGCTTCTACTTGGGCTTTGCAGTTAGACATGCCGCAGTTAGACATGCCGCAACTTGGGGGTTGAAAGGCTGGCATAACTCCATTTAGCCCTTTGGAGGGTTTTCTGGTGGGATTTCCCGCCCCCCCCCATTTTTCCTCCCTTCCCATGCTACCAGAAAGCCTTCTGGAGGCAGTGGGGTGGCATGGTAGCAGTGCCTTTCCCCAGCTGCCTTGGGCTATGGGTTAGGCTGGTACAGGGGTAGGGAACCTGCGGCTCTCCAGATGTTCAGGAACTACAATTCCCATCAGCCTCTGTCAGCATGGCCAATTGGCCATGCTGGTAGGGGCTGATGGGAATTGTAGTTCCTGAACATCTGGAGAGCCGCAGGTTCCCTACCCCTGGGCTGGTAGAATAACAGAGTTAAAAAATAAAGCATTTTGCTTTTAAAAGGCCTTTTTGGTTTTGATTTTATTCACTCTCAACCGTTGGTTTTTCAGACATGATGTAAATGACTATAGCAGAGTAGCTAGATTAAAGAAACAGGAATTTCCATTTTAATGTGTATTATGAATGGCAGTAGCCAACAATTGCTCTTCAAACCAGATACTCAATTGCTAGTGAGTTTTGCTCTTGCTTAAATAACTCTGAAAGGTAATTAGAGTTGAAGTGGTGGGATGCAGTTGCATAAATAGAAGCATTTGAATTGAGAATTGTAGTGGCCGTGGATCTGTCTGTGAAGTGTATGGGGCTTGAAAGTGACTAAACTGACATGCCTTTTGTTCTCATGTCTTTCACGCTGCTTCAAAAAGCTCTAATTCTATTTGTTTTAGATCTTGAACTTCTTGACTTGATAAAGAAGTTATTCTGATAGATCTTGACATAGTATTGTATAAAGTGACCCAGTAACATTATTCTATTAATAACATTAATATTGTTCTAATATTACTAACAACATAATCCTAAACAGACTTACAAACTATGCCCGTAGTGATTAAGAGCAGGTGCACTCTAATCTGGAGGAACCGGGTTTGATTTCCCCTCTGCCGCTTGAACTGTGGAGGCTTATCTGGGGAATTCAGATTAGCTTGTGCACTCCGACACATGCCTGCTGAGTGACCTTGGGCTAGGCACAGTTCTTCTGAGCTCTCTCAGCCCCACCTACATCACAGGGTGTTTGTTGTGAGGGGGGGGGGGAAGGAAAGGAGTTTGTCAGCCCCTTTGAGTCTCCTTACAAGAGGGAAAGGGCGATATAAATCCAACCCTTCTTCCTCTTCCCTAAGTCTACTGAAGTCAATAGGCTTAGAAGGTTGTAATTCTGGTTAGGACTATGCAATTAGTGGCTTAGTGGAGCTCATTTAACTAGTATGTAGATCCGAAGTTCCATAGGTTCCATAGGTTCACCACCACTGATCTAGATTCTAGAAGGAAGCTTGCCAGATATTCTTACCACCCAAAAGATCTCATGGGGAAGACAAGTACTAGTAGTCCTTTTATGTGTCTACCTACTGGTACGTTATATAAAAACATCATTCTCAGGTCTTTCAGCTCTTTCAAAAACTAGAGGCGTTCTGGATGGAAATTACAACCTTCTTTAATTCTTAAACCATTTTTTCCTGAAGTTCCATTTCCTCATCATTTCACTGGGTCAGATCCTTAGCATGCAGATTTTCTGTTGTGGTGACTGATTTCCCAAACATGTGTTCTTTTTGGAAAGCATCGTGCCAAAATGTACTTCATCTATGTAAAAAGCTAGAATTGAAAGCTTAGGCAAATAACCAGTTGGGCTAAGTGAGTTGCAGGAGTAATCATGGGCGCTGAGGTAGGTATCTGATGCTTTTGATTCAATTCCTTTCATTGGGACCTTGTCTCTAGATTTGGTGAAGCACGTGGATCATCTTTTATCATTCTTTTTAAAAGAAAGGTCTGCTGTTTTCCAGTCACTCATTTCTCGGTCTCATTGGTTTGCTTGCTTGCATCTGAATTCAGCTCTTAACAAAGAGTTCTGTGAAGTGACTCAAAGAAAGGGATTAGATAGATCAACAGTTACTAGACAGAATTAGGTCTCTTTAGCTACCAGGATTGACTTTAAGGGAGGGAAAATGCTGTACTGATAACACTTGTTAATGTTTCCTTAACAGGAAAGACAATAGTCTCCAAGGTGGATTTGTATAACTGAACTTTTGTCAATAGTCCAGTAATAAAGTATGGAGCAATGTATTGAGCTCATCAGCTTCACCTGAGATTGGTCACAAACATTTGATTTATACTGTTGGAATTTTATTCATTTTACTTCATTTATGCCCCAGTTTTCCAAGATACTATACTCTGTTCCACCCAAAGGTTGTATATTCCTCTACCACAAAACAAAGCATCCTGGACCTTCTTTGTTGCAAAATGCTCTGCCTGGATCCTAGGAGCTTCCAAGCCCTGCTCCTACATCCGTTTGAAAGTCATTCAATAAACTATAAATACTTTTGTATCAAAGTTCAGCAATGCATAAAATACTGGTTTTGACAAAGGCAGCGTGTAAAAACAATTCCCATGTTCATTCAAGACTATATTCTAGTGGGAAAGCATACCATTGTCTCAACCGCTGCACCTCAACTGACTGTACTATCATCTGTGGAACAGAGTATAGTGTAGCACTCACCTGGGCAAAAATCTTGAGTTCACAGTTTCTGGCAACTCCAGTTAAGATGATGCTAGAATAATGTCTGCCTGCAACCTAGAAGAGCTGCTGTCGGTGAGAGGGAACAGTACTGGTGTAGAGGACTCAATGCCTCTGATTTACGTTGAGGGAGACTCTTGACAGTCCACAGTTGGGAGTGGTGTGTTGACCTAGATCTGATCAAGTGGGATTGATCAGTGGGCATCATTTGCCACAATATATTTCAAAAGAGGAATTAAATTTCATCATTTAGCTTTGTAGTTTCCAACTGTCTGGCCTTTGTCCTGGGCCATTAAGTTCAGTTAGTTTCACCTACTCCTAACCTAGCAGCCAGACTACCGAAGCATTCACTGCATCATTTATCACACACGGTTCAGAGGAGCACATTGGAATCAGTGTGCTCAATTAAACTGTAGATTGTGGCCATCATTCCTTTTGCTATTGCATCAGGTGCTCCGCTTCGTTGCTGGCGAGTTAAGTGAGCTATAAGGTAGAAATCATGACATTCCTGTGTAGATATGGAAACAAATGGAGGAAGCTGGAATTGCATTTTTGCGACTTATGAATTTCCTTTAATGGCTAAAGTCATTCTTTATTTCTTTCCCTACAGGATCCTGTCTGTTGCTGCAGAACAAAAATGTTTCACTTAAGGACTTGTGCCACTAAATTGAGGCCTCTAACAGCCTCACAGACTGTTAAGACTGTTTCTCTAAATAAGCCAGCAGCACCAAGGACGTTTCAACAAATCAGGTGCTATAGCGCGCCTGTTGCTGCTGAGCCGTTTTTGAGTGGAACTAGTTCGAACTATGTGGAGGAAATGTACTATGCTTGGTTGGAAAACCCCAAAAGTGTACATAAGGTAAGGAGCAGCCTCGCTAGGATACAGCTTTCTCTCTCTTACATGCTGCTATGCAAACATGAGCCCTGATTTTTCAGGTAAGTACAGGTGGTCTCAGAGTGGAGTCCAGCTGGATGAAGACCCTGGAGTCATTACAAATCCTTTCAACTTTGCAAAACCTGAAAACATGCGACCGACGGAGGACGACAACCATGGAATTGTCAATCCTGGAATGGATCTGCAAACTTATTCCACCTGCTTTCCCTGAGGAACGATTGCTTGACTCCGGCATGGATACATACAAAGTTGAGCTGCTTCTCTTGGGTGTCCATTGAAGGCCTTCTGTTGATTATTCTGTTTGCAGTAATTGAAGTAGACTCTTTTAGATCGGAAAGAGGCGCTAAGATCTGTTCTACCATTATATAAATGCAAACCACATTCAAAATTGAATAGCTTTATGTGTGGATTTAAAATTTTGTGTATATTTTAACCTTAGTAATACCTGATGATTTGCTAATTCTGATTTACTATAATCAGTAGAGTCTTGTATTGCCCTGTGGTACTTAAGGGATGACCTTGACAAGGGATGACCTTCACAATGGTGTCATGGGTTTCTTCTAAGATAAAAGTTACAATGCTTGCTGATCTGTAAATCACTATGCATTGAATCCCATTGAAGTCATAAGTCTTAATATTAGGGTCTAAATTTTTGCTGAATTCTGTATGGAAGTTTTCAAAGCGGTAGTACACAGTAATGGAAATATAAACACGTGTAAAGAATGGACTGAGCCATGCTGACTGGTATTGAATTTGATTAGGTATAGAATCTGATGCTAAGTACACCTGCCCTCTTCTGCCCAGACATTGGAGGGAGGCTGAATGTTAAGGCAGAATGTATTTCCAGTTGTCAAATCAAGATTTTCTCCTGCTCAATGCATGCGGGTCTTCTGTCTAAGTGTCCAAGTTGGCCCTAAATGCACATCACATTCTGTTGGACTACCCAACGCATGTGATGCGTTACAATTTTTTTTAAAAAAAAGAGTATTGGACTAAGGTGAATCCTGGTCTAGTTTAGCAAGGAAGTTCTTACGTACTAGGGCAATAATGCAGATGTCTTCAAATATCCTAGTGTTTGTTTTTGCTTTGTGTTTAAAGCACTGATTCCAGTGGGTGGGAAAACATTAGTTCAGGCACAACTGAAGTTAACACAGCCCTACCTTGATGTGCTTGTGTATTAGTCATTTGCATGCTTGGTGCGAGAGAGCTTTTGACTTGAGTTCAATGAACTATATTGCACAGAATCACAAATGCACATCCCTCTAAGCCATGTGCTGTCAGTAAGGGTCACCATCTGAACATTCCTGACATGCTAGCAATAAGCCCCAATAGGATATATAGACATTTAGGAAAACAGAACTGTCATTTATTTGGAGAAGTGTTCCAGTTTGGACGATTTTAAAGACCTACCCCTGGGAGATATCTTCTTACATTTCTTGATCTGCACATCATGGCCTTCCGTTTGTATTAGATGTTATATTAATAACTGAAAATTCTTGTGGCAATCTCTGTAGATTAAAAATATTGGTGAGCAGCTTAAAATCGACAAGGGTAGGCAACAACTGGATTGCTACAGAGTAGGAACAGCAGGAAAGCAACAGGCAAATAAAACCTTTGATCACAAAAAAACCCCTCTTTGATCACAAAAAAGTGAGATCTGTTCATGTAGCAGTTAAGAATTAAGAGGAACAAACAGCTGTGAAAACAGCTAATCCTTGTTCATTTAGAGTCTTTCCTATTTTCCTTAACCTTGAGTGAGTAGATAGTTGCTAAAAATATACACTAAGATTCTCAGAAAGCAAAACTCTTCAGGCGAGATTCCATGCAGATTCAGGTGAATATGCAATTTAAAATGCAGAGCTTTATTAACAACCTTTGAAAGCCTTGAAGGTTTGTTTTGAATGATTCATGAAAATTGAATGCAGAGCTAGTGTTAGGTCTCAATCCTTGAAGCAATAAACAGGCTCTGGATTGCTGATCAGAAGCGTTTGTTGAAAAGGTAACATAGCACCCATCTTGCAAGAAGTCAGTTCTTCCAGAACTATTTATCCTAAACAATCCCCCTCCCATTTTCCCAAAGAATGTGGAAAAGAGTTATATCAGAGCCTGGAAGGCCCCAAGGTCAGTGACAGATAGAGATAATGCCACCTGGCCATCTGCCCCCTTGGAGCAACTGGAAATACTATGTTTCTCATGGGAGTAGAAGGTGTCAAGGATAAGTCTTGTTTGTCTATCGGGCATGAGAAAGACTGAAAGTAAGAACAAAGCAATAATGTCCATTAACAGAGCAGTTACATCTAGCAGGCAGAATACATATATCTCAAAGCAGTTACATTGACAGGACTGCACCTCAATCACCTAGATGCAATCACAGTCTGCATTTATATGACCTTGCCCTGGAATCAGGAATGCGTTTCAATAATTAGGTGCCATTCCTGACAGCTAAGTAGTATGACTATTGCGGGGAAGAGTAGCATTATTCCTGGTGTATCCCATAAACATGTGAAGCATATGTAACACAGCTATTTAATATGTGTACAATTATCTCTGAATCCTATGCAGCACCCAGGCTTCCTGTAGCAATTTCTGTTCATAATTCTGCCATGAATTCCTTTGTTTACTAGGATTCTGCCCCCCCAAGGCAAGTGAGCCATATGGAATAGTTTGAGAAGAGCTCATCAACACAGTTTTCAGGAGTTTAGCCAGGGCACAAGCTGGAATTTACAAATTGCATTTTAACTCCCAATATGAAGCAGCTTGCAGTAGACTACTGTGGGTTTTCTGGGCTGTGTGGCTGTGGTCTGGTAGTTTCGCTCCTAATATTTCATCCACTTCTATGGTTTGCAATTGCTTTTCATTCCCTACATTATTTTCAAGCTTCCTGAACTACTTGACCGCTGTACTTCCATGTGGCATTAAACTTGTTCTAGTCTTTGTCCTCAAGCTACCTCAGACTTGGCTTTCTGCCAATCCTTCCTTCAACCTGATAAATCGGTGGTGTTGTCTAGGTAACTGTCCTGCCATAGCTAGTTCTGCCCTAAGCCAGCTGATCTGGTTTATATGCCAGTATGTGCTGACCTTCCAATGTCACCTGACTTTCACTTTTGTCTTATCGTGACAGGCTGGAGTTATTTCCCCTCAGAAAAAGGTATTCTAAGTTGTAAACTCTCAGCAGCTCAAAGTTCAGAACGCTCAGGAGTTACCAATGTAATCTGATTGTGTGGTAACATCCCTGACTTTGTATCCAAGGGTCTTGGATTTCAGCATTCCAGGACAAAATATATATTTTTCCTAAAAGGGAAGACACTAATTCCACTGGAAATTGAGCTGGTATTCCTTTGGCAAACACAGCATGGAAAAGCTGGTGTAGCTATCCTGAGCTTGTGATTGGTCTTCCTTGATGATTTAATGGACTAGTGAAGCTAGGTAGCCCACCTTACTACTGAGTGCCCTGGAAGTTCAGTCCTAACTGCTGTTAACATCCTATTAACCCTGTTGACTTCTGTGATCATACATAAGTATGATTCTGTTTAGGGTTATGCTGTAGATCAACTTTGCAACTAAATACAAAGAGGTGATTGTAGCCCATTTTTACTAGATGCTGCTTTCTAATCTAGAAATTTTCCCCTCTCTGGTTGCTTTCAGAAGAATCATGCTGCTTGTGTACTTCAGCCATTGTGGCATTGCAGTTAGCGTGTCAGACTTGGATCTGGAAGACTCTGGTTTGTTTCCCAACTCTGCCAGGGAAGCTTGCTGTGTGACATGCGTCTGGTCACACACTCTCAGCCTAGCCTAGTTCACATGATTGTCGTAAGGATAAAGGGGAGGAGAGGAGAATAATGTAAGCCACTTCAGGTCTCCATTGGGGAGACAGACAGAGGTACAAAGGAAGTAAATAAGTAACATTCTTTATCGCTGAGACTTAAAGTGGGTTACAAAACGTTAAAAAAACCAGACATCATAAGTAATCCAGTAAACAGTAGGTCTAGAATGACAGAATGAGAAAACAATGCAATCACAGTTTAAGGCATGGCATCAAATGCAGAAAGTGGATTACAAAGTTAGAAGGCGGTGTCGTGAAAGCACAGTGATAAATACAACAAGCATTGTGATGGACTGCAATCCTATTTCCTTATGCAAGTGACCTCCTGGACTGTTTTGTTCTGCTACTGTTCTGTAGACAAACGTGCCTCTGGTTGTTTACAAGCTGACAAATAAAATACAATACTAAACTGTTTAATTATCACAATGCACACATATACTCAGCTATAATCTAAGCATGAAGACTACAAAGGATGATTTCATTTGGCAATGGTTTTTAATTGAAACTGAAGTGGCACTCAGCATCCTAGCTCATTGTAAGGACCAAATGCAGTCACAGAGAACAAGTTTAAGTAGGCTGTTTGCAATTTAGTCTTCATTTTCTTGATTTCTTGCTCTTCATACCGTTCAGCTCGCACCTTGCAAAGTGTTTAGTGAAGAGCTATTGAATATATGTTTTTGCGCAACAATGATAACTGATGAGACGTGGAATTTTACTAAGTTCTATACGTGTACATAAAAATGCGCTGGTTGGTTTTATGATTAAGAATTATGTCCTTGGAAACGTGTAAGATGCCAGCATAAAGTGACTTAATTCATTTACAGTCATGCTTATCAAACATTACTGTAACACAGTGCCAAGTGATATCTCCAACTATTTACTTACTGGAGAACAGGAAATAAATTTTGAACTCCTGACACACTCTAGGAAGATGTGTCCTTTGAAGCCTGACTAAGATGTTAAAAGGCCCAGTGATTCTGGATGAACTGCTAAGAATACAATCAAAAAGGTTGCCCAAGGTCATCAGAACTCAAGGTGCACATGTAGTGGACCTGCTATTAGATTTGTGCGTGAGCAAGAGTTGGGCTTTTTGAGAATCTCCATATGTTCTTAAAACAGCAAAATCAATGTAGACAAATCCTGCAGAAAGAATATGTCGCTAAGTGATTAATGCTATGACTTCGTAATCCTGTTGTTTAGTGCTGATTTGGGTGCCAGTCTGGTAAAAAAAATTGACCTGGCTGATCCTTCTTCCTGGGGGGAAATGCTCTAGGAGCGGTGCTGTTCAGGCCAGCTGTTTCTAATGTGGGTTGAGATAGTGATAAAAATTGGGGTTGGTGTCACCATCTGCCCATCCATGTTGATCGTCACTGTAACCTAGCTGCTCTTTTCCCCTTGGCTTCATTAGCCAATTATTAGAATCACTTTGGTCTTGTGTTTTTGGATGTCGAGGTCAGCAGCGTAGTCATAACACGAAATGGGAAAGTCAGTCCAAAGATGAATCTCAAAGGACAAGGTTAGGAAAGGAAAATGTAAAATCAGGCAAGGGGAATTTTCCACTTAAAGAAGGCCAGGAAGGGATTTCTTGATCACTGCATTGGAAATTTCATCCTCTTCTTTGGACCTACCTTGCCTTCCTTACCCTTCTAAGTTCCTCCAAATGCCCCTTGTTCCTCGCCTGAATAGCAATTTATCCATGTTTGTGTTCCTCAGAAGAGTTGTTCTGCTGTTTTACTTCTTCACATTTAAGCTTTGTAGTCTTCAATTCTAACTTTTTGCCAGTACTGCTATGGATAGAGAAAAGAGGGCAGAGCAAGAGAAGACCAAAGAGGATAAAGTAGCCCTGTCAGTACTGGGGACAACCAGAATATGAACCAGAGCTTTAGCCATGGGGACAGGAAGGAAGGTGTGGATTTCCCTAGGGTTGTTCAGGGAGAATTATCGTGACCTAACAATAGATTGAGCAAGAGTGGTAGGGATTAAAGGCTGTGAGGTGGTTTATCAGGCTGGTCTATCACAAGTACTCTTACATTCCTGTGTAGGAACTGTGGAGATGGGGGGCTTGGGAGGCAAGATGGACCATGTGATGAAGTATCTGCAATTACTTCCCATCCCTTTCTGGATGAAGGGGAAATGCCTTTGTTTTAAAGCTCTTCCTGGCTCCGCCCTGCTCTATTTTCCAGTCTATCCCTGCTTGTCACCTTCACTCTAGCCTCAATGTTTCATTGATAGGAGTCCTCCTGTCTCAAACTATGCCACACATTCTCCCTTGCTTCGGTTGCCTTCCAGGAAACCACTTTTCTTCCGCTTTTGGTCTCCAGCTGCAAACATGCCTTGAAGTTATGAGTGTGAAAGAAATCCACTGTCAGGGTACTCAGGGTTGAATAACATGACTTGGCCTTAGGCACTCAGTTCCCAAGTAAAAGAACCTCATTTCTCTTCAGATTTATACAAATGCATTCTTTAATGTTTAACACCAACTGGATAACAATAGTAAAATGCAGAACTGGATACAGGAGAATTGTCTTTGTTCTTATTCGGTGTTAATTCCAGTGTACAATCTTCTGAGACCTTTTCTGTCAGCAGTCTCATGGGAAGGGAATTCTCCTCTTCAGGGAAGGGAATTCTCCCCTTCATGAGATTCCTTTGAGACTGGCTGTAGTTAAACTCCTGGGGCCTAGCTTTCTCCACAGAAGCATTCTACCTCCTGAGGGAATTCTCTGCAGGAAGTGTCTGAATTTCAGCTCTGACCCTGTTTTTTTGTAGGCCTTCAAAACTCTTCCTCTGGCTGTCTTCTTGCTGACTAAACTAGTTCTGTTTATAATTTGAAGGGGCCTTGAAAGCTCTAAGTATACTCTGTTTCACTAAAGACGATAGTTCAGCCAGTTGAGGTGCAGCAATTGAGAAAGTTGTGTGCTTTTTTTGGTGGTGATGCCTCTCCTTTGGCATGCCCTCCCCCTTAAAGCCTTCCTGGTGCCCACCTTAGTTTCCTTTAGGCACTAGACCTGAATTGTTCCTTTTAAGCCTGACTGAGAGACTCTCAGTCCAATCCAGAGTCCACGGCAGCAGGATGCAGTGCTGCTGTGGGGCCACCCCACAGCCTCCAAGAAGGCTTCTTGGTGGCACGGAGAAGCAAAAAACAAATCCTCCCCACCATCAAAAATCCTCCTCACCTCCATTGGATTGTATGGACTTATGTCACCCAAAAGGATGGCGTAAATTCATGCCCCGGATTCTGGCTTTCCATCAGGCAAAGGCTGGGTGGAAGTCAACTGATGTCAGTTCCACCCCCGGCCACCCCTCCAGAATGCCCCTGCTATGCCTGTAATGCCCTGGGGGGGCAAATCTGACAGTACGACCCTGTGCCATCTCCATAGGCAGATTCGCACTACCCCACTTCGGATTGGGCCATTTGTTTTTTTAAGCTGGTCTAATTCAAACTTGAGGATTGTTTTATGACTTTCAATTCAGACAGCTCAGTGTTTATTTTAGGCTTGTTTAGATTTATTGTACTGTTTTAGTTGTAAACCGCAGGTCTCTGGAAAGTGACCATTTACATTTTCTAAATAAATAGACATATGGGGAGAAGAGAATAGTTAATTTTTAAAAAAAATTATTTCGATTTATATGCCTCCCTTTCTGCAAGGAAGTCTTTCCCGAGAATGCCTTTCAAATGCACACATGACTGTATCCGGATATTTTGGGGTTTCATTTCTTCAGTGCAACTGCAGCTGTTATTTTAGGATACTTTCAGTAACACCAATATGGCATTATCTCTTGCCTGTTGTCAGATGTCATGCACTTAAACAGCCTGTACATTGCCATCTTTGCACATTTGCTTCAGGGTTCAATTTAGTGTGCTGGTTTTAAGCATTCACAGCCTGGGACCAATGTATTTGAAGTATTTTCTTCATATGTGCCCCACTGATGGAGATTGAGACAGCAAATGGTTTTAACAATTCCAGCAACCCACCAGGTAAGATCAGTGGTCCCAAGTAACAACATTTTGTTGATAGTGACCCTTCTCTTTGAAACTACCTCCCTGAGGCGGTGCATCATCCCTCTTGTCATTTTACAAAGGGAGGGGGGATGTTTTTATTTCTGCAGGTAAATATTTGGCAAAGAGGGTAGCAATTTATAATGTCATGATTGTGTTAGTTCATATGTTTTAGATGGTTATCATTGTTGTATGGTTGAGGAGTTTGTGTTATGTTTGATGGATTTTATTGTAACCCTCCCTTTGAATGCAGGAAGGATGAGATGCTGTTTTATTTAAACATACAAGTCACATTATTTCATTTTTTTTCCAGCCAGCATAGAGCTGTACGCTTACACGACCAGCTGTTAAAAAGTCTATGTCAATATTTGAGCAGAATTTTGTAGGGAGCAATCCAATCATATGACAGGCAACTTTGCTATTGATGCTGAAGGTTATTGTAGAATAAGAGCTGATCATTTTGCATCCTGTACTTCAGGCATGGCACATTTTTGGTTTTAGTCCAAAGTGTGTTGTGCACATGTGTTTAGTACACTTGAAATGCATTGGAAAACTCTCAGTTTACAAATGTTTGCCAGCTGTCTCTTCTCAGAAGTCCAGAGTCATGTTGGTCTGTTGCAATGAAAACAAACAGGAATCTAACATATCCTTTTTTTTAAATGCCCAAAAGTTTATGTGAACTGATTCTGGAGCAGCAATTCCCAACCAGGGTTCCGTGGTACCCTGGGGTGCCATGAGCATGTCCCAGGGGAACCGCGGCAACACTACCTCACTTTTGTGGTGTCTCCCACCGGCACCAGCAAGGACCTGGAGCTGGCCCAGGAGGCAGGGCCTGACGCAAAGTCAGCAGCCAATTCCCGCACACACACACACACACACACACACACACACACACCCCGCCCCGTGCTTCCCTTCACCCTGGGAGGGGAAGGTGGGGGGGTGGCAAGCAGGGGCACTGGGAGGGGAAGGTGGGGAGATGGCAGGGGTACCATGAGCTATGAAGAGGTCAAGAGTACCGTGATGTCGAAAAGGTTGGGAAACACTTTTCTAGAGGGATGTGGCAAATAATGGGACATGCTTTCAAATAGAAGTTAATCTGCTTCATTATAACAATTTGACACTAGATGATCACTACTTACTAAGTCTTGCAGTGCCGTGAATGGGTTGAGCACTCGCTCATGAAATTAAAAAGGCATTTCCTTTGGGAACTTGTAGTGTTGCAAATGGTGAGTGAGAGAGGAAAGAGCTGTAACAATGTCAGTTTAATGGACATGGAGTGATGTATAATGAGTTGGATCCAGGTCAGAAAAACAATGCTGAGAATGAGACCCGTAGGCAGAAAACAAAATCCATGTAGGGTGGGAGTTGTATTATGAATGGGAATTGGGTGAGACTTGAGTGGGAAAGCTGGTTATATCCAACCCAGTGTGTTCATGTGTAATCAAGCATTGCTTTTAATGAAGAAGGTTTGGGTTTTATACCCCTTTTTTCTCTACCATAAGGAGTCTCAAAGTGGCTTACAATTGCCTTCCCATTCCTCTACCCCCACAACAGCCACCTTGTGAGGTAGGTGAGGCTGAGAGAGTTCTGAGAAAACTGTGACTAGCCCAAGGTCACTCAGCAGGCTTCATGTAGAGGAGTGGGGAATCAATCCTCATTCTTCAGATTAGAGTCCACCACTCCTAACCAGTATAGTCAGTGAGGCAACTGGATGGCATAGGTTTAGTTTGTGGAAGACAGAGCTTTTAATTTGGTCTCCATCCCTAGTCATGTGATTATTATGTAACTATCAGTCTTATAACAACTACTGATGAACAGAAGAGCTAAAGTTCTAAGAAAGGGGATTATCCCGTCCACTGAATGGAAATACCATTGGGAAGCCATCTAACCTCATTCATTCACTTCTTCTGTAAGTTATAAGGAAAGACGCACATCTTTTCATAGCAAGTCGCAAAGTTAAACTAATCTGCATTTTATAGATTTATACCAGGGGTCATCTGTGGCAAAGGAACTACTATTTATTTAGAAAAATCCCATTCTCCACTCCTGTGGTTCTTATCAGGCCTTCCCCCCTCCTTCTGCAATCTTTGTTAGTACCAATTGCTCTACCTTTGTCCTTGAAGGAAAGTTTATGACAGATGAGGGAAGTGAGATTTTGAGTCCTTATCTGCGGATCTTCAGTTTCGGTTTGTAATTAGGTCTTCATGTCAGCATTTTTAAACTTCAGGATAAGCCTTCAGGAGTTTTACATACAGCAGTTCTCAGAAGATTTGGAAGTGGTATATCATATATTAGTGGAAAAGTAGGCTTCTATAGAATACTTCTTTTTACTTCTTTTGCCGTGTGTTCCAAATCAGCTGCAGATGCACTGGACACCAACCATTGCCAAAGATAAAGACTTCACTAAGCGACTTGTGGGCGGTAGTATCGGGAAAGGCTTAGCCAAGCCTGTTATTTCTCTCTTGTTTATAAATTAGATTAATAAACCACCCTCCCCCGAAGGGCTCAGGGCTGTGAGCCAAGATCCAAGGAACTGAAAGTATTTCCGTGATCCAAATAGGGGCTTTATTTTCACTTGTCTGTTTTTGAACAGCAGCCCCTCATGGAAAACTTTGTTTGGGGTTTGCTTTTTAAACACGGGAATTTCAAAAGTGGGAGGGCTGCTCAGAGAAGAATAACTACTTTGCTAGGACAGGCCCCTGCATAAACCTGAAGAGGTCTCTGGATCCCAGCCACAGGATGCAATCTATTTGAAAATGTCATTGCAACATCTATAAGTAGTTTGCTTGTGCTGCATGTGAGTGGCCTTTGAAGAAAATTGCTGAGTGATTTCCTTGTAACATTTTGCATCCCTGAGATTTCAACTGGTAAATAACTGGGTTTGGTTATTCTCTGGTGTTTTTCTGCGTGCTGGAAGTTTAGCGCAGTGAATGTAGACCCCAGCATTGAACAGCTGTGCCAGGATTTCCAATCCCGTGTTGGCTTCCAGTGTCCAAAGAAAGGGTGGCATTCACCGGTGAGAAGCAGTGGGTGAGAGGACTTCACTCTTCTTCATCCACCACTTTTATATTACACCCCTCCCGGCTTCTTTCCCTGTTGAGTTTTCCAGTCATGTGTGGTGGGCAAATAGGGGTGAACAGATGGAAGGAGGAATGGCAGAAGAAAAATAGTACATAGAATCAGAGTAAAACGGTAAATGCAGTAATGAAAAATGTTCAAAACTACAGTTGGTATTTTAAAAGTTATAGGTTTTTCTGTTGCTTTCAACATCTGGCAAATTGTATGAACAAATATAAATACTCCTCACCAAATCCAAAATGTACTTTTCAAAAAAAAAACATAGGATGGTGAGAACAGGGAGCTGTTCTTTTTGCAACAGGATTTTCTCCCCACCCAGTCTGTTACGGGATATCAGACACTACTACCGTGATGGGATGAAGCTGCTGTTTGTGTAATACTGAAAAGGGAATTGTCTCAGATAGCTGGGAACTGAATCTGATCTGGGAGCTTTTAGTGCAAATGTCTGTAAAATAAAAAAATGGCATCTGGCTGCATTGCACTTGCATTGAATGGAGTAGGGGTCATTTGTTTCTGGTTTTGATTTGTCTTATTATATCTGCTGCTGTTAATAAACACCACTTTGCAATCTTTCTCTCGGTTCACTTGTCAGAGGTGTCAGCAGCTGAGAACAATGCATTGACTATGTTAAATGCCGTTAACGGGAACTATGGAAGCTGCTGTCTTTATGTACATTCTAGACGTTTGTTTTTTTGGTTGGGGTTGGAAGGGCGTTCTTTCCGAATGTTCTACCGAGTGAGTCAGCTTTTCCCCATAGCCTTTGGAAATTTGGCAGCAGTATAGAGAACTCTCCATTGATGACAAAGAAAGTTTTCAGTCATCTCAGTGTTTGTATAATTAGTTGAAAATGCCGTTCCATATCCTAGCATGTGTTTTCTCTTGAGATTATTGCAGGTTATTTTACCGAAAAAAAGAGGTAAAGATAAGACCTTCTCTGTACTGAGAAATATTGATTATTTGCATACATAGCTCAGTTAAAACCAGTTTACCAAACTGGAAAATGCTGTCTTCTGCCTACGCAAATCATGACTTTTGTGTTTCTGTGCTGTGTAAAGCTGATAATGGCTTGCCTTCTAAACCAAATGAGGATAAATATTAGGGGATGGGTAAGAGGCTTATTGACAGGAGTGGGGAGAAACACAAAGTCTTTGCCCTTTGTATGCTTATCAGTGGTGCTTATCAGATATTACCACATTAGCTATGTGCAATAGAGAAATATGCGTCAAAAAAGAGCTGAAATGACTGTCGCCCTCTTGGGTCTTGGCTGCTGTGAATGCCTGGCAAATGTTTTTTGTTTTCCGTTTATTATTTTGATAAGTTCTGTGGACTGTTTAAAAGGGTAGCCATGTTCAAGATCCCAGGTGCAGTTTCAAGTCCTTGGGTATGCTCAAGTTCTTTTCCACAGCTGTACACCCTGGTGCTTTATTCTTACTGCCTCTGTTAGAAAAGAAGTTAGGGCCGCAGTCCTTTGACTGCAGGCCTGTTCCAAGGCATCTTTTATTACATTGATTCCTCAAACTCATCTTTTAGCTCATGGTTGACGTAAATAGGAAATGCTAGAAATAGCCTCAGTAGCATGTGATCAGGGTTGATGCTAGTGCAGTGGCACATGATGTGAGTTCACAAGGTGCACTTTCCAGGGAAGAATGCCCTTTCGGCAGATAATATGTTCCTTGCTTTAAGGGCTTTTTGTTTCCCTGAAGGGTTGGAGAACTCGAACATTGATCACTGTTTGTTCTGCATCAACTGTTCTCCTTCAAGGGTGCAGAGCATTTCACATGCATTCCCTTGTTGTCTTTAGAGCCTGTAAGGTACTATTACTATCCCTAATGTGCAGATGCAGTGTGGTGAAGTCTGTGAAATGTAGTTTGTCTCAGGCTATGGCAGACACCAGCTTCAAACCAGAGACTTCCTGATTCATAGCTCAGTCCGTAAATCACCGTAGCAAACCTGGTTACACCTTGTAAAGAACTGCTATAACTTGTTCCATACGGGCCTTGTGTACCTGTCTTTGGAAATGACATGCTGTAATTCCTTAGAGCCAATAATGACATGCTGTAATTCCTTAGAGCAGATACTCTAGTTTTAATGATGGGGTGAAAGTGTTGATTGCTGAGTTATTGAGAGAGATAAGCTTGAAGGGTGTGGAAGAAAATCGGTTCCATAATATGATGTCTTTGGCCTCTAGGTCACTGAAGTGGGAGGGGCTAACCAAATTCCTAATGGTTTATTATTTACCTGTTGTTGTTGTAGTTGTTGTAGAAGAAAACCTCAAGCTACTGTTGATGATGCTGAAAAGCAGATATTAAACTGTAACGACTGGCGAGTTCCCCATATGCACGCTTTTGTTTTTGCTTTTTTTTTAGTCATGGGACATATTCTTTCGCAACGCCAATGCTGGAGCTGCTCCTGGTACTGCTTACCAAAGCCCCCCTCCATTAAGTACCAGTCTGTCGACTCTGACGCACGCACAGTCCTTGCTTCAAGCACAGCCAAATGTAGATAAACTGGTGGAAGATCATCTTGCAGTCCAGTCCCTTATTAGGGCGTATCAGGTAAGGCTACCTTTGTTTTTCTCCTGGTGGCAGATGTGGACACTTCATGTTCCTTTTGTCAACTGCGGTTCCAGAGAGACTTGTGCTTTCCTTGCTCAGTGTACTAACAGAGACGGTATCCTACTTGTGGGCTTCCTAGGGGTTGCTGGTTCTCCCCTGTGTGAACAGAATGCTGGACCTGATGGGCCTTTGGTCTGATCCAGCATGGCTCTTCTTATGTTCAAGTCTGAATCCACTGTTAAAGGGTTCAAAATTGGTGTGGGTGGGGGGACTACAATAAGATTTACAAGAGACCACTTCCAACATTTGACGTCCAGCTCATTTGATATACTTGGATGTAAAAATCAAAGCAGAGGTGCTCAAAATTCACTCTTGCAGAAGCTTTCTATCTAAGTGCAGTTAGGTTGGACATTTGACCAGTGGAAGGAAATTTTGATAATGTGAATGCAATTAACAATTGTTTTGAAAAGGAGGAAACAGAAATAAAGCCAAGTAACAGCAGCTATTAAAAAACAAAGGGTTATTGTGCTAAGAATAAGGTTACTCTTCTTGTTTAAAGAGGTCTAAAATATGACTGCAATCCTAACCAAGCTTGCTATGGAGAAATTCCATCCAATTCAACTGGAGTGACTTCTGAATAAATATGCTTAGAGTTATGCTGTAAGTTTGTTCCTGGTTGCTATTGGACTTCAGGGCAGCCCTCACTTGCTAACAAATGGAAAGCATAATCAATTTTAAAAGGTAAGCTGTCATCTCACAGTGATATTTTTGGATCTGTGAAATATTTGAGATAACTGCAGTTAAATAATATATGATCACTTGACTGACATAAAATTCTGATGTAGATGATACTTAAGTCCCAGAGCTGCACGTTGCTTGCCTACAGTTGTCAGAACCTTGCTGGAAGTATCTCACCAGCCTGGGTGATTTTAGTTCCCCTTTCCTGTATCTTGAACTCTGTTATTCTCTCCCCCTTTAAAATAGCCATGGCCAAGTCAGGGACAAAAACTGAAATCCATGTAGATTAATGTCTAAACTTGCAGCTTTGTCTGGTCTGAAAGTTTGCAAGGCCCGAGCTGAAGGCACAGTGCAGGCTATAAAATCAGCCGTTGTCTGGCTGGGGAAACCTGTATTCCTGAGCGCTGAAAATACTGGAGCATTTCACAGGCATATGTTATCTAACGGACAGTAAAACAGATTGAGTAAGGACATGAAAATCCTGCCAAAGCTAGCCACTAATCTGAATGAGATGTCTATTACATCAGTCTAGCAGAACACAGAAAATGTCAACAAAGTCAAAATCATGGAGTCTAATGTAAAAGAAAACAGCATTCTTCTGTATGATGCTGTTTTATGGAAAAGACCAAATATTCCAATACATTCCAATACAGTATCGGAATGTGCTGCTAATGAGAATCTCTGCAAGGCAAAATGGTTCTCTGGTGTCCTTGCCCCATTTCTAAATTCTTCTTAAGTATAATTACAGTTGGTTTCATTTCCCAAGAGTCTGCAGCATGAATTCTTTTTCACTAAGATAGTATGACCCCTATAGTAAGATAAAATTATTTCGGTTTCTAGCTTGTGATGCAGACTGGAATCAGTGTTTAGAGTGAAATGGTACCAATCAACAAGAATGTGGTATCCTGACCTTATAAAATGACCGTATCATGAAGATACTTGCTAACCAACTTTGCGCTGACTAATTCTGTTGTTACTTCCAGGTCAGGGGTCACCACCATGCCAAGCTTGATCCTCTCGGCATTAGTTGTGTAAATTTTGATGATTCGGCAGTATCCGATTCTCCAAACGTCGGTGAGAATTACTCAGCCAATTAACTCTAATGTAATTTTAACTTTTATATCCCTTTCCTTTCTACCCCACCCCACCCCACCCCTCCCCCTCCCTTCTTTCTTTTGGTATCCTCTCTCCTTTTTCCGCCCCTGGCCCATTTCATAGATTCGAGGGCATCATGTAGCACAGCTGGACCCCCTGGGCATCTTGGATGCTGATTTGGACTCTTCCGTTCCAGCCGATATTATCACTTCCGCAGACAAACTGGGTGAGGGCTCCGAGAGCAGTTAGTGCCGCATCGCTTGAGCTCCTCTCTCACTTTCACAGCTTCTAGGTAGACGCTTCACTAAAGCCCAGAGGGAAAGGTCTTAAGTTTCCTTCATAATGATCACTTAAAAAACAAACAAGCAGGAGCAACAGTCTTTTCTACCAGGTGCAGCCACAAGTTATCGTTGTAATATACGCACCCTGCAAGCCAACTAGGTGTCTTCTTCGATCAGTCTTTGTTCATCTGAGTCCAGTTGTACATGGATTGAAGTAGGCTGGTAGTGAAAACGATTTGCCTTCCTGAGGAAAATGTCCGGGTCACAGAACATTTAGACTTTCCGCTCTGCCTCCTATCATTCCTTGATGACCCCTTAAAGGCAAGTGAGGCTGTTGCTTCGGGTGATGATGATTTGCTTCAGGAGACACTAGTGAGGGGAAGAAATAGAAATGCCCCCGGGCAAGTCTGAGTGGCATTTTCCTCAGTCAGTTGAGTTACATTGCTTAGTTGGGAAGCTTGCCTCACTATCCAAAGAGGAGGTGCGTACCTAGTTTAAACACTAGCAAATGACCGTTTGGTGATCATGACAAGGAAGCTTTGGAGTGCATTCCCACAACTGATTGAGAGGCTGAAATGATAGGGCCTTTGGGCTGGAAGGGGTGTGTGCGCGTGTGTTCCAGTGAGTGCATGTGTGGTTGTGTTTATAACTCAGTTTTCTAGCGTAGCCCAATTTGCTCTTAACTGTGCCCACTCTTGTATTTGCAAGCTTAGAACAAGTTATGGTGGCTGAGCTCTATCGATTGCTGGTGCTTTCCACAGGTCAATGAACCTGGCTCCGCAAGTGCTTCTAAGTAGCATGCTTCTAACTTAGAATAGAGTGAAAACAATGAACACTAACCAGGTTGAAATGTGATTAGAATGTTTGTGCATGAAATGTATGCCAATAAGGGTGTTCAGTGTTGTTATGCTCACAGAATGTCTTTGGGAACAGTGAAAGGAAACGAAAAGCAACTAAATGACTTGATATGGTACTTGCTTTTTGAAGTGCCTCTCCCATAAAGTGTTTGAGAACATGCTTCCACCTATGGCATTACATTTGACTCACAGCTGGAATTCTGGATTTCCTGCTGTATTTTTTTTTAAATCAGGGATCTTTTAGTGGAGCAGAGCTGATGAATACAAGATTGAGGGAATTCACCAGGCCCTTTAGGGATTCCTGCAGAATCCTTTCCCACTCACGTTCCAGGTCGCACGCATTAATTGTGCTTGTCAAGCTATTAAGCCATCCCTTGTGATCATTTTAGGAATCATATGATGTATTGTTACAAGGATGGTGGTGTCAAGGGTACAGTGACCCTTTAGAGAATTTGGCCTTGTGATTCATCTGACATCATGCCCCCGTGGCAGAACAATTGCTACATTACTATTAGTAATCAATCACCATTACTTCATCTAGGTAGCAACGTAGTGATTTAGGAAACTGGATGTGATATAATTCTCATCTGCCAACATTCATGTGTGAGAATCATAATATTATAAACAGTACAACCTTGTATAAATTCAGTACCTTCTGTTGAGGGAATAATGTTACATGTTTCTAATCAGAGAGATCTTAATATTCTAAAGTGGAGGTTGTTTTATGGTAGATGAAACCATTTTTAAAGGAGATATTTTCACAATTGAGATTTTTTTTAGAGATTTAAACATTTTTCCAATAATAACAGGAAAAAATAGAAAGGTATTAATAAAAAGGAATATAACAGTATTAAGGACACAGATCATTACATAGTTACAATTCTGGACACTGAGAGAACTAATGTACCTTTTTCAAGTGGTGCTCTATAAAATCATAAAAGGGTCTGAGATATTTTTTTAACCACATACAAATTCTGATATCAAATTTTAAACATCTTCTTTAGTTATTCAGTTTTTACCTTTTCCCCCCTTGTTTGGCACCAACAACGAAAAATTGAAACCTTAACAAATTATTAATAATTTTATACAACACTTCAACCATGTACCTCTCATTTCTTAAACGTTTTTATGTTTGAAAGTAGTATGCAAAATATATATTTTCCACTTTTCTTGAAATTCTTGGTTGTATCTCCTGTTCACACTGTTCATTAATTGTTGGGTCATCTGATACCAATATTTTATTGTAGCTGGTTTTTATTATATTTTGATATGCTGTAATCTGCCTTGTTGGTAGGCTGTACGGAGAAGTGGGGTCTAAATATTTTCAGTACCATTTAATCCAGTCTTGCTGGCCTCTCAGAACAATATCTGGGCTGTTTTCAGCTAAGTCACCTGTGCCAATTGCAATCCTGAGAAGTGACATACAGCAGGCATGGGTTTGGCTGATGTTACTGTTGAACAATGTTAATGGAAGTGCTTTATCATATAAGGTGGGTGAAAGTAACTGAAATTCTATAGAAAAGCTGGAGTCTGCAACCTGTATAAATTACACAGATTTTGAAAATTCCACGTCTGTTGCAAAGCGACAGAGAAACGTATGCATTCTTTTGCTTTGGCACTGAGTATACAAGCCTCACTACCCAAACATCTTCTGCTCCTGTTGCAGCAAGTGAGATTCATTAGGTATTAGCTACCTCCTTGCCAGCTGCTTTTGCTGCCAAAAGAGCATTAGACAATTAGCTAAAAAATAAAACAGATAGTATCACGATGTAGCATAATTCTGAACCAGATATTTATGGTGTGAGTCAGACAGACAATGGAGTACACAGCCCTGGGAATAGCTAGCCAGTACAATAGCTAGCCTGTTTTCTTTTTGCTTTGTGGTCTTGACTTCAGCGTGCTGAATTAAAGACAGACATTTAAAAAAACTGGCTGATCTGATGTTAAAATCTCTTGCTATTTCAGTTGTTTGAAGAGTTTTACTGAATGTGTGTTAAAGCAGACCTTTGATTTGGAAAAGGTTATAATAAAATATAGTTTTGCTAGCTGTGGGGTGGGCGCAGCTAATGTCTTTGACTCTGTAGTTCTCAACATTGATGGCAGAAACTCTCCTTGAGTTATCCAGGATGCTCTTATGGTATTCCTGGTTAGTTTTTCTCAAAACCTGCAAAGCTGCTGAAATACTCAGGTTTGCATGAGTATTTTAGTAGCATGAACCTAGCTATAAGAATGTCTGTAAGTAATAGCAGTGATACATTCCTATGGGATGCCCTTTTGACAGATCTAAGAACAGCTCCTTAGTTGTATGCACCATGTACGTGTGTTGTGCCAAAAATGTGAATGACAAGCCACCCTTTTACTTCCTCTCTGCTGTTTGTTTGTGTTTGGAGTGGAGAAGCAGCAAGTGACGTTCTTGTATTTACCATTTATATTTGATTCACTGTGTGCATGTTTTGTACTTGGCTGTGTGTCCATGGAACGCAAACCGTAAGAAGCCATTCCCAGAGACTAGGCGTTGATTTGAAAGGGGTGACCTGATGTTGAGTGTTCCCTTTTAATCAAAGTGGGCTAAGAGCAATCAAAGCTTAGCAAATCCAGTTTAGAGGCAGTCACTTTCCAATAATTAATGTGAGAATTTGGGAGGAGGATTGCATCCCCACCAGCAGATTTTCTTGATATATGTCCTGGGAATAGTTGGGGCGCTCTGCATTTCACCCCCTTCTATTGGGATTCTGCAGGCTGTACTTCTTTTTCAGGAGAGTGAATACCCTTGAATGATTGCCTGTTTTGGATGTTTGTGTCTTTTGAGAGATCACTCCAGCATCAAAATAAGTCTTAGCAGATACACCTGTCCTGGGATTTCCTGTGTAGCTGATATGTTCTTACTCATTAATGTGTTTAGAAGAACACTAACTAGATTTGACTTTTACATCAGGATAAAGGTCAAATACACAGTCTTATTGAGGAGTGATTCTGGAGTGACGGGAGCCTTTCGTCTGCTGATTAGGAGTGCTGAAAGAATGAATTAAAATTGCTTGAGTCCTTTGACATTGGGAAGTGCTGAGCTTGTGTGTGAGCATTGTGCTGAATGCAATGTTTTCTGCTGAGAGCTGGATAATACCCCCCCCCCCCCCTGCTGTTTTATCAGCTAATAGAGGTTTCAGTGAAAGAGGCTGTTGTGAAGTGTGGCTTCTTATCCTAGCAAGAAACTCTGGGATATTTGCCACAAATATTCCCCCCAATGTGGTTTACAAAGGTAATTGCTGACTTGCTTTTGTGTTTGCCTTGTAAACTGTGAATTCAAATGGCTATAAACTCTGGCTATAAACTCACTATATCCCTAGATATGAACATATTAATTGAGGATATCAGACAAGAACTACAGTGATACAAGGGATTAGATAATCAGCTACTGTGTGGCTTACATGCCAGTGGGCAAATGTTACCTGTTATGTAATTACCATGACAATGATGACTAAGATTATTATTTCTAAACACCTCCCTTGGTCCCCTGCATCTCAGTGAAGGGAAACACAGAACAGCGGGAAGGTTCACCTTTTAACACTTCTTCCTGCTTAGGTGAAAACCTCCTCCCCAAACCCGAATTAGAAAATATTGACTCACGTGGATAATGGTCTTCTCTCTGCCACTGGGTTTCTTTGCAAACCTGATTGGTTTTTATGATGCTGAACCATCAGATCCCCTGAGCAGGTATTCCAAATGGTCAAGGTTCTTGCTGATTCAAGTGCCTGTTCTCGTGACTTCCCTGTCTTGGGAAAATAAACAGTTTGTCCTGGGTTCACTAAACTTCCTCCCATCATAACAGAGAGGACCTTATTTTGATTGCCCGGAGTTTCGTGGCAGAAGAGTCTGACACAAATGTGATCACAAATCTGAAGCGATGTCATTTGGAAATGGGACAAAGGCTTTTTCCAGCTGTGTAAGTCTGACAGATGTTAGGTGGTTTATCACTTTCCATATGGTTTTCTGTGCTATTTTCATTTGAATATTTCAGCCAAGGAAACAAAGAGGAGATCTCAAACCATGTAGCTTAACTGCTGTCCGGTGTGCAACCTTCATGCTTTTTATTCTTATGCACTGTCCGTTTTGGTTGGCTCTGAATGATTCCCGTGAGGATTTCTTTGCCCTGTAGGAGTGCAGTCACCCTCCCTTCTAACCCTCTCCCTTACAGTGGTTTTGACTATGGGAGAATACTTTTTCCTTTGCTGTTTTTTTTTTAAGTTGTCTTTTTTCTTACGTGACTACTTTCAAAATTCTTTGGGGTTTTTTAAAAAAACTAACTTTGACTGGGTCTCTCTGTCTTTTCCTTTCTGCAACCCTCCTTTCCCGCCTTCCCCAGATCTTGCAATATTCAAGGAGCGGCTGAGAGTGCTAACCGTAGGAGGTATGCAAATAATGGCCTTTTAACCCTTCTGGCGATTAGAACTCTCCTCTGAATAGTTGACTCTGGGCATGTAGAAGTTAGGTAAAGTTACCGCTTGCTCATATTATGGACAGTGGGGGTGACCCTTTTTTCCAGCGTAATCTTAAATGTCGTAAGTGAATCGGATACATGTGTTCAAAGCGCTTCAGCAGTAAGGGCTCTCAAATGTTGTACCCTCGCATTTGAGAGTGGTAGCCGTTTTCCTCATTGTTTGCTTGCTCCGGTTTTATTTGCAGCGATTTTATTTTCCTGCGTCCTTTATTTGGTTGCAAGCTGCTCTGAAAAGTTGAGCTTGGAAAAGCTGGGTAGAAACGTTTTGAGTGAATGAACGAAGAAATGTGATCAATGGACTGAGCAGTTTAAAAAGTGTGCCAACATGACTGTTCGTTGGCACCCGTGTCCAGGTGCCAGTGAAATTGGAGCCCGGCAGTTTGAGTTAACTTGTTTTGTCAGGCACGGATCAGAATGTTCTGTTTTGAATTTCCAACTTTATTTAGGCAAAGCTGTTCTGGAATCCACATCAGTTGGTTGCAATTTAATCCTATGCAGAGTTATGCCCTCTTAAAACCATTGAAGCCAATGTGCTCTGAAGAGGGTAACCGTGCTTAGGAGGGAGCAATGATTTTTATGCACTGCTAAGTAATTACCATCCCACGTCTAGCCCTTTGTAAGGCAGTTTCAGAAAACGTGGGTGATTAATAGCCAAAAATCTTAATTATAATGCCCTAGCTATGAAACCTGGACAGAGTTTGACCCTAGGGTGAAATAATGCCCTTGTAGGAAACAAGGATCCCAAGTCCAAACTGTAATGCATAAAATCTAACGCCTTCCTCCTGTTAAGCCAGTTATGTGGTAGTAGATATATCTAGTAGATGGAATGTGATGGCGTTAGGAGAATTCTCCCTTGATGTTCCCCTGAGAGTGAATATTCCTCATAGTTAATATTGTCCCATTCTTATGCTGACCCAGTAATTTGGGTTCTGATGTCCCTTATGACAACACTTCTCAAAGATTTTGAACGTAGCAAATGAACTGGGTTTTAACACCGTGTCTGAAATCAGATCATAAAGAGAACTTCTGTAGTTTAGCAGCCATCAAAAAATCCTGTAAGGAGTATTCAAAACGATTATGTAGTTAATAAAGAGTGACGTATCCAAATGTTTGGAGGAGGGACTATCTGACTCCTGGTGGAGTCTGATAGGAAGAGCAATCTGGACACTTGGAAATATAACCACTAGGATTGTTGGTGTCTTTGGTCTCAAGTTGCATATAAAAATACTGCATGAAAATTAATAATCTGATTTCCTTCATAGGAGGCTGGGGTCAGCTGTTTGGGAACCCAGAGGAAATTTCTGTAGAAAACTGTAGACTCTGAATTCACCACAAGTGCTTTTGGTTTGTTTTCTTTTTTGCTGCAGCCTCTATCAAGGAACTCAGACTGTTTCACACTTAACTTTTCCAATCCAAAGATTATAATAAGCTTATACTCCACATAGCTTGTGATGTATAGTATAAGCATGCTTTTGTCAGGGGCCCGTGCACAGAATTTCCTAAAGAATTGGAACTCCTTTTATGTAACAAAACTAGTTTGTGTGAGAGGCAGCATGGTGTAGCTAGTTTAGATGTCAGATCTGGGAAATCCAGATTCAGATCCCTACTTGCTGGGTGTCTTTGGACCAGACACATTCTCTCAGACTTGAACTTGGCAAGTATTTGGACGGGAGACCTACAAGGAATACCAGGTATATAAATGGGAGGCAGGCAATGGCAAACCATCCCTGAACTTCTCTTGCCATGAAAACCCTATGAGATCACCATGTGTCTGCTGTGACTTGACGGCAAAATAAACAAAGTAGTTTGTTGGCTATTGTGGGGTTTTTTGGCTCCATGGCTGCGGTCTGCCAGTTTTTGCTCGTAACATTTTGCCTGCATCTGTGACTGACATCTTCAGAGATAAGTCACAGTAATTTGCTATGACATACCACTAAGGATGCTAGCCATAGATGCGAGCGAAGCATCTGGGAACAAAAACTGCCAGACCATTCAGGCAAGAAAACCCACAACAGCCAGTTGATTGTGGCCATGAAAGCCTTTGACAATACAAACTGGTTTGTGTATCCTCCCATTTAGATGCATTTACAGCCCCATCCTGTCTCTACCTATTCCAAAAGAATACAGTTGTCCACTCCAGCGAGGAAGAGAGTTTCCTGAGGAAAGTCTCTTTGTTTGTGTACAATGGGCTTGCTTTAAGCAGTGGGATGCCCATGTGCCATCTGTCTGTATCAGTTGCCAAGACTTGCTAGATATCAAGCAAATGGCGGTTAAGGAGGCTTTCTGGAATGTTCCAAGGTTCTTGTCAAGCTGCTGTGTTGTCTTCCCGCCCTTGCTAGCTGCTGTAGCTCTTCATGGAAGCTGTTGTTGCCTTTAGCTGAAGCATCCTTGTTTATTACTCTTTGAGCATCATCTGCTGGAATGTTGGTAGCAATGGGAAAGTCCTGGTGTACAGTAAACGTTACCTATGAAATGGAATTTCGGACAGTTAACTAGGAAATAACCCTATTGTAAGTCCTGTAGAATGTGATTTGTGGTTTGCAAAGAGTCTAGTTTTATGGTGCATCTTAGTTCCCTGGGATGAACTATTCAGGAGAGACCTCTGCAGAATCCCTGAAACTGCCTGCTTTTCTAGCTTTGGATCTGGGAATCGGTCCTGTCTTATTTTCTCCTTCCATTTTACTTTTAATTCTGAACATGTATGGGAAATATGGTTGTTTTGTTTCTGTTTCCTCCTCGTAAATCTGATTTGTACGTATTTGGGCCTGAAATTTTTATCGATTCTTCCATCAGGTTTAATTACCAGTTTAATGGCAAGTATTTATGTTTATATCCTGTGTGCCTCATAAATAACCTTCCTGTTCTTGCTTTACCCGTCCATTGTTTAATTGCTGCTTGGTTTGAATTCATATGAACCTTCCCCGTGCTTATTTTGTGCTGCTTTCTCATCCCTTCCCCTCTTCACAAAAACCTGGTTCCTTTGCTGCTGTCTGCATTCAACACACTCCCCTGCTCCTTCTCTGCTTCTGCCTACCTATGAAAATCCTGCAGGGTTTTATGGACTGGCTGAATCGGACCTCGACAAGGTCTTTCACTTGCCTACGACCACTTTCATTGGAGGAAACGAGTCTGCTCTTCCCCTGCGTGAAATCATCCACCGTTTAGAGGTAAGAGGACTGCGAGTGCTGGAGTGCTGCCCAGAGTGTTAAGAAAGATTGGAAGAAAGCTACCCGGAAGCTCCCTCTCAGTCTGATTGTGCGTAGAATTTGAGTGGGTTGCATCAAAACAGCTCCTGCATCAGAAATCAAAGCTGTTCTAAATCACTAAATCCTAAATCACTTTTTTCTAACTCGGCTACTGATTTCCCCCCCTCTAACATGGTGTTAAAGAAGACAGTACAGTTTCTTCAACAGAAGGACATAAGCTGTAAGTTTTTGTTCATATAGAGATCCATGAAAAAGCTAATGAGAGCTTTAAGAACAAAGGTTGGTAATCATGTGCTACCATCCCCTGGTCTGTGCACCACCATTGCAGGAGGAGATGGTGGCTCCTCAACCACATAGGCAAGGAGTGTGTTGCTGCTAGTAATTACCCAAGCAATGGCAATCGGAAGCCGCCACCTGCCTGCCTTTTTCTGTCTCTGTGTGGAAGAGGCTTACAGGGTGGGGTCTTGCCAATGGCCTGTAGCAGGGGCGTACCACCCTTGGGGACATGGGGTATCTCACGTCCCTGAACATCACCCATTTGATCACGTGGGGGCACAAAATCGCACCCCTCGTGTGATCAAGCTGCTAGGCCCCCCCCCCCTCTATCAGAGGCAGTGGCTTGCGGCCTCTGATGGAGGTGGGGTGACCCAGCCCAGCAGCACCCAGCGGGCCTGCGGCAGGCTCCTAGCCCGGTGCCAGCTGCTGCCACCCCCGCCCCCCTTCTATCGGAGACTGCGAGCAGGTGCAGCTTCTGATAGAGATGGGGGGGTGGGCCAACAGCAGCCGCAACCAGGCCGGGAACCTGCTGTGGGCAAGGCCTTGTTTTTGCGCGGGGCCCCACCCTCTATCAGAGGGTGGGGGTGGGACGCAAAAACAAGGCCTTGCCCCTGGGCGCCAGTTCATGCCCATTCGCCTCTGGCCTGCAGAAGCTGAAATTGCCCGTGTTTCAAAAGGGTACCGGAACAGAATGTAAAATATGGTCACGCAGCCTTGTACCAAGTGAGAAGAGTGGGAGCCCGGAGCCAATAACTCCAGAATTCTTGAAAGTGTATAAATACAGAAGCTGAAGGGTTAAGTGACCATTCAGGGCCGAAGCAGAGGTCTTCCCCCTTTCCCCAGCTGCCCTGTGGTTTTCCCTTGCAGCTGTAGTTGCATCATGCTCAGCATGCAAAAGAACAGGTGCTGCTGACTCAAAAGAAAGGGGGAGGGGACATGGCAACATCTCAACAGCACTGGTAACGCTGGCCAGCATTTGCTGTGTCACTGGTCTACTTAGGCCAGAAGCACCGAGCCTCCCCACCGCACCAGTCTTGATATCTCAGCATTGTTCTTCCTTACTTTTATGTTCAGCTTCCTTTTAGGGTTCACCTTCCTTGTCGGCCACACGGTTCTCATTCGCTTGCTGAATGCCGCCTTCTTTCTGGTCAAGCAGACACAACCGGGTGTCCTCTGCCTTCATTGGCTCCGAGTGTCATTGCCGCATCTAAAAATAATTTCCAACAAGACTGTTTAAAGGCCGGCCTGGCCATCCCCTGCCAAACATTCTTTTTCTGCTTTGCTCCTGCAGTCTCATCACCTGGGTTTCGAATCCGAACGTGACTAGTCTTAACACACAGCTAGGATGATCACTCCATTAAAGTCTGGGCCCAGTGGCTTTTTCTTCAAGGAACACTTTCCAAGCCAACCTGTCTCCCACCTCATTCCCTGCATGCATACCCCTACAGTTGTACGGCAGGGTCTCCAACGTGGTGCCCGTGTGTGCGTGGCCCCTACCAACACCTTTCATGATGCCTGCCAAATGCTTTTAGAAAGTGGGTGTGGCTAGGAGGGGAGTTTGTCCGCAGGACTTTTGGGTGGCTGTGTTGATTAAACAGCATCCTGTTAAAGCTTCCTATTGGAGTTTTATCTAACTTTGCTCCGTGATATTTTGTGGTAAGGGTCACCTCCTGCAGCAGCCGTTCTGAAAATTGTTCCTTCTGCCCTGAGTCAGAATTCCACATGTGCCCACAGGCCCACTAAGGTTGGGGGACCTGTGGTGTAGAGTACGTCAGGTTACGCTCAAGGCACTGCCCAGACCTGTTGAGTCTCATATAAACACTGTCCTGCAGCTCCACTTTGAAGAGAGAGATGTGTAGTGATGGTCAGGGTGTCTTTCAGGGAATCTTGGCTACTGTTTCTTATCTTACGGGCTTTTACGGCCCTGGCCCCTGCCTGGTGGAACGCTCTTCCTCCAGCTGTCCGGGCCCTGCGGGACCTACATGAGTTCCGCAGGGCCTGTAAGACTGAGTTATTCCGCCGGGCTTTTGGGGAGGCCAGCTGCTGATAGGTGCCCGTTAACAACTAAGATCCGCTGTTCCCCTCTCAGAGGAGTTAGAGGAGTTAATGGTCGAACGCCACCTGTTTTAAATGATTATGAATTTGGAGCGCTGCATTTTAACTGATATTAATCTTTAGTATTTTATTCTGTTTATCCACTGTTTGTATTTATGCTGTAAACCGCCCTGAGCCCTTTGGGGGAGGGCGGTATAAAAGTGGAATTAATTAATTAAATACCGAGGAAAACCTGATAAGCTTCTAAGGAATGCCAGTATTCCCTAAAACATGTTGGAACTCTGCTACCCTCAATAGAAGCCTTCAGTGATTTAAAAAAAAAACACCTTTGTTTTTCAGTCTCAGGATTGCATTCAAATTCATGGAGGGACTGAAAATGACTGACCACCTCAGCATGACCTCATCTTTACATGGAAGTAAGCCTCACTGCTATTATTGGGACTTATTTCCAGGTAAACATGGTTATGGCTAAATAGCAAGTAACTGCAAGAAGCAGTGAGATGCAGTGAATCATGCTGTGGTTGGGTGTGAATTGATAATTGAGAGGTTTAAATCCTCACACAGCCAAAGCTTTCTATAGTCTGTCTCAGAAAACGGCGTTAGTAGGGTTACATATTCCTTTACCACAGAACTCAACATGCTGGACCTTCTTTTTTTTGTGTGTGTGTAGAATGCTCTGTTTGGCTTCTAGTGCTTACCTAGCCCTGCTCCCCCCATCTGTTTGAAAGTAAAAATACATTTTGGCTCTTGTATCAAGGTACCATGTTCAGTAATCACAAAATAATAGTTTTGGCAAAGGAAGTGTGATCATTCTCATATTCGTTCAGGACTGTATTCTAATGCAGAAGCATACGATTTTCTCGTCAGCTGCACCTCAGCTTTTTCTGAGACAGACTATAGATGGCTTTTGTAAAGGTAATAAGCCACTATTATAACAAAATGATTCAAGGGGGCACTTTTATTAAAGTAATGGGACTGTGAATTATACCACTGTGTACAGTATATATTAGCCATTTGCTTGTATGTATTGTGCTCCCAGTGCTTATGTAATACCATTTTCTGCATTGTTTAACATATCATACCTAATACTTTATGCTTTGTTTCAGACTTCTGTATTTCTAGTCCTATTAAACTATTTATTGGATTTCTCATCCTATTAATTGCATTGACATCCCATTAATTGCACTGTATAATCTGCCTTGAGTGTCAGTGAAAAAGGCAATTATAAACAAATAAGTGGCTTTAGGCTACTCTCTCTGCCTTGTCTACTTTTGGATAGAATGGAATAAATCCGTCTGTATTGCTCTGTAGTATGTAAGGGAAGGGTAGGATACATTGAGACATAACACATTTTTACTATTGGCTCATACAACTACATATTTGTGTCTGGGGGGGGCGGGTGGTCAAATGTTTAACTTTGTCTTGCAACCTTCCTGTCTGTGTTTAAATAGATGGCTTACTGCCAGCATATTGGTGTGGAATTCATGTTTATCAACGACCTGGAGCAATGCCAATGGATAAGACAGAAATTTGAGACTCCGGGCGTCATGCAGTTCACTAATGAGGAGAAGCGCACCCTGCTGGCTAGACTGGTCCGGTCAACCAGGTACTTTGTATTTCTTCCACCTGGTCCAGTGCAGTTTGTCACGTAGTGCGTACAATGCCAGTATGTATGTTAGTAGAGTGTTGTTTTCTTAGGCAATGGTGTAACGTGGGGGGGAGATGAGGGGGCTCAAGACCCAGGCACCACTTGCCTGGGTCACTTGGGGGGCACAATTGACTGCCTGCTCACAGCCCACCAGCCTGCCTCAAGGGGGGGCACAATTTGGGGTGTGGGTGCAATCAGTGCTTTTTTGGGGTGCCATTTCCTGCAGGCACTCCACTGTTCTTAGGTGTAAGGGCTCTTGACCCAAATCTCATAGGATTTAAAGCATATGTAAAAAGACACAGATAAAGCAGGAATGAGGAGTCAAGGTTCATGATCCCTGGAGAACCAGAATGTGTATTAAGAGATATGGTACTCTCAACCAACTGATATGCAGAAGTACAAGTCCAAACTGTCCATATTCACTTCCTGGCAGAATGCTGCTGCTGAGCGCACCGTGTGTCTCTTTCTGCTTGAGCAGGTAACTGCCTTCTTCCAGGTGGGGGAGGGGGAAGAGAGAGTGTGTGTGTGTATATGTGTTACATGGAGCATCTCCAAATCTTGGGTAGTATAGAGCTCTGTGTATATTAACTAGAGATTTCTCTCTTTTTTTTTGCATATTCAGCGTGCTAACTGAAAGTTTCAACTTTCTAGCAGGCCAGTCCGCTAATTTTTCTGATTTCATGAATTGGAGTTCAAATTTGTTAGAGGCTTCTGCTTTTGATGCGTCACCCTCCGAATATAACTGATATGGCAAAAATGGTCCTAATCTTGTTACACACAGTGAGGGCAAGGGGAGTCTACAAAGAGGCCAGTTCAAAACCAGGTCCGATCCAAAGAGTGATCAGTTCACTCAGAGAGGTTGTGAGACACTCCCATCTGTTGCTAGGTCAAATGAAACTCTTAGTCCAGCGTGAAATGCAGCAGGCATGCCGAGACTTTTCGTGTGTGTGTGTGGGTGTGGGTCTGTGTGTGTGTGTTTCCTTCCTTAGGCTGCAAAAACATCTGGTATGGAACCAATAAGGTTACACTGTATTTTTTCATATATATATGGGAGATACTGGACTGAATTTTGGCTAGTGCAAGTCCACTTTAGAAAAAATGTGTTTAGCAAAGCCCTTAGATGTGTACCTGTGATACGTTCAAATGTCATAATATGTCCTATCTCTACAGACAACTTGCTGGATTCTGTGCTGTTCTCATTGTGGCCGGTCTTGAGCTCTGGCCTCCCTTGTGCATCCCCCAGGCTATTTTGAGATATCCAGAAGGAAATGACTATGATTCACTGCTTGACTCTTTTTCTTAAACGTTTTTATTTTGGAAAGCAAAGCTTGCCAAGGCATGCGACTTCCTCCAAATCTTTCGAAACCGATGCTTTTTCATCTCTCTATTTAGCCATTTTGGAAAATATTGTTCCTTCCTTGTCTTTCACAACATGGTAAATACATATTATGTGTCCTCATTGATAATACTGAGAGGCAATAGATTCCGATCCGTAACAAAGACATGTACATCTTCTCACATCAGTGGGGGGGGGGGGGGGTTATGAAAAACCCACAACATACACCCCTCATCATTGTCTCATGGGCTGTGATGGAAAGTAGGGGAAAGAGCGGGATTTGAATAGAGCCTCCTATTTGAGGCACACTGGAGATGGATCACAGCTGTCCTTGGCATCAAATGGGTTCCTGAACATTGGAATTAATGCTTGTGAAGAGGGCAGTGGAATTTCAATACAGTGCCATATCCCTTGTAGTGGGTACTGCGATGGGGAGGCGGATGCACTATTCTCCTGTCTGTGATTTTTGACATTTCTTTTCCCTTTTTCTTTTCAAACAAGCAATGTTGCGATGTCTTTTCTGAACTGATCTTTCAGAATTCCATCACAGCTCCTTAAATTCCTTTTGAAGTCACTCCTGTTGTGATTCTTTTCAGGCAGGTAATCAGCCGGTGTTGACTTGTTAAGGGAAAAGTCAAACTTCTTTAGTTAGTCACTAAAATATTGCTACACGTATGATGTGCTCTTCTTCTGTTCTTTTGAATTATGCATTCTACAGAGCTGGCAACTTTGATAATAGCATATTGTTTCGATAACTCATTTGAATTTTTTCAAGAACCTTGTGGGTTCTCTGGTAGTTCTGGTCCTTCAAGTGGTTTTCATACCTGCCTTTCAGATTCGAAGAGTTCCTTCATAGGAAATGGTCTTCTGAAAAGCGATTTGGCTTGGAAGGCTGTGAGGTGCTGATACCTGCCTTGAAGACAATAATTGACAAGTCAAGCGAGAAAGGAGTGGATTATGTTATCATGGGGATGCCGCACAGGTAATTTAGTTCTTGGAAAAACTGATTACCAGGGAGGGTAAAGTTTGTAGGACTGTTGTTGGCTGGAGCTCTGGTACCTGAGCAGACCTGAGTAGAATATTCACCTCTACCATAGACTTCTTAATATACAACCTTAACAAAGTCCCTTTTCTCTCAACATCAGTACCCCATTCTTAAACTGAGAAATAATGAGTCACTTCCCTGAGGACACGAAGACTTTTAAGTGAATTATTAGTGGTTCCGCTTCTCCCGCTTACTGCAAAAGAGGAATTAAAGCAGAGGTGTCAAACACATTTCTTACGAGGGCCAGATATAACATAAATGTGACTTGGTTAGGCCCGGCCCTGTTGCAGGGAGGGTGGCTGCCTCAGCTAGTGAGCCCCCAGTAGGCTTCCCAATCCAGATTGGCACTGAGGGGAAGTGGCTGTCTCATCTTGAGAGGGCTTATCAGGCCCACGAGCCAGTTAAGGCCAGACTGGGAGCAAGGGGGGTGTTGCCTCAGCTGGCTCGCTGACCTAATAAGCCCTCTCAAGGGGCAAAATCCGGCCCCTGGGCTGCATGTTTGACACTCCTGAGTTAAAGGGGTTTTTTTCCAGACTGGCCCAGTCTGATACAAAGTCCATTTCTCCTAAATCTAATTGGTTTTCAGGGGGCGTCTGAACGTTCTTGCCAACGTGATCAGGAAGGAGTTAGAGCAGATTTTCTGCCAGTTTGACTCCAAGCTGGAGGCTGCAGATGAGGTGAGTACTTTTGCATGTTTGGGGAAGGATTGCATATTCTATAGAATTTTTGTTCACTGAATGGTGACTATTCTGTGCCTCACCCCACCCATCACCTTTTGAACATGTATTTTCGACAGTTCATCCTGTGCAACTCAAAAGCTTGCTTCCAGAATTTTTGATCCTGTGTGTGACTGACTCAGGAGTTTCCTTAATGTTGCTCAGAGCTCAGTAACTTTGCCTCAAGGGTAAAGTTGTGGCTTGCTCTTTTGTCCTTGTAACTGGACTCCAGGGTGAATGCTCCTGAGCTTTAAAGCTTCCGTTTCATGTGTGTATAAACTTCAGAAAAGGATGGGAACTTAAGAGACTATATCATTCCCCTTCCTATATGACAATGGCTTTAATCAGATCAGTTACAAGAGATTTTCAGCCGTCTTCAGGTGGTTCACAACAGCTGCTGAGTTCAGCTGTGATATGAAATAACGGTGATTCTTTGTCGCATGTTCAGGGGCCATCTACATTTTGGAATGGCAGTGCTAGTATTGAGTGTTTTGAAATCTCCAATCTAAATCGATCACCTCTAAATGTCTGCAGTCTCCTACATCGGCATGAATATAAGGTAGAAAGGGACTAAATAAAGCTGAGTAGTAAGGCAAAGTGCCATTTTCTCTAACTTCCTGTTTTGGATTTTTGGCCACTCTGTCAGAACTCAAAATGTGAATGTTTCTCGGTCGTCTTGAGGCTCTGAAAATTGTGGATATGAATCTCTTTCCCCAGGGATCGGGAGATGTGAAGTACCATTTGGGAATGTACCATCGAAGGATAAATCGTGTAACTGACAAGACCATCACTCTTTCATTGGTTGCAAACCCATCTCACTTGGAGGCTGCTGATCCTGTGGTTCAGGGCAAGACGAAGGCCGAACAGTTTTATTGTGGAGACACTGAAGGGAAGAAAGTAAGTCGGCGTGCAGTGTGTATCTGTCACCAATCATCTTTCTCCATGGTTGTTTGCACATGGTTTGTCAAAGGGAAGAGAGCATTGTTCATTCCCAATGTCAAAAAGTTCATCTAGAACAGGGAATTCCAAAGAGCAGAAATTGTAAGGAATTCCAAAGAGCAGAATTTGTAAGGAATTCCAAAGAGCAGAAATAAAAGGCTTTTGGATATAAGACCGTTTATTCAGACATCTTAGAAAGCACACACACACGACATGACAGGAATGAGACCTCCCGCCCAAACTACAGGTTATAATCGCATTTCAAATCCCTTCCCCCTCCCTGGGCCATCCAGGCCCATCTCATGGGAACGGAATGCTCATCTTGGTCAGCAAGATAAGCCATCCACCAAGGTTGTTGCCGCCGATTCTGGCCCACCGCCCGGCTGGAGGCATTCCGTCAAGGCCATCTGGCTGGGAGAGAACCAGGCAGAACTGCCATCCTTACAGGTAGGGAATCCTGTTTTCCTGATACTCAGGAACTCCAGCACCCTATCAGTTTCTACCAGCATGGCCAATTGGCCATGCTGACAGAGGCTGATGGGAATTGTAGTTCCTGAACATCTGGAGAGCCTCAGGTTCCCTACCCCTGATCTAGAACTAACTGTTCCTTCCACAGCCTTAAACTGGCATTGCTTGCAACCACTGCAATCGTGGCTGGGTCTCCAGTGCTGCCAGATTCATGATGAGCAATTTATGTTGCTGTTGTTGCTTTTTTTCCCCCTTCAAGGTGATGTCCATTCTTTTGCACGGTGATGCCGCTTTTGCTGGGCAAGGGATAGTTTATGAGACATTTCACTTGAGTGACCTGCCTTCCTATACGACCCATGGGACTGTTCATGTTGTGGTGAACAACCAGGTAATTTGTGGATCCTTTGCTATAATGTCGGCCTCTCCCCGTTCTTTCCCTTTTCCACTTAATGCGCCAAGAACATCTGACTGAAGTTTTGTTTCTCAGTTCTTGCAAGAACTTCAAAACCATTTTGGTTATGAAGTTTTCAGTTGCAGCTGTGTACTGACATGGGCTTGGATTTCTTGGTACTATTCTTAGAGAAATATCCGGATGGACCAGTTTAAAGGACATTCAGGCAGCCCAGTTGATGCTGTCTGAAATATAAACTGAGTTCTTATGCTGGTCTTTTTAATTGATAGTTAAACTGAGCTAATTCGTTGAATCATAGAATCATAGAGTTGGAAGATACCCCAAGGGCCATCAAGTCCTACCCCTTGTAATGCAGGAACACTTAATCAAAGCACTCCTGACAGATGGCAATCCAGCCTCTGTTTAAAAGCCTCCGAAGAAGGAGACACCACCACACTCCGAGATAGTGCATTCCACTGTCAAACAGCCCTTGCTGTCAGGAAGTTTTTCCTGATGCTTAGGTAGAATCTCTTTTCCTTCACCTTGAACCCATTACTCCTGATCCTAGTCTCTGGAGCCACAGAAAACAAGCTTTCTCCCTCACCAACATGACATCCCTTCAAATATCTAAACATGGCTATCATGTCACCTCTTAACCTTCTCTTCACTAAACATACCCAGCTCCCTAATAGTTTGGCTTGTTAATATAGCCCTCTTGTTAGTATTTGCTGGCTGAGTTTTATGTGGGGAACATCTGGTGCTGTTGGCCATCTTACTGAGCTAGTCTGGTTTGTGCCTCTTCTCTCATGTGCACACTCTTCAAAAACTCTTTCTCACCCATTCTCTTCTAAAAGGCATTTGTCATGTTGCTTGTTCCTTTTTGTATGCCCGTCTACTGATTCATCAGACAAAGAGTAGAAGCCAAATCCCAAAATGTTAAGCTTCTATCAGTTGAATAACTGGGGTTCCTTTTATTAACCTTTCCCCCCATACTATCTTTAACCTTAAATGCATAGAAATTATTAAATAGCTGGAGTTGAATTAAAAAAAAATCAGTGCACATGTCACAATTTTAACCTAGTCTGGTAAAGGCTGTTTTTTCTAGTAGTTAAGACTAAGGGAACACACCTAGATTCAGTTTATTCTTACTTACTGATTATTATTATTATTATTATTATTATTATTATTATTATTATTATTATTATTATTATTATTATTAATTCGATTTGATAAACCGCCCTACCCCCGGAGGGCTCAGGGCGGTGTACAACAAAACGAGAACAACCATAATAAAACAAATCGAATAACCCCAGTTAAAATACAAATCTTAAAACTATAGCAGCAGCAATCCACAATAAATAGTTAATAATTAATAATAAGGGGCGTCTGGCATCACACCCCAGCGATCAAGACCTGGGAGTGGACAAATTCTGGGAGGGGGCTGGCAGATGGTCAGATGGTCAGGTGCACAGCCAGTAAACAGGGCAATAAGAAGGGGGCGGAATCAGCGGCCGGTCCCCCCAAAAGCCCAGTGGAACAGCTCAGTTTTACAGTTTATGTTGTTAGGGGATCTCAATGTTTATGTTGTTTATGTTGCTAGGGGATCTCAATGCCACTGTTTCCAGTCCCCATTACCAATGGGCCTACCACCTATGTCTATGTTATTTCCATTTATTTTATTTACGTCATTTACAGTTTGTCTTACAGAATTAGAAAACAGTGTGTTGTGACAGTATTCTTCCATTAGTTTTCACCAGATTCTTGACACTCTGTTGTTTAAGTCATCAACTGTGTTTGTATTCAGTCCAGTGGTAAGAACACATACCGTCTTCTTATTTTTGGTCATTAGTGAACAGCTTCTAATTGTCCTCTCTAGATCGGATTCACCACTGACCCCCGCATGGCTCGTTCGTCTCCGTACCCAACAGATGTGGCCCGTGTGGTGAATGCCCCCATTTTCCACGTGAATGCTGATGACCCAGAGGCAGTGGTTTATGTATGTAATGTGGCAGCTGAGTGGCGAAGTACTTTCCACAAAGATGTCGTGGTGGACCTGGTAGGTGATACTGGTTCTGTTGGGGATATACATTGGAAATGTGAGGAAATGTATCAGAGGATGCAGATTATAGTAAAAGCCATACTAAACCTCTCAAGCTAGAAGTTGTTGTTTCTGCATTAACGTTTCCTGTTTTTATCCACAAACACAAGAAATTCATTAGGTTTCAGTGAATCTTGTTTCTAGCTTATATCGCTATGCGGTTCTAATTAGTTCCTCTGAATTTGTTATAGTAAGCATCTTGGAAGACTTTCCCCATTATATCTTATTTTCTCCCCTTTATCAGGAACTTGGATCCAAATTTCTTGCAATAATCTTGTCTCACCTAAGTCCATTTTCTGGAGAAAATTATTTATCTTTTATCTGATATTGACCAGCATGTTGCTCATATATAGTATCTTTATATGCACAGGCAGCCAAGAAAATCCATGCCAAAGTTATGCTTTCTGTTCTATTTATGGTGACTTTTACTGTGCTTATAAGGCTTGCAGATTGCTAACTCCATTTTTTCAAACTGGTTTTTAATCATTATTTTTATCATTGTTTTCTGTTAACGTTTGAATTTTATGTGTTATTTTTTAATTTAAGATTATAACAGCCTTTGGCCATTTACAGTAAACTACTGCTGTAGCAAGTATCTGTACATATTTAATAAGAGGGTTTTTTCATATTTTGTTGTGAAAGATGGAATATGTAGGTTGACTTTAGTGCGTTTTCACTCTTCAAATGTGACAGGTGTGCTACAGGCGAAATGGACACAATGAAATGGATGAGCCAATGTTCACTCAGCCATTAATGTACAAGCAGATCCGAAAGCAGAAGCCCGTGCTACAGAAATATGCTGAGACGCTGATCTCTCAAGGGGTGGTAAATCAGCCTGAGTACGAGGTACTGTAATTTCTGGTTGACAGTCAGTCTGTAGCCAGTGACCCGTTATAGCCTAAAGAAATACCTTTGTAGACCTATTTTGGGAGAAATGATTAAATGTGAGCACTTAGGCCAGAAACCATGCAAGCTGAAGCTTAAGTCCAACTTCATAAAGTAGCAAGTGTCTGGTATGTGGCGAGATTATCCGTCATTGAGTCCAAGAGGGGAGGGTGCAGCATTCAAAAGATGGCCTATTTCAGGATCAGTAATAAATGGAACTCAGTGAGCAAACTGAATAGGCATTCCAGGGAACTGGGAAGGAGGAAGCCATGAGCAAACATCCCCATGGTATTTTAATTGTGGCATCTTGCTAATATAAGAGCTGCTTTAAAAGATTCATCCCATTGGTGCTTCTGGCTGTTGAAGATCCGGAAGGTTCTCTATACTAGAATCCATAGCAACCCCCACCCTCCACTCCCTGGCAATTAAGCTCTAATTCAGTTTCATGTTGTGAAGTCTCCCATATTAGAGCTGCTGCCATTTTGGTCTGCCTCTTACTAAGAAGAAGATTTTGGATTTATATCCCTCCTTTCTCTCCTGTAGGAGACTCAAAGGGGCTTACAATCTCCTTGCCCTTCCCCCCTCACAACAAACACCCTGTGGGGTAGGTGGGGCTGAGAGAGCTCCGAGAAGCTGTGACTAGCCCAAGGTCACCCAGCTGGCGTGTGTGGGAGTGCACAGGCTAATCTGAATTCCCCAGATAAGCCTCCATATCTCAGGCAGCAGAGTGGGGAATCAAACCCGGTTCCTCCAGATTAGAATGCACCTGCTCCTAACCACTACGTCACTGCTGCTCCTAAGAGAAGCCCAATTCTGGCATTTTCTAATGGATGGAGAACAGTGCAAAAACATATTACATCAAGTGGTGAACATGGTCCTTGAGAGCATTTGTCTTCATTTGTAACATGAAAAGTGTCAATTTCACCATCTTCCTTGGAACTTCTGTGCAGTCTTTAAAAGAGCTTCAGTGGTTGTTCCTTTTCAGAAAATTCTTTGTTTGAACATTGGCTTTTTAAAACAGAGTCTTTGTTAGTCAACAGTTGATGCAATGCAAAGATAAAGTGTTGTCTCAATTGGCATATGGTGAGTGATATATATAAAATACTGCTCAGGGGTGGAGACGGAATAGGACTCTGTTTACTTAGAATGAGCTGGTGCCAGTATTTGTGCCTAGGGTCACTTGTGGTCACTCGTAACTTGCCCGGGCACTCTGCCTTTCAGGAAGAAATTTCCAAGTACGATAAGATCTGTGAAGAGGCCCATGCCCGATCCAAGGACGAAAAAATCCTTCACATCAAGCACTGGCTCGATTCTCCCTGGCCTGGTGAGTTGGGTGGAGCCGTGACTCCGTGGTAGAGCACCTGCTTGGTGTGTGGAAGGTCCCAGATTAAGTCCCTGACACTTCCAGGTGGTAGGTAATGGGAATGACTTTGACCTGAAGACCTTGCAGAGCAACTGCCAGTCAGAGTGAATAGTGCTGACCTTGACAGACCGAAAGTCTGACTCAGTATAAGGCTATTTCAGGTGCAGCACTCATGTGCATCGGCAGCTTCCCAGATAAGAAGTGTTTCCATTACTGGTGGATTACAACTGAGGCTCCTGTTACTAAAAGTGCTGATAAATATCACCTGCTTGATAAACAAAACGCCTCTGCAGTTAAGAGAAAGCCCCTTTATGAATGAGGCCTGCTCCAGATTCTCTGGCAGGCATGACCTTTTCGGTAGTTTTGTATAGTGTTGTTTCTCTGCCAGGTTTTCTTGCAAAGAAGATGGTGATGGGTCTGTGTTGCTACTTATTCCATGGGTCTGTGTTACTACTTATTACCAATTGGCCATGCCAGCAGGGAATTGTAGTCCATGAACATCTGAAGCCCCAGAGTTGGACACCCCTGACTTATCCTGTCCACCAGAGCTGGCATCAGTCAAACTGCTTTAATGCGCTCTTCTTTATTTCCCCAGGTTTCTTCACTCTGGATGGGCAGCCCAGGAGCATGACCTGCCCTTCCACTGGTCTGAATGAAGAAGAATTGGTCCATATAGGAAAGGTGGCCAGCTCAGTGCCTGTCGAGAACTTTACCATTCATGGCGGTATGATTTTCTAGATCAGCATTTGAGTTCTGTCCTTTCGGGGGTCTGTTTTTAATTCAGTAGTAGACTTGCACTAGAATGCAACTTCCACAGTCTCTAGCAGGAATTGAGAATGCTCAGGCTGCAAGGTGAATTGTGGAGAAAGCAACCTACTCCTAAAGTTGCTATTACCTATGCCAGTGGGCTGACCAGCTTGCATGGGAAGGACCAATATTATAATCTGAGAGCTTTGTGGCGGTTTGATTCATGGTGCTTATCTCAAATGTGTTTGTCCTGATTCAAAATGCAGCCCACACTCGGCTGACTACTGAGATTTTTATAAAAAAAAATTGAGAGCTCCAAGTCCAAAATATTTTTTGTTTAGTTCAAGTCTCTTCTTGATTCAAGTTTTGCAACCGTTTGAGCTCAGCAGGTGTTCCCCCTTTCTCTAGGCATCCTTAAATATGTAGAGACTCCACAAAGAATAGATCTTAGTTAGTTCATCTTCTTTTTTTAATTAATATGTAAAACAGACCCATTATGCATGGAGCACTTTCTGCGACACTATTCGCTCCAGTGTGGGGTCTCTTTGCATTTCCTTGTTTACACGCAAGGAGATGCCCCACTGTTTTCTGTGTGACTTGTCTGCCCTCACTTGCGGGTCACTACCCATTGATCACAAGACCGATGGCTTTTTTAAAAAGCCCTTTAAATTTTATATTGATATTCTTCCCTGGCCTGGCCTGGCCTTGCCTTGCTCCCTCCCTCTGCTGCAGTGCTGGAGGGTCAGGAGGGAGGCAGGTCAAGCACGATGGGCAGAGGAGGAAGATGCCATGACTGGGCAAGCCCCTGCTCCTCCCCCACCCCACCCCCAAAAAAGCAACAGGAGCCTGGAGGGTGGGAAAGGGCAAAAGGAAGAAGAGGTAGGAGTGCACAAACAGGGCCATATCGATATTCTTCACAAGAGCGCAAGATGGCCAACTTTTTTCTTTTGAGCTCTTTACATTTCATATCAATGTTGCTCATATCGCTATTGCAAAAGCTTGTTATCATTAATTTTTGTTTTTTGGGGGAAAGTTGGCCGTCAATCCCCTGGAAGTATCAGTGAGGAGGTAGGGGGTGGGGGAGACCAGAAGGAGCAGAAAACCCAAAGCAAGGGAGAGCATTGGTGTTTGCCCACTCTCAGAAACCACAGGGTTTCCAGGATATGCAGCGCCTAAGTGCGAATGCGACTGCAATGAAAATTCTGCTGGGAAAGGTGCCCTCACTGCGTAGCAGTGCGCCAGTGCATAATTGGCCAGAATCTCTGAACTCTTCAGTTTCACTCCACCTCCATGATTTTTTGCCTTTGACACCCTGAGCTTGGTCCTATCCTTCCTCCTCACTACCTCATGCGTACAAAGTATTTGAAGTCCTCTTAGGGTCATTCAGTTCAAATGTGGTGTTGTAACTTTCTAACATCATAGTACATTCTGAAAGTGGGTCACTGCAGCTTCTTTGAAGCAGGCTGTAAGCTACATTTGTCTCTGCAGGTTTAAGCCGAATTCTGAAAACTCGTGGAGAGATGGTCACTAACAGGACTGTAGACTGGGCCCTGGCTGAGTACATGTCATTCGGCTCTCTCCTAAAAGAGGGAATCCACATCCGACTGAGCGGGCAGGATGTTGAGAGAGGAACATTCAGGTAACTTTCTTGTATGAGGCCAGCATTTCTACATGTGCCAAAAAATGTACAAATTTCCATGACATTTCAAAGTACCAATACGCCTTGGTCTGCTGCTCTGATGGCATTCTAAAGCTGCCAACAGAAATACCTTGATCAGAGAAGTGTGAACATATTAAAGCTGCATTCCTGTGCAGGGTTGACTCCATGGAAGTCTTTTGATTTCACAGGTCACATAGGCAGACCTGACTCAGCACATGATCGAGCAGCATGGTTGCTTGGTTCTGATCCAGGCTTGTAACAGCTGCTCATTTGGTCACCTGTGATGAGAGACAGACCAAGCAGGGTCACCATTGAAAAAGCAAGAGAATGGGTTGATTCATGTTGTAACTTGGTAGTACGCCACAAGTAACTTGAGAGATTATTTGTGGACAGATAGGGCTAATAAATGTATTGTCGAAGGTTTTCACGGCCGGAATCACTGGGGGTTGTGTGGTTTCCGGGCTGTATGACCGTGTTCCAGTAGCATTTTCTCCTGACGTTTTGCCTGCATCTGTGGCTAGCATCTTCCTCTGAAGATGCCAGCCACAAATGCAGGCAAAACGTCAGGAGAAATAGCTTCTGGAATACAGTCATACAGCCCGGAAACCACACAACACCCCGGGGCTAATAAAGTATTTTTTTAAGGATTAGTATCTTTTGAAAACTTATCTGCAAGGTTGTTGTAAATAATTCCAATGCATAGCCCTCAGATAACATTTGCTGCCGTCTTTTCTCTTCAGTCATCGGCACCACGTCTTACATGATCAGAATGTAGATAAACGGACTTGCATCCCCATGAACCATCTGTGGCCAAACCAGGCTCCCTACACTGTCTGCAATAGCTCTCTCTCGGAGTACGGAGTTCTTGGTGAGTACACATGCCCTGCCGTCTCAAGCTGTCTCTTCGATAACATTCCACACACACACGGGTTCTAATTTGCTGTCTTTGCAGGGTTTGAGCTGGGTTTTGCTATGGCCAGCCCTAACGCATTAGTGCTGTGGGAAGCCCAATTTGGCGACTTCCACAATACGGCTCAATGCATTATTGACCAGTTCATCTGCTCCGGACAGGCCAAGTGGGTGAGACAAAACGGCATTGTGCTGCTGCTTCCTCATGGCATGGAAGGCATGGTAAGAACGCTGCTGAATATTTTTCTGTGTTGTTGGACCTTGCCATTAGGAGGAAGTGTATCGCCTAAGGAACAGAACATATAAACTCTGCTTCTATCTGTGAATCAGGAGCTCTGTGGCGCAGACCCAGTAAGCTGCAGTACTGTAGTCAAAACTCTGACCCCTTCCGCACACGCAAAATAATGCGTTTTCAAACCACTTTCACAACTGTTTGCAAGTGGATTTTGCTATTCCGCACAGCTTCAAAGAGCACTGAAAGCAGTTTGAAAGTGCATTATTCTGCATGTGCGGAAGGAGCCTCTGCTCCCAACCTGAGTTTGATCCCGACAGAAGTCTGTTTCAGGTAGCCAGTTCAAGGTTGTCTCAGTCTTCCATGCTTCCAAGACTGGTGAATATCCAGCCTGCAGGGGGCGAAGTGTAGACATCTGGGGAAGGCAATAGCAAACCACCTCATGAACATAGTCTGCCTAGTGAATGTCATGAGGTGCCATCACCCCATGGGTTCATAATATCCTGGTGCTTGCACAGCCTTTACCTTTTCAATTATGACATTGTAAAAGGCCACCTGAGAGGTTGGGACTTGGGCAGCCAAGAACCTTGCCCAAATTGTGTTTTGAGATAACATCTGGACCTTCTGTGGAAATGGTTGAATAGAAGTACAGGAGTATTTTTCATTCACGAATTCTCAAGGGCTGTTTTATAACAGTGATCCCAAAAGCCTCACCATGAGTGAGAATGAGGAAACGCGGATGTTTTCCCTTGCTTCAGGGTTTCCGCTGCTTCTAGTCTCCCCTCCACACAACCCCACTCCTTGCGGGCATTTCTGGGAGGATCTACAACCAGCTTTTGGAAAAAGCACAAAAATATTGATGTAACACAGAAACATTTATATAAGAATTTAAAGTGCTTTAAAAACAAAGCCAGCAATCTTGCAACAACCAGGAGTGACCCAGAAGTGGGGGCAAGCAAGCCGTGCTGCAGACAATGGGACACCTCCTCGCATGAAAACAGAGAAACGCAAGGAGACTCCACCACAACCTCACTGCAGAGTGAAGAGCCCTGATAAAAACACTGCATTCATAAATGGGCCTCGGGGGGGGGGGGGGGGTGGGGCTGGGGAGAACATCTGCTTCCCTTGCAAATTTTGAGTATAACAAAGAAGAAGAAGAGTTTGGATTTATTATCTCCCCTTTTCTCCTTCAAGGAGACTCAAAGGGACTTACAAATCCCTTCCCCCCGCCACAACAAACACCCTGTGAGGTGGGTGGGGCTGAGAGAGTTCCAAAGAACTGTGACTAGCCCAAGGTCACCCAGCTGGCGTGTGTTGGAGTGCTCAAGCTAATCTGAACTCCCCAGATAAGCCTCCACACTTCAAGTGGCAGAGCGGGGAATCAAACCCGGTTCTCCAGATTAGAGTGCACCTGCTCTTAACTACTACACCACACTGGGAGGAACAAAAGACCTGGGTGCCCGGGGTTCCCTGGGAAATTTCTGAGTTGCACATTTGAAATTTGGATTTTGCATTTAATGTACTATTGTATCGTAGTCCAAGGAAGCCCAATGCCAAGTTTTTGTTCCTAATAATTTTGACTCCTGTGTGCTTCTGAATTAGTACTCTGTACTGTTTAATTAAGAAAAAATCCAATCCCTGCGTGGTCTTGCTTTCTTGCAGGGCCCAGAGCATTCTTCTGCCCGGCCAGAGCGATTCCTGCAGATGTGCAATGATGATCCAGATGTCTTCCCGGTGAGTTGTGCAGCTGCGAGGATGGGCTCTCTGTCTCTTTTCAGTATCCTGTCATTCTTCTAATTATTAGAAGTGTCTAACTATGGGAAAAGGTCAAAGACCAATAGACAACATGGGGTTTTATATACTTGGATTCCCCAGGAATGAAGGAGATATGACTCTGTAAAGTTAACCAAAAGAGGTAGTAGGAGTATTGTGGGGAGGAAACCTGTTCCAGAAGCACAGGATGCTGAAAATAATTGATAGTAAGTTACTGAGAAAATTAAGGGTGCATCCGTGGGAATTGTTTGATAGACTTCTAGAGGGAAAAATGAGGAGGGATTGCTAATTTGGTCTCCCCCCTCCCCCAATTTTTGCAGGTTCTCAGCTTCTTTCCCAGAAACAGTGAGAGAAGGTCATTAGAGGCCCTTCCATATGTTAATGAGTCATTAACATGTGAAATTGCTGCAAAGCACAACAGAAGCCATATCCAGAACTCTCAGATTCTCAGTGAGAGAAGATTATAGCCAAGGCTATGATTTAACTCTCTGCCAGCAGTCAAGGAAGTGTGTGGTACAAGGGTGTATTGTACTATTGATTTTATGGGGAAGTTTTTGGATGTTTGATGCGTTGGCTCTGTCCATTTGCATGCCTCTTTTCTAATTGTTTCAAAACTGCCTGCCTCCTTCCCCACCCCCGCTTTTGCAGAAACTAGACGACTTTGACGTGCGCCAGCTGTATGACTGTAACTGGATTGTTGTGAACTGCTCCTCTCCAGCAAACTTTTTCCATGTTGTGCGGAGGCAAATACTTCTCCCCTTCCGGAAGCCGGTCAGTATGAAGAATGACTTCCTCGGCACAGAATGGGCACATCCTTAACCCCCTCCCCCACCCACTGCAACCTTGCCGCTGTAATTAAGGGCCAAGAGCAGCAGACAAGAGGAGGAAATGACCGTGAACATGTAGGCCCTCTTTTCCTCCCTGGTATTCCACAGAACTTCCGTATAGAAAAAAAAACATGGGCAAGGGGTGGTGTTCATTTCCAATAACTGGAATTAAACACACAGGTTATGTGACGTTTAGTAAGAGATTCTACTTTGTGCTTAATGTAGCTGAGGTTTACTTTGTGCTTTATAACTGAGATTTTTATCTCTCCATCCTCATGGGAACAAGAGGACTGTATAGTTTTGTCGGTCGTTCATATATTTGTAAATCAAGAACCTTTTCTTTAAAAAAGTAGAACACAAATGTAGAGCACAGCCTGGAGACCGATGCAGTGTTGTCGTTGGCATTGCAGTCCTTGAAAAATACTGAAAATTCTGTAAGGGCTCTTACTTGGCGGTGCCGAGCATGCTGTCCAGGGAAGGTTCCATTACCAACTTGTTAAACAAACAGCTGTGGATGGAATCATGACTTCCTCTCCACGTTGCACGCCTTGAGCTGTTTCTTCTGGTAAATCTTAGTGCGGCTCGTGCCTGTTCAGTTCCTGCGGTAAGGCCAAGTCATCAGCTGAACTGTGCTCTTCGTAGAGAGGCCAGCCTGTGTCAAGTCCAGTTGCCAGGGCAGCAGATTGAGGATTTCCTGATGACCTGAACTAAATTCTCCCCTTGACTTACATGTTAGCCATGCCCTCCTCTACATGAGGACTCCTCACATAGAGCCTTCTCCAGGCCTAATCACAAACCGTTTTCTGCTCCACTTAGCTACCCCGTGTTCCTTTCAGCATTGCAAAGGATGCAAACCTCAGGTTTGGCACAGGCACTCAAAACCTTAGAATTGTCACCTTAACATCATCTACAGCAGTGATGGCGAACCTACGGCACGGGTGCCAGAGATGGCACTTGGAGCCCTCTCTGTGGGCACGCACACACAGAGTTCATCATGTGGGGGGTGGAAAATCACACACACACCCCACACACATCTAGACTGACCTGGGCCACTGAGCACAACGTGCGCGCACCGCGGTGAGCAGGGAGTACTCGGCTGGCGGGCCTGGTGCCTGTGCTCCACGTGGCTGCTGCCCGATGGGAGGGGGCGCAGAGGAGGCAGAGATGCTAGAGAAGCACAGAGTGGTGCGCGCGGGACTTGCTGGAGGCTAGAGCAGCCTGGCCCCTGCTCAAGCGGGTGGGGTGGAGGAAGAGGGAGCCAACCGTTTTTTTCTAAACTAAAACCTCAGCATTCAGGTTAAATTGTCGGGTTGGCTCTTTGCGATAAATAAGGGGTTTGGGTTGCAATTTGGGCACTCGATCTCAAAAAGGTTCGCCATCACTGATCTACAGCATAGGAGTCAAACTCACGCCCCTCCAGATGTTATGGACTACAGTTCCCATCATCCCCTGCCAGCATGATGCTGGCAGGGGATGATGGGAACTATAGTCCGTAACATCTGGAGGGCCGAGAGTTTGACTCCTGTGATCTACAGTGTCATAAAGAACCCCAAGGTGTACCTCTGCAATCATGTACTGTCTCATTAGCAGTCCTAAAAAAAATCATCTTCTGAATGGAACATTTGAATTCCTTTAGCAATTGGGTTAGCCTTGCGTATTTTCACTTCTTCTTTTTTTAGCCCTGGTATTTTGTTGTTATTTTTTTCCTTTAAAAGAGATTTATCCAGCCTTTCCAACATTTACCTGTTTGACTTGCAAGCATGTTAAAACAGCACAAAATAAAACAAGTTAAATAACCTGGCGCATCTAATATCACAGCCTCAAAAACAAATATGTAGACAGCAGCTAAAAGCAGGTTAATATTAATTGTAGTTAAAAGATTAAGCAATGAAGATGGACTTTGCTGCGTAGCTGAAAGATGATGATGACATTGGCTGGTATATATGCTTGGAGGGGGAGTTTCTAATACTTGGGCACCTCTGCAAAGGAGGCTTGGTCTTTAGAAACCAAAGACAGGGACATATTTAAAAGAGCAACTGATGGACCGGTTCATAGGTCATTCAATATAAATGATGCAGTTAACTCAATCAAAATAACTGTGAATTGGACATGCCTCTGTTTACAAGCATAAGCTGATCCTTCCCCCAATAATCTTTATGCATAAAGCGTATTTCTGTATAGACAGTGTGTTGGGTCATATTCTGTTTGTTTAAAATGCCACCTTCCTTTGGACTTTGTTTGGGCTTTGTTGAGTCACAAGTATCGGTGATTCAGCACTTGCGCAAAAAATGTTTCCGTCTCACGTGGGCTATGACAAAGGATGTGTTTATTTTTTACTTCTTTTTATATTTAGCTGATTGTGTTCACTCCAAAGTCGCTGTTGCGTCACCCTGAAGCTCGGTCCAGCTTTGACGAGATGCTGCCAGGTATGGAAAGCTGAGGGAGGAGGCCTGTATTTGTCCAGGAGGATGATATATGACTCGGTAGTCTGGGTTATAATTGGCAACCTTGACGGTGGGTTCAGCTGTTCCCACTGGCAGGAGCTGACTAGCCGAGAAAGTTCGGCTTTTTTTTTCCTTTTCCTGATAGCTCAAGACAGCTGACTGACTTCTAAATTTTAACAGACGGTCTTGTCCCCCCATCCTAGATACTATTTATGTGATAGCTAAAAGCATAGTAGGGCAAAGCATAGTTCCAAAGGAGTGGCCTCATAAGACCATCATAGGATCTTTTTCTAGCTCTATGTAATACAGTGGGGAAAAGGCTTTCGCCCTGCTTTCTGTGTCACCTTGCTGAAGAATATAAGAAAATGGGGAACTGAATGTGACAGTAAATGAAAACATAAGAAGAGCTATGCTGGTTCACCCCAAAGGCCCATTTATCCAGCATTCTGTCCACGCAGTAGCCAATCAGCTGCCTCTAGGGAGCCCACTAGCAGAATGACTGCAACAGCGCCTTCCCATCTCTGCTCCCCGGCAGCTGACACAATGAGGCATATGCCGGTTTTGCTACTGGAGGGAATTAAGGTGCATCGTGACTACTAGCCACTGACAGTCCTGTTCACTATGAATATGTCCACTCCCATTTTTAAAGCCTTCAAAGTTTGCAGCCATCAATGAGCTCCACAATTTTTAACTACGTGTGGTGTGAAGAAGTGCTTCCTTTTGTTTCTCCTGAATCTCCCACCTTTCAGCTTCAGTTCTAGTGTTAAAAGAGGGGGAGAACACCTGTCCACTGTTTCCCCAGAACACATCATGTTATGGACTTCTATCCAGTCTCCCATTACTCCCCCTTTTTTCTAAGAGAAAGCCCAGTGATATTTGTATTTTTTAAGGAGTGCTACATACGTAAATGACGTATTGCTTTGCAGTGGACATTGGGCTGAGTAGTGACATGTCGTGCTTGTCCTGCAAGAAGAGGCGTGCACAGAAAGTAATTGTTAACATTTGCAAAGCTCAAGCATGGGAGCTTCTACTCCAAGGAAGGAAGCACTAGGGGGTCAGTCCCTCTGCTCAGTTCCTTCTCTGGCAGAGCAGAATGCTTTAGGGAAGTTAATTCTAGCAGCTTCTTGTTTCCGACTAGAAACTCTCTGAAGCACCCAATCTAATATCTCTTACCTGTCTGTAACCTGGAAGGAGGAGGATCTGGCCTCAAGGGGGACACTAACTGTTCCCTCCAGTGGCTGTGTAGGGTTTTCTGGGTTGTGTCTCCCCTAATGCTTTACCCTCATAAAACCACCAGACCGCACAGCCTAGAAAACCCACAACAGCCAGTTGATTCCAACCGTGAAAGCCTTTGACAGTACATTGTCCTGTTGACTTGTATTTGAAAGTCTGCTTAGATTTTTGTATCACTCATGTTGCTCGTGCAGCTGTTACAGCCTTGAAGAAATGTGTCATCCAAGATCAGCTTGAAAAGCCGCATATCTCTGCTCCTCTGCAGGCACGCATTTCCAACGCATCATCCCGGACAGCGGCCCTGCCGCCCAGAATCCAGAGGGAGTCAAGAGAGTGCTCTTCTGCACTGGCAAAGTCTATTATGAACTTACTCGAGAGCGCAAGGCCCGGCAGATGGAAGCAGATGTGGCTATCACAAGGGTGGAGCAGGTAGGAGATGTGTGAGAAATATTTCTGCGACCCAACAATCTTGCAAGATTATCTTACTCTGGAACCTCAGTAATTCTGATCCAAGATTTTAAACCAGAAGAAATTGTTAAAAGGAATCCTCCATCAGTTTTCAGACGGATACTCCCAACCTCCTTAGCACTGTGCAAACCAAGACTAGCCTTCTTTGAAGATTTTTAAACAGAGGCTGGATGAACATATGTCGGGAGTGCTTTGATTGTGTGTTCCTGCATGGCAGGGGGTTGGACTTGATGGCCCTTGTGGTCTCTTCCAACTCTATGATTCTATGATTGCTCCTCTGAACTGTTAGCAAAGGCGCTGCAGAGAATATTTTAGCCTTTCAGCTAAACTGTGTGGACTTAGGTGGAACCATTTCTGCATTCTGTACTTCTGTTAATGGCCTGATTGTATTGAGCAGCACTGTAAAGAATACAGAGGTCTTAAGCTGAAAGATTTCTGCAGCCATGAACAGTCCCCACTAAGCCTCACAGCTCTGCCGACATCCCTGCTTATATACGAAACGGGAATGTCAAAGGCTTGCCATTCATCTTTGCTTACAGAGGAATGGGATTCCTGCCATGCAAAACTGCAAATCTATTTTGAGCTTGGGATACATAAACCGACCCAGTCAGATGGTTTGTCCATCTGGTTCAGCAATGTCTGCTTTGACAATAGCTCTCCAAGAAGAAATAATATCTGCCACCTGAGGTCTGCGATACCATGGACTGCAGCTGGGATTGCTGATGTACAAAACGTGGCTTCAGCCTTTGAGCTACAGCCCCCCCCCCCCTTTATAGTTTTACAGTTGGGTGCTGGGTAGCCCCATCCAAACCCTGAGGCAGTTAGACCAGGCACCAGTGTGGCTTTCCAGTGACACAGGGAGCATGGAAAAGGCTTGAAACCTACCCACCCACCTCTTGCCACCACCGAAAAGCCCCATAAGATTTACAGGACTTACACCACCAAAAAGGTAGCAAAAGTCCAAGGGCCAGGGTGCTCCGTTCCTGGTCCTCAACCCTGGGAGGGAGCCGACTAACATTGGCTCTGCCCCCAGGAATGCCCCAGCCCACCCCACCCTCTCTCCCATGCTGGTGTCTGAACAAGATACCAGCTCAGCCCTGCCGCAGCCCAGACTTCTAGGTTCTGCGGTGGTGGGGCTGCAGGACAGGCGGCTGCCAGCGCATCTGTCCCCTCCATCAGGGCAAGTGCCCCCAGGAGGGCAAACACACCGGTGCATGGCCGTGCCATTCCCTAGAACCCTTTCCCCCTCCCACCTTTGGATGGGGCTGTAAGTATCCAAATTGCATCATAATGCAGGGGACGACACATTTCTTCTAGGGTTTTAAAAAAAGCTTCCCTGTTTCTCATGACATGGGATTTAAAGACCAAAGTTACCTTTTCTTTCCATTGCAGTTTGACTGTCGTGTGTCTGCTGTCCCAAGACTGATAATTATTAACCAAGGCCTTCTCTGTTCCTTGTAGCTATCTCCATTCCCTTTTGACCTCCTACTAAAAGAATTCCACAAATACCCAAATGCTGACCTGGTTTGGTGTCAGGAGGAGCACAAAAACCAAGGATATTATGACTATGTGAAGCCTAGACTCCGCACAACCATCGACCGCGCAAAGCCAGTGTGGTAAGCTTCTCCCTCTGGGGGGCTGGGGGGCAGAGACCTTGTTTTGCTCGCCTCTCTTGAGGGAGGCTGTAGATACAGCAATACGTCGTGTGCCAGCCTAACTTTGCCGTGGTGCTCAGCTGCTGTTCAGTGACGAGTGACAGGCGTTGTGCTGAGATATCTCTCTGCTTTCTCTGAGGTCTTTGGAGTTTGAAACTGCTGCCTCAGGAACCGGTTGGCCCTGAGTCCGAGCCTGAATCTCTGCTGTCCTCCCTGCTTTTAGGTACGCTGGACGTGAGCCTGCCGCCGCACCAGCCACAGGCAACAAAAAGAATCACCTGACGGAACTGCAGCGCCTCTTGGACACGGCCTTCAACCTCGACTCCTTCAAGGGCTTGTCTTAGATACACTTGGAACTGGTTCTGCAGCACACTGTGTGTGTGTGTGTGTCCCTGTCTGTCTGTCAGCTCAGCTCCTTTTTGCGTCCTTTGCTATAGACCTTGTAATCCTAACTTAAGACCCCTTTTATTAACTTCTTGTTTTGCTACTGAGCAACTCCCTCTTAAATCACCCTTCTCTAGGATGCTGGCTTTTTCTTCCGTGTCCTGCAAGCTCAGACCTTAGGGACAATCTGGCTATCACTCCAGCACAGTGTTAACAGCCTTTCCCCCACCCCACCCCCACCCCCCAGTCATCCAACCCAGCCTGCATTAACCGGCTCCACTCCTTCAGAATCAAGAGCCCCGGTAGGAATGGTACTTGCCTTCCAAATGACTTTTTGTCCGAGACTGATGGTTCCAGGTGTGGCGTGCACCACTTCCAGCTCAAAAATGATACTGGAAGCAGACAATTACTTTTGAATCCCAATCACGCACACATGCCCAGCTTGAAAGGCTAGAGGTGTTATCTTCACATTTGTTTTGCCTGATCATGTACTTCTAGAGCAGCACAAGCCTTGATTGGGGTGGAAGGGGGGGCACACATTATTCCTTTTTTTAAAAATACCACTGAATATACTGGGATAGCACCCTCACTCACCTTCCTTGTCTTCTGTGGCTTGCATTGCCCTTAGAGAAATGTACCAGGCCGCTGCAGATCAAACCTTCAAAGGATTCCTCAGATAAAAACTATGGACTGACCCAGCCAGGCACTGATCTGGTTTCTTGTTTTACAAAACCTGCATCCCTTTGTAGATGCTGTAGGCACCATAGCTTGCCTTGGAGTCTCCTGATAGTCATCACAGCCATAAAAGGGCCTTTGAATTTGCTTAGCTGCCATTCTCCAGTGCTGTGTCAAGGTAACGCTGTCATTGGTAACTGAAAATTCACTGGGTTTCCACCAATCAATATACGTGAGGAAATTTAGGCACTTAGATCTGTCCCTGTCTTTGATTGCAATTCTGCATCAGGAGCACCAAATTAATTTAATTCCTTTCGTTGCGTCACTTGAGAAGAATGAGGCTTTGCCCAATATTATCATACAGCTTTCAGTCCGGATGCACATTTCCCCCCTGCATGCTTGGCTGATGGTTCTGCTTATTTTGTAAGTCCCTTCCATCATGATTATTTCATTGGATCTGCTGTGATTTGGAGGAGCACATGTTCATACGGAATGAGGTTTTTCAAATAGCTGTCCACGGGAAACTTCCAAAGGCATCTGAAGCAGATAATCCTATATCGGAAGCTTCATACAGGCTGCTGCATGAGGCTGCCCCTCTCCCCACTGCACTGACCTGGAGTGTGTCCACCTTCCCTCCTTCTTCCCCAAGTGTTTCTTTAACACTTCCCCACAGGCTGTTCACTATTTCAAGATGCACGGAGAATGAGGGAGGAAAGCACACACAGCGTTCTATCTCCTCGGTGACTGTAAGATAGAGGCTTGCCCCAAATCCACCTTCAGAGCCATTAGCTGTGCACAGCATATTAATGGCTAGCCCACTAGCACCGTTCCCACCCTCCCCCAGCACCCCTGACTTGTCCAGAGCTTTCGGCCCAGACAAAACCTGTGTTGCTGGGTAGAAGGGCAGCTTGCTCTACCTCTGTGGGCTCAGACAGCAAGCAGAAGTCGGGCTGTGCACCGCTTTCATCCCAGAAATAACTTGCACCTCCTTCTCAGTGGCTTCCTCCTGGATTTACGCAGCTTCGCACACAGGGCTCCCCGTAGCCTGGCTCTGATCAGGGAAAGAGATCGTGCGCCACTGCGGCTTTAAGAAGGGTGTTCCAAACCTTGTCCTTTCTGTGGACCCTTCACATGGTTGGCAGGTGCTTGACTTTTCCAGAGTTGCCAGGGAGCAGGTGCCTTAGTTCTGTGCCAGGAAAGTTCTTGGTCATTTTTCTGAGCAAGGATCCAAGTAGGTTGTCTCCCCACAGGATGGTTAAAGGTTTCGACCCTATGTAAGGGCTAGTGTCTCTACTACATGGCTCCTGTGCCCACTGGAATATTACTTTAGCAGTGCTGATGTCCCACATATTTCACCCCAAATCCATAGGCTTAAAAGACAGGACAGTCCCAAACACCCCACTGTGTGGCTTTTATGTCAGAGACGGATGCAGAACCTGGATTATTTTTCTTGTCGCTGGTAGCGGCTTCCAATCACAGGAGTTACCTGGTGATCTTTGAGTAATAAGTTGACAGTGCAGCTGGGCTCTTTGCCCTGCACTGAGCGATTGTCACAAGACGGTAGGCAGAAACACCTGCACCAGTGACTTGAGATTGGTTCCCGCACCGGCTGCAGCCTGCCTTCCCCAGACAGAGCATCGTTCATGCAAAGATGCCCTTCTACACAAGTTTGCACCCATTCTGTGTCTATTTCCTGAGTTTCTAAATGAGGCCCGTACGTGCTCATCTCCCATATCAGAGCCTCCGGTCTCTTCCAAAAACAAATCTGAGCAATCTATGATCATCTGCCCAGCTTCTGGGCATTAATAGGGGAAGAGCTGGTTCCTTCTGTCCCCTCGCTTTCTTTTGTGTGTGCTGCCAGCCATATGAAAAATGTGTGCCATCTTGTGAATAAATTTTTTTCTATAATATATGAATCTGTGCTGTTTCAGTAGAGGGAACAGCATGCTCCAAAAGCGATGCCCAATGGAAAGAGAGGCTGTTGCAAACTGGGGCTCTGCTGGTGATTTTTCTTTTCCCTTTTTAGCTCTGCAGAAGAAGGATCCCCATGTCTAACCTTTGCTAAAGCCAGGGGGGGCAGCAGGAAAGGGAAACTGCCTGTTCTGAGCTAGCACACTACCTGGGGGCTCTCCACAAACTCACATACAGATTTATTTATTTTGGTTTTAAAACACAGTCAAACGGAGATGTGTCTGGCTTAAACAATAAAGCCTGATCTTCTGGCCACGTGTGTCCGGCTTGCTCAGTTGTCTGAGGTTTTGTTCAGCTTACAACTTAGCGCACTGCTGTGAAATGTATTGTAACAATGGCTTGAGCCTTGCCTGTGCTTGTAAGAAATAACTCGGCCAGCTAGACCACAGTTAGCATGCCATCCTTCTCCAAACATCATCTCTACCAAAGGTTTCAGAATCATAGCGTTGGAAGAGACCCCAGGAACCATCGAGACCAACCCCCTGGAATGCAGGAAAACACAAAGTACTCCCGACATATGTTCATCCAGTCTCTGTTTAAAAAAAACTCCAAAGAAGGATACTTCACAACTCTCCGAGGCAGTGAATTCCACTGTTGAACAGCCCTGACAGTCAGGAAGTTCTTCCTAATGTTTAGAAAGGTGGAATCTCTTTTCTTATAGCTTGAATCCATTAATCCATAAGAAGTCCCTTGAATTGCTCCTGGTGGGGAGCTTTGCAAGGTATTCTGCAGTCTTATCCCCTCTGTGAAAAGGTAGCATTGCTGCCCCTCCCAAAGAAACCTTCAGGTCTCCTGCCCCCAGAGATAGTACATCTATTTGGGATTGTCTCTGAAAATCCAGATGGTCAGTAGCATCCTGAAGTGTATGGGCTGACTATGAGTTCTTTTAAAAGGGCTTTGGTTGCAAGCGTACTTCCATTTAGAAATTCCATAAAGAACTGACACAAGAAGGCAAAGCACACAGCGAGGCAGGTTCCGTAGCACAGCCCACCACCAACCACTTCACTGCAGCCCGATTGGGCCTGGCTTGTTCATGGCAGTCCTCATTTATCACAGTCCCTTTTGGAAATTGCTTACAAGTTCCTCTGTCATTCTAGGATAGCATTCTGCCCTCACAGCACTAAGCAAACAAGTGGTCTTTATGGTGAGTGTTCCTGATGTATGAAGGTGAGTTCAGTTATGCCCCAGTGACCAGGCATGTGTTGGGTGTGTCGTGTAGCTCAGACTTGAATCCCACGTATGAAAAGCATGAACCTCACGGTCTCTCCAAGCAAGTTGCTTTGGATGGAACAGTTTAATGGCAGTTTCTAGTCAAGATTCATAACTATGAGAATTCTTGAACTGGCCAACAAAGTTTGGGTGCTACTACTAATTCTTAGTTGCAAAAGCCCACTTAAGAAGAGGTGGAGTTTGGATTTATACCCCACTTTTCTCTCCTGTAAAGAGACTCAGGGTGGTGTACAAGCTCCTTTCCCTTCCTCTCCGCACAACAGACACCTTGTGAGGTAGGTGGGGCTGAGAGAGTTCCAAAGAACTGTGACTAGCCCAAGGTCACCCAGCAGGAATGTAGGAGAGCGGAAACGCATCTGGTTCACCAGATAAGCCTCCACCACTCAGATGGAGGAGTGGGGAATCAAACCCAGTTCTCCAGATTAGAGTCCACCTGTTCTTAACCACTACATCAAGCTGATACATGCATTTATTTTACATCTTCATCAGGAAAATGTGATTTGGTTTGGGGTAAGCACAATGAAAATATGTATTTGCTCAACTTGTCAAATTCTGGTGTTTTGTTAATATGAGGAGAGCTGTAGGAGTTGGGGTCCTGGTCTGCAGAAGTGTGCCGCCCCCCCCCCCCCCCATTCCATAGTCTGTTTTTTAATAATATTGGAGGCTCCTGGATGGAGATTTGTAGAAAATAATAGAGATCAAGCGTGTGACAAATTTTCTGTCTGATCCAAACCGTAATATTTTATATCGGTGACTCCTCAGTACAAGTCCTGACTGGGGCCAGGATATAAACCAGTATGTAGCCCAAAGGTGCCCAGCCTTGCTCAGCTTTTCTGGAATTTTGAGGAAAGGTGACAGCCAACGCCACAAGTTGCTGCTGCAGGTGTGAGTGTGTGGAACCCATCAGAAAATAGCTGTCATGGAGGCAGGAAATTAATCAAAATGCTAGAAGATTTTTAACTATGAGCTCTTACCTCCTGAGGTAGACATTAGCTATATTGGTTATTTGATTTAGAGAAGAAGAGTGTCAGAAAATACGGGGAGGAGGGGGGTGCCATGGCACCTATAGTTAACCTAGGTAAACTAAGTGAAACCAAATAAAGACTATAGACATTAGCTATAATCACATTAGCCGTTTCCCACTTGAAGAGCCCTTAATTGCTGTAATGTGAAGACTCACTGAGTTGCAAATATGCTTTTGTCTTATGAGGTGACCTTGGATAAATATCAACTCAGCTGAATCCTCTTTACCTGCAATATGAGAACAATAGTACTAGCTTTACTTAACAGGATTGTTGTACGGATCTTGCTATTAGCTAGTTGGTAGCAAGAGTCATCCCATAGGAAGAGATAATAAAACAAGGCAGATGATTCTGAAATTGGTCTATTCACAGTGAGCCGAGTGCCCTTTAAAGACAGTAACAGTGGGGGGTGGGGGGGGGGAGAGAGAGAGAGAGCGCACAAGGGAAAAAGAGTCATTATCTTGTTCTCTGTTCTGGAACAAAACAGCAGCTGAGACTTAATTGCCATTTCACTAGCAGGACAAATAGTACAGAAATGAATTATTTTGCTACTTAAGAAAGAAGTAGACGGATGGGGCCGTTTGAGGGGGAAAGTAAGCATGAATTCCCCTTTGGTCAGCATGCCAGGATCTGTCAGCCTACAGAACAAAGAGAGCTAGGGACCCACATTTTTCAGATCTGCCTGATCATTCATGTCGTGTTACAGCTAAGGTATTCTGCAGGGGGCTTACCAGGGTACCCTGGGTTGGCATATTGTTATTCAAATCTAGATAATATGTTACTGTGGTTGTCCTGCATCCACTGATATGTGCTGCATGGAAATCAGTATTTACAAGCTGTAGCTGCTTTCTGGTGGAAACGGCTCTGGCAGAACATGTTCATTTACCAGCAAGTCTGTGATCTATGCAGGAAAAATTTGCAGTGCTTAGGATGACCCATAGAAGCACTTAAAACAGTTCATTGGCTATCTGTGTGAAAGATTTGTTCCCTTGTGAATAATAATGATCTTTCAAGTTGCCTGAGAGCCTTTTCTGTAACCTCCAAAGAGCTTTTGGGGCAGATGAGATGCCTGAAATCTCAATGTAATGGCCCCCCAGACTACTGTTTTGTCCAAGGCACCACTAGATGGCAGCAAAACATTAGCATAGAGGTGAGACGTTATTGGCCCAAAGGGGCACTTCAAAGAGGTTGCAAGCTTTTGAGCTTTGTTTGAAATGTTGTTCACCAAAATTTAATGTTCATAGCATCAAAAGGACCTTGTTTGACTTAAACACGACTTAAACATGTTTTGCCTAAAACAAGGCAAAAGGATTGGTTTTGTTTTCCAAAGCTGGGCTATGTTACATGCAGCATTCATACGCATTTTCTGAGGTACAAACATTGCCCTCAGAGTGGCTCAATGGCCACGTAGTAGTAGTAGTAGTAGTAGTAGTAGTAGTAGTAGTAGTAGTAGAAGAAGAAGAAGAAGAAGAAGAAGAAGAAGAAGAAGAAGAAGAAGAAGAAGAAGAAGAAGAAGGAGGAGGAGGAGGAGGAGGAGGAGGAGGAGGAGTTTGGATTTATCTCCCCCCTTTCTCTCCTGCAGGAGACTCAAAGGGGCTTACAATCTCCTTGCCCTTCCCCCCTCACAACAAACACCCTGTGAGGTAGGTGGGGCTGAGAGAGCTCCGAGAAGCTGTGACTAGCCCAAGGTCACCCAGCTGGTGGGTGTGGGAGTGTACAGGCTAATCTGAATTCCCCAGATAAGCCTCCACAGTTCAGGTGGCAGAGCTGGGAATCAAACCCGGTTCCTCCAGATTAGATACACGAGCTCTTAACCTCTTACGCCACTGCTGAGCAAGTAGTTCCTTCTTTGCCAAGTATATACTTAGTGCCTCCACCAAAGCTTCCTTTGCCACACAGTTACATCATCAGGGTGGTGGACACTCTAGGTGGCTTAGTGTGGATGACGGTGGTTTAAATCCTGACTCAGCCCAGAAGGAAGCAGATGAAGGGACTGGGCAATTCTTGCTCTCCAGTCTGGGGGCAAAGAACAGTGGTGGCAGAATGGATTGTTACTATCCTTGCTGGGCAAAAGCCCCACTCACTTTCTAAAAATACTTGGGGGGACATGGAAAAGTGTAGGGAAATGCCTTGGCTCCCACAAGCATCATGTTGGCGACCCCTGTGCTATAAGAACATAAGAACATAAGAACAAGCCAGCTGGATCAGACCAAAGTCCATCTAGTCCAGCTCTCTGCTACTCGCAGTGGCACACCAGGTGCCTTTGGGAGCTCACATGTAGGATGTGAACGCAATGGCCTTCTGCGGCTGTTGCTCCCGATCACCTGGTCTGTTAAGGCATTTGCAATCTAAGATCAAAGAGGATCAAGATTGGTAGCCATAAATCGACTTCTCCTCCATAAATCTGTCCAAGCCCCTTTTAAAGCTATAAAGGTTTGTGGCCATCACCACCTCCTGTGGCAGCATATTCCAAACACCAATCACACGTTGCGTGAAGAAGTGTTTCCTTTTATTAGTCCTAATTCTTCCCCCCAGCATTTTCAATGAATGCCCCTTGGTTCTAGTATTGGGAGAAAGAGAGAAAAATGTCTCTCTGTCAACATTTTCTACCCCCATGCATAATTTTGTAGATCTCTAATCATATCCCCCCTCAGCCGCCTCCTCTCCAAACTAAAGAGTCCCAAACGCTGCAGCCTCTTCCTCATAGGGAAGGTGCTCCAGTCCCTCAATCATCCTTTTTTGTTGCCCTTCTCTGCACTTTTTTCTATCTCCTCAATATCCTTTTTGAGATGCGGCGACCAGAACTCGACACAGTACTCCAAGCGCGGTCGCATTCACCGCTTCTATATAAGGGCATGACAATCTTTGCAGTTTTATTATCAATTCCTTTTCTAATGATCCCCAGCATAGAGTTTGCCTTTTTTTCACAGCTGCTATGCATTGAGTTGACATCTCTACGGGAACTACCAACCAAGACTTCTAAATCCCTTTCCCCGGTCTGTGACTGATAGCACTGGACCCCTGTAGCGTGTATGTGAAGTTTGGATTTTTTGCCCCTATGTGCATCACTTTATACATTTTGCTACATTGAACTGCATTTGCCATTTCTGAGCCCACTCATCTTAATTTGTCATGGTCCGCTTGGAGCTCTTTTTTTGCAATCCTTTGTGGTTCTCACCAATTCCTACATAATTTGGTATCATCTGCAAACTTGGCCACCACGCTACCCCCCCCTACTTCCAGGTCATTTATGAATAGGTTAAAGAGCACTGGTCCCAAAACGGATCCTTGGGGGACACCACTCCTACATCTCTCCATTGTGAGAACTTCCCATTTACACCCACTCTTTGTTTCCTCTGTTTCTCAACCAGTTTTTAATCCATAGGAGGACTTCCCCTCTTATTCCTTCATTGCTGAGTTTTCTCAACAGTCTCTGGTGAGGAACTTTGTCAAAAGCCTTTTGGAAATCCAAGTAGACAATGTCCACCGGTTCACCCCTGTCCACATGCCTGTTTACACCCTCAAAGAACTCTAGTAAGTTTGTAAGACAGGATTTGCCTCTGCAAAAGCCATGCTGACTCTTTCTCAGCAGGTCTTGCTATTCTACATGTTTAATAATTTTATCTTTAATGATAGATTCTACTAATTTACCAGGAACAGATGTCAAACTGACTGGCCTGTAATTTCCCGGGTCCCCCCTAGATCCTTTCTTAAAGATTGGTGTGACATTGGCCATCTTCCAGTCTTCAGGGATGGAGCCTGATTTCAGGGATAAGTTGCATATTAAAGTGAGATACTATCTTTCACTCCCGTTACAATTCTTGTGCCACTAATGCAAAATGGTAGTCATGTCTGAAGGGTAAAACAGGACCTGGTGACAGAACTATTTGTGCCATTACTTCTGGGTAATGGCCATAAGTAGGAGAATGGAATGGCCCGTGTTCTGTGGGGGTAAATTCTGAATGCAAACACAGCTACTCCTTCAACTCGAATTTGGCCAGTCCAAACTTGCAGCAAGGGGTATTTTCAGAAGGTCTCTCACATACATGGGCAGTTTGTGCTGACAGCTTGATGGCCTGATAATAGGATCAGCGGGGTGGGGAATCTTTGGAAGCAGAAGCTGCTCAAAATCTTGCCTCCCTTCCTTCTATGGCCAAGGCTGCGCCTCCCTAGTATATATCCACTCGCTCTCCTTGCTTGAATGTTTTTTTTTAAAAAAAGCTGCATGGTGCTTTTTATTAAGATCTACGAACATGATGTAAAACAGCGTGCAAGTTTTCCAGTTCTCCAGAACACTCAGGTCCCTTCCGCACTCGCAAAATAATGCGTTTTCAAACCACTTTCACAACTGTTTGCAAGTGGATTTTGCCATTCCGCACAGCTTCAAAGAGCATTGAAAGCAGTTTGAAAGTGCATTATTCTGCATGTGTGGAATGAGCCTCACAAAAGTATTTTGATAGTGGGAGATGCACCTTTCAGGCTACAGTGTTAAGACCTCAGTACATCCTGTCAGGCCCATAGCCTCGGTGCAGCAAAAGGGGACTCAGTGCCATCAATTGTTTGTCATGCCCCTCCAATCAGCACTAGGGATTGATGTGAAATCTGCCACAAGTCTTTCAAGTATAAATTCTCTATCTATGTAAAGGCGAAAAGGAAAGGGTTGAGGCAAAAAGGTGTGAATCTTTCCAAGCGTGAATTCTCTTGCAATTGGCTAAAACAGAACGAATAGTTAGCAAGGCTGAAAAAGCTTGCAAGCAATGAAGTATAATTATGTTGGAGTAAAGAGAAAGGGATTAAGTAGTGAAGAGGTAAAATCATGTTGTACTAGAACTCTGAACAAAGCAAAGAAAAAGACAGAGAGGCTGGACAGTGTTCCACAATAGTCCTAAAAAACTCTTATTGCTGGGGAAATTATTTTTGACAAGGCAGGAGACATATAACAAGGCATTTAGGCCTAGAGGTAAGTGAGCACAAATCTTTTGCTCATTAATGTGACCTTACAGAAATCTTATTCACAGGGGCAGGTTGTGGTTTTTTGAATATTGGAAGTCTCATTTGGAATCAGTTTCATAACTTAATCCTGTCAGAAAATGGATAGGTTCCTAATTATAACCCAACAATAGCTAAGTTTCAAGCATAGAACTGCAGCAGACATCAAGAGTTTTTAGAAAACTGGATTAATTTATTCTCCACACAGAGGTACAGAAAATCCCAATCTCAGTTTGTTAACCCCCAAACAAAATAAGATAGGCATGTGATAGGTGCTCTTGGTTTGAACACTCTGTTTTGAGTGACAGAGCTTTCTGTTTCCTTTACAGAAAATTGGTGGAGGAAGGAAGGTTGTATTTGCAATTTCAGATGTCAACAACTAGAAGAAAGGCTCCCACACTTTAATTCTGCAAACTATGGCTCATTCCGCACACGCAGAATAATGCACTTTCAAGCTGCTTTCAGGGCTCTTTGAAGCTGTGCGGAATGGCAAAAACAGTTGTGAAAGCAGCTTGAAAGTGCATTATTTTGCGTGTGCGGAATGAGCCTATGTAAAATTGTTGATGTATTTTTATAACACTAATAGAGAACAGGACTACAGTTTATGCCACAGTGTATGTTATTGCAACATGATCTTACAGCATTGTTTTCATTTTTTGTGCTTCCATTTTCTGCATTGCTTGGCATAGTATAAAAACTTCAACACTTCACAAAGTGCAAAAAAGCAGCCCTCGTCCTGTTGCATGCATTAGAGATCTCTCATTACATTCCTTTACACCATGTAATGCACCTCAAGTAATAGTAAATAGTGATGGGTGCCCCTCTAATATACTAATTTGCCCATCCATTGATAATCTTTTTCTGGCTATGGGCCTGCATCTCGTGCAGTCTTGAACTGCACACCTGAAACCTCTTGCTTGCATGTGTGAATCTGCGCAGTGACTATGAACAGCACAGTCATGCTGGCAGCGGCACAGAGGCCGCTCAGTTCAGGCTGGCCAATGCCGGGTATGGACATCATCCATCACTTCTTTCCCTGCTGCTCCCAGCCCTGGTCCTAGTTAAATGACCCCTGCATGCCCCTGTGCTTTGAAAAAAAAATTCCAATCTCCCTACCAAGGCTCTAGCAGAAGACTTTCCCTGTGCTTTGGAACTAGAGGTGGGTGGGACTGAAGTTGGGATCTTTCCCAGGCTGGGCAGATATTCCGCTTCTGGGTTACGGTCCCATCCCTTGGGTTTAGCTTCCTACTGAGCCAGGCATCAGCTGGGAGTTGACCTTGAGTAGTGAGAATGGTATCTGCAGATCCTTCCCCCCCACCCCACCCCGCCGCACCGCACCAACACGGAAGCTTGCCTTTCCAGCCTTTTCAGAAAGGACATGCATCATCCTGACAAGGTGCTTTTCAAAGAGCCTGTTTAGCCGACGCAGACAATTGGGTCTCTGCATCATCTATTTTGTCAGTGTTGGTGGGTTGCGTCTGTCGAATGCAAAGACTCAAATGCGGGATCTGAACATCTGCATTCGTGCAGGGCTTTCGTATGGGGAGCTCTGGGGGTGTAATTTGACCCTAAATAGCAGCTCTGGGTGGTCCTTGTTTGACCCTGGCCCATGGCGTTGGAGAAAGAGAGTTTAACTCCTTCCTTCAGCTGCCAATTTCCCCCATGGAAATACCCCTACCCCACATCATTCCTCTGCTTTAAGCTCCAGTAGGGCAAAAAGACAGACATCTTTTCTTTAGAACATTTTCATCCTGCTCTTCTTGGGGCCATCATATATATTGTTTTGTTCTCCACTCTATTATCCTCACAACAACCCTCAGAGGTAGGAGGTCTTCATAGTTTCCATGCTGTGTAGCTGTTTAGGCCAGCTGTGGAAGAAACAGCTGCACACTAGACCACTTGATCAACAATTATATGTCTGTACAAACCTGTTTTTCTTTTGCCTACCGAGTGAGGGGAGCAGCAGAGGAGGCAGGATTTTTGAAATAAGAAAAAACACGGGCGGTAGGAATGCAGACTACAGTCCTTTTCCCAGGATTGTAGCCTGCATCCGTACTGCCCAGGTGCCCCCCCCCTCCTGTGGTCGCTTTCCAGGTGTTAAAGGACACGTCTGGTGTTCAAACCAGCATCCCAGTTCAGCCCTAAGAGACCCCAAACACATTTGCCCTCTTCCGGGCCTTATAAAATATGCAGCTCCTCCCAGCCTCTACAGTGAATGGAAGTTATATAAGTGCTGCCAGGTTCTTTTCAGCAAGGACCCAAGCCAATCCTCTTTGGATGGCACGGGGAAAGATGGTTCTTTGCTCTTCCCTGGATGCTATGCTGCACGATGCAGCACAGCAGGCAGGGAGGGCTATGAGGCTGCATGTGCCGCTGCCGCTGACCTTGGAGTCGTCTGGAACAGGAGAACTTGTGGGCAAGGCTCCAAGCAGCCTTCTCCCTCCTGCAGACAGGGCACAGACATGAGTGCCTAAGACAGCCTGGCACTGCCTCTGTTGCACACTAAACAAGCTGCAGCTTCCATCAGCCTGCGAGATGGCATCTGTCTTAATTACGCCCTGGGATGTTTTAAGGTGGCACCAAGCCCTTTCCCACTCGTGCTGTTGTTTTTTCTTCTCCCTCTTGGGATTCTTTCCTACATATGGCAGCAATGGGCATAGTTGCGCCTTCTCCCAAAGCAAGGGAACAAAGAAGGAGATTCCCCCAACTCCCCTCCTCACCTCTGCTTTGGAAGACATGTCTTGTTTTTGCAAGGAGCATCTTCTTGGCAATCGCTAGGAAGCAGCAAAGGAAGGGTTTGCTCTGTGTTGAAGAGAGACAAAGGTTTGGCTCAGAAACTGAATATGATGCACAAAAGGTGGAACTAAAAACCCCTTGACCCTCTTTTAACAGCTGAGGGAGTCTCCTGGTCCACACCCTTAGGCTGCCTCCACACATCACTGGAGATTGTCCAGCATTATGTAGCAGCTATCATTCTGAGCTGCTTTGTGCACTCTTGGAAAATCCTGTTGCAAATTACTGGAGGGGGGCAGTATTGGATTGAACACACCATCATTGCACCACCAGTGACCTCTTGGCATCTGTGCAATGATGATCCCCTCCCAATTTTCTTCTGCTACAACCAAACAGCCGGGGGGGGGGGGGGGGCGGGGGGTTTCTGGCCAAAGGGAGACCTGGAGTCCCTAACTGCCATAGTGGATTGTCCTACAATGGAGGGATGCAATCTTTCTTACTCTGGGATTCTTAGCGTGGGATTGTGGGCCCAAGAGAAGTAAGGGTGAGACCAACTCATACTGTCTCCTATTGTAATGCATACAATGAACCACTGCTTTCTTTAACCCCTGACTGCCTTCCCAAATTATAATATTATATTATTTAGCTGTGGTCCAGTTCTTATACAAAATGAAATGGTAAACTTTTGACTACACTACTTTAATCTACAGGTAGCGGTCTTACCTGAATGAGTGCCCCCTAGGGAGAACAACATAGTCTATGCACATAGTCCATGCACAACACTTCTTCCTGAAATCTAAGTGTATGTTAATAAGGGGAGGGTGGGGATTGTGTTATCCACCTGCAGTCTGAAGAGATACAGCCCAGAAACAGGTGAATCATCTTAGTTGCTGTTTGAAGGAAGTAAGCTTGTGGTGTACAGGAAAGGGGGGCAAATATGGTTGCTGTCTAGGGGCATCAAAGTGGGGAGTAGAGGCAAGGCTCAAATTCAGCTGAGGCCATGATGCTAGTATCCGGCACCCTCGTTCCTAAAAGCTGCCTATGAGACCCAGCTGTTTATATCAAGCCAGATGGGTGTTATGCCGTTGGCAGAAAGCTGGTCTAAAAGACAGTAAGACATAAAAAGACCTGTGTCAAAGACACAAGAAAAATTCAACCGCTAGACTACATCATAATCGTAACATTGGTACGTAGGGTGCCATCAAGTTGCTGCTGACTTGTAGAGTCCCAGTAGGGTTTTCAAGGTAAGAAACTTACTGAGGTGCTTTGCCATTGTCTTTTTATTCTTTCCCATCCATATTTTACCAGGATCAAACCTGCTTAGCTTCAGGGATCCAATAAGATTAGGCTAGCCTGGACCATCTACATCAGGGCAAAACAACATAATATTGTAAAAAAAACCCACAATCATACCCACAACTTGGCAATCTGTGTGGGAAAAAGGCTCACTATTTGTTTTTGGTTTTTTTAATAAAAGGTAGATAGCAGTAGTGGTCCCTGGAGAAAATCCAAAACAACAATCAAAATATTTTAGAGTCAATGACAGGTTCCTTCAGTATGCCTTGAAACACGTTTTATCTATCCAGCCCTTTAAATACTTAACATCCTGGCTGACTAAGAGCTCTGAGAAACTCAAACGTTTGCACTCACAAATTTCTTGAATTTAATTCATCCTATTAAAAAAATATTTTGACATTGTAGTTTACAGATAAAGCTGTATAAATCAGCTCATTCGGGTCCTATGAGAACTTTGTGTTGCAGTAGGAAAGAGGTTGTTAGTCAGTGCTACAGTGCTGTGTGCTTTGCATGGTGAAGCTACTAAGCTCAACCTCTCACACCGCCAGATAAATGATCACAAGGAGCATGAAAGACTTTTCTCTGCCACAAGTGACAACTGAACTAGATGGACTTGGTATGGCTGCTTCATATGTTCAAAAAGGGAAGTGATAGAGCTTCTGCAGCCTAATCAGTTATTCGTGAGAAGCATTAGGAGGTCAGCCAAGTAAGCAAGTAACCCTGAGGTGTCTGAAAGGTGACACTATTCTGTTTTGTTATTCCCTGCCATTTCATGGAATCATAGAGTTGGAAGAAGCCACAAGGGGCATCACGCCCAACCCCCTGCCATGCAGGAATACACAATCAAAACACTCCTGACAGGTGGCCAACCAGCCTCTGTTTAAAAACCTTGAAAGAAGGAGATTCCACCACACTTTGAGGTAAGTATTTTCCTAAAACCAACATGATGTCCTGGTTAAAGTGTCAGACTAAAACCCAGGAGACCAAGGTACAAATCCCAACTTGGGCATGGAAACTTGCTGTGGATGACCTTGGACCAGTCGATTTTTCAGCTATCTTGAGTTTCAAATTCTCTTTAGTGCATAGATTTGTAATGATTTGGAGGATGACTATACCAAAATTTAAGTCTTTGGGCAAGTCATGAGATTTTATAACAGTATAAGTATTCAGTTTCCTGCAGTTTCTCTACCTTACATATCTGCATAACTATAAAAGGATTACATTCATAATAAACAGGCTTAATGTTTAGCTGCTGCTGTCTGTTCTCAGCAGTCAAAACAAGGAAGTGCAATTGTCAAAGGCTTTCATGGCCGGAATCACTAGAATGTTGTGGGTTTTCCGGGTTGTATGGCCATGTTCCAGTAGTATTTTCTCCCGATGTTTCGCTTGCATCTGTGGCTGTGGCTGCATGTCAAGCACACCATGTCCCTTGCCAAACTGATATCTTTCCTTCCAAGAGTTGGCAACCTTAGCTGCTTCACTGATGGAAATGCTCCCCAAAGTTCCTTTAAACCCTTCCAGAGGGGAAAGGAAAACACTCTGCCCGCTGTATCTTTATCTCCCACAGGCTGAATGAATCCCCATTTAGCCAGGGGAACTTGGTGGGCCATCTTGGGCTGCCTCAGCCTAACACACTCATAGGATTATTGTTAGGAACAAACAGAGGAGAGAAGAATGCCCTGTTGTAAGCCACTATTGGGTTTCTATTGATGAGAAAGCTGGGGTATAAATGAATAAAATATCCCCTCAAAAGGCATTTTTATTGGGGAAGTGTCTTAGTGGGAGTAAATCTCTTTTCCCCATGCTGCATTCCTAATCCAGGTGCCCTCACTCTGACTACTCCCTCCTCCCCATACACACAGACAATTTCCAGGTCAAATTACATGTCTGGAGTCTCAATCACAGAACTCCAGCATGTGACCCTCAGCTATTAAAGTATCCTACTGTGTGGCTGTTGGTAGTATGTCTCACGGGTACCAAACAGAGAGATCTCAAAGAGTCACCCAGTGATACAAGGACTTATGAGTTCAGAGAACTGAGCTAAAGAATGGCCATCCAGTCCGGCTGGCTATCTCAGGCCAGATCTCCGCCTTCTGTATCAGGGGCACCAAGGTTCAGACACCCTTAAGGATGCTTTGATGAGTGCGACAGGGCCTAGGACAAGGAACAGCCCTTCAGTAGCCCTGCTGTTGCCATGGCAACAGCCTGCAGGAAGGGAAAGGGGAGGCCAACGTACTCAGAAGGCGCTCATCCTTGCTCCCTCCATTCCCAATTCCGTGATATCACCTAACAAAATCAATATGTGTTAACTAAGCTCAAAAGAGGCAAATACCCTTCAAGGGCAAATAGGAGCTGTCCCTGCTAATCAGCAATCTCATTATTATATGCATACGATATAGTACTTTAAAGGATGAAGTGCTTGAATGCAGCCTCCTCCTTGTTTGTTCTCAAACTAACCTTTTGTGGATGAGGAACTGAGGCAGGGAGGATCTCCTTCCTAAGGTCTTTGAGCAAGTCCACCCCACGGCTAAAGGGGGGGGGGGGATTGGAGGCCAGCTGTTCACATCTGAATGGCAAAGGTGTTTGTTTCAGCCCTCATACCTTTAATATCCATACATCACAGTGATGGCGAACCTATGGCACGGGTGCCAAAGGGGGCACTCAGAACCCTATCTGTGGGCACGCACAAACAGAGTTCATCATGTGGGGGGGGAATCGCCCCCCACACACACACACACACACATCTAGGCTGGCCTGGGCCGCTGGGCTTCGTTATTAGCATTAAACCTAAGACCTAGTTTTGGGGAAGCAGTATAGGTAACCCTGTTAAGCACTGTTAAACCCCACTGATTTTCATGCAAAGAACTAATTCATGATCCTTTACCTGGGAGTAAGCTCGGTTGCTGGCAATGTGGCTTGCTTCTGAGTAAACCCTCCTAGGGTCGTGATTCACCCATTCAAAGAGTTGCATGGGTGCTTCAAAGCAAAGCCACCAACTACCACCAAGCTTATTCCCGAGTAACGCACGCCTCAGAGCCAACCATTTTTTCTTAACTAAAACCTCAGTATTCAGGTTAAATTGCCGTGTTGGCACTTTGCAATAAATAAGTGGGTTTTGGGTTGCAGTTTGGGCACTCGGCCTCAAAAAGGTTCGCCATCACTGATACATCAAGATCTGAAATGGGTGAACGCAAGTTTCTACACAGGAGGTAATGCTTTATTTTAAAATATGCTAATTATACAGAGGTCAGCTGTAACAATTGTAACATAAATTGCCAAAAAGGCCTCTATAGCTTATTTGACAAATTTGTTTGGAAGGTCTGTTTTGATCCTATCTGTTATTTAGTTGCTTGCAGCGATAGTCTGAGAGCCAGTTTCATAAAGATATTTTTAATTGCAATATTTGTATGCTAACTTTTCTCCTGACCACTGAAGATCCAAGGCCGGTAACAACAATAATAGACAATAATGGCTGGATAGTTCACAACTGGATAAGTTCACAATTGGACAGTTAATAGTATTGAAACAATATGTACATTAAGGCGACTTTAACTGATCTGAGAATGGGTTTGGCTCTCAAGAGGCATGCTGGTCCCAGCCCATTATAGGATGTCCCCCTTGTAAAATGGGAATAACAGTAAACTAAATTGCCATGTTGTGAGATAAGCTAGGCTGAGAGTTTGCAAAGGTCACCAGCCAAAGGCCACCCAGGAAGATTCCATGGTAGAGCAGGGTTTTGAACCTGGGTCTCCCCAATCCGAATCTGATCTCTAAATGCTACATGTGCTGGCTAGGAGATGCCAGAGTCCGAACATGAAACTTTATACATGTGCACCATGTGTTCAACTGATAACTCCCCCTCTCCTATTTTATGTTGTTTAAAAAACAGTATTTCAGTCTTCTGCCCCTGCTCCTGAAGGCAAGGGTGGCAGAAAGAGTACAATCGAAGGCCCTTGAGAATACATCAGGGCGGCTCTTTCTCTTCCCTCTGCATCATATACCAACATACACAACCACATACCCTGTACACCAGTTTCTGCTGGTGCATCTCTCCCCATCAGGATCCACAGCCTATTCTGGCCCAAAGCCATATCTGAGGGATATGCCAACACCCTTCTTATCCTTGGGGTAGTCTAAGCCAGAGTCAAAAGCAGTTATGGGAAGGCTGAACAGTGCCTGCACCCAGGACGGAGAAGCTTCCCTGGTCCCTCCTAGGGCTGAAATTTGTGTTGACAGCTTTCTCTGGGGAAAACAGCAGTAGCTGTACAAGATTTCAGGTTCTGTGCCATATGTGCCCTGACTTGCCTTACAGCTGGCATTGTTCTTGCACGCACACAGAGCTGTTGCTGAATGGCTGGTGTATGTCATTTTTTGCCCTACCTCTGTGAGCCAGCAGTGCTTAAAGGCACGTACAAACAAGCCTGTGCTTGTTCAGTACTCAGAAGTGCATGGGTTCCTGCTGCCACATACCACCACTGCTTCTGTGGCTTCTTTCATATAGTACAGTCAGCTCTCAGACTTTCCCCCCTCTGATTCTTCTTCAGCTCCTCCCTTCTCCCACTGTTTTGATTCTCTCTTATCCTTGTCACTGCAGTGAAAGTCATGGTGGCTTGTTTTCCTGGAACCACTGAAAAGAGCGGGGAAGGGGGGAAGGATCCATCTTTAATTTGCCATCAGGAACAGTATTCGGAACAATATGCAGTTTCTTTCTGGTTGTCAGACGGGAGCTTTCATGGCAGAGTGGGAATTTGAACCTAGGTCACACAGACCCTAGCCTTGCACTCTAACCAATATGCCACACTTGCTATCTTGGGAACTCTTATATTATCAGTGTCCCTCCTGCTTACTGTCCTGGATGGAGGGAAAAATCTGTTGACAATGCCTCCCCATGGAAGACCTTCCATCAGTAAAGGGGCTGAACTAGGCAGATAACTTTCAGGGTATGTACACCAGCCAAAGAACCTTCTTGAAAGATAGCGTAAAGAGGTGGGGGGATAGGGCCTTGCAATACAGAAAGTGGCACAATGCAACCCATTTCAGGGTTCTGATCCCATGGGCTGAAAACAGCTGCTGCACATCCCTAATTACATCCTTTATGTTTATATTACTTTTCTAGTTCCCACTGAAGACTAAACTGTGAATGCCACATTTGCTCATCCTATCCACTGCCCATTCTCACCCCCCCCCCCCGCCGTTTGTTTCTGCAACTGCTTCATGACTTGCCAGGTGTGCACCTTCTTATGACTGCATGCTTGTAATTGCTCTACCTGTTAGATTTCTACCTAGGAATACCACCAACAAGAACGATAGTGGCAATGCTTCTAAGTCACATTCTCAAGGGCACAAACAATAGCTAGTAATTTGAGGGAAGCGTATAATTTGCTGCTCCTTTGGAAAGCTTCATCATTATCGATCTGGCTCACATAAGCAAAAAGAAGAGTGTGGTCTTGAGCTAGTGCAAGAGGCTGCCAGCGGTGTGTATTCCATGTTCATTCACATTGAAAAACTCCCTGCAAATAGAAAGCTAGCTGAGCAAAGAGAAAGGTTGTGCTGCCTCATTGGTTTGCTATACTGTTGGGAGATTTTTAACATTGGGGCATGCCAAAGTGACCTTCCATCTGTAGTGAGGCAGATAATCTCTCGCCCATTCTCCTGCATATGTGAACAAATCCTTCCCTAACTACGGCAGCACACTGAGTCGTTGTCTGGAGTTTCTCTAGGATTTTAGTCGCAAGGCAGGGAGGCGCTGCCCCTTTAAGCAGCTGCGCGCTTTGGATTTTCTTTGCTGAACGGAGCTCCTGCCAGGGCATCCTGTAGAAGAGCAGGATGGGCGCCTGCACCTTGTCAGGGGCCAAGGGGAATTGCTCTTCAGTGCCCAGACCAGGTGGTTTTCTCGAGTCTCATTTTGGACACCCCATACTCTTTCAGGTGTTTGTCTTCCTTTGCAACCTGCACAAACGCCTTTTTCCTTACTCCGCTCCTCCCCCCCGCCAGTGCGTTTGGTCTCTTCCCACAGCACCCCTCGGAAGAAAGGAACGAATAGACCCGTCCGACTTCATCCTCAGCAGAGCCGTCGGGGTTCTCTAGGGACTCGGGGGGGGGGGGAGCGGGGGCTTAAGGTGGTCTGAGTGAGACGACAGGAATTTGCTTGCAGATGGTTCCTGGAATATTTTGTACGGAAACCTGCACCTTGCAGTCCGGTTTGCGCAAGGCATGGCTGTGCCTGAAACTGGCGTGTGGCGTCTAAACACAAGGATCTCGAACAGCTGGATTACAGGCAGAAATTCAACTGATAAGGATTGCAGGGCAGGCTGGGTTTTTTTGGCCAGTGTCAGGGTACAGTGAAATAAAAAAAGCCGTGACTTGAATTCGTACTCGTAAGAACGCACAAAGGGAAGAATGTCCTCACACAGTGTGTAATTAAAAAATCACTGCAGCGCTGTGATTGCTAGTTTAGATGGTTTTAGCCGGTTTAGATTGTAATAGAGGACAGCATAATCAACAGCTATGAGCCATGCTAAGTGGAACCTCTAGATTCGGAGGCAATGTACCTTGAGTTGCAGTTGCTTGAAGGCAACACGAGGGGCTTTCCAGAATCATCTGCTTGGCCACTATGAAGAACAACATCCTGAACTAGATGGTCTTAGGTGGCTTTTAATTTTTCTGATTATTTTTATACGGCGTCTTCAGTTTTTATACGGCTTCTTCAGACTGTTTCAGACTTTAGAAATGTGCTATTTTTAGTGACGACATTGGTAATTTCTGCAAGATAGAGCTGGTTATTTTATTGTCCTATAGTTTTAATATTATAATGGTTGATGCTAATGACTCTGCTTGACTATCTACGGATTGAGTGTGGGATAGGAATGTTCTAAAGTGTTATATCTAATAATAAAGTGGGTGGCTCATGCCAATCATGAAAGCAGCAAAGCAGGACCATCTGCCGACAACTGGGAATTGCTTCATACTTTGGGAACTCTGCAGGCACACAGGGAAATACCTTTGCTGAAGCAAATGAAAAACTGCATACAGCAGCTGGATTAGAAGTGAATATGTCAGGAATATATCGGGAGAAGTTGAGCATTGTTGAAAGAAAAAAAGAGGGGCGTATGTGGAAATGACTGTGCTCAAGTCCTTAAGGATTTATAGAATCAGCTGGCCCCTTCCGCACACACAAAATAATGCGTTTTCAAACCACTTTCACAACTGTTTGCAAGTGGACCTTGCTATTCCGCACAGCTTCAAAGAGCACTGAAAGCAGTTTGAAAGTGCATTATTCTGCATGTGCAGAATGAGCCAGAGATGAGTTTGCAGGCCCTCAGTTTTTAATACTAAATCAGCAACTCTGTATGCCTAACCAAATACTTCCATATAGGAATTTTTTAAAATGAATTGTTAACTTTGTATTGTCGAAGGCTTTCACAGCCAGAATCACTTGGGTGCTGAAGATGCCAGCCACAGATGCAGCCACAGATGCAGGCGAAACGTCAGGAGAGAATGCTGCTAGAACACGGCCATACAGCCCGGAAACCACACAGCACCCAATTGTTAACTTGTTTCCCATGTTGATCTTGGGAAGCACCGTCCCTCAGGAACCCATTTGGATGTCACGTATGGGACCCATCTGCTGAAGCTTCATGTGGAAAGTGTAAACAGAAGCTCAGTACTATGTATGTAGCTCCCATACATAGTGTTAGCATACAGGGTTTCCCATTACCATCAGGGCCATGCAGCATTTTTAGGTGCAGCTCTTCAGCATGGGTGGGGTCTTTCCCGTAGCCTGCGTCGAGGGTAACATCTGACCTGGCCCTCTTGAACATTTTTTTCTGCACAGTGAATGCAACTGAAGACCGATTGGGCATATCCTTTATTGCCACATAAGAGGAGCTGGGATGGATCAGACAAATGGTCCATCTAGCGAGGTATCAAACTCGCGGCCCTCCAGATGTTATGGACTACAGTTCCCATCATCCCCTGCCAGCATAATGCTGGCATCATCCACTTAAATCCACTTAAAGGTGGATTTAAAAAGAGAACCTGGGGAAATTTGGGGGGGTGCCTGCTGTCAGGGGTACAATTGTTAAGCTAGCAGCACCAAACTTTCTGGGTATCTTTAGGAGACTCTCCTGATGATACCACCCAGGTTTGGTGAAGTTTGGTTCAGGGGGTCCAAAGCTATGGACCTTCAAAGGTGTAGCCCCCATCTTCTATTAGCTCTTATTGGAAATAATGGGGGATGGGGCATCCCCTTTGGGAATCCATAACTTTGGACCCCCTGAACCAACATTCACCAAACCTGGGTAGTATCAGAAGGAGATTATCCTGATGATAACAATTAGGTTTAGTGAAGTTTGATTCAGGGGGTCCAAACTTATGGACCCTCAAAAGGATAGCCCCATCTACTATTAGCTCCCATTGGAAACAATGGGGGATGGGGCATCCCCTTTGGGGGTCCATAACTTTGGACCCCCTGAACCAAACTTCACCAAACCTGGCAGGTATCATCAGGAGTGTGACCTGACGATAACCTGAAATTTTGGTGCCGCTAGCCTAAAAACTGTGCCCCCTGCAGGCCAAAAACCAAAAAACACTTTAAAATAAAAACCCACAAACGCGGGGCGGAGCTTCAGACATGCAATGGGGGGGTTGAACCCAAGAACCCCCCCTTACCTATGTCCTTGACAAGAAGAAGAGAAGAGTTTGGATTTATATCCCCCCTTTCTCTCCTGCAGGAGACTCAAAGGGGCTTACAATCTCCTTGCCCTTCCCCCCTCACAACAAACACCCTGTGAGGTAGGTGGGGCTGAGAGAGCTCTGAGAAGCTGTGACTAGCCCAAGGTCACCCAGCTGGCGTGTGTGGGAGTGTACAGGCTAATCTGAATTCCCCAGATAAGCCTCTGCAGCTCAGGCGACAGAGTGGGGAATCAAACCCGGTTCCTCCAGATTAGATAGACGAGCTCTTAACCTCCTACGCCACTGCTGCTCTACGCCACAAGAACCAATCAATGAATAATCATTGCATTACTTGTATCTTCTCACTCCACCCACCTTCTGTCGTTTCAGCTAGAAGCTGCTTGAGACTGGCCATTCCATGTACCTGAAGAAGTGAACTCTGACTCATGACAACCGATGCTGGATTAAATATTAAGGTGCTACTGAACTCCTGTTTAATTTTCCTACAACAGGTTAGCGCTGCTATCCTTCCGGATTTTACTTTTTTAGTTTCACTATTTGTTTACTTCATGTGTAGTCCACCTTTCCCTTCAGAGACTCAAGGAGGTTTAAGAATGCATTCTTAAAAACGATGCAAGAGGAACAGTAGCATACGTGCAACAAGCAATACAACAAAATGTCACCCTGGATTTATTAAATCAGAAAACAAGTTTTGAGTCTAGTAGGGCCTTAGGGACTGGCAACATTTTCCAAGGTATCAGCTTGTTTGTGAGCTTGGACTCAAGAAAGCTTATACCCTTCAAAATGCTGCTGGCTGGAATTTTGTTTTGCTATGACAGACTAACATGGCAACTTGCCAGAAATGGAAGGCGACACTAGAAAAGCTTGTAATACATGTAAGAAAGTAGGCTAACATTTTGATTTCTCCTTTCTGCACCTTTTTTGGTGTTACAGTAGCCTCTTTGAGATGTAGTGACCAGAGCTGCACACGGCATTCTAAGTGCATTCCTAGTACCTTTAGGACCAGTGGGCGCATGAGCGTCTTTGGACAGGAACATTCTCGGGAGCGCACTTTCATGTAAACAGTCAGTCCCTCCTCCCCTTACATTAACAGTGTCACAAGGACAATATCACAGTTGAAGTTAATGATTGGGTACAAAGTACCTGACCCGAGCAGCCCTGCAGAGCATGATGAACAGAGTTCTCAGATAGCTTCTGGCAAGAGCTGTCATGTGCTTAGAGCATGACTAAACTCAGGATTTCTATTTTAATGCTGCAAATCGGGAAGAATTGAAGGTTCTGTAGCAACACAGGGTAGAATCTTATGACTTCTGCATAGTTTCGATGGACCGCTGCCCACTTTGTCAGATGATTTCTGTCCTAATAAATATGATTGTTCTTCAGGTGCTGCAAAATCTCAGATGAATTCAGCTTACCCTTCTGAATTCTGCTTGTCTCTGTTCTGCAGTATCCTCAGGTGAAAACTTGGTTAGAGTGTCAGATTAGTGTAGTGCGTAGTATCAGACCTGAACACTCTGCAACCTGAACGCCCATTTCAAAAGCAAGACTGTTCTCAAGGCCTTGGGAGCACATTACACAGTTTTAACTTTATCCAGTAGAGGTCAGCATGTTTTTTGAATCTATCCAATTGCATAAAGCAGCACCTGCCACTTGAACCTTCCAGATCTGCTAACTTTTGAAATCCCAAGGAGGGATTTTTGAAATCCACACTTACTTGGGAGTAAACCCCATGGAATTAAATGGGAGCTACTTCTGTGCAAGTCTACTCATGCTCCAAGATATTCTCCCCATTGTGAAGTCTTCATAATGACAATGAAGCTGTGAAAATCAAAACAAATTTGCATTTTCTTTCTTGTCGCACTATATTTATAAAATGTGAAAATAGAGTGTTTCGCAATGCCTACTTTAAAACTGCATTTTAAATTTTATTTATTTGGGATATTTGGCTGCATCTTTTGGATATTTGGTTGCATCTGTCCTTTGGAAAGGAGCTGTTAGTAAAATCAGAGTAAAAACATACAGATAAAGCACCGAGTAAAGCAGAGTAAAAACATACAGGTGTGCAAGCACCGAGTCGTTCCTGACCTATGGGATGATGTCTCATCACAAAGTTTACTATGGGGTAGTTTGCCATCATCGCCTTCCCCAGTCATCACACAAGGTGGGTTCTCATTTTACTGACCTCAGAAGGATGAAAGGACTGAGTCAACCTGGAGCTGGCTGCCTAAAATTTACTTCCGTCAGGATCAAACACAGGTCATGAGTAGAGCTTTTGACTGCAGTGCTGCAGCTTACCACTCTGCACCATAAGGCTCTTATAAAAAATATACTGGCTATAGTATAAAATCACTAAAATCCATACAGTCAGAAAGCAACCAAAAGGCACAATCAAACAGCAAGGTAAGAGAAATACACACACAAAACAGTTCAGCAAATGCAATCAATTTTTTAAAAAATTAAGCACTGAAATGAAGGGTTGGAACGAATAATACAATTAACTGATTTCTTGGGCAAATGAACAGTTTCTGGTAGGTACTGATCAAGCGACTGTTATGAATAAGGCATTTTGCAGCCCTGGGGTCACTAGGGAAAAAGACCTCTCCGTGGTTGCTTCCTGTTGTAGGAGAATACCGAGTGGAGCTTCTGACATTTGTCTAAGTTGGTGGACAAAGCTCATGTAGAAGGGGCTTTTGAAAAATTGGATATTTATACTCTGTTTGACCTAAAGCAGCTTACAATATCATTCTCCCCTGCTCCATGTTATTTTTACGACAGCCTTGAGGTAAGGGAGGCTGAAAGAGTGACTGGCCCAAAGGTACCCAGCAAACTTCATGGCAGAGTGGGGATTTGAACCAGGGGCTCCCAGATATTAATTAGCCTGACGCACTGTACTATACTAGTCTGACACTCTTAGGGGTGGCCAACCAATGGTGCTCCAGATGTTCATGGACTACAGTTCCCCTCAGCCCCTGCCTGCACGGCCAATCCCCAAGTGGTTAAGGGCTTTAATGGCAGTACATCTATTTTATTATCTTTTTTTAAATAAAATGAACAAGAGTTCTGACTGATATTTCTTGAACTGTATAATAGAACAGTTGTGATCATTTGTCTTAGCTGATAAAGTAAATGTAAACAGATGTAAGAGTGGCAGTGTGGAGTGGTGGTTGGAGAAGGACCAGAATGTAATTCCCCATTTTGTCATAAAAGCTAACTGGATGTCCTTAGGCTAGCCAATATGACTCAGCGTAATTTAACTCACAAGGTTGTAAAATGTAGGAAGGGAGAAGCAGCTACATTCCTTGTGAGCTCCTTGAAGGAAAGGGAGGATAGAAAATATGATAGGTAAAAAACAAGACCTGCCAGAATTTTCAAAATGTAAAGAAAGAGCAATATAAAAGGCATGCGATTTGGAAATGTGTTAACTTCTGCATTTCTGCATGCTTATTTAAGGTAGCTTAAGGTTATTTTTGGACCCCAGAACAACCAATCAAAGAGATCTCTATACATACAAAAGAACTAATGTTGGATCTTTGTGAATTTTAATTCTTTTGTTTGTTTGTTTGTTTATTTTTGCCTTGACTTTTTAGCAAAGGCATAGTCTAAGGTGCCTGCTGAGAGTTAAGAAATTATGCAAAACTTATCTGAAATCCTACAAGTCCCAGTTTGCAAGACGTTCTGTCTCTTAATCATATAATCAGGCTGCTAAACCCCTGCAGATTGCCAGGAGAACTGAACTGTAGTGGTGGTTGTGGGGGTTTGTAGTTTGCGGATTTCTGCTTTGATCTTACCGAACCTTGCCTCCTTTCCCTTTCCCTTTTAAAAGTGGGCTTCATGGCATGCAGTCAAGTATGTCCATCAGTGACATTGCCTATGGCACTATCATGCAGTTTTTAAAGACACAGTCTTGGCATGGGGTGTGGGGGGCAGGTATCTGTGACTTGACATTTTACTTCTGTGGGGCTGAAAAGCTTTTTAAGAACTCAGGTTAAGATGAAGGTTGGGTACTAAGGCTCTCATCGAGGGTTGTATTTACCAGTGTTAGGTTTAATTGTACGCTCTGAGAAGTAATATGAAAATGCTTAAGAAAAATAATAGATATCTTGGAAAGACTCAGAGATTGAGCCATAATAGGATAATATCCACGAAAACTCAAATATGAAATGAGACTATAAGATACTTTGATTTAGGTTAATCTGACTAGAGATTAGTTAGTAGGAAATATACAATTAAATGAGTTATAATAGAGATAGACTTAAAAACTTAGGATGTTAACGAGGTGTTCTCGCATAAAGTTTGCGGAAGCCAGGCTACTTTTGTTTTGAGTCTAGAAACCCAAAGGTATAGAAATAGAGTAATAGAACGTTATCACCTAGGGTTTCCTTTACCATACTTACGGTTTTATTATCTTTTTTTGTTGTTGCTTGTTTTATTGTTTGTCAGGTTTGTTTATGTTTAGTCGCAAAATGTGTGTTTTGTGTACTTGAAAGTCAATGACAAAGACATTGGAAATTGTAATGACTGTTATAATTTTAATAAAAAAAAAATTTTTTAAAAGAACTCAGTGGGATTTCTTCAAATGACAGTTGTCTTCTGGCATAGAATGTAGAAGACTGAGCACTGAGTATGTCAGTATCAAATGTGTGAGCAGGAACTTGAACCTTGAGCTCCTCAACCCTGGCATCTGCTACTCTAACCTTGTTTAATGGAACAATGATTCTTGTGGGTGGACAGACATCTTTAGTGCAAAGTTCCAGAAACTACAGAGCTAATATACGGCAGTGTCATCAAGGTGCCCCCCTTGTAGCACTAAAGACATATTGAGGGTTGCCAGCTTTTGCTCGCTGTCCCTTTGCTTTATTTTATATTTGATTTCTATGCTACCCTTTCCCAAGAATGGGCTCAGGGTGGATTACAAAAAAAACCCATTTTAAATCCAGCACTATTAAAACTTCAATGGCACCATAAAATTAACTCAGGGGAAAGTAAATGGAAAAGGGGGAAGGCAAGAGGAATCAGACAAGGAGACCAGATATGATGGAGCATGCAGTTTCTGTCATCAACCATGGGCCTGGTGGAATAGCTCCATCCTACAGGCCCTGTAGAACCTAGAACTTTAGGGCAAGTGATCCACAGTGATAATCTTTGCCTGATGGTTTCTGCATGTCACATCGATGTTAAAAAGACAGAAAGTAGTCAGCGTGATTTCCCCCTTCCTCCTGTCCCTTTGATGAAGACTGGCTGAGATGTTCTTTATCTCCCTGCCATAAAAAGTTTCAGTGGCCCTTATCTACTGAAGGGATTGGACATTTTCACCAATTCTGCTGGCAATCCTACTGCTTAGGCTTAGATCTCTCTGTTTCTTTCAGCCTTATTTACATCACAGAATTGTGAGGATAAAATGGAGGATAGGAGAACCATGTATATTCCTCACTGGGGAAGGACATATTAAAAACCAGGTAGGTAGAACTGCTGTACATGAGACCTGGAGTAAAAGGATCACACCATTTCCTCAACATCTAGTTGGTCGGTATATTCAACAGGTGAAGTTCTGGGTAAAACTGTGTCTGTTGAGTTTCTTCAAACACATTTGTTAGCACCACACAGGAAGCTTGCCAGATAATGTGATATGTTCTAAGAACATATCAAGATCCGTGTTGTTAAAAAAAAATACTGTGCCTTTATCACACCGGGGGGGGGGGGGATCTTTTGTGTGTGTTTTGGGTTTTTTGCTTAAACCGTGGGGTTGATTTTTAACCAGTTGACTCCATGTGAAAAATCTGTAGAAAAATTTATCAAGGGCAGGGAGGTCGTAATATTTGAAAGGGTTTAATTGTTCCAGAGTCATAAAGCTTCTGGGCATGCATGTCTTGTATGCTGGCTTGGAAATGGACTGTCCATTTTGCCAGGATGACGGCAAGTTGCTTTCGAGCCATGTTAACACCCCTTGCAAGGCGTCATCACCCTTCTGACCTCAGCTGTCCTGTTTCATAAACCAGATGTAATGCATCAGAAGGAATGTAAGCATTCGATTCAAAGCTTGCTATATGCAAAAACATCCCAACTTTATGGGCAAAATTTAGGCTATTTATGTATGCACTACTTATGCCATGGCTGTTTGCTTTGCAGTTGGGGTTTCCTGTGTTTTGTTTTTTTTAATTTGCACAAGTGCAGTGTCCCTAGCTGAGCCACTATTTTGCCTGCCTTCTGTTTCCGTACAACCTCCATTTGGGGAGGCTGCCTGCCACCTTTTCCCCCCTGCCATCTTTGGTCTTGCTAGACCTTGTCAATTTCTTGTCAATTTCACTTGTTCTATTGCTTGATTTCTTGTCAATTGCACTTGTTCTATTGCTCCAGCATCAGACTTTCAGATTTTTTTTTTAAAAAAAGAAAGCCCTTCTGATCCATCTCAAGTGGGCGAAAGAATGGGAGAAATTGCTTTGGTGTAGACAGGGAAATGTGGCGAGGAGCGAGAAAACCTGAAGAAAATGCACACCGATCTCCTTCGCTTTCCTTGCAAAGGGAGAGGAAAAGAAACACTTTCAGAGCTTCGAGAAACCACAAGGGTTTTGTGATCTGAAGACGGGGTGATATAGCCAAAGAGGGTAAAATATGTGCGTAACTGAGGCTGATTCCGCATGGGCCAAAAACAGCAGTGTGAAAACAGTGTGAAAACAGTATAAACCCTTTTACACCGTTTTAAACCCTTTTACACCATTTTCACACTGCTGTTTTTGGCCCATGCAGAATCAGCCTGAGAATCAAACCCAAAGGCAATGCAAAGGAGATCACAAGCGTGTCAATGGCCTTAGAAGACCTTTTCCCCCCTTCTTTTCGCAAAAGGCTGGTCTTTATGTTGCTAGGGTCAGGAAATGGAACTTCACTGCCTTGCCTTGTGACCATAATGGATGGTTCCTGTCTGTATTCTGCCCTTACATGGGGAAAGAGGGATTCCATGCTTCATTTGGAAAGGCAGCTAATAAAGCCTGTAGGCAATCTTCCACCTTGTTAAGCCGAGAGTAAAATGAGCGAGACTCGAAGTGCTGGGAATTCTTTTCCTGTCTGTCAAGCCTGTTCTTTTTCTGTCCATGTTCTTGTTTCGGTTTATCAGCCAATTCTCTCTTGTTAAGCTTAGTAGTTTCTTTACTCGTGAGAAGAAAAGAGGTAAGCACTATTGTAAATTGCAGGTTGACACTTTTTTTGCACCCAATAGAGGTACTCAGCATGAAAAGCAAACGTTTGGTAGATACAACACGTACAAAAAAGCGGCGCACATTCTTGACAGCTTAGACACAATAGGTAGCTAAATATTATTAACCTGCAGTAAAGCCCATTGTACAAGCAAATACAGCAGGTTCTGGAAAACTGTTGCAAGGTTAACGGCGCCCACTGACAGGGCCAGTCCCTTCTGCCTTTCCTCTCCACTTGGCCCTGCAATTTACCACAGATAATGAAAACCTAGCCTAATTAGTCAATGGGAAAAAAGCTCACTTACAGATTCCCCCGAAAACCCCCACACACACACACACACACAAAAACAGGCTCCCCTAACTTTGCAAATGGGCTCTTCTGGCTCAGCTGCAGCTTGACAGAATTTGTCTCATGTTCGCAGGCAGGAAGTTCTTTAAAGTTCACCACAGGGATCTAGTCCTGGTAGAGAGAACCACACCATGGGGGAGGAGGGGAGTATGATTCCCTATAGCAAGGGTTCCTGGGAATTCTAGTCATTACCGCTCAGGAGGAGCTAGAATCTGGGCCCTCCCGGATGGCCGAGGACTACGCTTTCCAGCTGCCCTCACTTTTTCTGGTTCATTGTCAAGAACACGCTGCTCAATTATATAATGAGATGTTTATATCCTATTGTTTCAAAAACTCATGAATCAGTGTACATTAATAGAAAAAGACTGTGCTTCTGATAAGCTCAGAGTAGCAGAATGTATAGAATAGTTGTTCTGGCTGCTTCCATCGAGAAGGGCCCTTGTTCTCTCCTGTTTCCCCCATTTTGCAGAATTATTGGCCCCCTGGTGAAGTATGAAAGGAAGAAAGGATAGTGAAAAGGGAGTCTTTCCTCTCTTCTTCAGAATGGTTGACTGCTGCTACAGATGAACCTAAATAATAGAGCCTCCAATATCAGGAGCAGTATGCCCCTGACTTCCAGCCACAGGCTTGGAAGGGGCAGTAGCCTTGGCGCTCTGCTTTCAGGCATCCCATAAGTATTCCATGAATTGCTGCAGAGAATTGTGGAATAACATGACCTGGTCTAATCCAGAAGGACTCTTCTTAAGGGCCAGACTAGACAGGATCATTTTTCACGGGTTGGGTCTGGGTTCTCCAACCTGGCTTTCAGATCATTGGCCACACCTCAGCTTGCTGGGGACTCATTTCCCAGGTGTGCATGGTGTTAGATGGTGAGGAAACGACTTAACCCCCCCCCCCCTGAGATTTTCCCAAACAGAAAGAGCCCTAATAGGGAACATAGCACCCTGGAGCTATTTGGGTCAGGAAAATGGTGAGGGAGGAGGGCTGAAGCTCCTTCTCCCCCTGCACCATGGTCCCGATCCAAACTGGGGACTCCACATTGTTGGAAGATCAGTTCCCACCAAAGTGATGTGGAGCAACTGGTCTAGAAGTTAATTTAGGGAATACAATCGGTTGCAAACTTTGAAAAATGTCTCTAGTGTGGCCTTTTGGCTCCAGTTTGGGAGACAGACTGGAATGACCCAGCATTCATACAAGAAGAGGCGTGCGTGTTTTTTTAAGGCAATGACAGGAATGCTTGTCTAACAATGGTGCTGTCTTACTGCCAGCATTATGTAGTGGTTAAGGTGTTTGCCTAGGACCTGGGAAAACCATGTTCGAATCCCCACTTATGCCATGGAAGGTTGCTGCATCACCTTGGGCTAGTCACACACTCTCAGCCCTGACCTTAGCGAGTATTTGGAAGAGTGACCTCCAAGGACTACCAAGGTCATGGGGCAGAGGCAGGCAATGACAAACCATCTCCGAGTGTCTCTCACCTTGAAAACCCTACAGGGTTGCCATAAATCAGCTGTGATTTGACGGCAATCTCTCCCTCCTGACCCCCCCCCCCCACTAAGAATGCTTCCCACTGGAGTTAACAGCAGTAAAGTTTACATCTAATGTTTAGATAAACTGATCACATTTTCTAATGTTTCCCCTTGACATTCTTTTGTTCCAGTTCACTTTACACACTGGTGGAAGCGACCCTCCCCCCCCCCCCTTCTCCCCTCTGGCATCGTGGTGCTTCTGTGAACCTCCAGAATTTTCCCATCTCGTCTTCAGGTTTTTTTTCCCCAAACCTGCTTTGCTGTGATGCTTTGGGAAAGATCACAGCAAAACCAGTCTGACGTCCATGTGGATAGATCTTCTTAATTCCTCCCACAGTTGTTCAGTGATGTCATCTCAAGGTAGCACCTGGCAGCTTCTCTGTGTTTTATTCCCTGTCTTCTATGCCATCACTCTTCTGTCTTCTCCAACAGTTTTTGGAATCAGAAACAAAACAAAATCCGGTGCGCTTTCTTCCTGCTCTCTTCTCCTTGCCTTCACATTAGTTAGGGTGAAGGTTTCCGAATTGCATCACTGTCTTACTACAGTTTAATAATACTTCCTCATAGCTGCATTTTTTGCACTGGGAGAGAAGGAAGTTTCCACCTTGGGAATTTCTGCCTGTGACTCTTGCTTTCAAGAAAAGAATTCTGGTAATGGAATGGCTGTTCATTCAGACTCAGTCATGTTATTTGAGGTGGAAATTTTTGTCAGACTCTCAAGAAATGGCGCTGAGATTAGAAGAATTAATTTAGTAGGCGACATCCCACCAGAGACCAAGGGACACATACATGAAGTCCCCTCCTTTGCAGTGTTTGGCACAGCAGAAATCTCCTGGGGGGGGGGAGGGGGAGAGTGTGCAGGAGGCTGCCTTCCCATCTTCCATTTAACTCATCCCTCCTCTATCACTCCCTCCCCCGCCCCAACTTGGATGTTCCGGCTGCAGCCACGTCAGGCAACGACTGCTGAGTAATGTTCTCTGACATATGGGGGGGGAGGGCATCCAAGGTGAAAGCCACAAGCCTCACTAAGCTTCCGGAGACGTTTGTCACATACGTTCAACAAGAGGAGGAAGGGAGCCTTGTCCCTAAGGAGCGCTGAATCCTCCTCAGAAGTGCCTCCTACCCGCTGGGAGAAAAAGGGTCCGCTAATGTGACAAGCCCGGTGAAGTTATAACGCAGGAGCAGCCAGGGAAACGGAGGCCTGTTGTGTGGTGGCAACAGTTATGTAGGCAGTCCCACCTGGAGGCTGCCTGCTCTGCCATGAGAAAACAGGCAGGCTGTAAGGAAAGGCTACAGTCACAGGGACGGGTGGATGAAGCTGGCAGCAGATTTTGCACATTTACTTTGTGATAGGATCTGCAGTACGCTTGAAGATTCCGTAACATCCCCCTTCTGCGACCGGAGCATTCTGCCGCGTTCTCCGTGTGACATTTTTGTATGGGGGTGGGCAATGTAATATGTAATACGGTAAGATCTTCCAGCTCTCAACCCCAAACACTAGGAGCTGGAAGTTGTGTTAGTTGGTGAGGGAGGGGGGTCCTCAGGGCCAAATTATACATAAATGTTCACGTGAGTTGCCAATGACTGGCAGCCATGTTGCTGCTGTTGGTCTCTGATGGCAACTCTTATGTGTAAGTGCAGCAAGGAGTCTATTTGGATCAGGAGTGTAGTGCAGGGGAGAAGGGGCTCCCTTTTCTCCCCCATGTCATTTGCAGGAGCGGAAACACCCCAGGGAGCCATGCAGGGGTTATTTCCTCTATTGAGCAGTCCCCCCCCCCCCCCCGACAGGGCAACCCCATGGCTGTTGACTTGTGAAAATGGCTCCACGATAAGCACAGTATCCCCTCTTCCCTTGCCACACCCTGTGGATTTGATCGAGACTGGGCCTCTGGTGCACTTTTACAAAGGAGTTGCCACCAAGGATTTCCAATTGCAGTATGGCTCCAAGCTCGTTTCCTCTATGAAGTCAAAGAAAGAGTAATATGTAGTCTGGCCCTCTGCAAAACACCTGTAGTGTTCTCTACCCTGCAGGTAAAAGCCCGGAACTTCCCACAATACAGTGTATTGTTCCTTAAATTTCAGAGTCACTCCTCTATCTTCCCCACTAGGCCACATGGAAAAGTAGGAAGAGTGGATTAGGAATTGTTTTAACCCAGAGTCCCTTTGCTGTAATCTTCGAAACACAAGCCAGCTTTCTTCTGAAATTCTCTCATATACTTCAGTCACCAATGGGATATGAACTTTATTGCCTCTTCCTTTTCTGAATCCAGTTTGAACATCTGACATTTCTTTTTCCTTATATTGTTTGAACCCAGAGTCCCTCGGAGCACCTTTGGGTGCTGGCACCAGCTATCCCAAGATTTGTGCATAACACATATTTCCGGGTCAAAGCCTTCTTGAAAGTCACACCCTGTGTGCCCTCATGCAAAGCTCCGCACAGTGTCTTGTGTTAACAAAAATAGTAACCCATGTTCTCTAGCCCACATATATTTAAAAGAACAGAGTCTTACAGCACTCGCCGTAAAAGGATGTGTCTCTTAACAGTGCAGTGTTAGAGGAGATCTCCTTCTAACTCCATTGAAGTCTGTGGCCTTAGAATAGCGGAACTCTGCTTAGGATTGCACTGGTAGCCATGGATAAGATGCTACAACTAAGAAAAAAAGATGCATTTAAATGGATGATTTTGTGAAGACTCTCTGTGATGCTTTGCTAATGCCATAGGCTCCCTTCTGTATTAGTAAAATAACCTTTGACTCTGTCTTTTAATCCCTGTTTCTGTTGCTCCTTCGCTTCTCTTGTGACTTTTTCCTCACGGGGTAGCTGTCTACCCTGAGTTCAATGCTGTTCAGAAGCCTTTTTCTTCCTCCTTGCTTCTGCACAGCACTGTAGTACATTTGTGCCCCCCTTGGGGTTTTCCTAGCTTTTCTTAGATCTTTCTCAAACACGGTTTTGCTCTGATGCTTTAGCAAAGATCACAGTAAAACACAACTGGCTGCCCTGTGGGTGGGAAATGTTGGATTTTCTTGCAGCCATTTTCTCTGGTACAGTCCCTATGACTGCCATTTCCTCCCCTACCACAAGGGAGGCTTTCCATCCCCTATGACAGTGATGGCAAACCTTTTCGAGACTGAGTGCCCAAATTGCAACCCAAAACCCACTTATTAATTGCAAAGTGCCAACATGGCAATTTAACCTGAATACTGAGGTTTCAGTTTAGAAAAAACGGTTGGCTCTGAAGCGTGCGTTACTCGGGAGTAAGCTTGGTGGTAGTCGGTGGCTTTGCTTTGAAGCAACCGTGCAACTCTTCCAATAAGTGAATCACGCCCCTAGGAGGGTTTACTCAGAAGCAAGCCCCATTGCCAGCAACCGAGCTTACTCCCAAGTAAAGGATCGTGCTTTAGTTCTTCGCATGAAAATCAGTGGGGTTTAGCAGCGCTTAACAGGGCTACCTACACTGCTTCCCCAAAACTAGATCTTAGGTTTAATGCTAATAATTGAGCCCAGCGGTCCAGGCCAGCCTAGATGTGTGGGGAGGGGCACTCTGTTTGCGAGTGCCCACAGAGAGGGCTCTGAGTGCCACCTCTGGCACCCGTGCCATAGGTTCGCCACCACTGTCCTATGAGGAGAGACTTAGGGAGCTGGGTGTGTTTGGAGAAGAGAAGGTTAAGGGGTGACATGATAGCCATATTTGAAGGGATATCATGTTGACGATGGAGCAAGCTTGTCTTCTGCTGCTCCAGAGAGTAGGGGGCAAAGTAATAGATTCATGGTACAGGAAAAGAAATTCCACCTACCCATTAGGAAGAACTTCCTGACAGTAAGGGCTGTTCGACAGTGAAATAACTTCAGAAGGTGATGGAGTCTTCTTCTTTGGAGGCTTTTAAACAGAAGCTGATGACCATCTCTTGGGAGTGCTTTGATTGTGTGCATGGCAGGGGTTGGACTGGATGGCCCGTGTGATCTATTTTAAGAAATAAAAACGAAAGCCTTGGTGGGGATGGTTGATGCCAGAGAGCCAGGGCACTGAAACTGTGAGAAAAACTGCAATTTGGAAACCTTGGCCCCTTCCGCACACGCAAAATAATGCGTTTTCAAACCACTTTCACAACTAGATCTTAGGTTTTTGCCATTCCGCACAGCTTCAAAGAGCACTGAAAGCAGTTTCAAAGTGCATTATTCTGCATGTGCGGAATGAGCCCAAGTTATTCTGCATGTGCGGAATGAGCCCAAGTTGTCAGTGCATTTTATCAGCAACTGCACCACCAACAGAGAGCCACTTAGCCCTGTCCCTGCGTGGAAACCATCTAACACCTTCACAGAAACCTTTGTGGTTATGTATTGTTGTTAGGTGTTCAGAACTCCTGAGAGGGGTGCAGTGTCTTCCACACAAGTTTAATAAGTTGTTGGGCTCACCAAAGCTGGGTTATGTAGGAGATGTTCCTACCCACCTTAGGAAGTTAGCCCAGACTTATCTGCTTGCTGATTGCAGTCCTTTGTATAAATTCCATGGAGTACAGTCTACTTGCGGATAAACAAGCATAGGGTTAGGCTGCTTGGAAACTCGTGATTTGCTTTGTTTCAATTAAGAGTTGATATTTGCAATGCATGTGGGATCGACGTCTGAAATTCAGCTAGGTGTGCCTCCCAGAAACCACTGTCAGCTCTCCAGTATATTTTAGGGATTAAGGAACACCCACCAAGTCTCCTCTAACAATTGGTATAATCCAGGTAAAGTGTCAAGTCTATCCTTCAGTAGAACGATACAGAAATCTATCCAAGATTCATACCAAATTCATCAAACTTCACCAATCATCACTTTAAAAGTTCAGTGAGACCACCAGTTGTCATTTTAAAATATTAGATAAAGCTGTAGATCAGAAGTCGTGGATTCAAATGCTACCTGAGTTGTGTTCACTAGGTTTCCTTAGCAACTTTCTCTGAGCCTTAGCACACCCACCCAGATCTGCAATACGGGGATAAGAATGCTCACCTACTTACAGTGTTATTGTGAGGATCACAAGTTAATTGATAGCAAGCATATTGAAAATGCTGTATGAATGCAAAGGATTATGATGAAGTTGAAATCATACAGAGGGCTTTACTGAATGCATGGTTTTTCTTAGAAGTTTATATCTCTGTGCAAGGCGACATTTTGTTCTGCGTGTGCCAGATTGGATTGCTGATTATTGCAGTTTTGTAAGAGAGAAAGTGTCGCCCAGAAAATAACTTGTAGATGTCTGTAGCTTTTGGACTGAATTTTATAATATTTTCATCCAGTGGCCGTCCTTTTATTCAGACCTTGTATTTACACTAACTTGGCACTATGCTAAAGAAACTTTCTTTGCTTTGGGTCATTGAAACAGCCCCTTCGTTAAGAGTAATCATCACTGTATTTTTGATCTGGATTTAGCTTCACGTTAAACATGATTTAAGTGTCTATTTTAGTATAGAAGAAGCATGGCGTAGTGGTTAGTGTCGACCTAGCATCTGGAAGTCCCAGGCTCAATCAATCCGTACTCAGCCATGGAAACTTCAGTTGGGTAACTTTGGACCAGCCATTGTCTGTTGGCTTAACCTATCTCACAGGTTGGTTGTTGTGAGGATAAAACATAAGAGAGGAGAATTATGTGAAAACCACTTTGGGTTCCCATTGAGAAGAAAAACAGAGTATAAGTAACCAAATGCTGCTTTTCAGTTTTAAACATTTTAATATGCTTTCTTCTGCACCCAACTTTTCTTTTTTTCATTTCACATAAAACATTTTTTTGCCACCATTCCATCCAATGAGGGTCCGTCTGCAAGTTGCCAAACATTAAAACATTTCATTGCGGGAGGGGACAGTGGAAGGGATTGGGTTACCAGGATATCACAACATTATAGGAGTTTCTTAAAAGAAGTGAAATCTGTTCTAGAAGTGAAATCTGTGAATGATCTTCTGTTGATCTTCATGTACAGGCATGACAATGGGCAAGCACTGATGCTGAGGCATCATCTAGTAAGTCCTTACCACATCACCTGCCATAGCTGGTTTGTCTGGAACTTTTAAGTATGATCATTGATTATTTTATTTACATATTTTTGTACATGTGTTTAGTGCCATCAAGTTGCTTCTGGCTTCTGGCAATCCTATGAATTAATAACCTCTAAAATATCATTAAGAGTCTTGCTTAGATCTTCCAGACAGAGGACTGTGGCTTCCTAAGTTGAGTCAATCTATCTCATGCTGAGTCTTCCTATTTTCCTACTGCCTTCTCCTTTTCCTAGCATTATTGTCTTTTCCACAGATTCTTGTTTTCTCATAGTGTGACTAAAATGCAGTAGCCTCAGTTTAGTCATTTTAGCTTCTAGGGAGAGTTTAGGCTTGATTTGATGTAGAACCCACTGATTTGTCTTTTTGGTGGTTTATAGTTGCTGAAAAACTCTCCTACAACACCACATTTTAAATGAATCAACTTTATTGTCCAGCTTTCATATCCATACATAGTAGTGAGGACGTTTATGCCATAGTATACCTTGATTGCCACTGAATAGTTTTTTCTAGCTTCTTCAAGACTGTCCTTTCCAGTCCCAGCCTCCTTCTGATAACTTGGTTGCAGTCTCCCTTTCGGTAGATGATGGAGCCACGGAATAGAAAATCGTTAATAATTTCAATGTCCTCATTGTCAACCTCAAAGTAGTATAATTCCCTAGTAGCCGTTACTTTTGGCTTCTTGATGTTCAGCTGTATTCCTGCTTTGGCACTTCCTGCTTTAATCTTCACCAGCAGTCGTCTCAAATCTTCAGTATTTTCTAGAGGCGTAGCAAGGGGAGAAAGCGCCCGGTGTACCGGTGCATCCTCTGCCCCTGTCCCACCCAGGAATGCCCCCCACCATGCCCCCAGAACACCCTCACCACACCCCCACACAGGTGCGCACCCAGTGCGTTGCACACCCCTCCCCCCGTCCCCTTGGAGCTACGCCTCTGGAATTTTCTACTGGTAACATGGTGTCAACTGCATTTAAATTGTTAATGTTCCTTCTGCCAATTTTCACTCCACCTTTATCTAACTCTAATCCATCTTTCCTTATAATACATTCTGCATATAGATTGAAGAGTTAGGGAGATAAACTATATCCTTGTCTGGCACCTTTGCCAATTAGAAACCATTTTGTTTCTCCATATTCTGCCCTAACAGTTGCCTCTTGTTTAGAGTACAGGTTACGCGTCAAAACAATCTGTAATCTTTGAAACACAAGCCAGTTTTCTTCTGAAATTCTCTCATATACTTCAGTCACCAATGGGATATCACACTTTATTGCTTCTTCCTTTTCTGAATATCTGGCATTTCTTTTTCCTTACATGGTAACAGTCTTTGCTATAAGATTTGGAACATCACTTTAAACACATGATCCAGTTGTTACTGCAGTCTTTGACATCTCCTTCTTTCAGAACTAGAATGTACACTGAACATTTCCATCTTAAGAACTAGCCTGCTGGATCAGACCGGAGTCCATCTAGTCCAGCATTCTGCTACTCGCAGTGGCCCACCAGGGCCATTGTTTTGTTTTCCATATTTCCATATTCCATCTTCTGGGCCATTGTTTTGTTTTCCATATTTGTTGGCATATCCTTGTTAAGATTTTGATGGAGTCTGATTCTGTGGCTTGGAATAGCTCTTTTTATAGCTACTCCTGGAGATTTCTTTCTTCTAACTGCTCTCAGCACAACTTTCATTTCACTTTCTAAAACTGTAGATTCTTCTTCAAAAGATTCTTCTGGGAAGGAACCTGTCCTCCTTTCATCAGATATTTATACCCTTTTTTCTCCCTTAAAACAGCTTATGATCAGTAGGGCATAATGCCACTTTATCTTCATAGCGATCCTGTGAGATAGGTTAGTGTGACAGGCTCAAAGCCACTCAAGCAAGCTTACATGGCCCAGTGAGGATTTGACTTGGGTCTCTCAAATTCTAATCTAATACTCTACCCACTACACCACACTAGTTTTGCTATTGCAGAATGAATACAACATACATCAGGTAGATAAGAGCCTTCAGAAAGGTACACTGGGGTGGGAAACCTCAGGCTGTAAAAAACAGGGGTGTTACAAATAACAGGACAAATGTATCCAGCTTCATCCATCAAATGTTGGAGTTAAGCCTGCGTTTCCTCTTGGTGGGTACCCGACAGCTACATATTAAGTATTATCAAGTTAATACAAAAATGAGAGTGGGCCGGAAGGGATCCCTGAGCCAAACAATTATAAAATGCAATCCAGTGGGAATTGAGAAGTATTCCAGGAAGATGTAGGCCTTACTGTACATAACACAGAACAGGGAGTCGCTACATTTCTTTTGCAAATGGCTAGGTAACTAGTACTGGAGAACCGCCTTCTGCCTGAAGCTGTATCTACATAGGGTGGGCCTCCAACATCTATATACTCATGCAGATGAAGAGGCCATCACACTGAAGATCTGGTTGCAACCAGTTTTTCTGGAAAAAGTAAAACCTTTGTCTCACACCAGAAGGCTAGTGGAGTCTGGGAATCCAGATCAACTGGAAAGGATCTGCTGAGGGTTCTCAACAGCTGAGACCAGTTAGGTGGAGTCTTTTCACTAGCGCCATGGCTACAGACGCCAGGCCTTAAGGAAGTCTGAAGTTTCTTCTATATTCAGACCTTTGGAGACAGGAAACGGAGGAGTGTGTGTACATAGATAGTTTGTATGTGTGACTTTTGACTTTTATACTTTGTTGTGAGAGTTTAATGACCATTTTATCATTACCCATTTTTTAAAAAAATGGCATTTCAGTAAATAAAAAAAATCAAGGTTGTGCTACCTGTGTTGAATGCTAGAAGAAATAGTTTATAGTGTTCCAGAGTAGCAAAACTGGGTTTCCCACTGACGAGGAAGAAACTCTGGTTCCCTTACCTATGGATCTGTTTGATATGTCTATTTGAAAACATAGGTTTGCATTGCCACATGAGAAAGTGTAAGCACTGCATATGCTAATTATGTTTTTTTAAGTATACACCTGAAAATGTAAGTGAAGCTGTTTTAGTGCATTTATTTTATTTTTATTTATTTATTTTTTAGACTTGTATACCACCCAACCCCCAAAGGGCTCATTTAGAGTGTGGGGGACTTCAGGTTTTGTCCCTGCTGCTATTTCCCTTTATTTTCTTCTCAGTCTACATATACAACTTGTTTTTACATGTATAAATAAATAGTAAATCCAAGATAGCAGAAAATTCTGCAGTTGTTTCCCCATTGAGTCATTTTTTTTCTTTCTCTCTCTTTCCTCCAAAGGAAATTGACCTGCAAAGGTGCCCTGAATACTCTATCATCTGGACAAATTTGAACAAAATAGTAATGCAAGCAAGCCAGAACAATATTCTGTTTGGGGGGGGGGGAGCGGGTAACTATGTTAACTGGAACAGGAGAATGCAGTTTTCTTAATCAGAACAGCCCTGCCAGTATGTGAATATAAACGTATCTTGTGAACTGGATAATCAGAGAGATATACGGCAGCAACAACTTCCGTGATGCAGGGAAGAAGAAGAAGAGTTTGGATTTATACCCCTGAATACCTCTCCTGTAAGGAGACTCAAGCTCCTTTCCCTTTCTCTCCCCACAACAGACACCTTGTGAAGTAGGTGGGGCTGACAGAGTCCCGAAGAACTGTGACTAGCCCAAGGTCACCCAGCAGGAATGTAGGAGTGCGGAAACACATCTGGTTCACCAGATAAGGGAAAACTGTTGCCTTCATTAGAAGCGATGTGCCCACTACAAATGCACGAGCCACCTTACATCAAGTCAGTCCTTGGCAGTGGTGGGATCCAAAAATTTTAATAACAGGTTCCGATGGTGGTGGGATTCAAACAGTGGCGCCGCCGCACACACGCACCTCCAGTCCCTATTGGGCAGGGAGGTTGCTTTAGTAATCCCTTCTTGGCACTCAGAAAAAATTAGTAACAACTTCTAGAGAAGTGGTGAGAACTGGTTGGATCCCACCTCTGGTCCTTGGGCTATCAACGTCAGTATTGTTGACTCTTACTGCCAGCATCTCTCCATAGTCTCAAGTGGAATTCTTCTACATCAGCTACTACAACATCTGTAACCAGAGTTGGTGGGGGTGGAACCCTGGACCTTTTGCGTGTCAACAGATGCCCTATCAGGGAGCCACAAGTATCCCCATCCCTAGTTGCCCAGTTCACACGTTACGTTGTTAGTGTTGGCGTGTGCCCTAGGAAGATCAAAACTACGAATGACACTCAGGGACAGGCTTGTGTGGTGTTCTTGTTGCCAAGGGAGCTCGGCTGCAAAAGGGTTTCCACACAGTAGGTCTGCTTGTACTTCCCCTAGCCCACAGATCCAGCAGTGTCCAGGTCCTTTTCAATCTTTTTTAAAAAAACAATGCCATATGATTATATCGATATACCATAGAAACAATATATGTAACAGGTTCAGTGAATAATAAAACATTATAATATAGAAAAAAGAGATATTTATTGGCAGCTAAAAACAGCACACAAATAGGGACCTTAATAGCCTATATTATAGATGTACAATTTCCCCAAATGCTGGGAAAGCTGGGGGGAAAACATGATTTCCAACAGGATTGAACCCAGGGCAGATTACTTGCATGGAGATTACCACAAACACAATGTATGAACAAACCTGTATTCTTAAACACTTGCAGGTTAAACAGCTATGACATGCAGGAGCACAAAAACCTGGCTACCAACGTTCCCTCCTTAATAAAGGCTTAACCTCCTTGGCATCATTAGAGACAAGGAAAATTTATGTATGGGGTTTAAAAAAATTATCGGGCTCTGCGTTGGGATTAAAAGCAAATCCTACACCTGAAAAGGCCGAAGCCTTACTGGAGCAGGGAATGATTGTTTGGGGTGTGATGGCTGCAGGGAACTACAAAGTTAGACAGGCAGTAGTAGCTTGTTCAGAAGCATGAATCCAGAGGCCCACAAATGTCACCTTCTGAAGGTAGGTATGAGGTTCATGTATGGGGCAAAAGATAAAAGAATAGGAGAAGCTATGCCAAAGAAAAAAAAGTGGCACTATTTCTGAGTTTGCCTGTTTCCTCTTGGCTGTGGATCTTCTCATTTGCTTTCTAGCAGACAAAGGGATCAAGAGTCTGCAGTTTAGGATTAACCATTTTAACACTAAAGAGCTGCAAGTGAGAGGGGAGAATTCCCTTTGAAAGTGTGGTGTCTCCAAAATAGCTCTGGAGAAAATGAAAAGCCTCAAGAGAATCTGAGAATGTGGGATCAATGGGGCCTACTTAGGATGAGGAGCCAACTTCCTTCTGGCTTGCTCTTGAGGGCATAATTGGAGTCAGCATTTCTTCTTGCGCTGAGTGTTTGCCATTTTCCTCTTGTGCTTACTGTAGTGTTGATTTTGTACTTTTTGTAATCTGCCTTCTGTGTCTGTGTGAAAGACTATAAATTACTCCTTTTTATTGGCTTTGTTTTTATTTGTTCCTATTTTGTTGTTCCTATTGGCATGCTTTGTTGTGTGGTTTTTACTGTTATCTACATCATTCTGTTTAGTTGAAAGGTACCTGTAGCAGGTATGGAATGACAATATACATATTTCTCCCAAATATCAATAAATATGAATACTTGTTTATTTATGTCCTGCTTTTCTCCCCAGTGGGGACCCAAAGCAATTCACATCACTCTCCTCCTCCCTCCTGTCTTATCTCACCAAAGACCTGCCTCATAATAGGTCGAAGCCAGGAAATTTTGAGAAACACAGGGACCAGAGATCAAACGTCATTCCAAGCAGAAAGTTTTGCAGCCAAGCGGGGATTTGAACCTGAGTTTTCCAGGTCCCAGTCCAACACTTCAATCAACATACCATGCTGGCTGTCTTGCGTACTTGCAGCCCAATTCTACAGTTGGGGCTGAGCCTTGTTTAATTCAGTAGGGCTTAATCCCATGTAAAATTGTATGGGGGAGGTAATATTAGCATTTATCACTTTTATTTTTCAAGATATGAAAATGCTTTGATCTCTTAAAAATTACTTGAAGTAGGTAATAATTATTAATATGTTATCAATGGAGAATGGAGGATTCAAGATATTATGAGTGGTGCATACAGCCTGACAATTGGCCAAATGGCACCTTACCTGAGCTGTTCTGGCCCATGGAAACTGGTGCAGGGGAGAAGGCTGAAGCCCCCCTTTCTCCCGGTACCATGGTCCCAGTCTGAATCAGGCTCCAGTGAACTTGCAAACTTTGTTTCCAGGCAGTAATGTTTGGCTGTAAACTGATCAGTAGGGCATAATGCCATCCTCCAAAGCAGCCATTCTCTCCAGGGAAACTGATTATAATAGCTGGATATCTCCAGTTGCCTCCTGGAAGTTGGCAGCCCTATCCCAGACAAGACTCTATAGCCCAGTGATGGCGAACCTTTTCGAGACCGAGTGCCCAAACTGCAACCCCAAACCCACTTATTTATCGCAAAGTGCCAACATGGCCATTTAACCTGAATACTGAGGTTTTAGTTTAGAAAAAACGGTTGGCTCCGAGGCATGCGTTACTCTGGAGTAAGCTTGGTGGTAGTCGGTGGCTTGGCTTTGAAGCAACACAATGCAACTCTTTAGCAGGGTGAATCACAACCCTAGGAGAGTTTGCTTGCTCAGAAGCAAATACATTGCCAACAACCGAGCTTGACTCTGAGTAAAGGATCATGCTTTAGTTCTTTGCATGAAAAGTGGTGGGGTTTAGCAACAGCTTAACAGGGTTACCCGACACTGCTTCCCCAAAATTAGCAACTAACTAGAGTTCAATTCCGATTCAGTTCTTGTGAAATTTTGCTGGAAGACCGGAGTTTCTCTTGATATCTCAGCGAGGTAGCTAAATTTGCATGTATGCTGGCTTCATGCCATGCCACCGTAAGAGAAGAACCATGTTGGGACCAAGAGCCAGACCACATGAGGGGGGTGACCGCATTAATAATGCTAGCAAGCTGATATATTTTTTGTTATTGGATTTCTGTCTTATTGGTGGATTTCTGTACAAATTCCGATTTTTCTTTTGGTTATTGTTCTTCCTTTTTCTTCAATATACATTTCCTTCTCTCACTCTTTTTTGCTAGCAGCCTTTCATGTAGCCTGTAATAAAACTGACTGACTGGCTTCCCCAAAACTAGGTCTTAGGTTTAATGCTAATAATTGAGCCCAGCGGCCCAGGCCAGCCTAGATGTGGGGGGGGGGGCGATTTCCCCCCCACATGATGAACTCTGTTTGTGCGTGCCCACAGAGAGGGCTCTGAGTGCCACCTCTGGCACCCGTGCCACAGGTTCGCCATCACTGCTATAGCCAAATGTCACATCTAATTCAACTCCAAGCTCAGTGCAGAGGAATAAGTGGTGCCCGGGTATCCTGGATCAGCTGTGTTTTTGTAGTATTCAACCCTTAGACTTGGTCATTTCCCCACAAGCTGTTCATAACCTAAAGAGTGTTTTGAAACAGGAAGCAACCAAATGGCTCCAGCTTATCTTTTATTCATGGGGACTGCTTCTGCAGGGTTCACAGCTACCCCAGGGTATGTGACGGGTATTGTTCATGTGCTCTTGTATTGCAGGACAACATGAATAGTTGTGCTGACTTCACAAGAATATCCTTCTGTTAAAAAAATCATACCTAACTTCATATTGATTACACTCTTAAACCTTCTGTTTTTAAACAGCACTTGGGAAACAGAGACCTGCTTAGTTTCAAGACTGAATCCATCAGATTCCAAGCCTGTAGCTCTCTCTGCTACTGAACTTCATTAACTGCCTGCCACTGTATCTGAGAGCCCTTCAAGGTTTGTGAGTACATTATGCACACATAAAGGGGCCTGTTTGCTACCTTGGTTGGCACCAAGATCTAAAGCGAAACCCTCCAAGCATTCTAGACCTGAAGGAAACTGTAGCAGATACCCACAAGAACAAGCCTGCCATCAGAGAGCATCAGAACTGATCTATTAAGACCTGGGTTCAAATCTCTACTCCACTGTGAAGCTCTGAGGCGTTCTGGGGTCAATGATTCTCTTACAGACTATCTTATTGGGAGGCTAAACTTTAGGACAGAAGCACATATGTTGCTCTGAACTTTTTGGCAGAGACGCAGGACAAATGTAGATACCTGACATGTGACACTTGTCTTATAATGAATCCAGTGCATATGCACATACATATCTTTTTGTAGTAGATGAAACAGAGACAGGGTGTAGTAGAGGGTTTAGCCTGTGTTATGTACTCTCTGTGTGTAATTATATACACAATATTGGGCAGCATAGATTAAATGCAAAACATCTAAATAGTGCCGCATTCAAGTAGGCTGTGGATCCTAGCAGGATGCAATAGTTTGTTAGCACTTCCCAAGCAGGTTTTTCCCAGACATATTCTCAGCAATCCTTATAGCAACACTGTAAGGTAGGTCACTACTGCTGTTTTCAAATGGTAAGTCAAGCAAGCCCTGTGCAGCACAATCCTAAGCAGGGGAATATTGTTGTGGTGTAATCGCTAAGCCGATGATCTGAGAAATGCCCTGGTTTAAATCTTGCCTCTACAAGGGACTCGACCAGGTGGCAAAGAAATTGCTCAGCCTCAGTGTCCTATCTGCAATATGGGAATAACAACATTGGACTGTTTTGAAACAAGACAGCATTTGGAATGCCGAAAGCGCTGTCTAAGTGTAAAGTCCTAATGGTAGGTTTCCACTCTGAGCCCTCTCCGTCTGCAATCGGGGGATCTGTGCCGGTCTGCCTTCCAAGGCTGTCTGGCAACAAGATAATGCGCCCATTTCAGCACTATATAAATGCAGAGGAGGTGGAGGAAGAGGTTGACCCCCGATGCGTGGCCTAGGACCGCCGCTTCCCCTTGTGTCCCTCGCTCGGGGAGTTCCAGGCGGACGCTGGCCCAGTCTCCCCCCGGCGGGGGTGTGCGTCTCCAGCTGGTTCGCAGAAGGGCTGCAGTATCTTTCCCCGAGCTGTGATGTGATGCAACCTCCCAAGCAAGCGTGGCCCCCTCCCTTTCCCCCTCCCCGGTTGCTTCCAGCCACCGTCCTCTGGCACGAAGCAGCAAACGAACCGCCTTGTAATCTTTGCAGCGGGGGGAGCGCATGGAGGAGACCAGAGTGAGCCATTCCCCTTTTGTCTGCCTCTCTCTCTCCCCCCCCCCCTTCCCTTCCCCATCTGGGAAGGGCTGCAACAGCAAGCCCAGGCGAAGCCCCAGCAAGGAGCGACAGCCAGAGCTCGCCCCCAACTCCACCCGGTGCAGCCGCGTTCCTGCGCGCGCGGCGAGGCGAGGGTCCCCTCTCCCCGCTTGCTTTGCCTTGCCCACCTCCCTCCGAGCCAGGCGATAGGAGCTCTATTGCTCTCGCCTAAGCGGCCGAGGGGGAGGGCTCAGGCAATGCATATTGATGAGCCAGCCGAGGCTCTATTGTGCAATTGGAGCCGCGAGGTGGAAGCGCAGGCAGGATGGAGGCGGGGAGCCGCGATGCGCTCGTAGGTTGGTGGCTCCAGTAGCAGCCAGCAGCAGCAGCAGCAGCACCCAGAGGAGGAAGGCGGAGGAGGAGGAGGAGGAGGAGGAGGAGGGCGGCGCGGGGCTTTGTTAGTTTGCACACGCTCGCCCAGGCAGCCGCGATGGAGCAAGGGCAGGGAGCGCTGTAAGGAGAACGGCCGGAGGACGCCCGGAGACGCGCGCGCCACGATCCCCAGGAGGAAGGACCCGGCACGGCAGCGCGGCTCGGAGGGGCCCTCCCCTCTCCGCCAGGCTGAGCCACCGAGAGGCAGAGAAAGGCAAGGGCCATTTTCGCCGGCTCGCAAAAGGTAGGCGCCTCGGCTGGCTCTGGCGAGCCACGAGATCCTGCTGGGGAGGCGGCGAGCGTGGCCAAGGCTGGCTGGCTGGCGCTTCGGGGACAGGCGAGGCGCAGGATCCGCGCTTTGGGATCCGGGCTGGGGTGGGAAGGAGAGAGAGCGGCATCTGTCCCCGGAAGGGCAGGGAGATATTTTAGGTTTAAAGCCCCGATGATCCCCTCCCACCCCTGGAAAACGCTTTCGGATTTCTCTAATGCTGTTGGCACCGGCAGCTCGCTGGATTTCCGCGCTGTTCCGGCGAGTGGGAGAGTTGCCTGGCACCGGGAGGGAGCGACCCTTTTCTTGGGGGTACCCAGCCCAGCCAAGCTGCCATGTTTTATTGTTGATGCTTTAGAAAAAGAAAAAAGAGGAAGGGTATTTTTGTGGTGTTAATTATTAGCTTGGTGTTTTTTTGGCTAAGCCGTGCCAAGGCAAAGTGGGTCTCTATGGCAACAGAAGCGGATGCCACGGGAGATGTGGGCACGATGTGGCACCTGCCATAGGAGATGTGGGCACGGGGGGGCGTGAGAGGCTGGGGGGGACTGTTTGCAAAGAGCACCTGCTGGCTGGCCAACTGCTTTCCTTGTGCCCTCCGGAGGGAGGGCATTACCCTTGGGGTTCTCTCCCAGACGGTGTCATTCTCACAGCATTGGGAAGTTGGAAAGGGAGCAGCCCGCACTGTTTTGGAGAGGCTGTGAATCCCACTCTAGATAAGATCCAGCCCTTTGGTTGTGCGCTTCAAGTGAGCTGGACTCTGGGAAGCTGATGCTGGAATAAATTTTGCTAGGGTTTAAGACGCTTCTCCACTCCTGTATCATTTTGGTCCTAGGGACGCAGTTCCCTTCCTTGACTAGGCCACAGTTTTGGGACTTTGGTTGAGAAGACTTCAATGCCAAAAGGGAAGGGGAGGGTGTCCTATCATCTGCTCCAGTGACAGTGACATTTATAAATGAACTGGGTGGGGGGGGGGTGTTTCATGGGGACATTTGTTTTTAACTTGCGGAGTGAGTGATCCTGTTTGTATCAGATTTGACCCTCTTTATTGGGTGGGGGGAGAGAAAAGGATGAAGGTCATTGGTGTGTGTGTAAGAGGCAACATTCCCTACTTCAAACCCACCACTTTTTAAATAAGCTTTTAAATACACTCTTGCTGATGGTCGGGAGGGTGGTGGCGGAACAGGAAGGGGTCAAAACATCCTCGTCAGAACTGTCTAAAAATTCTTGGCCAGTCTACACTCAAATTTGCAACGTTCCAATTCATGTCTGTTAGCTAGATCTTTCCTTTTTTGAACGCTCTTTAAAGCGCAGGTTCTTTGGTTTCAAGAGTGGGGGCTCCCCTCCCTCTGCTTCTGTACAGATCTTGGTCTGCTAGTGTGAAGGGCTGTGAGCTCCACAGCGGGTGCCAGATGTTTTCTGCCACCATTCTGTTTTCTGGCATTTTGCTTTATTGGTCTGGGAAGCTGAAAGCCACCAAGGGAAAGAGCATCTTCTTTAGGTTGCCGGCCACTTGAGACGCTCTTGGCTTCTGTAGGCGCTGCTAGGCTGTCTGGGTCAGAGTATTTCTCAGCGTTTCTTGTAACTTTACTGGAGAAGAACAGCCAGTAAGTAGGAATACCCAGTCAGGGAACTTTACAGATGATCAAAAATGGATGGGTCTGTCTTTGATGTTGATGCTCCCTTTTTCTTCAGGAGTTTTGCTAACCTCTGGTTTACCTGGAGAAGGGAGTGAGCGTGTGGCACAGGAAGTTTCTTGATTCTCTAAATATATAAGCATTCATGGTTCATGAGAGTTTGAATGAAGACAGAAACCAAAGAGCAGAGAATGGCTGCTGGTGTTGTGGTGATTCTGAGTAGCTAGTCCTTCCTCTTGCCCATTCTTCAGCTTTGGCGGTATGGTTTATTTGGCCAAGCTGCTGGTTTGTAAAGCTAGTGCGTGTGTGTGGCAGGGCGACCACAGCAATACTGGATCACCAGGATATGGAATAATCTGCAGTAAGTTTGTGGCCTGTTAGCTTTTTTTATTTGCAAGTTGAAGGTAACGGGCATGGTCCGCTCCTTGAGCAGAGGGTCTTGTTCTGTCTGCATGTCTGCCTGGAAAAACTGGAGCGGCCCAGTACTCTTACATTTTGGGTGGCGGGAGCTGAATAAAGGCTATATCTAAGGTTCCTTTTGGCTCTTTAAACTTTTAAAAGGGGGAAGAAAATGGTGGAATATGCAAGTGTTTGTATGGAAGAGTCAGATTCATAGACAGCTTGCAAGAGTATTTGCCAATTACATGAGCTACAAACATCTGTGCCTTTGGCCATTTTCTCTTCACTTCCTTAACCAGTAACTTAAAGACATAAGGGAAGAGGAAGATGGGCTTAGAGGGGGGATTTTAATGTTTAAATACTAAGTTACTCCTTCTGCTCTGACAGTTTCTGTTCTATCTGAGGCCAGCTTTTTCAATTTTCAAGAAGTTGCATTGATGGTGGCACCTTCCAAGTTCATGGATCTCCTAGGATCCCATGGCTAAAAAACCCTATGTATCCTTGTTTGCAAGCAAGTTCTGTTTACTAAGAGGGCTGGTGTCTGTTCACAAGATTGGGCTGTCCTTTGTAATTTTCTCTCCTGTATTTTGAAGAAGCTGATTCATATGTTCTTAAACGTAACAGATTTCTTATGATTCTCCACTGAAGGTCCAAATGCTTTTCATCAAAAAGTACTGTTACTGTGAAGGAGGTGATATGAAGATTCTGTAATCTGGGATTACATGTAATACTAGTCAGTCCTGCAGCCATAGCGTGATTTTGGCTTTGTGGGACTGGAATCACAGTTTGATGTCTGCCTGTGTGCCTTCTTGCAGGATGGGTGTAATGGCTAGAATAGTAAACTGTTGAAATATGTGGTTAGGGAGATCCATGAAATACTTGCTTTTCTCTACCTTAATCTGCTGCACAGCGTTGTTGTGAATGAAAGTGCAAAGCCAAGAAAAAGGAAGCCCTGAATTTCCTGGAGGAAGATTGGAATAACAATGTCATGAGTATATTAACACACGTGGAACATTAGGGGTTGGATCCTACCAATTATTTAGCTAAGCATTTGACAGAAGGGGTTTTGCTCATGTTATACATCTGGAACAAGCGAAATGTTGTCTTAAAAAGCATTTCACTTATTTTTTAAAAAAGTTTTTCAATTAGATTTTTTAAAGCCCTTGATGAGGATTTTTTCCCCTCCCACCAAATGTTTGGGGCAATTTTTTGGCTTTCACATTTTTTACAGTAGGAAAGGCAGGGTATATATATTAGCTTTCACTGTCACCTTAAGTAGACAGTCTCCATTGTAGTTGGAGGAATTAGCTGGAGACAAAGAGCAAGAAGGGGTAACTGGAATCAATAAGTGATGTATACCAGGAGAGTTCTGGATGAAAACTCTCAATTGACCTGATAAGAAAATAGCAAAACAAGAAATATATTGTAAGTAATGAACATATGCACACAAAGCATGCAGTAGCTGGCTAAGAGAAAGGGGGAGAGTTGAATAGGGTTTCAGGGATGGGTGATAGTTGCTAGTCTTGAAGTGACTTCTATGGAAAGCAGTGCTAAAGAGGAAAATGGCCAGTGTTTCAAAGAGCAAAGGAAAGAGCCCCCACACAAGTGGGTTGCATGCACAGATCCAGAACACACACACACACACACACACACACACACACACACACACACACACACACACACACACACACACACACACACACACACACACACACACACAGTATAAATGGGCAAGGGACCAATATTTATACCCCATAATGGGTTCTGAGGCAGTGTGAGGTAAATTGGCAGGAGAACCAGGAACAAAGAATTGATTGATTTTCCAGAATTCCAACAAAAAGATGGGAGAGGCTTTGTGAGTTGTCAGGCCCCAAGATAATTCCTTGACTATTCTCTTGAATACTAATTGAGTGTTGGGATGGGTGCAGATAAAGTAAGTAATGGTCTACTCAGAGTGCTGATTAAATCACCTTAGGGTGACACAATGGAGATTATCTAGCCCATTGTCTGGCCAGCCACACCTTAGGACCAGGTGAAAAGATCAGTGGCCAACAGGCTTCTTGCCCAGGCTTAACACACAAGATGGACCTCAGAACCTTCTGAGGAGCATCCATTTTGTGAAGAACAGAATCCAGCTGTTATGCCAGCCTTTGACCTCTATGGCACCTTTTAGAGGAAGAGGGGTCTGACGGCTTATAATACCCAACCAAAGATGACAGTAACTGCTGCTCTCCAGGAACAAAAGGGGAGGGGGCTCAGCCAACTGCAGCAGGAAGGGAATTGACCAGTTTGCTGCACCTTGGTTTTCAATGACAACGGCGAATTATCAATAAAGTGAAGAAATTAAGAAAACGTTAGGGCCCTTAACGTCTTGGGAACAGTGTAGTTGGATGGCAACCATTTTAATTAATAAATAAAGTTGAAAATAAAGAATTGGGGGGCGGGAATGGTAATATGTAGGAGACCCTAATTGGGCATACGGATCTGTTTTTGTGTCTTTTGTTAATTCTACTGAATATTGTCTGTCTAGTAGGAGTGCAGAATTAGGCTGAGTGCAGAAACTACAGTGCTTTCTCTGAACCAAATAACTCGCCAAAATGATGATAATTAGACTTCGGTGCTTAGAGCCTTAATAAATAGATAGCTCTTGTTGCAAGTCTGAACTGTTGTCTCCCTGTTCTGATCATCTGTTTGTTTAAAAGGAAAGAAATAAATTAGCTAATATTGAGCACATTGTTACAAACATCCAACTAAAGATTTTGCTTGTTCTTTCAACCTCACCCAACCTCTCTCCATACTGTAGTTCCTGTCTTGTTAGATCTACTCCCTAAGAACAATGCTTGTCTTCATTTATGGTCTGAGATCTTCAGCTATGTTCTGAGAAACCTAAGTAGGACAAGAGAGGTGCACAATAGCAATAGTGATTTGTGTAGCCACTCTGGAATTTAATTTGCAAAGCACACTGGGCAGAGATTCAGTTCAGTTAAAACTTAACAGGATTTTGTGCTGGAGAGTTTGGTATCCAGCCTTACGGAACAAAGTTCCATCTCTCAGGTTTGGGCAGGGCTTGGAGCCAAACTGCACAATTGGCAGTCTTGTGTATTGTACCTGTTGTTGTACTGCACACACTTCAGCTATGGTGAGGAAACAAAATATTTCTTTCTCATCTGGTATGTCCCCCTTGCACATGTGGTCTTATTGATGCTCGTGTCTGGCTTTTCCTCTTGGTATTATGAGTGCTTTTGTAGAACTGATAGGTTTTGCATAATGCTTGACTGAGATATGGCAGAGAAGTGGGATATAAGGTTGTTAACTGATGGAAGAGGGACCTGTTCTGACTGCCACCTTGTCTCTGAATGCTGTACAATTGGCAGTAACTGACAGGTGGAAGTCCCTCCCCCCCGTAAAACTACAGTAGCAGGGAACAGTAAAACATCTGGCAACTTTAGCAGGATGTATTCCATTACTTCCATTCTGGAGTATCTGACTATACCAGTGGTGGCGAACCTTTGGCACTCCAGATGTTATGGACTACAATTCCCATCAGCCCCTGCCAGCATGGCCAATTGGCCAGGCTGGCAGGGGCTGATGGGAATTGTAGTCCATAACATCTGGAGTGCCAAAGGTTCGCCACCACAGGACTATACCCTTTTCCACCAAAAGAACTCAGGAGATGTGTGATGTAACCACCACATCTTCCTGGACCTTCTTCATGGTGCAGTGCTTCCCCAGGGTCCTAGAGCTTGCCATTCCTTCCCCTTCTGATTCTCCAATAGGTTTTAGAATGTTATTTAAATGCTACTTTCATCCAAATCATTATTTCCCATACTGGTAAACCTAGAACTTTGAAAAAAAAAAACCATTTATATTGCACTGGACAGCTAGTTTTTCTATAGTTTTTCCTATAGTTATGCCCGCCATTTTCCTCCCCATTCAGTACGCTTCATGCCGCTGCGGGGAAGAAAATGGCTATCACTTGGCACACAGCTACACAGAGTTTGACTCCTCACCCCTCCTTGTCCCTCAAGCAAAATCTCTGCAACAAAGAAACAAGATCTTTTCCCCTAATAACCTGCTATGCCAAAAGCCACTATCTGTGTTTCAGAACAGATCCCTTTCCAGAGTTGCAGAAAACAATTGTCTTTTTCCACATTACTGAGATGAAAGTGATGCTTGGAATGGAACGGATGTCAGTTGTTTTAAATAAATGCGCCTCTGAGGTATGCCACCTTTTAGCCCTTCTTTAGTTTGTGCCAAGTGGGCCTCCATTGCTGAGTCTGTATGTGTCAACAAAAGCCACCACTGAAGGTCACTTAATGCAGTTCAGTTATCCTGTAACATTCTTATCAATTTGCCCTGTAGCTGTGAGGGGAGAGTAACATTAAGCCGTCAGCCCAAGATGGTGACTATATCTTCAAGCGTTTCATGGCATAAAGAGAAGATGTAGCCACCTTTCTCTTCACTGGGTCTGTTGCCCAGTTTTATCTTTTATGCCTTCTGAGAGGCAACATCAGAGCCCTAAGCAGGCAGGAAAACATGACTAGGTGGACCAATAGAGGCAGAGCAGGAACTGCCCCTTCTGTTTCTTGGTCCTCAGTAGATTAAATGAGCAAGTACAGTTTCTCTTGACGTGGAACTCAGAAGTAGTAAAAGTTTCATCTCTTTAGTTTCTGTGTGTCAGTTGAAGGCAGAAGAGCAGGACCTAGTCGTGGGCTTTCAAGAATCTGGCAACTGTTTAAGCAGCTTAAAAGAGTGGAAGTCAACAGGTTTCTTTTTTCCTCACACTTTCAGCCGGCCCTTGTTGGTTGTGGTCTGATTCATAATGAGGTTAGATATTGTGAATATGGAACCAGTAGGTTTTTCTTATTATTTTGAACAATTTTACCCTTCTAGGGGGCTGGACTAATGTGTGGGGGAGAAATTTGGAGTACAGTTCTGAGAACATTTTCCTGGAAGTCAGCCCCATTGATTAGAATAGGACTTACTTCCAATGAGTCACAGATCCCAGTATCAATTAAAAACTTGTCTAATTTTCAATCCATTTATGAGCCATCTCTGAAGTGCTCTGGCCATTTCAAACAGTGCTACACTTCTCTCCGCCTTCCCCACTGCCTTTTTAATGGCACATTAATTTTCAGCTTTAAAAAAAATGTTATCGCTTCACAGCGATCCAATTTATCCAAATGCTAGTGATATAACAGTTCAGTGGTACATCACTAGCATTTGGATGCATTGGATTTTCTATGGTGCTCCAGCAGTACTCTTAGAACATTTTTTAACAATCAGAAAAGGCTAAAAAAAAAAAACGCCGGGGAAAAGTGGTCCTTTCGGATGTGCTGCAGTCATTTTAAACAGCATGCCGCAGTGATTCAGAAGCGCAAGAATAATGGGCGAAAGCAGTGTTAATTTTTTTAAAAATGCCTGAGCCCCAAGATGCCAATGGGACAAAAGCAGTTTTGTCTGAAAAGGTAAAAAAAAGAGAAGAGGGTCTGTTAGCAGCCAGGAGCCAAAATGGTTGCATCTGAAATGTCACCAAAAATCCGTTAGCAACCAGCTACTCAAACGGATTATAAGGGCAGTTTGAAAGACGCCTCTGTGTAGGCCTGCATGTTGTAATGTACACCTGTTGAAAGTCAGTTTCAGTCACTCTCAGGAGAACCATCTTCAGGTGACCATGACTGCTAAGACGGTTCATTTTCCATTCTTCCTTATTCTGCTTACCTGGAAGTTAATTACCTACATGTGAATAAAAGTCAGTAAAATAGAAAGATGCTTTGCTGCATACTTTTGAGTCAAGATGCTTTTGTCTTTGCTGCACGGGTAGAATTCTGACCAAGATAGGTTTGCACTTGTTCAAGGTCTTGGGGCCTCTGGGCTGTTGAGCTTTTCCTTGAATATTGATCAGCCCTGTCAGGATAGGGCGGTATAAAAATCTGACAAATAAAAGAATAAAAAATAAATAGTGATGCTCTTGTGGCAGTTTATGAGGGTCTGTAGTTCTGTGGTAGAGTATCTGCTTGGCTTGCAAAAGGTCCCAGGTTCAAGAGCTGTTATCTCCACTTTAAAGGTTTCAGGTAGCACAGATGAGAAAGACCTGAATCTTTGAGATCATTGTAGTACTGCGATAGGTGAATGAACCGTCTGATTTGGTATGAAGATACAAATTCTTCTGCAGGCTGGTGTTTTACCTCTACTTCTGCTTAGTGGTATCGTTTTCCTGTCAAATGCAGAGAGAGGAAGGAGAGAGATACAGGGGAAACATTAAAAATTAGCCATATCTCATATCTTATTGATTTCAGAAATTCAACACAAAAACCTCACTGACCTGGATAGCCCAGGCTGGTCTGATCTCATGAAGCTAAGCAGGGTCAGCCCTAATATTTGGGTGGGAAACCACCAAGGAGTACTCCGGTCATTATGCAGAGGCAGGAAATGACAAGCCATTACAGAGGGCAATAAATAATTAAAGCTGCAGAATCAACGGGGATGAGAAGGATTGGGCAGTGGCTTAGGGGTAGAGCTTCTGCTTTGTGTGCAGAAGGTCCCAGGTTCAATCCTCAGAATGTGGTACCTTCAGTTAAAAGCATCAGGTGATGTGGAAAACTTCTCCTGGAGATCTGACGCCAGTTCGACTAGCAACCTGTGGCTCTCCAGATGTTCATGGACTACAAATCCCATCAGCCCCTGCCAGCATGGCCAATTGGCATGGGAATTGTAGTCCACGAACATCTGGAGAGCCACAGGTTGCAGACCCCTGGACTAGATCATACAAGTCTCAATAGAGCAGTGGTCTAATTCAGTGAGGCAGCAAGATTCGAGTCCAGTAGTACCTTAAAGACTAAAAAGGTTTCCAGGCCATAAGCTTCCTTTTTTTAACAAGTATATTACTTTCCCAACAAAACAAATACATAAGAATGTACAACAAATGTTATTTCTTGTCCAGTTCTTAAAATTAAATTGGTATAAATCAGTTACCATAATTATCACATCACTATTTTCTCTTCTTAACTTCCCCCTCTTCTCGGGTTCCCTTGTTTCCTTGCAACTATTCTTTCCTGTGAAAACTTGTTATAAATAGCCCAAAATTGCCAGATTTCTTAACAGTAATTCCAATAATCAATTCTATATTCTCCATAGCTATCATAACCAAAACTAAACATATAAACTCGCCGTATACCCCACGTGCAGATGATCCTATCTCTTCACTATTCTTATCTTTGTAGATACTCGGTCGGAGTCTCGAGTCATTGTCAAATTTGTCCATATCTTGATTTTTCAAAAATCCTGTTTAATTCTATCGCTTTGTCTAAATCACAGATGTCGAACTCGCGGCTCTCCAGATAGTATGGACTACAGTTCCCAACATCCCCGCCAGCATGATGCTGGCAGGGGATTATGGGAACTGTAGTCCATAACATCTGGAGGGGCATGAGTTTGACACCTATTTCTTTAGTAGGATTTTCTTCAACTTTCCAGAGTGTTGCAAAGGTTATTCTTGCTGCTGAAATTATATGAAACAAAAATTTTCCATATCCTTTAGACATTTTGATATCAAAGCTTTTGAGAGTCACAGCTCCCATTGTGACATGCAGTGATAGAGCATCTGCCTGGTATGCGGGAGATCCCAGGTTCAATCCCTGGCATCTCCAGTTGTAGGTAATGTGCAAGTCCTTTGCCTGAGACCCTGGAGAGCCGCTACAAGTCTTGAGTAGACAATTACTGTCCTTGATGGACCAATGGTCTTATTCAATGCAGGCAGCTTTATTTGTGTACATCTGCTAGGAGTTGGTGCCACAGTCTGTTTTCATAGGGTTTGGCCATGACTTGTGAGAAGTGCCTTTTCTCTGAACTTGGTTCAGATACTAAGACTTGCTAGCAAGGGCTGTTTGCTCAAGCCCTATAAACATATCCTGCCAAGCCCATTTGCATGATGTACTCTTCTCTTTCCTTGGGCAAACTGGGGTTGTCCCTTTTTAACACATCCAGCACTCGGCCAGGTGCCCTCATACCTGCTTCCCTGGTGAGGTTGTTGTGTAGCCCTAGCATTGACTGAAATAGTTCACTAGGTAACTAGGTTAAGAACAGTGTCATCCACCCACTCGTTTATATAATGCTGGGCGGGCTGTTGGCAGAGACTTCTGAAGGTTGTGTTCTTTGCAGCAGTAACTACCCACAGTTGGTGGAGGTGAGGTAGAAGAAGTTCTGGTAGGTTGGGGCTGACTGTATGCAGGAAAAATGTTGCACTTTTTTTGGGGGGGGGGCGGGGGTGGAGCTCCCCTCATTGGTCCTGCCCTGTATTGTATTACTGGGTGTGAAGTAAACTTGTTACTATCTTCAGCACCTAGCAAACCAGGCCAGTTTGTAGAAGCTTAACACTCAGAGTGCTGGAAACCGAGTTCTTACTGCAGCATCTTGTCCTGAGAAAGACTATCACCTGCAATCTAAATGAGAGAAGCAGTGTGGGGTAGTGGTTGGTGTTGAACTTGGACAGGAGCACCTGGACTCAAATCCACATTTTGCCCTGAATTTCATTGGCAACACTGTCCTATGCATAGCTACACCAGTTTAAGTCTATTGTAGTCAGTGGGCTTGCAAAAGTAAAACTCTGTTTAGCACAGTGCTGTGGGTGACCTTGATGATTTACTTCAGTCTAAGACCACTGATTTCTACAGGGTTTTGTCTGGAGTAATTCTGTTCAGCGCTGCACAGTTATTCTCTTTCAGTCTAATCTACCTTACAGGGTTGTTGTGAAGTAAAAGGGCCATATATTATTACCCCAAGCTCCTCAATAAGAACAACAGATGAAAATGTAATCACCAGAAACAAATGCTTTGCTCTTGTGACTTTGTTGGTCAATATGCTTAAAGTCCACAAATTGCTTCAAACCGGTTTGCCGTGGTATGTGGAAAGGAGAAAAAGGAGCAGTATTTAATCTCCAAAAGTATACTCTACTCCCAGGAAAAATCAAACTTTTTTTACTCAACTGTATGCACTTTGTGTACAAAATTATTTTTTTTAAACCCTATGTACGCATTGCAAATACCAAGCTCTGAGGTAACAGCTCAGCCTCTCCCTCCCCATACACATGTCTGAAAAAACAACCCACAATCAGGTTAACTTTCAACTGGGTGCCCAAAGCACAGGCCACAAAGCCCAAGGCATATATTAATGGGCAGCCATCCTGTCCGTTCTGCTCAGTGTCCACTAAATGTTTTACTTTGCAGGCCTTGATTCTTACTGTTCTCCAGGTGTTGATTTCCTGGTGGCCTCCCACATTCCTTCATGTGAAAGCCCTTGTCACAGTGTCCTGAGGGTGAAAAAAGGGCAAGACTACGTCACACTGTATTGTCCAGTCTCTCAAAGAAGACACTGGTCACATCCAGATGTTCTCCTGCCCTCTTTGTAACCTGACCCTACATCTTGGCTGGGGCCCCAGGACTTCTGTTAAAGAGGTCCTATTGAGTAAAGTCTTATATTAACTGAAATCATACTTGTTTGTCAAAGTTTGAATTGGGGGAGCCTGATTTTCTGACATATTACAGGGTATACAGGTTCAATCTAGCTTACCTTGTGTTCAGATGTAACATAACTACTTGTGAATTGCAGGCTCTCCTCAATTTCTGTGTGTGTGTGTGTGTGTGTGTGTGTGTGTGTGTGTGTGTGCTGTGACCATTTATTTATTTATTTACTTCATTTGTGCCCTGCCTTTCTCTCCAATGGGGACTCAAAAGTGACTGGCATCATTCTTCTGCCCTCCATTTTATCCTCATAGCGACCTTGTGAAGTAGGTTGGGGTGACTGTGTATGGCTGCCTTAAGGGCACTCATGGTAGAGTGGGAATTCAAACCTGGATCTCCCAGGTTCTCCAACATTCTGACCACTAAATGAAATTGGCCTGCTAACGCCAAACTGGATCAGGACCACATTACACATGGAAAAGCGGCTTCAGCCTTGCTCCATTTTCCTTAGTCTAAAACAGTCCCAAGTGACCATTATCTGGGCAAACCCATGATTTCTCTGGGACACATATGGGTTTCCCCAATCGTCCTCCCCCATATTTTTAAAGCAGTGGGTTCTTAGTTATTATACATAGTGCAAAGGTGGATTTTGTGGCAGGACTCTGAGGATGTCCACTTGTCTGAACACTCTCTTAGGGATGTCAGAGATAAGATTTCCTCCCTCATGACTGAGTGTTCCCTGAGTTTCCATTCAAAGCTTGGCATTAAGGAGAGGGTGGCTGCAAAGGAGGCAAGCTGGCTTCTGACTTCCTCCAGAGAAAGAGCAGGTGAAACAGCCCTGAAGTGACAATATGAGTCACTGAGGTTCCATTGAGTGGGTCTCTCTTTTGTTCTTCTTTGCATGTAGGATCCCTTTCTGCATATTCATCTCAGTGGGACAGATAGTTGGCAGTTAGGCCTGTGAGGGCCTGAAGCCAGAATTGTGATTGGGGTGTGTGTGTGTGTGTGTCAACTTTCAAAGAGTTTGAACAACCTCTTAACTACTTTCACTGGTGGCCCATGCCTGTCTTTATTTGTATGACACAATATCTGGTTTTGTCCCGCTTTGGGTTGTCTGAAGAAGCAGCAGACCTGAATTAATCCACTCTTCAGGCAGAATAAGGTACCCAAATCTGTGCTTTGGCAAGGTCTGCTTGGTCTGATTTGTAAACAATCTTCATTGCTTACAATGCAGTGCTAAGCTGTCTTCCTTAAAGGTTCCATGCACTAAGGAGTGCATCCTTAGACCTGTGTACAGTTTACTTCCCTTGCAGAAGATCCTTGCATCAAATGTAATTTTTGGTATGGCATCTTGTAAATTGTGGTGGGCATTCTTCAGAGCAGTTTCTGAGATGGCCAAGCAACCAGATGTACAAAACATCTTTAGGTGCATGTTGGATCTGTGGATCCATGGGTGCATGTTGGATCTGTGGATCTATGGGTGGTCTTAATGGCCCTGCGATGTAGCCTTCAGTGGGATTCCATTTCTTTTAAGGATTCTGGTACATTGGTGGGAGTGATTCATTAACGGACGGAGGTGGTGGTAGTTAGTGTTGTGGTGACTTTCTAAAGAGAATATTTAGGTCATCTGCCAGGAGGCTTAAAGAAATATGAGTCATCAATTAGCAATAGATATTTCAGTTTTGCTGCATGTGTCCAGTTATTCTTCCTCATAGTGATTATCATGACATTTGTGGCTACCAGAGAAACAGCTTTGGACCTTTGAGCCCCTGTTTCTAAAGGCTTCCAATTCAAATGTGTATTCTCGGACATGTTCCAGTTTTTCATGAACTTGTTTGTCACCTGAATGAATTTAGATTGTTTGCTTGTTTGAAAACATCCTTGTATCTGTGTGAAAAGCAGTCTCATTCCGCACATGCAGAATAATGCACTTTCAAACTGCTTTCAGTACTCTTTAAAGCTGTGCGGAATAGCAAAATCCACTTGCAAACAGTTGTGAAAGTGGTTTGAAAACGCATTATTTTGCGTGTGCGGAAGGGGCCTTAGAAAGAAGCCTTCCAAGAGAGATCCAGCATGGTGTAGTGGATAGAGTGTCAAACTTGGGTCCGGGAGACCCAGTTTTTAAATTCTGCTTTGCTGTGGAAGCTTGCTTGATCCTGGGCCAGTTACACACTTTGGTGGTTGTGGGGCTAGAATAGAGGAGAGGAGCGTGATGTAAACGGCTTTGGGTCTTCATTGTGGAGAAAAAACAGGGTATAAATGAAGCAGATAAATAATAAATTATAGCTCTCAGCCTTATATGCTAATTTGCCGTGTACAGGAGAACTTTGATGTGTATACACTAATGAAGTTTGTGTGTGCATGTTTCCCCGTGGGCACTGTAGAGATCCTGCCATCTACACAAAAGCTAAGGTGATGTTGTGTAGCATATCAGTTACGACTAGGGAGATCCATGTTCAAATCCTCTCCTGCCAAGAGACCCACAGGACCAATCGTTCATTCTTCCTCCCTGTCAAACTAATCTACCTTACAGGGTTGTTGTGAGAATAAAAGAAAAACGTTGGGAAAGACAGATTAAAAATGTGGTCCTATCAAGTGTCAGCATGCCCTTGAACATAAGAAGAACCCTGTTGGATCTGGTCATTAATCCATCTTAGTCCAGCATCCTTTCTTCCCAGCAGTGGTCAGCCAGAAGTTCCAGAGAGCCCAAAAGCAGGGACACAGAAGCCAAGTTATCTCCCTATTACCACCCACCCCCACCCCCAGTAATCAGTATTGGGAAGTATTCTACCTCTGCACCGGGGTTCTATGTAGCTATCAGTTTTAGACAGCTGTGCTGTCATTGGTTTGGCCCTTGTTGTAGGCTGCCTGCTGAACATGGTGCTGCTGAACATGTAGGTGTTTGGCCAGAAAGTGAAAAGAGTGTAGGAGTTGGTGGCACAGGGTGTTGCTCTGAGCCCAAAGTAATGCGCCAAGTTCCCTAGGAAATGGAAAACAGTGAGATGAGGGGAGCTCCATCTCTGAGTCAAAGAAGTACATCATGGCTGCCAGCTCTCCTCCTCTGTGCCCACTCATCATTGGAATTGCTGCAAAGCACAGTTTTAAGTGTAAGGGTGAGACGATTCTGGTGCGAGCTAAATATACATACATATGTGTGTGCGTGCAAGTATATGTGCTCATTGGGAAAATTAACTACTTAAACCCCAGGAGCTGAATCTTTCAGGTGCCATTATTGATCTCACATGGCCATTCTGAGGAGTGGGGTGCCCATCAGCGGGCTTACTTGTAATCTTACTCAGGTCTATTCAATGTTGTTAGGACTGCTCAGTTAGAGGTGTATAATTCTGCTTGGTGGTGTTGGAAATGGCCGTCAAGTCACAGCTGACATGGTGATCCCATAGAACACAGGTGTCAAACCTGCGGCCCTCCAGATGTTCATGAACTACAATTCCCATCAGCCCTTGCCAGTATAGCCAATGCTCATGTTAGGAGGGACTGATGGGAATTGTAGTTCATGAACATCTGGAGGGCCGCGAGTTTGACACCCCTGCCATAGAATGTTCAAGGCTGGAGACAGAAGTGGTTTGCCATTGCCAGGCTCTGCAGAGCAACTCTGGATTCCCTTAGTGGTGTACTGTCTTGCTAATTAGGGCTTCTGAGATCTAGCAGTGCTGGGCTGGTCTGGGCCATCCAGGTCAGCGCATCATTCTGTTTTGGATATCACTGTAACATATGTTTCCTAAGACTAGCTGTAATAAACCGACAAAGAAGGAAGGATATGTTTGGAGGAAACTTGTTAGTCGAGAGCTCCATCAAGGCGTGCCAGTAATTTGGTATAGAGATGTGTCCCAGAAAGTTGTATTGCTTATTCAAGGCTATTTTATGCAGATTAGCAAATCCTGAAGCTGCCCTATTTAACTTGCAATCAATGGAGGTCAAAGAATGACAAAATTTAGAATTTCTGTGTTAAAAAAGCATGTTTGTGCATTCTAATCCACATGGTGAGTCTAGAATGGAGATTAGTATTTTCCCCCAAAAGGAGGGTTAAGTGACCTTCTATTTCCCACCTTCCCCAACACCCTGGTAAAAGCGTAAGAGTTTGCATAGATATCACATGCCTGAGATAATCTCTGGCAATTGGGAGCACAGTGCAGGCTCCTTGGGGTAGTTCAAGGCACCCACTACTTCCTTTCCTTTTCTCCGAGGCCCTAAAAGATCCAAACTGGCCTTGGAGGACAAGTGGCATCTTACAGAGACAGCTCACTCTTTGACCTGGTGCTTCCTGCCAGGAGCAGAGGGACTGCAGTGGCCATCCTTGGAGCTCACCCAATATAGTCAGGAGGTATGGGTGAGGACTGGAGAGAACCTTAGAAGAGTCCTGCTGGATCAGTCCAGTGGTCCATCTTGTCCAGCATCCTGTCTCACACAGTGGCTACCCAAGTGTTCTGGAAGGTCAACAACAGGGTCAGCAATGTAGAGATTCTCCAAGGATTGCTCCCTAATACTGCTATTCAGAGTTTTAGTGCCCCTGAATGTGGATGTTTTCTTTTGGAAGAGGGAAGGTAACAGGCTGGTGGGGTAGGGAGAGAGTTCCTGCCCTTTCTCTCTATCCGCTGTATTTTTTTTCAGGTACCCACTTGTCTTTCACCGTAGCAAACTGACAGTTGTATTCTCGTAAGCATATTCACCCCAGATCCACGAAGTGGCAACCAAGTGCAGCTTGTGATACTCATCCACTTGCCAAGTCAGTGGGTACTAAACTGCCTGATCAGTTGGGTAACCTTTTGAGTATGAATCCTTCTGCCTACTGGATGAACAGCTCATGCATCTGAGGACGTAAGCTCTGACTCACGACAGCTTCTGCTGGAATGAATTTTGTTAGGCTCTGCAGCGCTCCTATTTTATTTTGCTGTTAACAGACTAGCATGGTTGCCCATCTGAAAAGCTGCAGTATGCTGTTCCATACAAGAGCACATGCTAAAATTTTGCGTAAAAATATACTGGTCTGCATATAAATATGGATATTTCTCTTGATTGATGTTCAATTTGTACTTGGAAGCCCATTATTATCAGAGGATACCAGTGGTGTAACGCCAAGGGGACGGGGGGGTGCTTAACGCACCAAACACGCGCTGGTCATGTGGCAGGAGTGTTCCGTGGCGGGGCAGGCAGGGGCATGGTAAGGCGCACGCGTGCCCCGGGCGCAGTTCCCCCTTGCTCCGTCCCTGGAGGATACTATTTTCACTTATAGACTTGACTTTTTTGTACTCTTGCATTCTGTGTATCTGTGTTATAAGGATTCCACATTGCTGGGATTAGCATATATTCTCCCCAGATATTCCCTTCTAGCTGTTGATGTCCAAATAGTTACCTACCCCTTTCCTTCTTCATCATGTCTCCAACATAAACCCATGTTCTGATTTCAGATGTAACCAAAATGATTTTGGTTGGCTGAACAGCCTGACTTAGAAAGTTGCAAATATGCCTACTACAGCGCAGTCCACAAGGGGGACCCCAAAAATGCTGAGGAGGTGGCATGACTCCAGTGCCAGCACAAATGTCACTTGCACCGGTGTAAGGGGCATTTGTGCTTGGGCACTTACACTGGCATCAGGGAGCAGCACAGTGGTGCCATTCATGAGTGCCAGTGCAGCCACAGAGGCAGCACACCTTCGGCACAGGAGTTTGCACCTTCATCAAAGGGGCCGTGGCCAGGAGTGGGGCTGGCATTAGTCTGCTCCGAGTCTTTTTGGCACAGGAACGCCCACATTTGCTGGCATCAACTTACATTGGCAAAAATGTAGGTGCTGCATAGAGCGGTTCCTTCAGGGTTGGGGAGTGTCCCTGTTAGCTTGTTGGTGGTGCCACAACAAGCTGCTTAGGTGGCAGCGTGGCTGCACTGTGGCTCTGCTGTCCCTGGCCACATTACAGCTATGTCCTCCCTCCTGGATTACGTTGTTAATCATTTCCCCAACCCCCCCCCCCCCCGCCCCTTCCTTATAGAAGACTTGTATTTTTGGCTCTGAGGATCATAGTGACTTTCTGAAATGCACGAATAGTGTTTTAAAATTCTAGCACCTTTAATATGCTGCCTTAATTTTTCTGTTTTCTTGCCTCTAACAAGGGTATGAGTTAAATAGCTTGCAGCAATTGTCTTTCTTTATTTTATAAATTACATTTTTGTACATTTTCCTGTGGCTATCCCCCCCCCCTTTTTTTTTACAGGGTGTGTGTTTTGCTATTGCCCAAAAGTTCTTGCCTGTGTTCACAAATTTTTCGGCCTGAGTTTAGTTTTAAGTTAATCCAATCTAAACCCTTTGAAATCAACGGGTTCAGAATAACTTTGCATAGGATTTGCATCATTAGTTGACTGATATTGTTTAAGACAGTGAGGTTGGCTAAGGACTGCATAAATGTCATGGCTACCAAGATCTAGTTATGTCAGGATCTAAATATGTGTTGATGTGGTGGCAGCTACTGTCTTTTAGACCATTAAATCGCTACAGAGATGGTGGACCTGATTATAAAGTTGGCAGAGGATAAAATAACCGCTTGAGCTGTTGGTGATCACACAGTGATGTTACCATATCAATAGCTGCCTTGCAAAGTGCATCAGTTGCATTTCGGTTGAAAGAGTAAATAGAAATTTGTGGACTGCAGCTGCCAGCAAATTATACGGTTTCTTCAACTGGAGTCATAGCAGCCCTTATCCAGCATGTGGAAATGCTCAGGAGCCTAAGTTATGTGATCCACATTCACACACTTGAGTAGCATAAGAAAGGGAGGAGAAAGTATGGTTGGGCATAGGGATGGAGTTGGTGCCTGTATACGAAGGTTCCCATTAGGAATGTCTTCTTTCCCCCTGGGAAAATCTTCTTGGGAACCTAAGAATTTCCACATTTTCCCTATCTTCTTTGCATTCTTAATCAAACTTCCTCAACCGTTATTGTTGTCTAAGGGCTGCAGCCTACTTTCAGCTTGGGGAAGTTTGCATTTTTCAATGTCTTGCCTACCTTGGACTAACCTACTTCACAAGGTGGTAGTTGTTAGCAGCAGTGGCGTAGGCGGTTAAGACCTCGTGTATCTAATCTGGAGGAACCGGGTTTGATTCCCTGCTCTGCCACCTGAGCTGTGGAGGCTTATCTGGGGAATTCAGATTAGCCTGTGCACTCCCGCACACGCCAGCTGGGTGACCTTGGGCTAGTCACAGCTTCTCGGAACTCTCTCAGCCCCACCTACCTCACAGGGTGTTTGTTGTGAGCGGGGAAGGGAAAGGAGATTGTAAGCCCCTTTGAGTCTCCTGCAGGAGAGAAAGGGGGCATATAAATCCAAACTCTTCTTCTTCTGTTAGGATAAAATACAGGTTGGGGTTGCAATGTTGTAAGTTGCTTTGATTTGGGTTTGCTAGCTCCGGTTTTGGGAAATACTTGGAGATTTTGCCTGAGGGGGGCAGGTTTTGGGGACAGGAGGGCATCAGCAGGGTATAATGCCACAGAATCCACCTTCCATAGCGTTCATTTTCTCCAGGTGAACTGATCTCTGCTACCTGGAGATCAATTAGCAATAGTGGGATATGTTCACCTACTTTGACTCATTATTGGGGAGAAAAGTAGGATACATAACAATACCAACTACTGCTTCCGAATACTAAGGGTTTGGTTGAGTGATTAAAATCCACACAGCCACTCCACAGTCACTTTACACAGATGACCAAAAACGCAGAATGACATCTCAATTTCTGTATTAACCTGAAGGACATGTAAAAGGACCTCCAAAGTAGGTACAATTTTAAAAGAATTGAATGCTCTCACCCTTTCATTGTTCTATTTCAGCCTACACAAAACAAAAGTGTGCTCCTGAAATTGGAGTCTTCTGGTCTGCTGTGGGTTATAAGGATATTTTCGAGTATATTGTCAGGGCAGCAATAAAATACACCATGCTGAGGAGGAAAAGGCCTCCTCACAAAACGCAGGTCCTTTTTCCATGACAAAGACATCTCCAATAACAAAGCTGGTCCTTTTTTTGACAAGGAGCTGAACTCCCTGGGCTATTAAATGTCCCCCAAGGTTCTTGGAAATTGTCCTTGGCAGGGAAAGTAAATGGCCTGTTTTGAAGGCTGAGTCTTACTTTAGCATGTGTGGAGGAGTGTGGATACCAAAGGGCATAGTGCTCTCTGTCAAGTGCAAGGTGTATGTTTAGACACTCCACTCTTAAAATATTGGGAAGAGCCATTGTCAGGGCCCCCATCCGCTGCTGGTGGCCAGGGGGCACCTGGTAACCCTAGTAACGCTCTACTGCCTTTTCAATGTGCAGACTTTCGTCACCCTTGGGTGGTTTTGACAGGGGTAACCCTAAGTATGAAGTAGCCTTCAGAATAGCTTGGGATGTTGTAGAGCAGGGGTGTCCCAACTCTGGAGTGCCAGATGTTCATGGACTACGATTCCCATCAGAATTTGCCATTCTGGCAGGGGCTGATGGGAATTGTAGTCCATGAACATCTGGGGCGCCAGAGTTGGACACCCCTGTTGTAGAGAGAGGGAGAGGAGCTGTGCTGCCTCATCCTTATTTAGGATATCCAGAGCAATTCCTGTGCAGCTTGAGTCCCAGTGAGGAAGGCGTGCTATAAATAACGTAAATAAATCAATTTTTCCCAAACCTGTTTCATCTGCATCAATAGAGGCAAGAACAGGCGGCTTGCTTCAGAATGATTGATGTGTGGAAAATGCTGTTAGTCTCTAAGGTGCTACTGAACTTGAATTTTGTTCTGCTGCTGCAGACTTATTTGGCTACCCTCCCCACCTGAAATGATTTGCATATGGGTGTCCATCAGCGTTGAGACAATCTTCTTGTCAAACGAAACTTGGGGTTTTTTTTAAACCCTAATTTTGAAAGCAGTGTTGAATGTTGTAGTACTAGGGAGGAGCAATTGCTTGTTCTATTTGCATATTTTAATCCATTTAAATGCTTGAATGTAGGAAAATGTCCACAGAAAGGCAAATAAACAAAAAAAGCAAAAAAATAAAATCTTCCCCAAACAGGCTGTGCTAGAGTTTACACTTACTGGTGGGAATCCCCTACTCGGGGATTCCCACAAGGCAGTGCCCTCTCATCACAGCAAGCTGTTCCCCCACCCACCATCTTTTCTCCTTGGGAATGACTCTGACCATTTGTCCTGCAGGGGTAGTATGTTGTGGGGAACTTTTAAACTTTCCAACCGTGGGTTGATATGGGAGATCACTTCATGCAGATTGGATCCCCCCCCAATACCTTTTAGCCATGACTGTCCACTGGCTTTAACACTTTTGTGAGCAAACCCCTTGTGTGTGGACTCGTCTTGCGTTTAAGCATCACATTAGAGTATCGGAAACCTCATTCAAGGGTCATTCTTTATGTTGTTTGCACTCACACAAAGCCGTGCGGAGATGCAGATCTGATTGTTCTTTCAACTGGGGGAGCGCATGTGGGTTCATGTCCCAAGTAGCAGGAAAAGGCTGTTGTCTCTTGGAGGAGGGGGCTTTCCTCTCTGGAATTGCCAGCTCCTAGTTGGGACATTCCTGGATATTTGGGGGTAGACCCTGAAGAGGGTGGGGCTTGGAGAAGGGAAGGGTCTCTTAGTGTCATAGAGTCCCCCTTCCAACGCAGCCATTTTCTCCAAGGGGGCTGATCTCTGAGGTCTAGATTCCAGGTTCAATTCTGGGTGATCTCCTGGCTCCACCTGGAGGTTGGCAACCCAACATGCTCCCAATTTGGGTAAAAATGGAACTGGGTTTTTGGAGGGAGCGTGAGCTGAATGGTCCCTGATGGGCACTGTCTGTGCTCATTTTAGCTCATTGGCTCAAGTGTTAAATAACACAATAGTTTTGGGGAATGAGAAACAGATGGGTTAAACTAGGAGGAGTGGAGGGGACAGTAAAAAAGCTTCAGAGAAAGACTCTCTGGCCCTCCTGGGGAGGAAGGGGCTGGAACGAGAGAGAGAGAGAGAGAGAGAGAGAGAGAGAGAGAGAGAGGGGGGGGGGCTGCACTTGAGCCAAGGGAGTAGGAGCTCAGCAGACAAGAGACGAAGGGTGGGGGGGGGGGAGGCATGGAGTATCATTATCTGATCAGCTGTGGCCTGGGAGGCTTTTGGAAATCTGGGTCAGAGCAGCTCTGGATTCTTGCTGCTGGGGGATGGGGTGTGCATCGGCTGAATCACCTCTTGCAGCCAAATGAATTGAGCTCTGTACCAAACATGGGCCCAACCAGGGTGCTGTAGTAGCCTCCAGTTCTACCTCCTGGCTGCAAAAGAATCCTGGGAACCAAGTTGTCTGGTGTGCAATCCGATTGGGCTCTACATTCATGCTTGGGAGGCTCTCCCCATCAAATCGTCAGCTCTGTTTCATGTATCGCTGGCCAAAAACGGTTGGTTTTATCTGTCCACTTTGCCACAAGTGTGGTTGTGTGGCAAAGGAATATTTGGAGGTCAGCTGTCGCAAGGGATCGTCTCTCTGTTTCAGGGCTTTAAAGGGGATTATCAGAAGGATTTGGTTCATCTAAAGAAGGAGGAAAATAAAAGGTAAAGGTGCAAGCACTGAGTCTTTACGGACCCCTAGGATGACATGACATCACAACATTTACTAGCGAGACTTTGTTTACAGGGTGGTTTGCCATTGCCTTCCCCAGTCACCTACACTTTCTTTACTGCTGGCAAGATGGGAGAAGGAAGATTCGTATCTAAAAGGAGTGCTCTCATCCTGCTTCTTATGTGTTAGTGGGAGGGGTCCCCCCAATTTGGACCTCTAAGAATTTTCTCTTGTCATAAAAACATCATAACAGCCATGCTGGATCAGACCTGTCATTCGTCGGAATATCCATGCTGGATTCGACCAGTGGTCCATCAGAGCACCCATTCTGGATCAGACCAGTGGTCCTTCTAGCCCAGCATCCTGCTTCAAACAGCGGCCAGTTAAATGCCACCGGGAAGAAGAAGAACAGTTTGGATTTATATCCCACCTGAAGGAGACTCAAGGTGGCTTACAAAGCACCACTCAGGTGGAGGAGTGGGGAATCAAACCCAGTTCTCCAGATTAGAAGACCACATGCAGGGCCCACAGACACTTGCCCTCATCTGCTCACTGCTCCCCAGTATGTGAGCCTAAGCTGGAATGAACTGTGTGTGTCGTGTGGCAGGGGAAGGCTAGATAAAAAAGCTGAACAGGTTGGAGTTGCTCTAGTGTGCGCACTAGGACACCTTTGGTTTATGATGCCACTGCTAATAATTCTATTCATTCATCCATTGAATTCAGTGGGTTTAGAAGGGTGTAATTCTGTTTAGATTTGCATTGCACATCTTCTGTAGTTTAGAGTGATGAATGTTGGCATTTATCAGTTCAAACATTACAAAAATAACATTAATTTCCCTCAACTTGTTAAATCTCAGGCTTATTTTTAAGAATAAAATATAACAGAGAACATTAGGCAGAGAGAGAGAGAACTGATAATAACCGTGTGTGTGTATAATCAATTTTCTGTGACTTTTAAGTAATTTTTAACAGAAAAAGTTTTTTTTCTTTTCCACAAGAACAAGTAAATTAAAAACACACACAGAGAAAGACCAAAACAAAGTGTTGATCTCAATAGAATTTCTGGTTTTTAATACAGTCAGTTTATATGCAAACATAGTAATATTTCCTAAAATATGTTTTTAGGAAATCTTAGGAAAAACCATTGTAACACTTCAATGGTTTTAAAATAATGCAAATAAATACACATGTCTTTTGGACATTTTATGCTGAATTTAAATAGCTGAAACAAGATGCCTCCTTTTACCATGACGAAAATATTAAGCACTTGGGGGAAGGGGGGTAGGGCAGAGTCCTAATTGCACCATCTGGCTGTTCACGCCATCTGAGGTTTCAAATTTCCTTTGCTCCACCTGGGCTCAGTTGAGTCAGTTCTGACCTAAGATCCCATTTTGACTTTGAAAGCACAGCTATGGTATTGCATCCAAGAGGCCTTATTCTTAACATATCACCAATGCCTCTGAGTGGAATGTACAGAGCTGGCTTGTTCGTTCATTACTGTAGCAAGACCCAACTGATCCATGGAAGATGGAAAACCGTGTGGTGGGTTTGAACCAGTTAATGGATGATGTCTGTCTTCTAACAAAACCAATAGACTAACAGTATTGACAAGCGCTTGCCCCTAATCTCCCATGCTGTCCTTGGGGACCTTTTTGTATTGGGTTCATTCAGTGCTGTTTTAAGTGATGTCTTAAAAGAGCCCTTTGTTTTACACTCAGCTGAACCTCAAGAGGAAAGCCTGCATACAACTTGTGTATAATTGTTGCAAAGTAGACCCATGTGATAGTTTCATTCCTGATGGCGTAAACATGTCTTTTGTGTGGTGTTTTTCTCCTGTCTGCAAAGGAAAAACAGCCTGTGTGAAGCGGTCCTGAGGGTGACTCAGCCATGGAATATGATCCCCAGTGTGGTTCCTGCTTCTGTAACAAAAGAATAGGCCCTTGTATTTAGGAAGACAGGTTCATATCTTACCTTTGTGATGAACTTTGTGTCATCCTGTTTTTCACAGTGGTCATACAGAAGGCCAATAGATACCATAGCCTCCCTCTGTTGATGGCTCACACCAGTTGGCATTCAGATGAAGAGGAGGAGTTTGGATTTATATCCCTCTTGTCTCTCCTGTAAGGAGCAAGCAGCTTACAAACTCATTCCCTTCCTCTCCCCACAACAGACACCTTGTGAGGTAGGTGGGGCTGAGAAAGTTCCAAAGAACTGTGACTAGCCCAAGGTTACCCAGCAGGCTTTATGTGTAGGAGCAGGGAAACAAACCCAGTTCAGCAGGTAAGAGTTGCTTATGTGGAGGAGTGGGGAATCAAACCCGGTTCCCCAATTAGAGTCCACTGCTCTTAACCACTACACTAGGCTGGAGTATATTGTCCAGAATTCCCAATTAGTCATCATGGCTAACAGCTCATGGACCTTGCTATCAAGTGAAGACTGTTCCCAGCTCCTGCTGCTTCAGGTCATGGGGCAGGAGAGTGTTTGAACTGAGGACTCTCTGCATGGAAAACAAGTACTTTACTACTGAGCCATAGCTTCTTCCTTGGGGAAGTCTTTTGGTCTCCTTTTCTCCACTTGTAAAATGGAAGCAACCACAACTTGACTCAAGTGTCAGTCATGACTGATCCAGTCATTGGAGAACCATCATGATGTGGTTAGAGTGGCGAGCTAAGCTGATCTGGTTCTGCCATGGGAATGGCCTGAGTGTGAGCTAATCACACTCTCTCAGCTTAGCCTATCTTGCAGCGTGGTTGTTGTGAAGGTAAAATGAATGAGGGAGGAAGAGTGTTGTAACCTGCCTTGGATCTCTGTGGAAGAAAAAAGGCACATTTTTAAAACAACACAAACAAAAGTGGTTGTGGTGGGTTTTCCGGGCTGTGTGGCCGTGGTCTGGTGGATCTTGTTCCTAACATTTTGCCTGCATCTGTGGCTGTCATCTTCAGAGGTGTAACAGACTTCCCTCTCTGATAACACCTCTGAAGATGCCAGCCACAGATGCGTCCCCTCCTTCTTCCATCTGACCCTATCTCTTTCTTCCCTCAGGCCCTTCTAAAAGCAGTGACCTTTTCATAGTGCCCCTCCTGCTTTCCCAAACTTTCCACTTAGTTTTGTTTGCTCCAAGCCCTTCTCCTCATACACGGGGAATCATGTGTAGAGAGATAACACACACCCCTCCAAATACAGCTCAGCTTTGATTTATAGAGGGAGTGGGCTTAAAGGAACTGTTGGCAGCAGCATGACTGACAGGGAGATTTTCATTTTGAAAGTTGATGCTAGACCTGGAAAATTTCCCTCAGCCTCTTCTTTCCCATTTTCTTCTCAGCCCCATCCTTTGGGGTACCTGCTCTATTCTTAGGTTTGCCGACAGTCACAAGATGCACAACTTTATGAGTTATATTCACCAATTACCAGCAGTTGTCCTCTTTTCGCTGGATTCCCTGTATCTGTTTCATCCCTAGTTTTGTTGTTTGGGCGACGCTTTATTCAAATTTGATTAGTATGAATTTGCTGAGGTTGCCTCTAGTCTCTAATAACTAAGCAGCTGGGTAAATGCCTGTATCTAATGCATTTTAATCCAGCCTTCCTCTAAGGAGCTTGGCACAACATACATAACACGCTCCCAGTGACCACAAAGGTTCAGTGGTAGTAGCACTTCTTTTTGGCATGCGGAATTCAATCTCTGGCATCTACAGTTAAGAGGAACAGGGAGTGGCATTATGTGAAAGGCCTGAGACCCTGCTGAGCCAGTATCGGTCTGAGTAGACAATATTGACTTTGATGGACCAATGGTCAAATTTAATATAAGGCACTTCCTGTGTTCATACATGGTATTCTTATCCACTCCATTTTATCCTCTCAACAAACCTGTCAAGTATTTATTTATTACACCCTCCTTTCTCTTCAGTGGGAACCCAAAGCAGACTGCAGCATTGTTCTCCCCTCCTTCATTTTACCTTTGCAACAATAACCCTGTGAGGTAGGTTAGGCTAAGCGAAGGTGTCTGGCCCAAGGTCATCCATCCAGTGAGCGTCCATGGCAGAGCAAGGATTCAAACCTGGGTCTCTCAGATCCTAGTGTGGTGCTCTGACTAGTACACCAAACATTAGCTTAGGCTAAGGTCGCCCTGCAAGCCGAGCAGCAGCATGGGCTTTTGAGTCTAGATCTCCAATTCTAGCCTTAACAAACTACAACAGCCTGATTATTTGGTCACAAGTAAATGCATCCCATCTAGTCCACTTCCAACAGTGTCAGGCACTGTTGTGAGCTGGGCATATATTTAAAGATGCTTGTAGCGATTCAAAGGTGAACAGATTTATTGTGGCTGGAGTGGTTGTGGTCCCTAGTGCGCAAAAGCTTATGCTCTAATAAATCAGCGTGCCTTTAAGTTGCAACAAGGCTCCTTTTGGGGTGGGTTTGCTTTTTTAAAAATTCCTGTTGCAGCATCTGTACCTCTGCAAGAATTTATGTATCATTGCTAAATATGAAGCCCATGGGTGATAATTAGACCATATTAATGGAGCTGTCATTGTCTTCCACTGCAATGAAACATGACCAGAGAGAGATTAAAAAACACACACACACTCTTCCCTAAAATCAGTCTGGAACCCCGGTTTACAGCCATATTTACCCTTTGGGGAAAGTTTCTTCCCTTGCAACTGGCCCTCCCCCTTTGCAAAAAGGTGCTCTTGTCTGGAAACCTTGTGCTTGGGGGGAAAGTCATGTTTAACCCTCCAGGCAGAGTCTCTGGCTAAAGCACTAAACTTTCCAGCTGCCTTGGCCTGCCAGTTCGTGATTCAAATGGCAAGAAGCATTTTGCTACTTCTGGAATAGCAAAGAGATGCATTTGTGGCCCTACATACAGGAGTGGAATAATGTTGCCAGCAGAAATGTTGGCCTAGTTCTAATGTAGGGGGTGGGAACCTTGCATCTGGGCTGTGGCTTTTTAGTGAGTGGCAGGGTCCTCAGTACAACAACCCTATGAGGTAGGTTATGCTGAGAGCTTTCATTTCAGAGTGGGGACACAATTAGCTTTACACCTTAAGCTCAAAGTCAAAATATATGGTTGTGTCCTAGCTTTCTCTTTGATGCGTTAATTCTCTATGCACAGGCCTTTTTTTAAAAAAGCAGCTTTCAAAACTTCTTGCAAAGATGGTACATTTTAGACATGTTTACTGCCTCAGTGCTGTTAGAAACATCAACCAGAAAGTCCTGAATTCAAGTCCCCTCTCAGTTGTGACATTCACCAGGGTGACTTCGGAGTACTGTCAGTCTGAAATAGCACACAAGATTCTCGGGGATGGGGTGAGGGAATAAAATAGAATAAATCCTGTATTTGCTGCTGTGAGCGCCATAAAGAAAAAGTGAAGTGGGAGTGAACTAAAATAAGTAAGCTACAAACGTCATGGAACAGCTTTTAAGTGTGTGTGTGTTTAAGAATTGTGGCTCAAAGTTTTACATAATTTACAACTTGGGCACCGTGTCCCACATCCATATTCATGGGAGGTGATGCCAATCCTACTGCTTGCTTGCAAGAACCGGGAGACCCACGGTGGTGCCTTTGATGTGCCCTTCATAAATGCTGATCTCCTCTTGCCGTCAGATGGTGGGAGATTCTTGGGACCTCCAGCCAACACACTTTCTCCAGCTGAGAGTTTAAATGCATAAATAATACATAATCAGAAATATGCAAGTCACTGTTGACTGCATGCTGCTGCTGCCGTCGCTACTAGCAAAAGAGGAAAGTCCCTTTTCTCGCAGGCCCTTCCCTCTGAGGTGAAGTGGGGATACCACGCAGGGGTGGGGGCGGAGAGGTGGCATTGCTCATGCTTGACATTCTTAGCGCTGATTAGCATTAGCCCACTGATGTGTGTCATCCTCCCCCACTGCGAGGGCACCGCTGCTACCTCTGTGACAACTCAAGGCGGTAACCGTGACTGGGCTGAAGGAGGTAATAAGCTTCTACCCTTTCTTTGTCGAGTTGCTTAGTTGTGTTGTCAAAAAGGTAGGTGGTAGGAGTCATGCCAGGCAGAGAAAAAGAACTGCCAACTGTTGGACTTGAAGGGGGTGGGCACAGTATGTGTGCACGCACACATTTCCATGTTAAAACAGTAAAAGCAACACTCACTTGGCTTCTTATCTCAAAGTGAGCCATGCTAGGCACTAGCCAGAGCTCCTCAGATCTTGGAAGTAAAGCAGGGTTGGCCCTGGTTAGTACTTGGATGGGAGACAGTCAAGGAAGTCCAGGATAGCTATGCAGAGACAGGCAGTGGCAGAACACCTCTGTTCTTCTCTTGCCTTGAAATCCTTTAAGGGGGTTACAATAAACTGATGCAATTTGGCTATGGCCCTTCCTGCAACTTGTTGCTGTTAAACTCCCTGATGATGGGAAGGCCCTTAGCACATGCTCAGAGGTGCTGGGTGAATACAGTCAACGGTGTACCTGACAGTTAGTTGCCGCTCTGTGCGTGTAGTCACTTGATAAGGCATAGTTGACCGTATTGTCCTGCCAAACAAAGAGGAGAACTCTACCTCTTACCTGGACTTCTGATCAGGTGCGGAAGTGTGGTAGCGGAAGATCTGTATGCATTGCTTAAAAGCATGAGTTTATGTTCCTTGGCAAGAGAGCAACCAGAGACTCCCAGACAATGATTCCTACCCAGGTAAATCTAGGCATTGTATGAAAAGAAGTTGCATGACTTTCCCAGCTCTGTGTCTCTGGGGTGATTGGCACCTCTAGAATTTTATCTCTTCACCACCCAGTCTCCTCTCCCCACCCCAATCCTGCCGCCTGATATCTCCAGTGGGGCAGGGTGGAGTGTTTTCTCTGTTTGAAACTCTGGAGAGTCTGCCCTTCAAAGTAAACAATGTCAAAGTAGAAGGACCAGCAATCTGATTTGATACAAGACAGTTTTATAAGTGATAAGATTTTTTGCTGCTTTGCTAAAAGATGTGGCTGGCTTGCTCTTGAGTACACACTTTGGTGAATTGCCACTTAATAATTACCACTCTGTGGTGTACCACTGTCTTCTTTTCCTCCATTTTGTCTCCATGGTGGGGTGGTTAGAGTTGTCAGGCTGGGGTTTGGGAAACCCACGCTTGTATCGCCACTCTGAAATGAAAGCTTGGCCATGAGAAAAGCAGGGTATAAATATTTAAATAAATAAATAATGCCGCCTGCATCCCAGTTCACGTGACTTATTTTCTGGGTGTCAGGTTGGTATAACGTCAGAAAAGCTGATTTCTTAATAAATAAATGAAAACCAGGTGCTTGTTATCAAAACTAGCTAAAATGAGGTGAGATATTTGGGCAAAGGATGAGATGATATATGGATGGATGTTCACTGGCATTTTAGCACTGTTTTGGGTGTTTTTCTCCTTCATTTTGCTAGAGCTGTACTTGATATTTTCCTGGCTTTATTCACACATCGCATTTACTTGCTAAATTTTACTGTGGGATTTTCAACAGGAAACGTGCCTAATTGTTGGGGTTTTGCAAATCACTGGTTGGAGTGTTTTTAAAACAGAGTGGGATGTTTCTGCACTGCCTTGGGAGTATTTTTCATTAAAGAGAGAGTGTTTGAAACAGACCCGCTGCTTGGCTGTTATAAAACCCAGCGGTACTTTGGAGCATCCCTTTGAGACTAGCATTAAAGAAAGGGTCAGAGTTTTGGAATTAAGAATAATTGTAAAAGGGAAGCCAGAGCAGATGGGGACAAGACAATGTAATTAAAAACAGAAAGGCAAAATTGAGAAGTAGTTTTGATAAGACTATTATGGGAGTCGTGGCTTCAGATGTGGGGGGCAGTTAGATGTGAATGCACCTCTTGAGACAATCTGTATCCACAATGAATGAAGAGAGTTTTGCCACTGTGCAGTTTAATGCTGAAACATCAAGCAAGTGTGACATATGTACAAAGATCCATCTCAGTGCGTGATACAAATGTGCTTGTGGTTTTATTTCTCAGAAGGAAGGCTAATTTGTGACAAGGCTGAAGAATAACCTTCTTTCCATTTTCTGCAGGGGGGGGAAAGGTTCCTGTTCCTGCTTCCTGTTCTCGATAACATTATGCATAAAGTGGAGAAAACAGAGAGTAGAATTCTCCCATGATACTAGAACTCAGGGGTGCCCAATGAAATCGATGGGCAGCTGATTCAAGACAGACAAAAGGAAGTACTTGTTCTTCACACAATGTGTAATTAACTTATGGAGACTGCTGCTGCAGGATACTGTGGTGGCCACAACAAGTTGTGGAGAATGCAGGCCTATAAAGGCTATCAGCCATGGTAGCTCAAGGGAATCTCTCAGGCCCCTTCTGCACATGCACAATCATGCACAATCCCCTTTCACAATTGTCTGCAGGTGGATTTTGCTACGGTAAAATCCAGCTGCAAAGTGCATTGAAAATGGATTGAAAGTGTATTATTCTGCATGTGTGGAAGGAGCCTCAGTTTGCAGGCAATGTATATCTCAATACCAGGTAATGGAAAAGGAGAGAAAAGGGAAGGTTCTTCATATTCTTCTTGTGGGTTTCCCAGTGGCATCTAGCTGGCTGCTGCAGGAAACAGGAGGCTGGACTAGATAGATCAGGGGGTCTGGCCTGTGTTGTACTGAGGCTCTTGGGTTATGCACATCCCAATGATGCTTTTTCCTCCTTGTATCAGTGCAGGTCTCCATGCAGAAGCAATTCAACAGGTGAGGGTATGCCTCCTGAGCATCTCTCTCCATTACCCATCCTGCCCCTTGTTGTTCCACTGCCCCCCCCCCCCCCGAACCAAAAGAACAATTTTTCTTTCCCTCCTCATTTTCCACTTGCTATTAAGGGCAACGAGGCATGCTGCATGCCCAGTGAGGCTTCCCTGTTGGGCAGAAGCAGTTTTCTGCACTGCTTTTACAGATGCTTGCGGAAGGAGGAGGAGGAGGATGGGAACATTGGCTGTGCCAAATGCTGGGATGGATGGGCAACACATTGTAGCATGACAAAGTAGTAAGGCGGCGGTGCCTGGCTCCCAAAATCTGCCGCCTGAGAACAGTTCCTCACTTGGTCATGCCTCCATACTAAACAGTGTGCACAGCATTGTAGTTCAGCTTTATTTTAATATCACACCCAGGCATTCTTTGGTAACACATACCAGCCCAGCTCTTGTGCTGGCAGTTTTAATGGGCCTGAAGAACTTCCTGTCTTCATTAGCCAGCTAATTCCTGTTGGGACAGGTTGAGACTTGCTTTGGAAGGAGGGGGAGGACGAGGCAGTATTGGGATAGCTTGCCCAGCTGCATTTGGACATTCTGCCAAGGACTGTCACTTGGCAGATAGTTTTGAAAACAGACTTAACTGGTTTGGGTTTGTTTGTCCCCGTCCCCCTCCCCCCCAACCTCTTGAACTGTTTGTTTAACTGGGTTCTTTAAAAGCTGCTCTGCAATTAGCAATTTATATTATTGCAAAATTAAAATCATTAGCATCAATTACCTCAGGCTTAGAGGGGAAAGTGTGGTGCAGCTTTTAACTTTTTATTTATCAGGTGTCTTCTATGAAGTAAGCTGCATGCACAGTTCACCAATGGCTATTTTAGGGTCTTTTTGAAGGAAAATAATAGTCTAGCATCTTTCTTTCTTTCTTTTTTTCTTCTATGAAAAGTTCAGTTTGGGTTTGCTTTTTTAAATTAGGCAGTCGCTGTTTTGAGATGTTCCATACATGCTCACGTGCTCACTTTTTTAAAGTTCTTTTTTTATTGTTGTGTTTGTAGACTTGCCTGTAGAACCAGCTTTTCCCTGGCAAAATGAAGTGGATTCCAGTCTGACTCATGCTTCATGGGAAGAATTGCACAAGAGGTGTCAGAAAACGAGCAAGTCAGGTCTAGATCTTGACAATAAATTAAATTTGTAATTTATTGTGAAGACTTAATTGTCATAACAAATAAAAGGTGTACAAAAGCAATAGCAGCACCACAGGACTGGGATAATGTGTTGTAATGTCAAACAATCAACGATGTTATCAGAAAATCTTTGGCGTTGTCTAGCTTTTCTCTTTTCCCCCCTCACTTTGGCCGATGACAGCTGTTAATCCCCGTTGACACCAACTAACAAGTACACAATTTCATGTTGGGCTGGTGAAAATCTGGTCCAGTGTAAAGAATGGATTAGGCCAGTGGTGGCGATTGGCCATACTGGAAGGGGCTGATGGGAATGGTAGTCCATAACATCTGGAGTGCCAAAGGTTCACCACCATGGGATTAGGTATTTATCTCCATCTTTATATATGAGGCAGGGACAGTTAAAGAAGTAGAGAGGGGAATCTCCCACTGCTTTACTTTGTGAGATGCAGTTCCTTGACTCATGGGGAGCTTTTCTGGAATGACCAACAAGAATATTGAAGGAAACCTGAGCTGAAGTACATATTCTTTAAATGTTGAATACCATCCAGACAGGGTGTGGTGGGTTTTCTGGGCTGTGTGGCCATGGTCTGGTAGATCTTGTTCTACCAGACCAAGATCTACCAAACCATGGCCACATGGCTCGAAAAACCCACCACAACCAGTTGAATCCAGCCATGAAAGCCTTCGACAATACATCATCCAGACAGTTTTCTTAACTAAAATATTGATTATAACATGCAGAATGTATATGGTGTTTCAATGTTTAAAGTGTTGTTTTGTGTATTAACGGAATCTCTTTAAGATAGGCTGGTATTCCATCTGTATTGCAGATGGGGAGCTGACGATGGCAGAAGAAAATGGCTTGCTAGGCCAGTTAAAGTGTGGCAGAGATGAGTCCTGAGCAAGTAACTTCCCAGATCATAGCTCATTTTCTTAGCATCTGTGCTAAACCAGCTCCCAGTATTTACTGTTGCTTAAATGCATAATACCTAGTATCTATTTTCAAGGTTTCCCACCAACCTTTCCCTTAATTTATGTTTATATGACAGCCAATAAGTAGTAGGTAGGCAGAAGCCTTCTTCAGATTGTCTCAGGAGAGAGACAGAAGGTTCCTCACAAAGCCTACCCTATTAAATGCCGCAAAACCAATAATGTTATATTATTGTTTATATTGCTGTTATAAATGTTTAAATACCTGTCAGTTGTAACTCCAGCTGAGGTCTGTATAGGTGAGCAACTGTTATACCTTTTAACAGTGACTACAACTCATGCCTGAGGTAAGGTAATACCATTGGTATCATACTGCCTCCCATTAACTCCATGAAGGAGAATGACTTACATTATTGATCGTCACTCACTTAGAAGCTATCTGGAGCTCTTTGAGATGCCACTTGTGTCTCTTTTGACCACCGTTGTCCATGTGGCACCAACCTTATATTTCAGGAGAGTGGGCAACGCCCTTCCTTGGTAGGGACTGTAGATGGACATTGATTTCCACCTGGGAACAGACACCACCATGAAGATGGGAAAGATGCAGGCCTCACTCTGTGGATGGAAGTAAATGTGACTCTCTGGGCTGATGATATTTGCAAAAGCAGCTCTCTGTGACACGCAGAGTGAGTACTACTGACATAAATCAGTCACTTTCTGTGTCTGGGTGTGCATTTGCAGATGACAGTGGGAGATATATTCTTTATCCCTGTGGGAGATAGTGGGAGTTAGAAAGACCACAACCTTCCTCATCCACCCACCCACCCCCACCAAAAAAAGAGGGTACATGCTCTCCTCAAACAACTGATAACTTTTGCCATCAATGAGCAGTGCCCAAATGCAAGCCCTAGCAGGAAAATGCAGTGAGAGATGAACCTTCCAGACTGCTTGAGAAGTCTCACTGCCATTTTCAGCACCCGGGAGAAACAGAGCACCGCAGGTGGAGAGGATCTATGTGGTTATGGGAATATTTGTCTGTCTCGTTTTCTCTGGGGCCATGTGAGTATTTGTGTGCACATGCTTGAAGCTGGGGTCCTGTTTGTGTATGTGCACATTGTGAGTGTGCTAGCACACTCAGGGGGGCAAGGAAGAGATCTTAGCTCTTTTCCTTCTGGGTCGAGCAAACTTATGTGAACATAGGAGGTTTGGGAGGAGGTTCCACCCTGACCTACATACACTTACGGGAAGGTGTGCATAGAGCCAGTGGGTATTTCAGTTTTACTCAGTGCAACCAGCAATGCTGGCTTTTGTTTTTAGGGGTTTTTGATTGCACAGAGAATGCTGTTCTACATCTAGGCTCTGTGCTTACTTTCCAAGCCATGGGTAGGAGAGTGGGGCAGAACTTGCTGCAGTGATTCCAAACCTCGTTCACATTTATTCTACCCACAGTGTCTTCTGGAAAGAGTTTTCATCTCTTCTAATGCTGTGCCACAGAGAATCAGCATACCTTTCTCTCCTTAAAGTCCAGCAGAGAGACCTGTTCTACTCCAGGCTTGAAATGGGATGGAAAGATGAGATTTGTCCCAGCCACAGTACAGAGAATCTTCTCCCTCCATGCGACACATGCTTGAGGACCATAGGGTCAGATGAGCGATCCTTGTGCCAGGAAGGGGCAGTCACCCCTAGAGCGTGGACTTCTGAGTGTGATTCTTCCATCTCCATGTTTGTTGATTGTGATAACATATATGGCAGGTTCTCCTGTGTTGTAACAGCCCGCAGGTTGTTCAGCTGATTGAGCTTGCAGAACTGAGACCTGAGCAAACAGTTTAAAACGTCCCAAGGGATATTGCCTTTATAAGGAATACCTCTTTCAGGGTCACCTACCCCATTATAAGAGTGGAAAGGATATGTTTTTAATCCCAATTCTACACTGAGTAGCAAAGCTGAACCAGAATGTCAGGTAAAATGTTTCTTTTTATTTTTGCAGTTATTAAAAAGGAAAAAAAAGTCAGTTCTCTGAACAGGGAAAATTTCCTCCACTGCTTAGTAATTATTTTCTTGCACCTTCTTAATGTAATTCATCCCATTGTTTTTCAAATGTAGAGGAAGTTGTGGGGGTAGGTGTCAGAAAGGGGAGAGAGGCAGGGGAATGTTGAACAATTAGACTATCAGACGCCATGCTCTCTTCTCTGATAGCTCAAGGCATGTTTCTCCCTGCCTAAAAGACTTTATGTGAATAACTGTACAGGAACGTGTGGGCACCATATGCCAGCTGTTTCTTAATTTCTGCACGCTTGGCTTGGAAAGTGCTTTAGCACTCGTTTTACATGATGTATGCTTTTCCACAGACCCATTAAGGTAGGCTGCTGTGACTCCCTTGTCACAGTCTGAGATAGAGGTATAAAGCCACCCAGCGAGTCAACCAAGAACATGGTTATCTAACGGAGTCTCACTGGAAGAACCAACTACTTTAAGGAGCAAGGAAAGCAGAGTAGTGTTTCTCGTTGCTCAGCCAATCGTTCTTCTTGTGTGAAGAGGCTCTGGTGGTCTTTGGAGTGCATTGTATGAAAGAGTACCATGCTGGACATTATTAAGTCACCCTAGTTGTGGGAGGGAGATGGGCCCTTATTGCCTGAGGGGAAAGTTGGGGCAACTGAAATGGGTCTCAGTGGGGCCTGCTGAATTTACAGGTTGCTTTGCAGAACAGGCACTACTTTCAAAATTAGCTCGTACCCACAAACTGCAATTATGACTGTTTCTCTTTTTACTTCTTCCCTATGAGGAGAGGCTGCAATACTAGAACCAGGGGGCATTCATTGAAAATGCTGGGGGGAAGAATTAGGACTAATAAAAGGAAACACTTCTTCACGCAACGTGTGATTGGTGTTTGGAATATGCTGCCACAGGAGGTGGTGATGGCCACTAACCTGGATAGCTTCAAAAGGGGCTTGGACAGATTTATGGAGGAGAAGTCGATTTATGGCTACCAATCTTGATCCTCTTTGATCTGAGATTGCAAATGCCTTAACAGACCAGGTGCTCGGGAGCAACAGCCGCAGAAGGCCATTGCTTTCACATCCTGCATGTGAGCTCCCAAGGGCACCTGGCGGGCCACTGCGAGTAGCGGAGAGCTGGACTAGATGGACTCTGGTCTGATCCAGCTGGCTTGTTCTTATGTTCTTATGTTCTTATGTACTCTCATTTTATTTAGTATGGGATTATAATTATTATTTTGCTACCATTTCCTTGCTCTAGTGTGAGATGGTGCTGCCGTTCACCCATCTCTAACCTCTGAACTGAATTCTGGGAAAACAGTAAGTGCTCGACTGGCAGCCTTATGTGTTTCCCTCCCAACTTCCCCCCCCCCCCCAGGCTTCTTCACATTTGCATGCTGGGACTTGTAGTTGCCAGGGCCTCCATGTTAAACACGAGGAGAGCTGCCATCTGCTCTTCACACAGGAGAGCCTCAACACAGCCCTTGCAGGCTTCTGGCAGACTGCCAGACAAGCTCTCAGCTGGAATCGTGCTTGGGTGCATCTGTGTCAAGGCTAGGGTGTCTCACTGTTCCCGGGATCAGGTGACCTGCTGAGGCATCACTGCTGCTTTGTGGATGAGAACTCACAACTGACAGCCTTCTAGGGTTAGGAAGTATAGACTAGAGGCCAAGACACTTGGTTGTAGATGTGTATGGCCCTTCTGCCCTTTCCCCTGCTGGGAACAAGCCAAGCTGCCCTTCCCCACACATCCTTGTCCTCAGGAGTGGTACATATTTGTAGGGTTTCCAGATGATGGCTGGAATTCAACTGATCTCCAGGTAACAGGGGTCCGTTCACCTGGAAAAAATGACTGCTTTGGAAGGTGGAATATATGGCATTAAACCCCACTGAATTCCTTCCCCTCCCTAAGCCACCCCCCCCCCCCCTCAGGCTCCAACCCCAGAATTTCCAGATATCTTCCAACCTGAAACTGGCAACCCTATTCTCTGAAACTACGTGGATCTGGTGATAAAGTTGTATGACTTGCACATTCTCTTTCTACAATTTCTGGGAAGTGAGCAAAGCAGGAAGGAACAAGCACATCCATTCCATGAGAAAAGATGCGCACACTTGAGTGGTGGGGTCTAGTTTGTGCATTTCTCCACCTACATGTGTATTACCCAGGACTGTTGAAAGAGACTGCCTGAGTCACCTGTGCCATCTCTTCGCCCTGTTTCTTGTGGTATGTGAAGCAGACCTCAGATCAGACCTTGAGTCTGCTTCTCTAGCTGCAACCAGTTTTCTTGGCTCCTGTTTTAAAGCCTTTCTGTTCTTGGTTTAGCCCCCTCCCTTTCCCTTCAGAAAGACTCACAGTTTGCTAGGACACCATAAGCTAAGGATTATTGCTTCCATTCTTTGCCTTTCCCCTCTCCCAGATCTTTCAGTTCTCAACCCTATCCTGTGCAAAACACAGTAACCAAAATGCATACTGGGAAATCACCCCTACCCTTTTTGTGAATAGGTAACTGCATCTTGATTACAGCACGTTTCTTTATATTTTGGTAGCGTATTTATTGACCCATAGTCTAGCAAATCATCTACATAGGATGGATTTGCCTGAGGCAGGGTTTGCATGGTAGAACGTCCTGTAGCTACCAAGATTCTTGTCCCTCTGAGCTTTCCCTTGCTGTGAAAGGGAGATGGCACAGCTCCAAACAGGGAGGTGATGGTGCTGAGTTCCTCGATTTCCCCCTGAAGTTATTGGACTACAGCCCACCGCAGTTTCTGTTGCGCTTCCTTTCCTCCCTCGGTGGTGCATTCATAACGCCACCCTCACACACACCACCTTGCTTGTTTGCAAGGGTGGGGGACCACCACAGCCAGCAACAGGAACTGAAGCCTCTGAGGCACTTCCTGGCCTCTTAACCCTTTCTGCTCTCCTCCCCACCCCCATGGGCCCAGCAGGTAGTAAATGAAATTTCATGCTCTGTCTTTCTGTGTAGGGTTCTTGGACTGCCAGCACTCAGATTTCGTAAATGAGATTCCAACAAGCAGACATGTAATGCCTCCTAACCTGGAATGCTAGATGTATTAAAGGATGGTTGTGGTTACTTTTGTGACAAGCAAGTAATTGTTCTTTTGCATTATTAGCGGCCATATTCCAGGGTCAGATTCAAGCCAGCGAGGACTGAGTTTCCCCTTTTTAATTTTTTTTTAAAAAGCACCTTTTGTCTTTCTGCTAAACTGTGGCCAAGGTGGTTTACAGATATGAGGTGAGCAGTTAAAAAAAACCTTTTGCAGCATTGCAAAGGTTAAGGCAATGTATTAGAGCATAAGCTTTTGTGCGTTAGAGCTCATGTCCTCTGCTGGCATGTGTGTAAATAAAATTTATACTTACGTACACTTGGATTGGGGGGGGGGGGAGACTGTAAACGGGTTTAAAAACCAAGAAATAAAAGATATACAGCTAGATAAATCTGCCCAAATGTCAACTGTATTGAAGGTGAGCACAGAGACCATTGATAATACCAGCATTGGGCAATAACACAGACTTCCTGGCCTTGTTATATGAATTTAATACCTGTAATGGGAGAGAAATCCCTGGTCTGAAGTAAGCTGTAATCAAACGTGCTGATAAAGTCTAGTTTAGCCATTTCACGCCAGAATCTCCCTTTGAAGAGTGGTAGCTCTTGAGGCATCAAGGCATCCGGGGAGGATTGAAATGTACTCTGATTTCTGAATGTTTTCCTTTTTATGTCAGATTTGTATCCTTTTGTGTGGAAGTTGACCTATTTGTCTGATGATAGCAAATAACGTGTTGGGGAATGAATGATCACACTCTCTGTTCATGAAATGTGGTCTAGCAAAGAATGTTTAAAACATATATGATAAAATACTCATATGGGTATATTAGTATGTCTAAGCCACAATTGGCCATGCTGGCAGGGGCTGATGGGAATTGTGGTCCATGAACATCTGGAGAGCCGCAGGTTGCAGAGCCCTGGTCTAAGCCATCTAAACAGAATGGCACCTTCAAGTTGTGTGTCAGGGAAGTGGCTGATGAATTTCGTGGAAAGTCACCCGTAGACCCTATTGCAGCCTAACCCAGAATACCAGCATGCTTCTATACTGGACTGTAAACTTCATTCCTGGTCACTCTTTGGTTTTGGCTCATAGCAAGGTGCTGATATATCACACTATTGGATCATCCGCTGTGATAACTCTACGTCCCTTTCCGGTCTCAGCTGGTACAATTTGCCTTGCAAAGTGAAGCCCGTCATGAGGTGTGTGCCACGGCTCCCAGTCAAGTTTCTAATGAGTTAGAAAGGGAGAATCTTTCTTATTTCAAGAAGGGCCTCTGAATGCCCAGTGCACTGTATTGTAAAGGGCTGTTGGATTGGCTTTGAGTCACTGGCGTTTACTGCAATTTATGCAACAAGCATTTTGTAATAAGGAATTGCTTTGTGAAGCCAGGTAAGGTGAAGCTATATCTTCGGTCCGACTGGCTTACTATATAGCAAGGATCACAGTGAGATGAGAGGTTGCCAGTGCCATGGGACTAAAGTGAAAGGATGCTACACTTATGTTCCTGGAGGCAAGATTCCTCTGTATTCTGCCTTTTGTATTTGGGCTTGAGACTGTTTCTTCAAAGACATCAAGACTCACCTTCCAGTAGGGGAAACAACAGCTTATTTGGCAGATCTGGAAATAGGCACTCATGGGAAATTTATGCCTACTTTGAAAGCCAAAGGGGGTGGGGGTGTAGGGGAGTATAAATTAAGTAAATAAACTTCACTCCATTGACAAAATTACAATCGAACGGGAGGACTAAATACAAATGACTGCTGGTGAGTAGCAGGCTACGCTGGTTTAGATATGGTTGACTTTTCAGGAATATCTGTCCCTGCAGAACATCTTGGATCTACCAAACTTAATGAATGTAGTTTTATTTTTAACTAAGCGAGGAGGAGTGAGAGAGAGAAATGACTTTCCTCCTCTGCCTTCTGTCCTGGAATCTTTTAATATATTTCCACCTCTGCTCTACAAGTCTCGATAAAAAGACAAGCAAGTGGTTGGTGTGGCTTTGGTTGAATCTGGCCTGGAAAGGAATGGTGGGCAGTGTTGATTAAAGCAAGAGGACCTTTCTGTGCTCTCCACCTCTCCCCACCCCCCACACAAGCACTCAGCCTGACTAGCTGGTCACCTCCTGCAGTGCTGCAGTTCCAGGCTTCAGTTCTGGAATGGAACAGTTTGTTTTCCTTGTTCTCAGAACATGTTCTGCACAGAAGCACTTGGCATTCGGAGAGAAAGTGTGCGTGCCTGCTGTGTCACATGTTGTGGGTTGGCGTCAGGCAGGCAAGGAAGATGCAGCTGGACCCTCTGGTCTCTGATCTGCTACTGGGGATGTTTGCTGCTCCACTCCGCATTCTTGACTACTTAAGTGTGCTTAGTTCCCACCAGCATCTAGAAAAGCCAAGGATTTTGTAGAAGGAGTTCACACCTTCATTCACCACTCAGTGCTGGTAAGAGACGACCATCAATGTTGGCCATGACAGGTCAGAAGCCAGGACCCTATTGCCTGAAATAACTACAAACGTCTAATGGAGGTAATTCAGTTGTCCCACACTGCCTCTGTCTAGGAGTCAAACCTGAGTAAGTTTCAGAAGGCAGCCATGTTTGTCTGCAGTTAGATTCATGTCCAGTAGTGCTTTCAGACCAACAAGATTTTCAGGGTATAAGCTTTTGAGAGTCAAAGCTCCTTTTGTCAGACATCTGTTGGTCTCTAAGGTGTTATCAAGCTGAAGCCCGTGCTGTAAGGTGCTATCAGACTCAAACCTAAGTGAGTGTGGCTTCACCATCTTTACTTCTCTGAAACTAGCCAAATGCTGTTTCTGCGACCAGCAGCCCTACTCTCCACTATAGGCTGAAACTCTCAATACAGTGCTTAATTTATTTTATTATGTTCATCCCACCCTTCCATCAGGAACCTTGGAGCGGTGTACAGTTGTCCCAGTGGTTGGATTCAGCAGGTTTGCACCACTTCAGCAGAACCGGTTGTTAAAATGGGGCTTGTAAACAACCAGCTGCTATTTGAATCCCACCACTGAGTTGTCCCTTCCACATTGCTGGTGTTAGGGGTGCAGCCCCCTCCCACCTGCAATCTGGAAATCTGCGTTAAAAATTGTCGACCCTTCCTTTGCATTACAGAAAAAGTCTTGTTTTTTCTTTTATTTTAACTTTTAAAAAGAAATTGTATATATTTATGATATTAAAAGGTAAAATATGTTATTATACAATACTATCATATATTTTATGCATTTCCGAATTTCTAATCTATTTTGTGTCGTCTGCTGGCCTTGACGTGTTGTCTGTGGCAAAACTCCTATTTAATTTCTTATACCAACCACAATATATCAAAACCGCAATGGGGAAAGTTGCAGTGTGGAAGGGATATCTGCACAAAGTTATTTCCGCTGTATTTAATCCTCACAAGACCCCTCTGAGGGAGAGTCACCCTAAAAGACTCGAAGCTGGCAAGGGATTTGAACTCAAATCTCCCTTGCCTCATTCCAACACTCAAACTGCCACCTCACTAGCTCATAGTAGCAGTAAGAGGAATAGGTGAGGCCAAAATTGAGAGAAGTGGAGGAACTGTTGTCTTGGGTGTCTGCAAATGGGAGAAATCTGGTTCGGTCCAACAGTAGAGGAAGGCCCCAAGCTCAGGCAGAGAGGCCCACTAAGTTGATAGGAACAGGTTTGTTGGCAGAGAGAAACTGGTGGCTAGCCCAGTGGCCAACAGCATTTGAAGATGGCTGTGCAGGTTCAATCTTCTTTTGTGAGTACTTCCATAGATTTGGCTACATTCACACACACAAGTAAAAATGCCACACCGCAGGCAAACCTTTTTTAAAAAACATCCTAACTTCTGTACTGTTGACGCTGAGAGGAGTTAAACTGGCAAAGAACCAGTGGTAACAGACCCCCCCCCCCCTTAATAGATTGCAACTATTTGTTTTTTTTGTGTGAACGCTAAGGAAGAATGCCATGCTGTTCCATTCTGTCAGGTGCCTGTGTCTTTTCCCAAGATGATTGTTGCTTGTGCTGTAGTAGGCAACAGAGCCAAGAGCAATTTGGGAATAGCCTTCGGGGAACATGATCCTTCAGGACATAACAAAACAGAAAACCCTGTTATGTACTCCGCTACTTAAAGCATGCATGATTAGTACAGGCATTCCCTCCTAAAATAAACCCCACAGAAGCCTGTTGTCGTACCTTAATATGTTTTTACTCTTCCTCCGAGGGGCTCAGGGTGATATAAAGGGCCCTCCCCTAATCCTCCCCTACCCCATTTTAACCTTACATCAACTGTGTCAGATTGGTTAGGTTCATTTGTTTATTTTATTTAATGTATTTAAGCTTGGGTCAGAGAGGCTTACATCAGCTCCATTTTATGCTCAAAACAAACCTGTGGTGTAGGTTAGACTGAGAGTGTGACAAGCCCAAAGTCATCCAGCGAGGTTTCATGGCACGAATGGGGATTCGAACCTGAGTCTTCCGGATACTAGTCTGACACTCTTAACCACTTCGCCACACTGGCTCTCTAGATTGAGAAACAGTGACTGGCCTAGTATCACCCACTGTGTTTTATGGTTGCCTTAATTCATTGAGGATGCTCTTATCCTTTTTAGTAGCTTTCTGGTTGTGTGAAAGATGCCCTTGGAAAGATTACAGTGATTTATAGATCAGGAAAGTGTACAGAGAGAATTTTCTCTCTCTTTCCCATAACACTAGAACAGTGATGGCGAACCTTTTTGAGACAGAGTGCCCAAATTGCAACCCAAAACCCACTTATTTATCTCAAAGTGCCAACATAGCAATTTAACCTGAATACTGAGGTTTTAGTTTAGAAAACCACGGTTTGCTCCAAGGTACGCATTACTCAGGAGTAAGCTTGGTGAAGCAACCGTGCAATGCTTCGAATGGGTGAATCACAACCCTAGAAGGGTTTATCAGAAGCAAGCCCAGTCTAGATGTGTGTTGGGGGGTTGATTTTCCGCTCCCCCTATATGACAAACTCTGTGTGAGCGTGCCCACAGAGAGGGCTCTGAGTGCCACCTCTGGCACGTGTGCCATAGGTTCACCACCACTGCACGAGAACATGAGGGCACCCAGTAAAGTGGATGGGCAATAAATCTGTGCCAGACCAAAGAAAGAGTGTATTTGTATGCACCATGTAACATGGAATTCTCTGCCACAAGATGGGTTTTGATAGTTTAGAAGAACATTGTAAAAAATAAGGTTGCATGGGTCCATTCAGTGGCTATTAGCTCCGATGACTAAGTGGTACCTCCAGAGGCACCCTGCCTCTAAATGTGAGGAGGATGTTTGTCAGGAGACCTCTGACTACTTTGTGGGACTGGCTGCACCATCTTGTCAGATCCAGTAAGCCTGCTCTTGTGATATTCATGGCTTAAGGCTGATGTGGTTTGCAATGCCTTGGCTAAGGAAATAAGATAAGACACCGTCTGTTGCCCTTGTAGATTCCTCTCACAGGCCAGGTTACAGGAACAAATATGGGACCTGATATTATGTTGTGAAGCTCAGGGAATGGGAGAAAGTGGGAGAATCTGTTTGCGTTCAGTGGGTGCAAGGACAGCCTGTGGCTTCATTCACCACAGGTGGTTCCGAGCTTCATTCTCTCCACATCTGTCCATCCCTTGCAGAACCTGAATGACATGTGTGGCTCTGCAGATCAAAGGGATAAGCTACCCCTCTGTTTTGAATTTTAGCACTTCTATTCAGCTGTGTCCAGCAGAATTCAGTTTCAGCTCAAGCTGGAGGTTCTATATTGGAAGTGGCATGACCTGCAAACTGTCAAGGAGTAAAGGGACGAAGGCTAGATGCCAAGAGGTATCCAGGTGCTCTCTGAGCACTGTTGTTTGTCATCTGGCAGCAGCTAACTACATTGTGTGATGTTGTTCCTTGGTCTCCTTAGAACTGGGCAGAGCTGGGTTCTCTGTCTCTAATATTGAATCACATACTCCACAACAATACTGTGGGCAGATTCAAAGGATGCTGGGTTTGGGGGGTGGGGGTGGGGCTCTCACCTCCATTGCATTTTTTATCTTTTTGCCACTGCTTTCCATTAAATTGGTGAGCTGTAGTGGTTAGATCAGTGGTTCTCAACCTTCCTAATGACGTGACCCTTTAACACAGTTCCTCATGTTGTGGTGACCCCCAACCCTAACATTTATCCATTTTACAAATGGAGAACACTGATGCAGAGAGTCTTAGGCGACCCCTGTGAAAGGGTCGTTCGACCCCCAAAGGGGTCTCGACCCACAGGTTGAGAACCAGTGGGTTAGAGTGTCTGATTGGGACAGTGGGGAGATCTGGGTTCAAATTCCATCTTGGCCAGGAAGCTCACTGAATGGCCTTGAGCTAATTCCTTGCCTGCTTGAAGGGTTCTTGATAAGATAAACGCAGGCATGTTGCCATAAGCCCATAGATGGGATGAGACTTTGTCTAAGCCAACCTATGTTCAAAATTACTTATGGGGTTACTGTGGTCTGCAATGTGAGACCGGACAGATGGCAGCTACCCTAGTTCGAATGTTTTAGAAATGCCAGGGATGTGTAACTCTTTAGGGTTAGAACGCAGAAGAGGCCCCAGTGCTTTGGGACTCTTGGGAGTGAGGAAGAGAGGTGTAGTTTGTCACACACACACATACCATATTCAAGTATCCCAGTGAAGGCAGAACATGTAGTGCTTTGCCCATTGCCTTTGAGAAGGGGCTGGTGTTTTCTTTAATTCCTTCCTAAGGACTAATTTGCTAGAAATATGTCACATCCTTCTTGGAGCCTTGCTGCCAGATCCTGTGCGTGCTTACTCAGAAGCAAGTCCTGCTGATTTATGTGGAACTTACAATGCAATCATTCAATAATTACGTCCCTTCAGAGCCCACTGTCTTCAGTAGAAGGGTGAAAACTGAGTTTAGAATTGCTGTGTTAATCTCAAGAAACTGTGCATAGGGATCTAGCCTTGAGGGGACAATCTCAGACTTTCGAGTTAAGGAATTGGGATGGGGGGAGGGATACAGTTTCTTCCTTCCCATGAGCTGCCCTATCCTTGATCCTTAGCATCGCTGCACTGTGTATTCTGGATCTATGGTATTAGGCCTGCTTCATGTCCCTGCACCCACCTCTGCAGGATTTGGGCTGAGGGTTTATGGCATTTTGGGGCGGGGGGGGGGGGGGTTTCTCTGTTGCAATCATCTCAGGGATACTCCCTTGCAAAGGATGGACTTACTGTCTCCAGGCCCCTTTGCCTATCCTGCCGCAACCCGCCCCCTTCCACTTCCCTAGAAAACTCTGCATACCATGTCCAACTCTATTCCAAACTCCCAGCCTCCCACTCCCAGCCTTGCCAGTTGGAACAGATCCGATTAACTCCTGCAGTGCCAGAGCTACCTCACACGGCTCTGTGGAGAGACGGCTAGAAGCACTCAGAGGGCCTCCACAGGGCCCCCTTTATTCAGATGGGAGCCATTCCATCCAAACAAGTGGTCTTCCAAAACACATGGTGGAAAAAGTCAGAAACCAAGGGCATTGCAAACTTCTCTGTGCATCTGTGGATTAATGGCCACACCTCAGAGTTCAGGAGGCTGGACTTGTCTTTCAGCAGTTACAAATGTTTGCAAAAAATGACCTCGTTTAAAACATTTAGGTAGCACTTGATGTACATTTAGAGATATTCTGTTTTGTTGTTTAGGGGTAACTACTACCCTAAATTCAGGTGCCCTGTGTTAGCCTGCACTGCAATGCTTTTTACCTGAAGTGGCTAAGATGGCAACTTTTTTTGCTCAGGGCTTTTGTGCCTTAAAAGGTTATCTGACGAGTAGAAATTCACATGAACACCTGAAACTGACTTCTATGAGGTGAGACCCTGTCGAGTTTGCCGACTCTGACTGGCAGTGGCTCTCCAGAGGCTCAGACCAAAGGTCTTTCACATCACCCAAGCTTGAACCCGGAACCTCCTGCAGCCAAACCTGATGTTCTACCACTGAACCATGCCCCCTCCCCAAATTGAAGAAATACAGCCTTTCCTAGCAGAGGAGTGCAGCAGTGGAGAAAACCGTACCTGTTGAATTTCTGCCTGTCCCACATTTAAAGTATTGTACTTCGTACAGGTTTGTCTTGCCCTTCCTTTATGAAATTCAGGGTGACATACATTATTCTTCCCTCCTCCATTCCATCTTCACAACAACAAGTACAGGTGTGTTTGCAACAGGGGTATGTGGCAAAGGTGGTTCTTAAAATAGTCTTTTAAAGAGGTATGTTTGCATGGACAATAGGACTGTTTCAGAACAATTGGCAGCCATCTGCTGTTGGATTCCTACATCTATGGTGAAATGTTTTCTGCTTTAAGTAAAAGTAAAAGCACTGCAGGAAAATCTTAAGAATGGGTGCAACTGACGACCTACCTCTCCCTGTATGGTACCTGTTGCAGTTTCCTACTGCTCTTCAGTAATCCAGTCCCAAAGTTGCCAGGTCATGTATTCAAGGTGCCAAAGTCCCTAAATTCTAACTAGAGGGAAGAGGAGGAGGAGGAGTTGGATTTATATCCCCCCTTTCTCTCCTTTAAGGAGACAAACTCCTTTCCCTTTCCCCCTCACAACAAACACCCTGTGAAGTAGGTGGGGCTGAGAGAACTCCAAAGAACTGTGACTAGCCCAAGGTCACCCAGCTGGCATGTGTTGGAATGCACAAGCTAATCTGGCTCACCAGATAAGCCTCCACAGCTCAAGTGGCAGAGCGGGGAATCAAACCCGGTCCTCCAGATTAGTAGAGTGCACCTGCTCTTAACCACTACACCACGCTGAAAAGGGAGCTACAGAGGGTACCATTTATACCCTCTTGCTAGGAGATAGGGACTTTGGTATCTTGAATTTCATGGGTGCCACTTGGTGAGCAAACTATGCCTGATCCAGAATACACTGACTACGACGCTTATGTTTCAGCAGGGAATGTGGTCATATTGGGAAGATGTTGCTGTTGGTCTCTGAGGTGCTACTAGACTCGGATCTAGCTTTCCTCCCCTGATGTTTCCCTTGAAGTTAAGCAGAAATCTTCAACACCATCTTTAGAGATCTGGTTGTCATACAGAATCAGAGCCAATATAATGTTTTCCGGGGCGTAGCACAAGCCCAGCACAAGTGGCACCAGCACAGGCCCCCTCCTCCTCACCAATTCTGTTCCTCCCTTTTTGTGTTCCCCTCACTGGACTTTACTGCTCTAATGTGGCCACCACAGCCCTTCCTGGGGCAGCGGAATCCAGGGGGGAGCTAACTAAAAGAACTTGACTTGGCTCCTGAGGATTTCTCAGAAGCAAAGTCGTTTCAGTTAAGTGTGGGGGTGGGCAAGCAGAGGTGGAAGACCGTGAGGCAAGCATCTGGGAAGAGACTGGGGGAGGAGACAAGGCCAGGGCTCCCAGTCTCTTTTCTGGATGCTTGCATTGCACTAAATTAAAGGTAATTAAAGCAGCCTTGGGGCAGCAGCCCAGGCACCCCCAGTCAACTGCCCTGGCTTATCCCCACCCTCATTGCACCCTGAATGCGTTGCTTCCAGGTCTGAACCTGAACGAGTGATCTTGAAATATTTGATGATTATCAGAAGCCGCTGTGAGAGTTTCAAGAGAGTGGACAAGCTTATATGGTCTGGCCATTTCCAAGTCTATGTCATAAGCCAAGGCAACCAAAGCAGCAGCGTCTTCCACAAAACGAGACCAAAAGCCAGATTTAAAATGGTCAAGATAATTTATTTCATCCAAAAGTTCCAGGTTCAGGACAGAGCTTGTGTCCCTGTAATACAGGGATGTCCCACTCTGGCGCCACAGATGTTAATGGACTATGATTCCCATCAGCCCCTGCCAGCATGGCCAATTGGGCGGATGGGAATCGTAGTCCATGAACATCTGGGGTGCCAGAGTTGGACACCTCTGCTATAATAGAAGGGATAATTTTCCGCAGATGGATGTTTGCCCAGCAAATGTAGCTCTGTAATTCATGAAGCCAAAATATTTCCTTCTGTGCAACTACTTAAGCACAGGAGTCCCTTCTCTTGTTTAACACAGTGACTGTTATGGGAATTAACTTAATCTTCTCTTTAGAGAGAGAACCTATTGTGTATTCAACACATCAATCTAATAAAGCAAAAGTGTGTGTGCATGCGTGCACTGGGGAAGTTCTGAAACAAGCACACTGACATCAGCTGTGGAACTCATTGCCACCGGATTTCTGCAAGGAGAATAATAGCAAGATGAAGACGGTTTAGATGTTTTCATTCAGCTCAGGCAAACACTTGGACATATACTGGGGAGCAGTGATTATATCATCTGCTGCCTTTCCCCAAAACAAACAATACCTTGTCTCTGTACTTTGGAGTATATTATCCACCCTCTGTGCATACAAAGCTGCTGAGCCTGTTTGCTCGATGAGTTTCAGATGCTTAGAATCTCAGCCCCTTAACCCATTGGTGCCTGGTTCTTGAATTCCTGTTTGTTATTGTGTGAGAAGGATCCAACCACGATAGTGATTTTCCTTCTTCCAGTGTGCCCTCCTCTGGAAGACAACTATGAAATATCAACTCAGTTTCCAGAGCTCTTGGTGTGTGCACATCAGACTCTCAGCTTCAGTTCTCTCGATATAAAATGGAATTTATAACTGAATACTGTTGAAGTTGCTTCAAGTACAAATAAAAACTGTAAGGGTCTTTATACCTCCTATGTTTAATTATGGTGTGAGTACCATTTTACTCAGCTTCTGAGCATGTGTGCATAGGATTGCAACCTTTTTAGTGATATTCCTATCGCAGAGGTTACGGGGAACCTATGCAAAAATGGGCGAGTGCCCAGTATCTTTCTAAAGGTGTGTGAGAAGCAAGTGAGTCTCTGTATGACAAGTTGTACCTGTCAAAAACTACACACCTATTTAAAGGTACATAAGTTTTGGCCTTCTTTGCACGTCCTCACTGGCCACCTATTTCTGGACAGATTCATATGCCCTTTTAACAGCTTTGTGACTTGCATAAATTAAGTAGATGTAGCTTTACACTCCCCTTCCCAAGAAAAGGAGTTGGTAAATTTTTGCCTGCTGCTCGTACCCAGGTGACCTTCCTAGTAAAAGGGAGCTACAGATCTAACAAAACAGAATTTTCCTGCAGTAGCTCATATGAATTAGGGACAGGTTTAACATGGTTGAAAGTGATTTGTACGCGTGCACAGATAGTGCAGATAAAACTCCACTGGAAGAGCTTCCATCTCTCCTTCAAATACATTTTGCAATTAAATTGGTTCATGTAATCATCTGTGGTTGCTGAAGTAATTTATGTGTTTTTGTGTAGCAGTCTTTGGGGTTTCTACTAGGTTTTATGATCTGGCAGGCCAGTTCATGTTAAGTGGTTCCAAACTGAGGCAGAGTTGCCATTTTGTGATGGATATTTCCTTGGCTGACCTTTTCCAGTTAGTCAGTCTTAGCCTGCCCTCTCCTCTTTCCCATTGTTCTTCCCACATGAAACTGGTTTTGTAGGTGGCCATTTTAAAGGAAAAAACCCGCAGATGAAAGACAACTTAGTACTAACTGAAACCTTCACGTATGAGTCAAAGAATCTACTGATCTGGAGGAATGGGGTTCTAAAGAAGTGGAATTGGTGTAGGGTTTATAACAGGATGGACTGAAAGCTCAATAGAAGTTCTAGGTCAGGGGTCTTCAAACTATGGCCCTCCAGTTGTTCAGGAACTACAATTCCCATCAGCCTCTGCCAGCATGGCCAAGTAGCAGGGCTGATGGGAATTGTAGTTCCTGAACATCTGGAGGGCCATAGTTTGAAGACCTCTGTTCTAGGTCATCCTAGCAAACAAAAGGACAGCTGATGTTCCAAAGTATTCAATATTTATTTGCTTACTTAATTTATATCCCACCTTTCTCCCAAGAGTGCCTTACGGCTGTGTGATCTACATCTCTCAGACTCGGGTGAATGAAATCTCTTTTACTGATAGAGAATCTGTAGAGATGTACACTGGAAAAGGATCATTGTCCAGTCTGAATTTAGGCAGGAAGGTCCCAGAAGAAGTTACAGCCCAACTAGCCAGTAACTGTTTCTCCCAAACCAGCACAGCTGTTCACCTCCTCCTCCCCCCCCCCCTCGCCGCACAAGACCAGATAACCACTCTCTTAGAAGATCCCATGGGAAGGTCCTTTCAAGCCAAAGCAGCAAAGATAGGAAAGCAAAAGTAAGCAAAGATAGGAAAGCAAAAGAACAGTCAGAACGACCCCAGATGCCACATCCCCCACTCCCATCTGGAAATTTATGGCAAGACCAAACACTCAAATCTTGACACTTACATGATTCTCCTCTCCTCTATTTTATCTTCACAACACCCTGTGAGGTTGGTTAGGCTGAGGGTGGCTGGCTGGCTGGCCTGCGTACAGTTACCCAGTGAACTTCCACAGGTCAGCAGGGATTTGAACATGGATCTCCCAGATCCTAGTCAAACTTACAGGGAATTTGTCTGTATTTAAAGGCCATTAATTTTAATGCCCCAGTACAACAATGAGAGGTAGCAACTACAAATCATTCTACATACCAGAAAAGTCAAAACAACTCATCCTTCCCAAAACACCAGCCTCTGAAGTTTTTCTTTTCTTTCTTGGATTTAAAAGTAGGATGTCAGGTGAGGCTGAAGTTGGCTGAAATAAAACACTGTCCCCATATTTTGCAAATATATGAATTCTAGTGACCCAAGGCTGATGTGGGAATGCACCAGTAAACCAAAGAAGGTATAGTGAAAATGAACAAGAGAAATGATAGGTTAATTCTACATAAACACACATAGTAAGTATATAAAAGATATATTAATCAATATATCAAAAGGCACAAGAACAAAGTGATACAAAAGAAAACAATATCATATGCATTGGCTCACAACAAATAGAATCACTGACTGTGTCACTAAGATTGTCCAATATAATCGATATTGGGCCCAAAGGAATAAAAAGTCCATCAGTTCGATATATCCAATAAAATATACATGTATCCTGGCTCACAAAAAATATCTGTGTTGAATAGAAGCTCACAAAAAAAATCTGCATCGAATAAATGCTCGCAAAAAATAGACACAGATAACTGTTTTGATATAGCGTCTCAACCTAATGTGGGGATTCGGTTTTTAACAAACTTATGGGATTCCTGGGACATTCTGCTTTGGAACATGTTGTTCAAAATCCATGCCATGATCTGGACATCATAACTTTATGCCGAGTGGTGCCTCCTGATTCCAGGGGTATATGATGTATGGTGCAGGGCTGTTTTTAGATAACGTTTGTTGTAGATTTCAGAATAGGGAACAAGGAACTGCAAGTAGGAAATTGGGTGCCAAAATCAACCTCAGTTATATTTAAATGTGTGTATATGAATAAAATCTAACACATGCATATGAGTATTAGTTAATGTCAGCACAAGCTTTCTAATGGCTCTTTCCCTTTGCCTTGTTTTGAGACTAGCACTTGGAAAATTTAATCCTGTAATGATGGCGGTGAGGGGGTAAATGTGGGGTTTGTCTCCTTACCCTTTCAAAAATGGAGGATTTAGGGAAAACAACCCACCCCATCCTCTGCCTCTTTGCTTAGATTGATGGGCAACCCCTTCCTTGGTTACTGGGATTGATTAACCACAGTCAATATTTTACCAGCCATTCATCCATATCACATTGCCCTGTATACAAATCTCTAATAATCTGGAGCCTCAACAGTTTGTTTGTTTTTCACAAAATACCATGTTTAACTCTGCAAAACTGCTCTCTTAAAAATCATTATTTTAATAGGCCTATATTTCTACTCCTGTTTTCGTTCCGCCATTGATGCCATTCTTCAACGAGTAGATTCAACATTGCCAGACTATGTCGGCCTATTTCTGGTACTTGGACATTGCAAGGTATTCCTGCCAGATCTGCAGCTTTAAAATGGGCATATACAATTGCTTGCAGTGCAACACAAGCTTTGGAGTATTGGGTGTCTTTCATTAATTTAAGTGGTAAAACATAGAAGGTATACCAATTAATGGACAAATTTATTGTGTAGAGATGTAGAAAATAGTGTTGGGGAATGGCCTGTAACGGGGTTGGTTTGTTTGTATTAGTTTGTATCTCCTCAAATGTGCTTTGCAGATTACAAGCAGGTCTGTACTCCAGTACATTTGTGTAGATATGGGTGCGATGAAGCTTTGCCATGCAAAGAGAGAAGCCGCCAGTCTTGTCGAAATTCCCACTTCTACTCCTGTGCGGGAATCTGCTATTTTGCATTTGGTTACTTCAGCACCAAGTGGATAGATGTTTCACACAAAACATGTGCCTCGCTTTCTCTCCAATTGGGGCAGGATTTTTTGGGAGCAGGTGTACAATCTATACCTTCTTTTTATGGTTCTTCCTCCTCGTTGGCTCTGGTGTTTCCCAGACCCTGCTTTGACTTGCTGCTTCCAAAACTTGCAGAATCAAAGCTCTCATGTAGACAGGAAGGGTGTGGCTTTCTACACTTGCCACCCATATCAGGTGCCATTTTCCTTTCTGTTTCCTCACATCCACCATTTCCCCTCTCCAGCCACCAACAGATTTTTTTGGTGTTAAACTTTAAAGCTGCCACTGGTATCCTATTCCATTTTGCTACTATTTATTGTTTTAGTTGGGAAATTGTTCATGCCACCTCTCCAGAGTCCTGCTTGAGGGAGTTATGAGTAAAAATAACAATTATCAATATTAAACAAAGAAAACAAGTTACTGAAAGCAAGCAACCAACATAAAAACAGTATAAAGATTAAAATTCTAGTGTTGCTAGCTCTGGGTTGGGTAATACCTGGAGATTTTGGGGTGGGGCCTGAGGGAGATGGGATTTGTGGAAAGGGTGCTCTTCAGTGGGGTATAGCACCGTAGAGTTCGCCTTCCAAAGTGGCCATTTTCTGTAGGCGAACTGATCTCTGTTGCCAGATCTGTTGCCAAACTTGGAGGTTGGCAGTGACAAACCCCTACTACCTAATGAAAACCTCTACTTAAAAGCCTGGTGAAAAATAAACGTTTTGGCTTGGTGCCTAAAAGACAGTATGGTTAGGCGGCAGGTACGCCTCAAAGGAGGAGGGCATTTCAAATGTGAGGTGCCACAACTGAAAATGCTGTCTCTAGCAGCCTCTTGCCTCACCTCTGAAAGCAGCCTTGGGACTAAGGTGCCTACCAGTCTGGAATTACAAACACAATTATTTGACTCTGGCTCCTAGATCGGTTCCAGCATCTGAATCCCTCGAAAGGCATGCAACAGGTACTACACCTGCATGGTGTCGTTAGTGGTTAGGGTATTGGCCTAGGACCTGGAATCCCAGCTCCAAATCCTAACTCTGCCGTGAAGCTTTCTGAGAGGAATTCCGCACAGCATATTGATAAGGAGTTGGAATCTTCATAAATGAACTCATTTTCCAACACTCACTCTGAGCAACCTTTGGGTCAGTTAACACTGACTTTGTACCTCCCGGGGAGGTTGTGAGAGTAAAATGGAGGAAAGGGCGGGGGGAGGGGAGGGTATATGGGTATATGTTGACCTCCCCTAGCTCCTTGGAGGGATGTTAAAAAAAATATGCTGAATTAATAAAATGATAATCAGCAATTCACAAAGCTGGAGATGATATTTCAAAGGGGGCCCGTGTGGATGAGCAAAATGTACATTTCGCAGTGTTGTGTGTGTTTTAAAGCATGACAACACCAGGCAGTTTTGAGCCTGCAGAATCCTATTTCACTGCTGCGAGGGGGGAGCCCCACACCCAAGGTTGGTGGTGCAAAGGCCTTGCTTTCTTCTCCAGGGCTGCCTCTTGCTCTTTCTCTGGAATGTCAGGGAGTGTTTTCGCCCGCCCAGCCTGCTCCAACCTCGGCTGCCTCGCTGTCTGGGGGAGGGAAGGGGAAGGGAGAGGGCAGCCGGCTGCCGCTGCCGGGCACTGCTTCCTTGTGGTCTCGCTGGCTGGCTCCCTGCAGCTGGAGGAGGCCGAGTCGAGCGAGCAGGACGTGCTGTTCCAGAGGCCGCTTGACGCTGCTGGGGCCTGGAGGGGGAGCGGAGGACGCTGTCATTGCCGTGAAGAAGCAGTCCACCTTCCCGGCAGGGTGCCTACCGAGGAGGAGAGGGCTGCTTTTCACACATGCACCGGTATAGCCATTTGCTGGCTGTGCCAGTGTGAGAGGCTGGGAAACCTGCACTCTGCTCAGTCTAGATTTCCTCTAAGTAGGGCCCTGCTCATAGCCCTGTCACAGATAAAAAGCCTTGTGTATGTTCAGAACCCCGGTTTATGGCAACCCAGTAGGGTTTTCAAGGCAAGACACTTTACAACTGTGGTTTGCCATTGCCTTCCTCTGCAAGACAACTCTGCTATTTTAGTGGTCTCCCATCCAAGTTCTCACCAGGGCTGACCCTGCTCACTTTCTTAGATCTGAGGAGATCAGGCTACCCTGAGGCATCCAAGTCATTACCCCAACCCCCTATTTTTTTTTTGAAATAGCAATTTTTAATACTCTGAAACCCTAAACTGTATTTACATTTTTCCATAGCTTCCTCATAAATCCAGCACTGCCTCTGAGAAATTGGAAGCCCCCGCAAATCCACTGCTCACAAGCTGAAACAGAGGCTAGATATATAGTTTTTAGGCTGTAATTTGCATAAATGCTGGTCATATGGGGGGAGGGGAGTTAGTGGAAGAACACTATACCTGTTAAATTCCTTCTAATTGAAAATTGTAGCACCACTGCAGGAGTGATGTTTTCTACCCCTGAACTTGCTCCAAGTACCTTGGGGCCATATATATGCTTTTCTTTGCCCCATTTTATACAGTGCAACAACTTTGTGGGATAGGTGAGGCTGAGGGTGACCAACCGAACATCTGCCAAGTGGAAAGTGGAAATTAGAACCTGGATTTGGCACCCCAATCTCTATACCATAATGCTCACATATCTGTTGGGGAAAAAACACACAGAGCCTTTGGGCAGTTTAAAGGCTAACAAAATTAGTGTGGCATAAGCTGCTTTAGTAGGAACTCTTTTCATCCGACTATTCTGCACTCTTTGATTCCACCCCTGCTAAATTGCTGTCGTTTCAGTTTTTACAAAATAGGGTGAGATAGGAAACTCCTTTCCTGTCTCTGGGTGTGGAAGGTGGGGGTTTGGGTTGTGCCTTTTTACCACTGAGTGATATGGAAAACCCAAGTGTTTCTTGTCCCCCAACCCACCTCCCCACCCTCTGGCATTGCAGTTTCTGCCAATATTGACTGTTTTTTTGGTAAAACCCCAGACAAACCCTTTCTAAAGAAATAATTGTGCTACCTGAATAAGAAAGGGGAAAAATAAGAAAGCTTCTTTTAATTGAATTAAATGGAACTCAGACTTGGAACTCAGAGATGCTGGGGGCGGGTCATAAACAGCTGTTATACTTTGGACTTTGGATATATTTGTCCTCAATTAACTCCTTGGCATCAACTCCTGTCCTCTGGGAGTAGGCCAGTCTCTACCAGGAAAAGAATCTTATTATCTTGAGTTAATAGAAGACAGCTTCAACCATCTTCTGCTAAGATTTCTGGAAGCCCGCTGGTTATACGAGGGAGAACAAGCAGTGTTAAGAGATACAATTTAATCATGGTTCAGTTTGATCCAGGATTTCAATTCTCCAATCTGCCTTCAGTTCCAGGGAGAGGCAAAATAATAATAAATAAGAGACCGTGCTAGTGAGCATCTGCTGAATACCTTTCCTCTATGCAGTTTCGATCAATAGAGAAGGAAAGTACTGCACAACTTCCATCTTGAGTGCTGCCACATTTCATTTAGCACTGAGTCTAGTCATGAGAGGGTTAATGCTGTCACAGTATAAACCAGGGTTCCCCAACTTGTTACCCACCAAGATACCTGCCAACACCTTTCCAGGTACGTGCCAAGTATTAGAAGGTGGGTAGGGGCACATGGGACTTTTTTGTCCACAAAGACTTCTAAGTAGCCATTGGAGATGTGACTGGTTGTGCAGATTTTTAAAAAATGTTACTTTGGCACCAGCTGCCCCCACAGCACAAGGATCTCCACTGTGTGACTGATGGTAAGCTGTGGCAGCCATTTTGTAGTTGGCTGTGCCTCCTTGTAGCAGCCATTTTGTGGCTATACTCACCCTGCAGTGGCTGAATTCCAGATGTGCCCTCCAGCTTAGAAAGGCTGGGGACCCCTGGTACTAACTCAGGAATCTGTAAGATGGACAATCAGCATTTAGTAAACCTGTGTGTAAACTAAAGGGAGAAAATGTACGACTGCACTGTTTACTTCAATAAATTAATTTTAAACCTTTTTTCATCCCTTACAAAGGTGTTATGCTGGATGACACAGGGCTAATCACTCGCAGTCAGCCCTACCTAGGTTATTGTTGTGAGGATAAAATGGAGAAGGGGAAACGATGTTGTAAGCTGTTTTGGGTCCCTGTTGAGGGGAAAAAAGTGGAATAGATATCTAAATAAAGAAATATCCTCTAGAATCCATAGTGCCCTCGTGTTGTTAGATATTAGGACATTTCTACATTCTCTCTCCCCTCCCCCTTTTAAGAGAGGATATTTCAAGGATATTAATCCTATAGACTAAATAGTAACAATGATCAGTGTTGGGTAAGACTTCCTGCTTGGATTATGCAGCATTTCCTTCCTGGATGTGCTATACTGGATAACAGTGCATGGGTGGATGCTCAGATAATTAACAACCCTCCACGAAATTTTGGGTTGGATCCACTCCCTTTCAGTTGGATCCACTGACTCTTTTCTGTCAAGTCATTCTTCAACAGAGAAAAAGTCTTTTCTCCCTCTCTCAAGGGAAGGCTTAGCGGAAGCCTATACAAAGCTGATTCACTGTGATATTGTGGAGTACTCCTACCATTTTCACATGAAGCGTAGGTGTGCATTTCAGTGCCACCTGTGATTTGTTTCATTCAGAATGTTTATATCTCAGAGCACGGTTCCTATTTAAAACAAATGACAAATACATTGCTAATAATACATGGCTAATAATAAAAATTCCAGCATTAAACGTATGCCCTGACCTGGAGGGCCCAGGCTACCCCCTTCTTGTCAGATCTCAGAAGTGAAGCATGGTCAGCCCTGGTTAGACCACTAAAGGAAGTCTAGAGTTGCTATGCGGAGGCTGATAATGGCAAACCACCTCTGAATATTTCTATCCTCAAAAACATATTGGGTTCCTATGAGTCATCTGCAACTTGACAGCAAAAAATAAATTAAATTTGCAACAAGAAACTCACTTAAACAGCACATGGACACATGAAGGTGCTGCATATTGACTTCGACCATCTGTCCATCAAAGTCAGGATTATCAACTCAGAGTGGTAGTAGCTTTCCTGGGTCCCAGATAGCAGAGGTCTTTCATGTCACCTGTCACCTGATTGCTTTGATTAGAGACGTCAGGGATTGAATCCCGGGACCCTCTAAATGCCAAGCAGGTTCTGTCTCACTGGCCAATAGCCTCTTCCTTTAAATAATAGCAATAGTAGTTGCAATTATAACAATCGAAAAGCAGAGCAAGAACATGAAGATACACAGCCAAAATTACTAATTGCCAAAAGCATAGGAAACAATAACTTGCATGCTTTGTAACTATAAATGGATGCAGAGGTAGCCCTACAAAAGAAGACCCCCATCCATCTTCTCTCAGAAAATGGGGACATACAGAACAAGACTTCCAACAAAGATCTTAGGGCAGATTCGTACCAGGAACATAGCCAGATTTAGACAAGCCAAGAGGAAAAGTATAAAAATCAACAATAGGCTTTACATTTGTAGCAATCCCATTTAACAAAAGAAAGCTGCTTCTTCGAACATGAACGTTATTGGATTGAAAAGAAAATCACATCTGAAGTGGCAAGGAGCCCTCTGAGAAAAGTGTTTGTTACCGGAAGGTAGAAAGTTTGTTAAAAAACAAACAATCAAAACAACGTTGTAATCTGCATATACGGTTCTGTTAAAGATGCCTAAAAGCTTAAAAGCATGCATAGATTTGAAAGGCTGGCAAGTGAATTGTTGGCGATTCTGTAGATTGTGAGGAAATGACTGGATGGGATTTATTGAAGGCCCTTCTGGAAATAGTTATACCCTTCCCAAGCAAGGAAAGGTGACTAGAGCCCTGGTTCATAGTAGTGCTTAACTTGTGGAGGCATCCTTTAAAATACCAGAGAAAGCTCGAATACTCAGAACTGCAGTCATAATTTCCAGTGACTGCTACAGGGAGTGAATCTTAAGATAATCCTATCCTTTGGTTTCTGTTTTCTAGTTTCAGTAAGGTGTGGACAGCAACGCTTTCCCTTCGCGTTTCCTTTTCTCAGCTGTACATTTCTTACAATGTTTGCTGTGGTTTCTTTGGATCAGGATTTTTGCAAAGGGTGTGTTTTAGTAGGGAAACAAGGAGAATTAGGGTGAGAATTTGTTTTAACTAATTTTATTTGGGGGGGCGGATTTGGAAGAGAGAGAAATTATTTTATTTTCTGTAAGTCTGTGCAGCTCGTTGAAGACTGCAGATTCATCTTGAAACTCCTTGTGGGCTGAAGCTTCTGCACACTCACTCAGCTGAAAGAATTTGCAGAAGCAATGGTTTTTATCATGAAAAACCTTGGAAGTGCCATTAAAAAACAAAACAAAAAAGCCACCCTGGTAAACTCAGCCTTCGTTTAGAGAACAAAACACAGCAAAAATGTTTATTTCCCTCTGTACACAAACTGTACTGCTTTTTCCTCAGATCCAGTGGGTTTCTTCATAAATGAAGCAATCTATGTATTTCACCCATGACACATGTTTGGGATATAGAGAGAACAGCCCTGAGAAGGTCTACTCAGAATCATACCCATGTTTCTTCAGTGAGGCTTACTCCCAGGAAAGGATTGCACTGTTAAGTTGGTTACTCTCACAAGTTTTCCAGTACAATACATCCTTCAGTAGAGGATATGCACTGAGACAAAAGGTCTAGTATGACTTCTTCTGGGTCCCTTTTAGCGTAGCTGTGATTCAGTGGCAGAACACGTCCTTTGTATGCAGAAGGTCATAGGTTTAATTCTCGACAGCTTCAGTAAAAAATCTCAGATAACAATGTCTTCAAGAAAGACTTTTCTCTTGAGGTTCTGAAGAGCTACTGTCAGTCATCAGCTGGGTATAAAATGGTCTGGCTTACCATAAAGCCACTTCATAAATGTGTGGGTGTTGGCTGAGTCCTTGGCGTCATGAAATGGTGGTGGGTGTCTTTCAACTGATAAAAATCCTACCAAAAAGGGGAGGCAACTGCCTTTGTGCCCTGCAAGTTCTGTGTGCAAGTTTCCCCACCTGATGTGGATTCACTTCCGATTGAGCAACACAAGTCGCAGTGATTTAAATGCATGATGCCCATGGGATGGGAACTCGTCTTTCCTGACATCTTCATTTGAAAGCCAGTTAGTTGCCTTTTTATGTTTGTTGTTTTTCATTTGTTACCAACAAGGAACTCCAGTGCTGTAGATGGTTCTCTTACCCCTCTGTTTTATCCTTACAACAGCAATCCTGTGGAGTAAGTTAAGCCACAGATGACTGGACCAGGGTCTTTCATCAAGCTTCGTGGCAAAAGGGGATCCGAGACTTGGTTGCCAGATCCTAGCTGGATGCTGTAACCACTGCACTATGCTAGCTCTCTCACTTCAGCAACATTTTCGTTCTTCCTTTCATCCAGGAACCATAGTGCGTATCATTTGTCTTGCCTCTCCTCGTTTATTCATGTTACAGCAGTCTACCTTGCATCATGCTGTTGGCCACTGTGGGGCTTGCCCCAGGATGGAGGACAGACACTCTGGTGTAATGGTTAGTGGTTGGACTAGGATTTGGGAGACCCACGAAGCCCAGTTGAGTCATATTCTCTCAGCCTAGCCTGCTTCATAGGGTTGTGATGATAAAACGAATATTGGGAGAATAAGATGTATGAATAAGTAAGATTGCCAGGCCTAGCTTGTTCCTTGCTGTTAGCAGCTTGGCATGCTGAGGTCAGTGGATTCCCTTGTTCTGAGCATGGAGATAAATGATAACAACTGGGAAGGTTTGTGGATTAAGCAGTGGGTCAAGGCACAAGAACAGTTTTAAGAAGTTGGTGATTATATCCAGGGTGGGGGCAGAGATGGGTCAGGTTTGTAGAGTTTTCCAATCATCTGAAGGCCTGGGCCTCTGTGCCCTGTTGTTGGCCCTTCAGAGTAGGTGGTTGGACACTGTGTGGGACAAGGATACTGGACTTGATGGACAACTGGTCTGATCTGGCAGGGTTGTTGTCAGTGTTCTTATCAGCTCAGTCCTAAACAAAGGTATACCCTGCCATTGAAATCAATGAGTTTAGAACAATGCGATTCTGATTTAGGATTACACTGCAGCCATTGTGCAAATTTTTCTTCGGCAGGGCAATGTGGGGGTTGGATTGCAGTGCAGCATCTGAATGCACAATTGCATGTTGGGAAACTGGAGGGGGCTGCTTCCTCTCCCGTTCCCCATGCCTCTGCCCTTCAACATTCCTGCCACTCTGAGCTGTGTTGCTTTGGGGTTGCCAGGTGTCCCTTCCCCACTGCATTTTCCACCACCAGTAGAGAGGAGGTTTGGCCTTTCCTCTTAACATCCTCAACCATATTTTCTCTCTGCAGGCAGTTCTGTTTGAGCATCCTTCTAGTTTAATTCACAGGAAAAAGCCGTTAGAGGCTTGCGGTCACTCCCAGCTGAGGCAGTGGCTTGGGGCGGGCGGGCGGGGGGGGGGGGGGAGTGGGGGTTTTGAACTGACAGTTGGAAGTTGTGTCAGATTACATATTGTTTAGTTCAGACTGAGAACTCCTTCCCATGTTCTGCTTTTTTTGGTCAACAAATTCATTCAAGGGGCTTTGGGGTATAAAAATATTAACTAGAGAAAGAATTTGTAAGGCAGTTTTGAGCATGTGGATCCATGATTATTTTCCTGGAATAAGAATCCACCTTGCCTGGAGCATTGATTTGCCCTATCTAGGAATTTTTGGAAAAACAGGTTTTTAACATTTTACTGCAGCTTCTTTTTAAATGAGGAGATCTGCTTTTGGGGAATGAGGGAAGAACTGGACTCTTTATACCTGGTGCTTCCCAAATTTTACGCCACTGATCTGTCCCTCTCTGTCCACCCAAGATTCCCCTTGCTCAGAGCAGTGTTAACCTTTTCATACTCAAGTCATCCTGAAAAGAATTCTCCCTTCAGCTACTTATGACTGTAAACATGACATGTTCTTTTAAGTGGCAACGAGGTAGTTAAACGATGTAAAGAGAATATATAATACAAATAGCTGCAAACAGACTCTGATACTCATGTAGTGCAGTCCTGAACAGACTTAGACCTTTCCAAGCCCATTACTGTGGACTTAGAAGGATGTAACTCTATGTAGGATTGCACTGATTGTTACTCAGATGCACAGAGGAATGGTTCAGATTTGGGGGGATCCTGAGGTTGTGATGTGCCCTTCAAGTGGCCCCTACAGCCAACTATTAAATGAGTTCTTCCAACTCTACCGTTGATATCAGTTCGATCTGCCAACAGTAATCAGGTTGTGCTTTTTCACTTTATGAAAAGCTTCAATGGTCGATTTGCACTCATTAAACCTCTATTAAGGGAGTAGAACTTTTTTTTTCCTGGCCAGTTGGCAACTCTAGTTGTTCCAGCATTTAAAACTGTAACAAGGGAAGGGTTTTCTTTTTTGCTGTTACAAACCAGTATGGTAGGGCTTATAGTTTTAGACTTGATCTGGGAGACCCAGGGCCAAATTCTCACTCTGCCGTGGAAGCCACTCTTGGCCTAACCTGCCTCTCACTGGGTTGTTGTGAGGATAAAGAAACAAACAAATAAATAACATCTGAATTATCCCATACGCATTGAGGCTCGGTGATAGGATTATGGCTAGGGTAAAATTGCTGTTTTTTCCATTCTAAATTGCTTCAGTTGTCCCAAGTGCAGTGATGTTCCTGCACCCCCAAGGTTGGTTGATTTCCTGATAGTTGCCATCTGCTTCTAGCATGCTTCCTCTGCGCACTGGTGGCAGGGGGTTTTGGTTCAAGGGGTCTGTTACCAAACAGATGAGAACCAGTGTACAGGAAGCTATACTCTGTCTCAGAAAAAGATTGTTGGTAGATTGTATATTCCTTTGCCACAGAACTCAATGTGCCAGACCTTCTTTGTTGTTGAATGTTCTGCCTGGGTCCTAGTGCCTACCTAGCCCTGCTCCCCCCATCTATTTGAAAGTAAAAAATACCAACCGCCACATTTACCGCCCTCACCATGTTCAATAATGTACAAAATAGTGGTTTTGACAAAGGCAGTGCGTAAAAATGAGTGATAATTCTCATATGTATTTGGGACTATATTCTGATGCGGAAGCATCTAGTTTTCTCAACCGCTGCTCAACTGACCGAACTAACACCTTTCTGTGAAACAGAATATAGCGAACCTCAAGGCGGCGCTTGGAAATCTCCTAGAATCACAACTGATCTCCAGACTTGAGAAATCAGTTCCCTCAGAGAAAAAAAGGTGCTTTGTAGAGTTGACTTTATGGCATTATATCCTGCTGAGGTCCCATCCCTCCCAGACCCCTCCCCTCCCCAGGATCTCCAGGAATCTCCTATCTTGGAGTTGGCAACTCTAGGGGAGAACCGTGTGTTCTAGCCTGAACTTGTTGGCGGAAGAACAGAATATTCTCCTCACAGTCAGTGCCCCTCATTTGAGAGGTCATCTTTGAAGGCTCTCTGCACGTGCGTGTGGACAAGAGAAAAGAGTAAGCCCTGCACATTTCTTTTAAAAATGGAAAAGTCGCAGTAGAGCCAGGTGCTTTATCAGGAGCCCCCCCCCCCCCCCGAGGGAGGCAAGGTGGATAACATTCTGGGGGCCTCTGAGGATGAGGAAATCATATGATATGATCTCATGTGATGTTTGAGTTCAGCCTGTGAGGGAGGAACCTGTAGTTGGCGGCGGCAAACCTATGGCACTCCAGATGTTCATGGACTACAATTCCCATGAGCCCCTGCCAGCATGGCCAATTGGCTGATGGGAAGGGGGGGAGGGAAAGAAGAGCTTGGAGCAGGGCTGATGGTAATTGTAGTCCATGAACATCTGGAGTGCCATAGGTTCGCCACCACGGCGCCAGTATAGGGGATCTTCACCTGGGAGACCATCATAGGACTGCTGTTTCTGATGAAAATTCACTGAGCTTTTGGTGGAAATGAAACTGATGGAGATGAATATACTTCCCCCTCTTTTCTGAACCAGGTCAGTAGGGTTTTCCTACCCAAACCTGCTGTTGTTTTTATTGCTGCCCTGAGCTTTCTTGCGCAGCAATTCCTCTTCCAGCCTCCTTTGTAACACAGGACCTAGCATCTCGCCTTTCTAGTTTTGCTTAGGTTTTACCCTGCCTTTTGATTCACAACCTGGGTTGTGTAATCATCAAGACTCTTTGAAACCGTGAAAAACATCCCATTATTGCACCAGATTTGGACCATGTTAACAAGATCAGCAATCAGCCAGCCCCCTCAAAAACACTGCAAAATAAAAGTGTTTTTCAAAAAGCAGGAGAGAGGGAGCTTGGCAGAGTGCCTTGGGCTGGCCCCCCTCCCCCTTACATGAGCAAATGAGGGGCCTGCCTTTGGGGCTGCTCCAAGCTCTTCTTTCCCTCCCCCCCCCCCCTTCCAATCCAGATTCCAGTGACTCCTCTTTCACCCAGCAGATGCAGGAATGGAATGTCCCCTCTGCCTCCTTGTCGGTAGAAATCTTTCCTGCTCCAGGAAAGGAATATGCTTGGAAAGTTCTGGAATGCCAGCGCTAGGTGTATTAGCACTCTGGTGCTTGGTCCTAGGAGAATGCAGAATCCACCACTTGAGCCTCTGCCTCTGTGATATTTAGCACAGAAAGGCATGAGATGAGAAGCGCCCAAGAGGTTGGCATCTCTCTTTCGTGTCCCTCTCTTGCATGCTTCCCAGCCACCCACCTTAACAGCAGAGGCTCCGGGGAATGGGCTCCCTAGTTGGTCATGCCTCGGACCTAGCATAGCCAACCATCCTTTGCTGGCTCGGAGTGGCATTTGACTTGCTATCACATCTCTATACTCCCATGGCCTAGATCAGGGGTAGGGAACCTGCGGCTCTCCAGATGTTCAGGAACTACAATTCCCATCAGCCTCTGTCAGCATGGCCAATTGGCCATGCTGGTAGGGGCTGATGGGAATTGTAGTTCCTGAACATCTGGAGAGCCGCAGGTTCCCCACCCCTGGCCTAGATAATCAGGGGGGTGGGGCAAAATGGCATTAGAAAGAGATTCCTGCTGCCCTAGCTCTTAGCCAAGGGCACTTGGCTCAGCTTGAGGCTTGGAGGGGTGGGGGGGAGGATCCAAGGCTTTGTCAAAGCGGTTCTAGCCAGTCCCTTTCCTATCTCACTCAATGCTGAGGCCTAGGAGGAGAGGAGGAGAGGGGGAAGCAGTAACAGAGGCAGCCTGGGATTTTAACTGGAGTTAAGTGCATCTCCACCACAGCCTTCCTGTGTGGCCTGTCCTTAGGCGAGTCACCATGATGCTGGGTGCCTCTTCCCCGCCCATGATGGCTCTGATATTTCTTCACAGAGAAGATAAAGCAGCAAAACTTGCCAAGGATTGCATTGAATGCAATGGAGTGTTCAAATTACCTGACATCAGGTAATACTTCTAATAATCCACCTGGAGTGTTTCAACTAATGGCCTGCTGCTTACATTGCTGGAGTCTAAGCTTGCCCCCAGTTGTCCCGCCAATATTTTTACCCCATATTCAAGCTTTGTTTAATCCCCAAGATTCATTTCATCTCCAATACCAAGATTAAAACAGAGAACAGTTGAGTGAGAGGCAAAGGCCCCTTCATAATAATTCACTTTCAATCCACTTTCAATGCACTCTGCAGCTGGATTTTACTGTGCGGAATAACAAAATCCACTTGCAAACAATTGTGAGAGTGGACTGAAAGTGCATTATTCTGCATGTGCAAAAGGGGCCAAAGAGAGAGACAGGGTGTTTTTAAGCCTTTTATAGACTCATTGAGAAACCACTGTGACTGTATTTGGTAAGCCTTGGGTCTGTAGTCTGTAGTTTATTTTAGTTTATTTACCCCACCTTTCTCCTCAGTAGGGACCCAAAGCTTTCTTCTTTTTTTTTCCTTTCCTCCATTTTGTCCTCACAATAACCCTGCAAGGTCAGTTAGGATGGCTGGGTATAACTGGACCAAGTGTTTGTGGCAGAGTGGGGTTTCAAACTTAGATCTCCTGGATCTTAGTCCGATACCTGAAGCACTTCAACACACTGGCATCCGAGTTGTCAGGTACTCTCCCAATGAAAGTTTTGTTCAGGGATCTCCCATAGTCTACCTTTGATTTCTTTCACCATTCCAAACCTTTACGTGATGAATCAAAACCAATCTCTACCATAATGGGTAATGTGGGATTGTAATGGTGTGCTTTTCAGTAGATTTAAGTTCTGGGAGCTCTCGTTGTAAACATTAAAATGCCCTATTAGTCTCTGCCTTAAAGGACATGACCTGCCCATAATGTTACCCAAAAATATCCCTGGTTCCATCTCCTGAGTACCAGAGGTGAGATGGGCAACATATAAAGGACAGGGGAAATGTGTAGATTTCACCATAGTTTTGTAGTGTTTTGGCAATCATTATTCTTTATTATTACTATTTTTATTACTGTCTACTATTCCTACAAAGAGATCAGAAAGTTATTGTTGCAACAATCTTGTGAAGTAGATGAGAGAATGAATGACCCACGGGCACTTAGTCACCTTCGTAGCTGTTTTCAACCTGGCCAAGCCAATAGTCAGTTCTACAACACCAGCTGTCTAGCTTGCTGTAGTTCTGTCTGCAAGAAATCCGTGGACAGTGGAGAGTTAATCTGGTGTAACTAGGCCAGGCCCTCCAGCCTGCTCCTGCCAGGACCTTGTTTTGCCAGATCTGGGCAGAACGCCAAGTTCCTTTTGGCCGTGGTATAAAGTTGACGTAGTCAGAGCAAAAGCCGCTGCTGAACAAATGTGACCACTTCCCCTCAGGAAAACTAGGGGCAAACATGTCACTGGGGAGGGGGCAAAGGAGGGGTGCTTTTGGCTGCCCAGAGGTGTGTGTGTGGGAGGGGGGACAGCAACAAGGAAATATAATATGGTGACTTTAGACGAAGGCGTGAGGAAGGGGCACAGAGGAAGAGGGCACTCCTGGGTCTGGAACGAGAGTGTAAAAAGACAATTATGCAAAGTAGGCTTCAGGTCTGCCACCCAGTCTTGCCCTTGAGTTGGAAGGGTACATGAGGACAGGGAGATCCAACCATATAATCAAGGGCTTGAGACAGAGACTCTTTATTGCTCCGGCTGGTGACAGTTGTCTCAGTTTGTGATTGTGCCCATTGGGAGTTTTTTTTTTCCTTGCTGAGGGTGTGTGTAAAAGCATCTGTCCTCACATTTGTGGCTGTTGTGCTCCTATGAATGAAATGCAGCCATGAGTTGATGGTGTACACCAGAAGGGAGTGGTGTGGATTGCAGCTGGGAGTGACACCAATGCAACCCTGGATGTATTTCCATTTTGAAATAAAGAAACCCGCTGCCAGAAAAGAGCAGGGTGGCCCCAGCAGGCATAGGTACACTCATCTGAGGCAGAACGACTCTGCTGCAATATACTTTATAGCGCATGACAACTCTGCATGTTTGTAATGTGGAGAGCTAATTTCAGAGTGAACCTGAAATGTAATCCATACTCTAGTGAGAAGGAAGACCTTACGAGAGAACTTGCAGATGCATAAATTGATACATGTTTGTTCTTTAGATATGCTGAGCAGTGTGTTCTTTGTGTGTTTGGTGCTGCCTTTTAACACAGCGGATGCACACTCACTCCATTTGAAGTGAAGAATTTTCCTGCCTCAGCTTTCAGTGGACTGCATTTGGCGAGAGTCTGCCTTAGATCTGCAAATTGTACAGTTATTAGACGGGCATGTCAGTGGGCAGTTTTGTTCACAGGTCTATGCTGATCATTCATCTCCCCTTTCTCCAGTGAATTATTTGTTTGTGCTCTTCTTCCTGGTTCACAAGTACCTTTTGGTATTGCTTTGTATTTCTCCTAGTAAAAGATAATTTAAAAGGTGAGCCCAGTAGAGTTTCCAAGGAAGATGAAGAGAACTGGCTGAGGCCTGATGGGCAGAGATTCTGGAGGTTCTCGTGTACGGTGTCACAGGAAGCGTTGGTTGGGTAGAGCCTTAGGCATCAGCTGCCATTGGGTGATATTTTTAGAGAGCTCTATGTATTGTGAATTATGTATATATCACTGTTTGCTGTTTACTGAGAGGTACTAAAAAGGGGTCCCCATTCATTGGTGAAGCTTTAATACTCACCTTGGTCTGTGTGAGCCTTTCCGTTCTTAAAATGTCCAAGAAAAAGTTGTTTTGAGTGCCACTAATCAAAAATTCAACCAGCTGTTGAATTTGCAGTCCTTCTCTGATATAGTCCTTTTACTATGGGTCTGGGAGCATCCAGAAATGCCGGTCTGTTTCCTTTGGAGCTCCTGGGGTATTTGGGTGGGTGGGAACTGGAGAGCTCCACAACAGCCAGAGTTTGGACTGATTCCTCTTGCACTCTTCCCAGATGAATGTGCTGCGGGACAGCTTTGCATTCTCTGCATGCAACATGGCTGCTGTCATTTGGTAGTTAATGTCTCGCATTCTGCTTGTCTTTTTTTCTCTAGCCCAGCTGGAGCTGACACTCGGAGGCTGCCGTTGCTGTTGTTGCCTTGGAAGATCCCGCACCCAGCCCCTCCACTTTCCTGTAGCCAATGAACTCAATGAACCCAATGAAACCATCGCTCCCACCCACCCCACATGGGTGAGTATGGCTCAGCCTCGTGCTCTCTCCATATGCTCACCTCTTTGTTATCCCAGGGAACTATTTGGGAATGGGTGTCTTTTGTGGTTCTGCAGGAGAATGTGATGCTTGGCGCAGAATTCAACAGCCCAGGAAATGTAAGTCTTTGCTTTAAGGAGTCTAGCCCGTAAGGACTGCAAGAAAGCGTGAAACTACATATGAATATATGTAAAGCTTGCTGACTGAGCTTGACCCAGTCACACACTCTCAACCTAACTTACCTCACAAGGCTGTTGAGAAGATAAGTGTCAGCGAGGAAAACTATGTGAGGCACTTTTGAGTCCCCACTGGGGAGAAAGAAGGGGTATAAATGAAGCAAATTAATTAAATAGATAAATATCACCATGAAATCATAAAAGGGGCCTTTCAGTAAACAGGAGCAAAGCTTCCGAATTCTTTGCCTTTCCTCCCTAAGATAAGCAGAAACTAAATAATTATTCAAAGGAGTGGTTTGATTTTGTCTGATTTATGCAGGTCACTGAATTCTAATTGTCTTGTAACAAAAGTTTTAACAGTGCAAAACAGTATTGGGATGAACCCCCTTGTATTGCAGATGGGGAGCTTAAAGCTGTCCCACGCCCACCCATGAGGCTGAAATTTCACAGCTCCATTCTGTCATTGTCTGGGAAGCTATTGTATAGCAGGGGCAAAGTGAGGGGGAACTGCGCCTGGGGCACGCGTGTGTCCTGTGCCCCGCCACGCCCTGGAACGCCCCCACACCGGCAAGCACCCGGGATATCGCATGTGCCCCTACCCTGTTGGCATTACGCCACTCCTGTATAGTCACTTGCTCCACTTCCCCTACAATTGAAGAATCCATAACTGCTCTTTCATCTTCTCTCTAGTGATCCGCAACTGAGGATGGCGTGCAGATATGCAACACTTTTGCCTCAGATTCTGCTTTCAGGCACCCTCTGGCCATAGGTTTATACATGTGCATAAGTACCATTAATCCTTGACTGCAGGTCTTTCTCTGCAGCCATAAACCTCTCTCCTCCACGCTACCCTACTCTCCCACCAGTAGGTCTTCCTCCCTGGCCATAGATTTGATACCCTACTTCTCAGCCATCTATGGTGCTCATTTTGTACCCATTCCCAGGTTTACATTCTTTAATGCCCCTCACTCATCAGACCCTGATCTCTTACTGCCTTTCAACCCAGTTCTCAGTTTTCCTCTGTCCATCCAGGGAATTTCCTGTTTCCCACCTGTTCAGAAATTTGGAACTGATCGATATGCTCAGAAAAATCTCACAGCAGATTCCTTCTTGTATGATACTGCTTCAGAATGCAGGTGAAAGAGTACATTTTTGAATGTACCCTGCGAGTACAATCACAATCCTGGCAGAAAAGTTAAGGGAGGGACCTTGGCTTTGTGGTAGACCACCCCCTTTGGCATGCAGACTGTCCCCTCTTCAAGATGGCATCTTCAGTTATGAAACTGTTCAGCAGCCAGGGCTGGGGAAGGAGCTTCCCCTTTCTGAGAACTTGGACAGCAGTTGGGAAAGCAGACCAGGGGTTTTCAACCCTCTTGGGGGTGAGGAGCCCCTGTAGTATCATGTGGTATACTCTGTGGAATCTCAGGCTTGGATCCTGTGACATTGTTCCCTTTGCATTTTCCTCTGGTTGCTATAGAAGCTTTCCTCCACTCCTGTACTCACTTCCACACATTGAATGACATTGATCTTGCACACAGGGAAATACTAGCTGTAGAACAGGGGTATCCAACTCAGGCGCTCCAGATGTTCACAGACTACAATTCCCATCAGCCCCTGCCAGCATAGCCAATTTGGCCATACTGGCAGGGCCTGATGGAGATCGTAGTCCATTTACATCTGAGGCGCCAGCGTTGGACACCCCTGCTGTAGAGGATGGGAGCACCCCAGAAGAGGAAAGCCTTCATACTATCTGGAGGGAAGATCCAATCCTGTCTCTCACCCAAGTTTTTTAAAAAATGATAAAAACGGGTGATAAGTATTGACTGATGCAGGATGTTGTCAAATTTGCACAACCTGTGGTGGAATCCTTTCATAACAGTTTGCTCAATGGACCCATGCCTTTGCAAAATCCTGGTAGAAAAGCCCTAGCACAGAAGTACTGATCCAGACAAGCCAAATGCTCTGGCTCTGTGTAAGGCAGCTTTAGGTATCTTGTGTTGGAGCTCTCATCTTGCGACACAGCCATCAGAGTCTCAGCCCCTGGCATGGGTGGGGATAATTGCCATGATAATACCTCATCATGAGGTAAGATCTTAGAGGTGGAGAACTTTCTCTTGGGATCGACATCCCTATAGCAACCTCTCTATATATATATACACATACAAAAACACCAGAAACACTGTTCCTTCAGTCCTGAACATATGAATAGCCTCCACTGTGGTGCTTGAGGTGATCGATGCCTGATCTGGTGGCCTTCTAGCAGCAGGCAGCAGCGGTCTCCACCCAGGATTATTTATTATGTTTTTAAATTTATAGCCTGCTTTTTTCCCTGACCCAAGATCCATTCCCTCCTCCTCCTCCTCCATTTAGTCCTCACCACAACAATCTTGTGAGGGTTAGTTAGGCCATCAGGTGGGTTTGAGCGTGGGGTTTGATTCCAGTTGCTTTTATGTTAATTTCATGATTCATCTACTTTTTTGTGGGCTTGTTTAACTTGTATGGTATGTTTCGTATTTTATGGTCCTCTGGTGTTTTTTGTGATATTTCTTATATTTTCCTGTCCTGAGAGCCTCGCTCAGGTCTGTTTCCAATAAAGTAAATAAAGGCCCCGTCCATGATGTCTGTTTCACACTTGCAAGTTTTGATATTTCATCCACCCACCGAGCAATCAGCTTCCATGTGTGAAGTCTCTTATCTCCCATCTTTCCTGCCGCTCACCCACTCCTTCCCCCTGCCTGGCTACGAATCTCCTCGCCTTTCTTTTGCGCCGCTTTCCTGTCACTTCCCCAAAGGCTCCTAATTAAATTGTGCCTGTGTTGTTGTTTTTCTCCCCTAGTGATGGTTCATATGCCTACGAGTCAGTACCTTGGCAACAGAATACCAATCAGCCTGCAGGATCTCTCTCAGTGGTAACCACGGTGTGGGGAGTCAGCAACACATCCCAGAGTCAGGTAGCTCGGATAGCCTTCTAAAATGATTGGACTGGAGTGGGGGCGGGGGGGGGGGCGAGGTGAAAGGCGGGGTGAGAGATCAGAGGGGAAGCATGTTATCTGCATTGCGCATTCTTGACTTCCATGCAAAGTAGCTTCTTAGAAGCCCAATTTACTGCCCAAAACTCACAATTCACTTTTATCTGTGGTCCATCTTTGAAAGGGGACTGCAACGGTTAGTCGATTACATGTATTAAAATTTTCATTTCTTTAAAAAGATCCCTATTGATGGAGAGAGCAGACTTTTAAAAGTTGTTTGTGGTTTTTAATATAAACAGGCACTTTGTTGGGAGACATTCCTGCTTCTCTCTCAGAGAGGAAGGAATGCCTGTTCAGAGAGAGCCTGCAGCAACAGACACTTGCAAGATCTGGAAACAAAGAGTACTTTTTTCCCTTTTAGAACTATTGTTTTATTCATGCCCAAATTAATGCAACTTGAGTCCTGTGTATTTTAATTGGTAATCAACTCTGGATCTCCTTAACTGAGTCACGGCCTTTATTTTTATCCCAGTTTTCAGATACATGCTGTTCCCACAAAGCGGCTTTTATAATATCTGCCGTCATAACTTCCAGGGTCTTCTCCTGGATCTGTATTGTTCTTGCATCATGGAACTTTTTTAAAAAGGGAAACTCTGTGCAAGGTCTGCCCCAGAAGAGGAAATAAACTCTTGTAGCTTCCTCCTAAGCAGTCCTTCCGCATCAACTTACCTTTCTCCCCCCTCCATCAAAACCATTCCCTGAACTAGTGTAGTAGACTGGCTAACTGTGTGTTCCTAAGAGGAACTACACCTGTCTAAGCCCATTGACTTGGTGGAAGGTGCAGCCGACCTATGGGGATCCCAGATGGTTTTCTGGGACAAAAGAAGTAGTTTGCTGTTGTCAGATTAGCCTGTGCACTCCAACACACACCAGCTGGGTGACCTTGAGCTAGTCACATCTTTTCAGAGCTCTCTTAGCCCCACCCACCTCACAAGGTGTTTGTTGTGAGGGAGGAAGGGAAAGGAGATTGTAAGCCCTTTGGCTGATTCCGCATGGGCCAAAAACAGCAGTGTGAAAACAGTGTAAAAGGCTTCATACTGTTTTCACACCGCTGTTTTTGGCCCATGCGGAATCAGCCTCTGAGTCTCCTACAAGAGAGAAAGGGGGATATAAATCCAAACTCTTCTTCTTCTTCCTTCTCTTCAGAATAATCTTTGAACTTTCTCAGCCCCACCTCTCTCAAAAAATGTCCGTTGTGGGGAGAGGAGGGGAAAGGCGTTTGTAAGCTACCTTGACTCTCCTTACAGGAGAGAAAGACGGGGTATAACTCCAAACTCTTCTACTTCTTCTTACTCTACTGCTGTTTTGGTTCTTACCCTTCTCCCTTGCCAGCTCCAATCCCTTCACATTCATTGCCTTTTTGTCATTACCCTGAGCCTGTCTTTTAAATTTTCTTTCTACCCAGTGTCTCAATGGGTTACTAATACTATTACAAATTATATTTTGTTTTTTCCCCCAAAGGGAACACTTAATCTACCTGTGGCTCTCAAAGTTTTTGTAGTGAGGATCTGCTGCAACAAATGTATGTGAAGGAGGGGGTTTACGGCTACTGTGCCTCCCATGCTGCCTGTCGCTAGGTCTGAGCCCCCATGGCTCTCAGACAGAAGGTTCCACCTATTTGTCTCCCTCTTCAATGGAAAGAGGGAGGAGGAAGTACTCCACCCTCTCTTCCTCTTTCCTGCTTGTGGATGGAGATGAGCCAGAGACTTCAGGCTTCATGGGGTCAGTGGTTCAGACCACCTCGTTCCCCCTCCCCCCCAACAGCCTTGCAATGCTGGTTCACTTGAGCATCGTGAAAACCATTGCTGTCCCCCTCTATCCTTGAAGCTGAAAGCTGATGGGTGAGGAGGGCAGGAGACTCACCTTCTGCTTCAAAGAATATAAAACATAAGATAAATTCATGGCCCACCAGGACCTGCTGCTTTCCACCATTCTTGTACTTAAATAACCTGTTTGAGCTACAGCAGAGGTGTCCAGCTCTGGTGCTTCACATGTTCATGGACTACAATTTCCATCAGCCCCTGCTGAAATGTCCATTTAGCCATGCCAGCGGGGGCTGATGGGAATTGTAGTCCATGACCATCTGAAGCACCAGAGTTGGATACCACTGAGCTAAAAGGTAGACAGCAAGAGGGACTTGCCATTCTTTGGAGCCCCTTCTGTTACTAACCACATTAAATGAAAAGATTTGTTTACTTGCCACAAACCAGACCTTCCCTTTGGGTAAGAGGCACTTGATTCTTAAAACTCCTCGTCTCCCATTTTGATGCTTAGGCTGGGCCTAGTCTGTGCATGCATCAGACTGAAGGGTGGAATCTGGGCTGGAATGTGCCACTTCAGACTATAAGTGAGGAATACCCATGTGCGTAAACAACTGCCTGCAAGGGGGAACGAAAGCCAGCAAGTCAGCAAAAGAGGCTCTAGCCCAACCTGCTTCATGTTGTGCTAGTTTTCTGTTTTGCAAGAAGTTGTTCAGACAGGGCAGCACTCATAAAAGTGACCCAGTTACAGTCCATCTTGTGCAGTTTCAAGTGGTGAGGTCTGCTTTGCCCCCTCTTTCTTACCTTTTATCACCTTATACTGCACATGTAGACATCCTGTTGCTGTGGAAATCTTTGAACTGGATGGCAAGGTGAAAATGCTTTGCATAAACAAATTAAGGAAGCCCGGAGCTAGAGGGAAACAAATACATAAGTAGCCCACAGCTTAGTTCATCTTCTCTGCAAGCATTCAGATACCTTGCACCAGTGGTGCAATTTTAAGGGCTGTTACTCCAGTCTCAATCCATTGAAACAGGGCTGCGATGCTGGTCCTTTGCTCTGTTGCCCAGCCAATGTTTAGCAGAGCTTCTTCCCAGTTGGTTGCTTTTGCTTGCAAGTTAAGCAGGAAGTGCCCATGTTAATCTCTTGGTCTGTTTTCTGTCCATTTTTGGCCTTTGAACGTTTATGCTTTGATTTGTTGGTTAAAAAATGTAAAGTGATATACAACTTAGCTATCTGACAACAGTTCGGTGAATCCAAATATCTTGAGTATCTACCCTACTTTTCTAATCTTTAGTGTCAGATGATAAACTGGGGGCAAGGCAGAGTGGTGGGGAATGGCAACTGCAGCAGGTGGAGCCTATTTTCACATCTCCGTAATTTCCTCTGTGTCATTCATTGTTTCTTGTGTATCCTTCATTCATCCTTCTGATGCTGCTCTTCTTCTGCATCCAAACTATTGCACTTGTCTTACTCCACCTAGGATTGCCATTTTCTAACTGCATGGTTAGACAGATGAAGCCTTTTCTGGCAAAGGGAAAGCTTCAATTACTAAATTTTTGTGTCTTGGGCTGCTATTTAAAAGCACCAAGGAAATGCTAGGTTTTTAAAAAAAAACATTCCTAGCTCCATCCTCAGGTTACTGCTTGTATGGAATAAAGAGAATAATACCTGTCACTCCAAATGATGATGGGATTTGTCTTCCTGTTAAAAATTGGAGAAAATCTCTGCCATGCTCTCTTGCTTTTTCACACTACATCTCTTGGGCTCTAACTTCTTGCAGGTTTTCGGAAACCCAATGGGCCCTGGGGGAAACACCTCTGGCAATCCCATGATGCCCAGCGTGGCCAGCAGTGGCTCTGGAATGAATTCTCCTCCCTTTATGGGACAGCAGCCTTTCCCAGAGGGTTCCACCAGCAAGGGCTACGTGCAACCGGGAATGTATGGGCGTACCACTTACCCAGGAGGGCCAGGCTTTACCACAAGGTAAGATTTGAACCACAGTTTTGCTCACTGCTGATTGTGCATTGTATCTTTGAAAGAAGTGTATTCTCTTTGTGAGAAATATGTTCTTTCAGTTCCCATAAACTGTTGGGGTTTAATTTATCTTAACATTAACACTCTCTCACTGTAAGTGCACATTATGGACCTGAGCTTGCTGGGTAACGTTGGCTCAGTCACACTCACTCAGCCTAGCCTACCTTACAGGATAATTGTGAAGATAAAATAGTGGAGAGGAGAACAACGTAAACCACTTTGGGTCTCATTGGGGGTGAAAAGCAGGGTATAAATAGAGAAATAAATGCACACAAATGAAGGTATTTATCAGTGCAGTCGTATGCACAGTTATACCCTTCTATGTCCATGAAAGTCAATTGAACTAGAAGAGTACAACTCTGCTTAGGATTTTTCTGTATATTTCCAATCCACCTCCTCCTGACAAAGCTAGTAAGCATGTTAAAATCTAAAACTGATTTTATGGATCATCATAAGTCGAAAGTGAATTGATGGCACTTAACACCCAGTGCATTTCAGAATTGTCCATGCCTGCTTTACTCAGTCATTAAAGCTCACTCTGAACAAAGAGAAGTCACAGTGCTTTTATCAAACACGGGTCTATTATGTGCTGTTGTGGGATGGACTTGGCAGGTGGATGGCCTAGGGAAGAGGCCAATTTGGATTCATCAGGGAGGTTGTTTTGTTTTGTTTTTTGTAGTGTGCTTGACCTCTGATAGACAGAGGATAGCAGCAGTAAATAGGCAGCGATAGTCTGAAACAGGTTCCTTCTCCTCTGGGAACCCCAGTGAAAGGCAAGAGGCGAGGTGGTTCTGTTTATGTGGTGAAATGGGGCATCAATCCCGCTTGATCCAACCAGAAGGTGCCTGGTTCTCCCAGAGGCCAACCAAATGCCCTTGGGAAATTTACAAGCAGGGCAAGAAGTCCCCATCTCTCCTCACTGACCCCTCCCTCAATAATTGCCATTCAGTCCTATAGTCTCTTGAAACACATATCTGAAGCTGCCATGGCTGTTGCCCTGTAGCAGCTGGTATTTTAAGGTATCTTGCCACAAAACATGGAGGTTCCATTTAACCATCCTGCCTAATTATCATTGACTTACCTGGTCCCTGTCTAAAAGCTGAAGGAGTGACCATGCTGCATCACGTGGGAGTAAGACCCACAAGTTAATAAAATGTTGTACGAGGCAGTGCTTTCTGTCCCAAATATACTGCGGTCAGACTTAGGAATCCTTTTGCTTCTTCCTTCAGGATCTGAAAACAAGCATAGGCCAACGAATCTATCTGTCTCTCTCATGCAGTGCTTCCTCAGGGCTGCATACGTCGGCTGCTGTGGGTACCGGTTGGGGAGAAAGGCGGGGTATACATGAAATAAATAAAACCAAACAAATGGTTCTCCTCTCCTCCATTTTATCTGTTTGGAAAAAGAAAAGGGAGGGAAAAACCCTGTTCCCTCATGAAGAGGACAATATGTGAATTAGCTCTCTGTGTGAACAGGACTTAAGGTACATAAATGAAAAGCTAAGCCCTCAGAGGCAGCTTACTAGATGCAGAAGGAGTCATCCCACTCTTAGCGTCATTACTGATGCGTGTGTGTGTGGGGAGCGGGGGGAGGCGATGTGCATGAGGGCTCATAGTCATCAGACTTGGTTGCATAATATCCATCCTTGCCGTGTCATCTTGCCCTGTCTGGGCCTCTAATTGCTGTCTGGCAATCCACCTCTTCCATTTCTAAACAGCCAGTAGGAATTTTTGCTTGTATTAGTGCTCCTTACTGGGGTACAAAAGCCCATTAGTCCCCGGTACCTAAAACAAAGGGAGTGGTGGTGGTCACTTGGAGCTTTAATAACAGGTTTATTGTCCTAATTGGCTTTTAAAAGCCCCAGTGGTTCCTAATTTTATGTTTTGAAAGATTTTGTCCCCTCTGGCTCTTCAGATAGCTTGCTCCTCAGTTTGTCATTGCCTGCCACTGCACAGCGTCCCTGGGCTTCCTTGGTGGTCTCCCATCCAAATACTAACCAGGGATGACTCTGCTCTGTTTCTGAGATCTGATGAAATCAGGCCAGCCTGGGCTATCCAGGTCAACACATCCAGTGGACTTGCCCTCCAGGAATCTGTGTGCCTCTGTGTAAATTGCTGTCAAGTCACTTCTGACTTGGTGACCCTATGAATTAATGTCCTCCAAAACGTTCTAGGATTAACAGCCTTGCTTGTGTTGGGCAATCTGAGGCCTCCTTGATTGAGTCAGTCCATCTCATGCTGGGGTTTCCTCTTTTCCTGCTGCCTTCACCCTTTCCTAGCATTATTGTCTTTTCCAGTGACTCTTGTCTTCTCGTAATGTGACCAGAATACAGACCACGGCCACACAGCCCGGAAAACCCACCACAGCCAGTTGAATCCGGCCATGAAAGCCTTCGACAATGCAATTTCCTCAGTTTAGTCATTTTACCTTCTAGGTCGAGTTTAGGCTCGATTTAATCTACGAAGCCCTAAATGGCTTGGCTCCTGCCTATCTGAAGGAGCGCCTGCACCCAAATGTAACTGCCAGGGCACTGAGGTCACAGGGGAGGCAGTCCTGGTGGTACCTCCTCCCACTGAGGCGCAGGGGCACACGAGAGGGCTTTCTCTGTGATTGGCTCTGGAACAGTCTCTCCTCAGAGATTAGCCATGCACCTGTCTTTTATGAATTTAGGCCCATGGCGAAGACCTTCCTCTTCGCACAAGCGTTTGGCTAGCCTCTCTGGAAAGCCACTCTACATCTGCTGGTCTGTGGGGTGGGGGAGTAGGGGTTGGGGTTATTTTAATGCTACTTTTATTGTGGGGTTGTTGTTGTTGTTTTACAACATGTAAGCCGCCTAGAGACTCTGGTAATAGATAGGGCATAAATATTTATTTATTAAATAAATACATACATATAGAGCTCACTTGTTTGTCTTTTTGGTGGCCCGTGGTTGTAAAATGCTCCTCCAGCCCCACATTTCAAGGAACCTACTTTCCTTCTGTTAGCTTTCTTTATTGTCCAACTTTCTCACTAACAATGGGAAATACTGTGGCATAAATTAACTTGAGCTTGGTTGCCGGTGACACATCTTTACACATAAGAATTTTTTTTCTAGCTCCTTCCTGGCTGCCCTTCCTAATCTCAGCTGCCTTCTGGTTTCTTGGTTTCAGTCTCCTTTTTGGTTGATAATGGAGTCAAGGAACAGAAAATCTTGAACAATCTCTTATAAATCTCCCTCCTTCCCTTTTAAAAGCCCTCTGTGCTCATGGCCATCGCTATATCACTCAGCCTGAAGCACAGGAAATGCAGGATATAAATATTTTATTGATAAGGATAATAATACATCCACTGGCAGTGAATCCCACAACTTAATTACTCATTGAGTGAAGAAGTACTTCCTTTTGTCTGTCCTAAATCTATTGCCTATCAACTTCACTGGGGATTCCCAAACAGCAGTTCCCTGTTGGGACTCTTGCAGTCACATCCTCTGTCAATTGCAGTTTCCAAACACAGATCAGAGAGATGACCCTGAGTGGATCATCGCACAGTCTGCTGATCCAGTTGAAATGTGGTCATGTATCACCGGAGCCAGATTATCTTGGTTAATATCCTGTGGCTTCTGCTCACAATACCACTCTGGCTGGTGACTGGGCAGAGCAATCTGACCTGTCTGACAGGCGTCATCAGAAGAGGGAAGGGATACATTTGATTGCAAACTTTTCCAAACCTGCTTTTTCTAACAAGGGCTTGTGCACTTGGAACCAAGAGAGCCCAAGTTCATACGTGCCTTTACTTTACCTGATATTTTATTTGTAAAAATTATTCTGATGGTAGTTTTGGGATTTTAAGGAAATTAGGAGTACCTTGAAGAGGGTCTGGGAGTTATTATGCTTTTGTATTTTGCCACAACCCTCCTTGGAAGAGCCCAGGGTGAGTCAGTACATGCTCTCCCTCTCCTTTATCCTTTATCCTCATGACAACCCTGTGAGGTAGGGTATACAGGGGGATAATAACTAGTCAAAAAGTTAACTTGCACCTGAATGGGGTTTCAGACTTAGTTTTCAGTGGTCTTAAGAGAATTAATACACCATCTTAGCTTTCAGGTAATACAGACAATTAGGAAGAATCTGTTGAGAAACAAGAAGCCATAGGAAGAGTAGAGAAGGCGTATGTTGGTGGCTTTATGGCCAAGGCTTCTGCTTGGATTTTGTGCATTTTCTGTGCCTTTTCACAAGGTTCATTAGCTTGCTAGAACCTTGCTTTTCAAAAGTGTGTTCTTGCTGCACAAGCAAGGATACCAAAGCCCATTTCAGATGCCAGGTCCTTCCCGTCTTCTGCATGCAAGGAATGTGCCACACCCTTCCCCATAACCTCCTTTTCTCTCCAGTTACACAGGCAGCCCAAATGGCCCTGGGGGAATGGGCATCCCCTCACATACTGGAAGGCCCCCTGCGGACTTCACCCAAGCTGCAGCCGCTGCTGCTGTTGCAGCCGCAGCGGCCACGGCCACAGCCACGGCCACGGCCACAGTCGCCGCTTTGCAAGAGAAGCAGAGCCAGGAGCTGAGCCAGTACGGAGCGGTAAGATGCTGCCTGTGATTCATTGCATGGGGCGTCTCACTGTTGGAGGGAATCAATGAAAGAGTGACTTGATGAGCGCGGAAGGGGGAAAGGGTTTAATTTGATTTAGAAGGCAGTAAGGCCCCCTTCCAGTGGTTAGTTGTATCACCTGCTTGATGTGCCGAGGTACCCTTTTAAAACAGATGCCTTAGCCAAATCTTGACTGTGGAAATTTGTGACACTCGTGCCGCTTCATGGATCTCTTGGGCAGTAAAAACAATCACTAGCTGTTACCCAGAATTGGAAAATCCCAATGTTTTCAGTGAGAGGGAGCAGAAGCATTTTAACCCAGGTCAAACTGTTAGAATAATCAGTCATAGCAGTTGCCAAGGTCACTGGGAATAGATTAAGCTGTGCAAGAGGTCTTTCTGACCTTCCAAGTATATTTACACGCACACTCCCCAATATCTCCTTGCCAGATTATTTGGCTTTTCCTTTGTAAGTCATCTGGAAGAGATACTACTGAGTTTACCCAGAGTTTACCCAGCGAACCAGACTCTCAAAGTGAGGGAAGGTTTTTAGCCAAGTTTTCATGCTGAAATACTGGTTTATGTGGTGTTCATTGGTGTAAGGATTTGTGTTCTGTTAACCCCTGGCTTCTATTTGACCTTATTTCACGCTCTGTTGCTTAGACTTCTTTTTTTCTTTCTCTTTCTGCAGATGGGGGCTGGTCAGCCCTTCAACAACCAGTTTCTTCCTCACTCGGGGCCCCGAGGACCAGCTGTGCCCCCCGGGATGAATCCTGCCAACATGGGTGGTGTGATGGGTGCTTCTGGAATGTCTCCCATGAGCATGAACACAGCCAGGGCTCCTGCCATGAATGCCTTGTACGGTGGACAGCGGATGCCCCAGCATGGATACCCTGGCCCTCCTCAAGGCCAGCAGATCCCCAGGCAGACTGTCAAGAGAACCTACTCCAGTGAGGTGAGAACTGCCTAGGGCCATGGTGGCGAACCTTTGGCACTCCAGATGTTATGGACTACAATTCCCATCAACCCCTGCCAGCATGGCCAATTGGAGCTGCCTGGTATTGAATCAGACCCTTGGTCCATCCAGCCCAGTGTTGTCAGGCTGACAGCAGCTCTCTAGGATCTCAAATCAGAGGTCTTTCACATTATCTACTTTTAACTGGATATATTGGGGACTGAACCTTAGACCTGCATGCAAATCATGTGCTCTGCCACCGCGTCAGGGTTCCTCATGAGGTATACATAAGGATGCTGCAGGCCATTGATTCTCTGGAAGAAATAGGGGCATACACCTACACACACACACATATACCCAAAGGTAGTTATTCAAAGAGATTTTAGAAGCTGAATGCTCGGTGCCAGCTACTGAGAATTGTGGAGCCACCGAACTTATGCAAACTGGAGGTTTTCATTCCCCTCGATCTCCCCCAGGCTCAGGGAAACCTTTGCATTCTCTCTAGGTGCAGAATGAGGCACGGCAGTTGGGTTCTCCATCTGTGCTGAGCTCCATGAATATGGAGCACACTCTGACTCTTTTGGCAAGCGTTGTCACTCAATGTGCCAAGCTTTCTAGCATGGTACACTTGCGTATTTACACAAGGGAGACCAAAGGGAAAGGAGGCGTGACAAAGAGGCCTGCACCGTCGACCTTAATGTCAACCTTATTCCAACCTCCTTCATTCAAATCCAGAGTCAGAATCTTCTTGGAAAACACAGAAAGGAACCTCTGAGAAATGAGATCAGTTCCACTTGGTGTGTTTTTAAAGAATCCTCTTAGCGTTCATTAAACTTGGCTTGGTAGTGCTGTTGCATGTCTATGATGGCTGTTCCTCATAGTGTTAGTGTGGAGGGATAGTGCTAGTGTGTGTGGGGGGGCATGTAGCTGTACTCACGTGCTTCTTTCTTCTCTTCCTTGAAGTCACCCTGGTGGTAACTTCACCTAGGACTAGAGAGGTTCTCGATCTTTTTAGGGGTAGCTTTCTTCCTTGTACGATCCTAGAAGAATACCCAAGTGCCTTGCCCTGCCCAATCACTCGTGCTGCCAAACTAAAACCAAGATGGGCATGTTTTTTTATCACAAGGTGATGCTGTTTTATCATTTCATGTAATATTTCACGTTATAGATGGCTCAAGTGAGGCAAGTTTTATCTAGTCTAATTAAAAAGTACAATAGCTATTAGAGAAAGATGAAATTTGATTTGATAACAGCAGTGTTCAGTGTAGTTTCACAGGTGTTTGTACTCTGATTCTATACGACCCCTTGCCGGAAGTTCATTGGAGAATGAGTGAAAGAAAGTATTAAATGTAGTTGAGAAGCAATTAGATTAGAATTAAAATAACAATGAGTGTGATTACATCTAGCTTAAAAGAGAATTTTTAAAAAATTATGCATCATTGTTTGCTTGACACCACAGAAGTCTTATGTTCATATGTTCACTTATATATTCTACATCCTTAGATAGGTACCGGATATTTTTTTTTTGGGTCATGTTCCCAAATCCAGGTTCTCTGGAAGAAGGTTTTAGAATTGATTATTGGAACTCACTGGCTAAATTCCACCGGAACCAAGGATGTTTCTACTGAGTTGTTTGAAATCTGGTATAACTGATAATATATGTGGTACTACCAATCAGTTTGATGGTTACAGTTAACATTTGTACAGCTTGCATAGTGGGCAAGAAAGAGCAGAAGAAACCACTCTAGCCATCAGCTGTGAGGACAGCTCTGTTGTCCAACTGGCAGTTGCTTTAAGGCCATGACTGGGCCAAGGCTGTATCTGCAGCAAGTCATGATGCTGGGATCTGGTTGAGAAAATTGTGCCTCCCATCCTATTTACTGTCCGTGATTGCCCCTGATTAGCACTCTACTTCCTCTTCCCCTCTCATCAAAGAGGCGCTATCATTTCCCTAGGTTATTTAGGTCCAAATGGTCCATGATGCTCTCCATCCTGTCTTTTGTTCTTCCCCAACTACCTCCATTAGTGGAGCCACTTTCCTTTTCAAAAGAACTAGTGGGCTGGTTTGCACATATCCAGACAGTCCCCATAAATGACGGTAATCTTGACCTTGCACTACCCAGCGATTGTAGGAGCCAACAGGGGCATCTCATAGTATTCTTCGCTTTACAGCTTCTCCTTTTGTTTTGCATACATCGTCACAAACTTTTGGCCCAGGTGCAACTTAAACAAAAGACTGTCTGAAATCTTCCTGCAAGGATCTCAAGGCGACATATCATTATCCCCTCCTCCATTTTAGCTGGTTCGAGGTCACCCAGTGAATTTTCATGACAAGCGGGGATTTGAACTTTGTGTCTCCCCTTCCATAGGCAAATATTGAAACCATTATGCAACCCTGACATACACATTTCATACAAAAACATGCATTAAAACAGGTCAGTTAAACCAACATTCTTAAAGGCTTCTCAGTAGCAGCTGCCCTTCATTATAGAACTGTCTCTCCCGAGAGCAGTGCTTGGTTTCCTCACTAAAGGCCTTCTGGCAACAAAGGAATGTTTTAAAAATCCTTAAGACCTTTGAGTTGTCATTTTTCAGTTCTTTCTTTCAAATGGATTTTTATTGTTGTATATTTTTTTCCTGCTGTTAAGCATAATTTTTTGGCAAGGGAGCACAGAAATGTTCCAAATCACATCAGTCACTGCCCCTACAGTTAGTATCCTGTCCCATTGATGAAATTATCCATGTTAAGTGATTCTGTGAACAAATGCTTCTGGTCCTTATAGTGGAGGATGTTTTTACCCCTTTGCTCACTCTGTCCAAGTTCCAGTCGAGCTTAGGAAGAAGAAGCCATCTTGGGTGAGAGATATAATAGGCCCCTTCCGCACACGCAAAATAATGCGTTTTCAAACCACTTTCACAACTGTTTGCAAGTGGATTTTGCTATTCCGCACAGCTTCAAAGAGCACTGAAAGCAGTTTGAAAGTGCATTATTCTGCATGTGCGGAATGAGCCATAGATCCCAGGCTTTTTCCGAATATTCCAGGGACCTAAGGACAGCAGGAAATCACATAGATTTCAATTGCATATGTATAGGAGTCTATTTTTGAAGGCCTAATGTGCAAAAGTGAAGCAATTCCCCTTCTTTGGCACAGTTGCATCCATGCCATGCTGCCCAAGAGAGCTTTTTCATGTGGAAAGAACCTTGGTCTGAATTCTGATCACATTTCACTCTCAGGCTCATTCCGCACACGCAGAATAATGCACTTTCAAACTGCCTTCAGTGCTCTTTGAAGCTGTGCGGAATAGCAAAATCCACTTGCAAACAGTTGTGAAAGTGGTTTGAAAATGCATTATTTTGTGTGTGCAGAAGGGGCCTCAGTGACCTTTTGCAAAGTGTTTTGCAAATAAAATTGCCTGCATCTGTGCTTAGATGCCACGTCAGGTGGAGGTCCTGGCCAGGAGATGTCCCAACCTATGAAAGTTGTGTTTTTTTCAGTGAGTTTCTGTTGATATCAAAAGAATACCTTTTAGTAACCCTGGTATCAAGCTGTTATAATTTTGTCTTGTGTTCTTTGTTCTCTTCCAGGGCTATCCAGGACAGCAGTACATACAAGGTGGCCAGTACCCCTCCCAAGCTGGACAGTACGCCCCCAGTGCTCCTCAGCCATCAGCTCCGTCTCCCTCCTATCCTGGTCACAGAATGCCCATTCAACAGGGAATGAGCCAGTATCTTTCTGCCTCTGGCACTGGTGGCCCGTATTATAAGGTACCCAGTTGCTATGGTAACAGCTTTCAAGATTCTCAGTGAATGCGAAGAAGAAATTGTACCTGTAAAGGGAGAAAGGAATTCCCTGGTAAAAATGATGAATATAACCTAACGAGAGAGATTCCAGTCCTGTCAGCAAGGGCCCAGACTGAGCCACCTTCATCTGTAATATTTATTTATTTTAGAGCTCTACCTTCTGTCCAAATAGATTCTAGGAAATTAACCTTCCTCTCAGCCAACACACAAAATGGGTACTAGTCATCATATGAGAAGGACAGAAGGACTTTCTTTCTTGACGCCCCACGTTAATCAGTGGCAGGAATATAAAAAGGACAAACCCTTGATAGGTATTTAGTCCCCAAATTGGCCTCTTTTAGCTAATGAAACCTCTTGTTGTGTCAGCCTAATCTGTCATCCCTTTCTATTGAAATCAACAGGTTTAAAAGAGTGTCACTCTCTCAGAATAGCTCAGTTGGTCATTGTCAGCTAGGTACTGACCCAGAGTTGTAGTAAGTTATTCCACTCTAAAAAGCTGAGGAGAAAAGTACCATAGTTAGTGCTGAGCCATATTCGGTCATGAGCACAGGTGTGGTCTTGGAATCATAGGTTGCTCTGGTAACGCTGGTCTTTGGGATTCTCTCCTTTTCAGCCTACCGATCAGTTCAACGGTCAAAATGCCAACTTCAATGGAGGCAACTTTGGCAGCTATGGACAGGCTGCCATGAATGGGGTGAGTCCTGTTGGGTCAGTCTAGGACTGGTGTGATGTGGTCAGAGCATGCAGCTAGGGCTTGAAAGATGGAGAGTTCAGATTCCCAGTCAGCTAATTGCTCATTGGGTGACCTTGGGACAATTACTCTCTCAGGCTGATGTGCCTCACACAGTTGTAAGAATAAAATGGGAGGACAGAACTGTTTGTGGCCCCTCAGCCACTGTGACAGGTATTTTGGATGCTTACTTGTGAAGAATATTCCCAATGAGTGCCTCCTAAAATAACAGCCCTATTGAAGAGCAGCTATTGTTTCCACTGATGTAGGTTGCAGTTCACCCTCGGCTTAGATTCATTATGCCCACAAACACACATAGAGCTGTCATCAGATTATTGGTTTTCTTGGTGTTGAAAATGGGATGTGAAATCATTTGTGGACCACACACGCACGCACACATGCACACAAAAGACCAATCCCCTTGTGTTAACCGGTCCAGAACTATACCTCTCCCTGTCTTTCTACATTCTGTCATTAATATGGTTTGAACAGATGAAGTTGTATTGTCGAAGCCTTTCACAGCCAGAATTGCTAGGATGTTGTGGGTTCTCCAGGTTGTATGGCCATGTTCCAGTTGTATTTTCTCCTGATGTTTTGCCTGCATCTGTGGCTGGCATCTTCAGAGGATCTGAAGCCTAATGTTTGATTCTCCTTTCAGCCTGGAAGATCCATGCCTGGCTACCCCAGCTCCCCGCTACCTGGCAACCCCACACCTCCAATGACACCTGGAAGTAACATCCCTCCATACATGTCCCCTGGGCAAGATGTGAAGTCACCCTTCCTTCCGGACATCAAACCCAATATCAATACCTTGCATCCGTCTCCGTCTGGTAAGTCTTAAGTCAAGGCCTCAGAATTCTGACTGGATTGCAGGTGTTCACACGAAGCTGCAGACTGAGGTGGAGGAGTTGGCGGCTGGTGGGCGGGTTTGATTGAATCATGTGTATCTTCATCTCCTAGCATTATACTTGGTAGTATCCTACCATGTGCCAGAGGAAATCCCTTCAGCATAAGAAGCCTTCTGCCAGCTTCCTCTTCTGTTGGAGGAAGAGCCTTACATTGGTGTAAGGCTCCAGGCAGGTGAAAGCCTTCACATTTTGCTGAGTGGAGCAGTAGGATATAGGCAATTGTATTGGGCTCAGACAATCCTGTCAGTGTCCACGGGCTTGTGCACACGTGCCTGCGCGCACACACACACACACACGCACACCTTTTTCAAACTTCAAAGTCTGCCACTACTGTAGCATGGAAGCCAAATTGGACTTTCTTCTTCCCCTATTCTCTGCACACTGTTCCAAGAAAAGGTTCAAAGTAGTAACAGTGGGCTGGTGACTTGTATTGATGTCTGGGGTTACAAGCCAGAAATCCAGCAGTCAAATAACCCTTCCTTTCTGCTTCCTACACAAAAACTGTGCTTCGTGCTTTGGTCTTGTCTAATTATTCCCACCTCCTCCTTCCATCATATCTCTGCCTCTTGCCACTGTTCTTTGCTGCTAAAACAGTTCACCTTTCTAATAGATTGGGCCACGTGACACCCCTCATGAAATCCTATCCTGGTCTTTAGACTCCTACGTGGCCTTCTCCTTCTTGTTTTTCTACTCTCATATTGGGATACTTCCTGCCCGTGACCTTGGCTTCTCAGGCATCACAATCTTCACTCAGCTGTCTCTTATCCTCTCAAATGACTCCTGCCTTTCCCTGGGCTGGCCCTTATGTCTGGAATTGTCTCCTGCATGTTGTTACCTTCACATCTTTCCTCAAAACTCAGCCTTTTCCAATAGATTTTGGGCACAAACCATTAGTTTGCATCCCCCGTTGAGCCCAGGGGAACACAGTGGGATGGATGCACATTCTTCCACTATTTAGTGCCATCTTCTTCCCCCCTGTTCTATCTCAAAGTTTAGATTGTAAGCTCTGTGGGGCAGAGATCTGTCTTGTACTCCGTGAAGTGCCAGGTCTGTGGCTGGTGCTAAAAAGAAAAATAAATAGCCCCCTTCCCAGTAGAAAACTTGAGTCTATTAAGGGGATCCACTCAGAGGTGGGATGTAGCCAGTTCGGGGCAATTCCATTTGTTAACATTTTCTCAGTTCGGAGAACCGGTTGTTAATGATTAACTTTACTGGGGACAAGGGAGTAATCTCCGTCCCTGGGTGCAACAAATCTCGTCAAGTGGGGGATGCAAAATCACCCTCCGCGGCCCCCCACCCCCACACACTTACCTTCGTTTCAGAGCAAGATAGGAATTGGCAGACGATCCCTAACTTAAGTATCTTTTCTGCAGCTGATAGCTTTTGCCCTTAATAAAAATGGCTACAGTAATAGCCAAGTAAAACCCTAAATAGCTTCCGCCTTTAACAAAAATGGCTGCAGAAGGGTCACGGCTTAATGTAGATCTGCAAGTTGCAGAGTTCATCGCTTCATACAGGTGTGAAAGTTGTGGAGGTAGGTTTTAAAAGAAAATATGACCTTCTACTTTCAGTTTTATACAGGCTTGCTTCTGCCTCATGAGGGAGGGAGGGAGGGGCTTGAAAACTGCCAAAAGGGCTGGGAATGGAATGGAATGGAGCCTGGGGGTGGGGGGGTGGGGGGTGGAGTGAGGAAGATATTTAGCATTTTAAAACTGCATTATGAAAAAAGCACACAAGCATCCATTTATAAAGCTGGGAGATTCAGAATCTGAAGTTTACAAATTAATCTCATAGATGCTAGAATGCATTCAGCCATGAAACTTGAACAATTGAACCTGCAACGTTTTAATTAGTAGTTTTTGTATTATGCTATTAAATGGAGTTGCATAAGCCATTTAGTTAACAATTATGGAGGTACATGTATGTCATTTTACAATACTGTGTCTCTTAAAGTTAGTTCATAGAAAACTAAGGAGTATAAATCATATATTGTTCCAACCTCCAGGTGGTGGCTGGAGATCTCCTGGAATTACAACTGATTTCCAAGCACAGAAATCAGTTCACCAGGAGAAAATGGCAACTTTACATGGTAGATTCTGCATTATATAGGTGTGGGGAAAGGTAGTATGGGTCCCTCAAGAGGAAGTGACAGTTAGTCTGACTAAATGCTACCAAATCCCCTGGCCCAGATTGCATTCACCCAAGAGTTCTTAAGGAGCTCAAACGTGAAATTGCTGATCTTCTCACTTTAATATGCAACTTATCCCTGAAATCAACCTCCATCCCTGAAGACTGGAAGATGGCCAATGTCACACCAATCTTTAAGAAAGGATCTAGGGGGGGACCCGGGAAATTACAGGTCAGTCAGTTTGACATCTGTTCCTGGTAAATTAGTAGAATTTATCATTAAAGATAAAATTATAAAACATGTAGAAAAGCAAGACCTGCTGAGGAAGAGTTAGCATGGCTTTTGCAGAAGCAAGTCCTGTCTTACAAACTTACTAGAGTTCTTTGGGGGTATAAACAGGCATGTGGATAAGGGGGAACCAGTGGACATTGTCTACTTGGAGTTCCAAAAGACTTTTGACAAAGCCTTTTGACAAAGACCAGAGACAATTAAGAAAACTCAGCAATGAAGGAATAAGAGGGGAAGTCCTCCTATGGATTAAAAACTGGTTGAGGAACAGGAAGCAAAGGGTGGGTATAAATGGGAAGTTCTCACAATGGAGAGATGCAGGGAGTGGTGTCCATTGCTCTTTAATCTATTCATAAATGACCTGGAAGTAGGGGTGGGTAGCATGGTGGCCAACTTTGCGGATGATACTAAATTGTGTAGGGTGGTGAGAACCACAAAGGATTGCGAAGAACTCCAAGTGGACCTCGATAAATTAGGTGAGTGGGCTAAGAAATGGCAAATGCAGTTCAATGTAGCAAAATGTAAAGTGATGCACATAGGGGCAAAAAAATCCAACCTTCACATACACGCTACATGGGTCAGTGCTATCAGTCACAGGCCAGGAAAGGAATTTGGGCGTCTTAGTTGATAGTTCCATGGGAATGTCAACTCAATGCATGGCAGCTGTGAAAAAGCAAACTCTATGCTGGGGATAATTAGGAAAGGAATGGATAATAAAACTGCAAAGATTGTCATGCCCTTATATAAAACAGTGGTGCCACCGCACTTGGATTACTGTGTTCAGTTCTGGTCACCACATCTCAAATAGGATATCGAAGAGATAGAAAAAGTGCAGAGGAGGGCAACGAGGATGATTGAGGGATTGGAGCACCTTCCTTATGAGGAGAGGCTGCAGCGTTTGGGACTCTAGTTTGGAGAGGAGACATCTGAGGGGGGATGTGATTGAAGTCTATAAAATTACGCATGGGGTAGAAGATGTTGACAGAGAGAAAAAAATTTCTCTTTCTCACAATACTAGAACCAGGGGGCATACACTAAAAATGTTGGGGGGAAGAATTAGGACAAATAAAAGGAAACATTTTTTCACGCAACATGTGATTGGTGTTTGGAATATGCTGCCACAGGAGGTAGTGATGGCCACTAACCTGGATAGCTTTAAAAAGGGCTTGGACAGATTTATGGAGGAGAAGTCGATCTATGGCTACCAATCTTAAAACACCTTAGCAGACCAGGTGCTCGGGAGCAGTAGCAGCAGAAGGCCATTGCTTTCACATCCTGCATGTGAACTCCCAAAGGCACCTGGTGGGCCACTGTGAGTAGCAGAGTACTGGACTAGATGGACTCTGGTCTGATCCAGCAGGCTTGTTCTTATGTCTATTTTTAGGTAATTTACAAAATATTTCAGCTGATCTGGTGCAAAAAATTGCTGGGGGGTGATTTGTGAGAGATTTACATGTTTAATACCCACTGAGCTGTTTCTCAGGCTAACATCCTACCTCATAGGGTTGGTGTGAGGACAAAATTAGGAGAGAGAGTTGGTGGGGAGAAGCCCATGTAGTGAAAATTATCTATTAAAATGGAAATTAACTTGTATTTTCGAAGGTTTTCACAGCCAGATTCAACTGGTTGTGGTGCGTTTTCTGGGCTGTGTGGCCGTGGTCTGGTGGATCTTGTTCCTAATGATTCGCCTGCATCTGTGGCTGGCATCTTCAGAGGTGTATCACAGAGGAAAGTCTGTTACACACTGTGTCCAGTGAGAAGGGAGTGTTTTATTTTAAAAAATGTATACCCCATTAAAACATTCCCTTCTCACTGGACACAGTGTGTAACAGACTTGTAACAGACAGCGGTGGAGTGTCTGGAGAAATGGGTTTGATAATTCTGTTTTTCTTTTTTTGTTTGTTTGTTCATTGTTTGTTATAAAGGTTGGGAAAGTATTATAAGTAAAGATATTTCATTTTTTTTCTTGAAATATAGATTGAAAAGAGAGGAGTTTAACGACTCTTAGATTAAGGATTTTGGATCTCTCTCTCTCTGTTAGTTTTCTTTCAGGGGAATAGATAAAGTAGTTATAGGAATCTGAAGTGTGTAGAAAGTATAGGGGAGGGAAATATGGGAAGGAGGGAGGCAAAATAGCAGGGCAACTGTATTTTTGGTGATGTTTTAGTTGGAGTTGAGAGAGATAGACAATTAGATATGTTTGTAATATGTTAACAATTTTAAACAGTTTTTGGTTTCTCCCCTTACTTATGTTATCATATAAAATCAATCAATATAATTATATATATAAAAAAGAAATAATACACTACCTTTCAGTATATCGCTTTTTTAATACTGTAAATGGTCATTATTTAAATCCAGAGGCAGAGCGAGGGGGAACTGCACCTGGGGTGCGCAGACCCTGCGTCCCTTCCTCAGCACCGCCCACCCTGTTCTGGAATGCCCCACCCCCAGAATGCCCAGGCCATGCCCCACCTGGTCCCATTGGCGCTACGCCACTGTTTGAATCCCACCACGGTCGGAACCTGTTGTTAAAATTTTTGAATCCTTCCACTGGATCCACTATCTTTGGATCAGTCTGGAAAAGGCATTTAGGACACCACAGAATGTTGGTAGCCTTAGGAATAACAGTTGGAAGGGACAGTTGGTGTTGGGGGGGACCTCTTAGGTTGTGCCCAGAATTCCCCCCTCCCCCCCCCCCCACATCCCCAATGGATGGGAAATACAGTGCCCTGAGAGAAAGAAGACCGCTGGTTCAACTAGGGAGATGTTCTTTGTATAATCTGCTGCTTAGCCCATATTGTGGGTCCCCAGGTAAAGGCTACTGCTTATTGCATTCCTGGTTTCCAGCCCAGGTTGGGCCTGCTTGTGTACCTCTACGATGCCTCCCGATGCCCACACCTCTGTGCCTCCAGTTCACCTGTCCCATCACCAGATCTTTCTCTCCCCTTGCCCCATTAGGAAACCCGTGTGATGAATTGCGCCTGACCTTTCCCGTGCGGGATGGGGTAGTTTTGGAACCCTTTCGCCTCCAGCACAACCTGGCAGTCAGCAACCATGTCTTCCAGCTCAGGGACTCCGTTTACAAGACCCTGATGCTCAGGTGAGAGTCGTGCACTGTTCTTCTCCTTTCCCGTTCCCTACCTCAGGCTGTTGATATTGTGCAGTGTATTATTTTTCATCATTCCTAGCTTCACGGGAATACAGCAACTTATTCTCTCCAATACGGAACTGGCCTGGAAACTGAAGTAGGACAGCATTTGATTAGGGACTGTGTAGCTGATGTAGGATCCCGTTGTGCTTCAGGAAAGGACAGAACCTATTGGGAAATACATTGCAGCAGTACCTCAGAATCCATAGTGGAACAGCTCACGGTGCTAGTTATGAACTTCACAGCTGTCCTGCTTGGGCTGTATCCTTCTTCCTAGTATCCCGAAGGAGGGCATCCTCTTCCCTGTCAGACACGTACCAAGGAATGCAGAGAGACGTTCTCAGAAGCTGCTCTGTGTTTTCTCTTCCAGGTTTGCCATAGCCCAAGCCTCAGCAGGTTTCTGAAGCACTCGGACAATACATCATAACCTGCCATTTGGCAAGCTCTAAAACAAGCAGAGCAGCCTGCATAGCCCAGAATAGTCTGAGCTTGCCAGGCCTTGGGAGCTAAGCAGGGTTGACCATGGTTAGTTCTTGGATAGGAAGAAGAAGAGTTTGGATTTCTACCCACTTTCTCTCCTGTAAGGAGACTCAAGGTGGCTTACAAGCTCCTTTCCCTTCCTTTCCCCACAACAGACACCTTGTGAGGTAGGTGGGGCTGAGAGAGTTCCGAAGAACTGTGACTAGCCCAAGGTCACCCAGCAGGAATGTAGGAGTGCAGAAACACATCTGGTTCACCAGATAAGCCTCTGCCACTCAAGTGGAGGAGTGGGGAATCAAACCCGGTTCTCCAGATTAGAATCCAGCTGCTCTTAACCCCTGCACCACGCTGGCTCTCCACCTAGGAGACCAAGGAAGTGTATACAGAGGAAAGCAATGGCAAACTACCTCTGCTCAGCTCTTGCCTTGGAAAACCCTTATGGAGGTTGCCATAAGTAGGTTGCGACTTGCTGCTGCTTAATTATTATAGCTAAAACAAGCAGGGGTTATTTAAATCAGTTGTCCTTTTAAAAAGAACCAGCTGTCATCTGACTGTGTCCTCCAGGATAGATATGAATATTTCTATAGCTTGCCAGAAATATGTTATGTTCTATAAAGGTAGCTGAGATGCTTCTGGCTTTTTTGAGGCGTTGTCTGACCAGTAGAAAGCTTTTTGTGCCATTCCGTCACTGGCTGCTTCCTCCTTGGCTGCAACAACGTGTACTGTTTGGGCTGCATAGCCCTGCAGAGGAGAGTGGCATTGCTCAGCAGTAAGGCACATGCTTTGACTGTAGAAGGGTCCCAAGAGGAATCCCTGGATCTGAGATAACAGAGGCTGGGGAAGATTTTCTCTAAAAACCCAGGGAGACTGCTACCAGTCAGGAGACAAAACTGAGGCAGATGAACCAATGGGCCACTTTGGTGTAAGGCAGCAGCGGATGTACTATCTCAAGGGTAGCCATACTGAGTTGAGAAGCATCATCACTAAGTGAAGGATTGTCAGCTCTCTTCTCTTCCCTGGTGACCAGACCTTGGCCCCTCTGCTTCGGGGCATCGGTCTTGTTTGGGAAAGCTGGGATATTCCTGCACAGGAGACAGTTTTCTCCACGGGAACACTCCAAGCACTTAGTGCCTCCTTGCTGTCCCTGAAACTTCGCTGTTCAGTCTCGTCTCCTACACCCAGGCCTCTGCTCAGTCGTCCTTTGTCTTGTCCTAGGCCTGACTTGGAGCTGCAGTTTAAGTGCTACCATCATGAGGACCGACAAATGAATACCAACTGGCCAGCCTCAGTCCAGGTCAGCGTGAATGCCACACCCCTGACCATCGAGCGGGGAGACAACAAGACGTCACACAAGCCCCTCTACCTAAAGCAGGTGTGCCAGCCTGGGAGGAACACCATCCAGATCACCGTCACCGCTTGCTGCTGTGTAAGTCAGTTGTTGGGCCCTGCCTGTTTCTGAGTTGCCCGCCTGTCCTGGAGAAAGCCTAAAGTTCAGCCGCTGTGTTGATTTCCCCCTCCCAATAAATACAAAACATCCACCCAACGTCACCTTCCCGCTGCCCTACTTTAAAAGCTCCTCTAGCCACGATTGTGTGAATGCTAGACTGAGAAGAACAACTGCCCCTTTGCAAGAAAAGCCGCATTATTTGCTGAATAAGCTGGGCTAATTGGCTTCCAACTGCTTATTTCGCACCACTTACTTATATACGGTGTATGATATATCTCCTGCCAGTTAGAAAAACAAAACAATAGAAAGCCTGTCAGCGGAGGGGAGGGTGCAAGGGGAAACGAAAGAAGACATTGAGCTAAACATAAAATACAGATCCGTTTATAGTTGAGAAGTGACTCACACCTCTCCGGACTCTATCTATATCTTCTCTGGGGAGCCGTGCTTCAAAGATTAAGAAGCCCAGCTATAGCGCTTTTTTAACCGAGTGCAACACGCACATTCTTTCAGTAATCCTCACAATAACACCAGTCAGTTGTCAGCATTACCACCTCAGTACTGCAGACTGAGGGGCTGAGATAAGGAAAGGGAGACTCATCAAGGGCTTCTCAGCGAGTCCACATTTCAAAGTGTGATTTGAATCGAGGGCTTTCTGAGGGCTTATTCTCCTGGCCGCTGCACTAGCCCAGCTCTCAATAGGACACAGAGAAGCGATCAGGAAGGCGTCATGGCTCAGTGGCAGAGCATCTGTTTGGCATGCTGAAGGTCTTAAGTTCAGCCCGTGGCATCAGGGACTAGATCAGGGGTCTGCAATCTGCGGCTCTCCAGAAGTTCATGGACTACAATTCCCATCAATTGGCCATGGTGGCAGGAGCTGATGGGAATTGTAGTCCATGAACATCTGGAGAGCCACAGGTTGCAGACCCTTGCACTAGATCAGGGGTAGGGAACCTGCGGCTCTCCAGATGTTCAGGAACTACAATTCCCATCAGCCCCTACCAGCATGGCCAATTGGCCATGCTGACAAGCGACTGATAGAATTATAGCTTATCTGGAAAACGCAATTCTACTAGATGATGTGAAAGACCAGGCTGAGTAGGCAGTACTGATTTGGTTGATCCGAGGGTTTGATTCTGTATTAGGCGGGTTCACGTTTTAGTGTGACAGTTGAAGCAGAGTAGCAGCAGTTCACCTGTATGGGATCCTCCTAGGCCCAAATAACCCTTCCCCCCTCTTCTTTTTTCCCATTGTAGTCTCACCTCTTTGTCCTGCAGTTGGTGCACAGGCCCTCCGTGCGGTCTGTTTTGCAAGGCTTGATAAAAAAGCGTCTGCTGCCGGCTGAGCACTGCATCACTAAAAGTAAGTATGCTACAGTTTGCATCATTGGTAAATGTTGGCCAGTCAGTCAGGATTCTCTTTCCAGATTCTCCAAGGCAATGAAGTCTCTTCTGTACAAAGCAGGGGCTATGAGCAGATTCTTCCAGGGCCTTCGTGGCAGTAGAAATAAGTTTATTAGCGGGATAGCCTTGCCACCCTTGAGTTCTTTCTGTTCCAAGGAATGGAACTGGAGTAAGGGAAGCTGGGCAAGCTCAATATTATAAATTAAGTATCAAATCAAAAAATCAAAGATGGGCAGGATCTTCAAGCTGCAGCCAAGAAATGCTACTCCCAGCAGCTCTAGCAAGCTAGCCCTGTCATCTGCGACGTGCGCCGGCTATTCGTCCGTAGCATTTGCAGTTTGCAAACATTCTTTCCCTGTCAACACCCCAGTAAAGCGAAACTTCAGCAGCGGCACAATCCCCGGGACTCCCGGTCCGAACGGTGAAGATGGTGTGGAGCAGACGGCCATCAAAGTGTCTCTGAAGTGCCCCATCACTTTCCGGAGAATTCAGCTTCCTGCAAGGGGTCACGATTGCCGGCACATACAGGTGAGTCTGCAGTCCTACCCTGCTTCCCATGTCTCTGCAGAGGCAGAATTACAGACATGCCTTATTAAGCCCTGCCAGCCACATTTGCATTTTATCTCTTACCCCAGTTGTCCTCTGATGAGTAGGGAGTGGCCTAAATAAGTTTCTTCAGTCACCTTCCATCCCAGACAGCCTATAGGGCCCATGTTAGCTTAATTTCGGCAGTAGAACCATGTCATCTGCCTTCAGATTATTCCCACTAACTGGAAGCCTGCATTGAGGGTGCATTTTCTCCATGGATTCTCTGAGGCCAGGGTTCCTGGCCCCACACCCAATGTCTCCCTGCCATTGGGGGACTCTGCACCTTCTGATGGCCTCTCTCTAGCTATATTGTCCCACTTTCTGTCTTTGTTCAGTGCTTCGACCTGGAGTCCTACTTGCAGCTGAATTGTGAAAGGGGGACATGGAGGTGTCCTGTTTGCAAGTGAGTATTCATAGTTGGGCCATGGCCTTTGCTTAAGGAGATGCTGGAGTCGCTGAGCCAAATCCAGTGAAACTCACTGCCACATGATGGTAGTGATGGCCGCTGGCTTTGGTGCCTTTGCAAACTGATTAGATGCATTTGTGGAGGAGAGGAACTTCCGCAGTTTATAGCCATAATGGCTAAATAGAACCTCCATGTCAAGAGGCAGTGCACCTCAGGGCAACAGATGTTAACAGGCAATCACAGAAGGAAGCTTTGGCTTCCGTGCCCTGCTTTTAGACCTTCTGCGGGCCTCTGATCGGCCATTTATGTCCTTAAACAGCACATCTCGCAGCACAGAGGTTTAGCAGTCCAGTTGCCAGCCGTGTAACTCTAGCAAGGTGTCTCACACACTCTGCCCTTTGCTGATAAACTTTGGCAACAGCACAATAATGCAATAACCTCAAGGGCTTGTGTGCAGAGAGGGGGAAGTGAAAAGAACATACAGACAGTTGTGTCTAGCCAGACTCTTGAAGGGAGTCCCCACGTTGGAAATTTCCCTGTGTGTTAACTGACACCCCCTTTCCTCTTCTTTGTTTCATTCTCAGTAAAACAGCCTTGCTGGAAGGACTCGAGGTGGATCAGTACATGCTGGGGATCCTGATTTATATTCAGAAGTAAGTTGTGCGGTTTTATCTGTTCTTCACTTCTTGTATTGAGTGTCGGCTGTGGCCATGCTGTCTTATCCCCAGAGGAAAGACAAGAGCTGCAGTTTGTCTCCCATCTTCCCTACCTAAGCCCCTTCCTCACTAGGGTTCAGGTGTAGATGAAACTACTGTCTTGAGAAAGAGCAGGAGGAGCTCCCTAGAATCAAAGCCGCTGTGCAGAATTGTTTTGGGAGTCCTGTTTGCCGCTCATTGAGGTCAGAATTCTTGAACGCAGGGACTCGCTTCAGCCAAAATGCAAAACCGTGGTTTCGTTCAACTCAGGTTAGGGTGATTATCCAAATGCACCCAGTCCACTAACTGGTTCACTAGCATTTCTTTGAATCATGGTTCGAAGTTGGCTCATGAGCCAGATTTAATCTTAACCGTGGGTTCACAGCACAGGCCAGGAGACTAGCTGGGTTTCTGTCAGGACAACGGGGAAAAGAGCAAAATCAACAAAGCCAGGGTTTTCCAAGGGAAAACAGGTTCTGAACGGTCATCTGCAAAAGTCAAATCCCGGTTTCGTAGAGCAGCCAAAGTTACAATAAACGATGGTTTCTCAGCATGTCTGAACCGCACCAGTGAAACAGTGAGCGCAAACCAGATTTAAAAAGAGAGCGGGAGGGGCACCCAGGACTGTGAGTCCTTCTGCGGTTTCTGTGAGTTTGTATCTTGTTTGTTTGTTTGAGTGTTTCTGTCCCTGTTTCCTACTCCAGACATTATCAAACACTGCATCAGGGGCCACTTGTGGCTCACAAAACCCTTGTTGGTCTTGCAAGTAGCTGCCATTGGGAACAGCACGGCTCAAAAAGATATGTGTTAAGTTAGTGGATGGGACTGACAGATGACCCCCCCCCCCCCCAAAAAAAAAAATTAGTTTAGAAATTGCGAGAGGCATCGCAGTGCAATAGGAAGAATCTTGGATTTGACCATCTGGATGTGAATCCTGAATGAACTGCACAGCCCACCGGGCAGTATTTTCAGCCTGATCTTTCACAGAGTTTAGTTGTATTCCTTCCGACCGGGCAAATGCAGTAGGCAGCCTGTGCGCTTACCCTGCAGCTCTGAACAGAAGGACTCCATCCAGCCCCTGTCCCTTGAAATCATTGGGGTCAGACTGGGCTAACTCAGCACAGCACTGCGCTGTCAGACACAACTGCACAAAACATAAAGACCTCCCCAAAAAGAAAGAAGAATCTCTCAAAAGTGTAAAGGGGCAATTGATTTACAATGTTATCAGTGGAGGGCTCAAGTGAGCTCATGCTCTGAGAACACCATGCAGGTAATTTTTAAACAATTTCCCCCTCTTTTCTAAAAATCAGTTTTGTTGGACTTGTGGCACCTTCCTAGGTGATGAATTCTGTACCCTTTACTGGCTTTACAATTCGTACTGAGAGCACTCTGAGTGGGGGTTTTCCGGTTAAGCTGAATGGAACAAGAGAGCCTCTAGGATTCATTTGATATTAAATATGATTTGGAAGGCATTTTTGTATACTGAAAAATACTTCTGATATGTCAGCCTTCCTCTTCTCGGTTCCGGCTGCCCACCCTTGCCAGTGAATTGTAACAAGCACAGCTCCATCGTCCCATTCATTGACACAGTCTGGAGCCCACATCCTAGCCTTTCTGCTTCTCCCAAATGCATCCCCGTCCTTTCCTTTGCCTCACCGTGAGGTCATTTTGAGCTTTTTCTCAGCCTCCAAGACCCGGCTAGCATATTATCAACCACATCAATCAGCTCAGATGAGCCTTTCTGTCCTGGAATGCACAGCCCTTCGGCTAGCCTGCAGAACTTCCCTTCTGCCATTTGAGGGCCTCTCGCTCTAAATTTTCAACGCCTGAAAAAAAAGCCACAGCATCGCTTTACATAAACAAGAAGGAACCAGCTCAAACCTGCTGGGCATTGAGGCAGCAGTGGCTGGGCCTTGGCGAGTCATCTGCTGCAACATCCCCCCCATAGATCTAACACTACCAAGGACAAACCTTTGAGCAGAGTAGCCCCAGCCCCATGCAATGTCTCTGCCAAAGGCGAGGGAGAGAAAGAGAGCACCGTTGTTTACAGAAGGGCTTTATCTTGACATGGAAGTCCCTGACCTCACATCAGCCTCTGGCTTTAGATGGCGGGGCCCTCCCGGAATCCCAAAAGGCCAGCTTGGAATTAATCAAGAGCTTCTGCTACGAGTTGCTGTTCATATCAGTTTAAGGAGACTTGTAAACAGGGTGGTGGTTGGTTTCTGAACTGGAGTTGCAATCTCGTAGAGAGACACAGTATTCCAAGACTGGCATCTTCTGTTTTTAGGATAAAACAGAGGGGCTCGTTCCTCCCTTCTCTGGTGACCCATGCAATTTTGCAAGCATGCTCTGTCGCTCACTTTGGGTATCACACACACAAAAAACTAACCCTCGGGTAAAACTTAAAACAGCAGTGGCTAGCATGACCCCCCACCCCCAGATGTCACCCTTTGCACCATATATGCTTAGTTAGGGCTCATCAACCCAGCATTTGAAGCCATGGCTTGAAGTTAATTAAACCACAGGTCAATAATCACAGAGAGTGAAAGGATGGCTTCATGTGATGTACAAACTAGGGTCTCCAGGCTCATTCCACAGCTGAGGCCCCTGGCCAGAGCAAAGGCCATGAAACCCGCATTTGTTGAGGCCATCCACAGTTCAAATGGTTGTGAGGCAAATCCAGGTTTCACAAACTTACCATTATTTAGACAAACCATGGTTTTGTGTTATGTCCAAGCCAGGTAGGGGGCCAGCCTCCTAGCCTGGGCCCCTTGTTCAATATTGCTGCTTGACACAGCAGTGGGGAAATGGTGGGAATCTTCAGCTTCGTACCAACATGTGACATCACTTCTGGTGCAAAACTGGAAGTGACATGATCGTGTTGGTGTGACGCTGCAAAATTCACCTCACGGTCTATGTGTGAATCCTAAACCCTCGCAGCAATGCAAATGCCATTTCCAATCCTGCGCTGGAAGTGATGTCATGCATTGGCGCAGTGCCAAATACATTTCCCACCCCTGTCCCTCAGATGTTCTCACTGGGTTGCCAGCCACACAGGCCACTCCTAGAACTGAGCCACTGCACCCTGAATTGACTGCCGGGTGTGAGCACATGTGGGCAGAGCCCCATGAGTGCACCAGAGCAAGGAAAACATGCCTGGTGGTGTCTGGTGGTTCCAGCAACCTGACCCTGACCCGGATAGCAGATCAAGGTTAACCTCAGCAGATCTCAGAAGCTAAGCAGGGTCAGCCCTGGTAAGTATTTGGATGGGGGACCAAGCAATATCAGGTCATGTGCAGAGGCAGATAGTGGCAACACCTCCCCCCCCCCATGTCTCTTGCCTTGAAAACCCTACGAGGTTGTCATAGGCCAGCTGCTACTTGACAGCACTTTACACACACGCCAACCGCCTGAGGCTTCTCCTCTGACCAGAGCCTGTCTTCTCGTCTAGCTCCGATTACGAAGAGATCACTATCGACCCAACGTGCAGCTGGAAGCCTGTGCCCATAAAGCCCGACATCCACATCAAGGAAGAGCAGGATGGGCCTGTGCTGAAGCGCTGCCGCACCATGAGCCCCACCCACATGGTGATGCCCAACGTCATGGAGATGATTGCTGCCCTGGGACCCGGACCCGCACCGTTTGTACCTTTGCAGCCTCCATCCGCTGGCAGTGGAACCAGTGACTACTCCAGCCAAAGTGAGTCAGCCTCTGAGCCGCGATGGTTTCTTCATGGGGCGTGGGGGAAGGCCTCTCGTTCTGGAAGGGTGCAGCCCTCCCTTCAGAGGGAGGAATCTTTAGCTGGTAGGTCTTTTGCAGCCCGTAGATAGGATGCCTTCTCTGGGTCGCGTGGAGTTGGTCTTGCAGCTACCACTGATGCAGCCAGCATCAATACAGTTGCCATTTCCTTGTCGCGAGAAGCTTTAAGGTGTGTCTGCTTTTCTCCTTCCATCCTCATTGGCCAGTGGCAAGATATTAGGTGCAGCCCCGAAACTGACATGGTGTCCGGCAACTCCGCAAATGCAGAAGCCCATTTCTTTCTATCTATCTATCTATCTATCTATCTATCTATCTATCTATCTATCTATCTATCTATCTATCTATCTATCTATCTATCTATCTATCTATCTATCTATCTATCTATTTATTTATTTATTTATTAAATTTATAGGCCGTCTCATCCCCAAAGGGCTTGTAGTAGCAATCCTGAGCCCTCCGCTGCTAAGCACTAGAAAGAAGTACAAACTAATTTAAAAGGAACCTTCTGCTTCCCATAAGTGGTTAAAAAGTGGGGCAGTTTCCTTTTTCAGTGCGAACGAGGGGTTTCTCTAAGTCCCTTGCCCCTCTCTCATGTCCAAATACCCTTTCTGTCTTCTGCCTTTGCACCGTATACTCAGAGAATTCTCTTTGCTGCAACCTATGCGTTGGAGTTGTTCTTGTTGCTAAGTTGACCTTTATTTATTTTGCAGGTTCAAGCTTTTCTGGCCCTGGAACATTCCCAGATTCATTCCCTGCTGTGAACCCCAGCACCCCAACATTAAATGAATTCAACCCAGGGCCTCCCCCCATCTCCTACCAATCAGACATTCCCAGCAACCTGCTGACTTCTGAAAAGCCACCTGCTCCCTCCCTCACTGGACAGGTCAGTAAGAGGTTGCGCTAGGAGTGCGAGAGGGGATGGGGAGAGACAAGTGAGCATGTGTTACGCCATCTGTTCTTTCCGGGACTGCCGCCCTGCCGCCATCTGTAGCTGTCCCACCCCTCTCAGCTTTCCTGGATGTACCTGGAATAACTTGCCATTTTTTTCCCCAGCCTGGCAGATGCTGCTAGGTTTTAAAGAATCCAGAGTGGGTGAAGCTCTAACTTTTGCACTGCGGATGCCAGAAAGCTTCCACAGGTTTTTGAAAAGGAGAACAAGTGGTATACTGGTGGGTCTCTGATAGCAATTGATTTGCGCCCTTTTGGCGGCTCATAGATGCATTGACTTAGTAATAAAGCTTACAGCTTTGGAAATAGCTTTGGATTTGGAGAATTCCTCTCCGGCCTCCTTTCCAGAAGTAATGAACATACAGCCATCGATTTCCATGCATCTCACGTGATACTGATGCATTTGATTGCAGATATTGCACAAGGCTGTGAATGAGATGGTTCCCGAATTTTGTTTTTTTGTTCACCAGACTAACCACCAGAGGGCATCCTAGGTCTTCCTTAGCTGATGGTGCATCCTTTGCCTTGGTGGTTCACAGGGTGGAATTTCTCAGAAGTTTATTTGGGGCTTCTCAAGAAAGGATAATGGCAGCAAAGCTGCTGCGGAAATTTTCCATTATCCTCTAAATTCACCAGCATTAGGAGGTGTTAGGTGTGCTCACTTTACGCACACAGCAGTGGGGGCATTCCAGAGGTATGAACTGAGTGTTCCCAGAGGGTTCTACAGCAGTGTATATAAGGAGTTTCTGAAAAGCGCTGCTGTACCTGGGCCCAGCTGCAGATGGGGCAGCGCTTATGAGCAGCTGATGCCTGCTTTGTGCTTCACCTCTTCCCCCAGTGAAGTCCTCCTCAAAATCAGGCTTCACAGCCTCTAGAGCAGAGGTGTCAAACTCACGGCCCTCCAGATGTCATGGACTACAGTTCCCATCATCCCCTGCCATGCTGGCAGGGGATGGTGGGAACTGTAGTCCATAACATCTGGAGGGCTGCAAGTTTGACACCTATGCTCTAGAGGGATCTTGCCACTCTTGGCACAGTTGTTTTCCATGGGCGTCATGTAGGGATTTGAAAGCTACACAAAAGTATGACTCTTCGGGTGTGAGCTGAACAAATGTGGAGTTTTTGCTGTCTTGGCGACACTCAGCCCTCTGCAAAGCCATTCCTTGGCAGTTCTGAGGCATCCTTTCCCATTCTTGTCATAATCGTTTGTTTTGGCTAGTGGGATAAGAAGATTGATCTGCCATCATCACCCTTTTTATCCCATTCTTTCTCCCAGGTCCTCGGGGCAGCCAAACATGATATTCTTTTAGCTGTATTGTGAAAACAGTTGCTGTTATTGGGCCACTTTTGTGTTGTGGTATCACGAGAAGCGTTACCTGCCAAAGTTAAAACGGGCAATGGAAGTGTGCACTGCCTCTCACGATGCCTGATACCCCCTCCCCCCTTATTGATTCCCAATGTGTCCCCAGCAGTGACCCAGTTATCCTTCAGCACACTCCCCAGATGTTCCTTCAAACAGCGGCTGTTTCAGCTGCTGAGAGTTCAAACACTGAACAAGGTCCATGTACTCCCTCTCCTTTGCTGGATTTATGGAGACAGCTACATTCAATTATGGAGGGTTTCTCCATGGAATATTCCATTTTAGCCAGAGCCCAAACTTTGCATCTTTATGTTCAAACCTGGCTTCCTTTGGTCTCGCTGCTGGTTCTCTTAAGCGCTACATGTATCTCACAGTGAAACGCCACCAAATGAGTCCAACTGCTTTTCTCAGCTCCTGCCAAGTATGATCACTCTGACACGAAGGTACTGAAATGTGAGAGAATGGTAACATTTTCTGTCTCTTTTCCAATAGTACTCGCAGTTGGTGTCAGCTGTAAGGCCACCTGCGTGGGATTTAGGGAGATTATGAAGCAGGAAATCATCAAGTTTAAAAAGGCCCTCCAATTTTAACAGTCCTTATTTTGAAATCTGTGCTTTCTCTGGGACTTCAGTAAGAACAGGTGTTTTGCGTGTTGGCAGCCTGGAGTTGGACAGCAGCTTTCCCCCCACCCAAAATATCTGAAATCTATTTGAGAGCTGATGACACTGGAAGAAGTTCCAAATGAGTAAAATTAAATTCTGGATGACAGTGTTGCCACTTGGATGACAAAGATGCCATTCATCCCTGAAATACCCTGTGTGTGTTACACTTTTTCTCCTTTCTGGTCTCAACTGATGAAGGGAAGTGATTGTTTTCTTAGTGCAAAGACAGAATATGCATCTTCCTTTAGTGGAGCAGTTATATGCTTATGTCCTTCTTTGAGTGAGCACCCAGAAGCAGAGATCTATCATAGATTTTCCCTCTTTTCATCATTTTGGGAGAAAAGTTGGGAGTGCCTGTAGGGGTTTGAGAAGGAGTCAGGGGAAGGTGTGAGAGTGTGTATACTGCCTGGTGTATTCCCAATGCCACAACAACAGCCAGTATCCACAGCCTTATTGTTTTGTTCTTCTTTGCCATCTAGATGCCGCCATCTAACAGGATGGATCCTTCCCACAACCCTGTGCAGCAGGGGTTAAACAACCCCAACCTCACCAGCCAACCAGGGCAGCAGCTGCATCATCGGAACCCTCCCCCACCACAGGCACGACAGCCCATTGGACAGTCAGGGTCAGGAGGTCAGGCACACGGAGGGGATCTCTCCTTCAATCCTGGCCCTGGGATGGTGGGACAGCCAGGGATGCCCGGAGCTACAGAAGGGTCAGAGCCTTCCCTTGATGTAAGTAGCATGTCTCTCATTTTTCAAGTTTAGTCTTCTCATCTCTTTTTCCTAGTATGTCATAAGCCATGGTGACTAAACTCTAAGAATGAAAAAGGCCTTGCTGTGGAGCAGTGGCCAATAGTGAAGATCTGACAAGCCAAGGCTGAAGTGATGGAGGAGTCAGCACACTGGCTACTTATCTTTTCTATCCCTGCTAAGTTGACAATTTGTATAAATCATGGAGGAGAGGTCCAGCCAGACACTAGCCAATAAGGATTTGTTCCTGCTCTAGAAGATTGTCAGAATGGAACTTTATGCATGCAGCCCTTGCAAAGCAGTCTTCTTGGTTGCTCCCACAGCATGGCAAGCAGGATGGGTGATCTCTTGTGCCTCCTCCCAAGTATTCCCATTAAGTTCAAGCTTTGGCTATCCTGTTGCATCAATAGAGAGCCAGGTTGACATGCGGCCCTCTCTAAAAGCTAATTCCCACCATGGCCCACTGTTCTTCTAGCAAGCTTCTGACCTTTTGCAGCAAGCCTTCAGAAATCCTGAGATAATACCAAAAAGGTAGCGCAACCCAAGGACAACACATTTCAATCTCTCTGCTGAGGTACACATGCATCCTTCCTGCATTGTACTGTGTTTAAGGTGCTATTCCCCAAACACAAGGATTGAGGCCACCTGACCTAAACTTTGCAAGCCAACTCTTGCCTCTTTCCCCAATTACAACCACTGGATTTTCTCCCTTCACCAGTCAGCGATGCCTTCCAAGTTAGTCATGGCCCTGTCCCCCACGGCCGCCTGTATTAGAGACCATGCTTGTAATTCAGGCTGCCCTTTTATATATTTATTAGAAATATTTCTACCCTGTCCATCGTAGTAGAGATCCTGGGATGACTCACGGTCAATTTGTACCTGTATGAATGTACAGCTGTTCTAGAACATTCAACATACACAGTGTAAAATTAGCAGCATATCATGCGTCTGCTGTCTAGTCAGGAGGAGGAGAAGAGTTTGGTTGCAGCATGGCCATTTTGGAACATCTCTAAGAAAAATCTGCCTGGCACCAGGCCTACTGACCGTTCAACAGCTGCTGAAATCAGCTCTCTTTAATTAACAAACTGACTGTGCTGCTGGTCAGTAGTATCGGCTTCAGCAACTGGAAATCTCCGTCTCACCCGGCCTTTGTTCACTGCAGACTTGTTTCTGTCCACATGACGTTGCTCAGTTCTTGAGATTTTGAAGCTTTAGGCGGGAGGGTTCCCCAGACAACTCTCAGTTCATTCTCTCAGGTGGCTGATCTTTCCCCCCCATCCTTAAAAAGTTTGTTAAGGCACAATGCTGTCTGTTCTGTTTACTTTTGTCTGGAAGAGTTTCAGTGCCTATTTTGTGAACTTGAAAGCATCACAGCTGTGCATCAAGACAGTGCAGAATTCCCACTCCTTAAAAAAAAAAAATCCTGGGCTGGCTGGGCAATGATCATCAGGTTCCAGATGCCGTTCTGACTCTCCAGACATTCCAGTTGGGGCAAAGGCTGGGTTGCAACAGTCTCAGCACTTCCCTGTAGATTCCCTCCACTGCACTGGCATCCCCTTTCCACCAGGAAAACCCCACACACAGCAGAGACCAGTTTGCAAACTGAATAGATCCCAGCACTGTCCAATCCAGAACCTTTATTAGGCATACAATCAAGAAAATGTCAAACATTTACCGATACATTAAAAAATCATCCCAGCACTGGTGAAGTGGATTCCCCCTACAGAACCTGAGCAGTTTCTCAGCACATTGGTGACAACAGAACCTGCAGTGTGGCTTGGCATGTAGAATCCCTCGAGTGCCACAGCTGTTTTTCTTCAAAAGCAGAGTCTGTTTAAATTGGTGGTGTTGGATGGGGCGTGGGGGATAGAACTTCTGTGAGCTCAGTCCCAGCAGTCATGACCCTTCATTCAGGAGGGAGAGGGTTTTCTGTTCAAATCATACTGATAAGACAGGACAGAGGGGCCTTGGCTTGGCTGTTGGGTAGGAGATGGAATAGTTCTTTCATGAGCAGTGGTAAAACAGTTCTCTTGATGCTGCAAGAGGTTGTGCCTCATTTGGAACACCTGGAAAGGGCTTCCCCTTTCCTTTCCTGTTGCCTATCTTCCTACCGTGTTTGGAGTTGTCGTGTGGGCCATGGGTGGAATTATTCTGGGGCTGCTCTGCAGCTCAAAGCTTTGACAGTAACCCTGTTCTTTATGTGTTGTCCTCAGCTTCTTCCCGAGCTGACAAATCCAGATGAACTGCTCTCCTACTTGGGACCTCCCGATCTCCCCAACAACAGCAACGATGACCTTCTTTCCTTGTTTGAGAACAACTGAAGTTGCCACTTGTGGAACACGGTCGTCAAGCTCCGCGCACCATGTACACACACCTGCATATCTATCTCTCACACACACGCACACACTCTCACACAATCCATCCCATAACATCCCAGGCTCTCATCAAGAGAGAGATCTTGCCTTGTACAGTGGCAGTGCCCCCCGGGGAGCCTGCCAGTGACTCAGAACTGTGATAAGGCAGCCTAGGAACTTTGGCCAGGCAGTAATCGCATTTTGTCAGAATTGCCTCTGCCATGTAGAAGGTGATCCTGTGGACACTGGAGCAACTTGCTCTAGATGTTGTGGGATATGCCTTCTGACCCAGGAGAAACAGTGATGCTAGTGGTGGGCATTGTTCATGAAGAATTTGGTTTTAATGAGAGGCTCAGACCTGGTTAAAGAACCTGTCGGTCACATGGCAGCTGAATTGCTGAACTACCCAAGTGATATCCTGTAAACCTGCAACCAGAGAAGGAAGGAACAAGGCTGAATTATCCCTTTAAATGTTGGCAGGACTGATGGTTCTCACCTCCTTTCTGTGCATTTTGCTGGATCTTAGTCTTGGGAAGATCAGATCTGCCTGAACATGGGAAGCTATACAGTGGAACGGGTACCTCCTGGTTCATACATTTCCTTATGTTCTTCAGCCAACTGCTGTCAGGAAGGGCAGAGATCTGCAGTTTCTGGGAGAAGTCAACAAAGCCTGTTTGCTTTGCTCTTGCATGTCTTTGGACCAGAAGTCCCCCCGAAAACCAGCTCTGCCTATCCAAACTCCCCAGTTCTGAGGTGGACATAGCTGCTGAGGTTGTCTTGGCAGCATCAAATATCCTGGATGTGTCAGAATGATCCAGAATCAGGATACAAAACCTGTCCACACTCCCTGCTCCAAAGGGTTGGTTCCCATCAAAGAGCCACTTGAGTGCTCAAGCTGGGAAATTTTTCCATTGCTTCCCCATCGGACTACAGCAGCACCGTAACGCATCTCTGACTGAAAGAACAGACAGTTCCCTGGACGCAACCTGACAGACTGTCTCCATCTGCTGATGGATCGTCTACAAGCACAACAATGTAAATAATGTAGAAACACTAAAGGAAACAAAAGTGAGGATGGAAAGAAAGGGAGGGAAGGGCGGGGAATATATTTAAAAGCAAGCCACATCACTCTGTTGTACAGTCTCTAGGGCTTCCCAGCCTTGGGGCAAGAGTCCTCTGTATAAATGTGCATAAGCTTCCTAGATTGTAATATAGACCATTCCACATGGGGCTGTGTGCACCATCCAGAGACTTGATGCATTTAGCCATAGCCAGGGCCCGTCCCTTGCATCTGACATTGTGCGTCCCACCAAAGTAGGATCTGGATGCTGAGTATTAACTCATTTTATAATCTTGAGCCCCAGAAATAAATGCAGCGAGTCAGTCCAAAACGTACGTGTGTGTGTGTGTGTCCCCGTGCGAGTGAGTGTGTGCGCGTGTGTGTGAGCCTGCCATTCATTCCCTTCCACCCTGTTCAGGAAACTACTTGAGTTGAGGTTGCCTTTGGGATGGTGGCAAAGAGTTCCCAAAGGTTACCTGACTGCGAAGAACCAAACTGTGGTTTGTGGCCAGGTTTCCTGAGCCGCGGAGTCCCTGTGTCCCAAGTGCTGACAGCTCTGTTGAGTTTTGTGTATCCTGTTTCATTATTGCTATATATTAAAGGATTCTTTTTGGTGGGGCTCACCAAATACTTGTCTACTGTTGGTTCTAAGAATTGGTGTTTGCAGTAGGAGTTAATGTGCAGGATTGTTCATCTCTTTTAGAACCTGAAATGGGTTGATGGAGAGGAGTCCCGAGGATATACTTCCTACTAAAGAAATACACAGGTTCATTTCCCAGAAAAAGAGTACACTTCAATACCTTGACCTAAAGGGCGCAATTTTATATATAATAATCAAGAGAATCTATATGCACCAAGGAGTCACCGGAAACATGTGAAGACACTAGCCTAAAAGGAGCCAAGCAGAAAAAACTATTGAACATTGCTCTGCAGAGATATTACCTGGCAGTGAAGACAGCAGGAGGGAAATCCTTGGATCTAGCCTGAGCAAATCCTCCCAAACTTGGAGAAAATACTGTGCAGAGCACGTCCCTCTTCAAAAGTGGCATAAGGAATTGCTCTCTTCCTGGTGCCCTTGGCTCTCACTCTTGCCATAAAAACGTTTTAAAATCTTAGCTTCCAGATTTTTTTACCTGAATTACACCGCCAATCCCCAAGATACAAGGCTACTGATGAATCAGGGCCCCTGATCAGGATTAGGGTCCTTCTCCTAGTTAAAAGTATCTTAGAACCCTGGTTATATACTCAACGGAGGTGAAAGAGACCAGAAAAGGCAGTGCTCGATCACAACTGTCCACCTCCATCTTGTTATTGTGCTGGGTGGGAATGTGAACTATTGCAGAATATCCCATGAGATTCTGCTGTCAGCTTGAAGTGCCTCTGGGTAATAGTCAAGCTGGCCCTTTTAAAGCTCTTTCACTGATAGCTTTGTGATCCGAGGAGAAGAGGCAAGAAGAGAAGGTGTCCGGATCTGTTTCTAACTAAAAGGGAATTGGGTATACATGAAAGCTGACTATGAAGCAACCAAGTTCAGAAATCCATACACAGCCAGTGTGACTGCCTAAAAGGAAATAGAGGGGAACAAAAAAAGGATCTAGGGAATACAGTACAGGAGCGAGGAAGTGTGTTGGTGTGTCAAGCAGGAAGGGAAGCTGGAAAGGACCTGCAGGTAGGCAATTCTGAGGAGAGAACAAGCCGCCAAAGGCAATCCTTTCTTCTCACACAGGTAAGAAAACCGGAATCCAAAAGGGGAGCACAGGTGCTACAGATGGAGAATACAAATCCACAGCAAAGCGGGAGGCAAATGTATAGAGGTAGTTTTCCTAACTAAGAACAGCATGCCTGTTTGCAGAAAAAACCTTCAGCTCCAATAGCATTCTTCGGAGAAGGTGAAGTCTCTTAAGAGTTCAAATGGCCACATGCTGTGTGCTGAAATCTTTAATGGAGGCAGGGAGAAGGACAAATTAACAGGCATCTAGAAGGTGCCGTGGAACAAGTAACAGTGGTACCTGGTCTCTTCCGGGGCACTTGTTCTGCATCCTGGAACCTTTTGGGTGGGCTGACTTTTTTGAAAACCACTTGAGTGGGGAAGCAAGACAGGCCAACATGCCAGACTTCAAAAAGGTAAGCGCAGCAGTGCTGGAAATGAGCCGGCAAACAGGCGCTCCCTTTCTCTTGTGAGATGCAGCAAATTACTGCTAAGTGATAAAAGCACTAGCTGCTTGAAGGAGGCTATGGGAATTCCCAGAGCGGATCAAAGCTGACTTGCCGCTCCTCCAGTCAACAAGGCCCAGAGGATTCTGCTTTGGAGAAGCATCAGGGTTGTCAACATCAAGTAGAGTTGGCATGTTCCAAACATGCCGCTCTTTAATCTGATTGTCAGTCCCTCATTTACCCTGCCACGGACCATTTTCTCACACTCTCCAGCACTTGTTTACTTCATCATGCAGCCCACAAGTGAGTAAAGAAAGCTCAGAGACCAGCTGGCTGATGAGTCAGCTTATAACTTAGGGGTTCTAGAGGGAGAGCTGTGTGTCACCAAGAGGATCTCATCTAAATCCTGGTAAGCAGCCTGCCAGATACCCATCAATCGTACATACCCGTCTCCATTCTTAGTCAAGATCCCTCGTTTCTTAATTCTGTGCCCTTGAATTTGTGTTAACAGTTGGCATTCACCCCCTCACATGATGACTTCCAAGGGCTGTCATGAGTTTTACATTAAGGGCATCACCCCATTGCATGCCAACAAATCAGACGGCTGCTCATCCGGAATAGCAGGGGTGGTGCCCAAGTGTATATGGCATCCTCCATAAGAATGTAAATAGTTCTCAGATGCCTCAGTCCAAGTACCCCAGACGGTCTTCAGTTTCCTCTTCCAGCTTTGGAAAGAAATATGTGCACTGCTCCCCCACTGCCTTGCAGTTTCAGGTCTATGCCACTATGAAATCAGTCTGGAATCTTTTGTGATCTATCCAAAAAGCTCTCTTTGTGTAATGCACATCATCATCACAGGAAAATTATGGGATGTTTCAACCCTTATTTGCCCAGATTGCGTGTCAGTGAAGAATTGATTTTCCTCCCATCCCTGTACTATTCACTAGATCTGTCGGAACCTGAGCATATGTATTTCTCTCAACCTGACAACTAAGCACTACCTATAGTATCACTGCATCACCTTATACATTCTCACCTTTCAGGGGTGTGTTCTGGCTCATTCTTTCCTCCCTCCTGGAAAAGAGCAGATCTGGGTCATTCGCTCCATGCAGTGCCTGCCCCCACTCCCACCATGCATGTACCTCAGGATATGAGCCAGTGCCTCACTGAACAAGGGATTGTTTTCTTGTGGCCTCAGCATCCAGCAGCTTCCGACAAACAATGGAGAATTCCTATCAGCAGTCGATGGAGAATGATCGAAACTTCCCCACTCCCTCCATGCAGTTCAGTGCCCTTCAACTGACATTGGGGGGAAACTGCCCGAGTGGAAAAGGCAAAGTCTTCGGTGGCTGTTCAGGAGGCGGACAAGGTACCCAGGAGAAGAATTAGGCCCTGTCTTTGAAGACAATATTCTGTGGCATCAGGGGTTTCTCTGTTTCCGGAACCAGTTTTGCCTTCATTTAGCAATCAGTTCAGTGTCCGGTGATTCGGAAGAAACTGTGATGTTCACATATTGCCACACAAAAGATTTCTGTGTTGTGTGCCTCTCTCCCGTCACATCACACAGCCTCGTGGGATGAGCTTCATGCTTCCCGTTTTCCAGTGATGGCCTGCAATAATGATGGCTGCTCAGTTTGCAGAACCGCCCCCTTGTTCTTCCCACTGACTGCTGAAAAAGCAGCGCTAATGCAAAACCAGTTGTACGGCCAGCTGGATGCATAGACTGGTTAAGGGTTGGATGTCTCACCTTACATTATTCAGCTTCACCTGGCTGGAGGATACTGGCTGTTCAACTTCAGGTGGGTAAAGCTTAATAGCATTCAAAGAGTAGCTTGCAAACAGTCCATTCCAAGATTCGACTGTAAGCTGAAAAGTGCCACAGGAGGTGGTGATGGCCACTAACCTGGATAGCTTTAAAAAGGGCTTGGGCAGATTTATGGAGGAGAAGTCGATCTATGGCTACCAATCTTGATCCTCCTTGATCTGAGATTGCAAATGCCTTAGCAGACCAGGTGCTCAGGAGCAGCAGCAGCAGAAGGCCATTGCTTTCACATCCTGCATGTGAGCTCCCAAAGGCACCTGGTAGGCCACTGCGAGTAGCAGAGTGCTGGACTAGATGGACTCTGGTCTGATCCAGCAGGCTAGTTCTTATGTCCTAGGGCTGGTCCTTAGGCTTCTCTCAGTATTTGTTAAGAAATGCAAGCATGCCGCAAACCTATTGACTATATTTTTGTTCCACCTTGTTCCACCTTTCCTTCTCCACTTCACCCTTAACAACGCTTTGAGGTATGCTAGTCCAAGAGAGAAAAATTGGTCCAGGGTTTTCCTGTGAGTTTCATGACCAAGGAACAGATTGGAGCCAGAGTGCCCCCAGTTTTCAGGCAACATTCTGACCACCGTACCACATGGGCTTTCTTACAGACTTCCACTTTCAAATCACAACGGTCAGAAATGAGAAGCAGATCCCAAACAAAGAAAGCGTTTTACTTGTCAGTTGCCTGCTTGGGAAGCAGCGCTTCAACATCTGAACGCTTCAAACACTCAGGTTTTCTGTTGCAGAGAGGATACTGTTCAGATTCTCACACCTGGCCCCGTCTAAAAGGCATCCCACTGGGGAACCCGGTGACAGTTGACTGAGCGGAGCAATTCACTTGTCTGCTAGTCAGTAGCATCAAAAAATCTTGGCAGCTGCTGGGTGGATTAAATCAGAAGCTTGCACATCGCATACCGGGGCTGCTTTGCGTGCCTGCAAATGACAAGAGCCATCCTCCCCCCCTCCCCCCAAAACAGATGGCCACAACTCAGCTCCAAGTGACAGGTACAGGAGGACTGCTGCTTCTGCCTGAGGAAGGGAGGGATTTGAGAGAACAGGTGGGGGGCAGATGCCCTTCTCACTTCCACTGAGTCTAATTTCGGGGGATTATTCTGCCTCTCTCCAAAAAAAGCCATGTTGCAGGAGATGCTCACAGCTCCAGCACTTCAGAACGGGAGGCAAGCTTACAGAAGCACATCTCACTGGAATGCTTCACCTGTCCTGACCCCACCTTTGAGGTGAAGATGCCCCAATTATCCAAAAAATGCAAACGGGGGCTGACCTAGATTCCCCCCCCCCCCATCTATAGTACATGTATTTTTTGTTCATCTGGCAGGGATTTTTCATCTGGGAGGGAGTATTAAATTATCTTCCAAAGACCATCTGAAGTGGTATAGTCCACTGAGAACTTTACCACCCTGCTGTGCGGCATTTGCAGAGCAGGTTTCAATCATGCCAGCATTTTTCAGAACAACTTGGCAGGTGCAGCCTCTGCAGGGTGTTTCCTTCACTTTGATTAATAATTGATTTTGTTGTTTGCTTACACCGTATTGTGGTGCTGCTGAATCCATGACCCAAGAATGGCTGGCTCTTGAGAGAAAGAGACAGGGGCTTCTTTAGACAGTTCGTTCTCAGGGTTAGGTCTAGTGCATCTTTCCTTTGAAAACTTGATCCACGCCAAGTATTGCTCATGTGAACACATCCTGGGATCCTGCTCTGCAAAAGAAAAATGTGCCACCATGAAAGGAAAATATTGTTTTGTTTTAAAATAACTTTAAAATAACACAATAACTTTCAGCATGCTCTATAGCACCTGGCAGATGCTTGTCTGATATTACGTGGGCAAATGACCAGTTCATCTTCGTGGGTATTCTGGGTGGGGGCTTTACTGTGAGGATGTAGTGCTCAAGGTCGTGGTCAACTGCGGAGAGCTCTTGTTATTATTAATCTGCTCAGACCAGTAGGAATGCTCACATTTCATTTTCAGGCATGTTGGCTGTGAGAGATGTCCAGATCTATATGGACAACATGACCGCCATGCGTTATATCAACAGACAGCCTCCACACATCTATGCCAAGAGTCTACCCTCATCTGGCAGTGGGCGGTACAACAAGGGGTCATCCTGTTGGCTATTCGCATTCCCAGGGTCTGGAAAATTGTGACAGACTGAGCTGGGGTTAACCTACCCAACCAGGACTGACTCCTAAACTGATCCTATCTCAAGAAGCTGTTCCAGCTTTGGGGAAAAAATGTGAACTGATCTAACACCAAGTGCAGGAGATACTGCTCGAGAGCAGGCATTGGCACCACATCACTGGGGGATGTGTTCCAAATCCATTGGAGCAGGGAGTTTCTGTATCTCTTCCCACTGTTTGTCCTACTCAACAGTATAAACAAAACTCAAGCCAACAAGACCTGGGGCATTCTCATTGCCCTTCATTGGAGCAGGAATCCTTGGTTCCCTATCCTAAAATCCTTGGCCAGGGGTGTGTGACCTTCATATTCCCTCCAGTGCCAGACCTACTCAGGGCAGGTTCTCTGTTGTGCCATGACATGCGAACACTCCACCTAACAGCTTCAATCTTTTGAAAGTGGCCTGTTAGGTTAAAGATGGTCCTCTTAGCTCCCAATTCCTTCCATCTTCTTTCCATCAGAAAAAAAAAGAACAGTTTAAACGGCATCTTTATTCTTTGTTCGGTCTCTGTGTCTGCTGGTGCAGAGCCTTTCCACCCACCTCTCATTGCACCTACGTCATCATAAGATGTTATTTAAGGATAGCTCAATTGAGAGAAAAGCTCTGCCTGGTAGCTTCTACCATTTGGCCCAAAGGACTGGGAAAGGCTTTTAGTGTTTCTCACATCCACCACTTTGGTTAATTAGATATGAGGCTCCCCAAGGCTTCACCAACCTCTGTGAGAGCGCCCATCTACAAGCATTCACGGCAGACTTAATGCTGTTAATGCTTGCACTACAGTACCATAGTTGAGCAACCCTGGAGGGATGTCTTCTGAACCTCTTGGTTTACTTCCTTTGTGTTAATCCTTCCCGTGATGATCTCCGAGGCAATGCAAAGTTAAACACTGCTGCCCTCCTCCCCAAAAGGCACAGTCTTATTACTAACAGTATTGGTTTTAAAAAATAATTCTGACCATAGCTTTGCAAAGCAGTTTATGAGCAAAGTCAAGCACAAGGGAAAGGCCCTGTAATTTCTGCCAAGATTTTCCAAAAGACAACAAGGAAAAAGAGCTGGTTTTTATATGAAGCTTTTCTCAACCGTAAGAAATCTCAAAGCAGCTTACAAACTCCTTCTTTTCCTCTTCCCACAACAGACGCCTTGTGATGTAGGTGGGCTGAGAGAGGTCTGAGAGAACTGTGACTAGTCCAAAGTCACCCAGTAGGCTTCATGTGTAGGAGTAGGGAATCAAACCCAGTGCTCCAGATCAGAGTCCACCGTGCTTAACCACTACGTCATGCTGACTACACAGCATTTTATTGTGAAAAAATGTACCCCAGTCCTTTCTCGTGTTCCCCACCAGTGATGATTTTTTGAATTTCTCATTCTTTTGTTTCTGACTTAGCAATTGTAATATTTGTTCCATTTCTCCGTTGTACAAATTAAATCCGCAATTCTTTATTTGGGGCCATCTGTTTCCCCTAGCCATAAAAAGTACACATTTCCAATGTTGTTTGTTAGACCAACATTATGCATATATTCTAAATAATTACACGCATTTTACATTTCAGTATCTTATAAATACGAACACATCTATAAAACCAATAGTTAAGAATGGAGAAAAGAGATAGTTGAGAAAAATATAAAATCTAAAAAGAAAATACTTTGGGAATGTGTGCACATCTGTATCTCCTCTATGACATTGGCATTATTACTGTTTTTCTTCAGGTGGGGAACTGAATAGTTAAGAAACCAAGTGAATTGATCTCTGAACAAAGATCTGAAGGAGACCCCATGTGCTGCAGGGGTCAGAGTGTCTGAATAGCATCTGGGAGTCCCCAATTCAAATCCCCACTCTTCCAAGAAAACTTGCTGGCTGACCTGGGGCCAATCACACACACTCAGCCCAAGTTACTTAACAGGGTTCTAGTGGTAAAACCATAGGAGTTTTTTTGACAATTTTTAGAGATAACTGTTTTAATTGTGAGCCACCCGAAGCTGGTGTGGAGAGGTATGATACACATTTTCTAAATCAATCAATAATAAATAAATGTATAATGGCATGCCACTATAAGAATAATATTGGTGTCCTCACCTGACATAGGACAATTTCCATCTCACTGTCAGAAGGCAATGCAACCTCTAAGATTGACTTTTGCTGTTCAGGTACTTCTGTGAGGTATGCTGAGGCCATTGGAGAGAAGAAAGCTGAAGAGGTGCAGCATGCTTCCAAGGAAAATCTAGCCCCCAGCAGGATATGAGGCAGCCAAGCTTAAAGGCTGCATTGCCTTCTATCAGTGGGATGTACATTTGGGACCTACCACAGAGTGAGTGGTATGGAATTTCCATGTGGACCTGTAGCGGTATTTTTTTTTACAGTCGCACACTATTATAAATAACATTTCCAATCTCAGTCTGAATGGGAAAGATTCCATCTGAATTGTGGATTTCTTATCAAGAAAGGAAGGGCTGCGGCTCAGTGACAGAGAACCTGCTTTGTACCGTTGCAGGTTTTCAATCCCCTGCATCTGCCGTAAAAAGGATCATGTAGGAGATGATGCAGAAGACTTTCACCCAAGACCCTGGAGAGCTACTGCCAGTCAGAATGAAGAATGCTGACCTTGATAATATGGCACAGTTTATGGGATCACAGATGCCTGCTCTCTTTGTCTCCCAAGATAACTGGCAGACTGCCACAAGACATTTTAATTCAGCCAGAACTGCCAATGGTTGTGATGCTTCACAAAGACATAAAAATAGGCCAGCCCCCATGAATGCTGTCCTGAGAGTCTGGAGGAAGGGTAGGCAAAGACCAGAACAGCTGAACTAATGAATGGCAAGTTTCTTCCCTTCCACTGCCAAATTAGGCACCTCGTCATATGGGCAGGTAGCAACGTCCATTGTATGTTCCCTAAATACAGCTCTGACTCACAGAAGCTGACAAAAGACAACTTAAAGTAGGTTGGTTTTCTAGCCAATAAATGCATTTTTCTCCCCTTTGTACTAGGTCAGAGCCAGATGCAATACAAGCTTCAGGAAATATTCTCAACTGCAGCAACAAAGATGATATACCTTCATGTTTAGGAGTGGGAAAACAAACCTAATTCACCAGGTTAGCATCCGCTGCTTGTAAACCACCTTGAGTCTCCTTACAGGATAGAAAGGTGGGATATAAATCCAAACTCTTCTTCTTCTTCTTCTTCTTTCATGGGATTGTTGCTGAAGAATAGTAGAATGCAGCTGGGCCTGGGTGAATCATGCAAGTTGTGTTGCATCGAGTCACCCAGTACCTGCTGCCAGGCCTTTCTCCATGAGTCCTCTTTCAAAGGCCAAAACATCCCTTGGTCGGAGTTGTAGCTGGGTAGGGATTTGAAGCACAGGCTTAACAAGTCTAAATTCAGCACAAACTGCTGTCTTCCACTAGGGAGAGGGTATAAACTAGAAAGTGTTATTGGAATGGATAAGCAGAGAAAGATTATGGCAAAATCAGAAGGCTGTGAGCCCTCTTCTCAATCCAAACATTAAACAGCTACTGTTATTGGGGGGAAATAAGTTCTCTACAGACAAGAGATGTGAACGATAAGATCAAAACAGAATACCGGTAGGTAAGGTAGAGTGTGGGGATAAAGTGCTTCACCTAGCCTGTGTGAATTTGCTATTGGGGAAGATGCAACTTCTCCAAACAATGTTGCATTGTGGAAAAGGATGTATCTATTTGGCAATACAAATTCTACTTCCAGAATTGAGAATCTGCCATGATAATTATCACTCTTGTTCAACATACAAAAGTGGGATTTGAGTTCTTGCTATCACCTTGGCCAAAGCAGCCATCTCCTTCTTCCCTGCAAAACACCAGGTCACCTATTTATAATTGCAGCACATGCTAGAAAAATCTCTTAATCAGCAAAGCAGCCAGGAGGGGAGACAAAAACCCCAAGATGTTCAAACTAAAACAGCAACAAAGTCACAGGGAAGAAAAAAGGTACTGAATGCAGCCCTTTATTATTGGTTTCAAAGGAATGTGGCATGATGCACTTACAGGTTTGGCCATTCTACTGGTCCCAGGCATAACCCCAAAACATAGATAGCATTTTGTAAGGAGCTGCCATGCTCCAACCTTCTTTAGAGGCAGGGGACTTCGGGCTGCTTTCTGTTCCCAGTGCATTCCGGGAGATATATGCACCAAGGAGCAGCTTGATGGTACAAAGGGAAATGAAAAGGTCGCACAAGAAGAGAGAACTCTCTAGCAGTGGACTAGAGAGTCTGGGTGTGAGGCAAGCCCAAATGAGCAACAACCTGCTGACTGAGGGACAGGAGCTCACTAGTTACAGAGAAGAGATGTAAGCCAGGAGCCTTCCCTCTCAGTACAGAAAGATTGGCTTGGACATCTGTGGGAATATGTCTGCGTGGACAGAGGTTCTGTTGAGTGGCAATCAGATCCCAGAGTTCCAGGATCCATCAAGAAGGGGCCAAGGGGTAGGGGGAGTCCAATCCTGATATTTTGCCTATGATGACAAGATGCCTGCAGTCAGCCTCAGATGTCTCCAGGATTATATAGACAATGGATTCTTCACTGGAATCCAAGGGATCTTTCCTACTGCAGTCTGACTGTTAATCTAAAACAAATGGTGCAGAGCTCTACATGCAATAATGAAAGCAGGTAACATCTTTTTCCTGAACCTCCACAATGCTTTGTTAGTATTTTGGTGATGAATTGGATTGTGTGTGTAATGGAACTCCAGAATGGGTTTCTTATTGGTATCCTAGAGACAGCGTGGCCATTAAAGTTGCTGGGAAAAGTCCTAATGGGATGAAGGCCTGTGGAAGGACTTCCCCTCTCTGTACTGAAGGTTCACATACATGTTCCTCAAGATACACAGGGAATTTCTTCAAGGGTGCTTACAAATAAATCCCACTGAGTTCAAGGGGACTTGCTCCTTAGTACGTCTATTTTGAGTTGCTGCCTAAAGCTGGTTGACTTAGTAAAAGCTTGACAAATCCTGGTTTCGACTGTTGTATGCTAAAGCGCATCTTAATGTAACAGCTACACTGATCACAACAGTATAGAGGCCCTTACCAAACATTTGTAGCACAACTAATATGTAGTTGTTGCTCTTTTCTTGCAGGTAGGTTTCCAACCCCTCCACATAAGCTGCATTTCTAAATTGGAAACTTCCCAGTAAATGTCATAAATTGTTGCTGGAGTAGTACAACTCTTGTCATCATCTGTATATCTGAAGATTTTGCTTTCAACTATCATTTCAGAAAGTAACTTTCCCCATCACTTTAGCTTTTGCGAGGCTACCCTACCATCCTGAGTTAAAGGCATTAGCAAATCTCCAGTCCTCGTGCAATGGATCTCGCACAATAGTCGGTGTCTGTCCTACAGCTTCCCTCCCCACAGGTTCCCTATCACAGGAAAATGGAGAATCCTGCTTCCAAAGAGGGGGAAGACATGAGAATTTCAACTGTTTAGTTTGCAAAGCTGTTAATGGTGGACATTTTGGAGATAATTAATTCACAGGGTTGCTATTTGATGCCACATAACAGTTTCAAGCTGCAACACTGTAGATGGCTGAACATATCCTTAAATAGAGATGCTCATTTTGTGGCACACAGGCTGCTGTTCCTTGCAGTGCCTTTCAGGCTGCTGTTCCTTGCAGTGCCTTTCAGTCATCTCACCAAAACCAATGGTGCTCCTCCAGGAGCAAGTGAATCTGAGACCAGAGTCAAAAATGTGTGAGAAATTTATGACTTCATGCCAAAAATACTTCAGGAAGAACCAGTGCCTATTTTGGGGAAAGAAGAGAGACAGCACCAGGCAGTGCAATTACTGTGTGCAGGATAGCTGTCATGAATATACATATGTACTTGTGATTTAAAAAAAAAAAGCTTGTAAATTCAGACCTCAAAAAAGGATCATCTTAATCCCAATTACATCCTCATGGGCTGAAGACGAAGACAAGTGCTAGCGTGTTAGACTGTAACGGCACCCCCGATAAAACTAGATGAAATAACTATAATTCAGCAGCACAATTCTGTGCAGAATTGTTTCAGTCTAAACCCACTGGTTTCAAACGGTTTTCAATTGCAATTGATTTGGGAAATCACTGGGTTTACGCGGAAGTGGCTCTCAATGGGGTTGCCCGGTTAATGGCTGCATCTCATTCTGACCTACGGATACTTCTTTCCAGATCTGGCCACAATCAGACCTTTTCTTTTCGCCATCCTGTGACAGGAGCTCAAATCTCAAGGACAGATATGTGGAAAAAGAAAAACTCCTTTGCCCCAGGCCCCTTTCCTATCCTGTTTTCCCAATCCTATGCACACCTGCTTGACAGTAATGCCCATTGAGCTTATGGACGGTAAACATGAATAAGATAAAATTGTGAAGGGGTACAGCCTCCCCCTCCCCTTTTCAACGGCCAACCGCCCAGCACAGCGCATGCGCCAAACAAAGTACATACCTTTCTTGGTTCCCGCCTCTCACCGAGTCACCACCCTCACTGAAAGGCGCGGGACGCTAGGGAACCGCCCTCGGTCCTAACTTCGAGTGTGGATTGGTTGGCTGGAGGCTTCACTCTGCAACCTTTCAAGCTTTGATTGGCGCGAGGTCGCGTGAGGGAAGGTCGCGGAGAGTAGGCGGGAACGGCCCTCTCACCGGCTATATAAAGCCCGCGGGCGCCTGCTTTTCTTCTTGCTGCGCCGCGCTCGCCCCCGCAGAGCAGTCGCTGGTGGTGTTCAGGGCACCGACGCTTTTATTCTTTCTCCCCCCTCGCGCGATTCATTCCCGTCATGGCCAACCCGGTCGTGTTTTTCGACGTGCAGGCTGATGGCGAGCCTCTGGGCCAAGTCACTTTCGAGGTATAAGAGGCGGTTGGGGGCGAGAGAGGGGGTGCCGAGGCAGGAGGGAGAGCGAGGCGAGAAGGAGCCAGCCTGAGGCGACGGGCGCCATTTCCTGGCGGGGCAGGAAAGAGGGAGTGAGCGCGGGGCCATTTTACGGAGCCAGCGAGAGCGCGCGGCGAGAAGGGCTATGGGGACGGGGGGCGGAAGTGCTGAGGGGGGGGGAGGAGGCAGCCCCGGGGGGGGGGGGGGCCGCTGCGCGCGATCCTGACAGGCGGGAGGAGAAAAAAAGGAAACATGCGCGGGAGCGCGCGCAGGCTGGCGGGCGGTGCCTCCACGTGGCCTATGCAGCCTGCCCCGAGGGGACTGCCTGGCTTGCACGCTGCCGCCGCCTTTGTCTCCGCGGCCGGTTTATTGTATCCTTTCGCCTTCCTTCTCTTAATAAGGCGTTATCGTTTTCAGGCCATTCATTGGCATCCGGCGTAACCCCCCCACCCCGGTTTTTTTTAATCGCCTCTTCTCTGCCCGCGCCCCTCCCTTTCTTGCTGCAATGGGAGGGAGGGAGGAGCGCGCGCGTCCCTCTCTGCTCGAGAAAGGTCGCTTAAGGAGGAAAAGGAATCGTGGAAGGTCTGGCTCCTCTTCCCTTCCACCCGTTAGCTTGTAAAACCCGTCTGCATCCAGCTTTTCCTATTCTGTTGAATTCGGGGCTTTTAACTCCGGGAGAACAACTGAGGTCTAGCAGTTAAATCTATTATCTTGCGGGTAGCAATCTTGGCCTGTCCCCGATGGTGATTTGCTGTCGAGCGCGTAGGTTTCCTTCCTTCGGCCCCTAATCCGTGTTTTGAACCGTCCTGTGCGTGCACGTAGCAAGGATTCGGGGACGTGCGCGGTGGGAACCAGAACATTAACGGGCGCGGCCGCAGTGTGCGCGTGCCCGAGCACTGATTCGTGCTCTTTTGAGCTCGACCCTTCTGACAACTTTTAAGTGGTGCTGGCGGGTTCGCTTTGAAATAGACCTTTTGCCTTGTTACTTCATGTGGCTTTCTTGTTTCCTTAGTGAAATCGAGATGTTTTCATGTACGGAAATGCAGGTCACTCTTAAACTGTCATACTGCGGCGTTTTTCTGTAAAAAGTTCAATTACAAGGCAACAGAATCCCAAGAAAATTGGATTTTGGTACTGAGGAACATGCTGGTTGTCAAGCTGATGTGTTGTCTTATATATACTATTAAGGAACTGCCCCAAGAAATGCTTCTTTCTAATGTGCAGTATGCTTTATGGCACGTCTGCAGTAAGCAGCCTGAAGGTTGCAGTGGCAACTGCATTTCTTGAAACTCCGAAATCATTCATTTGAAAGAGGAGCACAGACTGACAAGCCCTCCTGTGACAAAAAGCACTGTCAACCACACTAAACATAAGCAATAAACTCTTGGTGGGATAACAGTTGAAAAGATGGTTGTAGTATGGAGAACAAATGATTACCTCCCCAATTTTGGTGGCCTTTCTCAGTCTCCTTATAATAGGTTACAAGCCATCCGGCCATTTTTTAGCTGGAGCTTGCCTCAGTCAAGTACAGTGTTTTTGTTGGAGCTCCCTCTAGGGTTCTTCGCTGTTACACAGACAAATTCAGCCAAAATCCTGTGGCTTGATCCCATGAATCAAACTTTAGAATGATTTCAGCTTTGTCAGCCCCATGGATTTGATTTTATCAAGATCCTGTCCATACTTGGTTCCTTGTCCAATGTAGAGTTGGTGGTAGATGCAGAAACATGACTGACTACACTTGTTTGAAAGTACATTTTAATAAACACTGGCAACATATTAATTCTTCCACAACCCAGCTTATGTGGCAGTTGGTACAACCCAATGTAGCCCCAGCCTGTGAAGAATAATCCTGAAGTATCTTGAATGATTAAGACTATGAGGCATATTGTAGAGGGAAAATATGACCTTTGCTTAGCATTATCTAGCTATATTGGTTAAAAAAAGCAATGAGATTAAGTTTGTACATCTAGTTACTTGGAGAAATAAATATTCAGTTGCTGCCTGTCATGCAGGCTGAAGTGTGAATAAGTGTGTGTATCCAAATTAAATACAAAGTTAACTAACAGCTCTCTTTTCCCCCTTTTCCCACAGTTATTTGCAGATAAAGTTCCAAAGACAGCAGGTTTGTAAACTTTCTGATACTTTAATCATTGTGTGCGTGTGTTGGCCTAGGGGTTCTGTTGACTCAAAAACTGCTTGTCTGATCCTGTAGAGTTAAATTATATTTTGAAATATTTAAGCCCATATAAAAGCATGTACTCAAATAATAGTCTCTTATTTCAGAGAACTTCCGTGCCTTGAGCACTGGAGAGAAAGGCTTTGGTTACAAGGGATCCTGCTTCCACAGAATCATTCCAGGGTTCATGTGCCAGGTATGTAGCAGTTGTATGTATATATTATAAAGAGGTATTTCAATTTGTTGTCACGTCTAAAGCGTTAGCATAGTTTGTGTTGTGACTACATTAAGTAGCTGTGATCAGTGTTATTCAATGGCTGTGCTTCCCTAAGATCTCATAATAGTTGGCTCCTTTTATCTGAAAATATCTCTGTGCCACCCAAATCAGGGTCCTCAATAGGGTAGACATTACAACATAACATATTTCAGCTGAACACTGTTCTTCCTTTCTGCAGGGTGGTGACTTTACCTGCCATAATGGAACTGGTGGCAAGTCTATTTATGGTGAGAAGTTTGCTGATGAGAACTTCATTCTCAAGCACACAGGCCCTGGCATCTTGTCTATGGCAAATGCTGGTGCCAATACAAATGGGTCTCAGTTCTTTATCTGCACTGCCAAGACTGAATGGTGAGTACATTTAGCCAGTGAACCAATTAAATGGTTCTGTTCAATAGAATACCATATGTTTGGGTGCTGTGTGGTTTCCGGGCTGTATGGCCGTGTTCTAGCAGCATTCTTTCCTGACGTTTCACCTGCATCTGTGGCTGGCATCTTCAGAGGATCAGGAAACCACACAGCACCCAAGTGATTCCGGCCATGAAAGCCTTCAACAATACAATACCATATGTGTTCACTGAAGACGTGTTTTGATTAAAATTACTCAAAATAGAGGTGTAACCATCACTTCCCTGTTTTCCTGCATTTAGGCCTGGAACCTTTTGAATGTTGACCAAATGGTAGCCACCAGGGCTTTGAAATGACTTCGCGGGGACTGACAATATAGATTCATAAGAGGTTCGAGAATGGCCTGATCTGTTTTTCTTCCCTTTAGGTTGGATGGCAAACATGTGGTCTTTGGCCGTGTGAAAGACGGAATGGACATTGTGCAAGCGATGGAGCGCTTCGGATCCAGGAACGGCAAGACAAGCAAGAAGATCACCATCTCTGACTGTGGGCAGCTGTCATAAAATTCCTTTGTCTTAACAATCAACCATTCCTTCTGTAGCTGGGTTTAGCACACCACCTGGAGTGCTGTAGTCCCCTGTAACCCTTGTGCTCCTGACTTACTGCTGCTTTTTTATTGGGTTTCAATTTTATTGGGTTCCAATTTCTGCTCCCTCACAAGTCCAGCTGGACTGAAGACAAGTTTGTTTGCAAAATGAATAAAACAAGTTAAACCACATGCTAATTTGGTGTGTTCTGGCCTGGGGCGAGTCTTAGAGGTAACATGATTATCTTAAGCCCAAAAACATTGGCAGTCTCGGAATTTGTTCTAGGTGTTTGATGATCCTGGAATCTCTATTATCCTTGTAGTGAAGGATCTTCACATCTTCCTATTTGGAGAAAGGTGGTATCTAGGTGGCAGGGTACCTGATTAGCTGCAGATTGAGCCCTGGTACTTCCAGTTCTCCAAAAGCAGGTGCTAGGAAAGAACTTAATATGTTTGTGTAGCCAGCATCTATAAAAGCACAGGGGGAAATGCTAAAGTTAACAGTGGAACAAGAACTTAAAATTAGAAGAGGGATACAAAAAATGTAGCCTATTGCATCCCTCCCCCCCCCCCCCCCCCCCCGGCAGAACTTCAAAATGATGTTTTAACACTGTAGAGGCTTGGCCATGTCTGCATGGCTGACTTAATTAAAGCTCATTGTTATTCCAATCAACTTGCTATCTGTACATAGCAAGAGTGAGGGAGTGTTGCTTTCTCAGCTCTCCAGTCTGAATGGCCCTCCTTTAAGCATAGAAATGTGTCTTGCTGACTAGCCGATCTCTGAATATAGTATTCCACCCGGCATTACAAAGTTATTTGGCTCCTTCTCCAGAGGAAGCTCACTTGGGAAGTGGTCTGGCATACTTATTTCCATTAGGTTCAGTGTTCTTCCACATTCTACCAGATGTAGTATTTTGTATGTTAAAAAGTGCATTCTTTCAATATGGTCACCCATGTCTGGTGTACTACGGAACAGTTTGTGCAGTTGAAACTCAGTTGTGTGCTCCATTCACTGCCCGCAAAATAGCATCCTTAAGTTTAAGGTCTATGATCTGCTTGAGTTCCACCTGTCCTTCAGTGGCTTCTTATGTTTTGAGTGCTTTCTTTGCCCCTTCCTGAAAGGGAATTTCCCCCTGCTACCTGGTGCAGCATTACTAGGCTTTTGTAAGTTCTGCCTAGGTTAAACAAACAATTATCAGAATCAGGAAGCTGGATTTCAGACCTGCAGCATTTAGGGGAGGGGGTATAAATGAATTCCCTTTTTTTAAAAAAAGGATGCAGAGTAATGGTATAAGATTTGGGAATTGGACTGGTTTTGTGGCTGTATGCCAAATCCATGATTACTCTGCAAACACTTCACAACGGCTGTGAGCGTGAATCACAGCACTGGATTACTTGCCTTCCTTTGAGATTATCTTGCTTTGTCAATGCCTTGTGAAATATTGTTTGACAACAGGCTGGTCATTGCTGCAGTGGGCCTACTGTTACTAGGTAATTGCTGCAGTGGGCCTACAGTTGGCATGCTTTTGCCCCAAGTTCAAAAATTTTTAGGCCGCACGCAACCACAATGGTCCATGAAACTGGTAGTTGGATGTTCTCTTGGCGAGTGAAGGTTCAAAGCTACTGGTGGCTGTAGAATCTTTCAAAAATAAGGATATATGTTCACAACTGGGTAGCAAGTCTAACTTTTAGACATCCAGTATGGATATACCATGTGTAGGTGTAATTTTATTTAGCTCTACAACCTTCTTTTTCTCCTTTGGAATAAGTAGCTTAACATTTCTCCATCCTTAACAACCACCCTGGGAGGTAGGTCATGATGAGAGATTGTCTGAAGGTTACTTGTAAGTTTCCATAGCAGAGTGGAGATTCAAATTTGAGTCTCAAGCTGAAAAGCTGCACACCAGGCCATGGTGGCTGCTATGAGTTACAGTTGGGCAATAATGTGATGGGGGCTATGGTATCTTTCATAACAGAAAGGACATCTGTTGCCTTTTAGATGCTGACCGGTAACCCAGGGCTTGTCCTTAACAATGCTAAATTGTCAGTGCCTCCAATAAATACACTGCCTTAGTTGAATGGACCAGTGGGTTCTGATCAACAGATTCTGAACATGGACCTTCTACAAAGTGCTTGCAAATCAGTTTACTTGATTGCCCTCTTGGCCTGATTTTACAGTTGACTTGCTAGTTAATAAATTGTAGGATTTAAGCCTGCAACAAGCCAGCCACAATCCACTTCAAGTGCAGCAAAACGACTCTTTTCCATAACTTCTGGACCTGGTTTTGTTCCTGTACAGCAATTCAGCTGCTGTGAAAAGCCACAGAAGTGATAATGTGAATCTACGTGTCTGAGGCTCTCCCCCCCCCCCCCCATCTCCATTAGGTGAGGCAGGGGAGGCGCTGCAGACGTTACACAACGGGGAAATTCCTATCCTGTCTGTGGGTTGGCTGAAATTGAGATGGGAGGCAGATGGGAGCCACCGCTGTGCATTACGTCATCTGCTGCTCTTGCTACCTCTGAGCCAGTGTGATGCTTTTGCTGCAGAGCATCTTAAGGAAACAGTGCAGCTAACTCCTTTAGGTAGAAGCTGGTCTTCATTTGGGTAGCTTCTGATTCACCCGTGTTTAGCATCAGAGCGCGTGACTTGATGAACAGCTATGTGATTTAGCATGCAGGCTCCTAGAAAATTTAGCATCTGCCTCCAATATTCACCCACACCAAGAATGGGAAAAGGTATCTTAAATTGGCCCTTCATAGCCTTCAGCCTCCGGAAGGAAAAAAAGCCCTGCTCTGGAAACCAGTAAAAGTGAATGGAGCAAATAGCTCCCAAGCAGGACAGGCAAATCATTTGTTTGCATTAGGCAGTTAGAAACTATTCAACCACTGTTCAGGGTGGGATCTACAGGTAATGTTTTTAACCCCTTAACGGATAATGACGTGACAGCCGTTTTGGGGAAGATGTCTTCACAAGCAAGAAGAGTTTACAACAGGCGGTTTGGTCTTTTCCTTAAAGGAACACTAGTAGCACTGAGGGAAAAGTCCCAGAGTCCTTGAAGAGCCACAACCACTCCCAGACCACAGAAGTGGGTTTAGAGCTACACACGATGCAACATCATAGGTCTTTTGACTCTTCCTCCTCTCTTCCCCCACCCTCCTGGGTTTTAGATGATCCAACTGCTAAAATTGTAGTTTTTATGATGGGTTGGTTAAAAACTTAGCAATCTACCCAAGTTGGGAGGTTGCCCAGGGCCCCTGCAAACATAGGGGTCACATGCCAATCTATGTATGTTGTAACTTGCTGTCAATAGATACATACTATAGCAGGGGTGGGCAACTATGGCCCTCCAGATGTTCGTGGACTACAATTGGCTATTCTGGCAGGGGCTGATGTGAATTGTAGTCCACGAACATCTGGAGGGCCATAGTTGCCCACCCCTGCTATAGTATACTAAATTATAAATACTTGTTACTGGGAAATGCATATTTAGCATGTATTTTACTAAAGATTCTGCAAGTGGATGTTTGCATTTGATTCAGTACCAGTCACCTCTGCAACCACATGTGCATAGATGTGGACATGTTTCATGCACTGCTTTGCCCAGGGGGCTATAAAGGTGGTCCTGAATCGGCCTATGAACTTTGTTGCTCTGTACACATTTGCCGCCTGGCTTCTAGGCCAGCCCCACCAATGTGGCGGAGTGGTTATGAGCAGTGGCCTCTAATCTGGAGACCAAGGTTTGTTTCCCAGCTCCTCCACATGAAACCTGCTGTCACAGTTCTCTCAGATCTCTCTGAGCTCCATCTCCCTCACAAGGTGCCCATTGTGGGGAGAGGAAGGGAAGCAGTTCGTCAGTTGCTTTGAAACTCGTGGTTGAGAAAAGTGGGGTATAAATCCAAACTCCTCATTTTCCCAGTCCTGCTGTTGCCACCCTGTCCGTAGCAACTGACCTTGCCAGTTTTGAGGCATAGCTAGGTGGAGTTGCTAATATTATCTGCCCAGCAAGGAATTTATCTTCACGGTCAGAACAAATGGAAAAATACGAATCCATTTTTCATAAGTTTCCCTGCTTAGAGCAAGACCCATATACTGACTGCTTCAGTTAATTTCAAATGTACTTTGTGAACATCCTGGGAGTAATTAAAACAGTTCGGTTCACTTTCACAAGCTACTCTGTATCAAGTGTATTGCTCTTCCGTCAGGAAGCTTGGAGTGGCGAATGTGGTTCTTTACTCGCACAAAGACCCTGTGAGGTAGGTTAGACCAAGAGGGGTATGCTCTGGGATAGTACAGTCCCCCACCCCCAGAAGACATGGGCACCTCCACTATGCATTGTGGCTTTGGTGGGGCAAATAGCCTCAGGCCGCTCCCAATGAGATTGTGTCTCCTGGAGTAAATCTGCACCTAAGCGCTGTTTCACAGCGCAAGGAAGGTTTTCCCTAATCGCATTCCACCTATAATCTAGGGGGGAAGGTGACAGCTTTATCCGTCCCAGGGATTCCTCCCTCCCCCTCGCATGAGTTCACGTGAGCAGAGCGAGAAAGCGCTGATCCAAATCCACACCGTCCCGTGAGAACGTGGATCCGGGTCCTGAATGTATTACACATTCTCACCGCTCCCCCGGACCGTCCTTCTGCATCTCTCGGCTAGGTGTCTGCTCCTTCCTGTCCGCAGCTTGCTGCATTGCAACACGCCGCTGCCCACGTGCGCGATCTGTCTTGTCCCCCCGACCCCACAGCAAGCCCTGCCAGGAGCCATGATCGCCGCTTTCCATGCCAGAGTTGTGCACCACGGGGAGTGGGGGAGGTCGGGGCCCTTAGAGACCTGATTGGTGCAGCAAACGAAGAAAAGTATGCCCACGGTCCCAGCAATGCCAGTTTGCGGCACCCAAAGCCTCCACCCTCCCAATAAGCAGCCGGGAAAAGCCCCCAGCGGCAGAAACGCAGCCGGCGCCCTATGACTCATCCGGCTCCGTGGGCGGGCGGGGTCCTACAAGCTGGGGAGGGCTGGCCCTGCCCCGCCCGCGCCAGTGGAAATCTACAGCTCTCTCTCTCTCTTTTTTGCAAATGTTAACCTTCAGCCTGTTTTGCTTTTTGCTGCCGCAGTTCCCTGTTTGCAAGCGGTGCGGGGAAAGGGCACCACCCAGCGGCCAGTCGCGGCTGGTACACGCAAAACCCGTTTGCATGCCCTGATGGGGGAAAGCAGGCACACCTGAGGGGTTTCCTTCATTGCTGACGCCAGGCGTAGCTTCCGCCCGCTGGTGGAATCTTCCAAAGCCCCGCCCCACCAAACCTGGGGTGGTTTAATCCCACGGAGCGCAGTCTTTACTCGAAAGTGTCAAGGATTTCAGTGGTTTGGCTCCCAAGTAAGTGTGCAGCCTTAATAGGAAGACCTTACATAAGTGTTGCTTTTTTAAAATTCCTCTTTCTCACGCCTCCTCATCCATTCATTGAATAGAAAATTTTATCAGACCCAAAAATCCCAAATTGGGGTGTCAGGGGACGTTTGAGGACATACCCTAGTCTAAGGAACAACTGGCACCTGTATTCAGGTAGCAAAGTGATATGTTTCAGCTTTAAATACATTTAGGATTCATAAACTGCAGGGGGGACGTAATTCTTGAATTTTTAGTACTTGTCTGTTAGCCTATGGCCTTTGTCCTCATTTTGTGCAAAGCTGGAAAGTAAGAGCAGCTGGGCTTTTTCATCTCTATGCATTTTGTTGCATGTATGGGTTTTTTCATAGCTCTGTGAAGGGAGGGGGGCACCACCCAGAAAATTATTTTTAATGAATGAATGCAACATAAATCCTAGAGATATAAGTCCCCTTGCATCAACAACTCTGGATTGTAGTTGGGAGGGGGGGGGGCATTATTGATATATTTCCCAGTTATAAAGTCTACCTTGGGAAAGTGCATCAGCAGAGTCCTACGGAATTGGTTCTTTCTCATTCTGCTTCCTGCCTGCCCCCCTCCAGGCAGAAGCTTCAAGGAAGCCCGCAGGCAGAGCAGGAAGGAAACCGCCTTTCCCTTCTGTTTCCCCCGCCAGCAACAACTCCGAGCCGTAATAGCCCTGAGCTGAGAGATTCCTTCATCTCAGCCTGGCTAATGGCCACTGATAGATCTGTATTCTGAGAATTAATTTGACTGCCTAAAGTCGGTGGCCATCAGTCAATTCAGACTTATACAAATAAGCTCAGTAGAGACCCAAATTCCATGTCTTTCCCCCTTTGTTTCATATCCTTTCCTGCCCTTGACAATATCTCCCTCCATGACTCTGAACTCTCAATGCATTGATCAAGTCAGTTTCTTCACCTCCCTGCTATTTCTTCATTTAACTGATTCCTAGCAGTTCTCATCAGCAGAGGCCTCCTTGAGCATACGCAGTTCACAACATTTAGGCTCGCTTACAAAATCATATTTTCCCGCAAGCATTGTGTGCAGTGGTGGGATCCAAAAATTTTAGTAACAGGTTCTCATGGTGGTGGGATTCAAACTGTGGCGTAGCGCCAATGGGGCGGGGTGGGGCACGACGGGGGCGTGACCAGGCATTCTGGGGCGGGGCATTCCTGAGTAGGGCTGTGGCAAGGACGCAGCCGCTGCACCGGTCCTTGGGCGAGAAACAAATGCCTGCAGGCTGCTTCAAGTTCTGCGTGCTACTGCTGAGAGGAGGGGCATAACTAAGGCAAAAATCATGTGGCAAAATCACCAATTAGTAACCCCCCCTCGGCACACACAAATGATTAGTAACCTACTCTCGGGAACCTGCGAGAACCTGCTGGATCCCACCTCTGGTTGTATGTTGAGGCGCTCTGTGTTGCCTTTGGGTACACTGGCTTTGTTGCTTTTCTTATCTGAACAAAGGGCTGGCCGCTATTTGATCTGATAATACTCACCGTTTGTATGTTTATCGTTGCATTTGACTTGCTGATCCTTTTGAACACCTGAGCTGGGAGCGATCGAATGCTGCTGCACTTGTCTCAGCTTGGTCAGCTTCTTCCTGAGGAGCCTACATAAGTTGATCTGAGCTTCCCTAAGGAGGTGAATGATGCATACCTTACAAACAGTAAAAAAAAAATCCCTGTGGAGTTTTGCATTGCTTTGGCTGAAACTACTGCAGTGTAAATTAAATTAAGAGTGGAAAAGAACTGCAGGCAGACTGATGAAACTTGAACACAAACCAACGATGTGAGGATATTAAATTCTAGCAGTTTGCCACTCTATTGCCCAGAATTTAGCAGTGTCAAATGAATTTCCGTTTGGTCCCTCACCCACCCATCCCAACACCTTGTTTATTGTGCTGGTAATTTTCCAGAATCTTGCTTTGTTGGCTTTTCCGGTCTTTCTCTCTGCTTCTTTGCCTTTGTTTTTTTATTTCCGCAGATAATGTTCTTATCATCCATCATGAAGATTCAGGAAGAATGCATGCAGGCAAGGTGGAAAAATGTAGGTCCCAGTTGTTTGAATCAAGCTGAGGGTCAAACTGCCCTTTGAGGGTTGATCTATGATTGATTTCCTGATTCTTAAATTGAATGCGACTCTGAAGTGGGAAGACGGAAGGAAGGGAGTGTTTAACCTTTTGCATGAGCCATTTTCCCCATTAAATTGGGTTCCTCCAAACTTCCATGCCCCATGGTATTTTTGCCCTTGCAGGACAAACTCCAGCAAGAGTGCTTCACGCAGGAGTAAGCAAATTAGACCAGACTCAGTTTAGTAGTTAGTGGGCCACTGACCATCCTTAGGTATCTAATTACTGTTGTGAACTGTTTGCTAAGAAGTATAAACTAGAAATTCATACTTGGGATCATTATGGTCAATCATTACCATGAATAAAGAAAATAACTGAAATCAGAAACATAAATAACCTAATGATTGACATTAATGGTGTGTCTGTAATGCATCACAGTATAACAGGGGGGCATCTCACCCTGCTTCTCGCACTGGGAAGGAGGAAGCGTGAGGTAACTGTGGTTAGGGTGCTGGGCCAGGAGCTGGGATGCTCTGATTCAATGTCCTGCTCTGCCATAGAGGCTTGCTGGGTAATCTTGGGCCAGTTGTACATTCTCGGCCTAACCTACCTCACAGGGTTGTTGTAAGGAGAAAATGAAGAATGGTATAAGCTGCACTGGGGAGAAAGGTAGTGGAAATAAATCAATGGCTTACAGAGAAAATTTTTAAATCTATTCAGCCTTTGCCAGTTCCATGGCTTTGAACGACCTGGAAATTCCATGTTGGTGCATTCATTTTTTTAATAATCAGGAAAACAGTCACAGATGTTCCCAAGTACCTTGTACTTTGGTCCTTAGAGTATTAAATTCCTCTCTCATAAGTAGAGGGATATATGCAAAGGAATGCACAAGTACAGGCTATATTAATAAGTTTCTAAATCTTGGTTAAAACTGGTACATTTCTCCTTATGAGATGTTATGTTTCTTTGCCAACTGTACGACAAGCAGAAATCCAACAGTTGTAGCTTTTAAAGGCATAGAGATCTATTGAACCTTGCTAGAAACAAACTTAGAACAAGTTTGGATTTATGCTCTACCTTTCTCTCCTGTAAGGAGCCTCAAGGGAGCTTGCAAATTCATTTTCCATTCTTCTCCGCACAACAGACACCTTGTGAGGTAGGTGGGGCTGAGAGAGTTCTGAGAGAACTGTGACTGGTCCAAGGTCACCCAGCAGGAATGTAGGAGTGGGGACTCTGGAGACAAATCTGGTTCACCAGATAACACGTCACTGCTGAGGTGGAGGAGCAGAGAATCAAATCCAGTTCTCCAGATTAGAGTCCACCTGCTCTTAACGACCACAGGACGCTGGCTCTCAAAAGAGGCCATCTAGATTTTGTATCCTCCTTGCTGTGTATGGGTGGTGGGAGGAACTTCTTGTGGCTACACAAATCACACAGACCTGCTAATGCTAACAGAGCAGGAGGTCTATGGGGCTATCAAAAAGAGACTTTTTGACAGAGAGTTTCAACAGATGCTAGAGGAAGCTAATAAGCTTATAGGGGGCACGGAGAGCTGGTGGCAGCAGCTCTTTCTGTCACCTGGCACCCTCTTCTGGCCTATAATGGCCTTTAAATTTCACCAAACTCTTGATTGTGTTATAGTGTTTATAATCTATACGAGTATAGTGAGAGAGTAGTATAGTGGGAGTGTTGTAGTTTTTACTTGTTATAGACTGTAAATATTGGCTGTATTCTTGTATTGAGTTGTGGGTAGAAGCTATGGTTAGGTCAGCCCAGCCTGTCTGTAGTTTCTAGTTTTAGTTTAGGTTAGAAGCGTTTTATTGGCAGAGCTAGGGCCCACCTTCTGTGGGAAATTCTAGTTAGGCTCTGGGTGGAGAGGAGGTTGCTTGGGAGTCATGGGGGACACCCAAAATTGGGGCTAGGGGATCCCAGTGCTGATAGGGTGACGGGAGTAGATACTGCGGTAGGCGGGTGGCCATATGATAGAAGAGCGCCCATCGCAGATAATGGCACGGTTATGCTCGTTAAGCCTTCTGACCCTCCGACCTATCCCGAAGAGCGGCGGTGAGTTCCGGGATCAGGGGACACCCCTGCTTCGTCTTTGGGTGCTATTTAACGCCAGGTCCATTAATAATAAGACCAAAGTGCTCCAGGATTTTCTTGGAGCCCAGCAGGAATGGACCTGGCGTGCGTCACCGAGAAACCTGCGTACGCGAAGGCGAGACTGTTGCCTTGTCAGCGCAGGTCGCGCCACCAGGTTTTCAGCGTGCCTCCACCAATCCTGAACACAGGGCGGGGGAGGTGGAGTGGCTCTGTTCATCCCGTGAATCCTATCCCTTCCAGGGGCGGTCCCCGTCCGGAGATGGCATACGGCATGGAATGCGTCGGCTTCGAGTGGATTTGGCCGGAGGCTGGCGTTCTCCTGGTGTACGGTGCAGCCCTGGCGCACCGGGAGAGCGGACCCTGCCGCGGCTGCTGGAGGTGAGTGTCAGACTGGAAGCGTTGCGGTTCCCCAGACTTATTGTCTTGGGTGACTTCAAGCGTCCATGTCGACATTACCCCGCCCTCGTCTTCTGATGTCTACGGAGGGCTAGTGTCATCCATGGCGGCGGGCTAGGACCTCTCCTTAGTAGAATTCTGGCCCCCCCACTCAGCGAGGGCGGGCATGCAGCTGGATTTGGTCTTCTTGGTTGCGGGGGGTTTAATTTGAGTGGTATCCTCTATTGATAGAGGTGCCATGGTCCGACCATTACGCCCTGAGGGTCGGATGGACTTGCCGCTTGCACCCCTGTCTAAACGACGGGCTGATTTATGCCCACGCCAGCGGAGACTTATGGATCCACTTGGATTTCCCTGAATGCTCCTACGGGACCCTGTACCCGCCGGCACACTTTCGATGAGCAGGTGGAGGACTGGAGACTCCCGGCTCTCGATGCACCATCGATGCTGTTGCCCCCCGGCGTCCTCATACGCCCTCGTTCTCGGCAGCTCCGTGGTATACAGAGGAGTTGCGCCATATGAAACCCAGGTGCTTAGAGCGCCTGGAAGCGAATAATGGAGGAAATCATCGTGAAAGCGAGGAGCTCGCGCGAACATCTTATAGGACGTTTATATAGAAAGCCTATGAGATGCAAGCGGCGAAGGAAGGCGAAGGACTTTCTTCTCCTCCTCCCACCGCATCCGCTAGCTCTCGCCCGGCCACAATTATTTCGTATAGATTAGGACTTTAACCTCCCTATCAGAGAAGGTCGTCAAAAGATTCACAATGGTGAGTATTAAGCTGCTTGAGGCTTTTGGGCTTTGCGGATGGGTAAAAGGTGGCGTTAAGGCTCCGCCATGATCTTTCCCCCACGTTAGCTACAATTAGTGAACTGGAAGCTCCCTTGCGTCGCCTTCAGGCCCTTGTTTGGCCCCAGTTTTTCCCTGCTCTCTGGAAGCTGCTGTTGACAGGACCTTAGCTGCTGTTAAGACCAACTACCCCATGTCACTCTGGATCCGTTGCCCCTCACTGGCTTGTAAAAGCCTGCAAGGGGCGAGACTCTGACCCACATCTGTTGAGTATCATCAATGGCTCCCTCGGGCAAAGGAGTCTTCCCGGATGGGTTGGAAGGAGGCAGTGGGTCCACCCACTCTTAAAAGACCATACGTTAGATCCTAGGGATCTGGCCAATTACCGCCCCGTTTACCGAATCTTTCGTTTCTGGGAAGGTAATTGAAGAGTGAGTGTTGGAGCAGCTTCAAGGCTTTCTGGATGACACGCTTCGGCTTTCGACCCCTTCCAGTCCGGCTTCCCGTGCTGGGCATGGGGCGTGAGACTGTTCTGCGTCGCCGTCACGGATACCTCCGATATTCAGCTTGACCGAGCCGGATGCGGCGCTGCTGAGTACTGTAGTAGATCTTACCGCAGGCGTTTGATGCTTAATTGCGATCCGCGCACCTTTTGACCCACCGCCCTGGCGCGCCTCCGGGGTCGCGGGGACATTGTCCTTCAGGTGGATTGCCTCGTTTCTCCGGGAGATTTCGAAGTCAGCAAGTGGGGATCGGGGAGTTTGGCCTCCCGGAAGTGCCAGCGGATTGCGGGAGTACCCCAGGGGGCTTTACTATCCCGCTGCTATTTAATATCTACATGCGACCCCTATGCTCCAGCTGGTGCGGAGTTTTGGAGGCTGACTTGTCACCAATGCAGCTGATGACACGCAGCTCATTCTGTTGATGGAGGGGCGGTTCACCGCCCTCGCGGCTCTCCAGCACTGTTTTGGAAGCGGTTGCTGGTTGGTTCGCGGCAGAGCAGGTTAAAACTGAACCCATCGAAGGCCGGAGATCCCCTCTGGCTTGGCAGCGAGGGAGGCCGGAGTCTTTCCAGCACGCCGGTGTAGGAGGGTCATGGCCAAGCCGACCCCTCCGTCTGCGCGCCAGCCTGGGGGGTCCCACCTGGATTAAGTCTCTTTCAATGGAGACCCAGGTGGCCCTATATAACCAATTTGCTTTTCCCACCTCCGCCAGGAGCCCGACGGCTGGCTCCCTTTTCTCTCCCAAAGCGGACCCCTAGCCACTGTGATCCATTACAGCGGTCACCTCCAGAGTTGAAACCTATTTGCTTAACTGCGCTCTCACAGCGGGCGCTTCCCTTGCGTTTTGCTCCGGAGGACTAAAGCTGGTTCAACATGCAGCAGCGCGCTTACTCACAGGCAAGCGCGCCATTTCACGATCCATATTCCAGCCTTGCTTATTGCGCCATGGCTGCATTTGGCTCCCGGTGGAGTTCGGATCATCTTCAAAGGTATTGGTGTTGACCTTCAAGGCCTTACTGACCTGGGACCCTCGTACCTTGGGACCGCATCACCCAGCATTATGTCCCGGCACGGCCTCTTAGTTCTGTGGAGGCCAATTTGTGAAGTGGTCCCTGGCCCCTCAATGATGCGAAGCTGGCCTCCACACGGGCCCAGCCAGGGCCTTCACGGCTCCTGGCCCGGCCAAAGGTGGAACAGCCTTCCCTCCGGCTGTTCGGGCCCTGCTCTGGGACCCATACTTGCCAGATTCCGCATGGGGGCCTGTAAAGCGGAGATTGTTCCGCCCGGGCCTTTGGAGGGTCCAGCCGCTGAAATGGTGCCCCCTCCAGTTTGGCCCTTAGCTGATTCTACACCTGGGCCTTCCATCTAACATGGCTCGCCACCTCCCCCTCTCTTTTCCTGGGGAGAATTTTAAAATTGGGGTTGGCGGACGCCTCTTTTACTGCTATCGCTGTTTTAAAATGGTTTTAGTAATTTATTTATTTAACTGTATTTACATTTTTGTGTTGTACACCGCCCAGAGCCCTTCGGGGATGGGGCGGTTTAAAAGTTTAAATAATAAATAAATAAAATAAAAAATAAAACCTGTTCCCCGATCTCTCTGGGAATACCTGTGGATAGATTAATTGTAGCCCAGTACCTTTATCTCCTGGTTGAGGCCCGGTGGCGTAGAGCACTCACCTTAGCTAGGTGTAATGCCCTGCCTTCTTCCTTTAGCCTTGGACGCCACCTTGGAATCCCGCATAAAGAAAGGAAATGCCCGTGTGGCATGGGTTCTGTGGAAACAGTATCTCATATGCTGTTGAATTGTCCTTTTTATGAGATAGGTAGGAAGAAGCACATAATCCCCTTCCTGCTTGGAAGTGAAGGCAATACAGATAAACAGAAGGTTATATATCTTTTAAACAGCCACAACTACGAGCTGTTGGAAGCGGTGGCTAAATTTTTAAATGGTGTTATTTTAACTCGTCAGAAATTGTAAAGTTGTAAAGGCTGTTATTATCTTGCTAAGTTAATCTTAAACAATTTACATGCCATTAAAGGTTTTCGAAATCGAAATCACACAGACAGTCCTTTTATGGCATCTTCCTAGGGTCTTAGTGTATACCTGGTATAGTTGGGGATGTTCACAGGTGATTATGATGGGACATAATGGTCTCTTAGAAATGCAGGAGGTCTTTGATCTTGCCTTGGGGTTAATCTGCATATCATAATATGATTGGCTACAAAGCCAGCAGTACAAAGATTGCTGAGTGGGTAAGTGATGGACTCTTGTAAGGGTATATTGTTCATACATTTTAGCTATAATCCCTTCCTGAACTTGAGTGCACCTGATCCAGTTTCACAATTCTTTTCCGTCATAAACTCAAACCAGCTAAACCCACCAACTAACTCCTGTTAACCCAGTATTAATTGTCTCTTATTTATCATCCTGGTTCATTGCACTCTCCCAATGTTCTAGGATGAAGTAGGGTCGCCAGTTCTGGATTGGGAGATTCCTAAAGGAACCTAGGAAGATTGGGATTTGAAAAGAGAGGGACTTCAGTAGGATATAATGCAATAGGGTCCACTCTCAGCTGGGAGGGACACACTCCTCTGTTGCAAAGGCTAAGAAGAAAAGTCTTCCGATTGGCAGGCCTGCGCAAATGGAGCTACACTGGAGACCGAAGATGAACTTGATTGTTTCTGATACAAGCTCAGTTCCAGTAAGTCCACGTAGGCTAATCCTGGAGTTGTCAGTCGCCAGGTAGGGTCCTTTCCAGAAATTCATTTTGAAGTTGGAACAAGGCAATGTCCAAAAAACAAGTCAAAATACTCAAAGTGATCCCTTTACCAGAGCTGATGCTTTATCAGTGGGAAAATAGAAAGCCTTTTGAATTATGCAGAATGCTTCATCAGTGAATATGGACAGGCATGCCATTTTTATATTTGACAGTAGTCACAGAGGTTACTGGCTTTTATTGTATGTATGTGTTTTGCACAAAAGGTTAGGTGGCTAAAATAAATTGATTTATTAAAATTTATGTTCCACTGTATCCTGTGGGCTCAGAACAAGTAACAGTATTATCTAGAACAATAAACAGTAGTCTCAGGGTGTGGTTGGAGGCCACGTGATCCAGCAGCATTGTTAAATCTAAACTGTAAACATGCCTAGTTCTGGTCAGTGTTTGGATAAAACCTGCTGGGATTTCTGAATTAAGCCACTTTGAGTTCCATGGAGCAAAAAAGGTGAGATATATGTATATATTGTAATAAATGTTTTGCATAAAGTAAGCCTGAGGGTACCTTAAGTATTTTAATTAATGGTCATCCTGAAATGCTGGAGTGGATGGGATAAATACTTCTCTGAACGGGTAATCTGTTTTCTGTATTGTTCATAGTAGACAGCACATTGTTCACATTGCTCTCTATTTGTGTAATGTTAGTCCTGTTATTTTATTCACTGGCTGTGTTATGCTGTCTGAAGGCATTGGTTTGCAACCTTGAGTGATAGCAAGAAAGGCATACTGAAGCGTGAACTCAAATGGTCAGGCCAGAGTATCTCTTGTACTTTTTAGAGTGTTGCATTGAGGAGAGAAGAATTTCACCAGGCGAAATGACAGGCAGCCCATAGGAAAACAGAGCAAATCAGTGCCTGCTAAAATCCTAAACTGAAGCACTGGGTGATGAGGGGAGGAGAGGATTTCTCAGTGAATTGCCCAATTTGTAAATAAGGCAGTTCAGGAATTTCCTTACTTTCTTGAGCATGTATAATGGCGCCACTTGGTGGACACTTACCTAAATTTTCTCCCAGATGTTCATATCATTTAAACCAGGAGTCCCCAACCTTTTTGAGCCTGTGGGTATATTTGGAATTCTGACATGGCATGGTTGGCACAGCCACAAAATGGCTGCCACAGGAGGCGGAGCCAGCAACAAAATGGTTGCCACAGCTTAACTTCAGTATCACAGTATAGATCTTTATGCTTTGGTGGCAGCTGCTGCCAAAGCAACATTTTTAAAAAATATGCAAAGCCAATCAGAAGCTTTTCTGGGCAAAGCCTTGCCTGGCCACACCCACTCCTAGAAAAACTTGGTGAGGGTCAGAAAAGGTGTGGGCAGGCGCCATGTAGGAGCCCTTGTTGTGAACATGTGACTTTCCTGAAGTATAAGCCACAGGAGTGTCATACCATAAAGACCCTTTCCTCTTGCCTCAGCTCTTGTATCCAGGTCAGTGCTGCTGAAATAGTTGGGATTCTGAAAAGCTGGTTCGGCCCTATAAGGAGAAATCAAACAGGTGCAGCTTTCTGCATTGCAACAGTTTCCTCAATGGAAAAGGGCACCTGCTAACGTCACAGAATTCTTCTGGGAAGGAATTTAGAGTTGGCACCCCAATCTTTTAGCCAAACTCTTGAAACAGGAAGGGAAGTAAGAGAATGTGGATCCCTGCAGAACAATTATCTCTCTTTATTTAACCACCACTTCAACTGCATATCCATTTGACCTATAACATAAGCAGAACCTGCTAGATACGAGGTATGCGTAGTCTGGCATCCTGTTTCCACAGGGGCCAGCTGAATACCTCTAGGAAGCCCAGAAACAGCAGGAAAGTTACAGCCCCTTCCTTGTTGCCCCCAGTATACTGCCTCTGACTATGGAGGTTCTGTGTTCTCAGCATGGCTAAATAGTGTCCTGTAAAAGGAACAGAAACACCTGGGTAGTACAAGAATACAATGGTCAGTACTTAATTTAATATTTATTATGCCCCATTCTTCTTCCCAATGGGGACCCAAAACAGATTATGCCATCATTCTGCTGCAATTTTATCCTCCCAACAACAACCTTAAGAGGCAGAGGTCACCCATGGGGTTTCCGTGGAAGAGTAAAGGTTCAAACCTGGGACTCCCAAATCCTAGTCCTACACTCTAACCTTGCCTACATCAAAGGCAAGTCTAACTCCATTCTAGCTCCCACAGTTTCTATGAAGGTGAGTAGGAGAAAGTGCCGTCCTAACCCTGGTTGTCCCACAGGCTAGATCTCTCAAACTCACGGCCCTCCAGATGTTATGGACTACACAATTCCCATGTCCCCTGCTAGCATCATACTGGCAGGGGATGAGTAGGAACTGTAATGATCCATCTGGAGAGCCTAAAGTTTGACACCCTCTGATCTGAGGGATGGAATGTAGCTTGATAACCGACCTTTCATGAGTCCTGCTCATTTATTGGTGGGTGACATTCCATCCACTCCCCTGACCCAGGAGCAAGCCCAGATCTTTAAAATATTGTTGAGGTTTTTTCTCCTGAGACGGTTCTTGAAATTTCAAAAGAATCTATCCATTTTCTTGCAGTGTTCTGGGGGACTGACCTTTTATAATTTCTGGTGGCTTTTCTCTAAAGTCAGCCCTGGAGTCTTTGAAAAAATCTTCATCACTTTTCATCAGGGGTGTGTTCGGTAGGTCTTGAAAGATTAGTACCAGTTTTTCTTTCTGCTAATCCCTGGTTCTCTGTGGGTCTGCTCAATAACAAGAAGATCTTCACCAACTGGGATGTTTTTTTTTGGACTTTCAACAAATTCTTTTTTCAAAATCCAGTTCTCCTATTGTTTCCTGTTCACTTAGTTTCTTTTCTGCTGGTTTTTGCTTGGCAAAAGAAATCTAGTTGGGTCTAAGACTAAGTGGTTGTCCCTGTGTCTTGAACATTCATCTAAACTGTTCCATTGAATATAAGCAGGTTCAAAGCTAATTCCTGACTTATACTCTGCAGGTCTTTCTTTATCTGTTCTCTGATATTGGATTTTGATTGCTGAATTTCTTGTTTTAAGCTCTTAAAATTTTCCTCCGTGTTCTGTTCTGGTTGGCTTAATTGCAGGGAAATTGACTGAAGCTGTTTAATTATCCCCATTCCAGTAGGTGGCAGCAACGTATCAGAGTAAACAGAATTTTTCGATCCGGACGAATAAAAATCAGTTTCCCTGGAGGACTCTATGGTACTGTACCCCACTGAGGTCCCTGTTCTTCCCAGGATCCATCCTCAAATCTGCAGGAGTTTTCCAACCTGAAACTGGCAAGCCTTCCCTCTGCCCTTCCTCTTGCCATGTTTAGGAGGGACCTGCCAACCCTAGACTGATTGTATGCTCCATGCTTAGCCCCAACCTGTAGCCCCAACTGTCCAATTGCCCTCCTGCCCTAGACCTCTTTGCTCCCATGAAAAATCCAGGAGATAGCAAGCAGCATGGAAGTCCAGAGCCGGCCTCAAAGTTTCTTTGGGTAGCACTTTGAAACTGGAGGTTGCTTTCTATACAGTACGGCGAGATGAATCCCAGGAGCCTGGATTCAGCCCCTTCCCCATTTCCTCCTTCAGCGAATGCCTCGGATGGAAGGTCACAGGCCTGCCGAGAGCTCTGGGCTATTTCTGGCCTCCACGCGAGGGGAACCTCTCCCAGTTGCTATTTTTTGCTTGTAGGACATAGCCTGGAGAGATAGCCTGACTGGCTGCCTGCAGTTGTCTTTCCACTCCAAAGTGGACTCTGATTGACCAGAAGGTTTAAAGGGGGAGGGGAGAGTCATATAAATAGTGGGAGCACATCCATCCTGGGAATTATTTGAATTGCTCAGAACCCAGGAGCTGGGAGTTTCTCCTTCCTGCATCCGGCGTGCACAGCCCTTTTGCTGAATACATGCTTTCCACTTGAGCCATGCCGACCCACCGCCTAAGTGATGATAGAAGCACGGCGAGAGCACCTGGAACCAGGAGAACCGTTTCTGTGGCTGGTTCGATGCCGAACTGAGCGAGAAAGGGAGAGATGAAGCCAAGCGCGGGGCCCAGGCTGTCAAAGATGCTGGCTACGAGTTTGACATTTGCTATACCTCTGTGTTGAAGAGGGCAATCCGCACTCTCTGGTATATCCTGGATGGCATTGACCAGATGTGGCTGCCAGTGGTGCGCACCTGGCGCCTGAATGAGCGCCACTACGGGGGCCTGACGGGCCTCAACAAGGCCGAGACTGCAGCCAAGCACGGCGAGGAGCAGGTCAAGATCTGGAGACGCTCCTATGACATCCCCCCACCCCCGATGGATGAAAAGCATCCTTATTATCAGGTTATCAGCAAGGTGAGTGCTGCCATAACCCTACAAGGGAAGTGGTCCCCCAGAGAGGAACCTTGGACATTCAGCAGACTCCAGAATGTAGTCACAAAATATGCTGAATATGTCTGAATAGGATTTTCAGGTGCAGGTATGTTTAAAATCGAGGGGAAAGTGATCAAAATGGAGATGGTATATTTATTGATTTAGATATTTATATCCTTAGTTTCTCCTTTGGGGAACCTAAAAGGGTCTTTTGTTGTTCTCCCTTCCTCTGTTTTATCCTCACAACAACAACCCAGTGAGGTAGGTTAGGCCGAGAGTGTTGACTGGCCCAGCCCCAGACCTGATGAACTTTCATTACAGAGAAGGTAGATAACCCTTAGTCTCCCAAATACTAGAATGGTACTGTAACCACTCCAGTGTGCTGGCATTCTGCAATATTTCAAGGGCAATGGGAGTGGTAACGAAAGCTCAACTTTGACTGAGCCCCTAAAATGAATTTTGGAGTGGCTTTCTCATTCACCAGATGCAAAGGGGAAAATCGGCCTTGAATTACTTGGTGGTTCTTAACTCCTTGGTGATAATCCACAGTCAGTAGTGCCAAAACTGTCAAACATCTGGTTGGTGGGGCGTTTTCAATCATTTATTCATTTATTTAGAAAAATATATATGCTGCCTCTCTAGTGACCTCCTCAAGGTGGTTTCTTTATCTTTCTTGCATGCTGTGGATTGATTCCCCCAAGAGAGCAGCAAGTAGCCAGAAAGCATATTTTGGGAAAGAGCCCATTTGTGGAATGAGTTTGGCATAAAACGTTAAGAGCCAGAGGCTTTTCCTGCTTGCATTATGGGATCCATGGAATCTTGTTTAGGGAGTGAAGACGTATCTGTGCTGGGAGAGTCAGCGCAGTGTAGTGGTTAAGAGCAGGTGGATTCTAATCTGGAGTTTGATTCCCCACTCCTCCATCTGAGTGGCAGAAGCTTATCTGGTTAACCAGATGTGTTTCCGCACTCCTACATTCCTACTGGGTGACCTTGGGCTAGTCCAAGGGTCTGCAACCTGCGGCTCTCCAGACGTTAATGGACTACAATTCCCATCAGCCCTGGCTAGCAGGGGCTGATGGGAACTCCACGAATATCTGGAGATGTTCATGAACATCTGGAGAGCCACAGTTGCAGACCCATGGACTAGTCACAGTTCTTCTAAACTCTCTCAGCCCCACCTGCCTCACAAGGTGTCTGTTGTGGGGAGAGGAAGGGAAAGGAGCTTGTAAGCCACCTTGAGTCTCCTTACAGGAGAGAAAGGTGGGGTATAAATCCAAACTCTTCTTCTTGTTCTTGTTCAGGGAGTGAAGACTTGTCTGTGCCCCTTACCTTGTGTGCTCTCCACTCCCTCCCAGTCTGTCCTGTCCCCAGCGAGACATGCTAGTATAATCCCCTTCCTTTCATGTTGCAAAATACCCTTTAACCTACATTTTCTTTTCTGCTTGCCCCACAGTTCATCTGTTGGTTGCATGCACACCAAGGCAGCATTAAGCTCCTTTAACTCTGCAGATGTTAATTCTCTAAGAATCAGGTGGCACGCCAGGATCTCCTTTGGAAACCACCAGTTATGAATTTGAGAGGCTGTTGGGCCTTGGCTCCAAGAAGAGCATTGCTGTGTGCTGTTTTTCCCCCCACTCTCATATGACAACTGCAAGGATCTCATCAGTGGCTTTTCCCTTGTTAACAAAGACCGTTCTGGTTTATAAACATAATGGTGAGTGAGGAATCTGCAGATCTCTTGACCGGCCCAGTGATGAATGCAGAGAACTGCAGTTTGCTGCATGGCCTCTGTTACAGTGGGGAGAGACTGCCCCCAACTAAGCAATCAAGTTCAGTATTACTGCTCTTCTGATTCCTTAGATTTTGGATTGGTTGAGAAGGGTGTGGGACAGCTGAGATTGACCAGAGGGTCAGAGCCTACAGACTGTAGCTATTGTGTGGCTTATAGTCACCTGACTTCACCTGGAGAGGGAGTGTTTGAGCTTGGGGTGGGGAACTACACAAGTAATCCCCTTGTTTCCAATATTGGTAAGATCTCGCCCTTGACTGTGCGTTGTGACTTTCAAACATCAGGAACACGTTTAGTCTCTTCCTCTTCCTGCAATGATTACTGTCTGGTTGGCTGATCCCAAACTATGAAGCCCACCCCTCTTTCTAGGTATAACCTTTTGTCCCTTTGTTATGCTCTCCAGGAAAGGCGCTATGCAGGTCTGAAGGCTGGGGAGCTGCCCTCTTGTGAGAGCCTCAAAGACACCATTGCCCGTGCCCTGCCCTTCTGGAATGATGAGATCGCGCCCCAGATCAAAGCTGGCAAGAGGGTACTTATTGCTGCTCACGGCAACAGCCTTCGGGGGATTGTCAAGCACTTGGAAGGTAAAGACTGCCTTGCTGTTCCTTCCCAGTCATTCCATTCCTTGGTAGTTCTGTTGTGTTTCCCCACCTGCCTTAAAGCTGTACAATGCACATTGTCCAGTTCAGCGAGAAAAGTTTCTAAGCATATGGGGTGTAGCTGCTACTTTTGTGGATCCTGCAACTGCAGCTCATGAAGGCAGAAACTGGAAAAGCAGTCCAAGTCCATGTTCCTGAAAATCTCAGCTATCCTTCTTGAAAAAGCTCTCCTGCCCATAAGGGTTGTGAAAATAAGCTCCCTGATGAAATCTCAGGATCCCAATAGGCTTCTAAGCAGGATTTCTGGTAGTTGGGGCTGCAGAGACCTATCCTGCAAATTTTCTGTATAAACAAAAGCAGAATAAATTGTTCAAAACAAGCAGATATACACATATTCAGTAAATGTAAATAATGCACAGAATATGTATGTGTGTATATATACGCACACACATATACACACACAGAGTGTACACACACAAATGCATACACGCACAGTATACACACACACACACGTGTACACAATCCTTCTTTCTGTGGCAGTTGCAATCTAAACTTGAGAACAGAACTAGTTCAATAATGCAACCAATAGGGATGTAGAATGTGTTGCTAAGGTTGTCTAGTGCACAGGTGCCTCTCATTTCCCACAGCCTGCTTATGTCATAGTTGGTTCTTTTAGCTCCATACAATAATCTTGCAGGGATGCTCATGGAAACAGGGTGCCTCTGAGACCAGGGTACCAGAGTGGACAGCTGGACTGTGGCCACAATGGTGAACTATATCACTTTCAAGTGACCTTTAGCTGGGCAGAGTGCCAGGCCTGTGGCTTCCCAGCTATGCTCCCAACCTACTTCCCACTCAAATCTCAATGGCTTTTGCTTGCTTCTTGAAAAAAACCAAACCAACCTTTCTGCAGAATTTCCTGAGAAAGTATAGTTGAAAAGCATGGGGCATCCTTGCAGTATGGAGCGATCAGTTAGAGGAATGTTGTAGTAAATCTTTGATGTGATTATTATATCACTCTTATCATAAATGCAGAGTTTGCACAAATAAAGAGACAGAGTCAGTTGCTTTAAGCTTAACAAAGTTTACCAACTATAAAAAGTAGGGAAGGGTAAACTTGGATGTCAAACAAGAAAATATCTTTCTAACTGGCTAGCTCCATTAACTAACTTCCTCTTGGCTATCACATGGCTAATAAACTACTAGAGAGCATGTGCAGAGAGAGGGAACAAAGAACATGTGGGCCAGCATGTACATCATGCCGGCCTGCTTGACCAATAGGGGTCAATTACCTGGTCACTGACTTCTGACCTAATTAGCATGCACAGTGTTAACACTTTCATTACTGAACTGTAGGGCTTGCACTTGCAAAATGCCAACAAACATCCACCATCTCAAAAGCATCCAGATTTCTTGGATATATATGTGAGTGGCTGGGGCTAGGAATGTTATGTGGAGTAGATTCCAGGAAGAGCATGCTTCTGATCTCCTAAAAAAGGTTTCCAGGTGCCCCCTAGACTAGAGATTCCTCTGTATCTTTCAATCTGTTGCTTAATCGGAGCTCTCTGTTCTTTCCTCTGCCTGGTCCTTGACTGGTGTGTGGAATACTGTGAGTCTTGCTCCAGGTTCCATCCTGGCAACTCTTGAAGTTGTTCCTTGACATTAGTGGGTGGTGACATCCTAAGTGTTGTCTGAGTTGTGTTCAGAAGGGCTGCTTGAGGGCATATTATCATTGCTTCTTTTAGGTGGAAGAGATACCCAACTTGGAACTGTTGGGACCGGTTTATCTGTGTGCTAACCAGCTGTTGCCGTGGTCTGGACAGAGTATCTTCCTTCTCATGCACCAATGTGTGGGTTTGCAGCCCTCTACAATCTTTCCTTGATTTGCTTTATTATCCTAGATTTGTGACATGATGAGCCAGGGGTAGTGGGATCAGGAAGACATTTTTGCCTATATGAGACTTGGTAGAGATATCTGTGTGGGTGCTTGAAATGTTTGGGTTTATTGGAATGTGGTTGTTGATATTCCATCTTTCTGATCCAAAGAATGCCAAAGGCATTCCCAACCAAAAGTACGAATTCTTATTAAAAACCAGTCTGTTAAATGAATGAATGTCTTAAAAAAAACCATGTGTGTATTTAAAAACACACTCACAAAACACCAAAAAAGCACTCTCAAATCAAGCTGAAGCAAGTAGTATTTCACAGGAACTCATTTGTGGAACTCACTGATACTAGATGTGATCATCACCTCTGGCTTAGAGGGACTTAAATGTGAGTTGGTAGATCTATGTAGGTTAGGTCTGTAATTGGCTTTTAGCCATGATAGCCAAATAGGACCTCTGGGTTTAGAGGCAGGTGACTTGGCTTTGGCTGTCATCTTACTAGTGGCATTTGAATAGCTGCTGTTGCTCTCTGAACCAGCTCTCTGAACCAGTGTTGGGATTCCATGGGACAGTTAGTGGCGCACTGCTGAGCGAACAGCTCTGTTTTGTCACGATTGATGTCCGTTTTGTGCTTCTAAAACACAACCTTTGCCTTTGTGTCTACGTTCAGTGTGTTCTCTTTGCTAGAATTACCAACCTCCTTGCAGGGCCTGGAGATCTCCCAGAATTTTAACTGATCTCTGGATGAGAGAGATCAATTCCTTGAGAGAAAATGGCTGCTGTGGAGGGCAGACTCTATAGCCGTTGTGGCGAACCTTTGGCACTCCAGATGTTATGGACTACAATTTCCATCAGCCCCTGCCAGCACGATCAATTGGCCATGCTGGCAGGGGCCGATGGGAATTGTAGTCCATAACATCTGGAGTGCCAAAGGTTCGCCACCACTGCCTATAGCATTATAGCTGAGGTCACTCTATACCCCAACCCCAACTTCCCCAGGCTCCATCTCCCAAACTCCAGGAATTTTCCGATCCAGAGTTGGCAACCCTATGACTTCTGCATCACTGGTGCTTCATAGCAGAATTGGGCATACCTCTTTTGCTCCAAGTTGAACCCAGCGTGCTTCCCAGTATATCACATCAAGGAGTTCGACTGGTTGGGCATATTTGGCTTTAGATTTTCAGCACAGTGGGCCCTGGTTTTCTTGTAGTCAAACCTGACCCCTCAGACGCTTGATACAAGAGCTGGGTGCTCTGCAGGCTGCAGAAGGTTGTGTTACTATTTCCAGTCTGGAGTCGCATTTCAAGACTTGACAGGTCTCTTTCCCATGCTTGGCTACCCGGCAGTTTGCCTGTAGCCTGCTGTCTATTCCAGGTTTCTGTTTCTTTTTGGCCTCTATGAATGGAGCCCTGGCCCGAAAGGTCATGGGCATTCCAAGGAGATCTCTCACAACTCAAGAGAAAGAGAGGACCGTACATTATACAAATAGAGCAATCAGAAGCCTATGGCCTCAGAGCTTCCACAGTGCCCTCCACTGGTTGTTGCTGAGACTCCATTAGAGTTACTAGATTCTGCTTCATTTATCTGTGCCATTGCTATACTTGCAGTGAGCAGAACTTGTGTGCTGTCTTTCAGACCTGACAGTAAGTATTGTTCATTTTGAAAAGATGGATCTCCAGGTAGGAATCTGTAGCTGCCTTGGTAGGTGGTTCTTGCTAGTGTGGTATAGTGGTTAGGAGCATCAGTCTCTAATCTGGAGAACTGGGTTTGATTCCTCACTCCTCCACATGAAGCCTGCTGGGTGACCTTGGGCTAGTCATAGTTCTCTCCGAACTCTCTCAGCCCCACCTACCTCACAAGTTGTCTGTTGTGGGAGGGAAGATGATTGTAAACCACTTTGTAGGGATTCTCCTGGCAGTAGGTAAAAGAGGTATGTAAAACCAACTCTTCTTCAAGTTAGTTTCTTGCAGGGTTTAAGTTCTCTATATTTCAAACATGATCATTAAAAGGAAAAATACTTACTATATTTCTTCTCCTATATGGTTATTCATTTAATATTTTCCCTCTGAACCTTCCTCTGGTTTAATTTGATTATTTCATGTAAAGAGTAATTCATGTGTAAGCATACATATCATTTTTAAAAGGAACAAAGCATGGTGAGTTCACTGGCACAAAATTTTACACTTGGTGTACTATTTACGCTTCGTACGCAAAACCTATTTCATCAAAAGCACAGTGGTGTAAATCCATCAGACCTGATTTATATACACAGCGGAATGTTACAAAAGAGGGCCAGTCTGTTAAGCTCGTGTCCAAAGAGGAAAACAGCCTACCAAAGCAGGAGGCACGAGGGAGACGCTTTCAGCTGCTGTTAGATAGTCAAAATGTAAAATCCAGAGTCGAATGAAGTGAGATAAACAGATACAATAGCAAGGTTCAGAGGTATGGCTGACATTAACATCTGTGGGATGGAGAAGGGTAAGAGATAGGCGAGGCAGCCCGCGTCTCTGCTAAGATCCAGCTGAAAGATAACTTTAAGTCTATCGATGAATGTTTCTCGTTGCATTTTCCTTTGAAGTTCTTGTGCTGGAGAACGTATTGCATGCCTGGGAGATAGTAAAAATGCAAACAAATAGACATAGCTCTCATTGATTCGTAGAGAAGTACACTTCTCACAGAATGGGCTGGATTCAAGACAGCTTATAGTACAAGAACGATTTTGTCCTTAAGCAATAGCAAGAGCTATGGCAATGAGGCAGGTCTTCACCATGGATGGCACCAATATACAGAACAGAAGTCATGGATGTAGCTATATAGCTACGAAAATTCTTGAGTGAAGAAGGGTGTTATTAATAGAGCCTATAAGAGCATCAGCAAACTTGGAATTTGGAGTTGAGTAGGCCAAGCAGCCTTCTTCTTTCCTAGGAAGTGGTGCAGTCCCTGAGCTTTTAAATGTCGGCGACCAGATGGGAGCCAATGGCACTTCACCCAGAGTTCCACCACCTTCCTTCAGAGCAATTTGTGAAGCCTCCAGTCTGCCATGAAAGTTTGCTGGGTGACCTTAGTCCAGTTATTCTCTTCCAGCCTCACCTATCTCACAGGGCAATGGTTACAAGGATAAAATGGAGGAGAAGACCATACTGTTGTAAACCTCTTTGAGTCCCCAGTGGGGAGAAAAGTAGACTATAAATATCTAAAGCAAATGAATAACTTCAGGCATTTTAGAGCCAGGCATGGATTGCCAATCACCGAGCTTTTGATGGCCAACAGAGAGGATGCCATTGCAGAACCCTGTCTGACCTGCTCATTTTCCCCACCCAGGGATGACCGACGCAGCCATCATGGAGCTCAACCTCCCAACTGGGATTCCCATTGTGTATGAGTTGATGGACAAAGCCAGCCTGAGTTTCCATCAAAGAACCTATGCAATTCCTGGATTACTAAGAGACTGCGGGCGGAAGGCCATGGAGGCCGTAATGGCGCTCCAAGGGCAAGGAATCCAAGAAATGAGGGAAGAACAATGAGTGAAATAAACACATGGGGAAAAAACTTGGAGTGAGTGACCTCTGTTTGTTGGGACTTCTTTCCTGCAAGGCAGTAGTGGGCAGAGGGAGGGGAAAATCACATTGGGAAATGGATCTTCATTCACATCTTCTGCTAGTTGGATCTTGAAAAATATATGTTGCCTGTGGTTTGGTAAATACAGCACACAATAAGATCTTTGACTTTTAGAAAAGAACATAAGAACATAAGAACAAGCCAGCTGGATCAGACCAGAGTCCATCTAGTCCAGCTCTCTGCTACTCGCAGTGGCCCACCAGGTGCCTTTTGGGAGCTCACATGCAGGATGTGAAAGCAATGGCCCTACTGCAGCTGTTGCCCGGTTAGCACCTGGTCTGTTAAAGGCATTTGCAATCTCAGATCGTTAGTGATCAAGATTGGCTGCCATAGATCGACTTTTCTCCTCCATAAGGTAATCTGCTCCAAGCCCCTTTAAAGCTATCCAGGTTAGTGGCCGCTACAATTCCTCCTGTGGCAGCATATTGCAACACCAATCCACACGCTATGCGAAGAAGTGTTTCCTTTATTGAGTCCTGTAATTTTTTCCCCTCTAGCATTTCTTGCAATGAATGCCCCCTGGTTCTAGTATTGTGAGAAAGAGAGAAAAATTTCTCTCTGTCAACATTTTCTACCCCATGCATAATTTTGTAGACTTCAATCATATCCCCCCTCAGACGTCTCCTCTCCAAACTAAAGAGTCCCAATGATGATCAAAGACATATTGAAGAATACTTTCTAAAAACCTTGACAAGGACTCACTGCTGTTCTTGGTAAACAGAGATACTTGGTAAACAGAGATACAGCATTCAGGATGTCTTGAAAATGCAATTGCTAATGAATTTGCCGCGGACTCCAGATGGCCATACAGCTAGCTTATTCTCGTCAGCAAGTCAGCTCCCAGAGCCAAACATCGTCAGTCCTGGTTAGTGTCGGACGTATATGGGAGACAGTGTGATGAACCTGTGTTCCTCTCTTACAGTGAAACCCTCATAAAGTCATTGTCCTGAAACTTGACAGCACTTTCCACCACCAATGTGTATCATACAATACATTGAACACCATTTAAGATGTCCATGCATGATATTGTTAGCCTCTCATTTCCCAGTTTTTAAAACTAATTGAAATATTGTGGAGCACAGTTGGCAAAGGGGGAATAGGGGGTATAATTTAGGCTGTCTTGATTACAGACACGAGGCAAATTTATTTTAAAATGTACGTGCTGTATTTCAACCTTACTTAGGTCCCCAAGGCAGTGAAATAATATTGAAACTACAGATATATACAACCTATTTAAACAGTTCATAAAACAAACACAGGGACAAATAGTTCATTAGATCAACGAAACTCACACTCTCATGGTCAATCACCTGTAACTGACCTGGGACTGGAGAAGTTCTCTAGATTTGCTCATTTCATTTCCTTCCCTGTTTCCTGCTGGCCCTTTGCTGCCACAACTTTGTAGCACATACCATCCTGAGCCACACAGGCTGCGAAAGTGCTAGTGAGGCAGGAGAAGTGTCAAGCTCCTGTTGGAACCCCTCAGATTAGGGGAGCACTGCAATAACAGAAGCTACCGTTCCCCGGGTCCCAGAACATCTCAGCCCAACAATATCAATGTTTCCCAGCTCCCAGGGTGCAAATTACCACCATGAACTTTGTCTCTTATATTTTTCCCCACCCCTGTTTCCCATGGAAGCACTCTGGAGTGAGAGGAAAGCAAACTGTACTACCATTCTAATTGCAGGGGAGCAGAAGTGCCAATCCATTGAATAACACCTAATTTCCAAAATAGGTGTGGGGGTTTTTTTTGTTTTTCCCCAGTTTTTCAGCAAATATAAGGAGGGGGGAGTTACCCAGGGGGCCACTGTCTGCTGCTTCTGTTCAACAAAGCCCAAGAGATGTGCACTCAAAGGACACTTGTATCTCTGAGATTTCAGTACGCCAGAAATGTAATCTTGACTGACGGCCATTTCAGAGGGTAGTCACTTTGTTTTCAGTCTTGGTTTTCTTGTCTTTAAATTAGTTGACAATAATGTTTTCCACGCCTGGGTTGTTTGTGTGTAGTGAATAGAAATGCATTAATCTGAACGCATTAGCTTTTCTGAGTCACTGGCACAAATTGTGGTGACAGATGCCTTAAAAAATGTTATGTGGAAATGAATAATCTTAGAATTTGGGTGGCATTTTACTATGGCAGCTACAAGGTCATGCTGTGTACACCCTGCTAAGCTTAAAAGAAGAACATTCCTCAGTAACTGAGGAACCTGACTTTATGCATATAAATGTGGGCTCTTAATTCTACCTCAGAGTTTATCCATATAATTATGGCACTTGTAGCTGTTTTCTGATTCCCTCACAGGCACTCTCCCTTCACCCCAATCAAAGCAAGCATAGCAGTGGACTATACATAATATTCCAACACAGCATGAGGGCATTTTCACAAATGATGCTGAAATTGCCCTTGCAATATATACCATTATGTGCTAGTATCTGCAGAAAAAGCCCGGGCCCAGTGTGAAGGGGCAGTGGAAACAGCCTGAGCCCTGAGGGAGAAGAACCTGTCATTCATCCTGAGACAAATTCAACTGTGGACTGTAGATCAGAGGACATCTACCTGCGTACACTTTCCCTTCCATCCTCCTCCAAGGAGTTCAGGACGGTATACATGGTTCTCCCTTCCTCCATTTTATATAGTGAAGTAGGTGATGCTGAAATTAACTGCCCAAATACATCCAGTGAGTTTCTTAGCTGAAGCCCTTTCCGCACGGGCCATTTTTCCCAGCAGGTAGCTGGGATAAACAGCCCAGGGCAGCAGCCCGTGAGGCTATAGCGGGTTGCTGCCACAGCGTCACATGGAGCTGTGGCTAGCACCTGTGCCCCACCTCCCCACATCCCAGGACACTCTCCAAACCCACAATGCAATGCAGGCACAGTGGGGGGGGGAGACACACACACCGTCAACTTGCTTCCCCACCGGGGCAGTTTGCTTGGCCCCAGCGCCATATTTATTTATTTATTTTTATTTATTTATTTATTAGTTCCACTTTTATACCGCCCTCCCCCCAAAGGAGGCCTTTCAGAGTGCTTTGCTTACATCTAATAAAAGCGGATAACAAAATAAAAATACTAAAATTCATATCAGTGCCAGTTAAAGTACGCTCTAATTCATAGTCAGTTAAAGGCAGATGTATGCGTTTAGCCATTAACTCCCTCCAACTCCCCGAGAGGAGGAACAAAGCGGATCTTAGTTGTTAATAGGGCACTCTATCAGCATCCGGCCTCCCCAAAGGCCAGTTCTTAATAAATTCCCAGTCTCTACAGGTCTCTTGCAAGGAACTCATGCTTAGGTCCCACTTGAGTCCAGGACAGCTGGAGGAAGAGCATTCCACCAGGCAGGTGTCAGCCAGGGCGTGAAAGCCCTGGCCCTGGTGGAGAACCGTAACCAGCATCATCATAGAAGTGAGGATCTCGAAGTGAAATTGGCCTCTGCACCCGAAGGCATGAGAACCTACGATGTGTACATATTTGAAGATATCCCACTTTGGGGGTTTTAAAGCGGGATCAAACCGTGCAAAGTTTCTGCCCAACCTGGGTTTAATCCCACCCTGGGATAATTGGCCCATGCGGAAAGGGCCAGAGAGAAGATTTTCAGTCCTAACCCAACATTCTGAGCACTAAAACCACATTTACTAACATGACTAGGCCTGGTCTGCTAAGAAGGAACGTACATTTTGAGGGATATAATGAGCATTATAAGTGTGAGGATTTTGGAAGTGAAGGACTTTGTCTCTTAACCTCTGACTTCAGAGAGGGACGTAACTGTAGAGTCAGAGAGATAGAGAGGTCAAGGCACTGGGCATTCCTTTCCTACTTCTCTGACCCTATCCCTTTGATGTATTAATTGCTACTCTCAAGGAAACTTCCTTCCAGCTTCTTCTCACACATCCACTCACAGACACTCACAGACACTCTTTTCTTGCAACCAGGAGGACAGAATGCAGGTCCTGAATCTCCCTCCATCCTTGTTAGACTATATTAGGGAACTATGTTTACCCTATCCTATCCAGAAAGAGAGTTCCCTCAATAAATGAAGCATACTAGTTTGAATAGATAAAAAGGCTCTGACTAATCTTGTTCCTGGAATACACAGGGATTGGGTGGGCAAAATAGATTGCTACTCAGAGAAACTTCCTCCCTGCTGCTTCTCACACCTTACTGGTAAATGTCAGGATTTCCTGGTAAGTGTTATATCTTCACTCACACACACCTCTTCTCCATCTTGCAAACAGAAAGGCCTGTATCTCCCTCCATCCTAATTAGTTAGATTACATTAAGAAACTATGTTTACTCTATCCTATCCAGAAATGGAGTTCCTACAATAAATGAAGCATATTTATTCAAATAGATTAAAAGGCTATAAGTAATTTTGTCCCTGGCACACACAGAGATTGGATGAGCATGGACTTTGCGGCACACAATAGCCTGTTGCACTTTGTTAAATTACCAGATCCAGAATCTAATGGGCTGGGGACCCCAGATTCTGAATATACCAATAGATAGAGGATATGCCCCAGATGTGGAAGATGAGGAGGGACATTTATCTAGTTAATGTATTTATTGTTCCTTTTGTCTCTTTCTCCATTGCTGACCCTTTAGGTTGTGACTACTCTTTCTGCTTTCTCAGTTTTGTTACCATATATTTTCCTGCATACAGAGGCATAGCAAGGGAGAAATGTGGACCGGTGCATCCTTCGCCTTGCCCCAAACGCCCCCACCCAGAACGCCCCCGGAACACCCTCCCCACACACCCACAGGGGTGCGCACCTGGGGCGTCATGCACTCCCCTTCTCCCTTGAAGCTACACCTCTGCCTGCATATTTAACAGGGGAGAAAGTAATTATCATGAAGAGGAGGCCATGCAGAAAGGTACATAACTAGCAAGTAATTTTAGTGTATTGTCGAAGGCTTTCACGGCCGGAATCACTGGGGTGCTGTATGGTTTCCGGGCTGTACGGCCGTGTTCTAGCAGCATTCTCTCCTGACGTTTCGCCTGCATCTGTGGCTGGCATCAGATCCTCTGAAGATGCCAGCCACAGATGCAGGCAAGCATCAGAAGAATGCTGCTAGAGCTATGGCCGTATACAACCCGAAGTAACTCACACAGCTCCCCAATTTTAGTGTAACTGAAAATGCCCATCAAAAGAGAATCTTGAACTGAATTGGCTGCCAACAAGACTAGAACTGGAAAGTGAAATTGCTGTTGCTACGGACTGAAATCCAGCGCTTCCAAGTTTGACAGAGTGGGAGGATGAATATTTTACAATTCCCCTCCTCCAGGGTGTATCTACAGAAAATGGTGCCAGGGCAAGCAGTGAAAATTCACCCTTTCTCCCCAATATCCAACATTCAGTCCTCCAGTCCTCCATTGTATACTTACAACAATGCTGTAAAATAGCTTTCTGTATATTTCCAAGCATCTTGAAGGAGCCTAGAAATATTTTCCTGCAGCTTCACAGCATCAGAAAACAGTATTTAATTCCTGTTGTGGTGTTTGGCACTCCAGACAGGCCCTAATAACTCCGTGGGTGCCTATAAAGCTCGGGGCTGTGCTGTAGACTTACCACTTGTGTTCCTTTTGATCTCTTCCGCCTCTTCTTTGCCTTCCTTTGATTATTGTTTTATTTTCCACTCTCTGCTGTAAAAATGTGCACTTGCTGTCCTTTTCCTTTGTGGTGACTAGCATATCTGGGAGACATATCAGCCGTTAAAGGGGACAGTCAACCAACCTTCATTTCTACCGCTTCATCATACTGTGCTCGTTTCTACAGCCTGGTGTTGTGCTAGTATTTGACACCCCCTGCCTCAGTAGGAGCTGCAAACCTCACAAATAATTGCTCCTTTGCTGCTTTCCCAACCCTTTCACAGCTATTTCTGCTGTTTCTTTCTACCTTCTCTAATCGAGCATCCATGGGCAAAAAATCCCCTCTTCCCCTTGTTGAAGAAAATATTTAATTAAGATGGAGAGTAATCTCTAATGCTCATCTCTCTCTTCTGACTACCTCTTCATCAACAGCTTAGTTTTAGTTTTTTTTAAATCCTAAGTGATTTCATTCCCTGTATAAATCAAAAGCTTGGCTGAAGGCAGATGTATCCCATGACAATTTGTTTGAATGTCTTTCTAAAATATCATTGTTTGCCAGAGTATTAGATATGAAGTGACTTTTAGAGGGGGTGAACTTCAGGTTATATTTTTTAACATGGGGTGTTCAGCTTTCACTGGCCTGACTTTGACTCACGTCACACTTGAGGTGCAAGAGAATTTGTTTCCAAGCACATGGTGCCACAGTTTGGGTTAGGACCACAGTGCCGAAGGAAGAAAGGCTTCCGTCTGTTTCCCCCCTCTCCTTTTTCCCACCTGAAATGTTTCAGGGAGTTCTCCTTGCCTCTTTAGGGGGCATCAGTGCATGTGAACTGATGGTAGATGGCTGAAGGTCGGATTAGAACTGAGGACCGATCTTAGGTCTGGTTCTCTCTCTCTCTGGCTGTTTCCGTATGACCACGCTGGGTGTCGGGTCGGCATACATGACGCTGATCCAAACCCCCCGGGAATGTTCAAACGAACGGTCCCGGAAACAACTGGGAAGACTGTGCCGTGCTGCGCCGTTGCCCGATCAACTTACCTTCCCTGCGACTGTCCGGTGCATCGCCGAGGCCAGGGGACACGCCCCCCTGCCCTGCCCGACCGCTCCAGAGTCGCGGGGCGGGGAGCATGTCCCCAGGCCTCAGTGACGCGCCGGACGGTCGCAGGGAAGGTAGGTCGATTGGGAAAGGGGGGAGGGATGGCGCCTTCCAGCTGCTGCCATTCGCATGGCAGCGTTTGGAAGCCGCTGTTTCCCAAAAACCTCACTCAGGGAGCGAGGTTGGAAAACAGCAGCTTCGCGCTGCTGGGGAGGAGCGAGGGCGGCGCGGCTGCAAAGTACCTGCGCCCCCCCTTGCGAACAGCTCCCTGGGGACAGCGTTTTTGCCATCCTCAGGGCGCTGTATTTGGCCTGTGCGGAAAGGGCCTCAGTCCTGAATGGAGGAAGGAAGAACCAGGAATTCTGCCTTGAGCTCCATAGGAGAAGGGTAGAATAAAATCATATCACTAGATAGACGTAGGTCGAGTACAAAACCTTTATTAGGCATTAAGTAGAGTAAAGATAAAAGAGAAATATAAAAGGAGTTTAATGTCAGATACAGAACAAACACGAGATAGAGACTGATATCATTAAAGTGACACTTTGCGCACCTTAAGCACTCCCAGTAAAAAGATTGCAGTGCTTTCAATGTGATGGCCATAGTCCAGCAACTGTACCAACTTTAAATTATAGAGGTTCTTTGGCTTGGAATCAGACTCAAGGGCAGGAATGGTACGTCTTAACATTGAGTATTGGGGGCAGATAAAAAGGATGTGTGCAAGAGTTTCAGGCGTATTCAAACAATAGGGACAATATCTGGATAGACAGAAATTAGAAGACACAGGATATCACATATCTGTCAGGTACTATCTCAAAAGTATCGTGATTCAGATCTGCACACAGAATGACAAGGTTTGAAAAATTGTAAAGGTGCTTTTTAAGCATCAAGAATAATTAGATTTTTAAAAAGCAATAATTCCAAGTATCTTTTAATGCACCTTTTCAGTATCACTATAATTCTCCCCCCACGATGCGCGCACACATATGCACTGCAGCAGCTCCAACTGTACAGCTTTTTAAAAAGTTTAATTGCCCGTGAAAATGAAAATGTCTACAAATTCTGCTTAGACACTTATAATAGTTTCAAGATATGATCTTGCATGGTACAATCATTACAACTGTATATAATAATACTCATAAAGGTCTTTATGTTTAAAGATCTGTTTTATGGCCACAAAGTCCCTCATCCTTTGTGTAGCCAATCAGAAAATTTTGGCATCTTTTAAGAATTTTTAGCCAGAATTATTTTTTTCTTTCTAATGGAAAGAATGAGAAGGCAGCCAGCAATCTTACAGCTTCACTGGTTGATCCACAAAAAGAATTTATTCTTCAAAGTATGTTTTTCACACTAGAGCAGGTTATGTAAATAAAATACATTTGCATGCAGGGTCTTTTTCTGCCTGATGTTTGTTTCCAGCAGCCACGAGGAAGGAGAAACAGCCTATTCGAAATCTTTGAAGTTCCCTTCAGGCTTCTAAAATTGAAACAGACCTTGCCCTTTAGCACTATTCATCATATTCCCATTATCATAAGCGACAGAACCTTGGTCTACAAGTTTCATAATCCAAAATTAGTTTTTTAATTTCAGTGCTTCCATGCCATAACCGTGCTGTGGATATAAGTTTGTATTACTGGATGAACATCATCATCATTAAATGTGACCCCTCTTCTTCATACTGTGAGTCCAGCAACAGCGAAGCAGGATGTTAGGCAAAGGAAACTTCACCATAGACTGATTTGTAATCTTTCTTGATATTCTGATAACCATTTGCCCTGATACTTCCTTACATGCATGCCTCCATCTTTGCCATACTATACAATTGATGTAAAATGGTTGTTTTGCATGCTGTAATAAATTACCTATGTCTCTTGCAAAACACGTACAGCTGCCAACAAACGATGCTTTTCTGATTTCAGGAGCCAGGGCATCATGCAATCTGGACGCCATGTTTACAAACCAATAAGTGCAAACAATATGATTTCCATCTCCACATGCTCTTTCAGTTTAAAATTTCAATCTGATTAGGAGGTGGGAGGCAAAGATTGGAAAATCCTAAGGATGTGAATGATAGATCTACACTTTTGAGGTCTGCCATTGTTGGGTGGCCCCGCTGCTGTGCAAACACTATGGGAGCAGAACTGGTTTATTTTTCCCGCCTCGTCACTCTGGGTTTGCGCATGCGGGGATGCACTTGGGGTGTAAATACAAAAGACCCAGGCTTGTGTGGAACAAACTAGGGTGTTACCTCCCAGTCCTAACTTGACTCCTGGAAAGAAACAGGCAGCCGTGCGGAGGGAGAAACTGGGATAAAATAGACCTGGTTTGTAAGATACCGGTTGTAACCTGGTATAATTGTGCTATGCGGAAACGGCCGTAGGTGGTCTAGTTGTGGGGAGAGAGCCCGTTGTGACTTGATCTAGCAAACTGTCTAGGGAAGCTGTAAAACTGAGCAGGTAAGATGATCTAGCTTTGTGGAAATCTGTTTTTCAAAAGGTCCACTCTTTTGGCAATCAGCAATCAGCTCTTTCAGAGGATTACTGAGAATACCAGCATTTTCTCCTTCCAGTAGCGAGGTGATTAAATCGCCCTTTGTGTCCTCATGATGATTTCTAGGTAAGAAAGTGATTATGAGCAGGGATATTAAGTGCTGGAGTGTTGTTTGAAATAAAATCTCCCATTTTTGTCTGCTTACAAGCTGGATTCACAAGTGTGCATCTATTGACACTCATTTCTCATCAGCACAAACTTAAAAGTTCCAATTATTCAGACAGTGCCAATTAGTTAAAGATTAAAAAAAAATTCCGGCTTCCCAAACTATATAGTTGAACTTTATACCTTTATAGCTTCATACTCTGTAAAAAAAATTGCAGTTAGTCACAAACAAGTTATTCAGTGCTTGCCGTGGGTTTGTGTGGCATCCATGCACATTGCTGCCTGAACCCTGGAGTTACCTTTAGACCTTAACTGAACTATGCTACCTGACTCTGGATTTAACTGTGAACTGTGACTTTAGGACCTGACTGCTGGACTCTGTCTGCTATTTATTGTTGTCCAGATTTTGTCCTGAGCCAGGTAATCAGAACACCTCTCCACCTTGAGGGAAAACATTTGACTTTCTTTGCTTTGAGATAGTCCCTGTCAGGGTTGGTTTTTTTGAGCTCTGGTATATATGTGATGGTAGACCACATTTTCCTTGAAAAAAGATGGCCCTTAGGATAATATTCCTGAAATGGTTATACACAAAAAGACAGCTCCCTTTTTCTTGATGGCACACATGGGAAAAAAGAACGTATTCTTCCTTTCAAGTAAGTGTAACAATTCCCCTGGGTAATTTTCTATATGCTTTCAATATAATAGAACACTAAATTTTATACATGTCTCTGTTTGTCTTTAGTGCTGTGACCTCTAGCTTTCACAGCAAGAACCGAACCCATTGTTAATTTCCCCTTAGTTTCCGTTCCACGCAGCCAGTCCAAAGTGGTGAATACTGAGTAGAAGTAGTGCGCCCACTGGCGTAATGCCCATTGGGCAAGGTGGGCAGCTGCCCAGGGCATCACCTTGTGGGGGGCATCAAAATGCTGGGCTCGTTTTTGGGTATTTTAGTGATTTTCCATTTGTGGCCTGCAGGGGGCGCAGTGTTTAGGGTAGCGGCACCAAAATTTCAGGGTATCATCAGGAGACTGTCCTTATGCTACCCCCGAAGTTTGGTGAGGTTTGGTTCAGGGAGTCCAAAGTTATGGACTCCCAAAGGGGTGCCCCATCCCCCATTGTTTCCAATGGGAGCTAATAGGAGATGGGGGCTACAGTTTGAGGGTCCATAACTTTGGCCCCCCTGAACCAAACTGCACCAAACTTGGGGGGTATCATTAGGGAAGTCTCCTCCTGAGACCCTGAAAGATTTGAGACTGTGCCTTCAGAAATGCGCCCCCCCCCGCCTGCAACCCCCATTGACAGCAATGCAGAAAACTCAATGCAGAACTAAGATTATTGGGCAAATTTCTAGGATGTTCCTGCAGGGGGTGCATTTTTGGATGTATCGGCACCAAAATTTCAGGGTATCATATGGAGATGATGGCACCCCCCAAGTTTGGTGCAGTTTGGCTCAGGGGGTCCAAAGTTATGGACCCTCAAAGGGTAGCCCCCATCTCCTTAGCAAAGAATGGAGGGTAGCATAAGGACAGTCTCCTGATGATATGCTGAAATTGTGGTGCTGATATGTCTAAAAATGCACCCCCTGCAGGCAGCAATGTCCTGGTGCAAAAAAACTTGGTCGTGGTGGAGTGGCCGCCCATGGGGGGGGGGGGGGCATCCAATTCAGGTTTTGCCCAGGGCTACAGTTTGCCCAGGGCTGCCTCGTTACGCCCCTGAGTGCACCTGACAGCTAGTCAGCCCACTGGAACAGAGATGCATGGCACATGCGCCAGCCAGGGCACTGAACACAAGCCCTGGAACTCTTGTTTCAATTACGCTAAGCTGCAGGTGTAGTCCAGGAATGATCCAACTTTAGGAAAAGGCAGGCAAATGAAGGCCTCGGTAAATTGTTTCAAATAACCATTTCTGCCAATTTGCTCTTGGAGTTATTCAACAAACTCTTTCTTTTCTTTTCTTTTCTTTCCAACCTCTCACCCACTCAGGCAGGGAATTAACTGTTAAATACTTTTGCCCACCCCCTTCCTGCCAGGGTGCCCACAAGACACAGGATTAGCGGATGAGTCAGCCTTATCCCCCTCTCTTCTGCTATGGCAGGGGTTTCCGGTTAATGCTTTTGTCTCTGGTATTCCAGCCCTTCTGGGTAAGCATCTGATAAAGGATAAAGGAAAGGGACACTCGGCTAGACAGTGCTGAAATGCCCCTTTTCTCCACGAGCAAGCAGAGCCCAGTGTAAAATATATTTCTCTTTGCCAGGATGGTGCAATAAACACAGGTGGATCAGGGGTCACAAATATGCCTGGTCTATTGTTTACCTGGCCTTGACTGTTGTGATTTTGCTGGGAAAGTTGAGCACACAATTTCTTTGATTTGACCCTTTTAGGTCAGTAAAAAAAGTATGGTGTTATGACTAAGGCCCCTTCTGCACAAGCAGAGTAATACACTTTCAATGCACTCTGAAGCTGGATTTTATTGTGCGGAATAGCAAAATCCACTTTCAAACAATTGTGAAAGTGGATTGAATGTATCTTCTCCACTTGGCATGAGATAAATGGTAACCTTCACTCCGTTCCTACCACCGTACAGATAGAAGACTTCCAGGAGCTAAATCAACTGCCAGATAAGGTTCAGTTGCAGCACCCCTTATGTTAGGGGGGGAACATATGCAGGAGAAAGTGGGAGCAGTTCCAGTTTGCATAGCGGGGGAGTTTGTTTTTTAAATCCACAAGCTCATAGATGCAATCTACACACACACACACACACCAGTCTTTATTCAGTCGAAAAAAAGGCAGGAGGGAGTCTATCAACAGACGGCAACGAAATTGTTTTCGTGCTGTCCACGCAAGCGGTCCAACACAGTAGCAGATCGCGCGCACCCTGGGAGCGTGCATTCAGACGATCGCCCGCAGGACACGCGACGGCACCAGCGCGGCGGCAGGAACACGCAGGGAGCTTCGCGAGGGAGGGGAGCCCTGCAGTTGAGGTAGGAAAGTCGTACGGGGGGGGGGGGGGGGCAAAAAGGACGTCCCGAGTGAAATTGGAGTGACTCTGCTTTAGAGAAGAGAGCCCGTGGGGTGGGGTGGGGAGGGGAAGGGGAGGCAAGAGAGGCTTGTCCAAGGGGTCCTCCCCCCTCCACCGCCGCTTGCTCCCCCGTTTCCTTTCTTTATTTGCCGGGGGGTGGGGAGGGGAGGAGTAGTGGGTATCGTATCTGTTGCTCAGGTCTAGCACCCCCAGCATGGAGCACTGGAGCGCCCCGATTGTCTGGGGAAGGGAGTCCTCTTCTCCGTCCGCTGCAAGCTCAGCAGCAGCGCCGACTAGGCATGCCAGCCTCCAGGTGAGACAGCTCACCTCCAGAGATCCGTTCCCCCGGAGAAAAATGGATGCTTTGGAGGGCAGGCTGCGTGGCACTGAACCCCCACTGAGGTCTCTGTCCTCCCCAGGCTCCACACCCCAAGCTCCAGGTGTTTCCCAACACTGCCTCCCACCAGCCTTGGTGGGGAGAGACCTGGCAACCCTACCCTAGCGCTGAAAAATATATTATCTATATTTGGGGTGAGTGGAGTTTGCCTTACAGGACAACAAGCTCGGATTCTCATTGCAGCATGTGGGGCTAATGGCGCTCTATTTCCTTAGCCCTACTACACGTGGGGAGAAATGCAGGAGGAAGCTGTTGGGCCCCCACATCCTGCAGCTAGCAGGGATCCAGGTGGGGGTTCTGGAATATGTGGACCTGCTAAGAAGTGGCAGAGGAGGAGAGGGGGGGTGTCATCAGCCCCAGCCCCCTCCATTTATATGAGTTCCTGATTGACCCTCTCCCTATCATTACCAAGAGTTGAATATGTTCTCGAAAGTGGAGGGTTCAATACGCTCTCTTCCATCACAAGAGAGTCCAGACCTGTGATTTAATCATAGGCAGTAGCTAGGGTCACATATAGGTTAGAATGTTGGGATAGGATGGCTGTATGGGGTTGCTGTAAATTGGCTATGACTTGATGGGTGGACAGGGGGAAAGTGCAGGCCATATAACCTCAATGCAGACTGCATGTGTAAACACACTACCTGTTCTTTTATTCCTCCAGTGCCTAGACCATTTCTGGTTGGTACCTTTGGAAGTGCACTGACTTGCCTTGCTGGGGTGGTTAACTAACCAAGTCCTTGATTTATCTCCCAGGGCGCACTATATGAGAAAGAGACCAGGTCACAAATGACTTATTTGTTCTACGAAGACAGATTTAGGACAAATGTGTCCGATCATCAGTGGTGCATGCCACACAAGAGGAACTCCCAAACTTTGGGGCTCAGCTCAGCTACTGAGAACATCCCATTTAAAAACAAATCCACATCTCCTGCGAGGGAATCTTTATGCCTATCCCCGCCAGCACCAAATCAGAGGGCTTCTGAGGAAGAAGAAAACAAATTGTGTACCGTCAGGATTATGACCACAAGGGCTGTGCTACAGTTCAGCTCCAACTCACAGAGGTCTTCGTAAGCCCACGTGTCCCTTTGAGTAGCCATGTTAGCACTTCCTGGGCTCCCAGGGGAGCAACGCAGTAACACCTCCCTCCCAGGGTCCATCATGGCTATTTTGCTGGACAGAATCCATGACACCGAGTCCAGTGTTTCACCAGGGACTCCTCACCTGTGTCTGCTGAATCAGTCTCAGAGAGACTGTGAGCTGGACTTCTGGTGCTCTGAGGAGTCCCAAGGTGGGAGCAGCTCCCTGGGGCCTGCCATCTCCTTAGTTCTGCCCATAATCTATGCCCTTATCTGTGCCAGTGGTGTTCTGGCTAATGGACTGGTGATCTCCGTCGTGCTGGGTTGCAAGCAGAAGGTAGTGTCGGATATCTACATCCTGAATTTGGCGGTGGCTGACTTGCTTTTCCTGGTTGGGATGCCGTTCATCATTCATCAGCTTCTTCAGGAACAAGGCTGGGTTTTCGGGGACTTCCTGTGTTGGGCTGCTACCACCATCGATCTCAACAACCAGTTCAGCAGCGTGGCCATTGTCACCCTGCTCTGCATAGACAGGTATTGACTGGGAGAGTGGAGAAGGAAAGCGAGGTGATTAAAATTGAACTCCTCTGTTCCTGAGAGGAAAAAAACAAAGTAAGTGGGTGAGGAAAGGGTGGAAGTTGCTGGAGAACGTACAGTGGTGGCGAACCTTTGGCAGGGGCTGATGGGAATTGTAGTCCATAACATCTGGAGTGCCAAAGGTTCGCCACCACGGGACTAGGATCTGGGAGACTCAGGCTCAAATCTCCGCTCTGCCATTGAAGCTCACTGGGTTTCCTGGCTCAATCACTCTATCTCAGCCTAAGTTACCTCACAGGGTTGTTGTGAGGGTAAACAGTGTGTGTGTGTGTGTGTGTGTGTGTGTGTGTGTGTGTGTGTGTGTGTGTGTGTGTGTGTGTGTGTGTGTGTGTGAGAGAGAGAGAGAGAGAGAGAGAGAGAGAGAGAGAAGGTCACTGAGCTCCTTGCAGGAAAGGAAGGATAAAACTGTATTTAAAAAATGAAATAATGGGCATGCTAGGAGAACTACCCTTGGGAGGTTGTTACAGCAATAGCACATATTGTTGGTAGCCACCCAACTCGCATACTCAGGCCTGATTTATGAGGAAGCTGGGACTAGTTCCAGAGCAAGCTGAAAGGATTTGGGCAGTGTCTTGGTTCTGTGCCTGCCTGGCCTGTGCATCAGTGGCATAGCGATTAAGAGCAGCTGCACTCTAATCTGGAGAACCGGGTTTGATTCCCTGCTCTGTCACTTGAGCTGTGGAGGCTTATCTGGGGAACTAGATTAGCCTGTTCACTCTAACACAAGCCAGCTGGGTGACCTTGGGCTTGTCACAGTTCTTCAGAGCCTTATCAGCCTCACCCACCTCACAAGTGTGTTTGTTGTATGGGGGAAGGGAAAGGACATTGTAAGCCCCTTTGAGTCTCCTTACAGAAGAGAAACGGGGAATATAAATCCAAACTACTCCGCCTCCTCCCATTTTTAAAAGCCCCTGTGTGCTCTCCTTTCAGGTCCAAGTCCATCTGATTTAGTCTGTCTCTTCCCCTTCTGTCTATTTTTTCTCATGGCTGTCCTCTCCCTTTCCCTGATCCTTGTTTCCTGCTTCAGCTGTCACCTATCCTACGTCTTGTTGCCATGCTTTACCCCCAACCTAGCTAAGCACTGTTGATCTGGAAATGAAGCGTAGCCTTAGCAGACAGCAGTGTTACCAGGGGACGTTGGCTGTGATGGTCCATCTGACTGCTGTATGTACCTACAAGACAAGCACCCTGCTGCTTGGGGCAAATGTATGTTGCAGAGGACTGGTGATACACCCTGGCAAACAGGAAATAGGAAAGATGCTTGCTGCCATAGAGGTTGAAATTGGGGAAGTTGGCATGTCTTTAAATATATATATAAATAGGTGTGGAGTCTTATTGAGCTTGTGGAGTTAGAATGAGAAGCTTTAGAGAGAGATGGGCTGTCAAGGATAATGTGCATGTTTGGTGTGGTTTATTATGTATTTATTATATTTAAAACATTTTTATGCTGTCTTGGTACCTGATTTTATGCTGTCTTGGTACCTGATCTGTGTCCCCCAAGGCAGTGAACATTAAAAAAAACATTAAAACATTTGAACAATTTAAAACATTTAAAATTATGAAATGATTAAATAAAGCATATAAACAAATAATATCAGAACTGGCAAAGAGGGACAATAACTATTACTGGGGTCATGCCAAATGAAAACAAAAATCTTCACCCACTGGTGGAAGCCACCGATAGACACTAGTTATTTGGCTATTCTGTGAAATTCTGTAGAGAGTGTGGTAGCTCCTTTGACGCCAGCCTCTATCTGTTTCTCTCCCCAGGTATGTGGCAGTAGTATACTCCTCTACCATTGGCCAGAAACGAACCTTGCGCTGTACGGCTTTGATCAACGCTGCTGTATGGGCTGGAAGCTTAGCTCTGTCCACGCCTGCTATGCTGTATGCCCGGGTACATTGGGACAACACAACTGAGATCTGTCTGATTGACTTACCAGGTCCCCACAGTATGTACTGGTACACCCTCTACCAATCGCTGGTAGCCTTCTTGTTGCCCTTGCTGGTGATTACTGTGCTGTATTCGTTGACTCTGCACCACCTGTTCCGTGCCATGCGTCGTGTGCGTAGGGAGGCATCTGCCCGCAGCCGGAAGGTGACCCGCATGGCCCTTACTATCATTGCTGCCTTTTTTGTCTGCTGGACACCCTACCACGTGCTGCAATTGGTCAATCTAACGGCCACACCTTCCGCTACCTTCTTCTACTTGTACCAGGCCACTATATGCCTCAGCTACGCTCATAGCTGTGTCAGTCCCATCCTGGTTATTTTCTGCACCGAGTTCTTCCGCGAGAGGATGGCCCAGTCCAGGTGGAGGTGAGCAAAACAAATGGTGTGGTGGGAAGAAGTTCAGTGGAAGGGAATGCCTATCATGACAGGAAAGCTTAAACTTACCATTACCCAACATTTCAGATGTATGATTCCCAGTGGACAAATCCAAAATGGGACCTGAATTGGGATCCCCTTGCAGCATCCAGAATCCTGTCACCTTCAAGGCGGAAGAAATGTGGCTCAGTGGTAGAGCACATGCTTGGTATAAAGAAAGTCTCAGGTTCAGCTCCTGGCATCTGCAAAAATGGCTGCCATGAAATACCGGGGCCAGTCATAAAATGCTGGGAAGTTGCAAACGGAGGCCCCTTTTCTGATGGTGATGACTTTTCTGATGGTAGATCTCCAGGCACCACCTGGAGGCTGGCAACCATACTAACAGTAGTAAATGCCTTAAGGTCTAGATGCAACAATGGAGAACTGCCCCTTTCTTCTGTCTACTGTTTATCTTTCTGTCTCTCTTTGCAGGTACTGCAGATTTCTCACTAGATGGAGGAGGACGCGGCAAAAAGGTTCCGTTTCTATCACAGCTGTGTTGTACAGCCCTGAAGTGAGCCATGCTGTGTCTCCATGCAGTCGCAGCCCATTTGGGACAGGAAGGGCTTTAAGTTCGCTGACAGAAGCCACTGGATTCAGTGATGTTGTCAGTGGCCATGAGGAAGAACCCCTGTGATTGCTGCGGGGTATGGTGATGATGTTTATCCTGAAGCACATGACTCAGGACATGTTGCAGTTCCGGGAGGGGGTTCAAGTGGTGTGGATGAAGCACATCACAGTCTAGGAGCCTCCTGGTCACAGGAGAGTTGTGGTAGAAGGGCATCTTTTTGCAAGATCAGATAGAAACCATCCACGAACTCTTTGGAAGAGAATTGGATTAGGATACTTTGAGTCGTGGGTGAGATGGCTTGTGGCAGCCTTAGGCTTTAGCATTCTGTGCTGACTGCGTTAAGAAGCCTTCATTGTCAGCGGTCATTTAAACATCCAGAAAAACTGGAAGGAGGTGTGATAACGTCTGAGCAAAGAGAAAATGTGAGAGATTACTGGATCTTTACTAGTGAGGGAAGAAAGGCCTGAGGGAAAGGCTAGAAGGATGTCGTAAAGATCGGTAATGTTTATGGGCTTGTGGAAAAAAACATACTGTAAGTGTGATTTTAAAAAAAAACAAATCTGGTGGAATAAATGGTGCAAACTGCAACTGTATGTATGTATACTGGGGAGAGAGATTCTAAGCATACTTGATAGGAAGTTTGAATATAGTAAATTTTATTCTGAATAACCGTATAATGGAGTGGGAGGTCAGTGAGGACAATCTAAACCAATGTATCTTGTGTGTACATAAGAGCATTCCTGGTAATCTATACGTATATTACATAACATTGTTGAATTCTTCTTTGACACCATGCAGATATTATTTGGTCACATCAGCATCCTAGACAGCCATAAGTCACTGTTCTGTAGTGACCGCCTAGCCAGATTTCTGAACTCATGTATTACATTTCAAAAGATGGTGCACATCTTAAAATAGCACTACCTCTGGTTTATTTCATCCTACTTCATGAATCAGGTGTATCTGTAAATGTTCATCCATATGAGACAGAGGCTGATTATGCACAAGGAATCTGCTGTGTGATGGGGGTAAATGTATATTGCCACAAGATTTCTTGTATGAACTTATGTTCTGAAGCTCCACTTTCTCTTTCTGTTCTCCCCATGGCAAATGAGACCACTTCTAGCCTGAATTTAATTTTGCTTCACAACCAGGCAGGCAAATATGTCAGTAGACACAACTTTGCCTTAAACCTCTTCCCTCCACCCACAGCCAGCATGCCCAGTCTTCTCCCTCTCCCCCTGCCCTGAGCTGTTTTGCATGCTTCCCTCTCGCCCTCCTCCATGTTGCCAACTCCTTCCCATTTCTCTAAATACTTGTATCGATACATCATATCAAGCAGGATCTCTTTCTCACTCCATCCCACCTCCCCTGCTCTGCTTCTGTCCTCTCTGATAATCAGGACAGCATTTAAAAAACTTTCTTTCAGACAAGCTCCTATTTAAAACAAGCCTCATTCTTCCAGCAGCAGCAAGAGAGAGGGAATGTGTATGTGGGAGGGGAAGAGCATAGCAAGATCTGTTCCTTTAAGGTTGTTGATGGGCAGAGTTAAGATAAACAGCAAAAGAAGAGGATTGAGACTTCAAGAAGCAGCTGCACAGCAGGCACTAGACTGCCTCCTCACATGTAAACAAAGAAATGTGAGGAGTGTTCTCTGCAAGCCCACTGCACAGAGCAGATTCCCAAGGTAAATGTTCCCTGCTTAATTGGCCAGTGTCAAATGGAAAGAAACCCTGTCTTTCCCAAAAGAGTCCTAAAAGGCTAACACATTTATTGCAATATATATTTTCATGTATTAGAGCTCTCATTCATCTGATGAGGTGGGCTGTAGTGCCACAATAAATTAGTAAGGTATTGTAAGGCAATTTGAGTTTTCTGAAACATGCTAGCATAGCACCCCATCCAAAGCACATTTTTCCTAGATACCATGATATGGGAAATTTTTTAAAAAGAAACATAATTTTGGAGAGTAGAAAGAAGCTTTGGGTCTAGAAGGTCCATTCAGAAACCAAACCAATTGTTGTTTGGAAGGCTATTTTTAATAAAATCAAAGTGATCAGGATCATTGGGCTTAAGCATTTTAGCATTCTGTGTTCCTTTCTCTTTGATAGTCTGCTGATCTCTCGCCTCAGAGGCTGGCATGTGATAATAAATGAAAAATCAAGATCCCATACAAACAACAAGGGAGAAACTGTCTTTGCAAAGCTCTGCAATATTTCTGTACAGTTCTGGATTTTTCACAATAAGCAACAGCAGTTTGCAAACTCTCAACTTCCATGGAACTCTTCTACATTAGCTTGTCTACCAAGGAATGCTTGAACATCTACCAGGCAAATTATACAGGATCCTGGTGCTGATTTTTACAGTATATTAAATCTATATGTCTAAAGATGTTTGTTTTGAACCACTGTGATGTAGTAATTAGGGTCCTGAAGTGGAATAGGGGACACCTGAGTTTCAACACCTCTTCAGCCACAAAGCTCTCTAGGTATCTTTGGGCCAGTCACATTCTTATTCCCCATCCTAAGTTAAGGAGGAGTTGTGAACATAAAAGAGGAGACACACCATATATAAGTCATCTTGAGCTACTGGAGAAAGTGTAAGATAAAATATAATAGCTTGTATGTTCACTTGTTTGCAAGACTGTGAATGAATGTCCTAGCTACTGTCACAACACTTGCAGCGAAGTCCTAAGCAGTTGCACCATTCTAAACCCATGCAGTGCTTCAAAATGTGTAACTCTGTTCAGGATTGCCTTACCATGTCTATCTTGGCCCTGAATTCAGAAGGGAGAACTTGCAGATTGTTGGACTTTAACATCACACTTTACCATTACACATGCTAAGAACTGAAAGTGCAACCTGCAACACAATCAGTCTTCAAAGTTCATACCTCTCTACATTTCACAGGTGCAAAGTGGGACATACCAGTAACAGTCCAATTCTCATATGTAGGATAAGTGCCCAAGGCCTGACTTCCCATCAGTATGGGTGTGTTTAGTTTGGTGACGAGAAGGTTAAGAGGTGACATGATAGCCATGTTTAGATATTTGAAGGGACGTTATGTTGATGAGGGAGCAAACTTGTTTTCTGCTGCTCCAGAGACTAGGACCAGGATTAATGGGCTCAAGGTGCAGGAATAGAGATTCCACCTAAACATCAGGGAAAACTTCCTGACAGTAAGGGCTGTTCGACAGTGGGATGCACTACCTCAGAGTGTGGTGGAGTCTCCTTCTTTGGAGGTTTTTAAAGAGGCTGGATGGCCATCTGTCAGGAGTACTTTGTGTGTTCCTGCATTGAAGGGGGTTGAACTTGATGGCCCTTGGGGTCTCTTCCAACTATGATTCTATAATCACATGTTGCTGAAGGCTCTGCTTCACTTGTTGAATTGGTTTATTCTACAAGAGCCTCCACTGATTCTAAAAACGAAAATTGCCCCACAACTTGCTATCAACAATTCAACATTTGCCCCAGCAGCTGTAGAGTGTGAAATAGTGGACCTTGCCTTCCCTGGTGTCTTAGTGCTATTTATGCACCTGTGCTAGAGGTAGGAAGCATCTTTTTCCCACTCAAAGATTTAACTTTGAAAGACTCTGGGGACAACTGAAACCTAGAAAATGACAACAGCAGTAACATACACAACATTTGAACAAAGTGCAATCCTGGAGAAGAATTGTAACAAGGCAGAGATTACGACTTCCTAGGAAGCTAGACAAAAACGTAATTAATTTAGGCTGATTCCACAGCACATTTATAATGATTGCAACTCGTTACAAAAATGCTGCGCAGAATCAGCCTTAATGATGATTTTGCCTAGCTTTTGTCCTAGGATGTAATCTCCGCTTTGTTGCTGTTCTTCTTGGGAGTTGAGCTTTGTTAAAATGTGCACGTCACTGTTGTCATTTTCCAGGTTTCAGTTCTGCCCCCAGTCTTTCAAAGTTAAATCTCTGAGTGGTGAAAAATATGTATCTTATCTCTAGCAGAGGTGCGTATATAACACTAAGACACCAGGGAGGGCATAGCAAGCTCATTCCTTCTTCGACCGAAATGATTTGTTTAAAGCAACCTAGCCTCACACAGGTCAAAATGTTGCCTAAACCTATAACCCGTTTACAAATTACAAATGAAAGGAATAGCCCAGTTGGCAGAACCGGAAGTTGGACGGAATGTTTTTTGCAAAGGACCGGAAGTCCTTGGCGCCGGGGTCCGGAGTTACTGTGACAGCGGGTCTTCAGAAGCTCGTTGCTTAGAGAGGAGAGGCTGACGAGAGGCGCCGTCCGCACCGCGTCCCGGGCTGACTCTCGGCGTTGTAACCCGGCCCGTTTGGCGGAGCGCCGTCCTAGTGACCTCCCCGGCTGCGGCCATGGAGCGCGCCGCCGCGATGACGGACATGTACGACCAGGCGTTGCTGGGCATCTTGCAGCATGTGGGCAACGTCCAGGAGTTCCTGAACATCCTCTTCGGCTTCCTCTACCGCAAGACAGACTTCTATCGCCTCCTGCTCCAGCCAGGGGATCGGCTGGGGTTTCCTCCGGGCGTAGCGAAGAGTATGGCTGTCAGGGTGGGTATCTGGGTGGGATTGACCTGTCCACCTGCTACCTCGTCTGCTCTTCTCAAACTCAGTTCGAGAGACGTGTCTGGTCTGTCAGAACCCGCTTGGATTTGCAGATAGCTCCACCTGGGCTGAAAAACCCTGAAAACAAATTTAGCTTTGATGAATACCTTAAATGGCCTTTGCTTTGCCCTGCCCTCCTTGCGTTGTTGTTCAGTTGCCCAATATGGGGAACTTTTCAACTTCAGTTAAAGAACAGGTGGTAGAAATAGATTGTTGTCTCTACTGTGTCTATGAACAAAACTGGAGTTAAAACTGTGCCACCTGTTTGATTGTCTCGTTTGAGGAAATGGTGTGTTGTAACCCCACTCCTGTTGTCTCAACAACTCTGTGAGGCAAGTTATGCTAGGAGGCAGACTGGTGTAGAGGTCTGAGCCTTGCAACTGGACTTGAAAGACTAGCTTTCAGGTACCCCCTGCATTGTGAAATTCATTGGGTGATCTTGGTCTAGTCTACTTCTCTCTCAGCTTGATCTGATTGCAATGGATTCTTCACAGCAGATTTATAATGAGTTGCAATCCTTATAAAATCCTTATTTATAAAAAGGGAAAATGAATTCATTTGTAACTATTGCAACTTGTTATAAATATGCTGTGCGGAATCCACTTGTGAGGATGAAATGAGGGAGTGGACTGCTTTGCCACTTATTACCCTTTCTGCATTATCAGTTGCTTTTTTAGCACAGTCCCACTGTGCAAAACGCCATCTTGCTCTATGTATGTTCTGAAGAAACTGCATAGGGCTCATGCGTTCCTCCTAAAAGAGACAATGGGAAAAACAGGCTATTTTAGAATCGGGCTAAAGTTTGGTGTCTGTTGTGCTTCCTCCTCCTGGTTAGAATGTCACCCACACATTGTTCTTTATATGTTTCAGTTAATATAGAAATAAGCTTGGCTTTCAGATTTGTGTGTACTATAGCCTAGACTTTATCATTCAGGAAGTCAGGCCCATTTATCAGTAGAGTGCTACTGGAGTATTGTTGTTCCAGCCCTGCATTATACTTCACCCTCACTGACTTCCTAAAAATCTGCAGATTTCCAAACAGGAAACATTTCAATTGACTACTTATGTATAATGTGCCCAAGGTACATGCCACTAACACATAAATCAGCTTGTTTTGTGGTAATGACCTTTGTCCTGAGTGCATGCATTTACATTTATTTTTGCTCTGGATTTTTTTCCTAGAAACTTTTTAAAACACCATCTCTATTTTTGCATAATTAAACTCATTTCAAGCTGTGACTCACTGGGAGCTTCTGTTTACCTGGTGGCTGGCTCATTAGTTTTTGATTTGTTTTTCCTTCCTGGTGTGGTTTCTGAATAATATGACTATCATACACTAACACTTTTTTTAAATGCTTCACTGCTGTATTAAGAATGTAAACAAGCAAGGTGATGCAAGCTGTTGGCAGGAGCAGCACTGTTGCCTTTCTGAAATAATTTCCCTACTCATCACTTCTCTAGAGTTGACTGATAGCTGATTTGCTGTCTCACTTCCAGGCGTTCAAAAATTTTGAAGATTTGGCCCATCAGGATGATGAGAGGAGACAGCGTGAACTTGAGGAAAAGCTGAAGAAAAGAGAGGAGGAAGCTGCAGCTGCAGCTGCGGCAGAGAGGATGAAGGTGCCTGTTGCAGCTGAGGAGGTTGAGATCAGCTCAGGGGCGGAGCAGAACACTGCATCAGGTGATGGAAAGGCTGCTGAAGCACCAGATTCCGTGACAGTACAGGACAAGGTAGAAGCAGAAGCTGCCAGCGCAGCAGCACCTCCTGCGGGAGCAGCTTGCCCTGTAGAATCTCAACCAACACAACCACCAAAGTGAGTGATTGCTACAGTGCTTAGTAGAATGTTTTGCCTAAGTGAAAATGAAGGGGCAAGTTTGATTTATAGTTCCTGGGAACGCTATAGGAGAAAGGAACTTGCACCACGATTTTGATGGCACAAGTTTGGGGCCGGTCGCAGAAGCATCCAAGAAAGTCTGGTGGAAGCTGCCTGCAGTTGGCTTCATCACTGAAACGCACCCCCAAAATGCCCCCCCCCCCCAATCAGTGCACAAATCCACACCAGATGGACGTCGCAGAAGTCTGCACTTCCCGATGTGGGTGCTGCAGAAACATGGGTACCTTTTTTCTGCCAGTGGGGGTGCCCCTTATGCTGGCAGAGTGGCCACTCCTGTCGGTGTGAGCCCATGCCACATCCAGTGGCGGATTCACCCCCCTCCCACTCTGGATTGGGGTCTGTCATTCTGTAAGCCTAGGCAGGTGGGTGGAGTATCATTGTTTGAAGAGGTGGGACAACTCAAGATGCATGTCTGTTTTGAGCATGGAACAGACCTTTTGCTCCAATGAATTAGCTCAATGCTGTAGCCTTTCAAGGTGTTATTAAAAATGTGCCAGGACCATTCCAGTCTGCATATGCTTATGCATCTGTCAAAGAAGCAGTTGGTTTGCCTAGCTACATTTCTGGAAGAAATAAAGGAGAGGCAGCTATAGTCATGTGAGAGCATGAGCCCTGGAACACCTTCACATATAGCAGTGTACTTTCTGAAGTAGTTATGTCAGTATAATGAGCTAAGTGCTATAAAAAGGCTTTGGGAAAGCCCCTATAATTTGTTCGGTTCAGAATACCTACTCCCAACTGTTGTGCACCTGGAGTTTCAAAGCACGTGGCATTTGACATGTTCACACATTGAATCACGGTGTAATTAAAAGGACAACATGTATTGCCTTTGTTCTTTTTACCTTTGGGACTCCCTGTGGGATATCTCACAATTCTAGGTTAGGTCCTGCCCATACATTTTGAAGTAAAGCTAATATTTGTTTTGGTGACCCATTTAAAAATTAATTCAAATTAGTTTTAAAATATTCCCTCTTCCCTAGCGTAGTTTCTAACATGCAGTTGATGTTTTCTGTTTTTAAGCTTCTGTCAGTATAAACTGATGAGACTGGAAGGTTGTTTGCAGTGGTTGAAGACAGAGTTGTAAAGAGCTGCTGTCTCTAGAGATGATTTTGAGAGACAGGCAAATCTGAGCTTGTATCTGGATCAGCTGATGCTCGGGGAGGTGGAGCTATACCAGCCAGCCTAGGTAGATCTCTATTAAGAGAGCTGGGAAGCCACAGTGGGGCACAGGCAGGTTATAGTCCTGCCATTAAAATGGACAAGGAAGTGGGCAGATGAAAATCCCTGACTTCCTGCGCCAAGAGAGGATGCAGACTTATCTTGCCTCTTCAGCTGAGGCCATATGAGAAGTGGCCTGAGGGCCAGGACAGCCCAGTGGGAGGCACCAAAATTTGCCCCTTGGCAGTAGTGCTGTCAGTGACTAGATGGTTTTTCCTAGGATCTGATACCTGTGTTCAGATACCTGTTCTGCCATAAAGCTTGCAGGGTGACCTAGGGCCAATCACATGCTTTCAGCCTGATCTACATTAGAGGGCTTTTGTGTATATATGATGGGAAAGGAGAACCATGTATGTTGCCCTCAGTTCTTCGGTGGTAGAGAATGATAAAAATACTCTAGACCAGGGGTAAGGAACCTGCGGCTCTCCAGATGTTCAGGGGGTGGGGGGGGGGGGGGGTGGGGGGGGGGGGGGGTGGGGGGGGGGGGGGGTGGGGGGGGGGGGGGGTGGGGGGGGGGGGGGGTGGGGGGGGGGGGGGGTGGGGGGGGGGGGGGGTGGGGGGGGGGGGGGTTGGGGGGAGGGGGGGGTGGGGGGGGGGGCGGGTGGGGGGAGGGGGGGGTGGGGGGAGGGGGGGGGGGGGGGGGGGGGGGGGGAGGGGGGGGGGGGGGGGGTGGAGGGTGGGGTGGGGGGGGGGGGGGGGGGGGGGGGGGGGGGGTGGGGGGGGGGGCGGGGGGGTGGGGGGGGGGTGTGGGGGGGGGGGGGGGGGGGGGGGGGGGGGGGGGGGGGGGGGGGGGGGGGGGGGGGGGGGGGGGGGGGGGGGGGGGGGGGGGGGTGGGGGGGGGGAGCCAGCGTGGTGTAGTGGTCAAGAGCAGTGGACTCTAATCTGGAGAACTAATTTTGGTTCCCTATTCCTCTACATGAAACCTGCTGGGTGACCTTGGGCGAATCACATTTTGTGGCAACCATTTTGTGACTGAACCCACCACACTGTATCAGAAGTACAAAAGCGCCTGCAGACTCAAAAAGGTTGGGTTAATGCTTGGTTGACTTCCTCTGTCAGATTTACTGTTGTGTTCTATTTGCCACAAGGTGGCGTTGGTATCCACTGAATGCATAATGGGTTCAAATGTGTCTTTATGAATCTGTAAATTCTGTGGGGCTCCCTTCCACAAAATCACTTGGCAGGGTTGCATGAACAATGTACCCTTGGAGCAACAAAAGGATGCAGATGAAAATATTTTCTTCCCTTTTTATCTAAAGACAAAAATATTTATTCATATAGAAAACTTTTTTAATTTTATTATATATATATAATATATTATATAATATTTTATTATATTATATTATATTATATTATATTTTATTATATATATATAATATATTTAATTTATATCCCGCCCTAACCTCACAGGGCTCAGTGCGGGTTACCACAATTAATATAATTCATTAAAACATTTAAAAATAAAACCATACCAAAATTAAAACAATATTACAGTATGTAAGTCACTGGGTTCAGGATTATCAGCACAGTACTGAGATTTCGGGGTTCTCAGAAGGGGAAATAAACTATCCAGATCTCTTCTGTTTCTTGATAATTGGACAGAACCATCTCTCTTACATTTTCCAGGATTTTCTATGTGAGTAGATTTTAAGTTTGAAAACTGAAATTAATATCTTGAAGGTAATGCCATGGGGGTGTTATTTTTATGCTTGTTGTATCAATTGTCTCTTTCTACTCTAAACTGATATGAGCACAGATGAATATATAGGACCTCCTTGCAGGATTGCTGTTCTGTTAATCTTCATGAGCATCCTTGCTGTTTAAGAAAGATAGTTTGTATAATTCTGCAGAACACTAGTGGATGATCAATATGTGTGCTGTACCATGTGATGCACTGTTAACTCTAAAGCCTTTTTGTTCTCATCTTGAAGTTGACAGCGTTGAGTGAGAGTGTAAATCTTGATCAAACCCAGAGAGCCATGGCTGGGCCATCAAGGGAAGCATAACTTAGTAGACGCATGAAATCCTCTCATTATCTTAGAATCAATATTATCTTGCTTTCCCTTCTTACTTCTTCTGGTTTGTATGCAAGACATATGTTTCCAAAGCTCTGTAACAAATGCCCTAGTTTAGTGAATATAAGGAGAAGGTGTATTCCTCTCTACTGGTGATCTAGCCTAGGCCTGCTATTTTGGTTTGCATTTGTACAGAGTCTTTTGCAAGGTGTGTCACTGACTCAAACTGCAGCAAACTACTGAAGGATCCAAGCAAGAGGAGGAAAGGGTGCATACTTCGTGGCCATCTGTTTTTTCATGACTGTGAATTGCACCCCAGTTTATGCCCAGACGTTCCCATCTGCCTTGACAAGTGGTTCTTTCCATAATTTGGGTTTCTGAGCTCAGCTCCTTTTATATTTTTGAGTGCCTGCCTTCTCACTTGGCCCTCTTTTTAGATTTTACTGTGCATACATTTGCCTGTCAGCATTTAAAATAGTGTCTTTTGTACCCCAACGCAGTCTGCCTCCTTAGTTCTTTGTACATTTCTCAACTCTGATTCTGAATTCCTCCTTCATACTTTTCTTTTTCTGTGCAAGGCTAAATTTCCATACTTTCTTTTTTTCTTTTGGCATTTCTGATGTTTATATTGCTTCTTACCTAGCTGTTGCACTTAGAACTTGGTGGCAATATTTGGACAAGTGCAGTGGAGCTGTTAATAGGTATATGAAGCTGGTAATAGTCCTAGCCAGTGAACCTTAGTATTGAGTTCTTGGGATCCTTCCACCTCTTCTTTCCCATCTTGTGAAGATTCTAACTGAAAGGATCCCTTTGACTTCACCCATGTGTATTGCTCCTCTGCTGTGGTGGATGATGCAACCAGTGAACCCAGATCATGAAATACTTCTGTGTGCTCAAGATGTCTAGTGTAGAGCCAGATTTCTAGTGCTCAAGATGTCTAGTGAGAGCCAGCATGGTGTAGTGGTTAAGAGCAGGTGTATTCTAATCTGGAGAACCAGGTGCGATTCCCCACTCCTCCGCCTGAGTGGCAGAGGCTTATCTGGTGAACCAGATGTGTTTTTTTTGTTTGTTTTTTTTGTTTAAAAAGAAAAGTTTATTTCATCCACTGTGATACAAATACATACATTTCCAATTCATCTACATATCAACAGTTATTGCAGTTATTATTATTATCATACGTATATACAACCTTTCAGAAAAAATCATTATTAACTATAAAACAGTGTACCAAATACCAAAAAGCAAATAGATAATACTAATAAAAGAAAAAAAAGGGAAAAGAAAAAAAAATTAAGAGTAAAGATAGAATTAAATAAATATTGTAAGAAAGAAAGGGAGAAAAAAAATTGGTAAGAGAAAAAAAATAAACCCCAAGAGAAGGGGGGGGGACTTCCAATTTAAGGGGGCTCCCTTGTAAGGGATTACTTTGTTACATTAATAAGTATAGCACTTGCTACTTTCCCCCCCCCCCCCCCGTATATTCATAGGTTAATTATTATTTAACATTGAAGGTACAATAATAATTTGTTTATTCTATATCTAACTTGTATAGAATCATTTAAAGGTCGCCAAGTTTCTAAAGTCTTTTCTATATTTCTTTTTTTTTAATATACCAGAAAGTTTGTCCATTGATGCGTATTCAATTAGCAGTGAGATCCATTCTTGTAGTTGAGGGGGAGAAGTCTTCTTCCCAGTTCTCAGGCAAAACAGAATTCTAGCTGCAGTTATCATATACAAGAGTAAAGTTTTACAGGTTACTTTGAATTTTATCGCTTATCATCATTTGCAATAGAAACATTCGACAAAAACATATATCTATTTCTAAAATAGTCTTAATATTTTGATAAATTTCCAGCCAGAAGTTTTTAATTATTTTACAATTCCACCAAATATGGAACATGGAGCCCTCCTCTTCTTTGCATCTCCAACATAGGGGCGAAGCCCCTTTATACACTAATGATAGCTTGCTTGGACAGAGGTACCATCTGAACATCATTTTATAGAAGTTTTCTTTTAATTTGGTACAACTAGTAAATTTAAGATCTTCCCATGTTCTTTCCCATTGTTCCAGGAGAACCAGATGTGTTTCCGCACTCCTACATTCCTGCTGGGCTAGTCACAGTTCTTCTGAACTCTCTCAGCTTCACCTACTTCACAAGGTGTCTGCTGTGGGGACAGGAATGGAAGGAGTTTGTAAGCCATCTTGAGTCTTCTTACAGGAGAGAAAGGTGGGGTATAAATCCAGACTTCTGCTTCTTCTGGTTCTTCCTCCTTTTCCTCCTCCTCTTCCTCCTCTTCTTTCTTCTTCTTTCCTCCTCCTCCTCCCCCTTCTAGTAGTAGTATTTATGCGTGTGTTGGTAGAAGAGCCAATCTTGATTTTTTCCCTTAATATTGCAGTCCTGGTGTTTTGCATTTGCAGTCTGGAGCAGACCATGTTGAAAATGTGTGGGTTGTGAACATGTCAATTAGGCATAACCTATGTAAATGAACCTGCTTCCCAGTCTGTTCTTGGTGACAAGCAAGATGACCAAGTGTATGGTGGAAACCCCACCTTTTCTTGTTTGCTGTCCAAGGTTTTCACTCCCCACTGGAGGAAAGTATTCCCAAGACCTGTCTTTATGCAAAGTTCCCCTCATTCCTGTTGCCTTTTCTCCTGCCAAGTTTAAAACTGAAGCCTCTCAGACAATCTGATTTGACCATTTCACTGTTGAAGGAAATGAAACAGTTTATGTCCAAAGCTGGGTCATAATATATCTATACGCATTTCATTCTCTAGTGAATAGGCATGTAATAAAAAGAAAGGAGCTACTTAGCAAAGTATAAAGGGGGGTGAGTATCATAGTAAGCAATGGTGGGATGAATATGTATGTAAAAAACCTGTTGCTGTAATGTCTCCAGACGCCTTGCAGAATTGTGCTTGTTGTTTACAGAGCTGTTGTAATTTGCCAGAGCAGAAAGACGCTTGGCAAATTCGTCGTCTCAGTATGTTGCATAAATAAAGAGTCTGAGTCTGTACCATGTTATGACTTGGTCAAAATGCAGCTGCCCATTTCTTTTCTCTAAGACGCGGCTAAAAAAGAAGCTCAAACTGGACATGTATTTTTTATGGGACGGCGAAGATTGGTTGAGAAAACAGTGACCTCTATTCCAAGGCAGTCAGATTTGATTTATCTGGTTACTGCTGCAGTAGCACATGAGGCAAAATGGAGATCCAGCATCCTGCGGTAGTGCTGCTCACTGAGAAATTATTTTCTAAGGACTGTTTTCTTTTAGTGTCCAATGGAGGAAATATTTTCCTTAAAGCTTCCCAATTTAGGAAATATTTTCCTTAGTGCTTCCTAACTTAGGATCATAGAAGATGCTCACTGTATGATGGTGCTCCTCGAAATACAGATGTGTGGTATGAGAAGAAACAGGACACTACAAAGAGAAACTAGGGTGTTTGGGGGGGAGTGAAAACTACACGGAATGCAAGCCAAGCCGATCTGCTTCCTTCTCCATATCAGGAAAGAGTAGTTGAAGCTGCTACATGGAGCAAAATTAGGTTACACTACAGTAAATATACCTGTGTGATTTGTTGTGGCTTGCTCCTTTTCCAAAAGTATTGCGTGCCTGGAAGGTCTCCATGACCTAGACTTGGAGCAGTAGGTTGTAAATGGTCAGGTAAGCAGAGTATCCCTGTCATGTCACTGGGCATGAAAACCTAATTTTGCAGCTAAGATTGGTAGTGCAAGTGGCATGGGCTTATTCTTCATGTTGACAGTTTGTAGATGTCTCAAGAATACTGCATTTAATGAGCTCTGCAGGAAGGTTCCCTACTCTGGAAGAGCCCTATCAGAAACCACAATAGGGGATTGGTTTAACTTTAGAGGTATCACATTGACATATGCCTCTAAATAGATGATATCATAATGGAGTTCCAGATTTGTCATTAGCATCTCTTCTTCTGTTGAGCTGCATGGGTAGGCACATTTAAGCCAGATCTCTCTACAATAAAAGCATCGTTAACCTAAGCATTATGCCTTGAAAAGGCCTTGAAATATAGGGTTTTCACTCTATTGCCGTTATGACTGAGATTTGAGAGGCTTTCCTTGGCGCACATTTCATAGTCACAGCTCGTCAGCAAAGAATGTCCTGCCATGAACTCCCATTGAGCTAACTTCTGGTTCCCAGAATGGAAAATCCTCACGTTTTTGGAGGGACAGGGCACTGAACATAGGAATGTGCCTTATAGTGATTCAAATGATTCCTTTGTTTGGTTCGGTATTCTCTATTCTGATTGGTCGGGGTCTCCAACAAAGGTCTTCTTCAGTACCTGCTGCCTGAAACTTTTTCAGTTCAAAAGCCAGAGACTGAGTCTACAGTCTTATGTGCCCAAAACATGTTCTTTTCCACAAAGCCGTGGCGCCTCCCCATCTTACAGAAAACGTTCCCTCCACTTTGGAGTTATGAAGAATTCTTGTCATAAATAATCAAAAGATAGCTTTCACTGGCGGAGAAAGCACAGCTATTTATAGATGCAGGCATTCTTAGCCACAGAATATTTAGCTCCGTCAAATGGTTTTTGTATGCAGTAGGTTTGCTTGTCAGGAAAATGACAGACAGTTGTAGTGACCAGAAATGCCCAAGGTTGTGATTTGCCATTGACCGACATATTTCAGAAGAGGCTGTTGCTGTTGTTTTTAATAAGTGTGGTTTCTGGAAGTTGGGCACATTCGATGTGACCAGAATGGGGACAATCATATTGGGCTGAAACTAACAGCAACAAAAAATACCCTCAAGTACAGCTAACAGGCTGTTCTGTTTGTAACCACTTTCCTCTTAGGTTCTGTTCTTCGGCTGAGCCCATGCAGTTCGTATCGGGGCTTTGAGTATGTTCTGTCAAGTACTCCGCGTGCTACTTTTGGCCCATGTAAGTAGAGCAGCCTGACTATTGCTAGGCAGATTCTGATGGTGTCTGCCAAGTTTGGCTTTCTGATAGGTTTGTCTTGTCACCTCTCATCATGGTATTGAATTAGAGTATCTCAGCTGCAGATGCTCAGCTGACTGTGCAGCCTGGCACATTTAAAGCAAGTTAAGCAGTAGAGACTTTAAAGTTGAAGGTATGTTGCTATAGAAGAGCAAAGATGGAAATATACTGAAACCTTCATTGTATTGTTGAACTTTGTGTTAAGGTTAGTCTTTGGTATCATTCAAAATAGGGAGGTGTCCTTTCTCTACGCCAGTGGTTCTCAACCTTCCTAATGCCGCGACCCTTTAATACAGTTGCTCATATTGTGGTGACCCCCAACCCTAACATTTATCCATTTTACAGAGGGAGAACACGGATGCAGAGAGTTTTAGGCAACCCCTGTGAAAGGGTCGTTTGACCCCCAAAGGGGTCGCGACCCACAGGTTGAGAACCACTGCTCTACGCTTTATTTGTTGGCATTGGTCATCCTCTTGGTGCTTTCTGTTTTGTGCATGGGGTCTAAATGAGTTGCAAGTGCAAGATTTGTGACTAGGGAAACATCATTGCAGGAAGGTGTGGCCAATTCGTAGGTGTGTACATTCTCTTTCTCAAGCATTCCTTTCTGTCTCCTCTTTGTTAGGACTAGTTTGATTTGAAGCTGTTCCACACAAAAAAAAGCCACCAGAGGAGTTTCAGAAGGGGGTGTGCATTTATATGCCATTTTCACATTCTTGGTACAGTGTAATAAAGTGGCTTTTTTATTATACCATTGTGTCATTTCTATCCTAAAACAGATTCATAGAATCAGAGTGTTGGAAGAGACCACAAGAGCCATGTCAGCCACACAAAAGTAGTAAGGGGATTTGTTGTTTCCCCATCATTGAGGGATGGCCATCTTCTTTTCCAAGTGCAAGGCTAAGTCACTGATCAACAGATTGAATATGTGTGGAGCTAGAACACAGCCTTGCTTGACCCCTTGGTTGGAATCTTGGTTGGAATCTTGGAGACCATTATGTCTCAAGACATTTGTGTTTTGCATCAAGGAAACCAATTTCCTCTCAAGGCATTTTGCATAAAGCTTACCTATGATGGAAAGGAGACTTATTGGAGACTAATTTTGAGGGTTATCTATCACACCTTTCTTAAAGATGGGGGTAACAAGAGAATTAAGCCAATAGTCTGGGAATGTAGTGGAATAATTTAGCAGTGTAAAAAGATTAGTCGAAGGTCAGACCCACCATTGAGGATCAATTTTGATGGTTTTGTTTGTGTCTGGCCCTGGTGCTTTATTGGGTTTTAAGAGATTTATTAAATCCATCTGTTGTAACACATGTCCAGGTGGGAGTATATTTGAATGATTTGAAGCTGTTTCTAAACGTTGGGTGTGAAGAATCTATAAGCATTGAAAAATGGTCAATATATTGTTGGGTTGGAATCTTTGCAATTTACTGAGTTTGTATGTTTTGGAGTACACCTGAAGCAATTGACCAAAATATCTTAGAGTAAATGGGACTTTAGTGATTGAGAAAGAAACCACCACTTTTCCTTATAGTATTGTTTCTTTTTCCTGTGGATCAAGGATTGAAAAGTTTTCCTTCATTTGAAGTATTCTTGAAGCAAACAAAAAGAATCAGGCATTTTGACGGATGTTAAAATATATCTCCTGTAGTAGTTTTTCCTGTGCCAGGCATTCTGAGTTGAACCACAACTCAGGCTTTTGAGGTGCTGAGGATTTCAAGAGTTCAAATTGATCTGTGATGGAATTGTAAAAAAGTAATGCCTAAGTATTTAAGAGAGTGTGATGCTTCATTAAAGTTTCTCAGGAGCTTCCATGAAGAATGGTGCTGCGCATACCACAGGTTTGATATTTGTGATATGATGCAGGGGGAAGGGGGATTGGCAGCAGTATGTATTAATAGGCATGATCAAGCCTTCTAGAAATATGTCCCCATCTTGCAGAGGAGTAGCAAGGTGGAAGAGCGTCCGGTGCACTGGTGCATCCTCCACCCCTGCCCCGGAACGTCCCCAGAATGCCCCCACAGGGTGTGTGCTCAGTGCATCGTGCCCCCCGTCCCCTTGGAGTTACGCCTCTGCCATCTTGTCTGTGGTCAGATTACGGTATGAGATTGTTCCAGTGAAAGAAATATAATAAGTAAATATGTTTCTGTTCCACAATTCTGTCAGCCACAGAACTCTCAATGCTATATGTAGGGGCCTCACGAGTCCTCCCACCAATCACTGATCAGACCCTGACCTGATTAGCTCCACACAGTTACTGTATTTTGTCCTTCATCCATACCCCAGTCTTATGGAGAAGGCAGTCAGTCTTTTGTACTTTGGGCAGTTGCTCCTGATGCCCTTTCTTTCCACTGTAATAATGAGATCCTGACTACAGCTGTAAAATCTCAAGTAGGGCCAGACTGTCAAGAGCAGGAGGTTTAATCAGCTGTCAGAACTCTAATGTGGCTGCTGAGCTCAAGTGCAGGAGTTCTTCCGTCTTGCAGTTATTTGCTTTGGAATCTGGGTGCCTAACTTTAGAAATGAGGCCGCAAAACCCAACTTAAACATTGCTGGACCTATATTTTCTATTTCTCTTGCTGCTACTGCTAACAAAGGGAAAACTCCTCCATGGTGCAGCCAAGAGGACAACATATGACAGGTTTAAATGAAACATGGCTGCTTGGCTAGAATCAGTGCTCTTCAAAATGAGGGAAATGGCAGTAAAAATCTTTCCAAAACAAACTCCAGGCCATTCACACAGTATTATCACTTCAGAAGTGGGTCGTGCAAGCTAGTTCCCCTTCTATATTGTTCTGGGATGTATAGGTTTGAGTTGGTCTTGCAGAAAAAGTAAATCTGTCCTCCTAAGCCTCCAAAGTCTGCCATCATGTATTGCTTACTATCTTTTACAAAGTCTTTCTAAAGGACTAAAGGATATGTAAGCATTCTGTGAACAGTAAAGTGTGTCCTGCTACCCTTGGCCCAAATTTCAGTGGCAATGGGATTCAGTTGCTTCATGGAATTCTTTTGCCTTTGGAGCTGTGTTTTAACTTGGTAGTTGAGTCCTTGTTGCCAGCTGGGCCATAAATAACTTGAAGAGGGTTGTTTTCATTCTCTTGCTGTCTGTGACTGTGAACACTAAATGTGTTTTCTGACCAGAAGTATATGCTTTGGAGGGGGAAATGTTAGTTTTTGATGAAGTGAGCCATTGAACAGGTTTTCTTTGAAAGGTTTTTATGCCTTACCATTTGTAAGATGCCCAGAAAACAAACAAGATTAGAATCCAATAGCACATCAAAGACCATTATCAGGTGCAGGTAAGAAATCTGATCAAGGGAGCTCTGCCACTTGAAAGCATATACCCAGGAAATCTTGTTGGTCTTTAGGGTGCTGGTGGATTCAAATCTTGCTCTTTTACTGCAGGCCAACATGGCTACTCACAAGAACCCACAAGAAAAAGTGGGCCTAGTAAAGGTATGCCTCTCTATTTAGAAAAGTTGTATGCTACCTGTCCAAACTAGCTCAAGGCAACTCACAACAGAAGCAAATCCAAGTTAATAATTAGAAACCTACCAATCAGAACCACTGCTGAAAGCAAGCCAAGGTATAAAAGGACATACGAAGGAGCTGTCCAATTGACAGAACAGACATTGACAAAACGGTCTTCAGGCGTGTAGGTAGCAAAAGCCCACTGCTCAGGCTGTGAAGGCACAGAATGTGCAGCTGTTCCTTAAAATCCTGCCCTGGGCCCAGCTGACTATATAACACCATTTCTGAGTTTTCAGTAATTGCTAGCAAACACATTAGCAATGGTAGTTAAATGTGCTGAAATGGCAACTGTGGGAGTTTTCCTGGGCAAAATTTTAGGATCGCAACTGTGTATGAAAATTTCCCCAGTTTATTGTCGAAGGCTACTATTACCGATTATTACCGATTACTGAAACCGATTATTACCAATTACTAAAACCAATTCTTGCTGATTATTACCTATACCAAAACCGATTATTACCAATTACTGAAATTGATTATTACAGATTACCAAAACTGATTATTACCGATTACTCAAACTGATTATTACCGATTGTTACTGATACCAAAACCAATTTTACTGATTATTACCAACCATTACCTATTACTGAAACCGATGATTACTGATTATTACCAGTTACCAATTCCAATCATTACCAATTACCAAAACTGATTATTACCTATTATTACTGATACCAAAATGGATTATTACCGATTATTACCAATTACCAAAACCAATTATTATTGATTACTGAATCCGATTTTTACCAATTAATACTTGTACCAAGATCGATTATTACCGATACCAAAACCGATGATTACCGATTTCTGAAACCGATAATTATCGATTATTACCGATAACTGATACCGATTATTGCCAATTACCCAAACCAATTATTACTGATTACTGAAACTGATTACTGATTATTACCAATTATTACCGATTACCAAAACCGATTATTACAGATTATTACAGATTACTGAAACTTACGGGGATATAAGCTCAAAGAGAAGGAGGAGACCACATGTGCATAAATGACCTGACACTTAAAAAACTGAAAGGGGGTTCAAAGATGGGTTCTTTTCCCCATATTTCTCTTTTCTTCTTTCTCTCCTACCCTCTAGATCAGTGGTTCTCAACCTTCTTAATGTAGCGACCCTTTAATACAGTTCCTCATGTTGTGGTGACCCCCAACCCTAACATTTCTCCATTTTACAGATGTAGAACACTGATGCAAAGAGTCTTAGGCAACCCCTGTGAAAGGGCCGTTCGACCCCCAAAGGGGGTCTCAACCCACAGGTTGAGAACCACTGTGTTAATCTGTTATCTCACTGGGCTTTCACAGCAGCTTTTACTGTGTTTTTCCCTTCACTCTGACAACCTCTGCTTCCTAAAACCGTTTACTTGCACCATAGAGGGCTATTCCTAGATAGAATGAGCAAAGTGCTGAAATCGTGATTGAACATAATGGCTGCTGATACTGAAAGCCCTCTGATTCATTGAAGCATTTGGACTCTATCCGACTTTAAACTGGACATCTACTTTGGCCGACACACGGAACTGGCACTAGGATTTATCTGATGTGCCAGTCAGTGGTGTGTTATGGAAATGCCAGTGCCAGAGCAGAGGGAATGTTTGTAGAAGGGTTGCAGTGAAAGAACTGAGAGGTTCAGCATTTTATTCTGATTTTAGTACAGGAGACTTGGAGGGTATTGTTGGACAGTAGGTTAAAACATAGAATGTGATGGCTGGAGCTCTAGTATCAATAAGGCAGTGAAGAGCTGTAATGAGTAGAAACATCTCACAATACAGCTGCTGGAAATCTTCCTAAACTTCTTTCAGGAGACACTGCTTCAGTTTTTTCTATACCCTGCATATCTCTAATCTGCATGTTCTGAGAGCCATCGTGGTGTAGCGGTTAAGAGCAGGTGGATTCTAATCTGGAAAACTGGGTTTGATTCCCCATTCTTCCACCTGACGGAGCCTTATCTGGTGACCCAGATGTGTTTCCACACTCCTGCATTTCTGCTGGGTGACCTTGGCAAAGTCACAGTCCTTTAGAACTCTCTCAGCCCCACCTACCTTACAAGGTGTCTGTTTAGGGAAAGGAAGGGAAAGGAGCTTGTAAACCACCTTGAGTCACCTTACAGGAGGGAAAGGCAGGGTATAAATCCAAACAACTACTACTACTACTACTACTACTACTCCTTCTTCTGCGCCATGCGGTCAGTGAGTGTTGTCAGTCACTTGGGTAAGTAGATTTCCTTCTCTTGCTGTGAGTGATCATAGACCAGTCGTTTTTATCTGTACTTTTATTTTCCCTAATTCATTTGTGTCTGAAACGTTTATTTATTATCTGGACCCTTCGTTACTGCGTTGCAGGTGTGAAAGGGTTGATTTGGGTTGAATTATACTGGGATGTTATTATTATTTTTTTTAGCCCGCGATGTCAGTTTGAGGAGTCGGCAGCTCACTCTATTATTTGCACATGGAAATTTTACATACTTTTACTTTCCTGTGGTCTGTAAGATTCAAGAACAAACACTGAGATTCTTTCTAATCTAATGTTTGCTTAATGAGGAGTAACACAGGTAACAAGTATGTAATGGCATTTAAATCTTAAAGTATGGAAATAGCTCAGCGTACAGTTGCGGAAATGCTGATGCTTCAGGATTTTACTACATTTGTTATTTATTCCCTTTGCAAAAATAAAGCAACAACACTTATTACTGGCACGGCCCCAAAAGTATCTTTATCATTTTCAGGTAGGCGCAGGGCTAGGTACTGGAAGCAGTTACTTAAAAGATGTGGTTTAATTCCCCTCAAGCTAATTCACGTGTTACAAGTTACAAATTAAAAACTCCCAGGTCTCCTGCCATGCTTAAAAATGGCAAGTCTTACAAAGGGCACATGAGTTTAAAGAAAATAATATTTCTGAGAGAATATAGTCACTTTTCTTTTCCTGTGACCGGGGGTGGGGAGGCAAGGGATGGGGGTATGTGTAGTTTCAGGGTTTTCCAGCTTCTTGCATGTCTTCCATGGCTGTATGCTGTTCACTTTATGTTCTCCTGTGGGGAAGATTCACTACTGCAGATGTGTTCCAGCTCCATCTGAACTCCAGGGGCGAAGAAGGCCTTGCTGCTGTTGCTCAGCAGTGGGGGGGGGGAGGGGGCTATCGCACTTTGCAGTGCTTTCCACGCTGCCCTGCTACGCCGGCAGAGGTGCAAGAATGTTGTTGCAGTATCCTACTGGCATCCTCTTCCCTTCTAGGTGCCGGGTGGAAGCAGTGCATCCACTGCTTCCCGCCCCAGCTCGGGTGCTGCCCACCATCAAAGGGCCCAGACTGTCTGCACGCAGCCTGTTTGGGCAGCCATGGCCGGATGTCACTTGCTGGTCGCCCCTGCCTCATCTGCAGGGTCATGAGTCCACAACAGCGTTTTTTTGCCTGGCACCATTGACTCTGTCTGTCCGGGTGGCTACAATAGGTAGCAGAGGGTCAGCAGTGCAAAAGGGGGGCTGGTCCACCTGAAGCTTCTCCAGGCAGACTGGGGAGAAGTCTGGGGCAGTGGTGGACAGATATAGAGTTTCGTAGACTTTCTTTTTTTTTAGTCTTGTGATTGCCCAGGGTTTGACCTGAAGATGGGAAAGTGTTAACAGTAGGGACACATTTAATTGCTTAGCAATAACTAGTGCTTCTTTTATTGTTCTTGTTAAGAATAGGTGTCTGGTTTGCAGAGTCTTGTTACAGGGTGTTGAGGATTAATCTTTGTGAGTGAATCATTGGGTTGGTTCCATGTTGGCCTTGTTAAAGCACTGGATGGCTATTGAGGTGCTGCTGCCAGTGTAGGGCACAGCTGCGGCAATCATTTTACCTGGCTTCACCATCTATTTGTTGTGTGACCTTTGGGTTTTGCTGTTCCCTGTGACGTACATTATTTTTTTTAAAAAACCTTCTGCGTGTCCTCTGTTGTTCCTAAGCCACCACAGTGGGAACCATTAATAACATTTGATCAACTTGTGACACATTTTTGTTCTCAGAGCGAAGTGACCCAAATGTGAATATTTCCTAAGGCAGAAATCTGTCAGGCGGTTCAAGAAGTTGGATGTCTTTTTTTGAAAAAAGGAAATTCTTGGGGAAAAAAGAACTTTGAAAAAAGTTCTGTGGGTTAAACGCTATAAATCGATATGACTTACACAGCAGTTAATATCTGAGCTTTAGCAACGTTTAGGATATTATGGCAATGAACAACATGGCGGCAGGAGATAGTGTGTTGATGAGGTAATGTCATAAAAATAGAAGATTTTAGCTACTTGGATCACTGCTGTCCATAATTTTGGGTTTAGTTGCAGGTCTTTGTTTAGCTTTCTTATGGACCAGGCTTCAACTAAAGAAATCCCCAAGGCAGTTTATAACATACTCAAAATACAAAACCACTTTTTGAAAAATCAGTTTTTAGCACATTTCTATTAAAGAAATCTCCAAGGCAATTCAAGACATGCTCAAGAAGGGAAAACCATTTTTTTAATAAATCAGTTTTTAGCATTGGAGTGGCCAATTGCCATTCTTCCTTGCTGTGCTCTTATTCATTGATCCAGCTTAGTCACTTTCTAGAAAAGGCAGGTCTTCAGTTCTGTTCCGAAGGTCCTTAGGGAAGAAGCTATTCTCCGCTTCTGGGGGAAAGCGGGCAGTGGGAAGCTGCCAGAATGCCTTATCATGGGTTCCATAGCTAAACCTCCTCTGTGGATGGTTTTCAGGGGAAACCCTCTTGAACTGATCTTAAGTCTCAGGTTGGCTTCTACAAGTGGAGCAGCAGTGGCGTAGGAGGTTAAGAGCTTGTGTATCTAATCTGGAGGAACTGGGTTTGATTCCCAGCTCTGCCGCTTGAGCTGTGGAGGCTTATCTGGGGAATTCAGATTAGCCTGTACACTCCCACACATGCCAGCTGGGTGACCTTGGGCTAGTCACAGCTTCTCGGAGCTCTCTCAGCCCCACCTACCTCACAGGGTGTTTGTTGTGAGGGGGGAAGGGCAAGGAGATTATAAACCCCTTTGAGTCTCCTGCAGGAGAGAAAGGGGGGATATAAATCCAAACTCCTCCTCCTCCTCCTCCTCCTCCTCCTCCTCCTCCTCCTCCTCCTCCTCCTCCTCCTCCTCCTCCTCTTCTTCTTCTTCTTCTTCTTCTTCTTCTTCTTCTTCTTCTTCTTCTTCTTCTTCTTCTTCTTCTTCTTCTTCTTCTTCTTCTTCTTCTTCTTCTTCTTCTTCTTCTTCTTCTTCTTCTTCTTCTTCTTCTTCTTCTTCTTCTTCTTCTTCTTCTTCTTCTTCTTCTTCTTCTTCTTCTGTTACTCACAGCCCTAAGCTATTTATAAAGGTCAAAACTAGCATCTTGCATAGAGCCCAGAAACTGTTTGTGAGCCAGTGTAATTGATATAATAGTACGACCACTCCAGTGAGCCTCTTTGAGGATGCTGGTTGTTGCATTTTTTGGACCAGTTGAACTTTCTGAACCATTGTCAAGGGCGGACTTATAGAATAGAACTCAAGTCTGGATATTAATAAAGTCTGTATGAAAGTGTCTGGGTTGGCTTTTTCTAAGAAAGCTCACAGCTGCCAAAAGAAAACTCACAGCTGCCAAAATAGCTTTAGCTGGTAAGAGATGTTCTGGGCTACTTCCAATACTTGTCTGTCTGAAGACAGTGTTCAGACTAGAAGTACCCTCAAACTGTACACCCAGTCTTTTGGGGAAGTGTAAATCCATCCAGGATTTGGAGAAGCCACATTTCTGGTCCGCTTTAGTCTCCTACCCCACACATAGCCATTTTTTTTCTCATCTGGATTAAGATTCAGTTTACCACTGAAACTGAAACAGTTTACCACCACAGTTTACCATCACCCAGTTTTGTACTGTTCCCATTGTCTCTTTGGATTTTCCTGGAAAGGAGAAAGAGAAAGGTGTGTACCATCTGTATAGTGGCACTGGACCCCAAATCTTTGGATGGTTGTCCACGATCCTCATAGACAGTAAAACACATCAGGGATGAGGCTGATCCTTGCAACTCCTCATAAGCAAATGGGTGTGGGGCTGAGCATGAGTCTCTAACCATCACCTTCTGATGCCCACCTGCCAAGAAGAAATTAAATCAGCATACTATTGAGCTAACCAGGTGGACCAGAATGTTACTGTTGTCAATAGTATATTGGATAGAGAGATGGATGAGGAACAGTGGTGATGCACTCCTTGCATTAACTGTCTGGCGTAGATCGTCTAGGAACTGGGTCTGCATCTAGATTGAAAAGGATCTATATACTTTGCTTCATGTGTAAATGTCCAGTATTGCTCAGCCACCACTCTTTCCAGGAATTTCCTGCTTAAAATGGAGATTGGATAGTGGACTGATATTTAGATGTATGCTATCTGATAACAATTTATTTAAGAAAGGTTGGACTATAGCTGACCTTAACACTGCTGGAAGCATCGTGCCTTTCTATGATGCATGATTAATAATTGGCACTTCGAATACCTTAATCCTACTGGGATAAAGGGGGATGAGCAAGCAAGGGAGAAGGTGCTCAGGACCAATTTCTTCGATCCTCCCAAATATGGCAGCAGGAAATCCCATAGTGAACTAGATTAGCTGTGCACTCCAACACATGCCAACTGGGTGACTTTGGACTAGTCACAGTTCTTTGGAGCTCTCTCAGCCTCACCACCTCACAGGGTGTTTGTTGTGAGGGGAGAAGGGAAAGGAGATTGTAAGCCCCTTTGCTTCTGGTTACAGGAGAAAATGGGGGGATATAAATCCAACTCTTCTTCTTCCTCCTCCACCATAGTTGAGTTTAAAAAACAGTAGGATCTTTTTGGAAAGCAGACCATTCTGAAGGCAGACCTAATTGGTCTTTTCTCCCGCAGAGGCCTTGAGTTTCCTTTATTCAAAATCCCACCAGGTAAGCAGCTATGACAGTGGAATAACCTCAGTTCTATCTCAAGATCTCAACATCGTATACAGACCTTTGAAATTCATGGGCTGACATATAGGGCACCTGGGACAGGAAGGTGATATCGTGACCTTTGTATGCATGCCAATCATGAAAGCTTAGATTGTAAAGGTGGCATTTGTTTTTCAATCTAAGTGATTCTTAAGAATTCAGGCTCTAGTCATTCATTGAATTTTGTATGGAATCACCCATGACTAAAATCCTGCAGACACACACCAGACCGGCGTTTCACCTTGTGAATAGTAGTAATAATGTTGATGGGTATAAACATGCATTGCTGTTCATAGGAACGAAGATCAGATTTGCTTTGTCTCAGCAGAGCGTGGTTTTAAAGGTTTCACCTCCCCCCCCAAATGACACATTGAAGGAAAAAATAGAACAAGGCAGAACACACAGACCCACCCATCATCCCTGCTACCGTCAGCTAAGTATGAGCAATGCTGAACCCTTTATTTAAAAGCTGATGCTTTCTCCACCCTCTACTCCCACAGTTTCAGCACTGTTGGTTTGCGGCCTTCTGCAGTTTTCTGTTCTTAGTTGACTGGAGCAGGTAGTCAGGATTCAATGAATCTCCCTTCTTACTGGCTAGCTCAGAGGCACTGCTATAGGTTACTATGGCTCAAAGGACTGGGACTGGTCCAAGCAGTGGTCAGGTTTCTGCAGAGCAAGTATCTCAAGGAGATCTAAGCAAACACTTGATTGTGTTTTCTGCTTCTAGATACAGCATAGAGTATCTCATGTGTATGTGACCACTAATGGCCTTAGCTCTTCATAACTGGGAACTAGAGGTCTCATATCAGAGTGCCTAGATGACATTGATCTTATCAACATTGGGAATAACCTTGTACTGCAAGTCTGGGGTGGGCATTATTCTCCATCTCTGGCATACAAAGAGAGCTCAGCCCCTTGCATGGACACATCAAGTTTCTGATATTGGAATTCAAGGGAGTGCAATTTGATACCAGCAACTGTTTTGCTGTCAGGGACTCCACCCAAGAATTGCCAGGTATCTCAGAAGCTTGTAGGAGTCGGGCTGGCAGAAGGAGGAGAATCAGGTAGCTTCTCCAGTGGTGAGCTGCGCAGACTAAAGGTAATCCCCAGGTCTGTGGGTCTTTATGATATACAGGAATATGTGATTAGCTCTCTAGTCAATACTTCCCATGCCAGGAACATCATAGGAACACAGAGTTGGAAGAGATCTCCAGGGTCATCTAGTGCAACCCCCTGCATAACACAGGAAATTCACAGCTACCTCCCCCCGCCCCACACACACACCCAGTGACCCTTGCTCCATGGCCAGAAGGTGGCAAAGAACCTCCATGATCCCTGGTCAATCTGGCCAGAAAGATTTCTTCCTGACTCTAAAGTGATGATTGTCATCACCCTGGGCATGTAAGAAAGGGCCACAAGGGCCAAGCCATGACGCAGCCCTTCCTGCCCTCCCTCTCATGATCTGCCTGAGTTCACTGAATCAGCATTGCTGTCATATGACCATCTAGCCTCTGCTTAAAAACCTCCAAAGAATCATGGGCTACTGTGCCATCCTTTGTCTGGAGCTGCTTGAAGCCCCCTCCTCCTTGCCTCAGTAGCACAGGGAGCCAATGGCTAGTCCATATCGCTCCCTTTTAAACCATTAAATGGTGGCACAATGAATGTACTGCTAAAACCTCAGAATAATGTGCTTTTTTGAGACATGAATGGAAACATATACACACGTAAGCTACCAGTCCTATACTATTTTGTTATTAAAGCAACACACTGGAGACTAAAATAGCTTTAAAAAGTTCTAGTGTGTATTTTCATATGTGTGCTTACTTTGCTGGGTGGAACTGAGTCTCACTAATTAATCAGATAAAGAGCTAGTTGATTAAGGATTGAAGGTGGCATCCCTAATTGTAGACTGTGCTTGTTATTCCGGCCACATGCTATAACAGCCGCCCCCTCCCTGCAGCTTCACCCATCATTTTGCAGCTAACCAAGGGCAGGTAGGGCTTTGATAGGCAGAAGAGGACACTTTGCAGTAAAGTGCTCAAATTTTTTCCCTTTTCCAGAACAGCCAGGGGTACTGGCAGAGAACTCGCTTGAAGGTGCCCTAGAAAATACAGGCTCCACTACAGGCTAGAAAATCTCTAGCTCCTCTACTACTGTAGGAATTAAAAATCCCTCTAATCTGAGCTTTTGGAAAGTGAGGTAAAATATTTTATGATGGAGAAACCCAAGAGGCTAATTCAATTTTTAGAGCTTTTTAAGTCAATGGGCGTGCCTCACTTGTCCTCTGTGTGTGGGAAAATGGCATTTAATACACAGGTCATGTCACAGTTTGTGGGTCAAAAGTAGTAACTGAGATTATGGCTGAAAATCTGCTGAAGGCCGATCCTGGACAGGAGTGGAGAACTTCTGCAGATGCCATGTGATCCAGCAGGAGACGAGCTGCTTATATTCTGCAGTAGCTGAAGGTTCGCAGAATCATCAAGACTTGAAGAATGTTGGCAAGTTTATCAGGAGAGCTCATATTACGACAAACCGGGTACCTTCCTTCTGTTTTTCTGTTCAATTTGTTCTCCAGCCCTTTTGGCTCCTGAGTCTCTAGGCATTTTAGGAAGCCGGGTGAACCAATGGAAAGGTTTGTTCTGTGCTGCCATAACAACTGTCTCCATGGAAATGGAGATCCAACGAGAGAACTTTTGGTAAAGTCGGTTCTAGCACCCTTCTTATCATCACTCTGTTTCTGAACCCGTTTTTTAAAAAGAACAAATGCTGTCGGCCAGCCACAGCACGTGCAGTCCATATTTTCCCATTCTCCCATAGTCTGCTCTCCGTCTGGAATTGCATTGCATGCCTGTGTAATGTGGCACTTGTCAACGTAAGCCCAGATTGTTTTGTTTTCTTGCATTCTGTGGGTGCATTTTAATCACACTCATTTATATGTCACTCTATAAATAGTAAGCCTCAGCATTTGTTTGAACGCAGAGGGTGGAAGGCAGGGTTGTTCAGCAGCACTGATGAGGGTCTCATGTTAGAGAATAGCTTTCCCAGCAGAAAAGTATTAGGAGGTTGGGATTTACCTTTCTAAAGGCCCTGTTGACCAAGGGTTTGCATGCAGACTTATCTCATCCTATTAAGCAATATGCTCAGCTGCAAAGAGCAGTGTAAAGTTGCTTGTACTGGGAAAGTTGACCCTCCTGGAATAAAGTAGAATAAAGGTTGAATGAAATGTAAAATAAATCATCCCTGGTCTAAAACACTTGCAATAATTAGATATGTCACTTCTATTGCTGTGACTGAAATAACACTGTTTCAGTGTATTCTTGAGTTTCTGCTAAAAAAAAAATTCTGTCTTGGCGGGTTATTTGCATAGACCAGACATCTTTTGCTTCCAATTTTTTGTGCCTGATCATAAGAGAAATGCAGAAATTCATTTTTGAGCATGGACTACAGTAGTGTGTGATGCTGGGGTATAAATCCAAACTCTTCTTCTTGATGCTGGAACACTTCTAGAATACAACACCAGGGTTTTGATGACTTGAATTCGAGAGGAGGGGAGGGCACACAGGGACAACAGATACAGCGCCTAGTACTCAATCATGCATTGCACCCCATGGTGTGCCCTGTCCCCATAGCTGGCAGCCTCTTTTGGAGGATTAATCTGCTCAATTTGTCTCTTGTCTCGTAGACAATATCAAGATGCCTCCAATTTTGCAGCATGCTGATTTTTAACTAAAACATGCTGCACCCCAACGTTGATTAAAGCTCGCTAATGGTCCGTTGTATGCAGGCTGCAATTTTGAGTTTTAAATCTCCATCAGACTGATTAGCAGGCCTTTGGCTTGCGTAATTCCAAAAGGCAGCAGCACATTTCTGTTGGGAGCGATGTGTTAAAATGCTCTTTTAAGAATAAAACTAAGCGCTGGTGTTAGATCAAGCTTGAAGGCTTTAAGCATCCTGCTTGACAACGCATGTCATCCTCTCTGGATCGAAAGCCCTATATAGGTCAAGGCGGTAAATATTTGTCTCAACCCATAACTGTGGAAGAAAGAAAGAAAGGAATTGTTTTTGAAGGTGTGTGCCAAGATGAATACAGGACACAGTGTGCTGCCTGAAATCTGATGCACAAGGTCTCTCCTGCCTCTACCACGAGGGACCAGATTCTCTTCTATGTAGGCCAGGGGTGGGCAATTATTTTTTCCATGGGGCCACATAAGAAACAGAAAATATTGTGGAGGGCCGGGTCAAAAGGCAGGGGGGCGAGGCGCTTTTGAAAGCCCCGCAGAAGCCGGCAGCCAAGGCAACCAGCTTCTGTGGGGCTTTCAAAGACCCCTCGCTCCCCAGCACGGCAGGGGGGCCAGTCAGGGTCATCCGGCGGGCTGGATGTGGCCCGCAGGCCGTATAATGCCCAGGTCTGATGTAGGCTCTTCTTTTTAGTAACGGCACTAGGTCCTGAGCAAAGCACTTCAGAGTATTTTACACACGACTGTAAATGTTGAGAAGCTTTATAAATCTTGAAGAGTGAAGCTGGTTTCTAAGAATATAATAATTACATTTTGGAGAAAATGTTGACATGGAACATGCAGGGATTTCTTTTCCTAGCATAAACTCTTGTCATCGTAACCAGTTGCACAAAGCCAACTTACAAAACATTTTAGAAGCTTCCTCTGGATGGTTGAGGACCGATTAATACCTTATTATAGTTCTTTCTAGAGAAGAGGAGGAAGGAGGAGGAGGAGTTTGGATGTATATTCCCCCTTTCTGTCCTGCAAGGAGACTTAAAGGGGCTTACAATCTCCTTTCTCTCCCCCTTCCAACAAACACCCTATCAGATGGGTGGGGCTGAGAGAGCTCCAAAGAACAGTGACTAGCCCAAGGTCACCTAGGTGGCATGTGTTGGAGTGCACAAGCTAATATGGTTCCCCAGATAAGCCTCCACGGCTCAAGTGGCAGAGCAGGGAATCAAACCCGGTTCTCCAGATTAGAGTGCACCTGCTCTTAACCACTACACCACGCTGGCTCTCAAGCTGCTATGATTTCTCACAGTGGCTCTTTGTTTCTAGACTCAGTTTAAGGTGGTGGCTCTTAGCTTTGCACCCTGTGATTTACATATCTGAAGGACCATCTCTCCATGGATGAGCCCATGAACCATTTGTGCTTCTCTTACCAGTGGCTGCTTGTTACCCCTTCTACAAATGCTGTATGAAGCCATTCCAACCCCATGACGTGCTTTTCCATCTGTCCTTCTGAAATGATGGAATGGTTTGATGGAGGAGGTTAGGAAGGTTTCATTGCTGCTGGCCCTCATTGGACTTTTTTGTTTTCTAGCTGGTTTTTGTCTGCGGATGGTCTGATTTTTTTCCCCTGTGCTGTTTTAAATTGTTGCATTGGACTGGTAGCTACAGTGCCTGTACCTGTAACTGTGTGTTGTGTTCTCACGTTTTCTTCTCACATTTTTCATGACTTCAGCCCTTCCACTTCTACCAACCTGCCTCCTGCATGACTGGAGGACTTTTTGGGGCTTTTAAAAATCAACTCTTGACATATTGCAACGGTGTCATAATGATCTATCTCCTGGTTACTCTGAATTCCCTGCTTTGATTTTTTTAAAGAAGAAAATCTTTAGAGCCATTTACTGCAAAGATAACACGAGAAAGGCGTATCTCTATAACGCAAAGAGCCAGAAATGAACTTAAAAAAAAATGAAACTGGGAATTCACTAAGAGATAATGCTGCAGCAATGTGTCAATTGCCAGTTTTTTAAAAGCAGAAAAGCCTTCTGGGAAAGGAGGCGGGGGAAGAGGAAGGGGAAAGACGGGACCACCTACTGAAATGTGCGCCTTCCTGTTCACATGGCATTCAATCTTTCCAAAAGATTCCTGTTCAAATGTGCACTTTCCTGTTCACAATCTTTTCAAAAAGATGACATCAAACCAAGCTAAAGTAAGGGAAAGCAGTGAAAACAGATGTCTGCGGCCAGGGCCATGTGGATGCTCCAAAAAACCCTGCTCCAGTTTGGATGTCAAACCTCTGTGAGGAAACAACCACAGTTTATTTTTGTTAGGAGTCCCATCTAGTTAACTAAAAGAACTCCTGTTACTCCTTGCTTACCTCTTCCTAGCATGCAGTCCTGGTGGTGCTTTTACAAACACCCTGTAGGTTTGGGGAGCTGGGTATTTTTCTGGTTGTTTTGAGCTTTTTGGCAGAAAAGTTCACCTACCTGCTTTTAACCCCCTGAATCTCACAGCAGTTATTTTAATACAAAGCAATCAGTGGTATGACAGCATGCACTCTGTATCTGATCTGTGGGATATTTCAGCCTTATAGAATATTAGCTCTGCGTCTGTTTAAGGAGCAGGGTGGCTCTATAGCCAGTTTCTGGTGCCTCTGGAGAGCAAAGTATTCCTTTGGAGAGCACAGGCGACTCAGATGTATGGACTCACCTGTAGATACTCCTGGAACTGTCTTCAACGTAGTTGGTCTTCAACTGTAGCCAGAACATTTTGTTTCTGCTATTTGTCGCTTGCTACTTTATTGGTTTTGTTTGTGGCTCTTCTTTACATTATTATTTTCAGATACCTAACACCTTGTTCTCTCTCCCCCTAGAATACAGGAGCACTTCCAGGGGAATCCTGACAGTTACAACGGAGCTGTGCGAGAGAATTACACCTGGTCCCAAGACTACAGCGACCTGGAGATCAAAGTCCCAGTGCCAAAGCATATCCTGAAAGGCCGACAGGTAATGAGCGCTCAAGTGGTCGGTTGGCTTTTTGTGGGCGATCAGTGCCGCACGCACGCACGCACGCACGCACGCACACATCCCTTCTCCCAGCCTGACTTAGCTGGTCCATAAAAGTGATGATGGTACAAACATCCATGTAGTATGCTAGTCTCAGTCCTTCCAGCAGGGAGTCACACCTCCACTATTGTAGAATGCAATAGCCCTCTATAGTATAGGCCTGTAGGAAATGACTGTAGGTGCTGACAGTACTCAGACATTCAGTTCACCACCTCAAGGCTCTGCATGTGACCTGTCAGCAGAATATTTTGCGTATTTGCTCATTTCTCCCCTTGCCCTCTGCACAGCTGCCCTAAATAAGCTGACGGCCTTAGATAGGATGTTTCAATTATCCTGGGCTAGCTATCCAATCACTCATTTTGGTTTCAAACTTGCTTACGCATTGGAAGGATGAAGCCAAGTGAAGTGGATTGAAACTCATTGTCCCCCCAGCAAGGTCTTGATTTTCTTCTTTCATCCTAAGGAAAAAGGGCTGTGTGAAATAGCGGGGTTATTATCTCAGCTGGGTAGAGGTCAGTTCCATATGGGGTAGCCTGAGATTGCGCCAGATGATCAGCAAACGCTCCTTTCATGGTAATTATAATGACATTGTTGTTCTGATATGTTGAACCCTAAACCATTATTGTGTGGACAACTTTATTGGTTTCTAGCTGAATGTTCCCTGTGGGATGCTATTTACCAGGATTTCTTTCTGCTGAGTGCCTTGGGAACCTTCCTCATGGAGTATGAAGTATTTTTAATTGTGGTTTGCTGGAGAAACTCCTTACGTACGCAGGCAGGGCCAAAGCCAGGATAATGTCTCTTGCTGAAGCACATGGCAGTGGTAGGCATTGATTTCATTCCATGTGGTTTTGTTTTGCCCATGAAGTGTCTAGAAAGCTGGGTGAATTTGGTGAAATCATAATTCATGATGAGTTGGCCATCTGATTTCCTCCTGGCTGTTACCTTTGATTCTGCTACTGCTTGGAAGCTTCAGAAAACCTTTGTGTGATCAGCCTGCTGTGGATTATTCCCGCATTTAACATTTGCATTGATGATTACTCAGAAGGAAAATTCCTTTTCCCTAATAGCAACATGACATCTCTTTCCTCCACATTAGTTTAATAGCTTGTTCCTAGAATTGTTCCTGGGTGATTAGCTCCCTTCTCCATCTCCATCTTTCTCTGTTTCCTTTCAAATATTTCTCTTTTTTTCTGGACAGACAAAATAAGCCATATGTGTCTTCAATATGGCTGTCGTGATCTGCTTATAAGCCAGAGGGAAGTTGAGGAGCCATTCACAGGCATACCAACTGAAGTGGCTAGAAGGGAGGCTTATTTGTTTTTGCTATCAGAGAAGATCGGGCCCCAACGATTCTGCATCTTCCTTCCATCTGGGGAAAGGTTTATTTTTTTCCTCACTTCTCTGTATTGGGGTGATTGAATTGAGCACACTTGGTTTTTGTAAATCAGCTTCAACCCACACTGCACTATGTCATGCCAAAATAGCTCTGCTGTTGCCGGAGCAGTAGCTCAGAGTACAGACCTATATGTATGGGTTGATGGCACAGCTTATAGTAACTATGGAGCCAGCAGAGGGAGCACAAAACATACCTTTTAAAAAAGGAGCAGAAATTTTTAGTATGTTGGGGAGCATATGAAAGTACACACCGGCTTCTATGCAATTTGCTTCTCTGTTCTTGATGCAGTTTTTGAAGAAGATAAGATGTGAGCAGGCATTGGTCTATTAGACTGTCAAGTATTACACTCAGTTGGAATGCTGCAGTCCAGAAAGTGAAGGGTACCAGTTAGATGCATTTTTATGCTGTCTTTCATGGGTGCTCTATTTTCCAGCCTATCCTCTCCAAAACCTCTACACCAGGCTTTGCCCAAACTTAACACTGCTTCCCACCAGCAACCATAGATCATCTGACAGAGACGCAACCCCAGAATCCAAACTCTGCAACAATCCTAGATGCCAACTTTGTCCCCACATATACTCAGGCGGTATTGTTATGGCACCTAATAATGTAACCTATACTATTTGCACATTATCGGATTTAATACATACTGTTACTTCCCAACAATGCCTTCCTGACTGTGAACCTTGAACAAACATGTTGGTCTCCGCATGAGCATTTTATTATCTTCATTTATGACAGGAGCCATGTCCAACCTTTCTACCATTACTCCTCCTTTCCCTCCCCGCTACTTTGAGAGTTTCTACTTGAAAGACTCATGACAGAATTGACACTAAACCTCATTGTCCTCCTCCCCCAATAATCTGTCCTATGAGAGGAATTCCCAGTATGATTTTCCTTTGTGCATCTATCTGAAGAAGTGACCTGTGACTTATGAAAAGTCATATTGAGATAAATGTTAGTCTTTCTGGTGCCTCTGGACGTTTTTTTTGTTTTTTTTTTAGTGTAGACATCCCTTTATCCTTGGCTTCAAAGTCCAGAGGCACTTGGGAAGGAACAGACAAGGTTGACGCTCAAGCTAGCTTACCAAAAATTGGGCCACATTAAATCAGTGGTGGCTTGTGCTTATTTTGTACCCTCGATCCCTTTTTAATGAGCAGCTCAGCTCAAGCAGCGAATACGCCTCCTGTCCCTGAAAGCCATGGTTTGATGACTGATGTAGTCACTTCATATTATTTTCTGTCTCATTTTACTTTCTGTTTCCCCGAGTATAAATCCATCTGCCAGGCAGCGGTCTGGTTTTGCTGCAGGAAAAGCAGATCTTTGTATTCGGGAAGACGGAATTAGTTTGCGCTGTTCTTTTCTAACTTATAAATGGTACCACAGTTACATTGATTTAACAATTACAATCTCATTTCAATTATTCTTGTTTTCTGGGGGTATAGTATTTTTAGAAGTGTGCTCAGCTTGTAGAAAGGGTCATAAAAGTGCCAAGCAAGAAGTAAAAGGTTTTCCCTTTCTTCCTTCTTGTTCCTGTTGTCTTCCTTCTTGTTCCTGTTGTCTTTATTATCTTAACTTTTTAAAGCTTAAAGTGAGAATTGGTGGCTATCTTTCTCAGATCCCTGTTGAGTCCTTCAAGACCTCTGATACCTAGGCCTGAATTCTGAGATGTTGCCTCCTTCACACCTGATGTGCTTACTTGGGTTTGCCTGACTGTTGGTTATAGCTATCGTGAGAAATTGCCACCTACTCCTCAGCCAGAATCTATAAAGTCTTTGTGTGTGTGTGTGTTTAACGAAATGCTGCTGTCTCCCCCTCCTCACCCTAGCCATGCGTCATGAATGACGTTAATTTGTGAGGGGGCTTGAAGGGGCTAAAACAGCATTCTGCTTCACCCTTTGAGGCTGCTCAGCAATTAATTGATCAGCTGAGAAGAACCGTTACAGTTCCGACCTCTGCCTGTGTCAAAGCTGTGAGCCCCCACCCTTCTTCTTCCAAGTATCCACAGCTGCGTTTGAAGAAAAGCTGTAAACCTGAGTGGAATATTACCAGTGTGCCCTATCCATAGCGGTTAAGAGCAGGTGGACTCTGATCTGGAGAACTGGGTTTCATTCCCCACTCCTCCATCTGAGCAGCAAACTCTTATCTGATTAACTGGGTTTGTCTCCCCACTCCTACATACGAAGCCTGCTGAGAGAAAGGGGAGTATAAATCCAAACTCCTCCTCTTGCTTTTGCTCTTCTTCTTCTTCTTCTTCTTCTTCTTCTTCTTCTTCTTCTTCTTCTTCTTCTTCTTCTTCTTCTTCTTCTTCTTCTTCTTCTTCTTCTTCTTCTTCTTCTTCTTCTTCTTCATTTACCATAGATATAACAATAGGTATAACAATAACTACTAAGAGATTCTGCTATTAACAATAATCATAGGTGTAACAATAGCTACTTAGGGATCCTGCTCTGAGAGCTAACATGGTGTGGTGGTTAAGAGAGCGGTGGGCTCTAATCTGGAGAACCAAGTTTGATTCCTTACTCCTCCACATGAGTGGCCGAGTCTAAACCCATGGTGGTGAACCTTTGGCATGCCAGATGTTAAGGACGACAATTCCCATCAGCCCCTGCCGGCCATGCTGGCAGGGGCTGATGGTAATTGTAGTCCATAACATCTGGAGTGCCAAAGGTTCGCCACCACTGGTCTAAGCTGATGAACCAGGCTTGTTTCTCCACTTCTCCATATGAAGCCTTCTGGGTTACCTTGGGCTAGTCACAGTTCTCTCAAAACTCTCTCAGCCCCACCTACCTCACAGATTGTGGGGAGGGGAAGGGAACTAGTTTGTAAGCCTCATTTAAGACTCATTATGGTTGAGAAAAGCAGGGTATAAATCTAAACTCTTCTTCCTCTGATCATGCAAACCCAGACTGTTCAGTTGTATGGTGCATGCAAGGTATGCCGGCAGAGTATTGTATTTGCATAAGTGGTCAAAACTTTCCCTGGCCTGTTGACACGATGAAAATATTTGCCTGTTTCTGGTGATATTTGAAAAAAAAAGCTGTTGTGATGGACTGAGCAAAGCCCCCCCCCCCCCGCGATAATTACCAATCCTAATTTGAATCCTGTTGGCAAGGCACAGACCCCCACACAGACCATACTCTTGTGTGTGGGGGGGGGGGGACACACAAAATAAAAAGAACAGATTAAATGATTTTTAATTTGATAGGGTGTAGCAGTTGCCAAGGCAGATGATAGTAGATTGTATATTCCTCTGCCACAAAACAAAGCCTGCTGGACCTTCTTTGTTATAGACGGCTCCGCCTACCTAGTCCTGCTCCCCACCACCCGCTTGAAAGTGAAAATACATTTTGGCGTAAATGCTCTTGTACCAAAGCGCCATGTTCAATAATGCACAAAATAATGGTTTTGACAAAATGAGTGATAATTATCATATTCATTCAGGACTGTATTCTATTGTGGAACCATACAATTTTCTCTACAGCTGTACCTCAACTGACCAAATTAACATCTTTATGTGAAACAGAGTATAGGAACCTGCAGTTCTGACATGTGGCACAACCTACACACACACACACACACTAGTCTAATCTAGTCACTCTGGACTTTATTCCATTTTTCAAGCATCTTGGAAAATGAAGTAAATTAGGACTGTCACCCAAATCAAAAATTGTAGAAATTATAGAAAGAAGAAGAGAATAAGATTTTGGATTTATATCCCACTTTTCTCTCCAGCAAGGAGACTCAAGGTGGCCTACAAGCTCCTTTCCCTTCCTCGCCCCACAACAGACACCTTGTGAGGTAGATAGGGCTGAGAGAGTTCCGAGGATCTGTGACTAGCCCAAGGTCTAGCAGGACTAGCAGGAATGTAGGAGTGCTGAAACACATCTGGTTCACTAGATAAGCCTCTGCCACACAGGTGGAGGAGTGTGGAATCAAACCCGGTTCTCCAGATTAGAATCCACCTGCTCTTAACCACTACACCACGCTGGCTCTCAATCCTAAGCAGGTCTACCCAGAATTCTACTCAAGTCCACTCAGTGGGGCTTACTCCCAGGAAAGTGTTCTTAGGATAGCACTCAGTTTACTAATTGTGCAAATTTTAGTTGATTTATCTGTTAACAGTGTATTGTTCATATAAACAAAATAGTCTTTGCAAAGTCAGCAGTATTTCGTTACAGGTATCATCTTACAAAAGGCATTCCCTCTTGTGTGAAAGAGAAGGAGAGTATCCTTGTAATCAGGATTTGTTATATTAAGCCAATCAACTGAGTAAATGCTGCAACCCTAAAATAAATTGATGCAAGAAATAATTCTTTCTCCTTCATTTCCCTTTACTTTGTAAACTCTTCTGAGTTGTCTCACAAATCTTCTAACTCCATAATTCTTATGCAGCTGGGTTTTATTCATCCAGTTTTGGTTATTGTTTTACCGGATATACACCTCTCCCAAGTCTAGACAATTATCTGTCATAAGTTTTTCTCTTTTGTTTTAATTCTTCAGCATCAATCACAAGCAGTTACACACAGGTTCTTACTAAAGCAGTTTCCCCCTCTGTTTACTTCCTACTCCAAGACGATGAGTCACTAAATGTCATCAAGGTAATGAAGAATGCAGGAGCAGTTTCGAGCGAGAACTACAAAGCTCAACTGAGCTTTTGAGAGAGTCTAGGACAGTGATAGCGAACCTTTTCGAGACCGAGGGTCCAAATCGCAACCCCAAACCCATTTATTTGTTGCAAGGTACAAACACAGCAATTTAACCTGAATACTGAGGTTTTAGTTTAGAAAAAAACAGTTGCCTCCGCTCTGCACCTCTCTAGCGTCTCTGCCTCCTTTTCCTCTGCCCCCACTTCGGGCAGCAGCCACCCAGAGCACAGGCACCAGGCCTACCAGTGAAGTCCTCCCTGCTCACCATGGTGCATGCACATTGAGCCCAGCAGCCCAGACAAGCCTAGATGTGGGGGGATGATTTTCTGCCCCCCCCCATGATGAACTCTGTGTGTGCCTGCCCACAGAGAAGGCTCTGAGTGCCCCCTCTGGCACTTGTGCCACAGGTTCGCCACCACTGGTCTAGGAAAACATGCTGGCCAAATTAAACCTCTCTGTAAAGCCTTTGTTCTTTTTATTGGAGGAGTGGCCCTTTTCCTGTGTCCCCAGTTTTGGAACGCATGCAGTCTCTTAAATATAGCTGCTTCAGGGATGTCCCTTAAGTCACCCGTACAGCAAATCTGCCTGGATCTGCTATATGACTAGTACGGCTGTTGTGTCCTTGGATGTCGGCCTCCTGATAAGCTTGCTTGCTTGCCACAAAACCTTTTCAGGATGTGTTGCATTAAAGAACTGATCCAGGATGGTGTGCTTCCTTGCTGTCCTTTTTCCACCCAACTAAACCTGGTCTTGACGTTCTAAGCCGCACCTGTGAAAAAGGAGCTCTGAACTAGGCGTGCACCCTTCTACCTGCCTCCAGAGAAATGAAACACACACCCATCTCCATCTGACCCACAGATATAAATAACCAACTCAAGTCACTGACAGTTTTACAGTTTACATCACACTTATCATGGGTCCTCTGCTAATCATAGAACCTCTGAACCAGTTGCTTATATCCGTGGGGAAAAAAAAGGAATAGTATATACCTGCCTCTTCTCAGTCCATTTTGTGTGTTGTGAACACAATTTAATTGCAGCATCTTGCAGCCACTCTTGGACGAATGAATAAAAATGCTTGAGTCAAGTCAATGTTGGAAGAAACCAAAAAACGTCTTGCTACAGTCCATCCCTCTTCTCTATCCCGAGGCAAATTGTTCAGTACCAAAACATACTCCAATGGCTGCTTATCCAAACTTCTCTCTGCTTCTTATGCTGCCTTGTAGCTGAAAGCTGTTGCCCAGCCAGCCTTCGCCGATGAGCAAGGCTGCACACATACAAATTAAAGTTTAGTTTTCAGAAGTGTTCTTTTCTTAGGGAAGCAGGGGCCATGTCTCAGTGGCAGGGCATGTTCTTGCACGTGTAAGGTCCCGGGTTCAATCTCCAGCCTCTCCAAAAAAAATGGATCAGGTGGTGAGTGATGTGAAACACCCCTTCCTAAGACCCTGGTGAGCGGATGCCAGATACTGACCTTGAAAGACCAGTGGTCTGATTCAGTATAAGGCAGCTTCGTACAGTGGTTAAGAGCAGGTGCGCTCTAATCTGGAGAACTGGGTTTGATTCCCCGTTCTGTGGAAGCTTATCTGGTAAACCAGATTAGCCTGTTCACCCCAACACATGCCAGCTGGGGGACCTTGGGCTAGTCACAAACTCTTCTTCTTCCTCATGTGTTTAGGGAATTCTCAAGAAGAGTAAGGTTTAGACACAACGGAGGGGTGCTTGCCTGCTGTGTTTGGGACTCTTTAGTTTGGAGAGGAGATGTCTGAGGGGGGATATGATTGAAGTCTGTAAAATTATGCATGGGGTAGAAAATGTTGACAGAGAGAATTTTTTCTCTCTTTCTCACAATACTAGAACCAGGGGGCATTCATTGAAAATGCTGGGGGGAAGAATTAGGACTAATAAAAGGAAACACTTCTTCACGCAACGTGTGATTGGTGTTTGGAATATGCTGCCACAGGAGGTGGTGATGGCCACTAACCTGGATAGCTTCAAAAGGGGCTTGGACAGATTTATGGAGGAGAAGTCGATTTATGGCTACCAATCTTGATCCTCTTTGATCTGAGATTGCAAATGCCTTAACAGACCAGGTGCTCGGGAGCAACAGCCGCAGAAGGCCATTGCTTTCACATCCTGCATGTGAGCTCCCAAGGGCACCTGGTGGGCCACTGCGAGTAGCGGAGAGCTGGACTAGATGGACTCTGGTCTGATCCAGCTGGCTTGTTCTTATGTTCTTATGCTGCCTTCTTCCACCTGATGGCCCTTTTGATGGCACCTGGAAGCTAAAGAGAAGGGAACTGTCAGATGGCGCTCAGGGTGATGCTGGTGTGCTTGGCAGCTTCTGTCCCTCCTTCTATTATCATCCTCCATTCTGAAGAGAGCCCCTAAGGAGAAAATTATTCAATCACCTCATGAGGGGGGCAGTCTTTCCTTGGGCTGTCCAGTTATCTTTGTGCTGCTGTCCTGGTTTCAGAAAGGGCTCCTTCTGTTGCCCAAAGTGAAAACCCCGATTGTCGTCTTCAGTCCTGCACAATGGTTATATTCCAATCAGATGTCCTAAACCAGGAAGCCTCTGCTTGCATGTATGTGTGTTGGCCCTGCTTATTTTCATGCCTGTGTTTTTCAGGTTTCTGTGGATATGGGCAGTAGCTCCCTTCGTGTCGCTGTGATGGAGGGAAGTGGGCATCGTGTGCTCATGGAAGGCGCCCTCACCCATAAGATCAACACAGAGAATTCGGTCTGGAGTTTGGAACCAGGGAAGTGTGTTCTTGTAAGTACTGCTAGCTTTGGTCCCTGTGTGTCTGAACGGGTGCTTTCCCAGAAAGCCTGGGTGCTTTAAGTTGCTTCTGGATTGATTGGAAAAGGCGAATGTTTTCCTTTTGACAGTTATAAGGAAGATGCATTGCTCATGCATGCTATCCAAAATTGATTTATCATGTTTTCTGTGTGATGCAAATATTATGGTGTCTGGAAAAGCTTGGTCCACAGAGGCTGCTTTTCACCTGGCACTAGATCAGATCTGGATATAACTTACATTCAGTTTTCAGACTGGTTTCAGGTAACAGATTAGTTTATAGGAAGAGCATTTTCTATTCAGCTCCTCTTGAACACCCTCTTACCTCTGAAGCAGAACTAGTGTTATGCTAGTTTTATTTTAATTGCCAGTCTTTTTTAAAAAAAATTCTTCTCAGACTCATTTTCAGATCTGGGTATGTAGCAATGTGATCTTTGGGGCCAGTAGATTCTGTTTTAAATGAGGTGAAGATATGATCTGTGTGTGGAGGAGTGCTTACATACGTTTATATTTATCCTGCAGCAGTGCATTGGCAAGAGACCCTCTGGTGTCTCAGTGATGTCACCCATTTATTCTTGGTAGTTGTTCAGGCATTCTCGTCATGTGCAGATAGCAGCGTGGTTTGGCGCTGTGTTAGGAGCCTGGCCATCCATTTAATTTACACGCAACACTTCCGGTGTAATAGACAAGAATCCAGAAATTGACCTGATTTTGTCTCTTGGCTTCCAGGTCTGCTGTGGGGATTGAAAATGGAAAGTGAGGTTTGAAACTCTGAAGATGGCTAGCTCCCACTGCTGGCATTTGAGACTGCGCTCATCTGCTTGCAGATGACAGGCATACACACACTTGATTTCACGATTGGTATTAAAAGAGCGGTATGAAAAGACTAGAGAAACCATTGAACAATAAGATGCAATGACAAAACTCCTTCTCCACCCACGGTTTTATTAAAAATTGTTGCTTTTGCTGGCTTCACCATTAATTTAGAGTTGAGATACTCAAGAGCAGCAACATTTAATTTAATTTATAGGTGCTGAGTCAGTAGTGGGATATTGCAAGCCTCAAAAATAATGTTGACGTTTCCTGAAGCAATTAAAATCATTCTAAAGCTGAAAAGAAGCAGTACAAGCCACGGGGTGTATGAAGAGCATCGCTGGAGTTGCTTAAAGGAGTACCATTCTTCCAAAACTAAGTCAAAGGGAGCAAACCAGTTTAAGCTTTATGGATCGAATCAAGATTTTTGCGAGGCAGCCCTTCTGGTGGTCATGGATCCGGTTCCAGTTGAGCTCTTCCCTCTGGCCAGTTAGCAGCAGCCCTTCCTGAGGCCAAAAGCAAAGAAAAACAAGCTGCATCTGAATCTGAGTAATGAAACCCTGGAACAGAAAGGTTTTTTTAAAAAAGATTTTCCAGTGGGGGGAAAAATTGGAGGTTTGGGGAATCTTTTTTTTTTAAAAAAAACCTCAGATGAAATTTTTTTTTGGATAAGTTAAATGATTTTAAGAGTTTTAGAACTGTCAAGTATGTTTTACATGCAAACCTTTCACCTAGAGCATTAGATAATGCTTACACTGCAGAATACATAACACACAAATTTCCAAGAATTTGTTGACTGTTTAAAATGTGGCTGATTTTGTCCATGGTTTATCAGACATAGGCCATTTACGCATGTACTACTTACCCCACATAGGACGGCAAAAAGGCCTTGCCGTGTTCAGTAATGTAATGTAACGGTTCAACAATTATAAAAATAAAACTTTATTAAATAAGTTCAAAAGGTTGCTCAAAGCAAACAGAATTACAACTTGGCATAGACAGAATACATATAAAAGCAATAAAAATTATCTCACTACATACTCACATAACCCCACTAAGCACAGATGTTCTTGAGGCATAAGCAGAATTCCTTTTCATCTGGCAACATGAAGGGAAGACAAGGAAAGGGGGATTACTGGTACTGCAATGATGATCTTTATGTAAAATGCTGACCATAACCTGGTGACACCCAGCTGAACAATCCGAAGGCTCTTCTGGCTGAACTTTCCCGCTGATGTGGCTTTTTTCTTCCTTTCCGAGGTAACACTGCTTCTGTCTTCCTTGTGTTCCCAGATTAATCTGAGTAAAGTAGGCGAATACTGGTGGAGTGCCATCTTGGAAGGGGAAGAGCAGATTGATATTGATAAAATCAACAAGGAGCGTTCAATGGCTACTGTGGATGAAGAGGAACATGCTGTGTTGGACAGACTGAATTTTGACTACCACCAGAAGCTGCAGGGCAAGCCCCAAAGCCATGAGCTGGTATGTTTTTCTTAAAAGTGCTTTGCCTGTTGGACCACAGGTGGTGAATTGCTTTGTTTCCTAAGGAGTACAGCCCTTGCTGTTATTTTTTTTCCTTTCATGTTCTCTGTGTTGCCTTAACTTAGGTAAATTGTTAGACAATAGAAATAATTTGAGGTTTCTCTTCAGGTCAGTAAGGTAACATTTAACAAATTGGATGCTTTCTTCCTTTGAGGAGAAAAGACCTCCATAGCTGAACAGGGGGCAGGTATACAGTCACTTGAAAGGGCAAAGGAAGAACAGGCAGAATTCTGAATCCTTCACACTGAAAGTGAGTTGTGGAAGATTTGGGAATCTCCTTTTGACGTGACCAGAGAAGTCCCAACAAGTCAGTAACTGTAGACCATTTTTGGTGATTCAAAATGGTACTGTCTTAGGTGTCCTAATAAGGGTAGGAAGGAGGTATGTGAATTGAATGAATAAAGCAATATGAATGCCTACTGTTCTGAGGGAGTTGCCAGGTATAACTTTGTCTCAGTTGATGTTTGATGGCAGTTGGCTTATTAATTGCAGTCCTCTTGGAGTGGAGCTATTGCAGTACTTCGTTATTGTGAGCTATCCTGGAAAATATCAAATGTTGTATCTAGCTCTGAATTTTCACTTGTTTACTGTCACTGGAAGATCTAATCAGACAATAATAGTGTGCAGCAGAACAGACAAGCTCCATCTTAGCATGCATATCATTTTGCTTAAGTTATTTTTTTTATGATGTTGTGAGGAGTCCATTGTCTGGGGCTTGAGGAACAATGCATCAGCTGATGTGGAATTAGCTTCACAGTGCGGTCCTAAGAGAGTTACACTGTTCAAGGTCTGCTGAAAGTGGGCTTAGAAGGGTGTGACTGTTATTAGGATTGCATTGTAAATATTTATGCCCCATCTAGAGATGTAAAATTCCCAGAATTTTGGAAGCTACAGGAAAAAAGTAAAAGAAATTTTTCCCCAGAAAATAATAAGTTTTTGCAAAAAAACCTGAAATATACGCACTACTTACTGTCATGTCAAAACCTATAATTAATTTTACCCTTTTAACAGCATTAAATGCATCTTTTATAACTCTTAGCATATTAACATTACAATATTTGACATACTTATGGAACTTAAAATTTATAAATGCATTAACATTCTACAAGCAAAATTGTAAATATACCTAGTACTTCAGAAAAACTTGTAAGCTGATGAAGCCTATGCAACCTTAGCACATGTATCTTAATTTTTTGCTTTCCAGTTAGAGAGAGCTCAGTTCTCAATGAAACTGTCACAGGCTTCCTCTGAGGCTTTGGTATAGTTTCTACCCCACATCCTTTTATTCTTTTTTTTCCCTCCAGCAAGGTAGGTCAGTAAGCTTTTGATCCAGTCTATAGACATACCCTGTTTCCCCTAATCTAAGACATCCACGAAAAATAAGACATAGTAGAGGTTTTGCTGAAGTGCGAAATATAAGGCATCCCCCGAAATAAGACATAGCAAAGTTTTTGTGTGGAAGCATGCCTGACGAACAGAATACAGAAATATAAGACATCCCCTGAAAATAAGACATAGCGCATCTTTGGGAGCAAAAATTAATATAAGACACTGTCTTATATTCGGGGAAACACGGTATGTGTCACAATGGTTTGAGGCAGAGATCAACAACAAGTCATGTTAAAAAGGACTACAAAAGGCATGCAACATTAGAAATGCAATGAAAACTCTGCATGCTTCTGTTATAAATATTAGGTATCCTAGGCTGGCTCTGCCAGCTAATCCTTATTATTAATTATTATTAGACTGACCTTCCACTCATTATCTTGAGCTGATGTTCTGAGTTCCTGAGGTCTATTATCTGTATTTTGTTAACTGTTTTAATCTGTATATTTGTAATATCTGTAAATTTTATGATTTTAATTCTTTTGGATTTTGCTGGTCAATGACCGTAAATAAACTATGTATGTATGTAGGTATCCTAGGTGCAGAAGTACATCTTGAATGTAAGATCTGTATTTGCAGCATACCCACCTTGTGTTTAAAAGCATTTCACTCATTCAAAAAGAGAATATATTTCACAGGAAGTTTGTTTCAGTGCTTCCCAAAATTTCTGATGGAAAAATGGGGGGGGGGGGGGTCTTGGAAAAATGCATGTTTTCCCTCCAAATTTTTCCAGTTTGTTCTGGGCCTTCACATCTCTAGCTTAGTTTTTTCCATTAGGTTCAAAACAGATCACAAGTAAAAATACTCTCAAATCTGTACACAAATCTGTACCAGTATTGAACTTTACACACATTGAAATTCTTATATCAACAGTAGTGTATTTAGCTCTCAGAGATGCACTAAGACCACAGAATAATATACATCAAAAATCTGCACTCTTCTGAATGAAAAAAAACTGCACTGTTTTCCAAAATAATTGTGACTTCTGTGAATTTTCGTTTATTGAGATGCTGAGAACTCAGCTTCTGAATTTCAGTTGTAAAGGATGTGGTTGGGTAGTGACGCCTGAGGTTTCTGATGCTGCTGATTCCAGAGTGTTCCTTTCTTTATTTGTTAGGTAGTTTACTGATGAAAAAAACAGAAAGGGATCTCCTTTTTATCTAGAAGTTGGTTGGCAAACGTTACCAAGAAATGTCTTTGCCTTTCTTGTGTATCAGAGTTGATTGCTCATTGTATAGCTACCATTCCATGAACTCCATGATGCAGAAGTTTGTCTCAAGTTGCAGTGTGCTTTCTTTCTTTCTTTCTTTCTTTCTTTCTTTCTTTCTTTCTTTCTTTCTTTCTTTCTTTCTTTCTTTCTTTCTTTCTTTCTTGCTTGCTTGCTTGCTTGCTTGCTTGCTTGCTTGCTTGCTTGCTTGCTTGCTTGCTTGCTTTTTTTCTTGCTTGCTTGCTTGCTTGCTTGCTTGCTTGCTTGCTTGCTTGCTTGCTTGCTTGCTTTCCTCTAAAAAAGAAATCCATTTGTCCACTCACAGTTGTGAAGATGTGCTTGAAAATGTGCTGCTCAGTGTTTTGGCAGTGGCACTTAATCATACTCTCTCTCTCTCTCTCTCTCTCTCTCTCTCTCTCTCTCTCTCTCTCTCTCTCTCTTTCTTTCTTTCTTTCCCTTATTTTTTTTTTGCCTAAACCAAACCAATTCAAAATCAGCAATAACTCAAAAGGGCTGATGGAGGACAAACCATGTCAACTGAAGCCGTTCCATTAAAATGAGCAAATGCTGCAATTAGTATCTTCTATGCATAATTCAGGGTGCAGAACTTACGGTATATCGCCTTGGAGCAGAGTTACAGATACTTCACATAAACAGCCCCACGTATTGCACATAACAATTCTCTTCCCAGCTGTTTCTGCTCTGAGGAAGGCACTTGGCATGCCAGAGTCTGTAGTACTCGATATGCCTGTTACTGCTGTACATACTGGAAGCTCAAAGCATTTGGTCACTTTGTTGTACCACTCATAAAGAACCCTCCCTCCCTCCCACCCGCCCTCCCTCCTCCTTCTCAGTGGTGACCCAAGGCAGCTTACATTGTTCTTCCCTCCTCCATGTTACCCTCACAACAACCCTGTGAGTTAAGCTAGGCCGAGGCCGTTTCCGCACGGCCCAAAAACGACGGCCTGGGGGTGGTAAAAACGTCGCCCCCAGGCCGCCGTTCGCACAGGCGCCGCTGCTGCAACGCAGCAGCGGCGACCTGACTGCGCTTCCTTCCCCCCAGGGCGGCGTCAGGCCGTTGCCGCTAAACCTTTAACCAAACTTTTAAAGGGTTGTTGTTGAAGCGTCTTCAGCGGGCGGCGCGGTCGCGAACCGCGCCGCTGGGAAGAGAACGCTATCTCGCTTCGCCTCCCTCCTCGCGATGTCTCGATGCGTCACCTGCTGGCCGTGGAAGCCCCGCCCACACTGTCCTCCTGACCTCCAGGAGGCCGGAGAAGACAGCGTGAAGCCGGGCTTCCACGGCCAGCAGCGCTTAATGCACGGCGACATCGTGAGTGGGGCGGCGAAGGGGGAAGAGGCGGCTCCATGCGGAGCCGCCTCTCCTGCGGGGGCCTCTGCTTGGCCTGCTCGCACGCTTGCGTGCGAACAGGCTTGCGCCCTCACGCCGGCAGAACTCTTGGCGGAAACGGCCCGAGAGTGTGGGTGGCCCATCAAGTTTCCAGCATGGTGTAGTTGTTAAGAGCAGGTGGACTCTAATCTGGAGAACCAGGTTTGGTTCCCGAGTCCTCCACATGAGCGGTGACTCTAATCTGGTGGACTAGGTTTGATTCCCAGCTTCTCCACATGTAGCCTACTGACTGATCTTGGGCTAGTCACTGTTCTCTCAGAATTCTCTCAGCCCCACTTCCCTCATAAGGTGTCTGTTGTGGGGAGAGGAAGGGAATGGAGTTTGTGGGCGACTTTGAGACTCCTTACAGTTAAGAAAAGTGGCATATAAAAATCAGCTCTTTTTCTCTGCTTCCATTGCATAGTAGGGATATGTACCTGGGTTTCCCAGATATAACACTCTAACCGCTACACCACACTGGCTCTGTACATTGCATGTATTTATGTGTGCTGCATAAATTAACATGCGTCTGTTGCAATTTCAGAAAGTCCATGAGATGCTGAAGAAGGGCTGGGATGCTGAAGGTTCCCCTTTCCGTGGCCAGAAGTTTGATCCTTCTATGTTCAACATCTCTCCCGGGGCTGTGCAGTTTTGATGACGGGCAGATCGCCAACATGCCAGAGATAGCAGGGACGAAGCAGATGCTACTGCCACACTCCTCCTGCTTGCCGGTGACATCAAGCAGCCGGGTTTTTTTTGTCCCTGCCGTTGTCATCTGGGCTTGTTTGCAAAATGACAGACTTAAAACAACAGACGTGTGTGTGTGTGTGTGTGTGTGGTTTTGGGGAGGGGGCAAAGAGGGATCTGAAATGTGAGTGTGGGTGAGTCCTTCCCTCTGGCACCAGGTTGGCATATTTGATATGCGTGTGGGGGAAGCCTAGCAAAACCAGCATTAGATACTGCGTTGCCACGGCAACCAGCGGTTGCTGGTAGCGTCTCCTCTTCTCTTTGCTTGTTAATGGATTCATTTGCTACTTGGGGGGGGCAGTGGCATGGTAGAGGAGTCGGTAAACCCCCCCCCATCTGTTTTCAGGAACAGATGCAGTTTTAGTGAAATGGCAGCATCTCTTGTTTATTTGAAACTGTGTTCTGTCCCTGGTTCCAGCAGTTAAGAAATCTGATCTCCTTAAAGCACTGGGCATACAGCCATCTTTAAAACACAGGCAATCTGCAGTGAGTGTCAATCAACAGTTTCTGAAATGTTAAGTTCTGAAATGTTAAGTTTGGACCTAACAGTAGGAGTCTCCCATGAATATCAGAAAAGGAGTCAGAGACACTCAATGATTGTGTCTTATCAGTGGTTGTCGATAAATCACAGGCATGGGGCAAAAAAAGGGGGGGGGGCAAAAAAAGTGGGAGAGCCAGTTATTTTGGCAGCCAGAAAGCAGCATTGTTAGTGAACAAACACGTTTAGAATAAAGTGTACCTTTTCTCTTCTTCAGTTGCCTTTTAAATGCATGCACTTCAGTGTGGACCCTGGCAACAGCTACTGTTGAAACAGAGGCGGGCTTCATGCGGTAGTTTTTCACCATGATGACCGTGTGTCGGAGCCCTCTAAAGCATCACAGGCAAGTGACAAGGTTGCCACACAATACCACCTGGTTGGATTTCATACATTCTGCCACAGGGGGAGGAAGTTTTGATTTCGTCACTTGTTGGATCCATCAGAAGACGTGTTGCAGTGCCAGATGTCACCAGCAATGGCTTCTGTGCCTTAACTGGCCGTATGACTGCCTGAAATGTATCAGCTATTCACAGTTAAAGATGATGGTCTTTCTCCAGTGTTCTTCAGTAGGGAAGGGTGCAAAAGAGCGCCACTTGTCTGAGGTGGTCCGCATATTGTTTACTCTCATGTCAGCGGGCCATTGGATGTTGAAGTAGGGACAAAATGCCTGTTGGGAATTGAATGCCTGTTGCCTCTGTGAGGGTCCCATTCCCTTGTTTGTTGAGGTGGGCTGAATCCCATGGAGGGAATGCATGCTTAAGCCCTGCTGTTCTGACCGTTCCAGAGCATTTTTGACAGGTGAATCAGAAGCAAAAGTCATGTCTGGTGCAAAACACCCCGCTTCAAATGTGTTGGTTCTTAGAGCTGCCGCATGAACTACAGCTGGACCTGAAAACTTCTTTGCATTGTCCTTTACTGAGGAAGGGAACTGACAAGTTATTATATGTAGTACAAGCAAAGTGCTGTACAAGATCTCAAGATAACCTGATAAACAATGTGTACAACTGAAGGGACAATAAGAGCCCCCAGAGAAAAAGGGGACTTATTTTCATGAATGAGTGAACTGTACAGTATGCATTCTGCACTGACAACTGCCCTCGCTAGAGAGCTTCTGTGCAACTGTTAGAGGCCAAAAATGGGAGGAAGGAATAATTGACCAATACCTGGTCATACTTGCGTCTTCAAGCAAGTTAAAAGCAACCTGCAGAAAGCAGACAAATTGTTCAGCATCTTGCTTATAGACCTTTAAAAAGAAGTTAATTACAATTAAGTAAGACACGCCAAATTATAGTTATAATTGGGGAGGTGTCTGCCTTTAAAATTCAGCAGAGTGGAGAACAATTGGGTGCTCTGCCCCCCCCCCCCCATGGTACAACTCACACAGTAGCTTCTTCGCCGAAGGAAGAAAATAGATCTGCTTGAGATGAAAATCAGAGTGCACTGCTTGGAACAGCAGTTGTGCCCAAGATCCACAGGATCCAGTACTGTTTCTTTATTTGTCCATGTTAAAAAGGCAGCAAATTTTCAGGCTGAACATAATTAATTCTTTGTAACTCCAAAGTTTATTGGCACAGTTGGACTCCCAAGATACTGCTGTAGGTTGTAGCCTTTTAGTTCATATTTGGGTAGCATTTGGGTCAGCCAGTAACTGCAATGGAAAAAGCATTATGGATCTGGTTTAGTATTCTGTATTTTTAGCTCTGATCAGTCTCATAGGGGAGAAGTCTTTCATCCTCTCTGCACCTGCTTGTCTTCCTTTGAGAAATGTGTTTAGTTTCTTTCCTCTTCTCTTGCTTGAGTGCTAAAATAATCCCACACTGCTGTCGGCTGTGCTTCGCTCAGTGTTGGCAGTGGAGAGGAAGCTACTGTGGCCACAGCACAAGGCAAAGTTTTCTTTTGTCATTGCAAGAGTTCAACAGTCTACTTCTGAACAGTAGTTCAGAAGATGAGTACTGTGGGGTGCGAGTAGATGGCCTATGATCCTGGTAACCCTGGCAAGGAATGGCCATTCTGTTATGTGATTAATAACACATTCCATGCCATTGGGCAGCAGCTGCATCGCCACAAAAGCATCTCCACTGAAACAGGCACATTTTCAGCTGCGGTGTGAGGGGTGGAGCAGGCATTCCTCTCCCACAGAAGGAGTGTGCTGGGCTCCCATTTTATGAGAGACCTGAACTGCCTTTTGGAGTCAGCCGTATCAGCTTCTGCATTTGGCATAACTGTAGCTGTTCTTGGATGATTTGATCCTAAGGATGGACAAGGAGCTTACTGTAGAAAATAAGCTGAGGTGAATGTCCCCATCTGAGCACTTAAGTGGTGTTCATCCTGTTTTGGTTTCCTCCTCCTCTCATTCCCTTTTAATCGCAGTAGTATTATTTGTTGGTCTAAAGCATCTGAAATCAACTAGGCACGGAACCATAGAGAGCTGCCTAAAGATCTCTGGGAGGTATCTGAACAGCCGACTCACTGTGAACAACTTTGTGAGACTTGGCAAGATCGGACCATCCTTCAGCCAAAACCCTAACCCTGAAGCCTTAGGACAATCCATTCGCTAGCAGAGCATTTGTCCTTGCTTTTTGTAAAACCAGCCCATGGCTTCGAGCACCAAGCTTTGTTTTATATCGTCATTTCCTTCAGAAGCTGCAGCTTTGCCATTAAGCAAGGTAAGAGTCCATCTAGGGCAGGTCTGCACTGGTTGTGACCCCGACCACAGCTTTCTCCAGTAGCACATCAAAGACTTGATAAACTCCTTGCGTTGCTGCATGTTTAGGAGTGCAAAAACAAGAAGGGGGTTGCCGAGCGCCTAGCAGACCCACAGTACGCTGCCTCCTAGGCTGTGTTTTGACTTGGTAGGCTGCAAGGGGCATAAGCAGTGTTTTCCTGTTGCTTCTCCGTTGCTTCTCCGTTGCTTCTTCCCTTCCTCAGCATTGTGTATTCTCTCAAGATGTTGCTGTGAGGACCCTCTTCTGCTTTATGTTAGTGATGTGGGTCTAGCAGCTACAATTAGTTTATGAGGCAAAGTTTGTGCTGAGGTTGTCCGGCCTGAACAAAAATATAGTTCCATGTTCCTGGCATCAGCTCTGTCTATAGCAGCTTCTGTACATGCTTACAACAACAACAACAACAGCAACAACAATAAAAACTTTATTTAAGCAAGTGTGTGTCTCTGAAGCTTAACATAAGGCACCTTCCTCCATAACTTTTTGGGACGTCTCTTGCTGCGTGTTGCTGATTTGGTTTAGTGTTTTTTCTTTCCCTTCAGTACTGGACCAGCATATGGTTCACCCCAGAAGGGCATCAAATTTAACTATTTTTGAGGCACTGTGTTTAAGATGCCTTCTGCACGTAGCACGCATTTCTGCTATGTAACCAGAAATTCAGTCGAGAAAGCTGGTGGGTCGCAAGTTGCGTGTCTTCAGATGAGAAATGACTGTCTGGTCCAACAGCTAGAGAAGTCTTTCCCATTCAACTTTGTCTAGCTGAAAAAAAAAAAGGAATTATGAGGTGATGTTTAGGGTGCTCACTGTTCAAACCTAGATTTCTGAGATATGGATGTTCTCTTTGCAGTCCCAAGTAACCTAAATGGAAAACTACTCTCTTTGGAATCTAAAATGAAATGAACCCAGCAGCATTTCAAAACTAAGGCCCCTTCCGCGCACACAAAATAATGCATTTTCAAACCACTTTCACAACTGTTTGCAAGTGGATTTTGCTATTCCGCATAGCTTCAAAGAGCACTGAAAGTGCATTTGAAAGTGCATTATTCTGCATGTGCGGAATGAGCCAATCATTCATTCCAGCTTAAGCTTTCAGCTCACTTTGTCGAATGCATGCTTATTGTGGAGTATGTTTAGTCTGTAAGGTGCCACTGGACTCCTGTTTAATTCTGTTGTAGAAGGCTACCACGGCTACCATTCAGAAAGCACCCTTTGCATGCCCTATTATCTAGTAGTGATAAATGTTGGAGGATGTTGCCAGTACTTCCTGGGAAACATATTTTCCTAGGATGCCAAAGGCAAAGGAGAATGCAAGAGGAAGAGATGCTGTACATCCCAAAGACCGTAAGATGTAGGGCTTTGGGCTAGCAGTACGAATTTGCCTGTGGATGCGGCCATTGAAATATTTATGGTTTTTGCACATGGTCGATTTTGGAATCTGTGTCAACAATACAACAATGTCTTCATTAGAAATAACTGTGGCATGGCTATGCTTCAGCAGATATTTGAGTCACACAGAACTTTTTCTCACGTAGTAAAAAGTATTATGTGTCTCTAAACAAAGACATTGCACCAAATGCTTGCTTCCTTTTTCTTGCATAGTCAGCGTGAAACTGAGTAACCTGTGTTCTTGTGTAGAAAACTGGGGGAAGAGGAAGATGTCAGTTTCACATTTGCCATTATTACAAACCTTCTCATACTTGAAAAAAAAAACCTGGGGTCAGAGAGAACTGTAGAAATTAGCAACTTTTCTAGATGTCCTGCAGCTAGTTGAGTTACAATCGATTAGCTTCCTGCATGGAGATTCAAGATCTGTAGGTACTGGAGGAATGCTGGAAAAGCGGGAATATGAAGTGAGGTAAATCAATATGTCTGTTGCAACAACTGGAAAAATAGATTACAAATATTTCAGTAAATAAACGATGCACCAAACGGCTTTAACTGAGCCAGTGCTTCCTTCCTGGAGAAGAAAGCTATAGCAAAACTGAAACCTCAGGAATGGTTGGCCAAGCAATTGTCTAGTCATAACATATGGCTCACTAAAAAAAATGGTGGGCTTGGTATCAGGGAGCAAGAGGATTCTGTTTCTGTACTGTTCAGCTCACTACCTAAAAATGTAGCTGTCTTAGCTGCTGAATGTGTTTGCAGATTTCTGGCCATTTGGTCCTAGGAGATGTCAACGTTTACGTGGAATTCACCTTGTGACAACTCAGGACTTCCTAGTCACCATGACAACCATGGTACCGCCACAGAACATCAATAACACACATAAAAGGTCACCCTGACACTGCAGATCACCACTGAACAGGTAAATGGTGGTGTATCAGTAGAGGGAGTTTCCGTTTTTCGCTTGCCATGAACAGAGCAGTTCCCAGATTTAGGTATGTAGGAGCCTTGAATGACTACCGGTGCGGGTGGGGGTACTGGTTGGTTTGATCCATCTCCAGTGACTGATGAAGACTATTGGCTAAGATGTAGAACTACTCTAAGATGTAGAACACTACACCAGCTGTGAACATGATTTCTCCTAAACTTTCACACTTGTAGAGTCTGTTTGGTAGAAGAACTCTTCCTCCTTGTGGTACAAGGTACTCATGGTACTTTGGACAGCCCCAAATGATGATCCATGTGAACCCCCCATCACACACTTCTGTGATCTAGTTCCAAAATAAAACTCTTAACGGTCCTGTAAAATGCTAATTGTTTGGGGGCATGTGATCTGAAACATTGCCTACTCCCTTACAGACTTGTCTATTCTTAAGATTGGGTTTGACTTCTGTGATTAAGCGGGTGGCAATCGGGAACAGGGCTTTTTCAGTGGTTGGCCTGTTTCTGGAATGCATTCTCAATTCATATAATTACATCCCTTCTGGCTTTTAGGCATCAGATAAAGACTCCTGCCCCTTTGGTAGATGATCATGCTTCCTCTGACCATTAACATTTGTAGTTGATTTTATGTTTCTGAGTTTTCTGACTTGTAAGCAACCTGGAAGGATTTTTTTTTGGATGGTTTTTTTGGAAAAATAGGGTAGAAGTCTTTTAAGTATCAGGAAGTTTCTAGGGTCTACTAGAATGCTTGGAAGAAGTTGTGAGGCAAAACGCAAAGGCCAAAGACTGCTCTGTGCATTTCGACAGCATTTCCAGCCCACAGAGGGTTCTTAGCTGATTGATGGCCAAATGGCATATATAAGCATTTCCTAAGCATTTAGTAAAGGCTGGGCTTTGATGAAGACATTCACATGCTTTATCATTAGCTAGGACTGAGGGAGATGTAAGCTGGAGCCAATGCATCTAATCCACATGGAAGCCAATCCAATGTTCAGGCTTTCCAGAGGCTCAGTGTAGAAAGCACTAAAGTCCAAGCAGATCACAGCATGGATGAAACTGTGCTCTTTTTAGTTTGTTCACAAAACGCCCACTGCCAAAAGTACTCCGCACCCATAGGAAAAGGACATGACCGCATTCAGAGCTCAATTTTAAAGGCAGGGTAACACTTAAATACTGGAAAGCAATCTGTGCCATGTTTGCGTGGGATAGGGACCTCTTTCCCCAGGTGTTCAGAGATGCCACTCTCATGCCCCTTCTGCACAGAATAATCCACTTCCAGTCCACTTTCACAACTGTTTGAAAGTGGATTTTGCTATTCCGCACAGCTTCAAAGTGCACTGAAAGTGGATTGAAAGTGCATTATTCTGCATGTGCGGAAGGGGCTTCAGTGTCTTCCTAGCAGTTTCTAGGGGGGTAGTTCACACCTTTGACATCCTGCCAGGTCCTCCTATGCTGTCTACTTATAGTACTTGTTCAAATTGTGTTATTGATGGCTGGCTTGCTGGGTCAGCACCTAATTTTAAAGACTGTCTGTTATTAAGTTGGAAGCTAAGACACCAGGCCCCTGGAAACTGCTGAAGCAGAGGCAGAGATCAAGAGGGTGGTGAAATCCCTGTTGCTCATCTGTATATTTTAGCTGAGGCATAGATTTGAGAGACCACAGCCCGGAAAGCCCACAATAACCAATTGAGTCCGGACGTGAAAGCCTTCGACAATACAATGACAAAGCAGAGTCAAGCTTCAGTAGAGGTGTAACACCAACAATTGGGGTCAACTCAACTGCTGCTGCCTCCTGCTCCACCCCTTTTACCTGTTGTTGGGCATACCGAGCACCCCTGGTTAAATCCAAACAGGGTGTCCAGGCAGGGCCGACTTGTAAGTTCTGAAGGCTTGTAAGTTATTTAGCATGACTTATTCTGGGGCCATTTTCACTTCCCAGTCTGCCCCAATCAAAATGCTTTATACTAGATCTCTCTTGGAACTACTCATAGTAAACTGATTTATTTGTCCATTAATAAACTGTACTCTTCATCTGAATGGCAGGAAGTAATGTTTAAGAAATTATCACTGTTTATTTCCCCACTTCCTTAGAATGCTATAAACCAATTAGAACTTTTAACAGCCCTTGTTAGAATAAAGCACTTCCTGGGGGGGGTTTTTGTTTGTTTTTTTGGAGAAACAGACTTTTCTTTTGAAGATACCTATAATTTTTATATATTTTTTCAGGATTAGAGAGGGTTTTTTAAAAAAGAAAAAACTACTTTGACCATGTGCCATCCACATGAAAGCTACCCGATCAGTGCAAAACCCCCAAGGCAGGCCAGACAGCAGAACAAAACATGAGACAGGCCAATAAATATGCAAGTGAGACTGAAAGTCCTTAAGACGTTGTTCTAGTTTGTCTTGTTACGGTTGTATGATGGGAATGTTGTTCCTACGACTGCATCTAGTCAGATTACTTTTTTCATTGCTTTGAAACTGGTTTTATTGTCATGATTTCCCTACAGGCCCCGAGGGGAAGTGCAGAGAGCTTCTGTTAATGATCCCTGGCTTTCTTGAATTTCCTAAGTGTTCCTAGAGGGGTAAAAATGTATATTATAAGGTCAGCCGTGACATTTTCATGGCTCTTTAGACAAAGCAAAACCTTCTAGCTTTGGCTCTTCCAAAGTACTGGGAGGCAGAAAAGGCTTTATCTGTGTGCATGTAATGAACAAACCAGAGTCCTACTTAATTTAGGGCTAGAGTACATTTATATCAACTCCCCCTCTCTTTTATCTCTCACTGTTTCAGGAGACAAGTTCAAACGATTTGAAAGAAAATCAACAACTGCAGGTGGGTTGGGGGGATTTTGACTCACCCCTTCATCCTAAGAAATAGTAAAGGATTCTTAGAAGGGGCCTACAGGAAGACACACAGGCCCAGAACAACCTTCAGAAGCAAGACCATGGCTTTCATCTCTGAAGGGGGGGGGGGGCGTTACCACTTCTAAAGAGAAATGCAGTAACCCCTGGTTTTTTGCTGGAAGAAACACAAATGACCTGTGCATTGTACCCGGACAGAAATGGAAAGAGTAAAGAGTTCCACAGATTGAAAGGGTATTGAGTTCTGAGAAAGCAGACATAGGACTGCACAATCAGCCTCTAAGCTTAGGCACCCTATTTGGGCAAGAGGCCCATATAATTTGATGGGATTTTCTGTATGATTGAACAGTTACTCCCCTGCAGAGTTGCAGGTTTGGTGGCAAGAACAGGTGGTCAGAAGGAAATCTCCTTGAAGCTAAGGAAAGGGAGCTACAGACTTGTGGTATTCTACCTCTTCCCCATATGAAACTGAAATGTGAAGAATTGGTTCCTTACTTTGTTGGAGAGCCTCCCCAACCCCTTATGGAGCATGGAAAATTTCCATTGTTTTTTTCTCACCATCTCCACCTGGGTAAGGAGTCTTTCTTGTGTCAAAACTGCCTCTACCCAGCTGCACTGTTGCCTCCCAGAAACCAAGTGATCTCTCCTCTCCGGTTAGTTAGAACAAAAATATCTGTCAGCGGTATACAGCCCCCACAGCCGCCCACGGTGCCCATGGCAACAGCAGCGGCAGGCAGTCATGGGCAGGGACGCCGGGGGCCTGTTTACTCTCTGGCACAGAGAGGGGGTCTTCTCCTAAGCGGAGGGACTCTGCATTTCTTTAAGCTTCCTGTTTTCTGTTGCTAAACCATGGTCCAAGAGGATGAGCTCCCCTTGATGTTTTGGTGATCGCTTACGTGGAAAGCGTGACATTACACTCCACAGTTTAATGACTATCCACTTGGAGAATGTCACCTGAATGTTGAAGGAGGGCTCCATCATTGGAAGGCAAAGCACCCAAACCTCTTTGCCCAGATGCCTCACCGCACTGTTTCTCTCCTACTAGTAACGAGGGTAAGAAATGCACAGTCTCCTAATCCCAGTGGGATGATCTTTTTTAAAATTGTATTTATTATTACTTTGTTATTATTTAACACATTTTATGCCACTTTTCTACCCAAACAGGATCCACATAAAAACATTCAAACATTCCTAAAATTAAAATACAGTTAAAATATTAAATTAAATTAAAACACACAAACAACACTAGGATGGGTGGAAATTTTAATCGAAGGTATGTCAGACGAAACATAAAGGGCTTCACCTGTGGTGAAAGACACTGATAGAAGAAGACAGATGAATCTTCTTGGTAAGCAGATTGCTGTGGTGAAGAAGCTGGATGGCGCATTTTCAGGGCTTCTCAAGCTGTGCACTCTGGGAGCACTTTTTTTTTAGTTAGCAGCTTACTATTTGCCGGTGGGATGCCGGCCTGCATAGTCGCTAATGTTCCTGCCTTGCAGCCAACTGCAAATGATCATCGCCCCTGGTGCTTTCCATGGTCTTGCTGGCCTTTAGATCTAATCCAGTGGTGGCGAACCTATGGCACGGGTGCCAGAGGTGGTACTCAGAGCCCTCTCTGTGGGCACGCATGCACAGAGTTCGTCGCGGGGGAGGTGTTGGAAAATCGCCCCACCACATCTAAGCTGACCTGGCCCGCTGGGCACGATGTGTAGATAACCCTGTTAAGTGCTGTTAAATCCCACTGATTTCATGGGAAGAACTAAAGCGCAATCCTTTACCTGGGAGTAAGCTCAGTTGCTGGCAATGGGGGCTTGCTTCTAAACCCTCCTAGCGTCGTGATTCACCCATTCGAAGCGTTGTACAGTTGCTTCAAAGCAAAGCCACCGACTATCACCAAGCTTACTCCAGGGTAATGCACGCCTCGGAGCCAACCGTTTTTTCTAAACGAAAACCTCAGTATCCAGGTTAAATTGCTGTGTTGGCACTTTGCGATAAATAAGTGGGTTTTGGGTTGCAGTTTGGGCACTCGGTCACGAAAAGGTTCGCCATCACTGATCTAATCCTACTCCATGAACACATGATATTGTGTTGGCAGATATAAAAATATGCCTGATAAAGTGGATAATTTTTTTCTTCTGTCAGACTAGAATGTGGAATTAGCCAATTAAATCAAGGAGGTGCTGATTCAGACCTAGTTCTGCATGCAACACATGAGATCCAGTGGGGTGTAGTGGTTAACAGTGTTAGACCTGTTTCTGGAAGATCTGGGTTTGAATCCCTACTTGTGCCACTGGGTGATGTTGGGCCAGTCATACCCTCTCAGCCTATACTACCTCACATGGTTGTTGTGATGATAAAGTGGAGAAGAGAATGGTGAAGGCTGCTTTGGCTCTCCATTTAGGTGAAAGGCAGGATAAAGATTAATTAAATAAAGAAATGTACAGATTTCATGGCAACTATGGACTGTGATGACACTTTTTTTTCCCCCAGTCACAAACCCTCGTAGGGTTTTCAAGGCAAGAAACATTCAGCGGTGGTTTGCCATTGCCTCCCTCCATGACCCTGGTATTCCTTGGGGCATCTCCCCTCCAAATACCAGCCGTGGCCAAGGCTGAGGCTATGTGAATGGCCCAAGGTCACCCATCAAGCTCCCATGACATGAGTGGGCATTTGAACCTGAGTTTCCCTTTTCAGTGGATGCTGGAGTTGTCTCATGGCAGCCTGGACTTCTGGGTTTCATTGTGGTGGAGCTGAGGGGTAGCCAACTTGCAGCCACCAGTGCCTCTTCCCCCTGCACCAGCCTGAAGCATTGGCACAGCCCTTCGCTGCTTCCTGTGAACATTCAGCCCCCCCCCCCCAAAAAAAAAAAATCTGGACTGAGCTGTTAAGGTGCTACTTAGGTAGGGGAGGTGGCATGGTGTAGCCTGAACTTGCCAGATCTCAGAAGCTAAGCAGGGTCAGTCCTTGGAAGGGAGACCATCAAAGAAGGCTCTCCAAAGGAAGGCCATGGCAAAGCGCCTCTGCTTCTCACGTGCCTTGAAAGCCACTTGCTGGTGGCACCATGTTGGTTGCCACTTGATGGCATTTTAAACGTACGCAGACAAGGTGGTCCTGGACTTGAACTGTGTTCAACCACGCCATCATCTTTTCAGTAAGAAGCTTGCCGGTTTCCTCGCTCTTGACTGACCCTCCCTCCCCTATTTGTCCTCAAGTAATAAATTCCCATACTGGCTTAAATAAATACCCAAACCAGCATGGCTTAACTGTGCACATTTATCACAGGAAAGAGGTTTGCTAGTGGATCGCATCGCAGACATATTCTGCACTGATCAACATGGTCTGTTAAAGAGATCAAGTGGCAGCAACATGTTCAGTCAATGCTGTACATGTCAGCGGTCTATTTCAAAGGGCCCACTACCCTGGTTTATACAGTAACCCTGTAGGCGCCGTCTATGGTATTTTGATGCAGCAGAATGGGGACATGCCCAGGGCAGCAACTGGAAACAGCAGAATCAGAGGGCCTTTCCCCACTTACCTTAAGCCCCGCGCAACTTGAGGAGAATAGCGCGGGGTCCCCCGGCACTCCCCACGAGAGGGGCGGCAACAGCGCAGCCACCCCGACGCTGCCGCGCGGCATCCCTGGCGCTCTTGCAAATGGCGCCTTTTGATGACCCCGCGCGGGGTCGTGGGGACATCCGGACGCGCGCCTGGGATGCTGCGCGCTGAGAGCAGCGCGCGGCAAAAGGGGGATCAGGGTGAGTGGGGAAACGCCCAGAGATACTGGAAAGAAGAAAGCCAAGCCAGCCCTAATCTTGGCTGCTGCTGGCTCCTGCATTTATTGTTCATTGAATGTCCCATCATATCGGTTGTATTGACTTACTCTGTGTAACCCACCTTGAATCCAAGTGAGAAAGGTGGGCTATAAATAATGCAAAAAATTAAAAATGCTCCAAGGGCCACGGCAAAAACCCGGCCCGCTGACCCATCCACCATATTATAGAGAAGTGATTCCAAACCCTCTTCAAGTCACCACCAGTGGGCGACTGAAACGCTTCTGGGTCTTTTTGGTGTGCTGCTGGCTGAGCCAGCGGAGTCCTCGCAGCCTAGTCTCTCCTAGGGAGCGTCCACGGAGTCTCAGGCGTGGAAACATCTCTGCCTGGACGAAGGAGGCATAACTGAATGTATAATAGACCGGCCTTGGTTGGCCACACGCACAAGGGCGTGAAGGGACCCTCCGGAGGCCTTGGGAGAGCAAGACCCACAACCTTGTTGGGTTGAAGAGGAACCGTCCAAAGAGTGGGGGGAGGGAACACGTTTTAACAGTGGGGGAAAGGGGCTCGGGAGGGGGCTCTTCGGTTTGGGTCGGCCAGAAGGGCGAGGGAACCCCGGGCGAGCGCCCCACGTGGGGAAATCCCCTCCGCTGCACGCGGTGCGGGAAGCAGGTCCCTAATCGCAGGCAGCGCCTGGCGGAGGGCTCTGATTCCCCCCCCCCCACACACACAAGGGCCCCGGCTTGTCCTGCACGCCCCGTCCAGTGGGCTGAGTGCGCTGGAGCGGTTCCAGGCCTTTCCCCCTCCTGCTGCTCCTCCCGTGGCGCGGGGGCAGGGGGCTGCTGGTGGGCGGCAGGGGGACCCTCGCCTTCCCCAAGGCGGCGCCCCTCCCCTGGCACCCCTCCCGGGCTCTGCCCAGCCAGCCAAGCGCTCGCTTCTCAGGGACGTTCCGCACGCAGGCAGGCAGGCAGGCAGGCAGGGGCTGGGCGTCTCTTGCCCCCGCTCTGAGCCTCGCCCCCCTCCTCCTCCTCCTCCGCTTCCCCGCCCGCCCGCCTGCCAGCCCCTCCTTCCCCCGCTGCCAGCCCGAGTCCAAGCCGGAGCCGAGCCCGGGCGGCTCATTGCGGAGCGCAGCTGCAGCCGCGATGGCGACGACCGTGACCTGCACCCGCTTCACCGACGAGTATCAGCTGTACGAGGAAATTGGCAAGTAAGGAGCCGCGTCGCGCCTCGACGGAGCCCGGCTGGGGAGGGCGCGGAGCCCCCGGCCGCCCTCCAAGGCCCCTGGAGGGGTGGGGTGGGGGGCTCGCCGGAGAGCGGATGGCTGCACCGGCCCCGGGGCTTGGGTCGGCTGCTGGGAGGAGGCGGCAGGGGCAACCCCTGGCCCCGCTCCCTCCTCCCCTCCCGGCGGCGTCTGGATGGGGCTGCGCTTGGGGGTCCGGCTGGGGAACCGGAGGGGGTGGGGGTCGGGGAGAGGCTCGTCCGCGCTGCGCAGCCATGACGCACGTTGCAGAGCCGCGGACGGGCAAGAGCGCTGGGGAAGGCAGGCAAGGCAGGGCTGGGCTGGGCTCGCAGGCGCGGCTGGCGGGCTGGGCGGGCGGAGGAGTTCCCCTGGCCCGAGCCGTCAGCGGCCGCCGCTGGAGCTGATTTAGGGGCTTTGCGCAGCCGCCCTTCCTTCCTTCCCTCCCTCCCTGCCCGGGATTTATTTTCGGGCGCCCCGGACGGAGGGCTCTGGCGGCTCCACTGCAGTCTTTGCCCCTCTCGCCTGGTTCCCCAGGCTGGTGGAGGAAGCACGTGGCCGCCGGTGGGGGTGGGGGTGGGGGAAGAGCGCGTGGGCGCCGGTGGGTGCTGCGGGGAACACCCCGGCTCCGCTGTGAACCCCGGGCAGGCTCAGCGCCGGCCGGGTGCGTGGGCTGCCGTGGGCCCGGCTGGCTGGCTGGCTGGCTGGTTGCTGGGCGTCCTGCTGTTACGCGGGGGCGGCTGCTCGGCGAGGCGGAGGCGGCGAGGCTGGCTTCTGTGCTGGGGAGGGCGACGCCTGTCTCATTAGCTTGGCGGGGAGGGGGAAAGGATGGGATGCTGCAGACGGGAATCATTGCAGCCCCTGGATGCTTGGCGCTGGGCATTGCGTAAAGGGTCGGGCTGGGCGAGTACTTAATTTGATTAAAAACGAAGCTCAAATGCTTCTGACAGCTCCGCTTGTAATCCTGAACGCGCTGGGACTGGCGGCAGGTCGTCACCCCCGTGGGGTACTCTGCACATGCTCAGGGGGAGCCCTTCAGTCAACTTGGGGAGGGAGATGTACAGTGGGGGCTGATGCTAGAGAAGCAAGACCTGTTACTCCAAACGCTCCTGTTCAACCTTGTATTGGTGCCAGCACTGCTGAGAGGGGGCTTCTTGGGTGTGGAAGAAGCTGGACATCCTTTGCTGGGATCCTGGCTTACCCAGGTTTGTGGGTCAGAGCTTGTAGGGCTGGGTTTTTACAGCAAGGCTGTTTGGATTTTCTTTGCTTCGTGCTGATGGACAGCTCATGTGCCCTGAGTGAACATATCATGACACTCCGCTCTGTGCTGCAGGAAATTGGCCTTAGGAAGTGCTGCTCCAGACAGGAAGTGAGCAAGAATACACTAGCTGAAGCCTCCTAGCAGCTAAGTAAATGTGAAGAAGGAACCTGCAGGTTTATGAGTAACTGTTTAAAAGAAACCTGCTCACTGTGCTAAGAGGGATCCCCTCTATGGACTATCCCTGGTAACTGTGCCTTTAAAATTAACTTGTTCTTTGGGAGTGTGCAGGTATAGCTCTTTGCGGTCTGGAGGCCAACATTCTCAACTGCTACCAGCTGCACATTAAAGCCACTGTCAAAAAGAGCAGACCAGACTGTCACTCTGGTCAGGAAGCACGTGCACACACAAATACACATCCTGCCAAAGCTGCTAGTAAAAACACATTGTTTGTGATGGTCAGTTACCTAAGCTCGTTTTTAATGCAGGTACTCTGCTTTGGGACTTATGGTGTAATAACAGAGTTATTCAGCATGTGCAAAGTGTTTTCCCATCAATGCCACTTAGTAAACAACTGACCCTTACAATTTGTCCATTCATGAAAAGGGCTTGGCGAGGCAGATGCGAATACTGACACAGAAGTTTGGAACATCTCCTTTTGCTTCCTATTATGAAATAAATTCTCTGAAATGGACAGGTAATTTTTCCTGAGGTTGCCTGTCTTGGGCATACGCATGCACCATCAGATGGCTGGCCTTCATACAGAACTTCAATTGTACAATCAGCTCAGACTTGCCTGCCTCTACTGTCTCTTTGATGACACTTGGCAAACAGAGCTTTGCCTCTCGAAAGCGTGTCCTCTGAGAAACTTGTTGGTCTCCAGAGTAGTTCTGAACTTGAATCCTGTTCTTCTGCTGCAGACTAACATGGTTACCCCCATAAAACTCTTCTTCTTTTTTGGATGTGATCTTTCTTCCTCATAAATGATATTTACATTAATCTTTCTTGACACTCTCAAAACTGCTAGTGTTTTTGGGGAACAATTTGAAGTACCTTGGAGAACAGGAAGCTCCTAAACAATAGAACCCCTCCTTATTCCATGGATTCTCATACAAAGTAAGAGAGGCAACATAATGTAGTGGTTACAATGTCAGTCCAGCATCTGGAAGACTCAGGTTTACATCAGTGCACTGCCATCAAAACTTACTGGGTGACCATGGATTAGTCATTCTTCCTTTCATCATAACCTACCTTACAGGGATGTTGTAATGATAAAATGTAAGAGGAGAGAATGATGCTGTAAACTACTTGGGAATCCCCATTGGAGAAGAAAGCGGGATATCTAAAAAATAAATATAACGGTTTTCTAACTGTTTCGCTGTTTCAGTATTTAAAACAGTGTCACTGGCAATAGTTTCAGATTTATATGGTGCAAGAGTAGTTGAGGCAAATGCTCCTATTCATGAACTGGATTCAAGTCAGCACTTGTGAACTAATCCTTCTATCTGCCCGAATGCTGATATTCTTTCCCTCCCACAATCACTTTTGCTACCAACTTTATCCTTGCAAGAATACTGCTGATTTAGCGGTTTCTGTGTTTCCCTGACTTTTAAATCAGTCTCCGTTCTTGGTTATTTTGCTATGGCTGCCTGATTCCTAGCCACCTGCTTTCCTGTCTGTAATTTTAGCATTACATATAGCTGCTCTAGGAAGAAATCCTGGTGGATTTCCCCAGAGATCTATACCGCCCCCCGCAAGCATGTGATTTTCATGAGTACAATAAAATGTGAATTGGAGTGATGGAACCTGCTGCATTCAGAAGGTGGCTGGAATTTCTTTTTCTGAAATGAGCTCTATGGATGCTGTTCAGGAAATGATGATTTGGCGTTCAGAATTTTTCACCCTTAGGCTATTTATTACTCTTTGCCTTTGGGAACCAGATTAATTTCCTTTCCATTTTTCTAAGATGAAGAATCTGGACTCCCTTTTGCATTCCAAGGCATGTTTCATAATTGGTTAGAATGCTTGCTGTGTGTCTGCTGGGTGGGGGAGCTGCCCTGCGAAATTTTAAAACATGGCTGCCCTAGAGGTCTGGAAGCAAAGAACTGAGTGGCTAGAACAAACCAGTCTGAGGAATTCAGCCTCCTCCCCCCACCCCGCTTTTTGACCTGTGTGATTCTCTTAAGGTTGATGGTACTTAGAGCCAGTAAATGTCTCCACAGCAGAAATTATTGACAAGGTGGACTGGGAAAGACGTGGGGGTTGGAATTAAAGTCTTTAATTCGATTGAAACTAGAACTCTGCCTGATCATTTTGGGCACGATTGTGGAGAAGGTCAGGATCCAGGTGGGGAGTGTCCAAATGTTTAATTTAAAGGATGTGTTCCTCAGCACATTTACATGAAAGCAGTGTCTAATGAGATCAGTTGGATGTGCTTTCAAGTAAATATAGATTCCTTCTATAATAGTGAGATATGAGAATGAAGTAACCTCTGTTGTTAGTACTGTAGACTTCCTCTTGAATGGTAGTGGGAGGAAATAATATAATGCATCCTTGGCATCCAGAAGGGTCTTTTCTCTTTAAAAATGCAACTTGAATATGGATGGTAAGGTTATTAATCTCTTGCGATATTACGCAAGATGCCTAATGCCATATTTTCAAGTATGTATAGTACATCTCCCTCCTCCACAAATAAACAGTGATGGGATGCATTCAATTTGTCTGTCTTTGAGTGGTATCTGAAAGAGAAGGGAATGTGTGTGTGAGTCTGTAGTAAAATGAGAAGGAAGGCATGCCCATAATTGGAAAGTTTCCAGATTTCTGAGAAGTGAGTTTTTTCTGTAAGGGACCAGAAAGTTAAAGTCATAACAGCATAGTCTATTTAAAGCTCTGACAGTACAGAGATGCTAGTCCTCGGTCTTCACAAAACCTGGCAATGTGCATCTGAAGTTACATGAAGTTCTTGCTCAGATATGAATACAATTTAGGGAGAATATGGAAGAGCTAAGCGTGTGCATGAGAGAGAGAGAGAGAGAGAGAGAGAGAGAGAGAGAGAGAGAGAGAGCTCTGCAAGAGTATGAAGTTCCTGCAGAGTGGATGAGCAGGGCAGAAGACGGAGAAGAAGAGTTTGGATTTACACCCTGCTTTTCTCTCCTGTAAGGGGACTCAAGGCAGCTTACAAACTCCTTTCCCTTTCTCTCCCCACAACAGACACCTTGTGAGGTAGGTGGGGCTGAGTGAGTTAATTTCCAAGGTCACCCAGCAGGAATGTAGGAGTCTCGAAACAAATCCAGTTCACCAGATTAGTGCCCGCCGTTCATGTGGAGGTGTGGGGAATCAAACTTGGTCTTCCAGTGAAGAATCCACCTGCTCTTAATGCTACATCATGCTGGTGGTTTAAGGCATTTTGGCAATGCATGTACAGGTATTCAGTGAGTGAACATTCAGAGAGGCTTTGGATACAGGATATGTTGAGAGATGTCCTTGTGGTGAAGGTTCAAAGATAGGCTAAGGTTGAGGGACCTTGGGCAACATGCTTAATTGACCTGCAAAGATGCAGATACCATATGACAGTCTTGGGACTACAACTGGGCTTTTCCTTCCTTTACAATGATAGTGACTCGAGCTAGAATTCAGGTGACTCAGTCTAGTTGCTGGACCCACTGAACATCCGGGCTGTGAAAGTCTTCTCCTAGTTTAGCTTGTAATCTGGTACACACAAGTTACTGCTATGCGTAGCAAAGGAAAAAAGTTGATCTTCCACTTGTCAGGTATAAAGGCAGTTGGGAAACTAGCCTGGGATTGCAAGAGGGTGGGCTGCTCGGGGTGTAGCAATCCCTTCCCTTGCAGAATTTAATGGCAGTTCAAAAGGGAGTGGGGTTGGGATGTAGAACCTGGTTACTTTTCATTTGCTGTTGAGTCTTGAAGTTATAGCCCATAGAAGACTGTCCTCTGTTTGTGGTCAGATGACCCACTCCTGTATCTCTTGGGGTCCTTCTATTTCAGGAGGTTGGTGCAGGGGACAGACCTGTTCAAACCTGTCATGAGTAGGCAGGCTCAGTAATAAAACTGGCATTGCCCAGCTAAGGGCTTTGTGGACACAACCAGCACATGTGCTCAGATGGTATGATGTCATTGCTTTCCTTTTTTGGAGAGCACATGCAGTAGCACAGTAGTAAAATTTAGATGCAGTGCACATGTTGAATGATTTTCCTCCCGTTAACAGGCAAGCCTGAGAGCAAAAGATTTAGCACACTGCAGATAATATCATTTAGAGGACCAGGTTTGACCCATGGGCCATCAGTTGCCTTGTCTACTGTAAGTGAACATGCAGGGAGAGAGTTTGGATGTTATGAAAGAATAAATTGCATTGCAGTCGAGTATGCAGGTGGCAGTCATCTTGCTGTTTGGTCCATTTTTAATGTGTTCAGCCAGTTGAAGCTTGCCAGGTTCTGTGGGCCAACCATGGATTACTTGGAACTTTCCAACCATGGTGTAGGAACTGCTGCTCCAGGGGATCATAGGACATGTCTACTGAGATGGTGTTCAGTATTATCCCCCCCCCCCCCCCCCAGCTGTCTGGGATGCTGCCTCTCCAGAACCTTAGTTGTCTCATGGCGTTGTTGCCAAGCTATCATTTTAAGTTGCGCAATGATAATACTCATGGGTGGCCTGCCTGTGGTACCTTCGCTCTGCCGAAAAGTATTGGCATGCCGCCCACCCTCACTTGTTGCATATCCTCTGTGATTCGTGCAGGGCGTTGTTCCAGCCCTTTGCTGTCTCTTACTGACTGGGTGTGTAATTAATTATCTGCATCGCTGTAATAAGGAAGATGATTGATTCAGTGAAGAAGGCTGAAGAAATGACAAGAGCCTATTTTTGGTCAATTTCCTCCCTTTCCGTGTCTCTCTATGTGTGTTTGTGCCAGTGGAAAGTTCCCTTAAAGGCTATCATGAAGGCAATCCCCTCTATTTGATGTGCCAGGGCTGTCAGAAGTACCAAAATAAAAGGATTTTTGCTGAAGACTTAGTGCTGTCATCAAACCAAGGGTACATATTTCCCTGGAAATAGCAAGTTCCATTCTTGGCACAACACCTCAGGCAGATGTAGAAACGGAAGATGCCTCCAAAGTGAGACGAAGTGGATGAAGAAGCAGCCTGAATGAAGTCTCCCATCTTAAGGAGACGGGAATAGCTTTTGTAGAGGGGAACACAGGAAAGATACAGAGGCGGAAGACAGAAGAAAAATGGAAAGGGTGCTATTTCTATCAGTATGTGACCAGATGGAAGCTGACGCCGAAGGAAAGAATAGCACCTTTCACCCCCATTTTTAACAGCGTAATTAACCATTGAAGCCTTTTAAAATAGGATGTCAGGCATTCGCATCTCTTAGCAGTCGACTGTATTGAGATCATGTTTAGTATTCTATCCTGGATCCCATGCAGAGCTAGGTGCGCCCTACACCCACTGGAATCAATGGTTTTAGGTGTAGCCTAGCCTAGCATCACAGCTCTGAATGTATAGCAGGCTTCTTCCTGTGTTTTTGTTCTGTACATATGCAACACAATCTTAAAACAAGTTTGCTTCCAAGACAGTTCTACAGACTTGAACAGGACTTGTTGCTCCTGAGGACTGACTTCTGAATGCCGGCAGCCACTGCTCTAAACCACATGCGCAAGGATACAGTGAGTTTTCATGTCTGTTTTGCACAAAGTGCTCCTAAATCTATAGCTTTCTTCTTCTTCTTGGCTGAGTCATTTCTGCTTATGTGAAGATCACAGTGAAACAATCACCTTACTCTTTTTCCCCCTGTTGATTTCTCCCCCTTTTATACCAAGAGCCTGGACTTATTTTTAGTGCCTGTGGGTATGGAGATTAAAATGTGAGTTGGCCACATTTGGGGGAATTATACTTACTAAACACAGCAGGTGGCTTTAGACAATGGTACTTGCATCCTGTGCCGATTAAAAAATTAGGATTTCTGGGGTGGACTTTGCAATTGCATGTTTGATTCTCTCCCCTTCTTTATGTAAGTTTGCTTGCTTCAGTGTTGCATGCAGTTGTAGCCAGTGCAGATTAAGAAGAAGTATGGATTTGTATTCCCCCCTTTCTCTCCTGTAAGGAGACTTAAAGGGGATTACAATCTCCTTTCCCTTCCCCCCTCACAACAAACACCCTGTGAGGTAGGTGGGGCTGAGATAGCTCCGACGAACTGTGATTAGCCCAAGGTTACCCAGGTGGCATGTGTTGGAGTGCACAAGGTAATCTGGTTCACCAGATAAGCCTCCTCAGCTCAAGTGGCAGAGCGGGGGAACAAACCCAGTTCTCCAAATTAGAGTGCACCTGCTCTTAAACACTACACCACGCTTGCACACTCTTGGAGACAGTCGATATACCCTTTTCAACAAAAAGGACTAAGTAGAATTGTAGCTTCACTGGCCACATGCTGGACCGTCTTTGTTTTAGAATGTTCCGCGTGGGTCCTAGTGCCTACCTAATACCGTTGCATACTGCACCATAACTGATTAGAACTGTGTGTAGCATATGATCATATGGGTTGCTCCCAGTTTCTGAATCATAGAGTTTACTCTGTTTGTATGTGTGTGAATCTACACTAGGACTCAGAATGGGATGGGAACACTGGCGTAATGCCCATTGGGCAAGGTGGGCAGCTGCCCAGGGCATCACCTTGTGGGGGGCATCAAAATGCTGGGTTCGTTTTTGGGTATTTTAGTGGTTTTCCATTTTTGGCCTGCAGGGGGAGCAGTTTTTAAGCTAGCGACACCAAAATTTCAGCGCATCATCAGGAGACTGTCCTTATGCTACTCCCCAAGTTTGGTGAGGTTTGGTTCAGGGAGTCCAAAGTTATGGACTCCCAAAGGGGGTACCCCTATCCCCCATTGTTTCCAATGGGAGCTAATAGGAGATGGGGGCTACAGTTTTGAGGGTCCATAACTTTGGCCCCCCTGAACCAAACTGTACCAAACTTGGGGGGTATCATTAGGGCAGTCTCCTGCTGAGACCCAAAACGTTTTGAGACTGTGCCTTCAGAAATGTGCCCCCCCCCAGCCTGCAACCCCCATTGACATCAATGCAGAAAACTCAATGCAGAACAAAGATTCTTGGGCAAATTTCTAGGATATTCCTGCAGGGGGTGCATTTTTTATGTATCGGCACCAAAATTTCAGGGTATTATCTGGATATGATGTCACCCCACAAGTTTGGTGCAGTTTGGTTCAGGGGGGCCAAAGTTATGGACCCTCAAAACTGTAGCCCCCATCTCCTATTAGCTCCCATTGGAAACAATGGGGGATGGGGCACCCCCTTTTAAACCAAACCTCACCAAACTTGGGGAGTAGCATAAGGACAGTCTCCTGATGATACGCTGAAATTTTGGTGCTGATATGTCTAAAAATGCACCCCCTGCAGGCACCAATGTCCTGGTGCAAAAAATTTTGGTCATGGTGGAGTGGCCGGCCATGGGGGGGGGGGCATCCAACTCAGGTTTTGCCCAGGGCTACAGTTTGCCCAGGGCTGCCTCGTTACGCCCCTGGATGGGAAGAACCTGAATGATGCACTGAACTCTTTGGAGGAAGAATGGGATACAGTAAGAAGTCAGTTTTAGCTACAGTACTAGGAACACTTTTCTAGAAAGCCCCACTGAATAAAAATGGAGCTTTGGAATAAACCTCCTTTGGATTGCAAATTTTGGTGGAGACTATTATGTTACATAATACATTCTAATAATAATACTTGGCATTTATGTAATGCTTTCAGTGTCCTGAACGCATTATCTTGTTGCAGTTTTAACCACAGCCCCATAAGGTAAGCCAGAATTCTTATGCCCATATTGTACGTGAAGAAGGTGAGAAAGAAAGGCTCCCCTAAAGCTGCCAAGTCGGTTTTCAACATATGCAAGATTTAAACCAGGGATCTCCCAGTTCATCCTGACAATAGCTTGGATTGCAAGTTTCAAAGGGGATGTGAAATAATGGTATTGTTTTGGTATGTGTTAAGTCTTCACATGTTTTTGGCCTGGGAAGGGCGGTGGGATTTAGTCTTTAACATGGGTTTGAAGGAATTCTCTTTATGGAAGACAGTGGGTCTTTTGGACTGAGTCAGCCTGTGTTATTGATCCACGACAGGGATTCTTCTGTCGCCCCATTGCAACAGAAATTGCCTCTGACACATTGCTTGGCCGCATTTTTCCATTAATTTAGTACCTGGTGAATCTAATCCATCAAAGGGGGCGTGTGTGGTTTGTTCAGGATTAATTCGTTTGGAGCGAAAGAAAGTAATCTTGTGAATGTGCCCCAATTTGCGCTCCTTTATTATAATCACTTAATCACTGCATGGTTCTGTACTCCGAATCAGTAATGTGAATTGCAATAACCACTCTACACACACGCAGTCTGAATGTTAAGGGGTGGTTTAGCTGCCTGAAGTGATCTTAAATATCCACCTTCTAGTTAGTGTTCCAAGAACAAGGCTACTGACAAGTAGGAATAATAATTCTGCATGCATCGCTGACGCTACAGATGTTGACAGTGGTTCAGAGTAGGTGGAAACTCCTGTCTCAAGAATCTACTCTTAAACTCTATATTAGATGATAATAGCAATGGTGGAAAATAGCACTAGAGATATTAGTGCCTCTAAAACAGGAAAACAAGCGAATTGCATCTTCTTTAAAAAGTTTGGGCCACTCATGACAATTTTTGGTTGTGGGGCCATTCTTTCTGGTGAGTTAATAGCAGTGGCATAATTCCAGTATTCATTGTGTATGTAGAGTTGCCTTCTTAATTGTGGTGTGGAGAAGTTTTGGTTAGGAAAGTGATTGTCCTTACTTTATCGTTGTTGAACTGATAACTTGAGTCATCCTTGTGTCAAAAATGGTTGGTGAGCTGATGCTTGGGTAATCAAACACCATGGCCACCTGGGTTCCTTGAGTAGTTACGTACAGAAGATAATTGAAGTAGGTAAGATCACTGTTGCCCTGTGATGCCACATGATGCACATGTGGAAACTCCCTCAGATGTTCAGCTCAGTTTCTGCTTTGTTTGGCAAATTGCATGAAGCCATGCCTGGCTTTTAATATGAGTGGAACTGGAGCAGGAATGAAATTTCAGAAACTTTCAAAGTATAGCAACATTTTAAAGCAGAGGTGGGATCCAACCAGTTCTCACCACTTCTCTAGAAGTGGTTACTATTTTTTTTTCTGAGTGCCGAGAAGGGGTTACTAAAGCAACCCTCCCTGCCCAATAGTCCCATTGGCGCTACGCCACTGTTTGAATCCCACCACCATCGGAACCTGTTATTAAAATTTTTGGGTCCCACCACTGTTTTAATGGTTTGTACCAAGCAATTTCCTTCTGCTAAGAGAGGAGTCTTCTCAGTTTGAACACACTCAAATAAAGCTGACTTTATGGAAAGGAACAAACTTTATTGATTCATGTCACCCTAGATACAGGGTGCTGGAACGGAGGGTTCTTACCCTCAGTCCATGTATATGTAGGGTGTGCAGTGTGAGGTCCTAGGTAGTTGCAGGAACGAGGGTTGTTGGGGAAAACGAAACTGAAACTTACTGGGAGTTACAGGAAACAAAACCTGGTCCTGACACAGTTAGTGAAAGGGGGTCATTGGATCCCACCTAAAATTTGGATGCTGAAGAGGAAAGAAGGGAAAGTGAAGATAGCATTGGGAGGAGGAGGACCGGATTATCTCCTTTGCCATGATTCCTTTGCTCGTATTAATCAAATACACAGAACACAACGTTCAGAAGCAAAATTATTTCAGTTCTAAGTGGCAGTACAAATAGTTCTGAAGCTCTCTAATCTGGATTTCTGGGTACATAAACCAAATCCCCAAACTCTTGATTTATAAGCCACAATTACCTTGAAGCTGTGAGTCTAACTTGTTTAAAGGTCCACTTTAAGCTTGGGGATTCTCTGTTTGGAAAGGGTCCAGACCCTTCTTTGGATGTGCTGCCCTTGCAGCAGGCTTATTGGCCCTGCTAGGAGATGCTGGCCTTCCTGTAACACTGTTCTGTGCCAGGCCCATGGCAGATGGCTGCTGTATTAATCCTCCCTTTGAATTTCCTTTGCCTCTCTCTGAAAGGGGGCAGCTGTTGAGCAGAATGATGGTCTCCCCTGGAAACTTTGGTGGTGACTGGAACTGCTGCCTGGAAGCCCAAAAGCGTTCCAGCATGTACTCCAAGCAAGGCCTTATCAAAATCATATAGTCGCTTGTAATGGGCAATCTTATTCTCTTCTTGAACTGGTACTGTTTTTGTATTCAGATAGAGCAGTGTTAATTTGTGTGTGCCTCCTTAAACGTATAGGCAAAAGTCACAAAAATCACCTGTTCTGCATACCAGAAGTACCAGATATAGAGTGAGTGTGTGTGTGTGTGTGTGTGTGTGTGTGTGTGTGTGTGTGTGTGTAAGGAGAGAGTACAATTCTAACCTGCAGAGGGAAGATATAGTAGAATGGGTGTAAAGGTGCTTGAGAATGGCTGCTAGCTGTACTTGAGAGTGATACTGATAGTACATTCTGTAGAAAAGTGAAAATGATTTCTGTATTCAAAGCATCCCACTTTGGAATAGACTTCAGTGGCCTCCAGGGATACGTATTCTGGAATCAAATATTTGAGGTGGACTTCCTTAATCAGTCTTCAAATGGTGTGCTACTTTTGAGGTGGGCAGCTAATTTTCAGATTGGTACGAAACAGCCTTGTTTGTCAGAATGGGGAAGGGCAGAGATGCTTTTGGAATCTGTGTAGATAAAAGCCAGTTCCTACAGCAGGCTGACCAGATGTCCCGCTTTTGGCGGGACAGTCCTGCCTTCAAACAATTTGTCCCGCGTCCTGTGGGTTATTTAAATTGTCCCAATTTTTGGGAGGCTGCCGCACTGCCTTCTGGGGCAGAAGGCAGTGCGGCTTAACCTCAGCAGCGATCCATGGGGAACACACGGCCTTCTGGGGCTTGCTGTTTCCCGCCCTATGACAGAGGAAACGGCAGCGCCCCAGAAGGCAGTTATCGCCGCATCCACGCAGCCTCAGGAGCACGGCCTTCTGGGGCACTGCCATTTCCCGCCCTGTCACAGGGCAAGCCCCAGAAGGCAGTGCGCTCTTGTGGCTGCGCGCGCATGCCTACCCCCCGTCCCGGTTTACAAAGGTCTGGTCACCTTATCCTACAGGTTCTTTCATAAAACAGTGATTCCCAAACCTTTTCAGGTCGCTGCCCCCTTGGTTCCGTAAGCTCATTCCCAGAGCCCCCTAACCTACCCAATAAAAAGCATTATTCAAAATAATGGTTTGCAAGACTTGCTAAGGAAGATAACTTAAATTTTGTTCACCGTGTTAAAAAGGTACCTCCAGGCATTTCCAGTGGGAACAGTTACTTGAACCAAAATATTGAACTACGGGGGGGAATTGGTTGATAATATGAACTAATGCTGATAGGGTATCTATGTTTTCCCTATGTACTTGACGATTTTGTATGAGTTTAAATATGTTGGTACCCTCTCAAAAGGTCTGAGGTTGCATAGGGTAAAAAAATTGAATTAATTAATTAATTAAAATGTCACATTCTGAGTTCAGCTAGGCCAAGAAATGTTTACATTTGTTAAGACTGATGGGGATGTAATTATGTTCGTGCTAATAAGTAATAGTAATTTAGGGTGTTCTTTACAGTATTCTCAGCAATTTTCATTTTTTTAAAAAAAGATTCGGCTTTAGTTTCGATTGGAATTCTCATCTACATCTTGTTTCAGTTCTCGTAAGTCAGTATGTCGAGGATGGATTGTATAAAGTCTCATGTAGTTCCATGCTGACTACGGCATATCTTGCTTAGGTTATGGACCATACTGACTCTGTTGGGGGGGGGGTTCACACAGTATGGCGTTTTGTGCAATGCAGGCTGCTGGAGTCATCGAGCTTCAGGCAGGTAGGTTGGTTGGAGGGAAGGCCAAAGAGAGTCTAGTGCAGCTCTGGGGTTGAATCACACTGTAAAAGAGGTTTGTTTACTTGTGTATGAATGCAGTTGATGGTAAATTATGCACTTGGAGAAATGTTGGGTAACAGTGACTTCTGGTATCCATGCCCTTTTCACTCTTACAGTGTATGTGTCAGGGATGTGTTACATCTATAACTGGTATGTAATTATGAATTAAGCTTATAAACAAGAGTATTTTTCATGTTACAGTGGCCCTGAACAAAATCTCAGTGTGCTACAAATCTAGACACATTTACGCATGGATTGTTTGGTACATTAGGTGGAATGGGCATTATATGGAATGAGTATCGTAGCCCAGTTGCACAACTGGGTGTTTCTTGCATTCCTCCAAAACACATGCTACAGTCTGTACTTGGATACAAACTGCAGCTGGGGCATATTATTTAGCTCCCTAGAAAACGTCACTCTGGCTTTCTGTGGTACATTTGTATGACTTGAGTGGAAGTCTAAAACTTGCACATTTTGAAAAGTGTCATGTTTAATACTGTCTGGGACACTTCCCCGGATCAGCGCCCTACCAGTCTGATCTGAAATGCAGCAAGTTGATAGGACTGGTTTTCTTAAGAAAATATATTTAAAATTAGGTACTGTGTACACAGAGTCATGCGTGGGATCCTGCTTAATGTCCTTAAGTACAGTTTGTGGGCAGTGGTTTCAGGCAGGGATATTGTGTTATGTACGTTTTGGCAGGCTGTGCTGCAGAATAAAAATATGTCATTCTATGCAGGGGAATTGTTGTCTATAATACGAATTGCGCAAATGTGTGCTAGCGGGTATGAGATGCACAATCCCTTTGACTTCTGGTGTGATCAGAGATATCACAGGTTGGGGGGTGAGGGGAAGGATGGTCAAAATGGGGAGTGCATGTCTAGCAAGGGAGGCCTTTTTCTCCTCCTGCTTCCCCCCCCCCTCTACTTTTATCTCTCACTACAAAAAGGGAGCTTTGCATGAACTCTTACATCCCTGATTGCTGCTTTTTTCCGTTCCCTAGCTTTGCTATCCTTGGCGATCCCGTGGTTCCCCTAACTATTCTCTTTAATTCACTAGTTCTTTAACATTACTTCATGCCTGTTTGTATTCCTTTTTATGCAAGGAGAGGAGTGGGTGTTGGGAAACCTGGAACGCTTCCTGGGCTTCATTGTAATGAGCCACAAATCATACATCTTAATGTCACTACTCAATGGTCACAGCTAAGGAATTGGAAACCGTTGTCATTTGTAATGCAGCCAGGCTGACTCGTGGACCGAAGCCAGAATTGGCTTTTATGGGCTTGATTGTGCCCTTTTCTCTGTGGTTTGTGGGTTCCATATTATCTCCTGCTGAAGGAAGCATTTTGTCTCTAAGCATCAAGATGGTAGCTCATCTGAGCAGCACCCTCATCCATGAGGTGGGCCAAGATAATAGATTTTTTCGCTTCCTTTTCCTTTCATCTTATGCTCTTCAGGCACCCTTCTGGCACTGAGCCCGGCCCAACTGGCAGCTCTGTAGCATTTTCACTCTGAGTCCTCTGGCAAAGGTGCTGTGCTGGAGCTGCTGTGAGCTGAACCTGCAGTTCCTAGATGGCAGCGAGATTTAAAAGCCAAGGGATGACTTGTGCCTTGCCTGGGGGGCCCTTCGCCCTCGCGTGCCACTCTGCATTTTAATCCACCCTCCAGCTCTTTCTCTGTCTCCTCCGTTTATCCCTTCAATTCTCCAGCTCATGACTGCCTTGCCCTCTTGATCCTGCCCTGCAATAATCATCCCCATTATCAATCCAGGATACCCATTGTTTCCATGGCAACACCTTGTGGATGTCAAACACAGGATCATGGGTTCTCCTGTGCACTTGAGAAGGAAAAATGTTCGCTGGAAGGAGGCTGCTGCTTCTGTGTCGCATAATTTTTGAAACCTGAGGGATTTTGGATATCTCAGCAATAATGTTAATCAGCACCTCCAAGCTCTGACTGCCTGTCAAATCATCCCAGCAGGAGAAGCTGGAAGGAGTCCCTGGTCTTTACAACCAGACCTACTGAGAGGTCAACCTTTAGTCATTTAGTATTTTTCATGCAGAGTTTGCTATGTAACCACTCATAAAAGCAAGGGGAGTTGGATTTTAACCTTTGTTCAGGATTTTCATAGCCTTTTGGATGTCCCCTGCACGAATTGTATGTCCCTGAGATATTACTCAGACTCTAAACACCAGAGCTCAAATTCTGGAACATTTAATGATGGAGGCGTGGGTATCAGTAAGTCCATGCAGAGATTGCTGCTTCTTCACGGTCTCTGTGGTGTCCATGTATGAACAGAGGTAATTTTGGAATGTTCTGGAACTCCAGCCAAGAGATTACGCATGGAAATCCCCTCTCAAGAGAGAAGAATTTTGATGTGGAACATGTCATGACTTGCTGCCATATGTTTGGGATTTGGGGAAAGGCAGAGGTGTAGCTACAAGGGAGCTGGGGGGTGCGTGTTGCACTGGGAGCACGCCTGGGGGAGGAGCAAAAATTTCTGCAGGCTTGTTTTTTGTATTTTTTAGTGTTTTTCAGTTTTTGGCCTGCAGGGGGCACAGTTTTTAGGCTAGCAGCACCAGAATTTCAGGGAGTTTTCGGGGGACTATCCTGATGATACCACCCAAGTTAAGTGAGGTTTGGTTCACAGAGTCCAAAGTTATGGACGCCCAAAGGGGGTGCCCCATTGTTTCCAATGGGAGCTAATAGGAGATGGAGGCTACACCTTTGAGAGTACATAACTTTGGGTGGTATAATCAGGATAGTCTCCTAAAGATACTGTGAAATTTTAATGCTGCTAGCCTAAAAACTGCACCTCCTGCAGGCCTAAAACTGAAAAACACTAAAAAATACAAACACAAACAAACATGGGGGGGGGGGCAGCAAAACTCAGATTTTGCACCAGGCTCCATTTCCCCTAGCTATGCCTCTGGAGACAGGCCTTACAAGTCAGTCTGTCTGCCTTTTCGGCAGTATTCAGCCTGGTGTGTTCCCCCACTCCTAGGTGTTCAGAGTCCGTTTTCATGACTCCAGAAGATCTAGTACAGGGGTAGGGAACCTGCAGCTCTCCAGATGTTCAGGAACTACAATTCCCATCAGCCTCTGTCAGCATGGCCAATTGGCCATGCTGGTAGGGGCTGATGGAAATTGTAGTTCCTGAACATCTGGAGAGCCGCAGGTTCCCTACCCCTGATCTAGTATTTGATACTACAAGAAATTCTTGGAGTGTACATTTTCTATATGTATATAGATCCTTTTTGATCTCCATTTACTGGCCCAGAATTGTGTGTGCTGTGTAGGAGTTACCAATGATCCACTGAGGATAAGTGAGTTATATGGTGTATGGCACTCCTGTTGCCATTGTATATCCTCTGTGGAGCAATACCCGCTAAAGATCTGTCTCCCAGGACTTCTAGTTACAGAGGCATGTGACTGCTTTTGCCATTATCCTTTGAGACCTCGGGGATGTAGGCAAAGGTATGAGACAGATCCTATGGATTCCCAGGAATTCTCTAGTCTTACATGAGACCAAGGCGTCATGATTAATTGGTCTATGTGGGTGTGTGCACTGAAAGAGCACATCCTGATCCCTAAATTAAGGGCTATAAACAGGGCTAAGTTAAACAGCTAAGCTAAACAACATGCTTTTAAAAGGTAGCCACAATTCTATGAAAGGCAAACTCATTTCTGCAAACTAAACAAATTATTCACCTTTGCAGATCTTTGCTTCATAGTCTTAGGAAGTGATGGAATGCTGCTATCCACCTATAGTTTGCCCTGTCCCATTTCTGCTCCCTGTTTTTCAGCTTGTAAGGTTTTCTTGGGCATTTCACAAATCTGTGTTGCTGGCACAGGATATGTTCTTTCAAGCTTGTATGTGCTGGGATCTTGTGTTGGGAAGAAAGAAGAGTAGATGTCCTTTTCCTTTACTCCGTTTTTGTGCTGGCAAACCTGTATTTCAACCATTCTTCTAAGGAATGCTCTGGAGAGACTGAGGCGTCAAGCGTGTGGTGTTCATTCCATTCAGGATATTTGGGCTGCAGTTGCAATGGCCCAATTGTGGTTCAGCACTGATGAAGCGATGTGGGCTGTTTGGATGTTTCCCAGAAAGCCTAAGGGCACGTCATGAGACGGATTCTTGTATTCCTGGTTCGGCACTACCGTACACAACCAGAAACATGAGAAGTGTCTTTGACAAAGGCAAGTGCATCCCCAGACGCCTCTGTGATAAAAGCAGGCATTCAGCCTCAAGACTGCACGGCCTCAGCTGGCCCAGCTCTGATCGTCTGCATGGATTGTTAAGAGGCAAAGATGAGCCGAAGCACATTCCCTTGTACGTGAATCCAGAATAGGAGAGGCCCGACTTCTGTAACTGATCCTGTGTCTTATCTTTTGAAAGCTGGATGGAAATTTAGCAGACTGCTTTCTTCTTCTATGCATGCAAATTATATATAACTGGTCTGAGTGGCACTCACTGGCTACTATGCCATTTTAAAACTTTTGATTTTTGGCTTGCTTCCAGAATTAGCTTAGATCATTTAAACTATTGACAGAGGTTGCTTGTTTTTTTTAAGCAACTTTTTGAGTCTGGTTTTGTCTGTTGGTGGTTGAGGACAGAATTTCCTCTTGAGTTGGAAAGGGATTGGATGGAGGATGACGTGTGAAATGCACAGATATCCCCCCCACAATCTGCTCCACACCATGAGTTCGTGGTACGTTCTTTGTACTGATAACCCAGGAAATAGCACAGCACACCGGCTGGCTGGTAGTGAAAACGTCAACAATTATAGTCAAATAAATAATCTACTATAGTCTCAAAACTCAGATGTATCTTATTGACATAAGTTCTTAAACTGTTAGTACAATTTTACATAGCAATGTGCTGAAATGCATCACAAATCCTAAACATAAAGAGGTATGGTTCATGAGAAGCTAAATTCCTTATTCAGTGCTATATATCTAAAACAGCAGAAAGCAAACCGCAAAAGTCCATAACAGAGTTCTTTGTACTGCCATACGTGTGAGTGAGGCCTGCTTGGCAGACATGTGTAATAGCGCTGTCTCCATGCTTGCAGTATTAAGAGCGTTGCTAAAGTTCTGGATTATCCTTCCCCACGATGTTCCTCTTTAAACAGGGGCGTTTAATTGCCTGGTCACTCATTACTCAATGGTGCCAGTACAGCCACACGCCATCAATGTCTCAGTGGAATGTATTCAGCAACGAAAATGGTTATGCTAAGGGTAGAGTCAAGGGCGGGGAGGGGATGTTGCTGAAAGGGAGCAAGACCTGCTCAAGAAAAAATGGTCATTGAAATTCTGAGTGGGAGAGCCCTAACCATCCAGGAATCCAAGGGCAGCGGGGCATTGCTGATCACTTGGCAGGCGGAGACTGTGTATACTTTATTATTAGAATGCAGCGGGGGGGGGGGGGGGGCACAAGGCTAGGATGACTTCACCGCTACAAAAACCCAGAACACACATAAACAAAATGAGAGCATGTGGCTAATGCCTTAATTCTGTTCTGCAACATGTTGCATACATCAGTGCTTTAATGGATGCCAAAGTTAAGTTAAGATGCCAAATCTTGATATAAGATTTTTTTAAAAAAAATTATTTCATGAGTTGACTGATATACCCCTTATTTTCAACTGTCCACATTTCTGTCAGTTGTCTAGCAGGCATCCTTGGATAATTCTGTAGCTTGTAACTCACGTTGCACTATTTGGTACTGTCTGGTGCTGTTACATTTCCTGGCTTTTGGCATTTATGTTGTACCAGGTTTTGAGAGTGTTGAGCTAATATGTGTGAAGTCTGGTTTGAGGCATCTAAAATTCTAGATCGAGTCCCCGTTTAGAAGCAAAAGAACAAACCATCGTTTGTGATTTGAATAAACTGTGGCTTGCTGCAGAAACCATTAGTTTCTGAGTTGCATGTAAGGGGGAAAAGGGAAGGTAGGAAGGAGAGTGTGAGCTGGTGGTTTTTCAAGCCTGGTTCCCATGATCAAAAAACAGCAATTTGTCACTGGGTATGAATTGTTCCTATTCCACAAAGTCCAGCCTTCATGCCTCCCTGCTTCTATACAGACATTTGCTGCCTGTGCCGTTAGTGGAATCCATCTCACTGGTTGCTCACCCACATGCTTGATGGTGTACCATGATCCCTTCCAACATGAATTCTAGCCTCTGAATTCCTTGAACGGCATGATCGGCACAATTCTTTTTTGGAGAGCCAGGTGGTATAGTGGTTAAGAGTGGTGGACTGGAGAACTAGGATTGATTTCCCACTCTTCCATATGACTGGAGGACTCTTATCTGGTGACCCATGTTTATTTCCCTGCTCCTACACATGAAGCCTGCTGGGTGACCTTGGGTTAGTCACAGTTCTCTCAGAACTCTCTCAGTCCCACCTAGCTCACAAAGTATCTGTTGGGAGAGGAAGGGGTTTGTCAGCTGCTTTGAGACTCCTTACTGGGGAGAAAGGTACGGTATAAATCCAAACTCCTCCTCTTTGCTTTGGATGAGTCTTCTTTTTCTTTTTTAATTTTTAAAATAAATATAAACATAACAGGAAAAAGGAAAGAAAGTAGAAACTATATCACAACAGCAATTACAATTGCATCAAAAGAAAAAGAGAAGAAGAAAAATAATAAACCATTATATAATAGTGGACAATATGTAATAACAGCAACAATTACGAGCAGGAAATAATGATATAATAATGAGCACTAAATGGCAGTAATCAAAATAATAAATCATAATATAAATCTTAAGATACATTACTTGGTAAATACAATAATAATGTTAGACAGTATTATAAGATGAAATATAACAAAATAAAACAGATGGAAGGAAAAAAGCTTGCAGTGGTTTTTATCATCATACATTTCTAAAATCTCATATATTGCAAATGGAGTTCACATATTATTACTTTCTATCCATGAGATAGGATGAGCGTTCTTTTTCTGAAAACCCTTTTCATTCAGCCAAGCGGGATCGCCGTGCCCCTTTGAGTGTCGCGCTGTGCTACAAAGCTAGCCAGTACTCTTGTTCTCTGTGACTCTTGTTCCTTGTCACATTTTTTTTTGAACACTGGCTTGATGACTTGAGCGTATTAATTCTGGGCATTGAGTGCTGCAGCTGTCTGTAGCTTTGCGCTCCTCTTGTGCCAACCCCCTAAATAAAAGACGGAACAAAAGGAAGTGAACAATTAGAAAACCCCTGGGGCCAAAAGTATCCAAATGGTGCTTGTGGGCCTGATGTAACAGGTGTGTCTCTGAACAGTTCTCACAGCTCAGCATGTCTTTTGGCTTTATGCAGGGAGCGTCTTTTCTGTTTGGTTAGACACCATTATTTGTGAGAGCGTGCCTGCTTTGCTACAGACAAAATAAGCTGAACTGCAGTCGGAGAGGCAACATCATTTTACTCAGTCTTGAAAAGTGAGAGGAGAGACATTCAAACCCCTTGGGAAGTTGTGACAAGGGGTTGTATTTCTCCCTCCCTTCTTGAAGAAAGAGGGACCCCCTCCATCACTTATGTTTGGGGAGGGCTTCCCCCTCATTCTCTTCTTTCTTCAGTCTCCCTCACTACCACCTCATTGCAGAGTTGCTTAGCAACTGTCTAAATATTTCCTCTCTGGTTCTTCAATCCCTTTTCGCTCGCCATAGTTCTCATGCTGGACTGAGGCCTTTACCTCATTCATTTGTGAAGTAACCACAGTAGCAGAAGGTCACCATAAACTCTGAGTCGCCAGCTAAGGTGGCTTCTTGACGTTTCCATAGCTTTTGGTTTTGGGCTGAGGATGACAAGCCATTTGAGAAAATCAGTGAGTTTGCCATTTGCAAAAAAGACCGGCCAGGTGACCCCACTCTGTGGTTTCAGGTGTTTGATATTTAATGCATCCGCTTTTACAAGGGTTTGTATGTGTGATGTGCACTGTTTCTTTTCTTCCTGAAAGCGAAGTGTACACACTTCCTTGAGCTCTGTGTGCACGCTGCGCGTAAGGGGGAGACTCTCAGGCAGGTTCATGCTGCAAACCTGATATGGGTGTCCTTTTTTTAGACCAAGACCTATGTGCCGTTTTAGCCTTAGCAGAACACGTACGATTCTGCCAGCCTTAAAGGTCTCTCGCTGGCACAATACCGAGTCACGCAGCTTCGAGATGCAGATATGGTATAAGGGTTTGGGCTTTTGTCCCTCTGGTATTTCTGCAATTGTTTGCTCTCCAAACAAGTTCTTTGATTTGTAATACTAATTTTTGTAACCGCTTAATTAAAAAAGGCTCTGAATGCTGGTTTGGAAGTCACAGAATTGTAAAGCTGGACAGAAATCAAAGGTCATGGGTAATGGCTTGTTCAGGAGGGAGAGTTCTGGGGCTGAAAAACACTCTCTGGGCCCTTTCATGCAATATGTGGTTTTTTCCTGACTGTCCCTGGGTGATGCATTCACCAGGAGAATATAAAGTGCAGTTCAGGCCCTTAATGGATGCAGCTGCAGATTCTCAGAGGCAGTTTCCAAGAACACAGTCGCACATTCTTCGACCACTACATTAACAGGAATAACTGGGGAGCTCCCCGCTGGATTTGTGGAGGACCCAAAAGCATGTTGCCTTATCCATGCAAATGAATCCTTTGAGAAGGTTAGGATGCATAGCATCTCAAGGAAAACTGCCTATAACCGATTTCAACATGCCACTTAAAGCAGTTTTCTGCCACTCCCCCTCACCCCTCATCCCTTTCCCTGAAAGGTGCTTGTATCAAGTTTCTCAAACAGTTGGTGGCTGGGCAAGGAACTTCATTTACTATTGCATTTTGACCTTCCTACCCTTTACAATGAATGTTTGATTCCAGCCTAAATGGACCAACTAGAATTAAACTCCTGAATACCACAAGCGAATGTCTGGAGGGACCAAATATATTGGTGACAGTTGATGAAAGCTACAATTATTCTACAGTTTCAGAAGGAGACTCCAGTGTCCCTATTTACAATATTTTTATGCCGCCTTTCCACACAGCATACGGTCCCGGGGCAGCAGATAACTGCAAACATTTTAAAAAGCAACAATAGATCAAAACACATAAAATTAAAGCACATACTTAAAACTGAAATTTATTGAGACGTTTGATTGTGTTCATCTGGTTCTTAATTGCTACAAAGCTTTTCCTCGCTCATTACAGGTGTTGACACAGTCTTACTAGTTAATGCTGTCACTGTGTATCTTACACTCATTTGAGCTTTGCATAGAAATCTCACATGCTATGCACTGGTGTCTGTTTTGGCCCAATGTGAGCAGTTTTTTATCCTCTCCCCATGTGTGTTACCTTATTTTATATGATCCGTTGCGACTGGTAACGGTGTTCTTCGGCCGCTGATTTTGAACTATATTATTGAGTCAGATACTTTACGTTGCTTAATTTGTCCATCTGTTGCTGCTTTTAAAACTGTCATGTTGCTTTTGACGCTTTTAAGATTTTTGGTGTAGTTTTTCTCTTTGTCTCTAAATCTGCTGGCATCCAGTTCTGATGTGAGCTGTCTTAAAGAACCAATTTGATTCAGGGTTGTGGGACAGCAGGTATTTAAATAGATGCTTGCCAGCTTCATGCATCCACTGAGAAATGGGCAGTAGTCCATAAAAGCTTATGCCATAATCAATCCGTTAATCTTTAAAGTGCCCCAAACCTCCTTTTAGGTTTTGTTGACAGCTGTAACTGTAGAACAAGGAACAAAATTAACCCATACTAAAGCTCTTACTTTGGAGTGGAAGAGCAGATCAGCAGATGGGTAGCTTTGTTATGATGACTCCTTATATTCTCTAATACGAATTGATAAATGTCAAAAAGATTAATCAGGATTGCAATAACAGGAACCCCATCCCAGATCTGGTCAGATCTGATCTTTCTCATTCTCCTCCTCTCCCCAGTTGAAATATGAACATGTGATTCTTGGGAGGTGCTCTTTCCAGAAACAGGAAGACATTTCTCTCCTTGATTTTTGTTATTTTCCTTCAGGTAAATGCCATTTTCTCCTCCTTCATCTGATGTGGCACTTTGCTGTGTGTATATAGCACACTCCATATTTGTTAGGAAGGCAACTTTTCTCCAGAAACGGATTTGTCCACTCATTCCACCAGAAGAGACTTAAGCACAGCTCAGTTTTTCTATTTTAATTATTTAATTTGCTTCATTTCAATGCCGTCATTTTTGCAGGGTGGCTTACAACAATAATATTTTAAACTTGCAATGAAAAATGTGTCTGAGTAGGGGTTAGAGCAGAAAAGTGTGCAAGCTTGAATTCAGATCCCCACTTGATTGTTGAGTTTACCAGTCACCCTGTGTCTCCCTAACTTTGTTTATGTGGTTGTGAGTATAAAATAAGCATGTGAGGAGTAGGACACCCAAGTGCACTGCCTTGAACTCCCTGGAGGAAAGGGCAGGATAAACACACACACAAATCTCCAGTGGGTTGAATAGTACCAAGCAAAATCATCCTAAGGCTGATTCCGCATGAGCCTAAGGCTGATTCCGCATGAGCCTAAAACAGTGGTGTGAAAATGGTGTGAAAATGGTATAAACCCCTTTACACTGTTTTAAACCCCTTTACACCGTTTTCACACCGTTTTCACACTGCTGTTTTTGGCCCATGCAGAATGAGCCTTAGTCTGGTAAAAGTAATGCATTTTGAAGTTCCTTTGATTTTACCACTAAGATGTTCAAGCATTACTTTCACCTCTTCTGTTTAAAGTGTTTTGTATTTGCTGCATGAGTCAGGAATGAAAGCTGAACAAAGTTTTTCTTGTCCAAGGCCACCCAATAAATTCAAGCGCAGTGGTTGAAAAAGGGCTGGATTAAACTAGTGCTAAGCCTGTAGCATATGTTATGAAGGGGCCCTAATTTTTTTTAATGCACATAAATATTAAAACATACATTATTTACCTGCATAGTAAAGGAATTCAGTTTTTTTCATTTGCTATACAGTCAGATAATATGACAAATGTCTGGCACTTCAGTAATGCTACTATTTACATGTAGCTATCAATTTCAAGTGTCAAAAGTCAGAAAGCTACAATTTAAAAGTTACATTTTCTAGATTTAGCTTGTGGTAGTAGAAATGTCTGCCTCATGCAAAAGTTAACATTCAATGCTTGCAAGAGTGAAATTGTTCAATCTGTTTTTTCCCCATTGTGCTTCTTAATTTCGTTTTTAATTCTTTTCGGTTTTGAAAACGAACATTCCCCATCACTTGTTCCAGGTTCTCCGTGGTGGTGAAGGCACATGCTCCCGTGGCATAACAGTGCACACTTGGGAGTGTCAGAGATAGCACATGACACAGCAAAAAGCCAACACACGCCTGCACACACATAGAGCCCACAACACATACCATGTAGCATACAGCTCCCCAACATGTAAACAACAACTTTGCCAGATTGTGAGAATATGATGCTGATTTCACCAAGCGTTTAGTGTGGAGCCCAAAGCATATACTATTTTTGCTACTAAGTTAATCTGGAATTGAGTGGAAAAGAAATCAATGGACTAAGACCTGTGAGCTCTTTCCTGTGGCCTGTGAATCAAGAATGTCACTTTATGCTGTACTTGTTGCCAGAGTTTACAGGGCTACAATTATGGCTGTGCATTTGGGTATTACTGGTAGTGTTCTGGGTTCCCAAGCACAATCTGTTCAGTTTTATTACTAAGGGGTTTGAAATACTTACTTTGATCATTCTGATGTAACACTTTTCACATGTTTGCCAGTATGGTCCTTGCAGAGGTATTCCTATGGCCTTTGTTCTGTTCCTTTGTGCCTTGAGTGTTTATAGGACAGCTGTGTAAGAGACTTGCACTTCTGCATATTGACACACATTCTTTTGCTCAAAAAGAAAACACGCTCATTTCCCTGCAGGGTGACTCATGGGTTGTTCGTTGTTTACAAACACTAAGTTGTTTGTAAAGACTTTCAGTTTGGACGAGGCAACATGCAGCAGAAAGCAGAAGCACAAGGCTTGCGACTGGGTTTTTTTCCCACTGCATGTGTGTGCAAAAGAGAATCCTGGCTTTCCCCCTAACTGATGTGGGATGTGAAGAAGGGAACTAGACCATTGCCCTTACAGTAAGCCAGTTGAACCAATAAGACAGTTGCTGGAAAAGATGCTTGTAAGACTTATTGCAGGCTGAAAGTTTGCTTTTATAAAGCACTCAGATGGTCATCCTTGCTTTTCCCTGTGTATTAAATAAAAAAGGAAAATTGCTGATTGAGGCTATGATTAAAGTTTTATCAAGGTGTATTTCCTGCTCATTTTGATATTAAACTTGTATTGGGGTGGTTCACAAAATGAAAGGGGTTTTTTTTTGGTCAATTGAGGTCAATTAGAAAAAAATGCCAATGGGGTCTAAATGGAGATGTGGCTCAGTGGAAGAGAACCTGTTTTGTACGCAGAAGGTCCCAGATTCGGTCCCCAGCATCTTCAGATAAAAAGGACCAGGCAGTAGGTGATGTGAAAGACCTCTCTACCTGAGATGCAGGAGAGCTTATCCCAGTCTAAGTAGACAGTACTGACTTTGATGGACTGATGATCTAATTCAGGACAAGGCAACTTAATGAATTCATGCTTTGTATCACAATGTAGGGGGGAGACCATGTTTCCTTATGCATCCCTCAAAGCCCATTCTACTTCTTCCATAGGCACCACTTGCCACTCAGCAACTTAATATTTTGCCTGTACATTGTTTTGCATTGCCAGGGCTCTGTGGTGGCACACATTCAGGTGCAATCACACATGAACATGTACATGAGGCTACCATACTGGTTCACACTACTGGTCCATTAATAATTGACAGCAGCTCTACAGAGCCTTTCACATCTCCTCTCACCAGATCCTTTAAACTGAAGATGCTGAGATTTGAACCTGTGACATTCTGCATGCAAAACTGATGCTGTACTGCTTCTCTCTGTCCTTGATTTCCAGGCAGTTGGGGGTTGGATGTAGAAGGTTGTGTCTTTAAAAACCCTCCAGGTTCCTGCATAGCTGGGAGGTTTCCCTAGTATGCAAAAACTCGTACTTGAACAGCCGTTCAAATCCTCTTCTTTATTGTTGTTATTATTTTTGCGACTTAAATAAATAGCTGCCTGTAGCTCAATAGCTAAAGTTCTTTAATATTGCATTCATTTATCAGTTCGTTTTACCTTGGAGTAACATTGGTTAAGCTGTATTAATATGCTTCTCATGTTAAAATATGAGATAATAGCAAGCAAGAAAAAAGAGAAAGGAATTGGAACATTGGCTAATAAGCATTGAGAAAACTGTGCATCTCTGTCAATGCACTGGTAAGCTGTCATGACCACCAAAGGGAAATTTGTGCCGTATCAAAAAAGGGCCCATTACAGCGTATTAAAATCAAAGCTGGGATTTTAATAAGAACCCTGAGGCTGTACTGAAGTACCTTAGGGACTGCGTGCAATCTACTTGCCAGGTAGGAATCGGTTTCATTGCCTCAGATCTTCAGACTTTTTACTGTATATGGAGTTAATATTTCTGGGTCATGTGCTACGTGTTACATTAGTTTGGGTGATTTTTGTCATCCATCCCTTTTTCCTGTGTGGAGTTTTATTCAGCATCGGTGGTGGAAAGTACCCTGGAATCACAGATGATTCATGGCCACCCTGAAGGATTTTCAAGGGAAGAGGTTCAGAGGTGATTTGCCTTTATTTGCCTCCACAGGAGCTGAGAGAGTTCTGAGAAAACCGTGACTGGCTCAAGGCCACTCAGCAGGCTTTACATAGAGAAATGGGGAATTTAAACTTATTCTCCAGATTAGAGTCTGACATTCTTAACCACTTCTCCATTCTGTCTTTCTATGCCAGCCATTCTCAACCAGGGTTCCGTGGTACCCTGGGGTGCCATGAGCATGTCCCAGGGGTACCCCAGCATCACTACCGCCTCCGCCCCCCTCATTTTTGTGGTGTCTCCCACTGGCGCCAGCAAGGACATGGAGCTGGCCCATGGGGCAGGGCCTGCCGCAAGGTCAGCAGCCACCCCTCCCCATGCTTCCCTTCACCCTGGGAGGGGAAGGTGGGGGGTGTGGCAAGCAGGGGCAATGGGAGGGGAAGGTGGGGGGTGGCGGCAGGGGTGCCGTGAGATATGAAGAGTGAGGTCAAGGGTACCCTGACCTCGAAAAGGTTGGGAAACACTGTTCTATGCATATCCAACATATTATGAATTTTATGTCATATTATGAACTTATAACACAGTATTATAAATTCATAATATGTTGGGTATATATAATTTTGTATTAATTCTTTAGATAATTTTACAAGGTATTCTGGGAAGTACCTGTGAATGATGCCCAAATTGGACAGGGGCATTTGTCTTAAAGTAATCTTGTATTTGTCATGATTTTTGAACTCTGTTATGTTTTCATATTTCCCCTAAAGGCTAGATTCCTTTGTAGATACATACAAGCCACCTTCTGAAAATTAGGTCAGTGTCATTAATCTGGAATTTCTTGCACTCCATGTGAGGAAAAATCCTTGTGTTGAACAAGCAACCCTTATCCTTGGTACATATGTTAGTTTTTGTGTCTCATGGTGACCTCACACCAAGTTATGAAGGTTTTAGATGGCTGAAGCTAAAAACATGATCTGCCCAAATGAACATTTTGTGTAATCTACATTAGATTACTGCAATGCGCTCCCCATGGAACTGCCCTTGAGAACTGTTTGGAAATGTCAAGTTAATGCAGAATGCTGCAGCCAGGGTTCTGACTAAACCAAATCACTCCAGTCTTGGTCCATCTATACTGGCTTCCAATCTGTTTCTGGGAACAATTCAAGATACTGGTATTAACCTTTAAAGTCCTGCATGCCTTGGGACCAACAATTGAAGGCCTGCTACAAATCATCTTCTGAAGTCTTTCTCCAGGTGTTCCCACCTTCTGAAATTAGCAACCCAGATGGTGGGCCTTTGTGGCTGAGGCACCCAAACTCTGACTTTTTCTGTAAGAAGACTTGCCTTTCCCCTTCTGATGCCATGTTTTTCCCATAGGTGAATACTTTTTAAATTTTCTCTTGCCTTCTCTCAATGATTCCTTCTTTCCTACCTTGTTTTGTTATTTTAAAGTTCTTGTGTGTGTATTTTAGCTTGGTTTATAATTGTTTTAATGATGTGTTTTTATTTGGTTTAATGATTTTAAAGGTTTTTTTTTTAATTAATCTGTTAGCTGCCATCCTGGCCCTGGGGAGGACAGAAAGGCAGGGTATGACTTTTCTAAATAAATGACAAATTATATGTTTTAATGAGATTGTTCTAGTTGGACAATGCCTGTGAGGGGTAACCGCAAGTTTATTTCAGTTTAGAAACTTTGAAACATTTTAGCTTTTTTTTAGTGTGTTGAAGGATAGCCACATAATTATTGATGTATTCTGACAGATTTATTTAATGAAGGAAAAATTGAATCTTTTCTTTTTAGCGGTGAAGTAGAATGCTCTAGAAGCTGCTTGAGATCTGGTCTTGTCAATGCTCCATTGATTTCAATGCTCCATTGATTTCAATGCTCCATTGATTTAAAGCATTTGTGATTAGGAATTAAGAAAATGGAACTGTCTTCTTCCCCTTTTCCCCAACGCGATTGTGCAGAACTGAAGCCACCAATACAGGGTGGCTTCTTTTAGAGAAGTGAAGAAAGGAAGTAGCTGCTGATGCTTTACAAAATGACCCATCTATATACTGCTGAGGTTGGATTGCTCCAGCCATGTGGAAAGGTCTCCAAGTCAGCACCACATAGTCCTTCGACTGCTAACATTTGTTTAAGGCTTTGGTGTGGTTGGAGCAATCCATGTGACAAACACCCTGAATCATATTTAGGGGGAGGGGTTACCATGAGAGGTTGAAATCCACCAAGCATGCATACCATGGCCAGAGTTTAAAATAAAAGACAGAGCTGTTCCGCCGGGCCTTCGGGGAGGCCGGCCGCTGATGGCTCCCCCCTCCCCCTTCCCCTTCCTTTTATGTCATCTATGGACCATACCGTCCCTTCCCCCCCTTCTTTTTCCTCCGAGGGGATTTAGTAGATGGACGCCATTGATATTTTGTTGTTAGAACGCTGCTTTTAATGGGGTTGGTTTTAATGACGTAGAGCCATTATTTAATGTTTATCTAAATTTGGTTTTATTGATTTTAATGTGCTCTACCTATTTATCTGTACACCGCCCTGAGCCCTCCGGGGGAGGGCGGTTTATAAATACAACAATAAAATAAATAAATAAATAAATAAATAAATGTAGGTGGAGTTCCATTGTGTTGGTAAATGAAAATTCTCTGAAGATCCCCTAATGATATTCTGAGATAAGGGAGCTTTTCTTGTAAGTATTGCTAAACCATTAAGAACAGTGTGTGCTTTCCAGGTTCATAGGATGTTAATGGTGAAGGAATTGACAGTTGCACATGAGTCAGATATTTTGACATTTGTAGATACTTTGGGTCCCATTTTTGTTTCCATTTTTTTTTCTAATGGAAGCAGGGTTGAGGGGGGGGGGGCAGGGTTTTTGACCAAATAAATTTTCTGTGCTGTGATTCTGTGAACATGGGCTTAGACATGTGCGTGCTTATTGCTTAGCTGCTGGTAAATGCCGTAGCAGTTATGCCATGATGAAGAATGGAAAGAGAGGTTTTTTTTAAAAAAATACACACACATCATCTTTTAGTGTTAAGTTGAATATGAATCTTTTTGGTACAATTAGAGAGCACATCCCTGCCCCCGTAATAAAGTCTGCACTTACGTTTGTTGGAATGTGTTTATATAGCATGTGGATAAAACAGATGTAATTTCTACCCATGTGGGCTGATTGCTCCTACTTGCTGTTTGTACTGGGAGGGATTATTCCTTTTGCTCTTAGCCTGATAAAGCCATAACCATTTCTTTCTAGTATCATGGAAGCAGTTATTCTGGAGATGTACATAGTGACTATTCAGTCTCTAGATCAGTGAAGGTGAACCTTTTTGAGACCGAGGCCCAAATTGCAACCCAAACTCCACTTATTTATCGCAAAGTGCCAACCCGGCAATTTAACCTGAATGCTGAGTTTAGAAAAAACTGGTTGGCTCCCTCTTCCTCCGCCCCACCCACTCGAGCAGGGGCCAGCCTGCTCTAGCCTGCAGCAAGTCCCATGCACACTGCTCTGTGCCTCTCTAGCATCTCTGCGCCCCCCCCCCTTGGGCAGCAGCCACCTGGAGCACAGGCACCAGGCCCGCCAGCCGAGTCCTCCCTGCTCACCACGGTGTGCGCATGTTGTACTCAGTGGCCTAGGCCAGCCTAGACGTGTGTGTGGGGTGGTGGTGGTGGTGATTTTCCACCCCCACATGACAAACTCTGAGCGCACGTGCCCACAGAGAGGGCTCCGAGTGCCACCTCTGGCACCCGTGCCATAGGTTCACCATCACTACTCTAGATCTATTGAGAAGCTCCTCATTGTTAGCAGATTTCCTCACCTGGACTGTTATTGGAGGGAATGCAAACTGCTAATGCAAACACGGCACTTGCGTTGGTTGAATATTGGTCAGCGCAGTGGAGTGTTTTTCAGTAGGTATTTCTGCGGATGAGGGAGGGGGAAATGCATCTTGAAACCTCCTTCCGCTACTGATGCTTTCCAGTTAGCTAGTGGAGCTTTCCACATCTTTTTTGTTTCCATGCCAGGATATAGTTTCACATGTTCTTCATAGCAAGCTTCTGTTAAAAGCATCAAAGACAGTAAGAAAGCAGACAATCCCCCTTTTCTAATCAGAGCAGTAGTCAATATTATTTTGCTATGTAAAAAGGAAAGGTTTCAGGTTTTGAGGAGTTTGTATTGCTCAGAGCCGAAAGGGGGGTGATTCCCAATATCAACTCTGTTCACTTTAGTGTAGAGTCTAGCACAGTAACTGTGCCAGCATTTTGTTCCATTTGAAGAGCTGTGGATTGGCATCCACCTATCCCACAGGCAAGGTGGTACAAGTTGCACAGGTTGGTCTGTAATCTTAGGATATACCTGGCATGGCAATTGTCAACTCTTCTTGAACTGTCGAGGTCGTTAATTTCATCTTCTAGCTTGGAAACAACTAAGAATTAATTATTTACTCGCATTGCACTTTGAAAGTTAGCAAATAGTTGGTCAGACAGAATTAATAGAAGATGCAGTGATCTTCTAGACAGCAGTTCTTTTCGGATTTGAGTGAGGTCTTTGTAACCATGAAACTTTGCTCTTTAGTTTGTGCTGAGCGTAGAGCTTGGCTTTGCTAATGTCACACGTGGGTCCTTCTGTAGGCCTAGCATACAGATCCAATCTACTGCTTGGACCTTATAGGTCAAATAGGAAGGATAAGACTTTTCCCCACCAACTGGCCCAGGAAACCCTGTGCCACACCTTTATTACCCCAAAATTCTCCGCCGCCCCCCTTCCCCGGTATTCTACTGCCCACTTTGGAATGGCTCCGGTATCAGAGTGAGGCCTGTACTACATCCTGTTCTTCCTGTTATTTATTTATAAAACTGTTATGCATCCTCTCCAGGGAGCCTGCCTGAGGAGGTTTACAAAATACAGCGTAACAAGAACATAAAACATTAGTTGCTAATTAAATCCAATTTTTAAAAACTCAGTGAGAGCATTAACAAATATGTTAGGGAGCAACTGATCAATGTGTTTTTCAGGCAAAGAACACACTATTTGAAATGTTGTTAAAATCAACTCTTTAGAGTCTTAGGGTGGAGAAATGTTTTGGCAAAGCACCTGAAAGAGAGCTGAGTAGCTGCCAGGTAAGCCTCGAGAAGAAGGACATTCCATAAGTGATGTACCCCTACTGAAACAGCCCTATCTTGAATTACCTCCCCACTGAAGGCCAGGCACAAAGAGCAGCACCTGTGGAGATCTTAGCTGATGGGCTGAGCAGTAGGTGAGGCAGCAGTCCTCACTGATGTTGCTGTTGAATTGTATATTAATCTTCCATTTCGTGGCCCTTCTTTGTTCTAGAATGCTCTGCTTGGATCCTAGTGCCTTGAGGACAGAACTAGGTAGGTACTAGGACCTGAGCATTCTAGTTCAGGAAATGGTGGATTGCTATACAGTTCTACTGTCATCTTTCATTGGAAAAGTGTATAGAGTAGTACATTCACTTTGAATGTGACTTGTGACACAATGTTGGGAAGAAGCTGGCTGCCATTTGTGTAGGTCCCTTCAACGAGGTGGCCGGGGAAGAGGTAGCTGTTGCTTGAAGGTTTGTATGTATATTATGGAACTTCTGCTCTCCTCCTCCCATCTCATCGCAAGTGCAGTCCATGCCTTTCTACTCCCCTGGTTTCCCCATTATAGCAAGCACATTCAGTGCTTTAAATTAATATCACCAACAATTAGAGTTGCATTTATATAGGGTCTTCTTTAAACAAAAAAACAGCTCAGGTAGGGCTGGTTCATTCAAGCACATTCATTTAATCACTACAGCATTAGAGAGAACTTGTATGTATGAGTGAGCCATCACAAATCAGGCACCATTGTCTTGAAAGTGCACACTGTTTTTTCATGGGAGACAGTTCATTTATCTGCCTGCGAGTCATCAAGTTCTAAGTACCGGTAACCGAGTTATGAGAAATTGTGGGTCGGTGAACGATTTGATAATAGCTGGTGCTGGGTTCCCCCCCCCCCCTCTTTCTCCTGTAAATGAGTTATTCAGTCATGCCTTACATACATCCTCTGTTGTGTTTTAGCAACAAGGGTTAAAAGAAGTAGAGTGTACAGCCATTAAGTGTGTGGGTAAGATGGTCCTAAAGAACAGGCATTAATTTCTCTTCCTTCTTTTGTGCTTCCTCCCCTCTTTTCTTCCTGATGCCCTTTCTTCAGGGGGGCTTTCTCAGTTGTGCGACGCTGTGTCAAACTCTGCACTGGACATGAATACGCAGCAAAGATTATCAACACCAAGAAACTCTCCGCAAGAGGTAGGCTGTCTCTTTCTTGGCACAGCACGGGTGGGCCTTTCAAACTTCTATTACAGGACATTTATCTGGCGGGAGTCTACTAATGGGTGGTGATAAACTTCCTGCATGAATCGGGGAAGGCATAAGGCACTGCGGGGCTCAGGCAAAGCAAACAGAATGTCAAGAATTGTGAGGAAATTAGTAGAAAATATTGGCCACTGACAGTCACCTTTTGAGTGGGTATGGAATATCTACAAACAAACAAACATCTACAAACAAACAAATAGCGGCATAAAAGAGAAACATGTAAAATCAGTCACAAATGCAAAAGGAGTGCAGTGTATACTAACTCAAGTTGGCATATCTGAACAGTATTTTCAGAACTTAGCAGGGATTTTTTCTTAATGTGGACAGGTGAAGTGGGAGAATTTTTGCTATTTCCTAAGCATTACTTTTGCCCTTGGGTGTCTTGAAGTTTACCACAGGTCCAAAGGATGGGATCTTTAGACTTTATAGACTGGAACGAACAGTCTGGTGATGGAAATTTATGTGTGGAAGGGTGCATCTATGGGATTAATGAAGACAAAGTGAAGGAAATTGAGTTTGCTGAAGCTGTTGTAGTGTAAGTGATTAACCCAGGCCTTGTGATACTAGAAGTGGGTGCAAAGTGAGGACGGGACTCATTAACCCATGAAGCAGTCATTTTGAAAAGGCTCTTCGCCCCGGTGAAGTACCTCCCAATGTGCTGTGGGTTTTCACAGGGGCTGTATTTTTTAAAAGGCTGGAATGAGAACTTGGGTATAACCTCGTATGTATTTGATGAGTGAACGCTGACAAGCCTGCATGATGTGCGTGTTTCCACATGCATGGGCAAACTTGGTATCAAGCCAAATATGGTGTGATTGGTTCTTGCAGATGTAGATTGCTCATGTATTGAGGGTTTTGATCTTGGGTTTTGAAATGTGCAATAGAAGAGCTGTGAGTTGACCCTGAGCAAGTCAGTACTGACTGGACGTTTGGAAGAAATTTTTGACAGTAAGAGTAGCTCAGTGGTGGAATTGGCTGCCCAGGGAGATAGTGAGCTCTTCTTCTCTGGCAGTCTTCAAGCAGCAGCTGGACAAACACTTGTCTGGAATGCTCTAGGCCATAGGTGTCAAACTTGCGGCCCTCCAGATGTTATGGACTACAGTTCCCATCATCCATACAGTTCCCATAACATCTGGAGGGCCGCAAGTTTGACATCTGTGCTCTAGGCAGATCCTGCATCGAGCAGGGGGTTGGACTACATGCCCTGTATGGCAGCTTCCAACTGTATGATCTTGTGATTCTAAGTCATTTGCCAGACTTCATTATTTGTTTCATGAAAGATTTGGTGATTGCATGAAGTCTAGCCATGTGTACATGGGAGAGATTCCCACTGAGGTTACTGAGACTTTTTGCATGAACATGAATAGGTTTGCCTGCATGTGAATCTCAAAACTGGAAGCATTCATTGAAAGTTGGGCCAATCCACTGTTTGAATTTCAATATATCGAGACCCTTTCAGGTGGTACATTTACCGGTATTCAACGACACATGTTAGGAGCATAATTGCTCCCTGAAATCTTCCCAATGTGTTCAGTTGCCTTTTCATCTGTACATGCATTGAAAGTAACATGGGAATGAGTGAACATACATATAAAAGGAAAATCAAGAGTATACAGATTATACGTGCATTCACTGTATATTGTGAACAGGGATAGAATTCAGAAGGGGAATTGATTAAAAAGTGACAAGAGCAAAGCATTTTTTAAAAAGGCACTCAAGGTTACGATTGGGCTAAACTTGACAATCTGTTTGAGGGCCCTGAGACTAGCAGGGTTAAGTTAATGAAGCATACAGTGGTACTTATCAGTAGCATTTAAAGTAGGGCATTATAGCAGTACTGGAGAATAGCTGTCAGTCTGGCAGATAAATTGTTGGGGTCAAGTAGCATTAATGTATTTGCGTGGAATGACATTCTTGGCAGTGAAACCTGTGAATGGATCTGTATAGGCCTAGAATCATAGGATCCTAGAGTTGGAGGAGACCACAAGGGCTGGGGAGGGCAGGATATCAAGTTGAATAAAATACAATACAATAATACAATAAACCTTTTAATGGGATGTTATTAATATACAGGAAAAATATATGAAAAGGTTAAAAGAGTAAAAACTATATATTACATAATTAGATTAAGATTGCTTATTAACAATGTAAGAAACCTCGCAGTCTGTTCTAAGATGGCTCCAGAGCTTCTATTTAATAAATATACAGTCTTTTGCTGGTCAGTCCAGTTATCTGTGCCGCTCAAACAGGGAGATAATAGCAACGTTCTTGCCTCTGCATAAAGGGGGCAGTGATGCAAAACATGGTACACAGATTCTTCACAATGCATCTCGTGATGTGGTATTTTTTAACCCTTCCCTGTCTTAAAGAAGAGGGCAGGATATTACATCTGGCTAAAGAGAGGGCCTGGCGAAGTTTGTGCTCAGAAAGGAGAGATAAATATTCATCTGTGCCAGGACCATATGGGATACCTAGGAAAAGGAGGGAGCAGAATTTACCGGCCTGGACAAGCAGGTATTGACATTCGGATTCATATAATCTGGCCCTGACGCTTTTAAGAATTTCATATGGTGATAACATGGCCAGTGTGTCAGGCAATAGGTCAAGAGCGCAGAGCTTTGCCTCAATATAGGCCCACCAATCTGTAGAGTGCAGATTGCTTAGGGCCAAAGAGGAAAGACTCTGATCTCCATGCTTGAAGTAGAGATGTAACAAGTATTTAAATGTTATACATCATGCCCTTGTCTCAAGTTAGTGTTGCCCTGTTTCCAGGCAAAGTGCAGCATAAAGCACTGAGTGAGGCAAACCCGTAGTCTTATATAAGAAGATGGACTGGATGCGCTCCACATCCCTATTCCAAGATTGTATCCATAATAGATAAAATAATGATCTTCCAAACTTAATCCAGTCCCTCGTTGCTGACAGTTTTTGTACATTTACTGCGAATTACTCATTAGTGGCTTCTGTGGAAGTAAGTCCTAGAAGGAGCTGAGCATGGCTTCACACAGCTTTAGTTGTTCAGCAGATGGTACTCTGTGCACACCTAACCCACATAGGTAGAGCTGTGAATTCTTTTGGTGTCCTCAATGTACAATTAAGTCAGTCTTCAGACACTTGTAGAAGATGGTGGGAAGAGGTTTGACTGAGAAGGCCAAACATGAAATGTGACAATTTCTGAATAAAAATTTGGGGAGAGCCGAAGTATGAAGCATTTGAGTGGTTTATTGACACAATCGAATGGCAGAAGGAGATTTCCAGTGACAGAAGAGGAATCTTATGTAGTCTGCAGAGAAAAATGGTGATGATACCTTTGTATTGTAGAATTATTAGAAAGTTTTAATTATTTAATTTAGCATTATTTGCAGACGTTCTCTGCATCATTTTGTCCTTTAGGAAAGGTGTAATTGTGGTGGATTGAGTGCATACCTTTATTTGAAAATGGTGTGGATGGAAAAGAAATATTTAAGAGTAATGTTTGTCATTTCTCTCGTCAACTGCATTTCTCACATTTACATTCACCATGCTTGATGTAGGTAATAGTCCACCAATGTTGTATTGTATTAGATTTAGAAGAAACTTTGAACAAATCAAAGGAATCTATTGGATGGTGACATTTTAGTCTTCCCTCTTATTATCCATCAATTTTTTGTGATTTTTGTGTTTTCTGAGCACTCCATCCCTGACAGTATTTATACATAGTATTGTCAAAGTACTAGATCTTCAAACAAAAGCAAAATAAAGACAACAAGATAAAGGAACTCAGCACTCACAGTAGCAAGCGGAAAGGGCAATCCTGCAATGTTCCTGCATCATTGTGTGGACTATCTCTCATATTTATACAAACACAGACATGCAGACGGTGTTTTACTTATTATTTTGCTTTTAGCAAAATTCTACAGTGCTAATGACTAGCATTAGCCATGTTGTTAATGGGTGATAAACCTCAGAAAAAGTCATCTGGAGATTCTCAAAATAGTCTTATTTTATGTAGTAAAATACTTATGTGGCCTAATGCAAAGGAACACAAGACTCATAGTAATACAGGACAGGAGAATTATAGTAGGTGATGCTTGCCCATACAGATGTGAGAAAAATAATATCTATTCTAAAGATGCAGGAGCTCCACCCTCCTCTTTACCCACAATAGCTGAACAAGCAGTCTCTTGGTAGAATATGAAGCATACCCTCCTATCTAATGGGGTACACAGAAGCAAAAGTTTAAAGAAGGCATCATTGTAAGTTGCTTGAAAGCAATGAAGTTTTGCTGAAATTCCATCTATATTCCTTATAAGATGTTCATTGTTATTAGTAGACCAGGGAGGGTCAGCAGTAGAGGGTTGGGTTTGCACGTAGAATGTCCCATGTACAATCCATAGCATCTGTAGTTATAAGAATGAATTAATCCTGGAGAGCTGCTGCTAGTCAGAATACATGTAATACTGACTTTGATAAATAAATGATCTGACTTTGTATAAGGCAGTGTGCCCCCCCCCCCGCCACGTGATGAGAACTAGTACATAGGAATAGGAGGTCCAGAAATTTTGAAGAGCAACACTACTTCTTTGTAGGAGCAGCAGTGGCGTAGGAGGTTAAGAGCTCATGTATCTAATCTGGAGGAACCGGGTTTGATTCCCCGCTCTGCCACTTGAGCTGTAAAGGCTTATCTGGGGAATTCAGATTAGCCTGTACACTCCCACACACGCCAGCTGGGTGACCTTGGGCTGGTCACAGCTTCTCGGAGCTCTCTCAGCCCCACCCACCTCACAGGGTGTTTGTTGTGAGGGGGGAGGGGCAAGGAGATTGTAAGCCCCTTTGAGTCTCCTGCAGGAGAGAAAGGGGGGATATAAATCCAAACTCTTCTTCTTCTTCTTTGAGTGCAGAAACGAAGCTTTTGGTGCACCAAACCTTTAGAAGAACAAGACAGACCGCTAGCTGATTTTTAATCCTTTCACTTGACTTTACAAAAACAAATCTAACTTTTCCTCTACAATATCTGTTTCTAAAAACGTGCTCTTCTGAACGGATTCTTAGCAGATCCTTGAGACTTCAAGTGAGTTACCAGAAAACAATCCTACCATTTGGCTACTCACCTTTTCTCTTACATTTGTTGACCCTTTTGAAGCAGCTGGTCCATATCAATACATATTGAAATTCTGTGTAATTCTCCAAACTTTTGCTTATAGTTCAAAAAGACAAAGGTGAGGCTGCCATCTCCTCTAGCTGGATCCTTCCTTCTTGAAAATATGTCACTTGTATGAACTTTGCATTTTTCTAGTTTCAGTTTTTACTCGGCCCTTTTGTTTATCTTTGAGTTAAATAGCTGCAGCCATTAGGAATATGTGGTGCAATCAAATTGCCTTGTTGCTTTTGCTAGCTAAACTGTTGTTGCCTGTCACTATAAGAGATATTTCTGTCACTGAAATAATCCTTAAATCTTTTCTGGATCTTTTCCAGCATTAAAAAAAATCCTTTATCTGAAACTTGAGCAAGAGAATTGTAACAATGTTTACTAAAGCTCGTTAGTAGTGAAACTTGCCTCAGCTATGAAGCAGATATTGCAGCAAAAGCTTTCAAACCAGCAAGTAGGATGATCCTGGTAATTACTAGCTAATTAGCACCATATTGATTCTGTTCAAAACCGTGGAAAATACTGATATAAGACTCAATCAATGGAAATTTAAAAAACCAAATATATAGTTAAGGCTAGCCACTGAAGTCTGTTGTGGAAAAAACCTGAAACCTTAAAACACATCTGATTTTATATATTTTATGAAGGTACAAGAAACGCAAGGGAACTGTTTGTTATTGATAGTGTGGTTTGGTGGTTAGAGCATCAAACTAATATCTGAGAAATCCACCTTTGAATCCCTACTTTGCCATAGAAGTCACTTGAGTTCTGTGGGCAAGTTGTAGACACTCAGCCTAAATTACCTCACAGGATTACTGTGAGAGGAGAATGATGGAAGCTGCTTTTACTTCCCATTAGGGCGAGAGGAAGGGTATAAATGAAGTAAATAAATAAAAATTAAAACAATACACAACTAAGACAAGCCACTAATCTTGGGGGTGGAGAAGGATGGTATCCTCAAACAAACCTGACTTTATTTTTTGTACATGAAACATAAATTTGAGTCTTTGAAGGTTTCAGCTATTGATCTCCTTTCTCAACTTCACCATATTTAGTGAGACATCATGCTGATGTTAAAATATACTGCCTAATGCATTGTGAAAAGAGGATCTTCTTATATCTAAACAGGAACTTCAGTTTGGAACTGACCTTTTGAGTGGTTACCCAGGTATCTGTTTTCAGATCTGGATGTGTGTAAAGCCTCCAAAGGCTAAAGTTTTGTAGTTACAGAATAGAGAACGACATTAGGACCATTCAGGGGAGAAGCATCTGATATTGTGCTAGTGCCACCATCTCTGATGCCTGCAACTTTTGTTGTGTCTCTCTGCAGCGAATGGATACACTTACTGCAAGGGGAAAATATTGTGAACTATAGGTCAAGTTCCTTTGGACATATAAATTACCTTAGCTTTGTTTCAGTTCTATTCTTACAGAGCATTTTTGTCCTGAATTACCTTATGCTAATAACGAAAGTGCACACTATAGCATAGCGGGATCAGGAGGAATCTGTTGTTACTAAATTAGTAATATTATTTATAATTTATTTCTTTACAAATATTTGAGCTGCTTTTCCAATTTAGGTCAGCCCCCAAAGTAACATACAAATAAAAATTAAATTGCCAAATTAAAAAAAAATCCTTAAACATTAGGCTGCGAAACAGCAAATTAAAATTGCACATCAGCAGAAAACTGTGAAAACGGAGTTAGCAATAACCACTGAAGGCTTGTAGGGTGGGGGGAAAGTCTCAGGTGTCTGGTAAAAGTTGTTTAACTAAGATACCAACCAGATTTCCTAAGGCAAAGGATTCCAAAGGAGAGCACCATGACGGAGAAGCCTTGACCCTCTCTACCCAATCAGTTTCACCATTGTTCTGTCAGTCAGCGTAGTGTGACTGGGGATTAAGGTTGCCATTCCCCACAGTGGGCAAGGGATTTCCCACTGAGCTCCCTCCCCCTAGTGCCATTAAGCCAGCTTTTGGGGTGGGGGTAGGGGGGTTACTTGCTGTAAGCAGAGGCCAGCACTGGCTCTTTGACATCATTTCTGGAAGTGACGTCATCACCCCACCAATAACTGCAGGGATACTCTGGTATTAAGGCAGAACTTTATGTCAAAAATGGTTTCTACCATTGAGTTGTTGCCCAAATATCAGAAAGTCCCCACTGTCATCAACTATGTGATGATGTCACTTCCAGAAGTGATGTCAGTGCATCAACATTGCACTCCATTTTAGAGCTAGTAGATCCCCTCCATCCACACCATCCCCGGCCAGTTGCCAGGGGGTACCCAGCTAGCCTACTGGGGGTGACTCTCCAGGGCCTCAGGCAGAGGTCTTCCATATCGCCTATCACAACCTGATTCTTTTAACTGGGGGTCATCTACTGTGGAATAAAATATAGCCCCATTTGATGCTACTGAATAAGCATCATAGTGATGTGAATGAAAGGGGATCTGTGGTATTTGCCAGAGTATTTGCCAGAGGTGCTGTTAAAGCATGTTTTCTTGACTTAAACTTGCTAGATTAGCTCACAGGAATTTTGTTTGTTCTTATCATGACACTTTGTATTTGGGATGCTGTAATATGTAACATTCCTTAACACCTTGGAAAACACCTTGTTGTAGCCAAAATTGTGAGAGGATTTGACTTCTGTGTTTGTGCAGTGCATATTTGTTGGCAGAGATTCTTTGCTGACCACGTCTACTAGACAAGACAGGTAGGCCTGGGTTCAGCTTAGGGAGGCACCACCTTTTTAAAGAGCTGCCATCCTTTAAACTGCACAGTGGGGCCCCTGAGTTTGGTTGGACCACCACAGTTCAGGAGGAGGGGATCCCACCTTCCCCTGCGCTTGATTGATTGATTGATTGATTGATTGATTGATTGATTGAATTAATTAATTAATTAATTAATTAATTAATTAATTAATTAATTAATTAATTAATTAATTAATTGAATTTCTATACCGCCCTTCCCCGAAGGGCTCAGGGCGGTGTCCATCAAGTATATAAAACAGTTAAAATCCATTCCGCATTCATCCCAGTTAAAACCATATATAAATTATAAAAATTCAAATGGCGATTAAAATTGTTTCCCCTTCCCCAATCTTGTACCCACGGAGACCAGATATTTGTCACAGAAATGTGGTGTTATCCCGGCTGGCCAAATGCCTGGCGGAACAGGTCCGTTTTACAGGCCCTGCGGAAACCTGCAGGGCCCTGATCTCACCTGGGAGCCTGTTCTCCTGGAGGCGACCTCGGGCATCCTGATTGGGTGATTTCCCAATCCATTATCAGGGAGGCAGGTACTACTTTTTTGCTGCAGCTTCCTGTGATGGGTTGGGCATCCGATTTGGCCCCAGTTCGTTTCCTGCCTAGCAGGGAGTGCAGGTCTTGGAGCCAAGCTCCAATTCTTCTGAGTTCCAACCTTTTTCTTCACTTCTTCAACCTCTCCATCCTGTGTACCCTGTCTGCGTGAGTCTTTTCCGTCGTTTTGTTCAGTCTTCGTGCGTCCCCCCCTCCCTCGACGAGCTCCCGCCAAAATCGGCCGCCTTAAGATGGCCGCCACCCGCTCTTTCTCCCCCCCTCCTCCCGAGAGCTTCGCCAGCACAGCGGCGGAGAGGACGAGGGCAGCCACCCGGTCAGGGTCGCGAGTGCCCGAGGGATCGGACGCTTCTTCAGAGGGCTCCGCGTCCGCGACGGTGGCGGCGGCGGCTGCCCCGCCCCCCAAGCCGACCGGCAAAAAAGCCAAGCCCAAAGGAAAAAAGGCGTGCAAGCAAGGCGCCAAGCGGCAAAAGCACCATGATGACATGGTTGCTCAGCCCGCCGATGGGAGCACCAGCGCCCCTCTCAGGGCCGCGGAGGGTGTTTCCTCTCGCCCCCCCAACGCGAAGAAGTCGCAGACGAGGAAGGGGGGAGGCGCTCCAACGCGGACAGGGCAGACCAACCCTTCTCGGAGGAATCAGGAGAGGCTTCAGAGGCAGACGCTCCTGCAACGCCCAGGCAAGGTCGGGCAAGGGGGAGGGGGAGGAGCCATCCGGCAACTGGCAAGGCCCTGTCTCCTGCCAACGCCAACCCCTGGGCTAGTACCTCCTCCTCACATTTGATGAAGATGTTTACCAAGGCCTTCAGCAAGGCATTGGATAAAAGGGACAGGGAAAAACGCCACACCAAGGGAAAACACAGTTCCCAGCACAGTGAGAAAAGGAGGAGACCTGTCTCCAGCTCTTCCTCCAGTTCTGGCAGTCCCCGCCCTTCCTCCTCTAGATATAGGGACTCCCTTGCCATTCCAGGAGAGGAGGAATCCAGTGAGTCAGAGTCTGGTAATTCCTCAGACCATTTCTCAGAGGGAGGCGATCCCCCCATAGAGACCAATGAGCAATGTAAACGTTTTTTCAAACAAGAGAATTTAGCCCTCATGATGGCCAAAACTATAGCCACCCTTGAATTACATGATGCCGCAGACGCTGAGGACCCCTCTTCGGCATCCACCTCCAAAAAATCAGTCAAGGGGGTCCCGAAAGGGAGTAAGGACATCTTTCCCCACTCAGAGGAGACCCCTCAGGCTTTTCCTCTCCCGGAGTATTTCGAGAGAAGGATGAAGAGGGAATGGCTAAATCTGGAAGCTAGTAGATCCGCCCCAAACTTCCTTAAGAAGTTGTACGTGCTCCCAGAACACATCCATGCCATCATCCAGACGCCACTAGTCGACGCACCCGTGGTGGCCCTCCAGTCCGCAGGGCTCGTCACTAAGGACGGGGAGGGCACAATCAGAGATCCTTCTGACAGGCGAGTTGACGCCTTCCTAAAACGCATCCACGACAGGCTTGCCCTCACCATTAGAGCACTAGCACCATCCTCCACCATGGCAAGAGCAGCCATAGTTTGGGCCCGCAGGATTCTTGCCATCATTCCCCCAGAGTTCCAGGGGATTAGAGAGGGTGTGGAGAGAATGCTCCTGGCTGTGTCCTTCTGGGCAGATTCCACCTTCGACGCCCTTACGCTAGTTTCCCGCATCTTAGGCTTGGGAGTAGTGGCTAGGAGGCACGCCTGGCTCCGCCAATGGCAAGCCGACTTCCATTCCAAACAGGTGGTAGCCTCTTACGACTACCACGGCTCCCGGCTCTTCGGTAAAGAATTAGATGCTGTACTTGTTGAGTCCAAAGGCCACATGAAAACTATGCCCAGGTATGTCAGATCCGACCAGGGCCCATCCTCAGCTAAGACTCACACAACCTTTAGGTCACAACGCACACTAGCGAGACCCTCCAATGATGGCAGACGGTGGTCTAACCAAAACTCCTTCCGTAGGCGCTCCTACGGCTACAACAATAACAATGCCTCAAATAACTCTTCCTTTCGTTCCACTAACTTCAGACAGCCAGGACGAGGCGGCAAGTCCTTTCAACCTGACTGGGCAGCCAGATCCTGACCAGCCGGACATTCCGGTCGGCGGCCGCCTCCAATCCTTCCACCTTCATTGGACGGGCGGGCATGTCGACCGTTGGACCAGGGAGGTAATCACATCAGGTTACCTCATCAAGTTCTTCCGCACCCCAAAACCCCACTTCCATCAATCCCCGGTCCACAAAAACCCCATAAAAAGAAAAAGAACTCTAGACGCCATTCACCACCTACTCAAGATCAAGGCGATCGAGCCAGTTCCGTCCTCTCAACGTTTCTGCGGAGTTTACTCCCACTTTTTCACAGTTCCAAAACGCAACGGAGAATGGAGGGCCATCTTGAACCTGAAGTCTGTAAACAAACACATCCGTCTTCGCCGGTTCAAGATGGAGACCCTCAGATCTATCACAGAGAACCTTCGCCCGGGAGACTACCTCTCCTCTCTGGACTTGACAGAGGCCTATCTTCACGTGCCGATCAACCCCCTTCACAGGGCGTTTCTCAGATTTGCAGTGGGCAGCCAGCACTACCAATACAAGGCTCTCCCCTTCGGGCTAGCCACCGCGCCCAGGGTTTTCACAAAAGTACTCCTGGCCCCCATCACAGCCCTCCGAGAACAGGGGATCCACGTCCACCCCTATCTCGACGATATCCTGGTGAGGTCCCCATCCAGGCAACAGAACTTGCAGGACCTCTCCACCGTCATATCGACTCTGACGCGGCACGGCTTCCTCATCAACTTCCAGAAAAGCTCCCTGATTCCCAACACTCGCATGCGCCACCTGGGAGCAGTCATCGACACAACCCACAACGCTCTGTTCGTCCCTCACGACAAAGCAGTGAAAATTCAGAGACTTGTCTCCCTATTTTTAGCAGCCAGAAGAGCCTCCATTCTACAGCTTGCCAAACTGATGGGACTGTTCATCTCTGTCATAGACATGCTGCAGTGGGCGAGATTTCACGCACGGACCCTACAGAAGACTCTGCGTCCATTTCAACAGCGAATTATGCAAAAACAGGACCTGACGATTCCCCTCACACCTCAACTCAAGAACAGTCTAACGTGGTGGGCCCACCACAGAAATCTATGCACAGGCAAGGTTTACCTACCAGAAAATCGAATACAGGTCTTCACAGACGCCAGCCTCCGAGGCTGGGGAGCGTCCTGCGAGGGCCATCTGGCACAAGGCACCTGGACCCTGGAACAAGCCCAACTGCCAATCAACTTGCTGGAGATGATCGCCATCCGCCTAGCTCTACAACATCTACGCCCGCACCTGCAGAGGCATCACATCTTGATCAGAACAGACAACATCGCAGCCAAGGCCCATGTCAACCATCAAGGGGGCTCCCGATCCACACGTCTCCATCAGGAGGCATCCCGGATCCTCTCCTGGGCGGAATCTCACCTCCTATCCCTCACAGCAGAACACATCAGTGGAAATCTAAACGTGGAAGCAGACTGGCTAAGCAGGCAGACGGTGCTGGAGGCGGAATGGAAATTACACCCGAACATCTTCCATCTGATAAGTCAAAACTTCGGCACTCCAGTCATCGACCTGTTCGCATCGGCAGAGAACCACCAACTGCCTCACTTCATCACCAGATACTTCCACCCTCGAGCCAGGGACACCGATGCCCTGACCTCGCACTGGCCACCCAAACTCCTCTATGCCTTCCCTCCAATCCCAGTCATCCCCAAACTCCTGAGGAAGATCTGCAAGGAGAAGGCCAGGGTCATTCTAGTGGCTCCATGGTGGCCCAGGCGACCATGGTTTTCCTCCATTCTGCAACTCTCCATCGCTCCACCCCTGCGGCTTCCCACCCCGACAGACATGCTGACGCAGGGCCCAGTTCATCATCCCGATCCTCAATGGTTTTGCTTAACCGCTTGGAGCTTGAACGGGAATCCTTAATTAACAAGGGGTACTCCAAGAAGGTGGCCGACACCATCATCGCCTCTCGCAAACCCTCTACCATCAGAATCTACAACTCCTCCTGGAGAACATTCGTTCAGTGGGCCAACAAGCATCGTGCTAATCCACTCCGTCCCACGGTACCTCAAGTACTACAGTTCTTACAGGACGGTTTCGACAGGGGTCTGAGAAGCTCAACCTTAAGAAGACAAGTGGCAGCCCTGTCCACGGTTTGGCCCCATCTGCAGGGAGTGCCCGCTTCCAGACATCTAGACGTGATAAAATTTCTGAAGGGAGTTAGACAACAACAAACACCAGTAGTCCATAGATTCCCTTCGTGGCGTCTGAGTACGGTCCTCAATGCCCTAGCTAAGCCCCCATTCGAACCAATTCAATCCATAGGCTTAAAATGGCTCCGTATGAAACTCCTCCTCCTAGTGGCTGTCACGTCCGCCAGAAGAGTGTCAGAGCTATGCGCTCTATCCATTAACTCTCAGTTATGTACTTTCCACAGAGATAGAGTGGTACTAAGGCTAGACCCATCCTTCGTTCCTAAGGTAGGATCCCTATTCCACATGAAACAGGAGGTAGTCCTACCCACATTCTTTCCCTTTCCTTCTCACCCGAAAGAAATACTCTGGCACAATCTGGATGTCCGCAGAGCACTCAAGGCCTTTATCCTTAGGACCGAACCCATCAGAAAGACTGAGACCCTGTTTGTCAATGTTTCGGCACCTAACCTAGGTTGTGCCATGTCTAAAGCGTCCATCAGTTCTGCCATAACATCCTGCATAGCAGAGTCTTACAGAGCCTCAAAACTTCCTGTGCCACTAGGTATCACAGCGCACTCGACTAGAAGTGCGTCCACTAACGCGGCTCTACGTCGCCAGGTCCCCATCGAGGACATTTGCAAAGCGGCCACTTGGTCCTCCCCGACCTCGTTCACGAAGCACTATAGATTACATACCTTAGCGGCTAACGAGGTGGCCTTCTGGCACAGAGTGCTAGAGCACATATTCGGGGACTAAGAGGCCCACCCCATAAGGGACACTGCTCGGGGAGGTCCCAATCAGGATGCCCGAGGTCGCCTCCAGGAGAACGGTCCATTGGTAGACTTACCCTGAAGAGGCCTTCTCCTGGACGGCGACGAGGGCATCCTGGCCCCCCCTGGAGCCTTTTCAGTTACACATTACAGTTTAAGTTAAGTTCAAAAAGCAAGGAGTAATAGGAACTCAGACCAAGTTTTAAGATAGTTTTTTGTGCTTCTACAGTTTGCTGTGTTGTTCTTCCTGTTGTGTTGTTTGTATACCGACTCTCTAATTTACTAGTACTGCTACGTTAGTCAAGTTTCTGGGGCCAAATCGGATGCCCAACCCATCACAGGAAGCTGCAGCAAAAAAGTAGTACCTGCCTCCCTGATAATGGATTGGGAAATCACCCAATCAGGATGCCCTCATCGCCGTCCAGGAGAAGGCCTCTTCAGGGTAAGTCTACCAATGGACCGTTCTACCAGGTAGGGGCCAGGGCCGTAAAAGCCCTGGCCCTTGTGGAGGCCAGCCGGACCACTTTGGGGCCAGGGATCACCAGAAGGTCCGCCTCCAAGGAGCGGAGGGGCCTAGCAGGGTGATATAGGGAGAGACGGTCCCGTAGGAGTAATGCTGGGTCCAAGGCCACGAATAGCTTTAAAGGTCAAAACCAAAACTTTAAACATGACCGGTACTTTCGATAAAGGGTCAGCCAGTGTAGTTGGTACAGGACCGGAGTAATCCGGTCCCTAATAGATGTTCCCGCCAGCAACCTGGCTGCCGCATTTTGCACGAGCTTCAATTTCCGGATCATGGCCAAAGGTAAGCCCGCGTAGAGCAAGTTACAGTAGTGGCCCAAAATGGCTTGGAGGAGAGCTCATTATTTCTACAGGGAATTTACAGTTGCTGTGTGATTGTGAGTCTCCTTGGTGGCCACAAGTTAGGCGTCTCACAGCTAATTGGGCCTGTAGTAGAGTGGGTCTTTAGATTGCAACCCCATACATTCTTATTTTTGAAAGAAGTACCGTTGTGTTCAGTGGCTCTTCCTTCTGCATATGCACAAGTTAAGGTTACACAGCCTGTTGTTATTCAGGTTCCGTGTGATTGTCATGGGGATTTTTGTGTATGTGTGTTGCTGGAGCAGTAAAGTGCTGAGTGCTGAAAAATTGCAGCTGGAGCTGACAGAGTTGTAAAAAAATGCTGAGAGCTAGGAGACTAAGGCTTCAGGTGGCTCAAATTATATACTGATGGAGTTACTTCTTGTGCCTTTTGTGTGTGTGCGTGAAACATGTTTTTTTCAAACCATGATGGCATTGTTTTATGTTTTGCATAGTCATCCCAAGCATGCAGTTTAGCGCCAGAACGCTGCTTTCTTGAGATGCCTTCTGCAAACCCTTGTGGGTTCCCACTTGTATACACTATTGCAATAGACTCAGGGAATTGTCCAGCTGTGAAATAAGATAAATAGTGCAGTTTAGCCTTCAGCACACTTGTATCCTTCCCATCCATCAGGACCATGGTGCCCTGTGCTTCTTCCTTGATCCAATGAGGCCCTGCCTATTAAAGCTAAACTAAATGTGGAGGGATCTGATTATGACTCCCCAGCATAATGCATGTTGACTTTAAGATCTGCTTAGGTTTGAATGTTGTTTGTATATCCTTTTGCTCTGGTTTTTTTTTTTAAAAGAGAAAGTTCACTTTGGCTTTTTATCTCCACATCTTGCTCTGCAGTCAGGAGATTAATCACATTTGAAAAATATAGGTAAGGCAAGTCACCACGCAGTTCCATTATATAGTCAGAAGCTTTTTGAGTACATAAGAAAATTACTGTTCCATTATTACTGTTCCATTATTTCCTGCAGAGATTAGTTGCAGACTTTGAAGTTCAAAAGTAATGGTCACTTTTCATAACCTGCAGGACGGGGTAGGGGGGGTAACTGTCTTTAAAGGTAAGGTGACGGGGCGCATAGGGGTAGGACATTGTCTGTTGTGGCACCTGGCTTATACATCTTCTTCATATGTATTTCATTATCGGGCATCTATCTTTACTAGCATTTATGAACTAAGTAGAGACTGTTCTTTTTGCCTAGACTTCAGATTGAAACTGACTGAATCCATACAGTTCTTTGCTGCCTCCTGCTCTGCCATCTGCTGCATTTGAACATTTTCTTTCTTTTGTTTGTTTTCACAATTGTGCTTTAAACAACGAATTGTTTATTAAATTTATTTATTAAATTTTTTCAGTTGTACATTGTTCCCAAAATTATAAGAAAAATTATATTAAATAAAAATAATAGGTTAGGGTTACGGTTAAGGCAAGGGCAGGGGCTCAGGCTTGCCTTAGTGTTATGTTGAGTTCTAGGGTGCAGTCCAAGAATAGGGCTATGGTCAGTTTCAGGTTTCGGGTTTTTGTTACAATTTTGGGAACAATTTATGACTGAATAAATTAAATAAAAAGAATGAATTAGGGTTAGGGTTAAGGCAAGGGCAGGGGCTCTGGCCTTCCTCAGTGTTACATTGAGTTCTGTGGCACAGTCTGAGAATAGGGCTATAGTCAGTTTTAGGTTTTGGGTTTGTGTTACAATTTTGGGAACAATTTATAACTGAATAAATTAAATTAAAAAGTTAGGGTAAGGGTTAAGCGAAGGGCAAGGGTTAAGGCAAAACCCCAAAACCTGAAACTGACCATAGATCTATTCTCGGACTGCGCCCTAGAACTCAACATAACACTAAGGCAAGCCAGAGCCCCTGCCATTGCCATAACGCTAACCCTAACTTATTATTTTTATTTAATTTTTACAGTCATAAATTGTTTCCAAAATTGTAACAAAAAATGAATTAAATAAAAAGAATAAATTAGGGTTAGGGTTAAGGCAGGGGCAGGGGCTCAGGGTTGACTTAGTGTTACATGTGGTCTAGGGCGCAGTCCAAGAATAGGGCTATGCTCAGTTTTAGGTTTCGGGTTTTTGTTACAATTTTGGGAATAATTTATGGCTGAATAAATAAAATAAAATAATAAATTAGGGTTAGGGTTAAGGAATGGGCACTGGCTCAGGGTTGACTTAGTGTTACATTGTGGTCTAGAGCGCAGTCCAAGAATAGGGCTATGGTCAGTTTTAAGTTTCGGGTTTTTGTTACAATTTTGGGAACAATTTAAGATTGAACAAATTAAATAAAAATAATAAGTTAGGGTTAGGGTTGGCATAGCTCCAAGGGGCGGGGGGTGCAACGCACCAGGTGCGCACCCCAGTGTGTGTGTAGTGGGGGAGTGGGGGGTGTTCTGGGATGTGGCGGGGCGGAGGATGCACCAGTGCACCAGGCGCTTTTCCCCATTGCTACACCTCTGGTGGCTGGTTTCAGCCAGGAAAATGTATGGAAATGGATGTGCTATTGCCAGTTTAGATTACAACAGGTTTCATGCTTAGAAGTATTCTCAGTAGAAAAACACCAGCCCTGTGGCATTTATAAGCAAGTTGTGGGGGGACAACTTATGGACGTGGACAGAGCACTTGTAAATGTTCCATGGCCTTAAAACGTAATACACAAACTTTTACTTGAGCCCTTTGATTATTTTAAACATTATATGACAGATGTCATCACTTTGAAAACTTTCTCCACTAGCATTCAAAGAACCGACTCTTTTGGCTGATTCGAAATATTGTATAGATTGCAGAGGTCAAAAAGTGCACTAATTTTTTTCCTGTTGTCTCGCCAGCTATTTATTTTCTCTTTCTTTCTCGGGACTCCCTCCTTGCTGCTCCCTTCCCAGATTTCTACATTTTAAATTTTTTATCTCTGCTCCTTGCCATAAAACTTTAACTTGGTCTGTCAGCTTTTGCATTACTTAGCACTTCAGATTTTATTTTGAGCATTTTGAGATATTTATAAACGCGTTGACTCCAGATTGACAGATCTACCTGCAAATTGTGCTAAGATGGTTAAAAGTTGCATTGTAACTTCAAAGATTTTTCTGCAGTAAGTAGGGGAGAAAAGCCAAAAAGAAAATTGTTTATCGTTGGATAGCAAATAAGTAAAGGTAGCACCAGGCCAGTCTTCGATCCATTCTTGTTATTTATTTATCTTTGAGATTGTCTTTTGTCTTTATACTGAGGGATCTCATCTTTGACATTTAAGGCAGAAGTAAAATAGAACCTCATTTTGAAGGCACCGTATTGATTAATCTTGGCCTTTTCAAAACTAACTGCCACTGAGGCAAAATAGAGACCAGGGAAATAGGCTCTTATCCTCAACCTGATTCCACAAGGATTCATATCCAAGAACTGGGGCCCTCTTGCTACCAGGCTGGTTCTGTGTCTTGCAACACATCTAGAGCAGCTTACAAATGGGCAATATTGTGAGAATGGTCCCAAATGATGCTCAATGGGATGAAGCTTTTGACAAACAGAATGTTGATGTTCTTAAAAATCTCCGGATGTTTTAGAACAGTGTTTCCCAACCAGAGTGCTTGGGGGTACGTGGAAAAAAATAACCTAGTAGGTTTGCTAATATGAGGGTACAATTTTAGAGAAATGAGTAGCCTGGGGGTAAAAAGGTTGGGAACCACTGCGTTAGATGATGTGCTATACCTCAGCTCTGTGGTGATGGAACACACTACCTGAAATCATGGAGAGCTGCTACCTTTCAGGGTATATAGTACTATGCTAGATCTAGGATCTGGAAGTGTGACTCCTGATTCAAAAGCTATCATGGTCCCATTTTCTGACAATCAGCTTGTATTCAGGAATACATAAAGCCCCCTTATATTACTTCCAACTGAACTAAAGGGAAGGCAGGGCTTATTGGTGTGTGTGAGAAAGGAGAATTGCCTTTCTTTGCTGGCAGTTTTGGAAGAGTCCTTGAGAGGCAGATCTGAGAGAACTACATTATTAACTCAAATGCAAGACCAGGGTTTTTTTCCAGGTGCACCATCAAGCAAACTATCAAAAAATGAGGGGTTGTCTTAATCTCGCATACCAGTTTCAGCTGTGTGCAGTACTGAAAAGTTTAGTGTTTTATGTATGTATGTATGTATGTATGTATGTATGTATGTATGTATGTATGTATGTATCTATCTATCTATCTATCTATCTATCTATCTATCTATCTATCTATCTATCTATCTATCTATCTATCTATCTATCTATCTATCTATCTATCTATCTATCTATCTATCTATCTATCTATCTATCTATCTATCTATCTATCTATCTATCTATCTATCTATCTATCTATCTATCTATCTATCTATCTATCTATCTATCTATCTATCTATTTATTTATTTATTTGTGGGGGTGTCATTTTACATTCAGGGTTGTCTTCCCTTTTGAGCAAATACAGTGTGTGAGCTGGCTTATGGTGAAGCATTTTGGAATGCAGGGATTCCTAGGGACCCAAGGTCTAGAGCAGCTCAGCAGCTCTGTAGGAGTTCTTTTTTGCCTTACCCGTTGTTCTGCGTGTACATTTGTGAATAAAGCAAACATTTAAAAGGCAGTTTACCAAAGGAAATAAGAAGCATTTAGTGCTGTTCCTGGAACTTCTATCTGTTGGGGAAGGTGGGAGTACAACAGTATTATAACTTTCTAACGTGATGTGCTCTGTGATGTATTTTTCTATATTTTTATTATCACAGAAGATCTTTTGATCTGAGTGTATGTGTGGGAAGCGCATCTTCTTCTAAGCCCATCAAAGACCTCTGAAACCATAAATGGGAAAGTTAAGATGTGCCTATGTACCCTCTGAAATTGTCTGACTGTTAAGTTTAGTGTGTGTTTGTCCAAACAAAACCTGCCAGAGTTGAGCACATTAAAGCCACATTATTATTATTATTATTATTATTTATTAAACTTGCTATACCGCCCTATCCCCAGAGGGCTCAGGGCGGTGAACAACATAAAGTCATACAAAAAAACATAAAAATCTTAAAACAGGTACATTCTACAATAGGGCCCGCCAGACCCATATACCACCCTCTTCCAAAAATGAGGAGGGGTCCCAATGATGTTAGGGGACCCTACTAACAGGGGGGGGGGGCATTATCGGCGACTGGACTCTCCAAAGGCCCGGTGGAATAATTCGGTTTTACAGGCCCTGCGGAACTCTCCAAGGTCCCGCAGGGCCCGAATAGCTGGTGGTAATGTGTTCCACCAGGCCGGTGCCAGGGCTGTGAAGGCCCTGGCCCGTGTGGAGGCCAGCCGCGTCATCAAGGGGCCAGGGATCTCCAGTAGATTCGCCTCTGCTGATCGCAGAGGACGAGCCGGGACATATGGGGTAATGCGGTCCCGAAGGTACGAGGGTCCCGGGCCGCGTAAGGCCTTAAAGGTCAACACCCACACCTTGAACATGATTCGGAATTCGATAGGTAACCAATGCAGGCGGCGCAACACAGGGGAGATGTGTTCACGAAAGGCACCCCCTGTGAGCAACCGGGCCGCCGCATGTTGGACCAATTTCAGTTTCCGGATCAGGCGCAAGGGAAGGCCCGCGTAGAGTGAGTTACAATAGTCCAGTCTGGAGGTGACCATTGATTACAGTGGAGGGCAAGGCCCTGTGATCTCTCTGTATTCCATCTAGAAATGCAATTTGCACAGTATGAATGATTATTTGGTTGACTGAGACCAATGGATGGTAAGTGATAGGTAAGGTGGAATAGAAGCATTTGTGATGTGCCCAGATGTACTATTCTCAGGAGCATATCGCCCAGGGGAACATTTGGGGTCAAATGTCCCCGGGCCGTGGCCATTTAGGAAAATCACCCCGGCACCCCTCCTCCTTCCCCGCGGGTCCATACACTGACTTCAAGATCTGGCACAAAAAAAGTTGTTTGGTTGTGGTGGGGGAGGGCAGCCGCACATGTGGGGATGGGATGGAAAACTCAGATTTTGCATCGGGCTACATTGTTCCTAGATACTCCTCTGACTATGCTGACCACAAGTCTACATGAAATGTGGAATATCTGACTAATGTGGGATTGTGGACCTCCTAAAGAAATCCATTGCCATAATCCTATGTGTATAGGGACTTGTATGAGAGCTCTCTGCCCTACCCTAGATTTTACTAAACTAGCCAGACTCTTAATACTTGGTATATACCTCCTCATAACTGCTCACGATGAGCTGACAGCAGCACAGCTTTGCAAAATGGCATCTCAGTAAATCATTTAATCTCCAGCATCGCCTGGTTAACAAACAGGGGTTGAGCAAGGGGACACCTTTAGGTTGAAAACTCCATGCTATTATTATTCTATTAAACACACCCACTTTGTAAAAGTTTGAGATTGTGAGAAAAGAGAGAATAAAAAGAATCCTATAGGGAAGGTATCAAATCAGTCACTGCAGAAAGCAGAGGTGTGCTCCTTTTGTGGTGGTCTAAATTCAAATGGTGGGTGTCAGAATAGCCAAGAGATCCTGCAGCAGGAGCTGAAGGTGGAAGGAAGAAAATCAGTTTTTTTGGTTAAAATCTACATTGCCAATAAACTGGTGCAGCTAATTTTGAACTTTGCAAACTGCATTGAATGCAAACCGATTGATCAAATTGCATAGAGCTCCCCAGAACATCCCTCAGGGTAAATGTATTTGGGATTTTGTTTGTTTTGTTTTTGCATTTGTAACTGATCCAATATATACAGTGCTGTCATTAACTCCTCATTGACAGGCTGGGTAGCTAGAGACTTCAAACTCCCATTCAAAGGAAAAGTGTCTGAGAGGTAGAGTTGTATCAGTTCACTAAAGGTGAAGTAGAACCTGCCAATCCAGAGAGGCTTTTTTCAAATTTCTGACATTACAGAAAGTCCTGATTTGGTCACAATGGTAAGAAATTTTGGGATGTGGATATTTCTTCTGTGCAGGAATGTATTTGCATTGTGTATGTATATGTATGATATGTGACATTTAAAAGTGTGTGTTGTAATCATGGATTCCAGTTGTGGCTTTCTACCATGCATTAACACTGTTAATGTGTCTGTGCTACGTTTACAGTGGTAATATTGGATTGTATTTGCATGTGTTTCTACCCAGATCTGTCTACGAAATCATCTTTTGTGATGATAGGAATCCATTCCATGTCTGAGATTCCCTGAAAAGGGGTGTGTGTGTGTGTGTGTGTGGGGGGGTGATCTCTTGAATGAGTGTGAGTTGATCTAAAATGATACTGCCTTTGGAGTCCTACTAGTAAAATTAAATGTGCCAACAGGGTAATCAAAGGGAAGCTGGAGCTGAAAATATCCAAATTTATAGGTCAGGGGGCAGACAAGGGCGAACAGGAGCTGCTGGTTCAAGGAAATTAATTGGTCCAGTGTGGACAGTAAATCTAGGGCTGGAGTTGTCTTGGACTAGAAGGTTTGGTGTTGGTCCCCCAACTAATCATAAACTTGAGTCAGGAGCCAACAGAATCCTGGAAAATCTTGTGTATAGCATAGAAAATTGGGAATGTTCAACACTTGATGTATGTTTAAGAGTGGCAAGTTACTTGAGGTTTATACTTCAAAAAATCTGGGTCGTGGTTCCACCTTCTCCAGGCATGCTTCTTTTATAGATTGTTGTCGTCTTTGGGAATTTAACTTGGTTTTGTTTCATACCTCCTCTATGTTACGTTCATCTTAATGAAATTTTCTTGCAGGGTTTTGAATAAGGCTAGTAGTGGCCCAGCTCATGGGCGTAACAGGGAAGTCTACCTCAAAGCATAATCTGAGCCGTCCTGCCGCTTTACCTCTCTCTGTAAAGCAGCTGTCTCCTTTTGAATGTGTGAACTTCCACACAGTGTTTCCATGGAGACTCCTCTAGATGAACGTGCAACTTCCCTGCTGCTTGCCTGCCCCCCCCCCAAATAGCGCCGTGTGTCCCTTTTTTTATATGCTCCCTCTCCAGTTTTCCTTGCTTTGCAGATTCTCTTCCCTCTGTCTCAACTGTGGCTGTGCCAGGGATTTGGCTGGCAACCATTGTTTCTGCTAGCCAGGTCTGTATACAAGCAAAAACTGTGCTGTTCCAAAAATACCCAGCTCCCACTGAATTTACAGCATAGCACAGCAATCGCCAGAAATGTACCTACTGAGGGCCATGAAATCCAGTTTGAATAGGGTTTTCTTTCATAGTTTGCATCAATTTTTTCCAAATTCCGAAATATTCATGTATGCACAGCCAAGTGACACTTATGGCATCCCTCAAGAAGGGGCTTTCAAGGCAATTGAGAAGCCAAGATGGTTTGCCATTTTCTGCCTTGGTGGCCTTTCTTCCAAGAGTTGACGAGATCAGGCTATACCAGGGGTAGGGAACCTGCGGCTCTCCAGATGTTCAGGAACTACAATTCCCATCAGCCCCTGCCAGCATGGCCAATTGGCCATGCTGACGAAATGGGAGTAATTCCTGGTATCTGAGCAAGTCTGAGCTTACCATGCCACCTTCCCCTTCAAAATATTCCCTTTGGAGCAGGGATAGATCTTGTAATGTGGGAATAATAATTTGCAATTCTATTACACTGACTGTTTCCACTTCCCATTCAGAAGTGAGGCAGGCAGTGGCATGGCCTTTCAACATGTTATGTTTCTTTGTACATTTTCCAACACAGTATTCACTCCACTTGTGGAAAGTAACTTGTGAAGTCTCCCACACATTGTACAGATTGACTAAATGAAATATCAGCCAATAGGACAGACCCTTGCCTAGTCTAACTTACCATGTGGTATTTGGCTTTCCTGGACTCTCCTTTCTAGGTTTTTTGGGGAGCTCCAAATCTTCTGCTTTATTCTCTAAGGAATCTTACTTTTTTGTAGCAGGGCATTTGTTATGCTACTGGAATGAAACGCCTTCACAAATACTGGTCCCCCCCCCCCACTCTGTCTGGCTTGCCCTCTCCTAGGTGCTTTCTCCTCCTCACTCACTTGGCCACCCTGTATTCAGAGCAAAGCCCTCTGGCTTCTGCCGCTGTGCTAATAAGTGTCCTGGATGGCATGATGGGATTAGCATACAGCTGGGTTAATAGAGGACACTCTGAGCCACTGCAATGCAGGTAGATCAGAGCATGCTCAGTTGCACAGTTCTACTCTGCCAGCAAGAACACGGCTCTGCATCTTTGACTGACAGCCCCAAGCGTTGCAAGAGGTGCCTGTGCCTGGCCTGTATTCAGCAGTTCATTGGCTCTATAGCCTGCCTGTCAGCCACCTGACCTGCATGTTATCAGACCTCCTAATTTGTCTGGGCTGCTTGGAGATTCCCTAGACTAGAGCCAGACTGACTCTTGCTAGTGGTAAGAGAGAGCCGGCAAGATTCCTGGATTTTTCTGTCATCCCTTCGCTGCTTACTAGCCTTGGGAGATGGAGCGGAGAGGCTGAAATTTGTACTGTTCTGTTCTGAATATTTGCAGCTCCTGTAATGTTTAGCTGGGTGACAGAGCCCCAGCAGACACCCCTAGGTCACGACAGGTCAATCTGAAACAGTCCTTTGGATTGGAGCTAGTTTTGTTGGAACAGCAAATTATTGCATTAGTATTTTTCCCCAAGGACAAAGATTGCAGGGAGAAGGGACAAGGGGATTTCAGAGGGTTTGTGGAAAGAATGGGAAACTACAAGCAGGGTTTACCCAATCTCTGTGGGAGCATTCAGAGCAGGGGGATCAGGATAGCACATGTCTTGGAGAGCGTGCACATGCAAGGAACATCACTTAAATCGCAATCCAAAACATATACATGCCAAGTTTGTGACAGACAGCCAGTTGCTAGAAATATTCATGTTACTTAGGGATTTCAGTGGGATCCGAAGTGTTACCTTTAACACATCTAATAAGAATTTTGCATGGTTTCCCATTGATGTCATCTCTGCAGAATTTCTGGTGCCTGCGTTGGAGCCCCTCCCCCCCAATTTGGAAGAAGCCAAACAACCAAGGGAAATGGTCTAGGAGAAAACTGTCCTGAATATATATATAGTGAAAAGAATCCAGCTTTCCCTGTTCAGATTGGTGTTTTAAAAATTCTTACAGCCTATTAAATCTCCAGTGGCTGATAGCCGTACCTGGCCCCTCTCACTTTCTAAAAACACTTGGGGTCACTATTCACTCACCATAAGCCGCGGGGTCACCTCTGTAAAAGCCACGGGGGTCCTGGACGCTCCCCACATCTCCGGCGCTCACTGCGTGGCTGCCAGGGATTTACCTCTCTCCCGCCTCCTGGCCGCGCGGCAAATTAGCTCTGCTAAAAAGAGCAACCTCGGCTGTTTGCGCGCGGCTGATTCGCTGTGACGCGCAGCTCATGGCCAATCAGGGAACAGGGAGCGCCATCTTGTTAAGTGGGGGTGTCCCCGTCTAAAAGTGCGCGTAGTGATGACGTAGACACGTGTCGACACCCATTGCACTTTCGCGGAAATTGAGACGTGTGCACAACAAGACGTCTCAACATTTCTTTTTTCTTGCTCGAGCTCCACGGTTGTGCGGGTTTGCAGCACCCATTCAAGACACAGCCGGTTCTAACGGAGTGCGTTTTTCTTTCGTTTTACTGCCCGAAATATTTGCTTTCATTTCGATCTCGCGCTCTGCGCATGCGTGAATTTTCATGTTTATGTCTCGACGACAGTATGTGCTGACGTCAGTTCATGCAGACGTGTTAGGAGAAGGTGTGCAGCGCCTTTCTGATGACGTTCGCACGTTCGCATGTACGAACCAATCAAAACCAAAAGCGTTCCATCCAATCGAAACGGAGACCCGCCCTCGGATGGCCGTGACGCACAAATTCTCCAGCCAATCGGAACGCTCTATTCCCCCTATTTCCATGGAACTTCTGCTCTTTGCTGCCCGTGCAATTTTCCTGTGGGGAGCAAATGTCTCCGTGGTCAGAAGCCGCGGAGGTTTTTCACTGCGGGGTCGCTGCTGCGTTGCGGCTTGAAGAGGTACGTGGATAGTGACCCTTGGTGGGCAATAGAAAAAGTGTTAGCAGCTTTCCTTCAGTGTGCAAACATGTTGAAACAGTTTTTATTTCTCCACCCCACCAAACACCTGGCCCTTATCCATGCTCTCATGTGATTGGCCAATCTCTCCTTCGGCCATTTTTTCCTCCCCCTCTTCCATTTTCAAAATGAATTTTTTTGGGTCTTTGTCATATTGAACCAGCGATGTAACATTGAGGCAGAACTACACAGAAGTAGGATCAATCAGATTGTCAATTTCATATAGAACTTCCATGTTAAAGTTTGGGTTGATAATTCTCAATAGTAGAGGCCAAGGCATTTTTGATTTACCACTTCAAAATGTTACTGTGCAGTAAAGCTAGAGTGCCTGCAGAAAAGAAAGGGGAAGGATTGTTCTTCGGCATCCCACCACCATCCAGGAATAACATGTTTTCAGCAGTAGCATGTGGAATAAATGTAACTGAAGAGGCAAGGGGTGAACCCCCAAAACGATGGGGCGGGGGGGGGGGGCGGGGAGGGAGATGTGCAGAATGATTTCACAGTAAATGTTTCCAGGACTCATGGTTTGACCATGGAAAAATCTGTGGTAAGCTGTGCATGCAGAAAAGGCCTATGGAACGCCTCAGGAGTGAAGGCTTTTTGTAACTTTAGCTGCCTCTAAATGGCAGCTTCACCCAATATTGCTTTAACAGTGTTGTGCTAAATTGGAGAGGTGGAGAGAAGAGTCACTTGCAGGGAGAAGTGCCAACTCTTGCTGGCCACTTAGGCTACAATTGCTATTTTTAAGTGTGTCACCCATGCTGATCCTGCTAGACCCAAGTCTGCTGTTTTGCATGAGCAGCTATCAGCACAGGTTATTGGCATAGTCCCGGCAGCATATGGGTGTGAGACAAATTGATTCAGGCCACTTGAAACTAAAAAAAAAAAATTAATATGGAAACGTATTCGGAAGTATGCATTGCTCTGAAGACCTTGCAATGGCACCTTGGTACTTCCAAATACTGTTTTAAAAGGAAAAAATAAAGTATTATTATTATTATTATTATTATTATTATTATTATTATTATTATTATTATTAAACAAAACATTTTCCCCCATAGAGGAGTTGCAGGCCGCCATTTGGTTCAAATAAGCCATGTAATAACTTTTATTAAGACCAACCACACACTGTAAGAAAGCTTACACACTGCTAGGCATGAACATTTTTTGAACGTCTCCATCAGACTGGACTCTTTCATTTATCTCCTGCCTTTCTCCTCAGTGGGGACCTCCTCCCTTTGATCCTCAGAGCAACCTTGGGAGGAAGATTAGGTTGAATGTGTGTGAATGGCCCAAGGTCACCGATCAAGGCTTCCATGGCAGAGTGGGGATTTGAACTTGGGTCACCCAGATCCTACTCTGAAGATGTGTGGATCCACATGTAAGCTTATACCAAGCATAAAATGTTGTTAGTTGTAAAGATGCCACTGAAGTCGAACTTTCCTCAGATCCTAGTCTGACATTCTAACCACCACACTGACTCTTGATGTTTAATTAATATCTTGTACTGATAATGTACTGATAGCCAAGTATGGGTGTGAAAGCTGGACTATAAAGAAAGTCGACAGAAGAAGAATAGATGCTTTCGAGTTGTGGTGTTGGAGAAAACTACTGCGCATACCATGGATATCAAGGGTGACAAATGCAGAAGTCTTAAGCCACATAAAACCAGATACATCACTAGAAGGGAAAATGACCAGGCTCAGACTTACATACTTTGGTCATGTGATACGATCAAATTCGCTAGAAAAATCTATGATTTTTCAGTGGCTTGTCAGTGGCAGGAGAAGACCTGGACGCCAAAGAATACGATGGTTGGATACCATAAAAGCTGATACAGGCATGAGCATCAACCAGCTGAAGGAAGCAGTACTTAATCGAAAAATGTGGAAAGAGCTTGCATATCGGGTCGCCAAGGGTCAAGAACGACTGAATGGATAACATCATCACATTACTGATAATGTGACTATGATGTTTTTCTGACTTTCAGCCTTTTAAGGGACCCATTAGAGAAACGTTTGATCCTCTGTTGGTTTTTATATTTTCAGTGGGATGCTTCCATTTCCCTCCTTTCCAGAACACTAAAAGTGCCACCAAACACCAGCCGTAACTTAGAACCATTTTATCTGTTCAGCTCTGAATGGCATTGTACATGGGCTATCTGAAACACCTCTCCCCTTTAAGAACCAGACTGATAAAGAGTTCTGTGGAATTCCAAAGCTTGCATGTTGTTGGTGGTGCTTTAGTTGCTCTTAATAAAAGGTGTTACATAAATTTTGCTTTCTTCTATGCATTGGCATTAAATTTGCATTGATCCTTTTCATGTTTTTTGGGTCAGAGCCCCATAACAACTAATTGTCCTGCGGTAGTTGCTGTAATTCTGTGTCCTTCTTTAAAATTAATGCTGCTGTGTCATTTCCTTCTATACAAGCCATTTTTCCAGGATCTCTGTAAAAGCGACAAATTGTCTTGCCTAATTTATTTAGGACCCTTTTATGCAAACAATTTATGCGTTATCACTTTTTTCCTATCTAAATATTTTGTCTGAATAAGTTTGCTCATTACATATTTAAAATGTGAAATACTTGTAACATTGATAGATTAGGACTCTCTCTTGTGTATCATAAATGAGACTACAACATGTTCTCCTTCAAGCTGTCAGTCACCTGTTATAACTTGACAATATATACCTTTGTCAGCGTGGATTCTAATTGTGGCATATGTGTATGTATCAGGTGCCTCCCTTTGGTGTGCTTAGAGCTTAGACCAGGGGTAGGGAACCTGCGGCTCCCCAGATGTTCAGGAACTACAATTCCCATCAGCCTCTGTCAGCATGGCCAATTGGCCATGCTGGTAGGGGCTGATGGGAGAATATGGTTCCCTGAATTTTATCCCTGAAGAGCTGATTCCCTACAACTTAGACTATGCTCAAATGATGTGGGTTAATTCAGGGCCAGCATAAACTGCCCTGTTCAGATGACCCTTGTTGTCATGTCAGCATGATGTTCTTCCAAGCTGTGAGATATTCTTAGCCCTTTTTTCCAGTTTGGTACATCATTCTGCCTATGAACTCAGAAACCATTTTCCATTTTTTTTTCACAGTGTGATTGTGTTGGCAGGGTGGGTCGGAGGTTGCTGGTCTTTGTTTGCTTGTTTTCTCAGAAAATGTATATGCTGCCTCTCCAAAGAACCTGCTCAGAGTGGCTTACTAGGTAAAAACATGATAGACTCGTTAAAAAAGGATAACATTGTTAAAAACTAAGCCAGAGTATAAAACAGCCATTTAGCAGCCTAAAATGACTCTCAGAACAGTTCTCAGGTTAAAAACTGCATGTGAAAACAATTCTAAATGATCAACCCTTACTTAAGAGCCTGAGTATAAAGCAGGGGTAGGGAACCTGCGGCTCTCCAGATGTTCAGGAACTACAATTCCTATTGGCCATGCTGGTAGGGGCTGATGGGAATTGTAGTTCCTGAACATCTGGAGAGCCGCAGGTTCCCTACCCCAGTATAAAGAAATGTTTTGGTCTGGCACCTCCAAGGAAGTAGGCGAGCCTCAAGCAAGGGGGAAGCATTCCATTTCTCAGATACATTGCCACCGATAGTCACTATATTAAGACATCACAAATACTACAGTTTGTGTTGAGAATGAACCAAAAAGTCCCCTACTCACATTGTTTAAGCTTCTTGGTTTGGAACAAGCTGAAGTTTGTTACCTCTTGGACAGGCAGAATGATAAACTGGTTTGTTTTCTTGCCTTCAAACCAGGATTCTAAGCTGCAATTTAATGATAAACCTAAACAATATCTGCTTGTTACTCAACATGATCTGTAATTTGTTCCCAGAGAAACATGGAAGCTTTATAAACCCATGGACTCCCTAGCTTGAACTGGTCATGAACAAACAGGTGCTGTCTGAATGTGCCCAGATTATCAGCTAATCTGTACACCATAGTAATGCCAGACCAATATAAGAATACTTCTCCACATTTTGGTTTTGTTTGCTCATTGATACAAACATGAGTAGTGCTTGTTCTTCTGCTATGGGTATCTGTTCAGCTGAGTGATGCTTCTGCATTTGACACTAATACCACTGGAAATATTTCTTTTGGCCATCACAAAGTACTTTACATGCCATATAGTAGCAGTGACGAAGGGAGGGGAAACTGCAGTCTGTGCGCGCCCTCCCCTCCCCGCCCTCCCCGGCATGGCCCGCCCCTGCCCCCTCACGTGACTGCAATGACGGCACCTAGGACAAGCCACCCCCGGTTGTCCCCATTGCAGCTACGCGCCTGTGTAGTAACATTGTTGTATCGCAGGGAATAAGCAGAGCAAATAATAGGGCAGAGATGGGAGTTATTTTGTAGACAGCTTTACTAGATAACACAATGTATATTAAATATAGGAACAGAAAACTCTATGCAAGTGTTCAGTCTGGGTGTCCGTGTAGTCTATCTGTGGCTGCGTGTCTGTCTCTCCTCTTTTGCTGGAAGAAAGGAGAGCTCTTTCCAGAAGCTCATGTGATTCCAGTCATGTGACTTCAACAGTTAACTCTTGCTTGATTGAATGAAGCAGGCACTTGTAAAATCCCGAGACACATGAACACCATGTGGGTACACCATCTGAAATAAATGAACACATGGATTGTGGGCAGGCTTCCCATGACGTGAGTATACTGGTGGATTTGGTTGTATATTTTCATATAATAGTCAGCAGTTATGTTTGTCTATGTTCTGCAAGAAGTGACCGCTATAACTTGTCTCACTGAAAGATAGAAGCTCAATTGTGACTGAATACCTTCTTCCCTGCGGAATGCTCCACTTGTAGTTCTGAACCTGAAGAGCCACTCCCACAGTGGAACATTCCACAGGAAGAAGAGGGGTGTTTTTTCTTCTATCTTTGAGCTTTTATCTTTCAATGCAATATAACCCAACTGAAAAAGGATTTTCAAATTATGGTACAATGGAAACGAAAAAATCAATTCGAACAGCAGTGGGAACAACTATATCAAGCCACTTTAACAAATAACATTAAGCAATTCTGGCAGATCATAAATAGAAGGGCCCAAACGTGCAGTATCCAGTTGCCCCATATTTCACTAGACCGATGGTTCAGTTATTTTTCTAATCTGTTCAATGCTAGCCTAACTGAATACCCTGATTCCACTTCAATACCAGAGGGAGCTACCAAGATTGGCCTGAGGTTAATCCTCCAAAGAGAAGTGAAATTAAACTAATCAGTGGTTTGAGAAAAGCGGTGCAAGGCCCCAGGTCCTGATGCAATAATACCAGAAATACTTAAATCCTCACCCGAGTGGTGGGCTACAACTCTGGCTTCCTTATTTACCCATGTAAATAACACGGGCCGCATCCCAAAGAGATGTGGCTGGCGTCTATAGTTGTCTGGCCAATCTACAAAAGGGGTGATATTACAAATCCTTCCAAACTATATAGTCCTATAAGCCTATTACCCATCTGTAATTGGCAAACTATAATAAAACTACTCCTTAGGAGGAGAGTGGAAGAATGAGGGGTCAAGCAAGCAGAAGTGGCGGACCCGAACCAAAATTGGATTCACTAAGAAATAAATCAACACTGGGATCATGTAACAGTTTAGCACACTTAGCCCCAACAAAAGGTATAACTCATAATAACCCAGTAAACTGTTTTGCAGCCTTCCTGGATTTAAAAGGGGCATTTGACTCCATGTATCTAGAGCCCTACTGTGGAGAAAATTGGCGTTACACATGAACCCCAGACTACTGTTTTCTTATAAAACAGCTACACACTTGCACTAGCTGCAGGAATAAGAGCCGCAACATAAAGGACAGCTCACAGAAAATATCATCACAACCAGAGGGGTCAAACAAGGCTGTACATTGGCCCCACTTTGTTCAATATATTTCCTTGAGTGATCTAGTGCCAACCCTCCAGAAGGCCAATGGGCATGTTCCCCAAACTAAGCACTAAACGCGTGCTTACAGCGTTACACTGTATGCTGACTGACACCGTTCTTCTTTCCCACACTAAAAGTTTGGTCTCCTCGTCTCTTAAATTTGCTGTGCACGGAATACTGTAAGAGGAGAACGAACTGGTAATTAACTATGAAAAAACCAAAATAATGGTCTTTGCTAGAAGACCCTAGTCATACATGGACCATCAATAACAGACCCATAGAACAAGTTAACCAGTTCAAATATTTGGGCATAACTCTTACTAGCAACCTTAATTGGGCGGTACACATAGGAAATTAGCACTCGCTGCAGCTAACAACAGTGCCCTAGCAATTCAGCGTTTCTTTTTCACTGCTGGGCCACCAGTATAGCCACCATCCGCACTGAAGGTGTTCAATGCTAAATCTGGCTCTCAGCTCCTCTATGGAGCACCCTATTTGGATCGGAGCTATAAACAAAAATATAAAGCACAGCCCATGATCCAGTTTCTTCCACAAAATTATGGGCTTACACCAAATTGTGCTTCATATGCAGCCCTATGTGTTTACAGAATTTCGGGCCAAATATCACTTATGCCCACGATGGCCTGGCTGAGAACTGTCAGATACTGACTCACGTATCCACTATCTGCAGGATCACTCCCAGTTTGTTACACCTCATGCTTTCCGACTATGCAAAGTCTAGGTGGCTGAAACTAGTTGAGGGAAAAAAGCAACACTCTTGGCTTTTTCATTAGAGTCGGTTAGTCCCTCTTTCCCTATCAGAAGGATATAGCTGCTTGAAAACTAAGCTATTAGAACAAGAGTATCGAGGATATGATAACAGCTCGCGAGGAAAGCGTGTTCCCCCCTGACCCTGCTTATTCCAATTGAACAAGGACACATGGCCCAATTATTTACAGTGGATCACCAACCCTAAATTAGAAGAGCTTTTAACACTGGCCAGATTCAATCTAATGCCTTCTATGCTGCTCTATGGCGAGATATCAACAGAATTGATAAACAGAGGAGGCTATGTCCATGCAATATGGGTCAGGTGGAGACACTCGATCATACCCTCTTTTCATTGTGGTTAAAAGGTTTGCAAAAATCAGAATGTCACAATCTGCACTTATCCCATTTCTGTATAACAATCTAACTGATGCTCTTAAGATACCTATATGCTTTTTTTTGAACAACATGGATCCCACAGTGTGTGTGAGAATGCTTAGCAAAATTTCTGCTAACAATAATGAAAGCGTGGGAGTCTAGATGAATACCAACCAATGTCTATGTATTATGACCACATATAGCCAGCAGTAATTTTGCTAGCTTCTGTAATCAGGTATCCGATGACCGTTTAAATTGAGATTAACTTAGCTGAAGGAATGTCCTATAGTTACAGAAGGACCATGTATATATTTTAGTATTTAGTATTTTAGTACCAGCGTCTATAATTGTGAGCAATAATGGGCAAATTTTGTATGCTGATTTTGTATGTTTATTTTATGCCAATAAAGGCTTGTGACTATTATCTTTCAATGAGACAAGGTATATCTCTTTGTAGTAAAGAGGTTTCCATTGAAAGAGTCAGTTGGCTTGCACCAACAAGATAGCATTTGAAAGCTCCTAGTGTGCAAGCAATAGAGTTTAGCTTAATCAGTGATTTAACTGAGTGTTTCAGTTTGGGTCTTCTGTGTTCCCCTTAGCAACTAGATCAGGGGTAGGGAACCTGCGGCTCTCCAGATGTTCAGGAACTACAATTCCCATCAGCCCCTACCAGCATGGCCAATTGGCCATGCTGACAGAGGCTGATGGGAATTGGGGTGGGGGGGGGGGGGGGTGGGGGGGGGGGGGGGTGGGGGGGGGGGGGGGTGGGGGGGGGGGGGGGTGGGGGGGGGGGGGGGTGGGGGGGGGGGGGGGTGGGGGGGGGGGGGGGTGGGGGGGGGGGGGGGTGGGGGGGGGGGGGGGTGGGGGGGGGGGGGGGTGGGGGGGGGGGGGGGTGGGGGGGGGGGGGGGTGGGGGGGGGGGGGGGTGGGGGGGGGGGGGGGTGGGGGGGGGGGGGGGTGGGGGGGGGGGGGGGTGGGGGGGGGGGGGGGTGGGGGGGGGGGGGGGTGGGGGGGGGGGGGGGTGGGGGGGGGGGGGGGTGGGGGGGGGGGGGGGTGGGGGGGGGGGGGGGTGGGGGGGGGGGGGGGTGGGGGGGGGGGGGGGTGGGGGGGGGGGGGGGTGGGGGGGGGGGGGGGTGGGGGGGGGGGGGGGTGGGGGGGGGGGGGGGTGGGGGGGGGGGGGGGTGGGGGGGGGGGGGGGTGGGGGGGGGGGGGGGTGGGGGGGGGGGGGGGTGGGGGGGGGGGGGGGTGGGGGGGGGGGGGGGTGGGGGGGGGGGGGGGTGGGGGGGGGGGGGGGTGGGGGGGGGGGGGGGTGGGGGGGGGGGGGGGTGGGGGGGGGGGGGGGTGGGGGGGGGGGGGGGTGGGGGGGGGGGGGGGTGGGGGGGGGGGGGGGTGGGGGGGGGGGGGGGTGGGGGGGGGGGGGGGTGGGGGGGGGGGGGGGTGGGGGGGGGGGGGGGTGGGGGGGGGGGGGGGTGGGGGGGGGGGGGGGTGGGGGGGGGGGGGGGTGGGGGGGGGGGGGGGTGGGGGGGGGGGGGGGTGGGGGGGGGGGGGGGTGGGGGGGGGGGGGGGTGGGGGGGGGGGGGGGTGGGGGGGGGGGGGGGTGGGGGGGGGGGGGGGTGGGGGGGGGGGGGGGTGGGGGGGGGGGGGGGTGGGGGGGGGGGGGGGTGGGGGGGGGGGGGGGTGGGGGGGGGGGGGGGTGGGGGGGGGGGGGGGTGGGGGGGGGGGGGGGTGGGGGGGGGGGGGGGTGGGGGGGGGGGGGGGTGGGGGGGGGGGGGGGTGGGGGGGGGGGGGGGTGGGGGGGGGGGGGGGTGGGGGGGGGGGGGGGTGGGGGGGGGGGGGGGTGGGGGGGGGGGGGGGTGGGGGGGGGGGGGGGTGGGGGGGGGGGGGGGTGGGGGGGGGGGGGGGTGGGGGGGGGGGGGGGTGGGGGGGGGGGGGGGTGGGGGGGGGGGGGGGTGGGGGGGGGGGGGGGTGGGGGGGGGGGGGGGTGGGGGGGGGGGGGGGTGGGGGGGGGGGGGGGTGGGGGGGGGGGGGGGTGGGGGGGGGGGGGGGTGGGGGGGGGGGGGGGTGGGGGGGGGGGGGGGTGGGGGGGGGGGGGGGTGGGGGGGGGGGGGGGTGGGGGGGGGGGGGGGTGGGGGGGGGGGGGGGTGGGGGGGGGGGGGGGTGGGGGGGGGGGGGGGTGGGGGGGGGGGGGGGTGGGGGGGGGGGGGGGTGGGGGGGGGGGGGGGTGGGGGGGGGGGGGGGTGGGGGGGGGGGGGGGTGGGGGGGGGGGGGGGTGGGGGGGGGGGGGGGTGGGGGGGGGGGGGGGTGGGGGGGGGGGGGGGTGGGGGGGGGGGGGGGTGGGGGGGGGGGGGGGTGGGGGGGGGGGGGGGTGGGGGGGGGGGGGGGTGGGGGGGGGGGGGGGTGGGGGGGGGGGGGGGTGGGGGGGGGGGGGGGTGGGGGGGGGGGGGGGTGGGGGGGGGGGGGGGTGGGGGGGGGGGGGGGTGGGGGGGGGGGGGGGTGGGGGGGGGGGGGGGTGGGGGGGGGGGGGGGTGGGGGGGGGGGGGGGTGGGGGGGGGGGGGGGTGGGGGGGGGGGGGGGTGGGGGGGGGGGGGGGTGGGGGGGGGGGGGGGTGGGGGGGGGGGGGGGTGGGGGGGGGGGGGGGTGGGGGGGGGGGGGGGTGGGGGGGGGGGGGGGTGGGGGGGGGGGGGGGTGGGGGGGGGGGGGGGTGGGGGGGGGGGGGGGTGGGGGGGGGGGGGGGTGGGGGGGGGGGGGGGTGGGGGGGGGGGGGGGTGGGGGGGGGGGGGGGTGGGGGGGGGGGGGGGTGGGGGGGGGGGGGGGTGGGGGGGGGGGGGGGTGGGGGGGGGGGGGGGTGGGGGGGGGGGGGGGTGGGGGGGGGGGGGGGTGGGGGGGGGGGGGGGTGGGGGGGGGGGGGGGTGGGGGGGGGGGGGGGTGGGGGGGGGGGGGGGTGGGGGGGGGGGGGGGTGGGGGGGGGGGGGGGTGGGGGGGGGGGGGGGTGGGGGGGGGGGGGGGTGGGGGGGGGGGGGGGTGGGGGGGGGGGGGGGTGGGGGGGGGGGGGGGTGGGGGGGGGGGGGGGTGGGGGGGGGGGGGGGTGGGGGGGGGGGGGGGTGGGGGGGGGGGGGGGTGGGGGGGGGGGGGGGTGGGGGGGGGGGGGGGTGGGGGGGGGGGGGGGTGGGGGGGGGGGGGGGTGGGGGGGGGGGGGGGTGGGGGGGGGGGGGGGTGGGGGGGGGGGGGGGTGGGGGGGGGGGGGGGTGGGGGGGGGGGGGGGTGGGGGGGGGGGGGGGTGGGGGGGGGGGGGGGTGGGGGGGGGGGGGGGTGGGGGGGGGGGGGGGTGGGGGGGGGGGGGGGTGGGGGGGGGGGGGGGTGGGGGGGGGGGGGGGTGGGGGGGGGGGGGGGTGGGGGGGGGGGGGGGTGGGGGGGGGGGGGGGTGGGGGGGGGGGGGGGTGGGGGGGGGGGGGGGTGGGGGGGGGGGGGGGTGGGGGGGGGGGGGGGTGGGGGGGGGGGGGGGTGGGGGGGGGGGGGGGTGGGGGGGGGGGGGGGTGGGGGGGGGGGGGGGTGGGGGGGGGGGGGGGTGGGGGGGGGGGGGGGTGGGGGGGGGGGGGGGTGGGGGGGGGGGGGGGTGGGGGGGGGGGGGGGTGGGGGGGGGGGGGGGTGGGGGGGGGGGGGGGTGGGGGGGGGGGGGGGTGGGGGGGGGGGGGGGTGGGGGGGGGGGGGGGTGGGGGGGGGGGGGGGTGGGGGGGGGGGGGGGTGGGGGGGGGGGGGGGTGGGGGGGGGGGGGGGTGGGGGGGGGGGGGGGTGGGGGGGGGGGGGGGTGGGGGGGGGGGGGGGTGGGGGGGGGGGGGGGTGGGGGGGGGGGGGGGTGGGGGGGGGGGGGGGTGGGGGGGGGGGGGGGTGGGGGGGGGGGGGGGTGGGGGGGGGGGGGGGTGGGGGGGGGGGGGGGTGGGGGGGGGGGGGGGTGGGGGGGGGGGGGGGTGGGGGGGGGGGGGGGTGGGGGGGGGGGGGGGTGGGGGGGGGGGGGGGTGGGGGGGGGGGGGGGTGGGGGGGGGGGGGGGTGGGGGGGGGGGGGGGTGGGGGGGGGGGGGGGTGGGGGGGGGGGGGGGTGGGGGGGGGGGGGGGTGGGGGGGGGGGGGGGTGGGGGGGGGGGGGGGTGGGGGGGGGGGGGGGTGGGGGGGGGGGGGGGTGGGGGGGGGGGGGGGTGGGGGGGGGGGGGGGTGGGGGGGGGGGGGGGTGGGGGGGGGGGGGGGTGGGGGGGGGGGGGGGTGGGGGGGGGGGGGGGTGGGGGGGGGGGGGGGTGGGGGGGGGGGGGGGTGGGGGGGGGGGGGGGTGGGGGGGGGGGGGGGTGGGGGGGGGGGGGGGTGGGGGGGGGGGGGGGTGGGGGGGGGGGGGGGTGGGGGGGGGGGGGGGTGGGGGGGGGGGGGGGTGGGGGGGGGGGGGGGTGGGGGGGGGGGGGGGTGGGGGGGGGGGGGGGTGGGGGGGGGGGGGGGTGGGGGGGGGGGGGGGTGGGGGGGGGGGGGGGTGGGGGGGGGGGGGGGTGGGGGGGGGGGGGGGTGGGGGGGGGGGGGGGTGGGGGGGGGGGGGGGTGGGGGGGGGGGGGGGTGGGGGGGGGGGGGGGTGGGGGGGGGGGGGGGTGGGGGGGGGGGGGGGTGGGGGGGGGGGGGGGTGGGGGGGGGGGGGGGTGGGGGGGGGGGGGGGTGGGGGGGGGGGGGGGTGGGGGGGGGGGGGGGTGGGGGGGGGGGGGGGTGGGGGGGGGGGGGGGTGGGGGGGGGGGGGGGTGGGGGGGGGGGGGGGTGGGGGGGGGGGGGGGTGGGGGGGGGGGGGGGTGGGGGGGGGGGGGGGTGGGGGGGGGGGGGGGTGGGGGGGGGGGGGGGTGGGGGGGGGGGGGGGTGGGGGGGGGGGGGGGTGGGGGGGGGGGGGGGTGGGGGGGGGGGGGGGTGGGGGGGGGGGGGGGTGGGGGGGGGGGGGGGTGGGGGGGGGGGGGGGTGGGGGGGGGGGGGGGTGGGGGGGGGGGGGGGTGGGGGGGGGGGGGGGTGGGGGGGGGGGGGGGTGGGGGGGGGGGGGGGTGGGGGGGGGGGGGGGTGGGGGGGGGGGGGGGTGGGGGGGGGGGGGGGTGGGGGGGGGGGGGGGTGGGGGGGGGGGGGGGTGGGGGGGGGGGGGGGTGGGGGGGGGGGGGGGTGGGGGGGGGGGGGGGTGGGGGGGGGGGGGGGTGGGGGGGGGGGGGGGTGGGGGGGGGGGGGGGTGGGGGGGGGGGGGGGTGGGGGGGGGGGGGGGTGGGGGGGGGGGGGGGTGGGGGGGGGGGGGGGTGGGGGGGGGGGGGGGTGGGGGGGGGGGGGGGTGGGGGGGGGGGGGGGTGGGGGGGGGGGGGGGTGGGGGGGGGGGGGGGTGGGGGGGGGGGGGGGTGGGGGGGGGGGGGGGTGGGGGGGGGGGGGGGTGGGGGGGGGGGGGGGTGGGGGGGGGGGGGGGTGGGGGGGGGGGGGGGTGGGGGGGGGGGGGGGTGGGGGGGGGGGGGGGTGGGGGGGGGGGGGGGTGGGGGGGGGGGGGGGTGGGGGGGGGGGGGGGTGGGGGGGGGGGGGGGTGGGGGGGGGGGGGGGTGGGGGGGGGGGGGGGTGGGGGGGGGGGGGGGTGGGGGGGGGGGGGGGTGGGGGGGGGGGGGGGTGGGGGGGGGGGGGGGTGGGGGGGGGGGGGGGTGGGGGGGGGGGGGGGTGGGGGGGGGGGGGGGTGGGGGGGGGGGGGGGTGGGGGGGGGGGGGGGTGGGGGGGGGGGGGGGTGGGGGGGGGGGGGGGTGGGGGGGGGGGGGGGTGGGGGGGGGGGGGGGTGGGGGGGGGGGGGGGTGGGGGGGGGGGGGGGTGGGGGGGGGGGGGGGTGGGGGGGGGGGGGGGTGGGGGGGGGGGGGGGTGGGGGGGGGGGGGGGTGGGGGGGGGGGGGGGTGGGGGGGGGGGGGGGTGGGGGGGGGGGGGGGTGGGGGGGGGGGGGGGTGGGGGGGGGGGGGGGTGGGGGGGGGGGGGGGTGGGGGGGGGGGGGGGTGGGGGGGGGGGGGGGTGGGGGGGGGGGGGGGTGGGGGGGGGGGGGGGTGGGGGGGGGGGGGGGTGGGGGGGGGGGGGGGTGGGGGGGGGGGGGGGTGGGGGGGGGGGGGGGTGGGGGGGGGGGGGGGTGGGGGGGGGGGGGGGTGGGGGGGGGGGGGGGTGGGGGGGGGGGGGGGTGGGGGGGGGGGGGGGTGGGGGGGGGGGGGGGTGGGGGGGGGGGGGGGTGGGGGGGGGGGGGGGTGGGGGGGGGGGGGGGTGGGGGGGGGGGGGGGTGGGGGGGGGGGGGGGTGGGGGGGGGGGGGGGTGGGGGGGGGGGGGGGTGGGGGGGGGGGGGGGTGGGGGGGGGGGGGGGTGGGGGGGGGGGGGGGTGGGGGGGGGGGGGGGTGGGGGGGGGGGGGGGTGGGGGGGGGGGGGGGTGGGGGGGGGGGGGGGTGGGGGGGGGGGGGGGTGGGGGGGGGGGGGGGTGGGGGGGGGGGGGGGTGGGGGGGGGGGGGGGTGGGGGGGGGGGGGGGTGGGGGGGGGGGGGGGTGGGGGGGGGGGGGGGTGGGGGGGGGGGGGGGTGGGGGGGGGGGGGGGTGGGGGGGGGGGGGGGTGGGGGGGGGGGGGGGTGGGGGGGGGGGGGGGTGGGGGGGGGGGGGGGTGGGGGGGGGGGGGGGTGGGGGGGGGGGGGGGTGGGGGGGGGGGGGGGTGGGGGGGGGGGGGGGTGGGGGGGGGGGGGGGTGGGGGGGGGGGGGGGTGGGGGGGGGGGGGGGTGGGGGGGGGGGGGGGTGGGGGGGGGGGGGGGTGGGGGGGGGGGGGGGTGGGGGGGGGGGGGGGTGGGGGGGGGGGGGGGTGGGGGGGGGGGGGGGTGGGGGGGGGGGGGGGTGGGGGGGGGGGGGGGTGGGGGGGGGGGGGGGTGGGGGGGGGGGGGGGTGGGGGGGGGGGGGGGTGGGGGGGGGGGGGGGTGGGGGGGGGGGGGGGTGGGGGGGGGGGGGGGTGGGGGGGGGGGGGGGTGGGGGGGGGGGGGGGTGGGGGGGGGGGGGGGTGGGGGGGGGGGGGGGTGGGGGGGGGGGGGGGTGGGGGGGGGGGGGGGTGGGGGGGGGGGGGGGTGGGGGGGGGGGGGGGTGGGGGGGGGGGGGGGTGGGGGGGGGGGGGGGTGGGGGGGGGGGGGGGTGGGGGGGGGGGGGGGTGGGGGGGGGGGGGGGTGGGGGGGGGGGGGGGTGGGGGGGGGGGGGGGTGGGGGGGGGGGGGGGTGGGGGGGGGGGGGGGTGGGGGGGGGGGGGGGTGGGGGGGGGGGGGGGTGGGGGGGGGGGGGGGTGGGGGGGGGGGGGGGTGGGGGGGGGGGGGGGTGGGGGGGGGGGGGGGTGGGGGGGGGGGGGGGTGGGGGGGGGGGGGGGTGGGGGGGGGGGGGGGTGGGGGGGGGGGGGGGTGGGGGGGGGGGGGGGTGGGGGGGGGGGGGGGTGGGGGGGGGGGGGGGTGGGGGGGGGGGGGGGTGGGGGGGGGGGGGGGTGGGGGGGGGGGGGGGTGGGGGGGGGGGGGGGTGGGGGGGGGGGGGGGTGGGGGGGGGGGGGGGTGGGGGGGGGGGGGGGTGGGGGGGGGGGGGGGTGGGGGGGGGGGGGGGTGGGGGGGGGGGGGGGTGGGGGGGGGGGGGGGTGGGGGGGGGGGGGGGTGGGGGGGGGGGGGGGTGGGGGGGGGGGGGGGTGGGGGGGGGGGGGGGTGGGGGGGGGGGGGGGTGGGGGGGGGGGGGGGTGGGGGGGGGGGGGGGTGGGGGGGGGGGGGGGTGGGGGGGGGGGGGGGTGGGGGGGGGGGGGGGTGGGGGGGGGGGGGGGTGGGGGGGGGGGGGGGTGGGGGGGGGGGGGGGTGGGGGGGGGGGGGGGTGGGGGGGGGGGGGGGTGGGGGGGGGGGGGGGTGGGGGGGGGGGGGGGTGGGGGGGGGGGGGGGTGGGGGGGGGGGGGGGTGGGGGGGGGGGGGGGTGGGGGGGGGGGGGGGTGGGGGGGGGGGGGGGTGGGGGGGGGGGGGGGTGGGGGGGGGGGGGGGTGGGGGGGGGGGGGGGTGGGGGGGGGGGGGGGTGGGGGGGGGGGGGGGTGGGGGGGGGGGGGGGTGGGGGGGGGGGGGGGTGGGGGGGGGGGGGGGTGGGGGGGGGGGGGGGTGGGGGGGGGGGGGGGTGGGGGGGGGGGGGGGTGGGGGGGGGGGGGGGTGGGGGGGGGGGGGGGTGGGGGGGGGGGGGGGTGGGGGGGGGGGGGGGTGGGGGGGGGGGGGGGTGGGGGGGGGGGGGGGTGGGGGGGGGGGGGGGTGGGGGGGGGGGGGGGTGGGGGGGGGGGGGGGTGGGGGGGGGGGGGGGTGGGGGGGGGGGGGGGTGGGGGGGGGGGGGGGTGGGGGGGGGGGGGGGTGGGGGGGGGGGGGGGTGGGGGGGGGGGGGGGTGGGGGGGGGGGGGGGTGGGGGGGGGGGGGGGTGGGGGGGGGGGGGGGTGGGGGGGGGGGGGGGTGGGGGGGGGGGGGGGTGGGGGGGGGGGGGGGTGGGGGGGGGGGGGGGTGGGGGGGGGGGGGGGTGGGGGGGGGGGGGGGTGGGGGGGGGGGGGGGTGGGGGGGGGGGGGGGTGGGGGGGGGGGGGGGTGGGGGGGGGGGGGGGTGGGGGGGGGGGGGGGTGGGGGGGGGGGGGGGTGGGGGGGGGGGGGGGTGGGGGGGGGGGGGGGTGGGGGGGGGGGGGGGTGGGGGGGGGGGGGGGTGGGGGGGGGGGGGGGTGGGGGGGGGGGGGGGTGGGGGGGGGGGGGGGTGGGGGGGGGGGGGGGTGGGGGGGGGGGGGGGTGGGGGGGGGGGGGGGTGGGGGGGGGGGGGGGTGGGGGGGGGGGGGGGTGGGGGGGGGGGGGGGTGGGGGGGGGGGGGGGTGGGGGGGGGGGGGGGTGGGGGGGGGGGGGGGTGGGGGGGGGGGGGGGTGGGGGGGGGGGGGGGTGGGGGGGGGGGGGGGTGGGGGGGGGGGGGGGTGGGGGGGGGGGGGGGTGGGGGGGGGGGGGGGTGGGGGGGGGGGGGGGTGGGGGGGGGGGGGGGTGGGGGGGGGGGGGGGTGGGGGGGGGGGGGGGTGGGGGGGGGGGGGGGTGGGGGGGGGGGGGGGTGGGGGGGGGGGGGGGTGGGGGGGGGGGGGGGTGGGGGGGGGGGGGGGTGGGGGGGGGGGGGGGTGGGGGGGGGGGGGGGTGGGGGGGGGGGGGGGTGGGGGGGGGGGGGGGTGGGGGGGGGGGGGGGTGGGGGGGGGGGGGGGTGGGGGGGGGGGGGGGTGGGGGGGGGGGGGGGTGGGGGGGGGGGGGGGTGGGGGGGGGGGGGGGTGGGGGGGGGGGGGGGTGGGGGGGGGGGGGGGTGGGGGGGGGGGGGGGTGGGGGGGGGGGGGGGTGGGGGGGGGGGGGGGTGGGGGGGGGGGGGGGTGGGGGGGGGGGGGGGTGGGGGGGGGGGGGGGTGGGGGGGGGGGGGGGTGGGGGGGGGGGGGGGTGGGGGGGGGGGGGGGTGGGGGGGGGGGGGGGTGGGGGGGGGGGGGGGTGGGGGGGGGGGGGGGTGGGGGGGGGGGGGGGTGGGGGGGGGGGGGGGTGGGGGGGGGGGGGGGTGGGGGGGGGGGGGGGTGGGGGGGGGGGGGGGTGGGGGGGGGGGGGGGTGGGGGGGGGGGGGGGTGGGGGGGGGGGGGGGTGGGGGGGGGGGGGGGTGGGGGGGGGGGGGGGTGGGGGGGGGGGGGGGTGGGGGGGGGGGGGGGTGGGGGGGGGGGGGGGTGGGGGGGGGGGGGGGTGGGGGGGGGGGGGGGTGGGGGGGGGGGGGGGTGGGGGGGGGGGGGGGTGGGGGGGGGGGGGGGTGGGGGGGGGGGGGGGTGGGGGGGGGGGGGGGTGGGGGGGGGGGGGGGTGGGGGGGGGGGGGGGTGGGGGGGGGGGGGGGTGGGGGGGGGGGGGGGTGGGGGGGGGGGGGGGTGGGGGGGGGGGGGGGTGGGGGGGGGGGGGGGTGGGGGGGGGGGGGGGTGGGGGGGGGGGGGGGTGGGGGGGGGGGGGGGTGGGGGGGGGGGGGGGTGGGGGGGGGGGGGGGTGGGGGGGGGGGGGGGTGGGGGGGGGGGGGGGTGGGGGGGGGGGGGGGTGGGGGGGGGGGGGGGTGGGGGGGGGGGGGGGTGGGGGGGGGGGGGGGTGGGGGGGGGGGGGGGTGGGGGGGGGGGGGGGTGGGGGGGGGGGGGGGTGGGGGGGGGGGGGGGTGGGGGGGGGGGGGGGTGGGGGGGGGGGGGGGTGGGGGGGGGGGGGGGTGGGGGGGGGGGGGGGTGGGGGGGGGGGGGGGTGGGGGGGGGGGGGGGTGGGGGGGGGGGGGGGTGGGGGGGGGGGGGGGTGGGGGGGGGGGGGGGTGGGGGGGGGGGGGGGTGGGGGGGGGGGGGGGTGGGGGGGGGGGGGGGTGGGGGGGGGGGGGGGTGGGGGGGGGGGGGGGTGGGGGGGGGGGGGGGTGGGGGGGGGGGGGGGTGGGGGGGGGGGGGGGTGGGGGGGGGGGGGGGTGGGGGGGGGGGGGGGTGGGGGGGGGGGGGGGTGGGGGGGGGGGGGGGTGGGGGGGGGGGGGGGTGGGGGGGGGGGGGGGTGGGGGGGGGGGGGGGTGGGGGGGGGGGGGGGTGGGGGGGGGGGGGGGTGGGGGGGGGGGGGGGTGGGGGGGGGGGGGGGTGGGGGGGGGGGGGGGTGGGGGGGGGGGGGGGTGGGGGGGGGGGGGGGTGGGGGGGGGGGGGGGTGGGGGGGGGGGGGGGTGGGGGGGGGGGGGGGTGGGGGGGGGGGGGGGTGGGGGGGGGGGGGGGTGGGGGGGGGGGGGGGTGGGGGGGGGGGGGGGTGGGGGGGGGGGGGGGTGGGGGGGGGGGGGGGTGGGGGGGGGGGGGGGTGGGGGGGGGGGGGGGTGGGGGGGGGGGGGGGTGGGGGGGGGGGGGGGTGGGGGGGGGGGGGGGTGGGGGGGGGGGGGGGTGGGGGGGGGGGGGGGTGGGGGGGGGGGGGGGTGGGGGGGGGGGGGGGTGGGGGGGGGGGGGGGTGGGGGGGGGGGGGGGTGGGGGGGGGGGGGGGTGGGGGGGGGGGGGGGTGGGGGGGGGGGGGGGTGGGGGGGGGGGGGGGTGGGGGGGGGGGGGGGTGGGGGGGGGGGGGGGTGGGGGGGGGGGGGGGTGGGGGGGGGGGGGGGTGGGGGGGGGGGGGGGTGGGGGGGGGGGGGGGTGGGGGGGGGGGGGGGTGGGGGGGGGGGGGGGTGGGGGGGGGGGGGGGTGGGGGGGGGGGGGGGTGGGGGGGGGGGGGGGTGGGGGGGGGGGGGGGTGGGGGGGGGGGGGGGTGGGGGGGGGGGGGGGTGGGGGGGGGGGGGGGTGGGGGGGGGGGGGGGTGGGGGGGGGGGGGGGTGGGGGGGGGGGGGGGTGGGGGGGGGGGGGGGTGGGGGGGGGGGGGGGTGGGGGGGGGGGGGGGTGGGGGGGGGGGGGGGTGGGGGGGGGGGGGGGTGGGGGGGGGGGGGGGTGGGGGGGGGGGGGGGTGGGGGGGGGGGGGGGTGGGGGGGGGGGGGGGTGGGGGGGGGGGGGGGTGGGGGGGGGGGGGGGTGGGGGGGGGGGGGGGTGGGGGGGGGGGGGGGTGGGGGGGGGGGGGGGTGGGGGGGGGGGGGGGTGGGGGGGGGGGGGGGTGGGGGGGGGGGGGGGTGGGGGGGGGGGGGGGTGGGGGGGGGGGGGGGTGGGGGGGGGGGGGGGTGGGGGGGGGGGGGGGTGGGGGGGGGGGGGGGTGGGGGGGGGGGGGGGTGGGGGGGGGGGGGGGTGGGGGGGGGGGGGGGTGGGGGGGGGGGGGGGTGGGGGGGGGGGGGGGTGGGGGGGGGGGGGGGTGGGGGGGGGGGGGGGTGGGGGGGGGGGGGGGTGGGGGGGGGGGGGGGTGGGGGGGGGGGGGGGTGGGGGGGGGGGGGGGTGGGGGGGGGGGGGGGTGGGGGGGGGGGGGGGTGGGGGGGGGGGGGGGTGGGGGGGGGGGGGGGTGGGGGGGGGGGGGGGTGGGGGGGGGGGGGGGTGGGGGGGGGGGGGGGTGGGGGGGGGGGGGGGTGGGGGGGGGGGGGGGTGGGGGGGGGGGGGGGTGGGGGGGGGGGGGGGTGGGGGGGGGGGGGGGTGGGGGGGGGGGGGGGTGGGGGGGGGGGGGGGTGGGGGGGGGGGGGGGTGGGGGGGGGGGGGGGTGGGGGGGGGGGGGGGTGGGGGGGGGGGGGGGTGGGGGGGGGGGGGGGTGGGGGGGGGGGGGGGTGGGGGGGGGGGGGGGTGGGGGGGGGGGGGGGTGGGGGGGGGGGGGGGTGGGGGGGGGGGGGGGTGGGGGGGGGGGGGGGTGGGGGGGGGGGGGGGTGGGGGGGGGGGGGGGTGGGGGGGGGGGGGGGTGGGGGGGGGGGGGGGTGGGGGGGGGGGGGGGTGGGGGGGGGGGGGGGTGGGGGGGGGGGGGGGTGGGGGGGGGGGGGGGTGGGGGGGGGGGGGGGTGGGGGGGGGGGGGGGTGGGGGGGGGGGGGGGTGGGGGGGGGGGGGGGTGGGGGGGGGGGGGGGTGGGGGGGGGGGGGGGTGGGGGGGGGGGGGGGTGGGGGGGGGGGGGGGTGGGGGGGGGGGGGGGTGGGGGGGGGGGGGGGTGGGGGGGGGGGGGGGTGGGGGGGGGGGGGGGTGGGGGGGGGGGGGGGTGGGGGGGGGGGGGGGTGGGGGGGGGGGGGGGTGGGGGGGGGGGGGGGTGGGGGGGGGGGGGGGTGGGGGGGGGGGGGGGTGGGGGGGGGGGGGGGTGGGGGGGGGGGGGGGTGGGGGGGGGGGGGGGTGGGGGGGGGGGGGGGTGGGGGGGGGGGGGGGTGGGGGGGGGGGGGGGTGGGGGGGGGGGGGGGTGGGGGGGGGGGGGGGTGGGGGGGGGGGGGGGTGGGGGGGGGGGGGGGTGGGGGGGGGGGGGGGTGGGGGGGGGGGGGGGTGGGGGGGGGGGGGGGTGGGGGGGGGGGGGGGTGGGGGGGGGGGGGGGTGGGGGGGGGGGGGGGTGGGGGGGGGGGGGGGTGGGGGGGGGGGGGGGTGGGGGGGGGGGGGGGTGGGGGGGGGGGGGGGTGGGGGGGGGGGGGGGTGGGGGGGGGGGGGGGTGGGGGGGGGGGGGGGTGGGGGGGGGGGGGGGTGGGGGGGGGGGGGGGTGGGGGGGGGGGGGGGTGGGGGGGGGGGGGGGTGGGGGGGGGGGGGGGTGGGGGGGGGGGGGGGTGGGGGGGGGGGGGGGTGGGGGGGGGGGGGGGTGGGGGGGGGGGGGGGTGGGGGGGGGGGGGGGTGGGGGGGGGGGGGGGTGGGGGGGGGGGGGGGTGGGGGGGGGGGGGGGTGGGGGGGGGGGGGGGTGGGGGGGGGGGGGGGTGGGGGGGGGGGGGGGTGGGGGGGGGGGGGGGTGGGGGGGGGGGGGGGTGGGGGGGGGGGGGGGTGGGGGGGGGGGGGGGTGGGGGGGGGGGGGGGTGGGGGGGGGGGGGGGTGGGGGGGGGGGGGGGTGGGGGGGGGGGGGGGTGGGGGGGGGGGGGGGTGGGGGGGGGGGGGGGTGGGGGGGGGGGGGGGTGGGGGGGGGGGGGGGTGGGGGGGGGGGGGGGTGGGGGGGGGGGGGGGTGGGGGGGGGGGGGGGTGGGGGGGGGGGGGGGTGGGGGGGGGGGGGGGTGGGGGGGGGGGGGGGTGGGGGGGGGGGGGGGTGGGGGGGGGGGGGGGTGGGGGGGGGGGGGGGTGGGGGGGGGGGGGGGTGGGGGGGGGGGGGGGTGGGGGGGGGGGGGGGTGGGGGGGGGGGGGGGTGGGGGGGGGGGGGGGTGGGGGGGGGGGGGGGTGGGGGGGGGGGGGGGTGGGGGGGGGGGGGGGTGGGGGGGGGGGGGGGTGGGGGGGGGGGGGGGTGGGGGGGGGGGGGGGTGGGGGGGGGGGGGGGTGGGGGGGGGGGGGGGTGGGGGGGGGGGGGGGTGGGGGGGGGGGGGGGTGGGGGGGGGGGGGGGTGGGGGGGGGGGGGGGTGGGGGGGGGGGGGGGTGGGGGGGGGGGGGGGTGGGGGGGGGGGGGGGTGGGGGGGGGGGGGGGTGGGGGGGGGGGGGGGTGGGGGGGGGGGGGGGTGGGGGGGGGGGGGGGTGGGGGGGGGGGGGGGTGGGGGGGGGGGGGGGTGGGGGGGGGGGGGGGTGGGGGGGGGGGGGGGTGGGGGGGGGGGGGGGTGGGGGGGGGGGGGGGTGGGGGGGGGGGGGGGTGGGGGGGGGGGGGGGTGGGGGGGGGGGGGGGTGGGGGGGGGGGGGGGTGGGGGGGGGGGGGGGTGGGGGGGGGGGGGGGTGGGGGGGGGGGGGGGTGGGGGGGGGGGGGGGTGGGGGGGGGGGGGGGTGGGGGGGGGGGGGGGTGGGGGGGGGGGGGGGTGGGGGGGGGGGGGGGTGGGGGGGGGGGGGGGTGGGGGGGGGGGGGGGTGGGGGGGGGGGGGGGTGGGGGGGGGGGGGGGTGGGGGGGGGGGGGGGTGGGGGGGGGGGGGGGTGGGGGGGGGGGGGGGTGGGGGGGGGGGGGGGTGGGGGGGGGGGGGGGTGGGGGGGGGGGGGGGTGGGGGGGGGGGGGGGTGGGGGGGGGGGGGGGTGGGGGGGGGGGGGGGTGGGGGGGGGGGGGGGTGGGGGGGGGGGGGGGTGGGGGGGGGGGGGGGTGGGGGGGGGGGGGGGTGGGGGGGGGGGGGGGTGGGGGGGGGGGGGGGTGGGGGGGGGGGGGGGTGGGGGGGGGGGGGGGTGGGGGGGGGGGGGGGTGGGGGGGGGGGGGGGTGGGGGGGGGGGGGGGTGGGGGGGGGGGGGGGTGGGGGGGGGGGGGGGTGGGGGGGGGGGGGGGTGGGGGGGGGGGGGGGTGGGGGGGGGGGGGGGTGGGGGGGGGGGGGGGTGGGGGGGGGGGGGGGTGGGGGGGGGGGGGGGTGGGGGGGGGGGGGGGTGGGGGGGGGGGGGGGTGGGGGGGGGGGGGGGTGGGGGGGGGGGGGGGTGGGGGGGGGGGGGGGTGGGGGGGGGGGGGGGTGGGGGGGGGGGGGGGTGGGGGGGGGGGGGGGTGGGGGGGGGGGGGGGTGGGGGGGGGGGGGGGTGGGGGGGGGGGGGGGTGGGGGGGGGGGGGGGTGGGGGGGGGGGGGGGTGGGGGGGGGGGGGGGTGGGGGGGGGGGGGGGTGGGGGGGGGGGGGGGTGGGGGGGGGGGGGGGTGGGGGGGGGGGGGGGTGGGGGGGGGGGGGGGTGGGGGGGGGGGGGGGTGGGGGGGGGGGGGGGTGGGGGGGGGGGGGGGTGGGGGGGGGGGGGGGTGGGGGGGGGGGGGGGTGGGGGGGGGGGGGGGTGGGGGGGGGGGGGGGTGGGGGGGGGGGGGGGTGGGGGGGGGGGGGGGTGGGGGGGGGGGGGGGTGGGGGGGGGGGGGGGTGGGGGGGGGGGGGGGTGGGGGGGGGGGGGGGTGGGGGGGGGGGGGGGTGGGGGGGGGGGGGGGTGGGGGGGGGGGGGGGTGGGGGGGGGGGGGGGTGGGGGGGGGGGGGGGTGGGGGGGGGGGGGGGTGGGGGGGGGGGGGGGTGGGGGGGGGGGGGGGTGGGGGGGGGGGGGGGTGGGGGGGGGGGGGGGTGGGGGGGGGGGGGGGTGGGGGGGGGGGGGGGTGGGGGGGGGGGGGGGTGGGGGGGGGGGGGGGTGGGGGGGGGGGGGGGTGGGGGGGGGGGGGGGTGGGGGGGGGGGGGGGTGGGGGGGGGGGGGGGTGGGGGGGGGGGGGGGTGGGGGGGGGGGGGGGTGGGGCGGGGGGGGGGGTGGACCCTGCCAGCATGGCCAATTGGCCATGCTGGCAGGGGCTGATGGGAATTGTAGTCCATAACATCTGGAGTGCCAAAGGTTCGCCACCACTGTTATATGATTATTATGACTTACGCTCATTAATAGACAGGCAGATGCTAATTAGGCCAGTTTCTAGCAATAGCTTAATTAGGAAGCCCCTAAACTTGGATGACAGCAGCCAGTTTTGTTTCTAGCAGTGAAAAAAAATGGCCACAACTTGTACCTGGATGTTGGCTGAAGCAATAAGCACCTGGGCTTCAGACCCCTGTAACTTATCTCTGCACTATTTCCATTCTGCACTATTGTTCACATGCTTGTAGATGCAAGAAACTCTGTAAAATGGACAGAGTCATTATCACCCTTATTCCCATAGCTTGGTCCCCCAGATTCCACCTACCATTTTACTGTTCATCATCGCACACATTCAGCCCTGTAAGAAACGATGTTGACTGAACAGCAGAAATTCTGTCTCCATCTATCTCGTCATTCTGTCATTGCTCTTCCGGCTTGCAGCCAGTGATCTATTCCCCCCCGGGTTTCATCCTTATCGTAGGCCACTAATTGCAGGCAGCTGTCAGGTGGATGAATGTCTGCTGCATATTAATTGCAAGGGCACCTCGCTTCATTGGTAAGTTTGCCAGATCAGAGACATTTGGGTGCTGTGGTATTTGAAACAGAGTCGTCCATTATGTTCTATGCAACTCTGATATATTAGAAGAACTGATGGCCCTCTACAAGATGGACATCTGGTAATTCTTTATTAGTAACCTAATAGCATTCAGATCCAAGCCATTAGAGGTGGAAAGGTTATGCCAAGAAATGAGCAAGTCTAATCTTCTTTTTGATTCTTAGGGCTTCCATGGTTTTAGGCATTAAGTTCTTTATTTTAGCTTTGACAGGAGAGTGAAAACATGGGCCTCTTCCAAGAACAGACTCTTAAGTAAAACATTAAGCATCATAAGATTTCTTTTTTTAATGCTTTGGTTTATCTGTGCCATTGCAGTGAAGAAAGTTCCACAGAAAATGTAATTGCATCCCATTCAAAATAGGGTTGGATGGCAGACTGTATTAGAAAGGTTCATTTGGGATGTGGAGAGGCAGTTATTTTCATTGTTCTCCTAGGTATGAGCTCATTTTCACTAAATAAAAGATTGCTTTGGTAGGTTATGCATTCTGATCGATATTCATTGATCAGAACTGTGTCAGAACTGTGTTCGAATTCTGAATATAAAATAGTCTTGGAAGTATGATGCTGTTTTCAGCCTCAGATTTACAAAAATGTGTGTCAGCAATGACCTACTGCATAGTTTTTCCAGGAGAATGAGGAAGACAAATTCTGTGAAGTTATTTGATGAGTGAAATTAATTTGTAAAATGGAATTGTTTATAAGAGATTGTTACAGTTTATTTTAGGGTTGCCAGCTCCCCCCTCCTGACCACTAGCAGAGGATTAGTTGTAAATTAAAGGAGGTGCATAAATGATTAAGATGGTCATATTTGCTTGCTGCAAATAGGATTCTACTCACCAGTTCTTACTTTTGGGAGCAGTTTGAGAGCAGCTTCTATTGTGACACACTCAGATGGACAGGAATCACAAGTACTTTGAGGAGATTTACAAGTATCACCAGCATTAAGAACTTGTGCTTTGCTCAGGTGGGAGAGATGCACAGAATTCTGTTTTGGGTGTTAACAGTGATGTACCAGGGACTCACACTTTCTGCTTTCTCCAAGTTTACATAATGTTTCAATGTGTTGTAAGGATCAGATTACATATTACTCCAAATCAGAGACTGAACTCATAACTAGGCTTGGTCAATACCCTAGAAATTTGGTAAAATTCGCATTTAATCAGGCATAAAATTATCTGTATTCCTGAATAAGACAAATATCATATTCAGATATACCTGAATATTCGGGTAAAACCGAAAAATTCGGGTCTGTCTGATTTTTTTTTGTATTTTTTCACGTTTTGGCCTGCAGGGGGTGCTTTTGTAAAGATAGTGGCACCAATATTTCAGGGTATCATCCGGAGACTGTCCGGATGATACCACCCGAGTTTGGTGAGGTTTGGTTTGGGGGGGCAAAGTTATGTACCCCCAAAGTGGGTGTCCCATCTCCCATTGTTTCCAATGGGAGCTAACAGGTGATGGTGGCTACCCCTTTGAGGGTTCATAACTTTGGCCCACCTGAATCAAACTTCACCAACCTTGTGTGGTATCATCTGGACAGTGTCCGGATGATACCCTGAAATTTTGGTGCTGCTAGCTTTACAACTGCACCCCCTTCAGCCTAAAACGCAAAAAACCACCAAAAATACCAAAAAACCCGAATACCTTGCATTTGGATTCATTCATATTTGGGCAGACATATTCTTTTCTATTCTATTCGATTCGATTCGATTTTTGCCCGAATTTGCCCAGATTCGGGCCGAATCTGGTATTTGTTGCACCCGAATCTGCAAGCCTACTCATAACGTTTAATATATCTATGTATAAAAACCTCTTCCAAAGATATAGTAAAGGTAGAATGGATTAAGGAAGAGTCATGTAAGACCCTCCCCTTTAGCAGCTTTGAAGATAGTAGGAAAAATATAATAGGTTAATGTTTACACATAGATTAAAACATGTTTTTTAAATGATTTGGTAAAGCAATACAGGGACCAGGCATGGTTTAATTGTCCCCACTGTACCTTTCCTAATCCACTAATCCTTCCCCTCTTTACTCCATGTGGAGTGATTAAGAGTGTTGGACTAAGATCTAGGAGCACCATGTTTGAGTTCCCACCTCTCCATGAAAGCTTCCTGAGTGGCCTTGAGCCAGTCACAGGCTGTCAGCCTAACCTACCTCACAGGATTGTTGTGTGGATACAATAGATGAGAGGAGGATATAAGTAAATTAATTAAATAATAATAAATGATATTGTTTAAGAAAATAGGATTCTATCTCCCCATCCTGGCCCATCAAATCACGGCTTGGAGGGGTTCTATATAGATTGGGAGATCAGTGTAGTGGAAAGGGTTAAGCAGCTACTTCCATAGGCCAGTAAGCAGCCATTCCTCCTGGACCTCATTTAGTTTGGTGTGATTTTTTCATGTTGGGAGGTCTTTATTTGATCTCCCTACATAATATAATGCTTGCGTGTAGGTACCTGGATTTCAAAGTCTTGCAGCTTTGCATCACAAGAATGAAAATCTAAATAATTCCCCTTGTTCTGCTTTAGTAAATTCGTGTTTTGAGACCATCCAAAGATGACTTCACTGTCTATGGAGCAGAAGGCAGCAAACTGTGGTCCAGATTGCATGGGTTTATTGGTGTAGGCTGGTGCTGCCTGTCTTCTGTTGTGCCAAAGGTCTTTGTGTTTCATACGCAAGTTGTACTATTCCATGAGCTGGGTTCTTATCATGTACCACATCATTCACAGGCAGGGAAAGCAGGGGTGATTTCCTCAGCTGAAATACCTGACTGTTCGGTGAGATGACTAAGGAATAAAGAAGTCTGAAAAAAGAACTTCGGCGTGTTCAACATTACAGCTCTTTGCAGAAGCCGGGAAGGGGGGGGGGGAGCTCTTGCCAAAGTCAGTGGGGCTTCTTGTTTTTTTCAAGATTTTTGACAGTTTTCACCCAAGTTCATACTCAGACCAGAGGGTTGGTGGTTCGCAAATATAGTATAAACAGTACTGCATGTGCTCTGCATCAAGGAAGCTTCCAGCACTCTGCTTGAAATAAATTATTTAAATGCACATATTAACTCAAGGACAGTGGTTGCAATTATGGAGATTTTCACAGAAATTTGAATAGTGTTGGGGTTTGCACAAGAAAAGCCGTTGGGCTATATGCTAAGACAAGAAATCAGTGTTTGGCTGCCTTGTAAGAGAAAGCTGATTCATTTAATGGGGAGTTCTATCTCCTGCCTTGTGAAACAACCCTCCAGAGTATAAAGTTTTGTCCCCAGCCATAATTTTGTCTCCCTAACATTTCATGAATAATTTTAATAAAACTGTTCCAGATTTATGAAAGATGGCTACTTATATGCTGAAGGAGCACTCTGTGCTTCTGTAGAAATGATCTTTTCTCAAGTACATTTTGACTCAGGATAATCCTGCTTTAATACTACATTTATACCTACTGTCTAGATAATGTGCAGCAGAAATGTGTATTGCAATGTAATTTGGCAGGTGGGATCCTCTAAGAGTGATTCCTGACTCTGCTGTAAAAGAAGAAAATGCATAAAAAGTAGGATTCCCTAAATGGAAATAAGAATGTGAACTACAGGAAACCGATTCATGTGTATGGTGGGAGTAATATTAAGAGACTCCTCTTGAGAACTGAACAAATAATCCAAACTTGCATAGAGTTTTGGTCTTTTGATTGTATTAAGAGTTACTTTGTTATCAACTAATCTTTGGGCATATGGAAACAAGCAAGTCTTGAATGGAGAGCTCTTTGGAAATACACTCTGCATTTTTGTTCAGAGATTATTATTTTTCCTGGACTGAGCTCAGGAGTCACTAGTCTGGTGTGACTGGCAGGAGTCACTGATGCCACTGTATCATATCCCCTATTTCCTGAGCAGTGTTTTTGAAATCTAAAAACTTAAAATCTTTTAAACATTTGTTTTTATGGAGATGAATACACATTTAATGCAGTAAAGGTCACTGCAGTTCTTTAATTAATAAATTGATGTCTTACCTGAAGCAGACTAGTAGAGCTGGTCTCTGTTACATGCAAATGCTTCACAGCAAATGTTAGTGGAAACTTACTATGTGGAAGAAAAAAATTGTTTTCAAGGTATATCTAAACACACCCTTTGCTAATCATTGGGTAATTCAGGAGAGTTTCCCCCCACCCCAGTGGCCAGGAGCGGCTGACCTGACAACCCTATGCGTTGATAGGATTTACATGAATTGATGGACAACCGAAGAATACCTCAGAATCATTTTGCCACCCAGTTGTCAACATAGATCGAGAAACTCTTTTTAAATCAAATGAGTCAGTCTCCATCAGTGGCATAGACTCTTGAATCCCATGAATCAGTTTAAACAAAAAAAGTTTATTTGCAAAGAAACAAAATAGTCATTGTGCAGAATATGAAAAAGCACAGAAATGAATGTAACTCTGTTGTTTCAGTGTGTGTATTTAGTAGTCTGCAGAAGTAATGTCTACGGCATTTTTACTGTTATTTGCAGAGATAGATTTCTTGTTCTCTGGGTAGAAAGATAGTACCATGTTTCTGTCTCAGAGGGCAATGGTCATCACAGTAGCCTATGTCACAAATAGCACATTAATTATAAACTGATGAAGAACCTCTTAAGGAAACAGTTAATCAGTCTTGAATTCTAGTGTTTTGGAGCAGTAAGAGTGTTTTTTCCAATACTAATTTCTTCTGCACAAGTGGTTCCCAACCTTTTTTCACTTGTGTACCCCTTGGCAACCCATTTCCCTAAAACTGTATTCCCAAACCCATTAGCAAACCCATTATGTAATTTTTTGGCATAACCCGAAACACTCTGGCACGTACCCCAGGTTGGGAACCACTGTTCTACACCAATTATTATTTTATAAATCTTTTTTCATCTCCCCTCATCTGTTTTTCCCCTGAATTAACATATCCAACATCAGTTAGGAAAACAAAAAGTCAGCCAAGGTTGGTTGTGATAGAAACAGATTGAATAATGAATGGTTTTAAATAGCTTTAGATTTTATGAGCAGGCTTTATTATTTTTTTGTTATTATGTTGTTTTAACATGTGAGCAGTTCACAAAAACAATGTTTTCAGTATTATATCATGTGTATTCATGTTGATGTTGATGAGGGAATTCTGAAACTGTCCATGATTTTCTTACCCTGGAATGCTGAAAAAAATTGCTGGGAATTTCAGCACTAACTGGGACTGTCTTCTTAACTGGAAGACAGTCCCAATGAAATCAATCGGATCACATACTCAGTAAACTTGATAAGGAGTGAGGCATTAAACAGAATTTACCTCAAACTAATAGTAGCCTCTTCCATTGAGATTTTAGCAGAAACCAAGAATTAGAGCAAATGAACTCACACTTATCTGACTTACATAGCATACATTGTTCTTTATTTTGTCTCCAGATCATCAGAAGTTGGAGCGAGAAGCTCGAATTTGCCGTCTCTTGAAGCATTCCAACATTGGTAAGTATTTGCTAGGGGAGGGCTGGGGGGGTTGCTTTAAAAATGGCTTGGGAGGATTGCTAATACTTGCCTTACATTAGTATTTTCTTTGATCACAGCACTTCTTAAATAACAGAGAGAATGGAATGTTTGTTCACTCCAGTGAGCTGATATTTTGATTATCACCCAGGCTTGAGAAGGCATTTGTCCAGAATCTTTTCCAACAGATCTGTATGTTTTTGCATACTTATGCATGGGGAGCATGCAAAACATTGCTGTCTATAAATTTTACTTCATATACTAGACTTTCCATTAATAGGACTATAAGTCAGATATCAGTTGATATCAATCTCTGCTATGGACAATTAGTATTTTTAGAGGGTCGAGTTGGCATGGTCAGCAGCCATTCCCCTTAGGAGGAGTCCTTCTCATAGTCTGATGTTTTACTGGTCTAATTTAATTCAGATTTGTACCTTTTCACATACATTGGCATGCTTTGTTTGGTAAGGGGGATGTATCTCACTTTGTATTATCTGGAATGTTGCGGTTACAGCTTGGGGAAGTTTGTCATTATGAAGTATAGCTTATTCTGATACACAAATCCTCTAGAACAATTATGGATCTTTTATGTATGATCTTGCAGTGAATTGCTTTAGGTGATTTTGGACCATGAGGAGGAGTTATGGAAAGTGCGTCAAGTTGCAGCCAAGAAACAAACAGCAATCGTTTGCTGTTGTCTACCACTGTATAACAAGCCTGGACTTCTGTGGTAGTCTCTCAAAGTACCAGAGATCAGTTTACCTGGAAAAAATGACTGCTTTGGAAGGTGGGCTCTATGGCATACCCCGTTATTGGAGCTCTTCAGGCTCCAACCCCAAAATCTCCAGGTATTTTCCAACCTGGAGCTGGCAACCCTATTGGCCTCTAGGGTGTTACTAGATTCAGATTTTAAGGGATTGACATTCTGTTTAGATAGGAGTGGGGTTGTATGCACTGAGTTGGGGGGGAAAATTAAGAATGGGAGAGTCCTGAAAGGAGTTTCCTATGAAAGGATGTGAGCAATGGAATTGAATAGTAACTGGGGTTTTGTAGAAGGGATGGAGAGAGTTAAGGGAAAGAAATGCCATATCCTACTACGAGTTATTATTTCTAATTTAGTTCTGTGCATCTCCAGTACTTTTGTATAATGTACTTTTGTGCCTTCTGACTTTTAAAAGTACAAAAATGATGAAACGTAAGGTTAAGAAAAATGAAATAGCTAAGACTCAAGGAAATGTAAAATTGGGAAATTTGAACCATCAGTGGTAGGTATATTCATTTCACTTCTTTACTGCAACTTGAGGAAAAAAGACAGTGGCAGCATTGGAAGGACATCTTCATTGGCAGTCCTGTGGAGTAAAAATAAGACCGATTTGTTCAAGTAAAATCCATGAAGTTAATATTTCAGGAGAAAAACTGAAGAGAAAAATCAAATACTACATGTGCCTTTTCAAAATGGACATCATTAAAAACCAAGACACAGGAAAATATCCAAATTTAAAAATTTAACATTCTATTTAGGTATTGTTTTCTCATAGCAAATTGCATACTTTAAACTATTATTTAATCATTTGAGAACTTTAAATGAATTGTTCAGTAATTAATGGTTTATGGGACTGGCCAAACTGCTGCCTTTTGCCCTCTTGGACAGAGTTCAAACCACCAAATTTAATTTAGGTACACATTAAAATAGTCTAATATAAAACAAACAGTGCAGTTCTACATCCACTGTGGACTTAAGTGGATTTAGAAGGGTGTAACTCCATTTAGGATTGCAGTATGGATGACCTAATATCCACCCCACCCCCCGCCAAGATTAGCAATTCACAAAATTTTAGATTTGACTTGGTACCAAAAAGCTAGCAGATTTGGTGCCTGGCAAAAAATTAGGGGAAACCATACCAGAGACAAGGTACTACAACAATGTGTGCCCCCTCCCCAAATTTGTCATGGTCTTCCTTGGTTTTGGCATTGACTTATTTCTGACCTTGCATTTAAATGAGAGCCACCACTCTATTCACACTAAAGACAGACATGAAGGGAGTGGCACAAAAGCTCTAAACTTGAAGGCATTGTACTGCTATTCACAGGCAAATTAATGGTTGGGGAAGCTCGCAAGTGTATTTATTTACTCTGTCATTAATTTGGTTTTATCCAGCTTTTCAGAGAAAAATTGCCTTCCCAAGGAAGCTTAATTTAATTTAAATAAGGTTAATTCGCAATCCTGGTGGCAGGTACTTTTACATAAATAAAAATAATCCTTCCCTCAGGAAGGGCCTCATTCACACGGGCAGGTAGTAGAATGCTGAGGTGGTGGATTGGACGTTGCTGTTTCAGACTACTCTGTTGAAAGTGGCCTGCAAGCAGAAAAACAGCACAGCACGTGAAGAGAGAGGGTGCAACCTTTCTTTCAGCTTTGCTGTTTTTCTGTTTGCATGGAGGATTTTTATAATTACGCGAAGGACCAGTTGGAACTTCAAAGCTGGATGTATTGTCGAAGGCTTTCATGGTCAGATGCAACTGGTTGTGGTGGGTTTTCTGGGCTGTGTGGCTGTGGTCTGGTGGATCTTGTTCCTAATGTTTCACCTTCATCTGTAGCTGGCATCTTCAGAGGTGTATCACAGATACAGATACACCTTTGAAGATGCCAGCCACAGATGCACGTGAAACGTTAGGAACAAGATCCACCAGACCACGGCAACACAGCCCAGAAAACCCACCACAACCAGTTCAAAGCTGGAATTCACTACTTGCCTTCTGAAGTAGCATTGTCCATTTTATTAACACAAAATTCAGCTCTCTTATTCTGCTGAATGTGTGACCCAGCCCTTGAGGATGTGGAGACATGAGGGAGGGAGGAAATCAGTCTAATGGTGCCTGAATTAGAATGGCAAGTTAATAGACATATCCAATAGAGACCAGATTGGTTTTCTCTTGTTGGGATAGAGTGAATTCAACTACTCAGTGGCTCTTCTGGCTGGTGGCAAGGACTCATGTAACTGCAGTCACAGAATGATGATTTAAATTTCAGCAGCAGCCACAAAACCACAATGGGAAGGCGAGGGCATCAAAGCAACAGGGAATTGGAGAGGCGAGAATCATGAGAGAAAATACGTTTCAGTGTGCTTTGCCATCATTTTTGTTTAAGAGGAGGTGGTGGACTGAGGGCTAAGGGATTAAACTGAAAGCTTGTTGGGGAGAGGTGGTTTTTCAGGTAGGATTTCAGGAAAGAGAGGTTGGTTTCTCTTCATATCATATTAATCTTTCACCAAGAAAGAGAGGAAGGTGGAACCGTATAGGTGGCCCAGGGAGGTATTTCCAGGCCTGAAGAGAAAGAGGAGTTTTATTTTAATAAGTAGCATGCTTGGCAGCCCTTTTCTTCTCAAGCAACTGGCCAATTAAAACTTTATGACACCCCTCCCTCCTCCCCTTGGCTCTGGTGTGCACAGTCTGTTTATGCCAGTTATTTTGTTTGACTCTCTCTCTCCTTTTTCTTTTTCTTTTTTTTTGGTCCTTTTTTAGTCTCCCTCTGTTCTCCCCCCCCCCCTTTGAAGTACATTAGTTTCTATAGCAACAATGTCGTCATGGGTACCTTCTAGGTGGGTTTAGAGACAGCCACAAGTGCAGAAGAAAATCGGTTTATTATATAATGGAGCTGAAACAGATGCCACGGCTGGAGAAATCTTGGTGAGGTGTAATAGAGGTGCAGGGGCTCAGGGCAACAGATGCTTGTGAGAGAAGGAGATGTATATGTTACTACGTACATATTGCTCCAATTTGTGGTTTGAATTAAAGATGAAATTATTCAAAGGGATCCATTGGAATTAGGCATTTATCACCAGCTGAAACTGCTATCTGAGCCCCTTAATTATTTAAAGTCTCAAGTTTTCAAATGTATGGGAATGCCCCCTTAAGGAGGTTCATAAGAACATAAGAACATAAGAACTAGCCTGCTGGATCAGACCAGAGTCCATCTAGTCCAGCACTCTGCTACTCGCAGTGGCCCACCAGGTGCCTTTGGGAGCTCACGTGCAGGAGGGGAAATCAATGGACTTCTGCTGCTGCTGCTGCTCCCGAGCACCTGGTCTGCTAAGGCATTTGCAATCTCAGATCAAAGAGGATCAAGATTGGTAACCATAGATCGACTTCTCCTCCATAAATCTGTCCAAGCCCTTTTTAAAGCTATCCAGGTTAGTGGCCATCACCACCTCCTGTGGCAGCATATTCCAAACACCAATCACACGTTGTGTGAAAAAGTGTTTCCTTTTATTAGTCCTAATTCTTCCCCCCAGCATTTTCAATGAATGCCCCCTGGTTCTAGTATTGTGAGAAAGAGAGAATAATTTCTCTCTGTCAACATTTTCTATCCCATGCATAATTTTATAGACTTCAATCATATCCCCCCTCAGACGTCTCCTCTCCAAACTAAAGAGTCCCAAACGCTGCAGCCTCTCCTCATAAGGAAGGTGCTCCAAACTATTCAAACTATTGCCAGGAAAAGCAATGATTCCTCCCTGATATCTTGTTAGATATTCTGTGGCTTAGAGTTTTAGGATTTATTCTAGGTTTTGAAAGGCCTGGTTAAGATGTCCCAATCATCCCCCTTCCCCACTATAAGTGCTATTACCTCATCCATGTGCACACACCCACACTCTCCTGAAGGGGGAAGCAGAAGATATTATGTTATACTCCTTTAAGCCCCACTGATGTCAGTTTCGTTCAAGGAAACAGACAGAAATTAAAGAAATATGTAAGATTCACTCTCCAGTCCTCTTCAAGGCACAATTTTTTAATTTTATTATATATAATATCATATAAGATTAAAACATGCGGTTAAAACACTACAATACAAGATGGCACCCTAAACTACATCCTGTTCCATTCCCAGCAGCAAATTGGGAGACCAATCCAGAGGACCCCGCAACATCATGGAGACCTCTGAGCAATCTTTCCTGTTGGAACCAGGACTGAGGCATTGGTAGACTGGCCTTGTGAAAGAGGGAGCTTGATGGATCTGGGTGAAATGCCTAACCCCGGTGTTGAAACTAACATCCCTTGATGCTAACTCTCTACCCCTAAGTATCCATGGCCCCTTCCGCACACGCAAAATAATGCGTTTTCAAACCACTTTCACAACTGTTTGCAAGTGGATTTTGCCATTCCGCACAGCTTCAAAGGCCCCTTCCGCACATGCAAAATAATGTGTTTTCAAACCACTTTCACAACTGTTTGCAAGTGGATTTTGCTATTCCGCACAGCTTCAAAGAGCACTGAAAGCAGTTTGAAAGTGCATTATTCTGCATGTGCGGAATGAGCCCATGTGTCCCATGTAGTGATCTGTTATAGGCACAACCTGTAACATTGTAAAAGGTGTTGCTGTTATGATATAAGCAGTGATGCAGACTTGGCTGACATTCCAGTATCTTTAAGGACTTCTACCATCATTTGTTTGAGCTGTAGCCTAAATAAACTTTTATGCCTCTCACATCCCAGTGATCTCATTGGCGTTACAGAATGCTGAGATTTCAAACCTGTTCCCTAAAGTGTGATATCAGTTGTAGGTATTGGCAGATGTTTTACCGTGCTGTTACCTGACACCGGCCTTGCTCAGTTCTTCACTGTATTCTTTAACTTCTGTATTTGAGCCCCATTTAGGTGAGGGAAGAACGGGATAAAAATCTAATAGTAATAATAACTATTTGGAAGCGCTGGGGAATCTGTGGGGGGAAGAATTATATTTTGTTGACCCTAGGACCAAGAGTCCTTACGGCTAAGCTTCGTTGTTTATTCTTGTACGTGATGAATTGCAAGGCCACATAGAAGGGCTGCTTTTCTTTTGTCTAATAGCGTATCTGCATAGTTGCTTCCTGTGTTCCTAGTTAAATGTGTTTGTACTACCTGAAGTAAAGGAAGCATGAGGCAGCACTTGGCCTCCTGTAGATAAATGCCTTCCCCCTGGGGAGCTATTATGGTCCTTATCAAAGTAGGGTGAGATGATGGACGCAGGCAGCAGATAGCAGGAGACAATATCCACTGCTTCACTTTCTTCTCTGCCCTGCTGGTCCTAAAGGAGCTAGAGCAGTTAATGATCATCCCATTGAGGAATCCTTAAAAACAGTGCAGAAAGCTGTCCATGCCTAGTGGGGCATCTCAAACTCTCGAGAGGAATAAGAGTTTGGAAAGCTCCATTGGCTTGCCACAATTGCTGATTATTTTAACAGAATATTTCTCCCTTTCTCATGGTTCAAGGCTGCTTACAAATCACAATTAAAAAGAGTACAATTTAAAATATACAAAATAAGATCCCAAATAGACTCCATCTCCTCAAAAGATGCCCCCAAACTATGTAGCCTTTTAAAAGCCCTGGCAGATAAAGGCCCATTACCAATAAAAGGCTCTTCCAGGACTCCCAGTGTGCTGTGGGCTTGCAGAGGGATTTCCTCTTTTTTTGTTGTTGTTTACACGTGAGGCGCCATTCTCTGCCCAGAAGCTAGCTTGCTGGTCTCAAGGGGCCTCTGCAGCTTTTCCTGATTCTCTTAACTCCGCCCATCAACTCCTCTTAAAGACACAGATTGAATCACACCCATGATATACCTATGATAGCTACTATATCAGTATTGTAGCTCCTTTCCCAACATAATTCCACCCCCCTCCGAAAAACACAAGAAAGAGGCAATTCATTCCCTGGACCACATTCTGCTGAAGATGGAGACCATGTGCTAGATTTCCCTCCCTTCCCCTTCTCTCCCTCCCCACCCACATAGAGCAGGAGAGGTGGGGTGGAGCCAGAAAGAGACCCTGCTTGTGTTGTTCCTATCAGTGTATTAATACAAGCATGTAGAGAGGCAGAGGAGGAAGTGTGCAAAGCAGCGCAGGGGAGTGGGGTATGTTTATGAGACTAGGCAGGTTGGCTGTGGGTGGGGGGAAATGATCCGGGGCAAAGCTGTGCTCACTGACAACTCTGTCCGCTCTGATTGTGAAGCAAAATTAAATTTCTGCTAGAAGTGATCACATTTGCAGTGGGGAGAAAAGAAAGTGAAAGTGGGGCTTGAGGAAATGTCTGTACAATAAATCTTGTGGTGACCCACATTTGCCCCCATCGTGTAGCAGATGCCTTGTGCGTAATCGGCTAAAATGTCTTTAAATACTCCCGAGAAACCAGGACAGAATGAGCAATCTTTGTACTAGCTCCTCATCTTTGGTGTTGTGGTGAGTAGGCGTCACTTTGTTCTACTGTTATAGATTTTAGATAGTCATTGTAGGTTTTTATTATGTATATTTAGGAAGGATGCCATTACTTGAAATTGTAATAAAAAATTCAGATGTTTGGAGAATAATAGATGTGATGATTGGCTGAAAGTGTAATTGCACCCAATTAGGGAGACTCAATTATGGAGCCAATTAGGGAGCCAGCGTGGTGTTGTGGTTAAGAGCAGGTGGATTCTAATCTGGAGAACCAGGTTTGATTCCCCGCTCCTCCACCTGAGTGGCAGAGGCTTATCTGGTGAACCAGATGTGTTTTTGCACTCCTACATTCCTGTTGGGTGACCTTGGGCTAGTCACAGTTCTCTCGGTACTCTCTCAGCTCCACCTATCTCACAAGGTGTCTGTTGTGGGGAGAGGAAGGGAAAGGAGCTTGTAAGCCTTCTTGAGTCTCCTTACAGGAGAGAAAGGTGGGGTATAAATCCAAACTTCTCCTCCTCCTCTTCCTCTTCCTCCTCCTCCTCCTCCTTTTCTTCTTCAAATCATCGGGAGGAGAAGCAGGAGTTAATAGTTGAGAAATGACAGTTGGGGAATGACAGCTGAGAAGTGACAGTTGGGAAATGACAGATGGGAAGTGGACTGGCTAAGACTAAATAAAAGGAAGTGATGAAGTTTAAGGTTTTACAGCTAGAAAACTTTATAGAAGAACAAAAGTTTACAGTTAACTGTTTAGAAGCTGTTGGTATATTGAGATTTCTTACAATTAGATGGTTATCTGGGAGAGAGAGGTATGTTAATTTTTGAATCAATCCACTTGTTTCATATTGCTGAAAAATATCACAATAATGACATAAGTTTGAATGTCCTTTTTGTAATTTTTCAAAAAGAAAGCTGGACTTACGATATAACTTTTCATGCCTGTCAAGTAGTGGTGGAAAGGGTTGACTTCCTGGGGTGATGATTAAAGGAGTCCCCCTTTGCTGAGCTGCCATCCTTCTGTTGTATATATGGACAGGAGATCATGATAGACCAGCAGTTTCATTCATTCATTCATTCATTCATTCATTCATTCATTCATTCATTCATTCATTCATTCATTCATTCATTTGATTAATTTATTTAATACATTCTTCCTTACAGAGTTCAAAGTTTACAATGCGGATAAAGCACATAAAATAAAATACATTAAAAACTTTAAAAATAAGAATTTAAAATCACACTTGTACTTCTAGTAGGCTCAACCAAATGTAGCCCTAAATAAAACTGCCTTCTAACAACTGAAAGTTACAGGGGAGATTGTTCCATAATCGTGGAGCTGCCACTGAAAACGTCCTCTCTCACCAAACGAGTTTCTTTGATTGATGGGGCAGTCATGAGGGCCTCTTCCTATGATCTTAATTCTCAGGCAAGGACATATGAAAGAAGACAGTCCTTCAGATTCCGCTGTCCTCAGACATGTAGAGAGTTGAACATCAAAACCAACACTGTGAATTGGACTTGGGATCAGTAGCCAGTGTAATTGCTGTAATATCAGGGTCATATGCTCTCAATAGCGGGCCCTGACCAGCAGTCTAGCTGCTCCATTCTGCATTAGGTTCTTCTTCTGAATACTCTTCTATGTAGCTGTTCCTGTCATTTCCTTGCAGGGACCACACTAAATTAGGTGCCATTTTGGATTGCTACAGAAACCCAAAGTGCCATCTGAATGTTGACTTTCTCCTATATAATGTCCTCCAGGTTTGCAAAACATCTTGATGGCCCTATGATTGGGGATTTTGTTTTTATTTACATAGTGGGGCCACCCATGGTAATGGTAATTTTACACCCCCCCACACAGAGACGAATGAGGCAGACTTGCCTTTAAAGACTGGTCTGAGGTCATCATATATAGCTTACCCCCATGACGAATGAGGTATGGTGAGATGGGGATGAGAGCTTGTGGGTGTAAGGCTGAGAGGAAAGTCCAGGCAAACTAAAAAAAATGACTGGGTAGCAAGCAGTATGGAGAGAAAACAGCAAATGGATTTGTGGTTGGGGGAAAGCATAGCCAGGAGGCAAGGAGGGAAGGAAGGAGAGAGAACTACCTGGGGGGGGGGAGCGGAGACCAACAGAGTGAGCTAAATAAAGTTCTCCCCCATGTGACCTTGTAGACCCCTGTTTGTCATATATAAAGGAGAACGAGGAAGTGATTTAAAGAATACTAGCGATGGATGAAGAATTTGCCAGTCTTCCCACAGTCCATGTTTTCAGACATTTATTTATTTTTTGCAAACTGGGTTCTTGTCTGGTTTCAGCTGAAGGGAAGTGACATCAAGTGACACTCTGCAGGAAAGGAAAGCGCGTTCAGTCTGGGTGTATATGTAAGGGGGTGCTTCAGCAGCCCTGTCCTTTGTTGCCCCTTTCAGTCTTCCATCAGGCCTGCCACCTATTTTCTACCTGCAGTTGGAGGAGCAGAGCTGCCAGTTGCTATAACGTCTAGTTTGGCACGCAGCAGCCATGCAGTTCTGCATTCATTCTGGATCTTCTGCAGGTTTAGAAACTGAAGAAAAAACAGTGAAATCAGGCAAACGAGATGTGATATGAGCAAGTAGAGAAAGCTGTCTGGGTACTTTCTCTGAATGAGCATAAAATGGAACAGACTGAGGATACTGTTTGGATAAGATGTTGAGTTCAGCCTGATTCATCTCAGCACTCTAGAAGATCTCAGGGTTTTTTCTTCCCTAATGTAAATGATGCTGCAGCACTTGTTTCCAAAATGTGCTTTGTCTCCTTGTTTGGTATGTATTAGGTTTGGCTGAGCGTTCTCTCCCCTGTGTAGCCTCAAGGCATATCTGTATTACAAACATACATCAGCTTTATACCATTTTAACTATCATTGCTTCTCTTCCTGGAAATCGTACTTTGGTGAGGGAGCTGAGTGTTCTCAGGCAGAGATTCCCGGACGTTCTCATAGAAATGCACTCCTTGGTTTCCTGAGAAGAGGGTAACCATTAAACAAATGTAAGTGTGTGGCACAGATATGCCTTCCGATGTCAGCGTTCAGTGGGTGTTCATTGGAACCATGGTGATTTGGTAGCGTTCCATACTCTCTTGTTCTTAGTGGATGCATATGGTGTAGTGCTTGTTGGTGGATCTGGTCCTAGGAAGTGAGGCATCATCCAACATGAATTTCAGCACAGAGCTAGTCATGTTTTTGGCACAACAGACCTCCTGTTTATAAGAACTATCCCCTATGATTGTGTTTCTTGCTAGACATTTTCTCCTCATCCGTGAAGAACTTTTTTTGGAGATGTGAACATTCATTTGCAAATAGGTTTTTCTTGTTCTTTAATTAGCCTCGTTCTAGTCAGCAATAACACAATCTCTCCATGCCTAGGGGGGAAAAAAGCAGAGCTGTTCCTCAGTTTGTTTTTGGTGAGGGGTTTTTTTTGGTGAGGAATGTTGGCTTTTGAGCCAGCTCACATATTTTATTGTTGCCAATTCCACTGCACAACCAATGTAAATCTTCAGTCTTTTAGGCAACATAAAGATGCATCAGTGTGAAGAGCGGTGAGTGCATTTTGAGAAGTAAAAGGATGACATTCATCATTTTGTTCAGGATCTCTGCCTGAACTTCCTTGAAAGGAATTGAAATACTTCACATTTAAGCTTCATTTCAAAGGGTCTGGCATTTAGCTACCAGCCCTGTACTTGGTCAAAGAGTGTGTAAACTGGTTTGTATGAAATGTCAAACCGTGGTGTGGTACTTCTCAAAACTTCTGCTCATACATTCCACCATCCCATACATACCATGCTGCAATTTGTTTAGTGTCTTCCTCTTTGCTTTAGTTTTCTTTATGGCCAAACTATCAAACTATTATTCGTGCTTGGCTTCTACACTAGGATTGCTGTGGCGTTCTCCCTCTCCCTCCTGCAGTCCGGGCTGACAAGCCGTCCCACCGTCCCTCTCCGAGGTGTTAGTCTCCTCGTCCGTAGCCCCGGTCTTTGGGGCTTGTAAAGTAGTCAGCTGCCTGAACCACAGGGTGCCTGTGGAGGGAGGAGGGGAAGAAGCCTCTCCCCTCCTGCCTGAGGCTCGCTCTATTCGCGGGTGGGGTCCTCAGCCCCTCCTATGGAGGTGCGCTGGTCACCCCGTCCAGCCTCCCTTTCCCCCCTTGCCTCCCTTCGCTCTCCTGTTCCTCCGCTGCTCTCTCTCCCTCCTCTCTCACACGCGTCTCTGCTCTCCCTCTTTCCTCCCTCTCCTGCTCGTCCGTTCTCTCTCTCTCCTCTCTCACACGCTTCTCCGTTCTCGCTCTCTCCTCTCTCTATCCCTTGCAACCCTCTCCCCACGCTCCTTCGTTTTCCTTCCATCGGCTCCCGCAAAACCCTCCCACGACCAGTTGCGGCCAGCCTCGCTCTCCCATCTCCTCGCCCCTTATTAAGCCTCGCCGGGGCGACGGGGGCGTTCCTGGCCTCGCTCTCGCGCCGGCCGTATCCAGCCGCCGGCTTGACCAGCCGCAGCTGCGCCGCTCCGCGGCCGTCTCCCGGCCGGCCCGAAACACCGCAGGTGTTTTCTCCGTTGGGCCGGTCGCTGCTGGGTCCTGCTGCCGGCCCGCTGCCGGCCCCGCCTCCCGGCTGTCCACGTCCGGGGCGAGCCGGCGCAGCGACCCCCGGACAATTGCAATCCACAGTTTGAAGCTGGTTTGCAGCCCTGCTTTGGAGGGAAATTCATGTTGCACCTATTAAGTTTGACGTTGTGTCTGAACTTGGCCCCAGTTTACTGAGTCTGTTTCACAGTGCAAGCCACTGTCTATTGGTATGTTTCCTGGAACTTCCCGTTATCTGTTAACCAGGGGCTGATTTTTTGTAGTGCAGATGGTAAACTGCACTTAGCCCCTAGTTTGGAAGGGCTGCAGTGTGTGTGTGTGTGTGTGTGTGTGTGTGTGTGTGTGTGTGTGTGTGTGTGTGTGTGTGTGTGTGTGTGTGTGTGTGTGTGTGTGTGTGTAAAAACACTAGCACTGATGAATCTTGACTGTTTTAATAATCAATCAATCATATATATATATATATATATATATATATATATATATGTTTTTACACACATTTTGTTTCTGTAGAGAAAACAGAGAAAACATTTGTGTAGTCTTAGGGAGGAAAATATATTCAAGAGGCATTTTATGATGCAGGGCCTAGAAGAGACTGCTTCACCCCTGAATCATAGACGATTAGATCTATGCCATGAGAGGAACCATTATTTATTTCCTAAGAGGAACATATTTCTACTTCATAACCATGTATTTCAGTTTATCAAGTAGGGCCTTCAACCCTTTTCAAGAGGTTGATCAAGCAGCATTTGGGGGGGGGGGGTTGCTTTTTTAGTCAAGATTCTTATTTCTCTGAGGAAGGAGAAAGAACAGTGAATGATGTTCTAAAAATATAACTTGAACCTTGGTCTTTCCTCCACAGTATTTTGCCATGAGCTACAGGGCTAAAGCTATTCTTGCTTTAAAAATGTGCAGCCTAAGAAGGAATGGTTAACAGAGGCAAAAGTAAAATGACACAGCCAGGTATGCAACATGACTTTATAGGCTCTTCCTCATCAGGAGTCCTCAAGCCATCACCTCAGGCAGAACAGAGCAGTTCCATTTTCAGATTCCTGCACCTGCATCTGTGGCTATGCTTTTCCAGTTTGATTTGCTCTGTGTTAGCAACTGAAAGAAATGTTACAATCCCGAGGAACGCACAACTCAAGGGTTGAGAACTGTGCCAGAGCCTCTCAGGCGGATTCCGCAAGGGCCAAAATCAGCGGTGTGAGGATGGTAAAAACACCGTGGTAGGGGAAAACTTTGCATAGCTACCGCTGCTGAAGCGAAGCTGCAATCTCCTATTTCCCCCAAACTGGCGTATATCTGACTTGCTAAACAAACGAGTCTTTTCAAAAACGCTGTTCTGCAACTGGTGCTGAGCAAACGGCGGGCAGGAGGCGCTTCTGCTTTGGCCATACTTGCGTGTTTTTTAAAAATTCTGGCTCACTTCCGCGTAGCCACGCAGGTGCACAGGGTCGTATCCGGGTCTTGCGGGATGTCAGTGTGGCTGTGGGGGTTCATGTGTGTATTCCTGCGTAGCTACGCAAGACTGGATGGCCAACACCCCCCCCCCCCCCCCCGTACCTCTGTGGCAGGGCCCAGAGCCTGGCCGATTTGCATTCTGTCCACAGGACAAGAACAACAATAAAAACAAATATCTTTAATGGCATAACATAATTCTTCTAGATATTTGATTTGTATGGGAAACCCCCCTCTGTATTCAGTAGCAAGGATCTTGTGTATGATGCATTTTTTACAGAACTGTAGTAACAAGAATTCTTGTCCCATTTCAGTACATTGCTTTAAGTACTATGGGAGACCTGTGGATTTTCTTAATAGTTAAAGAGCAACCCTATTAAGATCAGCATATGGCCTATATACCACAAAAAAAATTGATGCAAATTAAATGATATTATAGTGTTAAAATATTCATACATCAGTGCCATAAAATATTTTAATTCCTTTTCATCACAGGTTGTCACACACTTCTTTGATGTTTTTTTAAAACTTCAGCTGTTTTATAAAATTTGGCGTATAAGGAAAGATTTGAGGTTCTAGTTCTCTGTTCAAGTTTAATTGCAACCTTCTTATCTTTTTGTTGTTTTATTTGTAGTATAAAGTAGTGTTACCTAATTTGAAGCATTAATGGAGGTGAGGACGACGGTCTTGACTTAAACAATGGAATGTAGAGTTTCCAGTAGCTATAAACCATAATACTGAAAGTGGAGCCTCCATGTTAAGGCAGTATACCAAACCTTTCTCCACATAACTATTGTTGGGCTAAATGGGCGTTTAACCTGTCCCAGCAAGACAGTCCTTGTACTTTAAATAATGTAGGGCAATGCAGTGGGTTGAAGCAGTGGCACTATATTTGGGAAAGGTTGTTGGAAAGGATGGGGATGCATTCGAAGTGGCCTAAAAACTGTTCCACCTGACTTGTGAACGTCCTGGCAGTATGTTAAAAATTGGACTTGATTAACATGGTGCTGCCTCTCTTCTGTATGTAGACTCTGCACCCATGATATGCAATGTCTGCAGAGGAGGGCGACAAAAGAGCTGCAGTTTGCAGAGTTGCAGTCCAGGTATAGGGCAGTACCTGCCTAATGTATCCTTTATGTTCCCTTGCAGTTCGCCTCCATGATAGCATATCTGAAGAAGGCTTCCACTACCTCGTCTTTGATCTGTAAGTAGTAAATGGTTTTTGATTGCATTAGCAGATGCATCATTTTTTTTTTGCACGTGATGCTATTATCATCCAGTAGTTCAGCCAGACTGCTCCTGAAATTCCCTTTGGATTTCCTAATCGTTAAACACTTTCTCATGTGTTTCTCCAGAAGCACACCAAAGCTGCTGCAACCTGGTGCGCTCCGGAGAACTTACTTGCTCTTTTGAACAAATGTGGGCTGCTGGGGAGTCAAGCAGGCTGAACTGTGGCATCCTTGATGTGGGTGGAAGACGGCTGCAGCTGCAGTGATGCCTTTGACATGAAAGGGTGGGTGGGGAGGAGGGGAAAAGATATCAGGGTGGTGGTGATTCAGTGCCCCTGATACTGTGCCCAGTGCAACTAAACAGCTGTGTAGCTGCACACTGAGAAGGCTTAAACCCTCCATTGAGGTTGAGGGCTCCAGACAGTGGTTCTGTGGGCCCCCCTCTTCCCCTTTGCCTTTATTGGTATTGCCATCGGCCATGTCCTATGCTAACTCTCCCTGCGAAGTATCTGGGGGCTTTCGGGAGACATTGTGTGCTTTGCTTGGCTGCCTCTCACTTCGTTCCAGATATAGAAGCTGGTGATCTCATATCTCCTCCTCTCTGACAGCTCCAGTTAAGCAGTGAGCTATATTTAGCTCTCCTGTGAGTCAGTGCAGCTCTTGCTTTTTCTGGAGTCACACAGACCTTGGCATGTCCCTGGCCCCACAGCGGTAGGATCAAAAACAAAAGGCAGGGGGCTTGCCCTGAGGCCACATGGCAAATGACACCTGAGGCTGAGCTGTGGGTTGTGCCCATCATTGTGCTGTTTCTGTGGCTTCGCCTTCACCTGCTTTTTGTAGGTTTAAGCCCTTTGATCAGTTGGAAATCTGGCACTTTCTGGTACTTGTAGTATTAAGCTGGGTATTTAAACGTTTAAGGAGTGCTGTGCTTACCCTGCTCAGAAGGAAGAAGGCAGGTCAATCTTTTATTAGAGATAGGATGGTTATAGCAATAATTGGGGAAGAGAGAATAATTAAATCCCTTATACCTACTCTTCCTTTGCTACTATCTGGTCTGTTCCACTGGACAATTTATGTGTATTGCTCACAATCAGTGAGACATTTACGTCATGGGGCTTTCTGAAACATATTTTTGTTATATGTAAAAATAAGTAAATGTAGGGCAAGATGCCTGATAAAGTAATGGGGCAAGTAGCTATTTTTTTCCCCTGGAGTGAATTTAGAAAGATCAGTCATATCTGTCCATCAGTTTCTTTTGCTCATTTTTTTTGTCATTTGTAAAAGAAATGGAAATGCAGGAAGCTGGTAGGAAAAATACTTTGTAATTGCTACAGTGTGTAAAAGTGCCTGTTTCATTTTGTCCAGTATGTAATTCGCTGTAGGGGGATTGTGGGGGGGGGGGGGGGGGGTAAACACACACTGAATACATATCTGTCCCCTTTTTTTAGTTGCTTCCTTGACAAGAATGTCAAAATCACCCAACTTCCATCTGACCCTATTTCTATTGGTATTTTTGTGTTGTAAAATCAGTCTCGACACTATGACTGCATTCAGGTTGTTTTCTTCTTTTAAGCTGCCCTACATTCTGCTTCCATGTGGAAGAATCCACACTTTAAGAGTCCAGGTGCCAGAGTTTCCCGGACTTCTTGCTTAGAATGAAGGATACCTTTCAGTTAATGGTTTAGCTTTGTTTACTGGCCATCCCTCATGTGAAGAGCCCTTCAGGATGTGGAGTGCATTAGAACGGATATCCATCATTAGGCCTCTCAAGCTCGTTCATTTAAAGCTATCTGAAAAATCTGAGACGTGCAGATGTCCCACACATCTGGATATTAAACAGTGTGGCCTTCTGTCTCATCTGAGCACTTCCCAAATTACCCTTTCAAATCATAGGTCTAATCCTGCTAACCATCCCATAGCAAAAAAATCTCAATGTGGGAAGGAGTTATGCATATGACTTCTTCTTAAAAACACACACACATGTATGTGGAATTCTTACCAGATCCTCATGAACAGACACATGTGACAGATCTTCCCTCAATTCAATTGCAATCTCTAGAGCAGTGGTTCTCAACCTTCCTAATGCCGCGACCCTTTAATACAGTTCCTCATGTTGTGGTGACCCCCAGCCCTAACATTTAATCCATTTTACAGATGGAGAACGCTGATGCAGAGAGTCTTAGGTGACCCCTGTGAAAGGGTCATTCGACCCCCAAAGGGGTTGCGACCCACAGGATGAGAACTGCTGCTCTAGAGCATAGGTGTCAAACTCGTGGCCCTCCAGATGTTATGGACTACAGTTCCCATCATCCCCTGCCAGCATCATGCTGGCAGGGGATGATGGGGACTGTAGTCCGTAACATCTGGAGGGCAACGGGTTTGACACCTATGCTCTAGAGTGACTTGTTAGAACTTTAGCATGACTTGATATCAAAATGTGTGTGTGGTGGGCTTATTCCTGAGTTTCGTACCATGAGAATCTGCAATGTCATATTTCAAGTAACTATAGAAAAAAACTAGGAGAAAGTGAGAGGAGGAAGAGAATTTGAATTATCTTGGGAGTTCTGATTTGCAGACAAATTGCTGCAGATATTTTTGGTGCAGGGAAGAAATTTGGTGGCTGTCAGAGAAGCAGCCATAACAAAAATTTTCTCTGCAAATGCTTGAAGTTGTTCTCTTTGCTGTCACACAGGAGGCCATACACTGTCTTCATAATCAGGCGATTGGCAACACAGAGGGGAAAAGTGGGTTGCAACAGGCGTTACAGCTGTAGCCCTGTGTGGGTGGGAGAGAGAACAAAATTTAGAATAGTAGTGACAGCATGAAAAGAGACAGTGCACAGCTTGGGAAAGGAGGCAAGTAAATTGCCCTATGCTTTGGACTCAAGTATCCTTTGTGCTAAGTTGTTCAGTTGGCAGCATCCCCAAGGTTTTTGTGTGACCAGGGAGTGTCTTTCCCAGTACTTAATTCTAAAATAAAAGGAGCCAAGGTTTGAACTTGTTCAAAAGGCTTTTTCTTCAATTTCAAAAGTGGTTGCTTAGTGGTGAATCTTGACCTGTTGCAGAGCTGGATCGTGGCAGGTTTGGCTAAGTCCTGGTGAGCCCTGGCTGAAATGAAAACCTTGCCTCTGTATGTATGAGCTTTCTCTTCCCAGATTGGGGTTGGGTACACCTTTCCTCAGAGGTGTAGCGAGGGAAAATGTTGCCTGGGGCAACACCTGCTCTGGGCACCACCACCCCTGCCTCTCCCCCCCCCCCCCCCCCCGCCCGCGCTCCACTTACCTTAAGCCAGGGGTGGGCAATTATTTTTTTCCATGGGGCCGCATAAGAAACAGAAAATATTGTGGAGGGCCGGGCCAAAAGGCAGGGGGGCAAGGCGCTTTTGAAAGCCCCGCAAAAGCTGGCAGCCAAGGCAACTGGCTTCTGTGGGGCTTTCAAAGGCGCCTCGCTCCCCAGCACAGCAGGGGGGCTAGTCAGGGTCATCCGGTGGGCCGGATATGGCCCGCAGGCCTGGCAGGATGGGACCGAGGGGTGCCCTGTGGCAGAGCCTCTGCCAGCTGAAGAAGCAGCCTGGCGGGCCGCGGCGAGGCTGGGCCAAGGGAGGAAGGAGGAGGGGTGTGTGTGGTCAGTCAATTTTCTGCCCCCCATGTGACTGAACAGCAGCCCACCCAGGGCATACGTCCCCGTGGAATCTCCACCTCTGCCTTTTCTTCTTTTTGTTTGGTCCAGCACCACCTTGTGTGCTGTCCGTCAAAGTCTGCTACTGTTCAATCAAGGATCCTCTATAAGCATTTGAAATTGGTGAGATAAGAATGAATAAAGCAAACAAAACAATTAATGAGGCAAAGATACGATATAGTGTCTTTTCTGGTCCTGTATTGAAAGTCAACCAGAAGCCTCCTTTCAAAATGGAGCTTCTGAGGACTGCATGCATGCTATCCACCCATGTCACCAGATGGCTGAGCTTTCTGTGTGGGTAAAAAAGAACAAGTCTCCCCACTTGGCTCAGCGGTCTATCTTCTGTCATGTGGAAATGACATTTCAAGAGTTTTATGACATAATGAGAAAATACGGAATTAAAAGACAATCTTTCCCCCCCTCAGCCCTCAGTGACTTGCCTGTTCATTAGTTTCTCAGATTGCTCCTTCCCTCTAAATCTTTCAAATGCATCCTTTCTGGTAAGACTCATGAAGGGAGATCAATAACCACCAGTGAAGGATTTGCAGATACGATGGGCGTGTGTAGAACATCTATATCCCTTCCATTTTTTACTCTTCCATATGCTCCCTCATTCATACACACAGATGCAACCTGTCACACACAACACTGTGTAAACCCATCATTCTCGTAACATAATTGTGCCCAAACAACTTTGTCAACTACACAATCTAACAACTAGCCAGTGTTTTAGTAGTGGTGCCAACTCCACCCTCCATCCCCTTTCCCATCAACGCTAGATTGCCCCATCAGAGTCCTTGCATATTGATTTTTTTTTTTAGCTTTGGAGCAACTGGATCATTCATAAACATTTCAAGGCAGATGTTGAACTCTGTAACAACAAGAAATTGAGATAAATTTGTTATTGGAGACCAATTAGCAAAGTCATTATTTTTCTTACAGAAATCTAACTTCTTTGTTCTTTGGCCTCTCATTTGCCTCCTTGCGGACCTAGTTAGAACTCTAAAAGATTAATCATAACTGTCTTGGAATTTGCCAATAGATATTTTACTGAGAAGAAAAAACATAAACTACTACAAGTGTTGGTATATTTGTAGCTACCGAACCAGGCCATTTCCCTGTCATATAGTTGACACTGTCATCCTTGACAAATACTCCTTCTGTCTAAAATGGTGCCTCTTGTACTCAAATGCTTATTGCCATTTTTTTTTGCCATCAAGTCACAACAGACTTATGGAGACCCCATAGGGTTTTCAAGGCAAGAGACATTCAGAAGTGACTTATCATGGTTTGCCTCCTCATTACAACCCTAGTATTCAATAGTGGTCTCCAATATAAATACTGACCAGGGTCAGCCCTGCTTAGCTTCTGATGAGATTGGGCTAGCCTGAACTATCAAGAATCCACGTGCGCAGGCAAAGTTGCTTGCTTGAAGTTCTGGGAAATCACACCCATCATTGACAGCACTATGTTCATTTGGCAGTATCGGTACAATCTTTTAGAAATCCACTGTCTGCCATAAAAGTCCATGTTATTCCATCATCACTTTTTTCAGGATTTTCTAAGTGCCAGTCATATTACCGGCTGTCTCTGGGTATTGCAGTCTTAAGCTATGTAAATGATTGAATACGAGAAGATCAGTGCTGTTAGGTATTTGCTAGTTACAAAAATATTCTTAACTGGTCAATTATGGGGGTTATATTTAAGAAAGTTCAGGAAACGGCACTTGAAGAATGCTACAGTAAACTTCTTTATATTTTCAGTGCTGTGCCAGTTGACTCTCATAGGGGTATTCTGACCAAAAATTCAAATGCAGGACAAACCAAGGTCTTTGTTAACGGCATTTTTGGAGGTAGCAATAAAAACAAACAAGGGAGTCCTTAAAAATTAGCAGAGGCATTGTGATAAAAGCTTTTGTGGATGAGAGCTCACTTCATCAGATGCGTGATCTGTGTTGTGTTTCAGGGTCACGGGTGGAGAGCTCTTTGAAGATATCGTCGCCAGGGAATACTACAGTGAAGCCGATGCCAGGTGAGTGGTAACTCCACCTCCACCTGTCCCACTCCAACCTTCTTCCTTACCCTTTTCCACCCCCTTCTTTCTGTTCCCTGATCCCATGCCAGCTTGTACCTGTGCAACATTAACCCATCCATGACTGGGATGAGGGGTTGGACTCAAAAGTATCACAAGGCTACAGCAAACATCTGTATCCCCTTGGCACCAGTGGCTGCCATGATGTGCCCCTGCCACATCCAGAACCCCGCTATGGCTACTCAGGCTAATGATCCGATTGCAGCAGAGGATGGGGCTTCTGAGAAGATTGAGTTTTGGAAGGTGCTGTTTGTTATGTCAGAGTGCCATGCACTGAGAAATACTGGAATTCCTTCTTCTACACAAGGTGCAGGAGCTTCTTCCTCTGTTGCATCTGATTACCCTGACAGAAATCTGTTTCAAAATGGACCTTAACCAAGTAAGGCCACCACAGCTCCTTTACTCTAAGGAAAGACTGGCAGTGAAGACAGATTTAACTAGTGGGCCAGCTGAAATGTGAAATGGACTTGAGGCTGAGGATCTAGGACCTGAAATGATGTAGCACTTGCAGGACACAACATTACAGAAGCAAAGGACAGTACTTCTTCCTGAACCTGGTTCAGTATCAGATAGAGTTCCTTTTTCCCTATGCTGGGTTTATCAATAAGATACTGCCCTGCTCCCTTTAGTTAGCCTGTTTGGGGATTGTGGATGGAAATGCCGCATGACTACAAGTCACTGGAGGAAGAAAAAATTGGGGCAGATCACAGTAGCTCAGTGTCATACTGTAACAGGTTCTTAATAGCATTATGAAAATGCTAACAGAAGCCATGAAGAGCCCTGATTCAAGTTGGGGCACACAGGGGAGGAGAGGTTTAACCCTCACAGTTTCACTAGTTGAAACCAAGTCCCGTGCTGTTAATCTTCAGTAAAGAGAGACAAAAATGTGGCCTGTCCATCTGTTTCCCAGCAGCATGTGGGGGGGGGGGGGATTGAGGGGCTTTGATTATAACAGTTATACATGGGGAAGAATTAATCCAGGTTCCCCCGTAGACACAATTCAGACTGGATCCCCTGCATGGCTTCTATTAGTATTTATAAACACTGGGAAGATAGGTTAATGGATCTCCCTGCATCTTGTATGTTTATACCCAGAGAATTAGCCCTTCTTGCCAAAGAGCTGGGGAGTGCAAGAGTGGTCAGGTTAAAGGACAGCATTAGCATTGAAGTGCAGCATTTGCTGAGAATCCGGGGCTGGAAGGGTAACTGGTGATGTTCGTGGTCTGTCATAGTAGGTGCTCATCAACTGAGTGATGAAGGAGCAGTGGCTATGGGCTGGGATTGAAGGGTATCAGCAAAGCTTGGGGACAGAACTAGCACCTCTCCTATAGAAGGAACAGTTGCTGAGAACTGACCTGCTGTGTAGGAAATGCACACTGAGGTTTGACTCATATGTGAAAAGACTGGTGCAGTTGCTACTATCTTACGGAACTTTTGAGGTTGAGAAGGAGTGAGATTGTATGGAAGAACCATGTCAGGGTCAGAGATCATACCGAAGGGTGATCGATGGCTTTGCTGTTCCTATGTGACTCATTCCCTATTGCTTTCTGCATAGTTCCTCCCTTTCAACATACTAAAATGGCATAGGGGCTGCAACCGTTCTGTCCCCTTAATATGAATTCCTGTATTATGTTTTTGGCTTTGAATTGGTGGCAAGCCAGAGACCCCTTAACTAAAACCACCTTTCCCCCTGTATGTGATTCCATTGGAATTGGCCAAAGTTTCCTTGCCACAAAAGAGGACATAATTGCTAGGAATACATTACCTAGTTCATAGATCACCCAATATGAATGGCATAGAATACCTGAGTAACTGGTTCCACCATTGCAGCTGACTGTGGAAAAGACAGAAATAGTGGCTTGACCATGATACCACTCTAAAAACGTGCCCGCAAATACAGCATGTGTTGCAGTAGGAAGGGGGAAATGGTGTCTTTCCTTGCTAGGAAATTCCCTTAAACCAAGGAAAGCACCCGGGTAACCTGCTGCCACCACTTGGGATCTCCTGAGAACTTCTAGACTGACCTGTTGAGAAAGCACTGTTCCAGCAACACTAGAGCTATAACAAAGTTACAGGGAGGAAACCCTGGAAAATATTTTATATTCAACTAGGTAGCACCTGTGCTGTCTAGTATGCAAGGAAGACATTAAGAGAAATATCCCGGAGTAATAATGTGCAGTAAGCGAGGCAAAAAAAAAAGCCCTTATTTTTTAAAGTGTATAATAAAAGAGAGGGAGGGAGGGAAAGGGTCACTGGGTTCAAAAGGTGGTGTAGAAAGGGCAAAAACACAATACAGGGAAAAGCACACAATAACAATAGCACAGAGGTGTTCAAATGAAAAGCAATACAGGTGAAATAACTAAGCTAAATATACATTACTTAGGCTGTAGCAGGTCCCCCACAGCATGGGCAGAGTTTCCACAGCATGTGCAGAGTTCCTTGCAGTAACAAGAAGTCAAAGTAATCATTAACCCCTACCCAACTCCCTGTGGACTCAGTTTCCACAGAAGGCTGAAAACTGAAAGCACAAAGAAAGATTCCAAATGTCCAGATGTTTTTGGTAAATGAAATTGGACCTAAGCCAGCCTCCTATCTAAGAGTGACAAGCTCTTAAGAGTGACAAACTTTCGTAAATCCCATGTAATGCTCTATCACTGATATTGGAGTTTACTGTTACCAAGCAGAGGTGTGTAGTCCTGCCTCCATGAAGCATCTGGTAATGGTTCTGGTTCAAAGTGGATTATCCTTTGTCTCAAAGGAATTATGTCTGCCAGAGAGGTCCAAAGTGGAATGGAAGTGAGTGGGTCCTTCGAATGTAAATCTCTGGGGGTCTAAAATCCCAGACACTCCATGTGGCACTCTTGAGCTGCAGCAAGTTTTGGGCTTTCTATCACAAATAGAACCTAAATAAAATTCACTGGGCCGTATGGCAGCGTGCCGTGTAAGAACTGACTGCCTTCCCTTTAGCACATCTGGTAATTTGGCAAGTTGCCTAAACTAAGGATTTGCTTTCCTTAAGGAAGGGATACAAATGTCGACAGTATCATTCCCAGTACTAAGCTTGGGTAGCTCTAAGCCAGCTAAAGAGACCAGATATAGCTAAAACTAGTAGTATCCACCACACTAAATGACGACATCCGAAGGCAATATTTTGAGGGAATTAAGGAATTTACGCAATCCACTTGTGAAGGTGACTGTGCTGAGACAGGTAGTCTTGGGCAACATATCAAGTTCTAGAGGACTGTAAAGGCTTGCATAGGTAAGAGGGCCAGGTTATATAGAAATGTGTTTGTTTCAGTGGGATGGGATTGTGGGTGCTACAAGGGGTAGCCTTTGATATCGGCAGTGACTGATAGTGTATGGCAGTATTTCTCACCAAATGGTACAGAAAGCTGTTTTTGTGATGGCAGTGGGTGTGTGCTTGGAATAGTAGTAGTATCATTTCTCAATAACTTAAGAGGAAGAAGACTAAAGGAGTCCTTTGGGAGGAGGTCTCATCGGTTTCCTAGATTTGGTTTTCACTTTCTTTCCCTTCTAGCTCCACTGATGTGTGCCTTTTCTCCTTCCTTTCATCCTACAGATCACACTTTGACTTCCTATTATTTACTTTACTCTTTCCTGTCCTCTGTAGCCCCTGAAGTGAAAATGAATGTTGGGTGACTGGGGGAGCTTAATGCACTTTGAGACAGACCTTATCCAGTGGACAGCAAATCTTTTTATGCTTCTCCCTGCCTCTCAGGTTCAAATGAGCAATGATTTGCCATGCTGTTATCAGTTCTGTTGTCCAAATCTCATTGAACTTTGAGCTCCGTGCATCTGCGGAATAGGACTTTTGCTAGGTGTCTGGATTTCTTTCTGGAATATGGGGCCAACATCTGTCCCTAGGTTTTCATCCTGGGCATTACTGTGGAGACATAGAACCTTATTCTTTTTCTTATTTCTCTCTGCAAGGAACAACAACAAAAATATGCAAAATGATTGTCAGCAAACTGCAACCTGTACTGTCAAAAGGCCTAGAGATCTGTGCCCCCTCTGGCACTTGTAAATAAAAGAGAATAATTTCCAGCTATTGCAAGAAGACTGCCTTTGGGCTTTGAATTTACTGCTTTGACCATGCCCAAGTGCAAGAGTTCCATTACTGTGCTTTTAGGAGTAATTTGTATAGTGTTGACATTTAAGATGTTTAAGTGGCCCCAACTTTGATAGCCTGATCAGCCATGAAGAAGTTGGGTATTTCCCAGTCCTGGCTTTGCCATTGTGTTATATCAGCAAGGTTTGCAGAGAAAATTGAAGCAAGAACTCATGAGATCTGAACACTTGGTCCCCATCTTAACTCACCAGACATGTTCAGAAAATAGTGTGATGTAGCTGTTCCTGGACTGGATTGTTCTAACACCTAAGAGCCCAGCTGGATCCAATAAAAGCTCCATTTAGTCCACCATCCTGTTTCATGTAGTGGCCAACCAAATGCCTCTTGGAGTCTCACAAAGAGGGGCATGGCAGTAGGCGTTCCTTGCCATTTCTTCTTTAGCAGCTAGGGTTCAAAGGTGACCCTCCTCTCAATGTGACGGTTTCTCTTAATCGTTGATCAAACTATCTTTCCACCTGAGCAAGCAGCCATCACCACATCTGTTCATTATGCAAGTTGTGAAAAGTTACTTCCTTTTATCATTTTTGAATCTGCTATGCATCAACTTTACTGGGTGACTCCATGTTCTCGTGTTGTGAGAGGGAAAATAAATTCTACCATTATCCATTACAATGTGTAATATTATACAACTATCACACCCTTCCCTTTTTGTCTTTTTTCTTTAGAACTGAGGTACAGTGTTATGTATTGAGATGCTTCCCCATATCAAAAACTCTGTACCTAGGGAAAGTTGCCATGGGAGTTGGTCTTGCCTATTTACAGTGAAGTATTTTACATGGGAGCATTCAAACATGCAGTTTCCTTTCTGTAGCTTAAACTTGGTACCCCAAGATTGCTCTCAATGTATAGCTTGACCTTTAAGATGTTTTTCATCAGGTATGTTCCTTGTTCAGCCCCCTGAGATTGCCAGCTGAAGTTCAAAATCCAACAGTAGTCCATCTTGAGTCCATCTTGATTTTCAAGCTCCTAGCTGAATTTGCAGGGTAATAAAATTATTTCAGAGGCATCATGGAATAACAATTGAGTGAGGAAGGACAGGGGAGCCATGGTAGTCATAGCACTTCTGCAGAGTTGGTTTTCATGTGTTTTTCCATTTTCAGGACATTTAGGTCCCTCTTCTAGCATCTCAAACTTTGCTTCTTTGTATTTCTTGGTCACCTTTAATGTGGCCTGTGTCCTCAAGGTGTCATTTCTCTCCTTGTAGTGATACTGCAAAGCCTCTCATGCTACAATGTTCCTCTCTTATTCCATTCTGCAGAAGCGTCCAGTGAGTCAGGAGTTTTGATCCCATTTTAGATCAAGCATCATGACCATCTATCATCCTCTCAGTTTCTTCTTTCTTTGGATTCCTTGGGAACCAAGACTATTTGGTTTAGTGGGTTCTTCTCTATCCCATGTCTAGAATTCTCCTACATAGTTCATGAAATATCACGCGAACACACATACCCATTTTTAAAACAGATTCTTGGAACCTGAATAATTGTATAGTTGTAATGTAATGAAGGTTGGTTTAAGATTATGAAATACACAAACTATTTATGTCCTCGAGGCCAAATGCAAGTTCATTGGCTCATAACACTATTTCAAATATGTCTTACAATAAAGTTGGGTTTTTGCATAATTTGTCCTTGTAAATGTTAGCTCTTGTTCAGTCAAGACTTAATGATGTAATAAATAGAAAGAACTTACAATTAGAACCATATGCAATTGGTTCTTTAGTTGGATTTCCCTTAGCATCAGTAATAGCTGTTTAGACAACAAAATGCATCCCTCTCTTTAAATTCCTTTGATCTTTCTCATGATCTTAGCTGTTCTGCCTACATCAGGGCTGTTTTATCTTTTGAAAACTGTGATTAAAAGCACATCCACCATTTCTCCAGTCTAAACCATTCTTTTCAGTTCTGTCTTTTCTCCCCGACTTTGTGCATGTTTGTGTACTTCACAATCCTCCAGATGTGCCTTTCTACGCTTTTTTCGTGTGTGTTAAGAGTTTGTTCTCTCCCTGCAAAGTTATCGCTGTCTTAAATAAAAGCATACAGCCTCAAATTGGAAACTGTTTGTATCCAGTACATGCTTGGCACCAGTAAATAACAAACAAAAGGGGGTCTATAAATGTTTGAAGAGTTCTGTGAAATGACCTTGCTCAGCCCTTAATCCAACTATTACTTTGGAGACGAATGGATAGGATGAATTTAAAGACTGCCAAAACATGAGCAGCAGAATCAGGATAACAATAAGGTAGCAGCAGGTCCTGCCCATGCCTCACACAGGAAGCCTGGCAATCATTTATTTTATTTATTTATTTATTTATACTTTAAATTTCTATCCCGCCCCGTCCCTTTAATTTTCTATCCCGCCCCGTCCCCGAAGGGCTCATGAGGAATCATGAGGAAGAGTGTTGAGTGTCAAGGTCCCATGAGCCAGGAAATAAAATATTAAAGATTTGAATGGAGGTATATTAATATGGCATAGCCTTAGAACTAATTGTGGTGCTTATTTGTAGTGCTAAATCCCTTGTAGCCTGAAAGGCAAATGTTGGGGATGGGCGGTGAACATAGGGGTTTCAGGCAAGTGACGGCTTTCTGTTGTATGTCCCCCTAACGTGTCCTTTAATATGTTTGTAGGTGTGATTTTCCCTTTCTCACTTTAAGGTGCTTAGTGCTGCACATAGTATACATATGGCAAACACAATTGCCATTTAATGATTAAATTTACTCTTAATCTGTACTGAGTGAGAAAAGTTATAGAGGCTGTTTGTCTATACAAAACCTTCAACCTTTCATATTATTAATTACGTATATTCAGGTAAGACTGAAGAGTGGAACTGTGGCACGAGAACAGCAGGCACAGAATCTGGTTGGGAAAAGTGTGGCTCAGGGTTGGAAAGGAGAAGCATTGGCAGAGCAAAGGCAGAGGGTTCTCAGAGCAGAGGCCTGGACTGAGAAATGCACAGTTGAGAGAATATCCCCAGCGCTGCCTAATGTCTGGCAGAGCAAGGCTTATATTAGAATAGGGTTGAAAGGAGCTGTGAGTAGGAGCCTAGTTTTGGAGCATCAAGGTGGGCTAAAGCCATATTGGGAACGTGCCCACATGGGTCAAGGCCCCATAGTCCACACGTGCTAGCATTTTTATATCATGCCAGTTCCTGTAAAGGAGATTTCTGGCCCATCTTGGATGAAGTGGTTTACACCACTACACTGAGTGTGGGGTTATTCTGGAGGAAAGTGCTTTCCCTAGGGTATTTCCAGTGCACATGGTTTTATACTGGGTTACCTGGGCATGGTCTGTCTGCCTGGTGAATCCAAGAACATAGCAGCTGATGGTTCTGCACGTCAGGAATACCTCTTGTGAGCCAATGCTGCTCCTTCAAGCACCTGGCCATACCCACTGTTGGTATCCTCTTGTTTCCATGTTAATGTCATGGATTTCTTCCCTTCCCTAATCACTTGCAAGGGGATCTTTCCCCCCTGTTATTTGTTTTAGTTACAATTGAGCTGAATGGCAGGGCTCTTTTTGCCCGCTGTTCCCTTAGTAGCGGAGGTCTTTTCCACAACTTCAGTAGCCCCACGTGATCTCTTGGTGGGTGGGGAGAGGGAGGGAAGGGAAGTCTCCTTTGGCTCTGCTCCCCCATTCTCAGACCCTGACTGCACACTGTTCCTGGTGCCATTAACAGCCATCTGCACACACCTTGTGATAACCCCCTGTGGTCTCTGAGCTTTCACAACACTGTTTCTCTCCTTTTCTCGTCCCCATATCCACCCTGCCCCTTGTCCCTTTCTGTCTGTCCATCTGTGTGTCCCGGTGGATCTTCCCCTCCCCACCTCCCTTTGTCCTTTAATCTCTGGATTTTGTTTCTTGTCATGCATATTTCAATTGTCTTCTTCCACCACCCTTTTCTATAACCTCCTTGTGCTCTCTCTTTCTTCTTATACCTGTCCTACTTGTCTCTCGCGTATGACTTCTTCACTTCCCCCCAATCCTCGTTGTCTGTCCCCTCCTCCCCAACCTGCCTTCTCTCTTCCTTCCTTCCTTCCTTCCTCCCTTCCCGTTTTGTTTTGCAGTCACTGTATCCATCAGATATTAGAAAGCGTAACTTACATTCACCACTATGCCATTGTGCACAGGGACTTGAAGGTCAGTATATATATATGCCTTTCACCCTCTCAGTATGTTGGGTGGGAGTGTAGGTGTTTGCCAAAATAGATTGAACCTGGACAGGTCCAACACTCAACCCTGCCAGTTTCCTTTTATTTTTGGCATATTGGGGGATATATTCAGAATTGGTTTCTTCCCAGTCTTCTGAACTTGCATGATAAAATATTTCTCCTCTGAACCCAACTCAAGCACAACCAGTTGGGGCAGGCAGGTAGGGAAACCTGAGACCCGTCTCACACAAGGTGATGCCTGACCTAGATTTCCCATCAGTTCCAGCATCCCTGGGACCAGCAATTATTCTTTTCATGTCAGAAATAAAGAAATGAAAGCAGTTGGCTTGATTCTATTAGCATTCATCATTTCATCTTTTCCATCCTTCCCCCTCGTGCTTGTGTGCGCATATTCTTTCTCTCCTTCTCCCTTCTGGTCTGCATCTTTTTATCTTGTTTACCAAATCCCTCCTCCCCAACTCTTGGCCCATTTTCTGTTTGGACCAAAGCATTTGCTTGTTGCATTCAAGGTCAAAGGTGATTCAATAAAGTGAATGCGGTGCATGGCCATCAACCCAGACAAGGAGGGGTTCTGGGATCTGCTTGGGGTCTCGGTTGCTGAAGCTGGTCCTGGTGATGACATTGCTCAGTGAACAGTAGAAATTGGGTGTACAAACTTGAAAAATCCCCTGAATCCATTTTGTTTGATGGCAGGAGGGATGCTCCTCTGGACTTGGACAAAAAGGGCAACGTTTGAGAGTACGGTTGTCATTCTCATAAAGCCTGTGTGCTGATATCATATCATGGCTTTTGGTAGGGAATGCTCCTCACCGTGGACCATGTGCATGAGGATTTAAGGTGTTTTTTTTTTAACTTATGCAATCATTTATATGCTCGAAGTACAAATCGTAGTGCTGTTATCTATCTGGTACATCTTGAGACCATTGCATGTAGTTCTGCTTGCCCTACCTGATTAAGGATATAGTAAAGCTGAAGAGACTAAAAGAGGGCAACACAAAATCAAAGAGATGGGTCACCTTCTGTAAGGGAAAAGGTTTGAATTTACAGCTTTAAAAAACCTTAAGGACCAAATATCCCTTGACTTTGGGAGTGCTATGGTTGGAACTCCAGGCAAGTATTTTGGTCCTAGCAAACTGCTGTTGGCAATGGAAGAGACAGCTGATATGGATTGGGGCCACAGCATTGAGGAAATAACCTTTTTCTGGAATTCCAGTTGTGGAACTCTAGCATTGGGTGTTGTTTGACCTTTGCAGTGGTTAAGATAAAGGTTTGTTACCACAAACTGTGTCTGTTGAGCCTGCAAGTTGCTTCCAGCATATGGTGACCCTATGAATTATACTGACATCCAAATCATTCTATTGTTAACAACCTTGCTCAGGTCTTTCAAATGAATTGAGTTGATCCATCTCATGCTGGGTGTTCCTATTTTCTTGTTCCCTTCAACTTTTCCTATTGTCTTTTCCACTGAGTCTAGCCTTCTCATAATGTGACCAAAACACAATAGCCTCAGTCTGGTCATTTTAACTTCTAAGGAGAGTTTAGACTTGATTTGATCTGGAACCAACTTATTTGTCTTTTGGGCAGCCCACAGTATCTGTAAAACTTTCCTCCAACACCACTTTTCAAGTGAATCATAAACCATCGAGAAAGTAAGCAGAGAAAAACGTTCACTCTAAAAATTAAAAATGAGGGGCCAGAAACCCTCTTGAATACTTTGCTGATGAGTCAGGATAAAAACTGAATAAACGAAACTAAAAGTTGCGAATTTGGAGATCATCCAATGAAACTGATCAACAACAGTTTTGAGGCAAGCAAGAGGAAATTAGCTGACAGTTAATGAAGGTAATTCATTGGTACAGAATGTTGTGTAGGCCTCTAGTATAAGTGCACGTACAAATTATCAGACAGATGAATTAATGTTAGATCTATCCTTGTCTGCAACAAATGAAGTCATAAATGCACGTTACTCCAAAAAAGCTGACATTACTCCAAAAGAGAGAACACCCCCCACCCCAGTATTTTCACAGTAATGGCATTTATAGTGTTTCCATCCTTTTCTGGTCTTTCAATTGTAGTTTGTGGATATTGCATGAATATTGGTATCACTCATTGGCAGGCACACAGGATATCACTAGTGACTTCCTCACTGTGACTATAACATTTAAAAGCCATTCTTTTAATTTTGAAAAGTAATTTTATTTTTATTTATTTTATTTATTTATTTATTTATTGTTTCGATTTATAAACCGCCCCATCCCCTGGGGGCTCTGGGCGGTGAACAACATTCACATATACAATTAATTAAATCGATAACAATATAATACTAAAAACCATTAAAAGCTACTTAAAAACAGCGGTTAGCATCATAATAGGTGCCCTATTATGGCCAATTCAATTTAGATCACCCCAGTAAAAGAAAAGGGAGGGATCAGGTTACTCTCTGGGAGGATAATAGGTGGTAAAGTGCAACAGATGGTATGTGCAAGAAGATGCAGGGGAAGGAGCGGGGAGTGGGGAAGGCCACTCCCAGCTGACTGGACACCTCCTAAAGGCTCCGGTGGAACAACTTCCCGGTCTTTACAGGCCCTGCAGGAACTCATCAAAGGTCCTGCCAGGGCCCTGGACAACTGGAGGAAGAGTATTCCACCAGTGGCTGGGAGCCCAGGGCCGTAAAGGTCCCCAGCCTCGATGGTGGAGGAAACTCAACCTTAGCGATCATCCCGAGGAGCCCAGGAACCGCCAGCAAATTGGCCTCTGCTGATCGCATGAGGCCCGCAGTAGGGGTATATGGGGTAATGCGGTCTCTCAAGGATCACGCAGGGGTCCCAGGCCAGCGTAAAGGCCTTAAAGGTTAAAACCCACACCTTATGAAGATGATTCGAATTCCCACTGGAAGCCAGTGCAGCTGGCGCAGCACAGGTTAGAACATATGTAATCACAGAAGCCTTCCTGTGCCAGGCAAACGCAGCAGCCATGTTGGACCAGTTTCAGTTTCCGAATCCAGGCTTATAGGGAAGAGCCAGCGTAGAAGCTTGCAGTTACAATGAATAGTCAAGCCTGGAGGTGACCCGTTCCATGGATCACAGTGGCCAGGTCTGCCTGAAAGAGGAAGAGAGGGCCAGCCCGCCCGAGGGCCTGCCGAAGAATGGAAAAATGCAGTCTGGGTTACAAGGGCCCACCTGGGAACCCTCCATTGAAAGAGGCGCAATCCAGGTGGGACCCCTTCAGACTAAGGACAGAGGGGGCCGGGCGCCTTAAAATGGTCCCCCCCCTCCCACTCCGGCGGCTGGAAATCCTGCTCCCATTGCGGCCCAAGCCAAAGGGATCTCCGTCTTCGATGGATTCCAGTTTCAGCCTGCTCTGCTGTAAGCCAACCAGCGACCGGCTTACTCCAAACAATGCTGTAGGAGCTGCAGGGGCCGTGACAGCTCCCCCTCCATCAACAGGAATGAGCTGAGTGTCATCAGCGTACTGGTGACAAATCAGCCCAAAGCTCCATGTACCAGCTGAGCAGAGTGGTCGCATATAGATAAGTTAAATAATAGCGGGGACAGCAGCGCTCCCTAGAGGCATCTTACGTGGAGGTCGGAGCGCATTATCTGTGACGGCGAGCGAGAACCCGTCTCCGTCCGATTGCTCCAGCACGGAAGCCCGGACTCAGGCAAGGGGTCAAAGGCCGATGGTGGTCATCCTTGAAGCTGCTCCAACACTACTCTCTCAATTACCTTCCCCAGAAACGTAGAAGATTCGGAGGCGGAAGGCGGTAATTGGCCAGATCCCCTGGATCTAGCGATGGTGCACTTTTCAAGAGTGGAAGTAGGACCACTGCCTCCCTTCAACCCACATCCGGAAAAACTCACTTGCTCAAGGGAGCTATTGATGATATTCAACAGATGGGGGTCATTAGCTCCGCCCGGCAGGTTTTAATAAGCCAGGAGGGGGCAACCGGATCCAAGAAGGAGCAGAGTAGTAGGTCCTAACATGGCAGCCAGGGCCCTGTCAACAGCAATGACTATTTTCGAGGAGAGCAAGGGAGAACTGGAGCCAAACAAAGGGCCGGAAGATCGGCAAGGGAGCCTCCAGTTCACTCATTGTAGTCCAAAGGTGGAGGGAGAGATCCTGGCCGAATGACAGAGATTTTGTCTGCAAAGAAGCTAATAAAATGCCTCTACAGCTAATAGCCAATTGATGATTTACAAGAGCCTTCCCGGATAAGGAGGGTCAAGGGACCGAATTATAACTGAAACAATAATTGTGCTAGAGGCGTGGAGAGCTAGCAGATCTCTGCGAGAGAGGAGGAGAAGAAAGTTCTCTTACGCCTCCTTCGCCGCCATCTCATAAGAGCTTTCATAAGCCGTCCTACTAAGATGTTAGCGCTGGCTCCGTCCACTCTGGAGATTTCCTCACACAAACTCGCTCGAAGCCGTCTAGAGTGCCTCGTTTCGTGTAATGGCGGAGCTCCTCCGGTATCACCATGGAGCCACGCACGGTAACTACCGGGACCAGCAGGAGAGGCGCCGGGGGGCAACAACATCGATGGCATCGGAAAGCCGGGAGATACCAGTCATCCCACCTACTCATCGCCAGGTGTGCCGGCAGGGGCAGGATCCCGCAGAGCATTCAGGAAGCCAAGTGGGATCCATAGGAGTCTCCTCGCTGGAAGCGAAGGGGCATAAGCCATCAAGCCCAGTCAGCCTAGACGGGAGGTAAGTTGTGGCAGGTCCACCCGAATTCAACCCCTCAGGGGCTTAATGGTTGGACCATGGCACCTCTTACTCGACAGAGGACACGCGACCATATCAATCCCACAGCCCTAAGACCAAATCCTAGCCTGCTGGACCCGGCTGGGTTTCAATGGGTGGGGCCAGAATTTACTAAGGAGAGGCCCAGTGTCGCCATGGATGACACTAGGGTCCAAGCAAGCAGCTGCATTGACGAGGCTTGGTGTCGACATGGACATTGAAGTCGCCTCATGAGACTATAAGTCTAGGGTGCACCTGCAATGCCCAGTCTGCCACCACTCTTCCAGCAGCTCATGACGAGGCTATTGCCTCCAGTGCAGCTTAGAAGGCTGACCCGGTACACCAGGAGAGAACGAAGCCAACCTCTCCAAGGCCAACCACTCCAAAACCGACACATTTCCACATGCCAGAGATCTCAGGGACTGGGGGCAGCCCTGAAGAGGGGATAGAATCACGGATGAACATTGCCATCTCCCACCCCGGCCCCGGGTTCGTGGACCCGAAGGTGGAGGCACTTTAGCTGAAAGCCTGGAAGCGCGACCTCTACCAAGGCTGACGGTCTCACCTGCTCACGCACCGGGTCCACCGGTGACCACAAGCCAGGTCCCATCTTGCCATTGGCCTCCGAGGAAAATCTCGGAGGTATGGCGTGTTTTATTATTAAATGGACCCTGGCATTTATCAACACCAGGAGGACTGGACGGAGTATTCCTGAACTCCTGCCATCCCTGGATTTTTCTTCGAAGGATAGGTCCGAGGAGGTCAAGAAGGCTGAACGAGCATTCCCCATATCTCGATCCGCCTTCTATAATCCTGGGCCACCGCCTACCGCTATATTTACCCCGCCCATTACCACCGGGATTCCCAGTCCCCAAAGCAGGCGCCCCCATTTCCTACTAATCTCCCTCCCTCTAAAGCAGCCCGACCAAAGCTCCTGCACAAAAAAATGGGTCCAGTCTCACTAATACTAACTAACTAATCCTTTAATGCACCTTAGCCTACAGAGGCTGAGAAAGGGCCCAAACTACAACTAACAATATGGGTATAATACTACTACTCACAGAAAAACTTAACATTTATACAATGCTGGGGTCCTATAACAGCTAAACATTCCTATCCCTAATGCTATCTACAAAGTTATAAGCCACACCAGAAATCAGGCACAGGAGGACAGTAGAGGGCGCTAGATGGTCATGAAGAAAAACTGCTGCCACCAGATTCTTATGCGCCTTACTGAGACAGACTGAATAGATATCACACAGTTCTTACTGGAGACAGTAATGCAGTTGTTGTATTGGCCGAGACAGTAGGCATAAAATGTCGCTATTGCACAGACAAGGGCGGCCAAAGTGGGGTCCACGTCATCCAAGCCCACTGCTCGCAGATATTCATCTAGGTCGGAGAAAATCCTAGAAGACCAACAATGCCGGGCAATAACCAGGAGGCTCCCTTGTCCATTAGAGAATAACAAACTTGCAGTACCCTCACTCTTTTGTAGTGTCAAGTTTATTAGTCTTATGACAGTATTTAGGAGATTGAATGTTCTGGGTACTCTTTCTGCCCAGATCTCTTCCTCCAAGCATCCCAGAACACTGTTGGGTAGGAGGTTAAGCTCATCAAGGAATTTCCTCCCTAATTCCATTATCAACCATGAACATGAATGGTTCTCCTGGAGGCGATTTCGGGCATCTTGGATGTAGGCACAGGGATTGAGAGAGGGCTTAGAAAGGGTGTTAACTGCGGTCTCTTACTGGGCCGATTCCACCTTTGATTCTCTTACGCTGGTCTCGAGGGCCTTAGCGTTAGGTGTTGTGGTGAGACGACAAGCCTGGTTAAGGGCTTGGTCGGCAGACTTTCACTCCAAACAGGTAGTCTCTACCTATGATTACCATGGTTCTAGGCTGTTTGGGAAGGAATTAGATGCCGTCCCTGGAGGAGCTAAGGGTAATAAAAAAAAATTCATGCCGAGAGTATGTTAGGTCAGATCTGTAGGGATCCCCTCCACATACAACCTGGAGGTTATAATACCCTTCCTTTAGCACAGCAACGCATACACTGGCTCTAGGGCTCCCAGGAGGCCGGCCAGGCGTTGGATTCCTCGGCTGCAACAGCAACATCAACAACAACAGCCTTTTCGTAGGCAGAAACTACTTCAACAACTCACTGCGTCCCTCCCGTCCTCGTCCAAGCCGAACACAGGTGAAGAAAAGCGGTATTCCAAAGCAGGAACGCTACCTCCCAGATCTCCAGAGCTGGCTACAAATCCGTCCCAGTCGGGCAGGTGAGTCTCCAATTTTTTCACCACCCGATGGGTGGCGATACGATAGATTGGTGGGCCGAGAGGGAGGAAGTCGTATCATCAGAGTTACCTGCTGGAGTTTTCAACATTTCCACGCTCGATTCCAGAGCAGTATCCCCAATGCGAAATCTGGACAGAATTAAAGAACAACAGAAGCCATCCAGCATCTGCTAAGCTTACATTTCAGGCCATCGAACCTGTACCCATATCGCCGCCAGACGTTCTTACGGTGTTTATTCTCATTTTTTTTTTTCAGCGTGCCCAAAAAGAGCGGCGATTGGCGTAATATTGAACCTTCGATATGTGAAGCGACGATTCATCAGAGCTTCGGCATTTCAAGATGGAAACACTTACGGCTCAAACAGAGGCCCTCCGCCCAGGTGACTTTTTTGACATCGCTTATTTCGACCTGGCGGAGGCATATCTTCATATACCCATCAATCCATCTCACACACTGAAGGCGGTTCCGCCGATTTGCCGTGGGACTGGATCATTTTCAATACAAGGCCACTCTCCATTTGGGCTAGCTCGCGGCACCGAGGAGTTTTCACCGAAGATTCTGCTAGCCCCATCAGCGGCTCTACGGGAAAGAGGTCTACACATTTCACCCGTTACCTCTGACGACATGTATTGATTGGAGTGCGGGATCCAGAGGAACAAGCTCTTGAGACCTGGGCTGGCTGTCCTGTTGGCCGGCTTAACCGCCACCACGGGTTTCTGGTCAACATGCAGAAGAGTTTCTTAGACTCCCCACCACAGCAGCATGGAACGTTATCTGGGTGCGATTATCGATACTGTTGCACAATTGTGACTCTTCATTCCCATGGTGAAGATACACAGATCCAAGCGATCTGAGTAGCTATCTTCCTGTATTATCTGCCAGGAAGGCTTCCCTCCCTCTCCAGCTTCCGCCAAGCTGATGGGGCTGTTCATATCCGGTCATCCCGATGTATGTTATTTACAGTGGGGAAGATTCCGCCTTACGGGTCCTACACCAGCAATTTCTGCAGCCTCATCAATTCTGCATAATGAGGAAGGGAGGGACAGGTCACTTCAGATTCCCAACCAGCTTAGGTGTACTGGCCCTCCGATGGTGGTCCCATCAGCGGAACCTTTCAAAGGAAAAGTTTACATCTATCCTCACCAGACTACAGTTGTACACCGACGCCTTAGTCTTTTTTTGGATGGAAGAAGCTTCCCTTGCAGGAGAGTTCGGCACCGGGGATCTGGGCAGCCAGAGCAGTCTCGCTTTCCCATCATCATCCTGCTGGAGTTAGAGAGCCATACTTCTAGCATTACAGACTTTCAGGATCAGATCCAGGGTTGTCATCTATTATTAGTCCATTACACCCGACAACATTCGCGGCCAAGGCCCATTTGTGAACAATCAGGGGGGATCCAGATCCCCGTCTTCATGCGGACGAAGCAGTGGAAATATTGATTTTCTGGGCGAGAGACCCATCTTCTGTCACTATCAGCCCAAGAGCATATGTCAGGGGAACCTCAGCGTACAAAGCGGGGACTGGTTGAGCCACGACAAAACAGTGGTCGAGGCCGAGATGGAAACTTCATCCAGACCTGTTCCAGTTAATCGATTTCAAACCTTACGGCCCAATCCCAGCATCGATCTGTTGCCTCCGCACAGAATTGTCAACTTCCAGCGGTTCTTCACCAGGTATTTCCACAGGAGCGCATTGGCAGTAGAAGCGCCCTGACAATAGCGCCCTGGCCACAAGAGTAACTTCTATATGCGTTTTCCACCGAGCTCCGGTCATTCGAAGCTGATCAGGAGAGATCTGGTCAGAGAAAAAACCAAAGTGGTGCTATGGTGGCACCTTGAACTGGCCCAGGCGTCCGTGGTTTTCCCTCAAAATCCTTCAACTAACCGTGTCCCCTCCTCTGCGTCTGCCCCACCCCATAGGACATGCTGTCTCAGGGATCCCATACTGCACCCCAATCCCAGTTGGGTTTTGTCTGACCGCATGGCTCTTGAATGCAAGATCTTAGCCAGGAGGAGTTTACTCCGCGCTGGGAGTAATAGACCATTATTGTCGCGTCCATTGAATGACCCTCTACAATCCGAATTTATGGATTCTTACGTGGAAGTCATTTCTGTCCTGGGCTCGAAATCCAGCGACATTGATCCGTTAAGAATGCTTATTGGTTCCACAGGTGCTTCGCTTCCTTCAATCCGGGTTCGAGAAGAGCCTCAGAAGCTCCACTCTACGCGAACAACTTACTGCAGGTCTTACCCCGACAATATGGCCAAAGGTTCAAGGGGTTTAATGTCCAGGCATCCGCGACATCATTCGATTCCCTCAAGGGTTGTCTCACAGAAACAACCACCATGAGGTACACAGGTTCCCGTCGTGGAGGCTCAACTTTGGTACTTTCGGCCCCTTACCAACCCTCCGCTTCGAGACCAATTCAATCCAGTGGACCTGAAGTGTGGATCCATTAATGAGCTTCTATTCCACTTGAATTACCATCATCCTACCCATTTCGAAGATTAAACAGAGTTGCCGAGCTCTCTTTCAGTCAATTCTCAACTTTGCATATTTCATTAGGGACAGAGTTGTTATGCATCTCGACCCACATTGCGTCCCAAAGGTAGCTTCATCAACTTTCATCTGGAAGCCGGAGATCGATCATCCCTACCTTCTGTCCAGCTCCTTCACATCCTAAGGAGATTCTTTGGCATTCGCTGGACGTCCGCGGAAGCTGAAGGGGTACTTACTATGAATTACGTTGCAGACCTATCAGGTAGGACTACGAGTCTCTTCACTGAAACATCGCCCTAAAAGCGCTAATCTGGGAGACCCAGATGTCAAAGGGCATCCCTAAGTTACACACTTAGATCTTGCAGCTTAGTGAGGCATATAGGGCATCTCACCGCATCAGTCCCTTCTGGTATTACTGCCCATTCTACTAGATGTGCCGCAGCTAATTGCAATGCATTTTGACGCCACATCCCCTTAGAAGAGGTTATTCGCAAGGCAGCTACATGGTCTTGAAGCCTCTTCCTTTATTAAGCGTTATAGATTACATGCCATGTCTGGCAAAGCGAGAGACTGCCTTCGGCACAGCGATGCTGGAGCATATCTTTGGAGACCTAGATTTCCCACCCGTTAAAGGGACACTGCTCGGGGAGGTCCCACATCCGAGAGATGCCCGAAATGCAGCCTACTCAGGAGAGCGGTCCATTGGTACTTACCCTGAAGATGGCCTTCTCCTGTGGGGCGATGAGGGTATCATATTGGCCCTCCCTCGGATTATATCCAGTCTCCAGTGTAGTCCTTACAGTTGGTCCTAGGGATAGCTATATACTAATAGAAGTTCAGTTACTCTTCAGAGTTGCTTCATGGCAGACTTAGATGGAGCCAACAGTTGATGAAGTTTTGTATTCCGAAGTTCTTGGCGTTTCAATGTTCTGTTATCCTTGTTTATTACACTGTTCTTGTTACTTCCCTGTTATATTATTTCTTGAGAGAGGGATTAAAGCTGTTTGTTGATGTTTTGCTGTTAGAGGGGCCATAGCGCCTGCCGTCTCTGGGAGCCAGAGCCAGTTATTATTAATGCGTTGTGTGGGGAAGGTATTATAACCCTCGTATGTGGAGGATCCCTGATCTGACCTAACATACCTCGGCATGAATTTTTTATTACCCTTAGTCTCCAGGACGGCATCTAATTCCTTCCCAAACAGCCTAGAACCATGGTAATCATAGGTAGAGACTACCTGTTTTGGAGTGAGAAAGTCTGCCGACCAAGCCCTTAACCAGGCCCCAATGTCGATCTCACCACAACACCCTAGCAGCTAAGACCCTCCGAGGTACCAAAGCGTAACCGTGAGAATCAAAGGAATTGGAATCAATTGGCCCAGTAAGACATGAATTCCGCGTTAACACCCTTTCACAAAGCCCTCTCTCTGAAATCCCTGTGCCACCACATCCAAGATGCTTTGAAATAAGCATCACAGGAGAAGGCCCCTTCAGGGTAAGTACCAATGGACCGTTCCCCTGCTTTGGTTAGGGACTGGCATTCAGCTTCCTACAGAGGAACTCATTGTTCTTTGTTTCCCTAGATAGAGCACATTCATCCCCTTTTCCTAATTTGTCTGTATACTTTAGAGCTATCTCAATCTAATACTTTATTTTAAACCATTAATGTGTCACATTAATATGTGGTTTGGGTGTTGCTTTTAAGTATGTCGCATTTTTAATTTCTTATTATAGAAATAACTTCCTTTTCCTGAGTAGCTCAATATTTTGTAAAAACCTCTAAGTGGGAACCATGCGTCCTTCGCCCATGACTGGCTCTGAATACATAATCAATAGAAGTGAAAGGAGGGTCAGCCTCCAGTAAGAAAAATATTATTCTCTCAGAGGACTGTATTTGTGTAGCGTGAGCCACTCCAATATCAGTTTTTAGTGAAGAAAAATGTTTTCCCCTTCTCTTCCTCTCAAGAATAAGAAGCCCAAAATGTAATGACAAGGTACCTAGCTTACCTCTCTGTTACACACACAGTCAAAAAATTGGCTCCTATCTCTTGGGTAAGCACGTTTTACCCAATATTAACTTGTTGAACTAAAACGAGGAATAGGGTTTTGGTAGCCGAAACAGGTGTTTCAAATGCTGAAGCTTGAGAAAATCACTAGTAGCAAGAGATTCTCTGATGGTCACTAGACTCACCCACTCAAGGAGAGATTATCACATGTGCTAGGCCAAAAGCCAAAGTTCTTCTGGCACATTGAACTTGGCAAGCTTCTCACAGTGCACAGGTGACTGCCAGCTTAGCCCTGGGAGAAAGGACAGGGCTATTTTTGGATCATAGCCATACTGTGCTCCAGTCTCCCAAAGAAGAAGTTTCACATTTTGCCTTGGGATCCCATAGCCGACATTAAAGGACCTGTTTCTACAGACTGAGTTAAACTATGCAACACAGTTCCCAGCATGCAGCACACTGCCCCCTTTCCCATCACTTCTGATCTCGTATGCAACCAGAGACATTCAGTTAGGTTGCTTCACATAGGCCGGTTGTTAAATGCAGCAGCCAATCTTTTGGGGGATAAGAGGTCGAAGTCCTGTTCCTCCTTCTGCCAAGGCCCTCCTTCTCGATAATCCCCAGCACTTGAGAGGCTGGTTTTATTTTAATTGAATAAAGGATTTGTAGTGTGATCTCCAGTAAGCCAAATGCCATCTTAATTGAGATTAGAGGTGTCAACTGGCATATTCTGTCAAAGACATTTGCAGACGATCACGTTTAAAACTGCCGTACAACATCTCTCTTCCGAAACAGAATCCAGACCATGCTAGCAACACTGTAAGCTCCAATGCCCAAGTAAGGAAGGTAGTGCTCAGCCTAATGTACAGTAGGGAAAAGAAAAACTCTGTTTAGACTAACGATTAGGTATTTGTTGACTGTGTATTTCCTGTGAATGCTCAGACAGCGAATTCAGATCCTTTGATGGCATTACTGAGGATGACCAAAGTCACCAGGGCATTTACTATTCCAGATATGTTGCTGCTGTTGCTGTCTCCTGTTGCTTCAGTTTCCGCACAGAGAAAAGAGCAAAAGTAGGGAAATGTTACTTAGGCAATTGCAGTAAATGCAGAGACCGAGATCTTACAGAGATCTTACGGCTTCTCCTATCTTGCCAGATGTGGTCATAGTGTGGTCATATTCTTTTATAATTGTTAAGACTCCTTGTGAGGTTTTTTTTAAAAAAAAAATGGAGAGCACAGGCTATAAATAACCATAATAGACAAATAATGAAACTGGAGATTCAAATCCCCATTAAGGATGGCAAGGCCTGAGAGAACGGTGATGGAAGGAGTTGTCAACAGGGCTGTTCTGTGCAGCATTCTGTTTCCTCTGGGCACCAAACTTGTAATGTGGCGTCTCGGTCTCAGAGCAGCTGCCATGTGGTTATTGCTACACCTTCACAGTAACTTAGTCTACTGATTAGCATCCCTTGTGACAGTACCTCTGCATATCTGAGATCCAGTTTACACACTTGCTGAGCCAGCCATCTCCTTTGCATGGTAGAGGGGTGGTCTTTTTCTGCTGTCCACTTAGGATGACGTATGGAGTGGGTGCTCCATGTGGAGGTCCAATGTGCATGGTGTTTCATCTCCCTTTTTAAAGGACAAATATTGGGAATCTGCATGTAATGTGGCACTTCCTTTGCATGTTGTCTAGGGTATGTGAAAGAATGGTGCACTCGTGTGTTTCTCCAGTACAGAGAATGGAATGATAGCTAGGTAGGTGTGTGAACAAATTCTAAGTCTTGCCCCAGCAATTCCAGTGTATGGGCTGGATGCATGCTGAGTTCCAGTGTTCCAAAACTTGGATGGCAAATGTTAGAACTTTGATTTCTCTGTATACATTCATAACCAGTGTAAAAATGCCCAAGTTGTCCTAGTGGTGTGATTTCTTAATCACAGCCCAGTATAGGAAGCAAAAGCAGCTTACTCTGTTTAATAGAGGAAAAGATGGTAGGAATCAAAGAAAGGCAGGAGCTATGTGCTCCCACGCAAAAAAGCACAGATTCAGCCCTTGGCATCTCTGCTCTCAGACCATCTCAGGTGAAAGGTGTTGGGGGAGATTTTTTTCTTTATCTAAGACCCTGCTGCTCGTCGTACTCACCAACTGGATTGGGATTCAGCATGCACCATCTTCATATGTTAAAATTTTAACTATCCTCAGATATCCTGCCCTAGAATCGATCAAATATGGCATGAGTTTAGTGCCTTTTGTAGACATGCCTAAACTTCTTCAAGATCTCCTTTGGGGGCATGCGAGTAATGAGGTAGATAGAGATTTAGAGAAATGTCTCTCTGGTTTCCCATAGCTTCCATTTCATAGAGAGATGCATTATTGGTTTTTATTCCTCAAGTGATCTTTTTCTCTTTTGGATGACCATTCTCTTCCCATTGCAGTATTTTGTGGAGACAGGTGAGCTGATGGAGGTCAACAGGTCAGGGCTTGACATTTTCAGGATTCAAGAGCTCTCTGTTGAAATCAGCTTGTTCATTTACATCGGGGATAACGATTTTCAGTGCATCAGTGATGCACAGGATAGAACAGAATAATCACTTGTTCACAGGGACCCCGCTCATTTACAGTGTACCTGAATGAGAGCAGCTTCATTTATAGATGGAGATTTAAGATTGCTGTGTATACCTCACAATGTGAATATAGCAGCTATATATTACAAGTATATTTGTAAGGGAGCCGGTCACCTAGCTGTCGCTTCGTGGAAAGTGGAACGCTTGGCAGCAGAACTGGATTTCTGTTGTTGCAGGTTGGCTCAGTCATAATGCCAAACCATAGGTTGGCTTTGTGTGAATGATCCTGGGGTTTATCAACAACAGACCTTTCAGCAATGGACCTTAGTTTCCGTTAAAAACAAAATGTAGCAACTGTACAAATTTGCTGAACTGACTTCTTTCAAAATCCAGACTACTTTCAGATCCTCAGCATCCAGATTTTTTCCCAGTAAGCACAGTGGCACTGTGGCCCTCAATCCTGAGAAGTCTCCATCTGGTATCATGTGGCTCCCGCTGCTCACGCCAAATGTTACATGCAAAATAGCACTTGTAGCCTTTCTGTCTCCTAGTCCAGGGAGTCAGACCCTGTAGCAGGGTTGTGGGCCTATGGATTCAAATTCCAGAGAGCTCCAAGTGAGGATTCTTCAAAATGGAGTTAAAGCTTTATTGAATCTACTTATCTCTCCTAGGCTAGTCTCATTCACATATACACTCACCACAAAGTCCAGGTTGATTCCATCTTGGTGTTATGCAAGTTGATTGCTTGAGCAAGAAAGCTCTAATACAGATGGAAGGTGCACAGGTTGCTCAAGCAGGAGAGCTTAATTGATTATGAAATTTGGAACTCTGCCTGCTGTGCCTCTGAACCCCTCATTTGTCGGGACTGTGATTTCATGGTCTCACCGGGCTTCCTTTGCCGTTCCTTCACCTCTGTAGTCCTTCCCCCTTAACCTCCAAAATGTGAGTGGGCCCAGCTTTTGCTCAGCAACTTGTTGATATCTTTATTGCCTTTTTGCCAGGCTTCTCGGCTCTGTCCATCTGTGCCATTCACTTCCCTTATCTCTCAATACTAGTTGAGGAGAGGTGAAGGTGGTGGCTGGCTGCATGGAGATGATCAAGCACATATACTAACCTAGATAGCTTTAAAAAGGGTGTGGACAGATTTATGGAGGAGAAGTCGATCTATGGCTACCAAGCTTGATCCTCTTTGATCTGAGATTGCAAATGCCTTAGCAGACCAGGTGCTCAGGAGCAGCAGCAGCAGAAGGCCATTGCTTTCGCATCCTGCATGTGAGCTCCCAATGGCACCTGGTGGGCCACTACGAGTAGCAGAGTGCTAGACTAGATGGACTCTGGTCTGATCCAGCAGGCTTTTTCTTATGTTCTTATATCATGTGTATAAGGGTGACTTGGAACAGTCTGCTTTGGGGTGGCAGAGGAATCCTTGATCTTCATCCTAGATTTTAATTCTGCTTTCTTTGGTGGGGGGAGGCAACCCATATTTCACACATTTTTAAAAACAGCGTCAACCTTTTCAGCTTAAAGTTGCCCTGTTTCCCCACTTTTTGCCCAGAGCAACTAAATATTTCATCATCCAAGAGGGATGATGAAATATTTTCCCTCTAAGCTTCCCCCCCTAGGGTTTTTAGAGCCCTTCCAAACTCCTATTGGGAGTTATACTGACACTAGGCCCCTTCCGCACACGCAAAATAATGCATTTTCAAACCACTTTCACAACTGTTTGCAAGTGGATTTTGCTATTCCGCACAGCTTCAAAGAGCACTGAAAACAGTTTGAAAGTACATTTTTCTGCATGTGCGGAATGAGCCTTAGTTTTTTCCCCAAGCTGCCACAGTACAGCAGCAACCCCATGAAAGAGTCATAGCTCATACTCGGTTTTCTAGTCACTGGAAGTTTAATTTATGAATACGTACAAGTACTTGCTGACTTCCATTGCAGTTGTAAGTAGAATTGAACCCTTCTAAGACTTATCACTCTTTAAGACATGTTTCCAGTAGCACCTTGGAGACCCAACAAAAAAAGCAGGGAAAATTGAATGCTTAAAGGTCAAGAATAAATTGGGGCCACTAAATTAAAAACTGCTATATAGCAAAAATACAAATGTATTTAATCAAATTAAAATCATGACTTCATAGTAGAAGGCCCATTATGCTGCCTTATGTATATAGCCATGCATTATGTTTCAATGAGAAGAAAAAGTATGGAAAAAAGTAGGAGTCCTCAGTTTTTTCAGAAGCAGGTCTCTTCTACCATTTTCTCAGAAGACAGCCCAAGAAGGCCCCAGATTTGTTTTCCAAGTGATTGGGTTGTCCTCATGAATTGTTATTGACAAGAAGTGCCTAAGCTGTCTTCTCCACATTCAATATAGCACCGGTTGGACATAGATCAGCACATATCTTTGTTATACACTGTCTCTGTACAGTGATGACTAATAATCTTCTTAATGAGGTACATAGTATATAGTGCCCTTTCTCTGCCTGTACTAGGTTCCTAGAGAACAGAACTGATGGAGGCCAATGTTATTTATGGCACTTGTACACCATTGGGCTCTATACACGTCTTTGTCTCACTGCCAGTAATGCTGTTCTTTAGGATCTATGACTAGAAATCCTTCTTCCCCCTTCTCCATTCATTTGGGTAATGTCTGGTTTTCTCTTCATTGCTACATGCTCCCAGAAGTTGGGACTAGAGTAGAAAAGTTAGGATTTATACTCCATCCTCTTTCTTTCTTTCTTTCTTTCTTTCTTTCTTTCTTTCTTTCTTTCTTTCTTTCTTTCTTTCTTTCTTTCTTTCTTTCTTTCTTTCTTTCTTTCTTTCTTTCTTTCTTTCTTTCTTTCTTTCTTTCTTTCTTTCTTTCTCTCTCTCTCTCTCTCTCTCTCTCTCTCTCTCTCTCTCTCTCTTTCTTTCTTTCTTTCTTTCTTTCTTTCTTTCTTTCTTTCTTTCTTTCTTTCTTTCTTTCTTTCTTTCTTTCTTTCTTTCTTTCTCAGCTTACAAACTCCTTTCCCTTCCTTTCCCCACAACAGACACCTTGTGAGGTAGTGTACCAGATTGGGATCTGGGACTCCCAAGTTTGAATCCCCACTCTGCCCCGAGGCTAGCTGGATTACTTTGAACCAATCACACTTTCTCTGCTTAACATACCTCAAAGAGTGACTGTGAGGGAAAATGGAGGAGAGAGAATTATGCCTCCTGTTCAGAGCTTGGACGAAAAGTGAGACTAAAAGGTTAATAATGACAGTATTAACATCAGTGATGACAACAACAACAATAAAAAACATAGCTTTAGGAGCTGCTACTAGTGCTGTCTGCTTCAATGGCTGCATGTGGTACTGATGATAGAAAAACATGTCAGCCTTTCTTGGCTGTGTGAACAGAATTGTACCAAATGGAGAACACTTTGACAGTATCCAGCCAGTCTATGAAGGAACAGTGTATGGCAAGAGGGAGTACATGGATTTCTGTAAGCATTGTATTGTTATTTCGGTCCTTTGATTCTTAATATACATTTAGGAAATTGAGGCCTGTATGTTAACTCAATTTCCCCATGCTTTAGAAGGGCAAAGAATAATCATATTTCTCAGTACATTACAACCAGCAGAGTTCTGCCTAGCTATGCGTAATGTAATGGGAGAATGAGGTTTCCAAGACAGAAAGGAATTCCAAATGTTGCTTTTTTTGCTGACTTTAGAGGGCGAGAGTGGTATTTATGTGTACATTTTGAACTTCTTAAGCGTGGCATTGCCAGAGTAGAGCTTAATTGTTTTCTTGTGTTCTTTGTGAGCCTAGGAAGAAAAGGACATGCTAAAAAAAAGTCAGTTTTTAGTTGGGCTTAGCATTGCTATCTTCCCCATAGGGGGAGTAAAATACTAGCTGCTGTACCGACAATATTTTTATATGGATGCCCATTTAAAATTGTCCATGGATGCACTGAACCTAATGGAAAACAAGCACGTAAATAAAAGATGCTGTCATATGAATGGAAAGCCTGATCAGTCCTTGTTGAGCAAACAAGGTTAGGTTGGCAATCCTGTACAGAGGGAGAGAGATGAGATTACTGATTTCCTTTAATACTTCCAGGTGACTCTGTTGTTTTACCTGAGTGCAGCATCCACACTGGAGATGCTAACTCCCCACCCTAATCTGCATTGCTATTTGGCTCTGAGGATTTCAGTCAGCTTTAAGTTTTTGCTTTTCCGGGGGGAGGTAACTCTCCCTTTTTTATTCTATTCTTACTTTTCTAGGGTTTGTGCCTGTATCTTGGGGATTCTCCTTTTGCAGTTAGCATGTGAGATGAGAGGGAGTCAGATTCCTTTATTTTTCCATTTTCCTTTTCCTCCTTTTCCTGTTCCTTCTCCACCTCCTCCTCCTTCCCTTTCCTTGTTTCCCCCCATTATTCCCCCCCACCAGCCTGTGTGGTTGTTACCACTCACCGTGAACTAACACGCCCCCTGGTGTTTGCATGCAGTCATTGCATCCAGCAGATCCTGGAGGCTGTTCTCCATTGCCACCAAATGGGGGTCGTCCACAGAGACCTCAAGGTGAGTTTTCTTCCCCACTGCTCTGTCCGTCTGTCCGTCTTTGTATCTTTGCATGTGTTTTTTTTTCTGAAAAAGAAGTTAATCATTTCTGAGTTGTTCAGGTCAAATTTCCTGAAAATTCTGATAATAGAGTCCTGTGGGATATAGGTCAGTGTAAAACCAACAACTTTTGAACTGGGACATTCCGCAGACAGCCCAGTCAGAAATCAGCTTAATGATTCCAGCATATATGTATTGTAGTTTTTGCTGTGACTCTTCCTCTGGCATTGCTGATCAATGGGGGACCAACCCCCAGTGCACCTGGTCAAACCTGCCATTCCACCAAGAAGGAACTGTCCATCTTCTAGCCCCTTTGGGAGGTGACCAGGGGACCTGAGCCCCTCACAAACTTTATAATCTCTTATTGCACAGTTGTGATCACAGAGCGGGTGCTTACTGCAGTCTTGCGGAGCTGAACTTTTACAGGGCTTTTGTAGAGGTGGTTATTTGGCTGGAGGGGAGGGTGGAGGGAGGAGTTCGCTTGGCTTTGTTGCCACTCAGTGGTAAAATCACAAACTGCACCTTAATTTAAAGCCAGAAGCAAGGTCGTGTGCCTAGAGAGACAGAACAGAGAAATCACACTTAAGAGGTCATCCAGAGGGTTCTAATTGCAGGGAGTAGGGAAACTATTTAATGTATTCCTGATCCCAGTATTGTGCATCAGTGGTCACCAGTTCTTGCCAATCCACATGGCCCAGAAGAGACAGAGCAGCTAGAGTGTGTGCTGTGTAGTCTGCATAGCTAGCTTCTTTTGCTTGTTGTGAGATTGGCCAAATGAGGAAGTAGGGGGTGGGGTGGGGTGACGCTTGCATTTACTGGGATGTTTTCTGTGTTTCAAGCCACATGCTATTGCAAAAACAAAACAAAAAAATCCCTCAGGACCTTCTGGATGCACCCTAAAGCAAAAGATATTCCCCTTCACAGAAAGAAGACTTTTGTTGCTTTAAGGCAGGCTTTGAATTCCGCTGGGACCTGGCAGTTCCATCCTTCCAGTTAGCAAGACAGGGTTTTCTGCCTCTGCAAGTGATATCAGTTATTCCAAGGGCTGCTGCTCCCATGTCCTCCTTGGATGCCACTCATTTTGGTGCCTAAATGCTTTGGGGCTGCTCCACAACATCAGACAGATCCCAGTCCGTGCAACAGAGCCATTCTGCTTTTTGCATGCTGCATGGTGAAGTGTAGCCCATCACACCTTTGGCTAATCTGAGCTGATTTCTGGGCAGCTGTCAGGTGACAGTCCGGGGAGGGGACATGTGGTATTGGGGCCTGAGGCCGCAGAATTGCTATGCTTTCAATAAACAACTCATTCAGTTCCCGCCCCCGCCCCCCAACTGCTCCCTGCCTTTTCCACATTCCTCTAGCCATTCCTCTTCCTATCCTCCACCATTTCCAGCATTTTCCTCCTTCATTGGTGGGTGTGTGGGGCAAAGGCTCCACATGAGCAGTGTCGCCTGTAGGCAAAGTGGATATAATTTCTCTGCAGATGTTTGCATGCATTATGTCTGGTTTAAATGTGCACAAATTGCTCGTTTTCTGTCACTTTTACTGTATTGGATTCTTGTTATCTGTTTGTTTGTTCTCTGGCCTCTTTACAACACTTGTTTAGTAGGCCTGGTGTCATTGAATAGCATAAAGAGACTCTGTTTGACAAGTGTTATGAACACTCATCCATAAGTTAAGGTACAGCAATGCCCACGTCTCTCAGAGCGGCAATGGGATAGAAGGTGACCTGATGATGACAATTCTGTGTCTGTGTGTGAAAGATGTACTTAAAAGCTGCTTTCTGGGAAAAAAATGTGGTGTTTCTGTTGGCACTTATAAAGATTTTGGGCTTCCCCTCTCACTCCACCTCCATCGTAATTACTGGAATATTTTCCCTTTGGGCTGAAAAACATGAATTTGAACCATTTAAAGCTAAAAAACTGCAGCAACAAAGCTGTGCTACAGCAACAAAGCTGTGCTACTTTAACCTTCTGCTTAACAAAGACGATGGTTATTTTGTGCATCACACTGATAGGTAGGTTCGTTTTAGGCTAGACGTGCAACGCTCAGCCCAGTCCCAACACTTTTTGTTTGAAGCTCTTTTATAGCTAATGCCCTTGCTTTCACAATTGCCAAATGAAGTTTTGCATAAAGACCTGAAATCTGACCGAGGCACGTAAAAAGGTCCCCAGAGCCTTGTTACTGAAGCAGTAAGGTCCATTTTGCTCTGGGTTCCACCATGTGATATTGTTGAAATGACTTAATACACGCCTCCTGCCGATGGCAGTATGCTGGTACTATCGGTGTTTGGAAAATGCTGCCCTCAATAACAGAATTTTCTTCTAGGAGATGTGGAAACGAAGTGTTGCGTGTTAAACATGAGTTATCCCGCTTAGTCTAGTCCTTGGACAATGTTCTTTTTACATACCCAGATTTGTGCAATTTGAAACTGAACTGCTGCTATTCCAGAACCATAATATTTTTACATAGTGCGGTAGTGGTGCTTAGCTACCTATGATAGATGACATGAAATCATCCTTTTCAAATAAATAAATGAAAGCATGATTTAATTTTGTACTAGCCATTTGGTACAAAATGTATGTTCTGTCTGGTCAGCAGAACTCCTGATGGGTGCTGATCTGATTTTTCCCATCCACTGAAACCTTTGATTGAGATTTGGTACTTCTTTTGGTTGCCAAATTTAAGATGGACTATTAGACAGACTACAAATGTGGATATTTATGTGACATTATGTCATCCACAGCCACATGGGGGGGGGGGGTGAGCAACAGTAATTCTAAGTGCATTTTTCGTGCAGCCGCTATACTGTTCTTTTCTGAAGATGAGGCATCCTTTCTCTATTAGTCTTTGCAGAAAAGATGTTCAGAAATCATTTTACATCATAATTAAAGCTTTTGAAACTCAAATCGCTGAGCATTTTCATGGCACTAACTTATTTAAAAAGCAGCCTTCAGAAACTGTGTAGAGGTAATCAGGTCAATGTCATCCTGTACATAGGAACAAATGGACCCTATGCTAGTACAAGTAATCATTGAATTGCCTTTTAGGTGTGAAATCCCTCAGTGTCAAACAAGCAGAATTAGATGACACAGCTTGCACACAATGAACATGTTGATTCATTTCCCAGCCTCTTGGAAAGATGGATTAATAAGTAAGTGGGTAAATTAAGACAAAAAGTACTTCTGCATATCACAGATTTGGCCACCATCAGTGGTTCTGTTCTGTGAGCTTGATTGTCCAATGGTAGTTGGCCTTTAATCTTGACTGGGTAGTACAAATGGGTGTTGGTAGAGGCAGTGGGAATAGTTCTTAACACTGACCTTATCAGAAGTATTCTATTGCCTCACAGAGCTGTGCTTGAGTGTACTCCTAGTCACTCCTTGAGATCTAATAAGAATGAAGATGACCTTCCAGTTGTCTTGGGCCTAATCCGCGTAGGGTTTTTAGGTCATGATCTGCACCTTATATTATGGAATGCCAAAGACAATGTCTGAGGCCGCTTTTACACATAGAATTGTTTTATGTGGGTTCTGGATACCAGTATATAGTGTCACTAGTATATAGAGTGTGTTACATATTATCATGAACATTTGTGTGACAGTGCATAGTCCCTTCCATATCTAATACGCCTTCTTGGATTAGCAGTCTTTCTTACTGGCGTTCCCAGTGTCTGGAATCCTGAACATGAAAGTGGTGAAATTTGCTTTACTGTATGTGGAACAGAATCGTGGTTAGTTGCTCACATATTATTTAAACTGGGGCCAGTTCATGATTTAACTCTTGGTGTTTGGTTTGTGGTAGCCAGTGTTTTTTCTTGTATATCAGATTTTGGTGTTGAAGTTGGATGGTTCCAAGTAATAATATGGTTCTGTGAAATCACTGTAACTTCAGAATGTCCCACTGAGGAATAGTGTGGTGGAAATAATCTAGCATAATGAGCATAGCAGTGAGCTACAGCATGTTTGTGACATGCTTTGGGAGTGGGATCTTCCTGCTGGGAGTGGGATCTTCCTTTTCCTTTCATCTCTCATCCTCCCCAATACTATAACTGAAGGATCTGCCATGTCAGTTTGATGAGGTTTTAGGGGCAGAGTATCTTGAAAAGCTTGGAGATGAAAGTGATCAGCAAGTATCAAACTGGGTTTAATCACCAGACTAGAATGCTGTTCTCTTTGAAACTCCATAGTCCTCTCACTGCTAGATTCTGGTTCTAGAAGAGACCTTCAGTTTGGGATTTGACTTGTTCAGAATGGAACCAGATAGACTTCAGGGCCCTCCTTCTAGTTTATCCTAGATGTGTGAAATGAATGGACAGCTGTGAGGTCTGACCCTAAGCTTGTTGTCTGAGAATGTGTTCTCTGAGACTTGATCCTTTTGAATAATTACTCTGCTCCCCATTTGAAAATTACCTTTGTGTGTTCATGATTTTGGTAGAGCGTATGAGTTTGTTGGCTGCTTTTATCCTCTCCGGGTTTCTCCCTGCCGTGTTCTTCCTAAAGACATTAAGAAGAAATTTGCATGGTGCGCCAAGCAGCCACTTTGCACAAAGACACATGTTCATATACGGCAGTCACAGTTTGTCTTTAATCCATTGCTAGAACTAGCACACTCTCCTTTCTTATATTGTAACATTGCCAAAGTTTCCAAGGGGATATTTTTATCTAGAGTCTTCTTTGTCTCTGTTGAATCTTAGCAGATATATCTGGAAGTCTAGACAATATACTTGAGGAAAAGTGTGACACAAAGCATACCCAATTAATCTTAACCGGTGGAACAAAAAGTCCCAAAGAAGGATGGAATGGAGGGGAGCTCTTGGTTGTGCATGCTTGATGAATAGAATGTTGTCTACTGTGCTGTTGTCCATTTACAAGCTGGAAACTCAAAATCCAAGAGAGCACGATTATGTTCTGTGTCAGTCGTGTTGCAGCCAGAGATGGTGCTTCTTTAGCTTCATAAAGTGGTAGAATTTGTAGGGCATAAGATCACTAGCCCAACTTTCTGCTAGGAAAGCAGGATAGTCCACACTTTGGTCCCCACCAACAAAGCCACAGTCTCCCACCAACAATATACTGCAAGCAGATACACAAGAGAAAGGTTCCTGTTGAAGAAATGGCTGCAAACCGCTCAAGTGGACACAAGTTGCAGGAGAAATTGTTAGCTCGATCGATTTTAATCGGGATGCAGGTCTGTCTGGCCAAACACCGGATTTTAAGCTGTGGCAGTGCCTGATGAGCAAAAGTCATCTTCAGCTTTCCTGGTATCCCCATTTTATTTTACAAATAAACATACTGGCACTTTGGGAAGTGCTGTGTGGTGTTTGCCAGTCCTAAACCAAGGAGGGTAAAAGCTACTACCCCGCTACGAAACAACACCAGGTCAGCATGCAGGTCTAAACAAAAGTATTTGTTCATTCTTTTTTCAGTCTAAACTGCTACTTTGGTGTACAGGAATCTGTGACTACAGTACCAGACATATCACAAAGATCAAGCAGTTCTCCTTAGATCAGAGGTCTGCAACCTGCGGCTCTCCAGATGTTAATGGACTACAATTCCCATCAGTCCCTGCCAGCATGGCCAATTGGCCATGCTGGTAGGGGCTGATGGGATTTGTAGTCCATTAACATCTGGAGAGCCGCAGGTTGCAGACCCCTGCCTTAGATCATACTAATTTTAAAAAATAAGTGTGAATTACATTTGCTATGTAGCCTTGGAGTGCCTAAATCTGTTGAGTATTTTTCCATACTCCTTGGGAAGTGCCATTTACAAGGGGTAGTAAGCATTGTGTGCTGGTCTAGGATAAAGTTTGTAAGCAGAGACAGTGATTCTGGAGGAGACACTGCAGAACACATTTTTTAAAATTTTAATTGAAATAAACCACCCTCTCATGCCCAGCAGACCAGCCTCAGTCAGCACTTCACACAAGAGCAGGTTGCCCTAAAAGTATTCTTCCCCTTACTTATCCTGGCTATGGGACAGGACTATCTCCAGAAAATAGCATGTCTTTTTTTGTCTCTCTCTCGCTGTCATACTTTTTGGGGGTTGATTGCAGATGTCTAACCAGCTTCTGCAAACTGTTTGTTGTTGTTGTTTTATTCTGTTTCTTTTTCCTCCTCTTTACTTTAAACCAAATCAAAACTATACATGATTCTATTAAAATGGCATCCTATGTTAAATTGGGCCACCATGACAGCCGGAGAACCTGCTTTTGGCCAGCAAATGCAAAGGAGCGGCAGTGAAATTGGCAGATTTTGGCTTGGCAATTGAAGTGCAAGGAGACCAGCAGGCCTGGTTCGGTGAGTGCTGGTTGGAATCCCTCCCTTTCCTCGTTTCCCGGCATGCTTTTCTGACTCAGTCATTGCACAAACCACATGCTCTGGCAACTCTTTGTTTTCTCTCAGGCTTTGCAGGCACTCCTGGCTACCTCTCTCCAGAAGTCCTACGCAAAGAAGCCTATGGCAAACCTGTGGATATCTGGGCATGTGGTAAGATCAAATTGTCCAACTCCTTTTTGTGACTCTTCCACAGAGTAAGAAAGTTAAACATAGCGAAGGGTTTTCTGAGACCTGGGTCATACATGAAGGAATATGAAACAGTTGGATGGATCATGTTACTTCTGTCTGCAAATGGAGGATTATGCAGAACAACAGTTTGGAACTTTCTCCTATCGTGAAAACCTCCTGAAGATTAAAAATCCAGCATAGCAAGCAAAGAAATGGGTCAGAACCTGGGGAATAAAGGCTTTCTCAAAGCCATTTTGGATTTCTGTTGGCATGGAACTGGAATCCACTGCTTTCAGTCCCTTCTCCCACCTCAGTCTTCTGTCACCTCATTTTCCTGTACGTGGGAACAGGACTTTATTCAATCCACTGTCCAATTGATTATAATAGGATGAGATTATTTGCTTCTCTCCAGGAACTATGGAATGGATGAGTCACTTTATGGTCACCCACAGTTTTGGGATGACAAGCTGCAATTCTGTTGAGGCTTTCTGAAACTGAAGGTTGAGGCTACAGAAAAAGGAAGAATACGTTCAAGAAAAAAAGGACAGAAGGCAATCAGAAACCAGACACTGTAGAGCTGCTCTGAAAGATTAAGAAAACAGCCTTGTCCGGCTTCTTCTAATTCTGTGAAGTGTTCTCATACCAGGGTCCATTATAACAGTGTAGGCAAGGATTTACATTGGGGTACATCTACAGTGTAGGCAAGGATTTACATTGGGGTACATGTCCTATAGAGCAACTGATGAGAAGGGCAAAGAATCAATTGGACACCCCTCCCCCCTCCGCCCCAATTGCATAGTCATGAATATAAGTGGACCCACCAGGAGCATAAATCTTTGGTCAAGTGCAAGGAAAAATATATATTAGCAGCCTGAGTAGCAAAATGAAAGAAATAAGGCCTTAGGTGCTTGCTTCAAAATGCTCACCACTCCATTCTTTGCCATAGGTGTTATTCTTTACATCTTACTGGTTGGGTATCCTCCATTCTGGGATGAAGATCAACACAAGCTGTACCAACAGATCAAGGCTGGAGCCTATGATGTGAGTAACTGCTTAATTCTTGCAGCTCTTTGTGACATTGTCCACACAACACCTTGTCATAATTTTAAAAAAACTGGTCTTGTTTATAGTCAGTTGGTTACACAAGAGCCATTGTGGTGTAATGATGACAGACTAGGAATGGGGAGACCTGACTTCATGTTCCTATTCTGTCATGAAGTTCAATGGATGACCATGGGCCAGTCATACTTTTTCATCAGTCTAGCCTACCTGACAGGATAAGGATAAAACAAAAGAGAGGAGTACTGTGTATGCTTTCCTGAGCATTTTCAAGGAGGATGTGATAAAAATGTAGTGAATCATTTTTAAAGAAGCCGGGGGGGGGGGGGGGGGGGTGAAAGTCCTTCAAAATAAAAGTTTAGCTTGCTTCTTGAAGAAACAAAGAACTGGGCACCAACTGAATGTTTCTAAAGTGGTGATACCGTTAACAGGGCATCAAGAGAGAGAAGGCTTTGTCTCTTATAACCATCCATTTCACTAAGGTGGGGACCCTGAAGGCAGGGCCTCAGATTATAACTTGTGTTGACTGACAGGGTCATTTGGACGGTGGTGGCCCTTCAGAAACTATTCAGTGCTACGGTGTGTGTCTCTGAAGAAGTCATGCTAGCTTGTGTTCAATTGCTTGGTTTTTTATCTGTGTCTGAAGATAAGTGGACTAATACCCTTTCAGCTTATATTCTTCCCATGCAGAAAGTACATTTCTGACCCTGCTACAGACAGGGTTGGTGGAAAAAACAAATAAGGATAAAGAAACAGGTATCTGTGTCCAGGCTCAAAAAAATGTATCTGTTAAAATATGCTCCTCCTCAATTTGTACATTAAAAATCTGCTCACTGCCCATTACATTTGACAATCTAATACTCTCACAATAGAGACTACTACTCCAATTTCATTTTTTCAGAGACAGTGAATGTCAACCGTGTGCCTCCAAAATACATTCAACATGTCTGAAATGACGCCCCATCTGTGTCCGTTTTGACAGAAGTCAAAACTGGATTTGATACTGAAAACTGCCTTGGAGCCAACCTGTCCTGTGCATCAGGTCTGGCCTGGTCTGTACATGCGATAAAATTAGGTGGGTGGAATGCTGAGAGGGTAGAATGGATCGCACCTCTTGAAACTACAGAGGTGATGTGAGGTGATGCTGCTGTAAAACCTCTCTACAAATAGAAAAACAACCCGGCAATGGAAAGAGATACTATAGAGGGGAAGTTTTTACATTCAAAAGTGCTGGTGGTCTAAATAGTGCTACAGTTAGGTTTGCCTGCTCTGGATTTTTAAATTCCTGGAGATTTGGAAGTGGAGCCTGGAGAGGGTGGAGTTTGGGGAAGTGAAGGAACTCGTCAGGAATCTGATACCATAAAGTCAACCTTCACACCTGCCATTTTCTCTGGGGGAGCTGATTTCTATAGTCAGCTGTACTGGTGGAGACCTCCAGGCCCCAACTTGATGCCCTAATGTTGAGGATAACCAGTTTGGGGCGGGGCAGGGAGAGAAAAGGAAGGGAAGACAAACAAAATGCCAAAAACAGCTGAGGAAATTGAAGTGAGGGAAGGGAGGCCAGCTAAGATGTAACCATCCCTGCCTCAACCAATAGGCTGGTGGAAATTTTCAGTCTTGCAGGCCTTGCAGAATTGAGCCCAGTCCTGCAGGCCAAGACAAAAAAACTTTGGCTCTGGTTGAGGACAGTCGGATGCTTCTGGGGCAAGGGCCCACCAGTAGGTTATTACTAGCTGAGCATAATGCTTTTGGGGAGGTATATCAGGAGAAGCAGTCCTGCTGCTTACTGTAGCTGGGCAAATTTCAAACAAATACAACAAATACAAAACCTTTAATGGCATATAAAGAGTGGTAAAATACAAATTATGTTAAAACCAATTGACTAAAATTTACACAAAGGTTTCACTCTTGATCCAAGTGCCTTTGTTAAAAACCTGGCAACTGATTCTGTAGTGTGGGGATGATGGTCACTTAGCAAGTATGAAACTATTTCCTTGTCTGATCTCACTGAAAATTTCTTCAAGATGGCCTCGAGAAAAAGCAACCGATAGCTGGGCAAATTTCATGGAGACCAGAATGCAGCACAGCGTGATGACACTTCTCTATGTGGTGATGCCATGCCAAACAGTGGAGGGTGCTGTTAGATAATTCTTTAGACTGGATTCCTCACCATGTCTCAGAAACAACTCTTATTGCCATGATCTTCTGTACAGAGTCCATTATATTTACCTTTTGTGGAGATTCCTGTCCTCCACTCATTTTGTTTTCATGGGAGATTGAAGATGTACGGGAACACACAGGTCTGGCCTGCAATTGTATTTCCAAGGCCTTCTAAGAGTGGAACTGCACGTTGCATTGACAAACACATTTTCAAACCATGTGCTCATCATCACACTAATGCTGGTGAGAGTCGGATAATAGGGTAGGGATGAATCTATAGGGAAGAAAAAGAAAAATAACATTTCTAAAGTATACTGTGAAGGAGCCTTGAGTATCTTATTTTTAAAGCTCTTTCTGTATTACAGACACTTTTGAGAAAGGGCACGTAGTTCTAAATAATGCAACAATTATCTAACTCCAGGATGTGGGCTGGTGTTCTTTCTAATGATATCAATGAACACACACACACACCCCCTCCTTGCTGTTCTTCATTTTCCAAAACTTGTTTCACTCCCCTCTTTTGACACATGATTGGGAAATCTCTGCATTAAATTAAAGCTTCATGTCCTTTCAAGTTTATTAGAAGTGGGGCTGGCTGGAATGGATAGAGAGGAGGCACGTTGGTGATCTACAGCTGAAATGCATTAGTCGACCTAGATTTCCTCTGTATCATTCCAATTTGCAAAATGATCATTCCCCCACAAATATTTCCTTGAAAAAGTATTCTAGATGGAGTGTGTGTTTACCCCTGTTCACTCACTGCCCCCAGAAGAGATCCCCTGCTCATCTCCTTTGTATTGTCTCATAGTGGTTAGTTTTCATTCCTTACAATGGTATTCAATCCCAACTTCTTTGCAGACATGGGGCAGGGCAACAGCATAGGAACACTGGCTTAAATTCTGCCTGGAGTAGTTCCTTCTTCACACACACATATGTGACATTTCAAAGGGAACATGTATATGACAACTCAAAGCAGATTATGAACATTTGAACCTCTCTTCACCACAAGCTTTGCTCGTTACATATCCTCAGGGAGCCTGAGGACTTCCTTCCTTTCACCATAGCTTTGTGGCATTTGGCAGCCTCTTCCCCATTTCTTTCCCTTTGCCCATACTTCCTCTTTTCATCCCCATGTGTGTTGGTGTGCATATTGATCAGGGGCAGTGACAGTGACTGCAATTCCAGGAGTAGATGATGGGCTTTCTTTAGGGACTTGGATTCTTCCCCATCCTGCTGTGACAGGCTGTGATAGGAGCTTGGCTTCAGATTCGCCTCATATTGTTTCTGGAAAATTCCAAGTCTCCTGCTTACAAAGAGAATGTTGAAAGTGTTCTCTGAGTTTCACCAGTGAAGTTCCTCTCCAGGGGAAACATTAAGAAGCCAAGAATTTTGCTCACTGAAATCTTGGTCTTGTTCATTTTAATCCTAACGATAGCAGTTGAATTCTGGATGTCCTGTCTTTGTAATATGATGGCAAACGAGAAAATACATTTCTAAAGAACATAGACCCTGGCATTAATTAGTGTAATCAAAGGTAAAGCAATATACACGCCCAATTGAAGCCCTGTGAATGTATGATTCAGGTATAAAACAGAAATCCCACATTCATAGTCCTATTCTTCTCTTTGAACAAGTTCTACTAAAATTATTCATCTTTTGATTGCGTAGTGTAGCTATTCCTCAAAAAAAGAGAGGCCTTCATGAGCAAATTCTTAGGACATAGGACTTCAATTAGGAGTGTATACTGCTTTGATATACTAATTATCAAAACGACACAGTCTGGAGGGGAGAATCTGGACAGACTCTTGAACTGCCCGTGGTTTATTAGCTGCTGTAGGGTTTTCCAGAAAATGCTGACCTGTTGAATTGGAGCACACACTTCCTTAGAGTTTAATGTGTTCTCCAACATAACCTTCTTGTAACATCTTTTTCCCCCACAGTTTCCTTCTCCTGAGTGGGACACAGTCACCCCTGAAGCAAAAAACCTCATAAACCAGATGTTAACTATCAACCCTGCAAAGAGAATCACAGCTCATGAAGCTTTAAAACATCCATGGGTCTGTGTAAGTGTCACTGTTTCTCTTGCCTTCATGCCTGACACCTGTGTATCATAGGAAGGAAACAGCTTCTGAATTTACATACTTTGTCCCTTCTATTGAGATTCCAATTGCCGCTTTGCTTTTGATGCTGTGTGTAGCAATCCTGTTGCTTTGATGTTGGGCTCCAAAGTTATGACGTTTCTTTAGCATGCAGATCCAAAGAGCTCCACAATGTTATTCCCTTATAGTATAGGCACCTCAAAGGTTGAGACACAATAATTAAAAATATAAAAATAATTAAAATATATATTTATTGTTAAGTGCAATTGCTCTTTAAAAGAGTTAAACACATAAACTTCAAAAGGTAAACTTCATACACATTAGTAATCGCATGAAACGGCTAAATTGGTTGCACAGTAAAAACCACTCACGCATTTTGGCCCTCAAGGCTTTTTTCAGTGGTCACAAAAGAGTGTATGCACACGTGTACAATGAGTAATTAGTAATTTGAACAGTCAATTCAGGTCAGAGGCGTAGCAAGGGGGGAAAGGGCCCGGTGCACATGTGCGTCCTCCGCCCCGCCCTGAAACGCCCCCACCCGGAACACCCCCGCCACACCCCCACAGGGGCTTGTGCCCGGTGCGTTGCATCCCCCCGTCCCCTTGGAGCTACACCTCTGATTCAGGTTGCATGTGAAACAGTTCGTTATTGAGATCCAGGTATCAATAAAAGTTAAATCAGGCCTGAACTCATCTTGAAGTAGTTATTAATTATTTCATTCAATATCCTGCCCTCCCCGGCTGAAGACCAAGCTCAGGACAGCAAACAGCTAGCAAAACTGCCTTTGCCTAGCATATTTAAGAGTACATAATTATTTATTATTCTTCAACAGTGCAATATATAAACAAACAGCAGGGCCGTGAGAGGTTTGTGGGTGATAATATCCACTACACGTCTTAAGACCAGCCCCCACACCTTTTTTCTTCTTTGCTGTTTTCTCCTTTCTGCTGTGTTTATTTCTGTTCCCAAGTGAGACATTCCAAATGTGGTTCACGTTATGTTTTTATTTTTGTCGTTTAACAGCAACGTTCAACAGTGGCCTCCATGATGCACAGACAGGAGACTGTAGAGTGTCTGAAAAAATTCAATGCCAGAAGGAAGCTCAAGGTAAGAGTACACTTTTTAAAAAAGACTGTGGACAACATAAGCAGGGGAGAGTTTTCCAGTTCTGAATCTGCTTGCAGATCTGTCTGTCATGTACACTTCTGTTCTCTCCCCTGGTAAGCAATTTATAGTTTAATCCTATGCAAAGTTAACACCAGAGTGGAGTAATTCTGCATAGGATAGCACTGGTGGTTTATTCTCCTGATTGATTCAGCTCATAATTCTGTTCCCTTCTCACACTGTGAGAGCACTGACCATTTTCTTCAAAATAAAGGTAGACATAGTCCAGTATGAATTCCAATAAACTCTTTCCTTGTTTCTTTCCTCTGTGATATTTTTCATACTCCCCCTCTCCCATTGTGAATGGTCTTGCTTCATCTTTCAGTTCCAAAATTTCATTCATTTAGTTGCCTTCCATTTCTCACCTTGCTTGTTTCAACCCCTTTCATACCCATATCTAGTTCTGTTTCTCTTTCAGTCTCTGTGATTCCTCCATCATGTTGCACCACACTGCCAAAAATATTAGAAGAAAAACATTTCACCTTTCCATTCAACCTCACCTCTCTTATCTAGCTATCGGTCGCACCTGGGGAACTTGTTTCCTCTCCTTGTTCTTGTCCTGCTCTTCCAAAAAAATCACACTTTCCCTTTGACATCTACTGCAAAAATCCTCAACTGTTGTGTGCCTCACGTACTGCAGCCTATCCTTTTCCCTCAGTTTGCTGTCAATGTAGCATACCTTTGCTAAAATCATTTCACCTATTTGTCCTATTTGCACTATCTCAAAGGGTTACTTGATCAAAAAAAAAATCCTTGATGGCACTACTATGTAGGAAGTAATGGACATGTGATAATTGTACATGCCACAGTTGAACATGCTGGGGAGTCTTAACCAATTGCTACTTCCCAGAGTATGTATATGACATAGAATCTGTGTGTGCAATCACTGTATACTATGGACTACATGGAATTTCGTAGTGTGCACTTTCGCACAATCAGAATAATGCACTTTCAATTCACTTTCACAATTGTTTGCAAGTGGATTTTGCTATTTTGCACAGTGCAATCCAGCTGCAAAGTGCATTGAAAGTGCATTATTCTGCATGTGCAAAAGCAGCCTAAATCGGTACATTGGTTGTCTGGTGCTTTTCTCATTAAACCCAAAACCACGTGACATTTTTCGCCAAAAAGAAATGGGTGAGGCATAGAGGGTTTTTTCCCCTTGCTGCATGAAATGAAAATTATTACCCTGGGATCAGGATTAAACGCAGAAGTTTTGCAATCAGCCTTCTCTATAAAAGTAACCTATATCTTATGATTTTGTCCTAATGATCATGTCTGCCTGTTACAAACTATTTAACCTATTTTCTATTTTCTGTGATGGAAAAAGTAATATAGTCTTAGAAGGGACAGCTCTGGGGCACAAACATTTATCTTGAGCTTCTCCAGGCCTCATGACCTGAACTGATTTATTTGTCGAGGCGCCTCTAACCTTCAAAGGCTGGAATAACAGAAAGGAGAGGAAATAGAGTTGGTCTTTTAACATTTTATTAATGACCTTAAGGAAGGTCTTTTGTGTTAATAAAGTTAACCATGTGGGCTAAATCTATCTGTTTCTTGGACAGCAGTTCTCACTAACATTACTTATATATAAAAATATCAGATTTAATATACTGCCTCATCCTTAAAGGGCCCTGGGTGGTGTATTTTGTGGCTAACTGTCACACGTAGATTGCTGGGTAATGCAAAACAACATTTTTAAATACCAGTTAAACGCAATTAACAACCAGCTCCAACCTCCATCTTAAAATCAGATAATGACATAAACAATGGACTCATCGGGCAGTCAGCATAATATGGACAAGCCCCCAAGGTGGAATATGGGGCGCAGGGCATGGCACTTTCAATGGCCGACCTCCCCAAAGGCGTGGCGGAACAACTCCATCTTGCAACCCCTGCGGAACTGTTCTAGGTCCCAGATGGCTGGGGTGGGGGAGAGTGTTTCACCAGGTTGGAGAAAGCCCCATGGAGAAAATGTCAGTTGGGTTTCAAATAGACTTTTTTCAGAATGGTGTTGGTAGATAACTTTTCTGTTGGTATTGATAGATAACTTTTCTGTTTGTCCTCCCCCCACCCCCCATAACTACCATCTCATAAATCTGAAGACAACAAGCAAGTTCTGCTTAGGTCCGAACATGATGGCTGCCTACTTTGTCACTTTACAAAAAGCAGCAGTCATTTCTCAGTTATAGGGAGGCACTGTTGATATAGCCTCCTGCACTCTGATTGGTCAAGTAACTGCATGCTGCACAAGGGGGAGGAGGAGATCTCCCTTATTACAACATTCAGAGTGGCTTTTTTGAATTCTGTGTTTCTGATATGAATATCTATCTGTCCTCGCTGAGACAAAACATTACATCTCTGAGGAAAGTAGGCTGCTGTCATACCCACCAGCTTGAGAATCTAGGTTCAGAGGAAAAGTCATCTCGTAGTCTGTTTTACTGAGGCAGGATTATCCACAGCCACCCAGTTGGAACATGACTTGTGTCCCAAGCCAGTCTCTGGCTGCACTCAGATGTCACAATAAACTTGTATATAAACCAGCATTTGATCAAAGCCTGTTAGTTATAATGTTGGGATGTGAGAATGCAGACAGTCAACATTGGCACCAAAGTAGGATTTCAAACTACGATTTATATTAGTGAATTAGCCTTGTTAGTAATTGTAATGTGGTTTATTGAGCCATCTGAATTCACAAAGTGCAGTTTGTTGAGTAGCACTGTCTCTTGCAACTACTTGGCCACGATGTTGACTGTGCAAGGGGTGTGCAAGGGGTGTCCTCTCTCTTGGGAGGCAGAGAGGAAGTAAAGTCCCTTCCGCACATGCAGAATTTCAATCCATTTTCAATGCACTGTGCAGCTAGATTTTACTGTGCAGAATAGCAAAATCCACTTGCAGAAGCTATTTGTGAAGAACGGATTGAAAGGGTCGCATCCTGCATGTGCCGGAAAGAGCGCGGAAACTTTCACGAGTGTACACGAGCTTCATTTGTTACTTGCATTTGGTACAGAACTGGAGTATGCTATGCAAAATTTGAACAAGCTGTGGTTTATCATCATGACACCTGAATGTGATTAATTTCACAGGTTTAGGCTGTAGAAAGCAACTTTTGTTCATTCAGTGATGCTTATCCAAGGTTTCCACAAGTTTAAAATCTCTCTCTCTCTCCTGTTTCTTAGAAGCCCTCTACTGTGCTTAAACTATGTAAAAGAAAAATTCCCATGTGAAAATCTTTCTATCTGAAGACTTTTTTCCTAAAGGTGCGAAATTCTGCCACTATCGTGGCAAGAAGAAACTTTTCGGGTAAAAGCGGCGCCTTAATGAAGAGAAAGGAAAGATATTCACATCACTCATCAGCTTTCCGTTCATACGATTAAAATAAAACCCCATTGACATTTGGTGATCCTCAGCCCCTGACTATTGTCCAAACTCCACCCATGCAGATTTTGTTAAATTAATCTCAATCTCCAGAGTGTGACATCCTTTCTCCTTCTCTTCTTCTCTTGGCTGTCTTTGGCATGGCGGTATTGTGGAAAGTTATGTACCAGGAATACAATGCAAACTAATTTATGTTGCTGACTGGGTGTCAAGTGATCTCCACATGTAAAGTCGATCAGAAACAAACTTAGGGTGCCCTGGAGTGTTCTCTTACACATTCTGATTAACCTTTGACTGACGTCTGGTACAGTCTGCCCCTCCTTTTCCCTTCCTTTAATTTCCCTGCAGAAGCCTTAACAATACAGCCAGTTAAAGTGGTTTGGTTCCATATTGTCATGCAGGGTTCTAATCTTGGAATGCAGACTTTCCAGAGTCTCCCCCAACCCAACATAAGGGCTGGCATTTAGGAAGAGGGCACTAACGCACACACGCACACACAGTTGTAGTAATGCTTCGCCGGGGTTTCTTGTTAAAATACTGTGCAGGGTGTTCATAGCAATGGCACAGAGAAATCCCTTTTGTTTGCAATCTGATCATGAATATATCCAAGAATTACCCTGCGGACCTTGATGTCAATTTAGTTTCCAGTCCTAACTCTCTTTAATGCTACATCTCTTGGAGTCTGATACAGTTTACCTGCTCTGACTTTTATTTATCTTAGCTATAAAAATACCTTTTTATATGATTTGTATGCAGGTAATCCTAATAATGTCAGAAAACCTTGGTAACATATTATTAGAATGGACATCTCCAAGGGATCAGGCATTGGCTGATGTTCCATTAACTCTTCTGTTGGTTTTGCAGACATTCAGTGTGTCTTTTTCCCTTATAACACTTCCTGTTTTGCTTCATGACTACCATCTGATCAATCAGAGAAGAATTTGCCCTCCTTTATCAGCCAAGTGCTGGTCCCAAGGGAGATACGCTGCTGTTCCTGGCTAGAGAAGTTGAGTAAAAGTGTCTTCAGTTTATAAAAAAAAAAGAGGGTGTAAGATGGCTGAGTAGATTCCACAAGCAAGAATCCACCCACTCACACTGTCTCTTCCTCCTCACTCTCCTACAGGGCTTCCTTTTCTCATCCCCTTGTTCATGGCCTCTTCAAGGCTCCATGAATTTTACAGCAAACAACAAAAACAAAATCCATATTCCGCAGCTAGGAAATCCAAATTCTTCAAGCAGGTGAAAAAATCCTATGAAAATCTCATAGCACTTTATAAAATTATATTATGTTAGCATTAATCATGAATCTTTGGTTTGTATAATTCAGAACACTGATATTACCTTACCTTTTTGTGGAATTTGGAATTTCTAGGCAGAAATTGGGTGTTGTCATACAGAAAGATAAGAATGCAGTAACATTTAAAGATATTGAGGAGAGAAGGGAAAGTATTGAAGAGTGATCTTCAGGGGGGAAAATCATGAACCATTTCTATTCCCATATTGTTGTTAGCTATGGAGAATAACCGAATCTCCTGTCATTTTAGCTGGGGAAGCCACTGAATTCTAATGTTCACCTGATCCTTCCAGCTGGAAAGCAGATGATGGATCCTAAATACCCAACTGTCTTTTGCTGGGTAACTTTTTTCTGTAACAATTGCCAGATTCTGTAGAGTTAATATGTTAACTGAGTCCTTGGCTAATACTGAGTCTCATATTTGGCATTTCCATTTCCATGACTGAGGCAAAGTGCCTCCTCAGTCAACAGTTCAGAATCAGAGACAATATAAAAGTGTTAATAAACAGTAATCATGGTGGCTTTGTCTCTGTAAGGAAGCTCAGGAAACAAAACTGCAGAGGTGGTTCATGTACCTTTTGTGCCACATGATAATTTTTTGAACCTCTAGCAGTCGAAGACCCAACAAGGATCCTTCTCTGATGTTCACAGTTCGACATTTCTTCTAGATTTCGATGATGTAATTCAACAATAGAGATGTAAACAATCTTCACTGCCTCTACTTGAGGCCAAAAGAAGCAGTACCTTTCCTCTAAAAAAAGCAACTTCCTTTACTATCAGGATTCATTGTGGTTCCCCAACTAGATACTATGCAGGGTGGGGTTTCCAGAGCAGAGAAAACAGGAGAGTTTTAGGATAACTCTTGACCAGATAGATTGACCCATGGATTGTTTAAAAGTGAATGCACGTTTGCTACCAGCAGTCACGCCTCTTCATCTCAACTTTAACTCTAATCTTTTTCTGCTTCCTTTGTCTCCTTTCTTTCCCCTTCTTACTTGCCCTCTGTCTTTCTCTTCTCTTTTTCTCTGTTCTTCTTTAACTCTTTCCCCATCCCTTTCCCAATTTGCTGTCCTTTATTTCTTGGTTCCCAACCTGGTGCTAACAGTGGGCAGACAGACCACCGCTCCCGCCACAATGTCTGCAGCAGCCTCCGGTGCCACCATGGGGTTGGTGGAGCAAGGTAGACGTGTCCTAAAGAGACCCTCCTCACTTCCCCTTTCTCACTTTGAAATCTGAGCGCATGAAGTGTCACTTATCACAAGCACCTCATCTCACTCTAAGAATCCAGGACCACCCCTTTCACAACCAGTAGCAAATCCCCTTCTTCGTGTATATATCTATCTATCTTGTGTATATACTACTATCAATTATTATTGGGTTCTAATTGTATATTTGTCAGTGATGGCAACTTTAACTCATCCTATCAAATGATGCTTGGAAACTATATTAAAAGATCAGAGGAGAATGAGCTTCCATGGTTCTGTGCAGCCAACCTCACGTGTTGCCAACACAGTTCATGAGTCTCAGTTCAGTATTAAAACAGAGAAGTATTTCTGTCCAATAAAATAATGTTTAAAAATACTTGGTTTACCTTGAGGGACAGGGAAGGGAAGAATCTTCAGTTTGTCTGCAGAAATTTGATAGATGGTAATTATGGCACTGCCTCCACATATGTCTTACTTTCGTAGGTGTTGCCAAAAATCATTTGGCACCAGTAATGAGCTGAGGGCAGAGCAGTTCATACATGGATCAAGGAATTGTGACAATCTAAATGAGAAAGGCGTTTGGCAGAATGTATGTCACATCTAGCCTCCAGTGGATTTTTTCAAGCCCACTCCATCTTTTCTCTTACCAGTTTTCCAGGACACCTGTCTAAGCCCACTGAAGTCAATAAGCTTAGAAAGGTGTACCTCTGTTTTGGATTACAATGTGAGGTACCATTTGATCAGGACATGCTAGGTCTTTGCAGTGACCTTTCATTCTTTGATGGAAGAGGGTCTAAGGAGGAGGTGCACTGAATAGGAAAAATCAAGATATCATTATAAGAGACTAGCCCCTAAACAGCTTTCCTGAGGGAAGGCCAGCCTCAGTAACTGATGAAACTTCCTAACAGTGAGAATGAATTATACACACACACTCAAGGGATCTTTTCCCCTTTTTTGAACAAGGAAATGTCTACAGTATAGTTATATTTGGTTTCTAGCAATGAAAACAACTAAAAGCAGAGTGTGCCGTCAAGTCTCAATCAACATATGGTGACCCCATGAAGTTTCACCTCATGGTGTTGTCAAGGCAAAAGACCAGCAGAGAGCGTTTGCCATTGCCTGCCTCCCTGCAGCCTCTATCTTTCCTGTACCAGCCCTCCTTACCTTCTGGGTTCTGAGAAGATTAGTTCAGTCTGGGTTTTTAGGCCTGCTATGTAATTACCAGCAAAATTCCAAACACAACAGCAGTATGATGTCTGTTTATGAGGACCAACAAATTATTATAAGCAGTCTTAGATCTCTTAATCAGACTGGATGGTTGGTAAATGTAGAGACAAAAAGCTGTTTCAGAGCTTGACGGAGGGAGCACAAAAGCTGTAGTCAGTGGTCTTTAAAATGACGTGCAGGCTGTGTTGTCAACCTGATTAGATTATATGGTGATGGGTGCAAAACTGGTTTTGAAATATACCACAGTAGACAAGAGAAAGAAAAAATAACTATTCTTCATGGTTCTCGGTCCCTGTAGCCTTTGGTGCATCTGCCCGGGGGGCGGGGGGTGGGTGTTCATTCAGCACTATGTAATCCAACTAAGTCTGCAGCATATCCTGCACTGTATTAAATGTTAACTTACTCCAAAATGCAGACTAGGGACTTCCTCATCACGCCCTAAAGTACCCCCCACCCAGCCTCAAGGGGCACTGAACAGCCAACTAGTGAAGAACCGGTTCACTGGTTTTGATAGTTTGCTTGGTCATAATGAAAGGCATTATACTACTGTTGTTTGGGGAATTTTTCTGTGTCACACCATGACTGTGTTCAGTCTTTAATAACCAATCCTAATGGCATTTAGTCTTTCTGACTGGAAAACACCGTTGTCGTGGTGGTGCTTTTACAAGGACAGATTGTCTTTGATCCTTTCAGGAATTTTAAAATGCTATGTAATTTGCTACTTGGCAGTGCCCACTTACTAAAGCATGTGCATTCCTAATGCAGTTGGAAAGCTATGCATTCTTTAAGACATTATTTGTTTTACCATTGCTTGCTATATCAGTGGGAGCAAGAGAGGTCCTTTCACCCATGGATCTGGTGTTCACGTAAATGTTTTCTATATGTGTAATGCTCTGTTATGTTCAGTTGTATTTGTGGGCCCAGAGGGCCCATTTATGTACACTGCTGGAAATTTAACCTGGGGCTCCTTTGCTGCAGCCTTATTCAGATGTTGCAACAAACCTGTTTGTTCGTGATGAGTGGAGTGGAAAATTGCCTGGGAAGCCTTCAGTCAAATATCAGATTTGTTGTAATGTCTGAATGCCGGCGCATGGGCAAACGGCACTTTGTTTCCCCTGCAGAACCGGGGTTCTGATCTGGGATTGTTTAGAACCCCAGTTTGTAGAAAAGAAACAGCCTCTGCTTTGCCCAAGACCGTGCATTCAGATTTCGTGCCAGAGTGCACTTTGTTCAAAGGCTTCCCAATCCAAGTTTCAGTCACACTCCATTGTGTGAAGGGAGGTAGCACACGAACTTGTGTGACAAGCCGTGTTCCTGACTGTCACAACCTGAAGTTTATTGGGACGTATGAATACAATTCATATCAGTAAGAAGCAACCTTTCCCATTACAATCAAGCACCACTCCACTGAAATTGTTTTCTGTATCAGTTGGTGGGAGTTGGTGGGAGGCAGACAGAATCCTTATGAGACAATTTACTCTGGAGAAGCTGTAGGCATAAGTTGCTCTCTTGTGTAAACTGCAGCACTCAACTGCCCCTTTGATTTAGCTGGAGACGTTCATGTTTTGGCACCTACAAGAAGACAAATTAATATTAGATTACATTGTTTCAGCAGCCATCACAAATTGGCTGTGACTATTATTTTTGAGAAACCGTTCTAACCATGAGTGTGGGAGAGTTCTCAGTGATTTAGGGTACAGCCAAACATACCTTTCTGCAGGAGCCAATGCAGTTATTTTTTGCTATGGAGGCAGCTTCTGCCCGTCTTCCCTCATCTGGTGAGACAGATCCAAATTTTTCTCCTTTCCGTTATGGTTTAGAAGAAGAGTTTGGATTTATACCCTGCATTTCTCTCTTGTAAGGAGTCTCAAAGTGGCTTACAAGCTCCTTCCCTTCCTCTCCCCACAGCAGACACAACAGACTCTCTCATGGGGCTGAGAGAGTTCTGAGAACTGTGACTAGCCCAAGGTCACCCAGCAGACTTCATGTGGAGAAACAGACCTGTGGCTTTAGTGGAGGGATTTTTCAAAATTAAAAAGAATTAGTCAGGAGCTTAACATGCTAATCTGGTAATGTGTTTATTATCTGTATTCTGTTTTGTCTATTCATATATTCATTGTTCATAGGATCAGTTAGCAAGAATTGTTCAGCGACTTTCTTTGCTTATTGGCATCCATCTCTTCCATAAGGTAGCAACCTTGTCTTGGGGAGATGTCTAAATCGTAGCCTAAATTGTTCCATGAGTAATTATGAAGAGAGCGGAAAGAAGGACCAAACACAAAGATGGACCTTCCTTTTGTGATAAATGATTGTAAAATCATTGATACTAAAAATGGTAGTAGAAAAAAAACAGCCTGGTGCAGCTATGAGGAAGTCACTACGCTTCAGCGCATTCCCAACTGGTTCCAGCTGGTACCCCTGGGATGCTGCGGAGCATGTCCCAGGGGTACCGCGGCAATGCTACCAGCCCCCCTCACTTTTATGCAAGATCTCCTACCAGCAATCTCCAGCAAGGATATGGAGCTGGCCCAGGGGGCAGGGCCTGCCGCAAGGTCAGCAGTCACTTCCCACCCACCCCCGTGCTTCCCTTCACCCTGGGTGGCAAGCAGGGGAACTGGGAGGGGAAAGTGGGGGGAGGATGGCAGGGGTACCGTGAGATATGAAGAGTGAGGTCAAGGGTACTGTGACATCGAAAAGGTTGGAAAACACTGCACTAAGCCCTCTTCCACACATGCAGAATAATGCACATTCAGTCCCCTTTCATAATCGTTTGAAAGTGGATTTTGCTATTCCGCACAGTAAAATCCAGCTTCAAAATGCGTTGAAAGTGCATTATTCTGCATGTGTGGAGTGGTCTGAGACTGACTAGAAACTGAGAGAGGCTAAAGCTGTGAGAACGTCTCCCATCCATAAGTGAGCAACACGAACTGTTCTTAGGCATGCAGACAAGGGTTCCCTTGATTCGTTTTCATGCTAAGTGTTCTCTTACATGAATGTTGGCTCTTTGCTTGTCTTAACCATTGCCTGGTCTGCACCCCAACTTTTCCTGCAGGTTGAATGTGGTCGATTGTGCATGAGTTTCCAGGAGCATGTTCCAGGGCCCTGCCTAGTCACATCTCTTATCAGAAGATGGATGAGGGCTTCTGCTTATGTCTGTGCTGATGTTGGTACTGCATGTGGGGAAGCGATATGCATGGTAGCAGCTGTGTGACCAGTGTGGAAACAAAAAACCAGCCCAGTTTTACTATCCCTCTGCAACAACTGTTTGGGACTTTACGCGGAGTGAAGAAACAGATGGGAAATTACTGCAACTCACTGTGTATATGTCTTGTTCTAAAGCTTCTGCTCCTCAGAGCATCCAACTCCATTACTCCATACCTCATAATTACTTTAATAACTGCTTTTTAAAGTTGCCTCAGAAGTGTGGGGAGTGTTTTTGCTTATGGAAACTCACAAACTAGCGAGGAGAGAGTTTGTAAGGTTTAATGAGATAAATCTAGGTATAAAAAATGAATTAAAATAAAATGTAAAGAACAGGTTTGAAAGGAGTTGATTTGAGGCATCACAACTATTTACACTTCCTCATAATACGACAGTGCTGCTTAGAAGCAGAATTTGGCCTGGTTCATAAATGAAGACAGTTGTGTTTTAACTCTTTATGCTTTTTCTCCAGGTGGGTAAATAAGCTAGGGAGACTCCACTGCTTTCAGGTAGATTTTGATTTAATTTAGGAATTGAGGAACCAGAGAGCACACAATGAAAATGGATGCCCCATGGGTCACAAGCAAGACTACTGAATAATCTAGATCAGATATTCTCAAACCTTTTGAGTTGTGGAGCACTTTTCAGAAGAAAAATTCATCACAGAGCACTGTCGTTGTGCATTCTTGATTGTTTACCTAGCACCTACATAGGTACTAAACTGAATGACAACAGTATTGACAATGGAAGGTATTTTAAAATATTTGGCCATGTTAAGCATCATGTGTGTTCATGGCCGCACAAATTTACAAATTCAAATTCATAATTTTTAGGTCTTGTCACAGTTTTTTCCAGTCTCTTTATGGAGCACTTGGAGATACTTCGAGGAGCACCAAGTTCTCCATGGAGCACTATTTGAGAACCGCTGACCTAGATAATAAATAGTCTACAAATAGTGTAAATGGACATCATCTGTGATGATTCTGATGAGAGAAGACAGTGGTTGCTGTTCTGAGTGTTGTCCATGTAACTGCCACCATGAAGATTCAGGGAAGGTTTTATGAATGCATCCAGCCATGATTGTGAACTCTTCCCTTGGATATTTTCTCTGGGTTAAGGGTAGTGTGTTTGGTCCTCCTGCTGCTGCCCCTAAACATATACCAGTCATGCAGAGTGCTCACTTTTCGGTGGTATCATCTTTTGTTTCAAGAGCAATTGCTGCTGTGACAAACCATATTTGTTATTTCTAAAATTTAGCAACTGTATGAACATATGAATCTGGTTTAGACTGACTCAGCCAACTGATCTATCTAGTTCAGTATTGTCTATTGTGATCACAGTATTTCACAGAGAGCCAGAGTGGTGTAGTGGTTAAGAGCAGGACACTCTAATCTGGAGAACCAGGTTTGATTCCCTGCTCTGCCACTTGAGCTGCGGAAGCTTATCCGGTGAACTAGGTTAGCTTGTACACTCCAACACATACCAGCTGGGTGACCTTGGGCTAGTCACAGTTCTTTGGAGCTCTCTCAGCCCCACCCACCTCAAGGGGGGTGGGAGAGGGAAAGGAGATTGTAAACTCCTTTAAGTCTGCTTACAGGAGAGAAAGGGGGGATTAAAATCCAAATTCTTCTTCTTCTTCTACAGGGTCTAAGGCACATAAGGGTCTCTACTAGGACTTGCTACTTGAGATCTTTTACCTGAAATGCTGGGGGTCAAACCTGGGACATTTTGCATTCAAATGTACTCCAGACCTTCCAGCAAGTTTCAAAAACTCCCCTCTCTGCTTTCTTTCACTTGACAGTAAACTAAAAGTTGTGTTATATGTTATAAAATTTGTGAATAAACGCAGGCATTACAGTTTAATATAGAAGATGGAAAGTGGATGTGTATGTTTATTTCATGGTTTATTTCACCTGTGGCAAGGCTAGATACAGGCACTGCTTCCCACAGCATGTACTCACAGTGAAACAATCACGTTTCTCCCTCCCATGCTGAAGTATATGCTGTGTGGGCATGTAGTATTTCCATTAATCTGTAACCTGTGCAGAGGTCCCCAAATTTCATGGTGCCCTACTGGAGGCAGAGAGTTGTTTTTGAAAGTCAATGGGGATAGAATGGTTTCTCATGGTATGTCTGTCAAATGGCTCTGTGGGTAATTTGAATCACCACACATGAATCTGCCTTATGCTGAATCAGACCATTGGTCGATCAAAGCCAGTATTGTCGATTCAGACAGGTAGCCACTCTCTAGGGTCTCAAGCAGAGGGCTTTCATGTCATCTACTACCTGGTCCTTTTAACCTGGGATTGAACCTGGGACCTTCTGCATGTCAAGCAGATGCTCTACCGGTACACCTCAGCCCCCCCCCCCCCAAAACAAGTCTCTACAATTCAATCCCTTAATTGAAATCAAAATTGAAGACGCTTCTCTAGTTGCCTTCACCTTCCAAAGTTATGTGGGTGTTTTCCTAAAGATGACACCTTTTCTGCAGTTGTGCTGTGTTTATGGAACTCCTGAGAGATTTTCACCTGGTGCCATCTCTTACTTTATAGTCACCAGGCAAATTCTGTTATTTTTCACTCGAGATTTCAGGTTAGGCTGTGCCCGTTTCCTGAAATGGAGGGATTCGGGACCATCTGGAAGAGTGTGGGGGAGAAATATAGGGTCTGCAGTCAAAGGGGGTGAGTTGGTGAAAATATACAGCAGAACCTGTACCTTACAATCTGGTACTGGTTGATTGCCATAAAAACCTAATTTGGATTCACGAAAGTTTCCCAGAAAATTAGCAGATTTTACATTCATTTTCCTGCCTTGTTTCATTCAAGACTTTGCAGACAGTATGCCTCACAAATAACCATGGAAGAGAGACCTGAAAGAAACTTTACAATGTGAAAATTCCAGGATACACAAGGACTAAAAGACCATATGATTAAGAAAAAAATATCAGCAAATTTAATTGTAGGGTCACTGAGCTCATCCGTTAGGGAAAATGAGAATGTGTCGTTCTACAGAGTCCTGCAGCAATCCCAAGGACTGCCATCTTTCCATTAGTGTGGTGGTTGTGTGCACCATTTCCTCCCTGTGTGTGTGTGTGTGTGTGTGTGTGTGTGTGTGTGAGCAAAGTCCTCTGTAGTGCTGCTTTTGTGGTACTGGTGCTGCTGCTTCACTTCCTCTTGGTGTCAGACGGGGCCTTCACCCCAAAGGCCTTGCTGTCTTTCTCAACACGTCTTTTTTTCTCTCCACCTTTTCTTCTCTCTCTCTCTCTCTGTCTCTCTGTCCCTCCCCCCCACTCCTCTTCCAATCCTTCTTCTCACCTGCCTGTCTCTCTCGCCTTTCCTCTTCTGTAAATTTCTGTAAGGTAAGCAAACTTTTTCTCGGGTTCTGCCATTAATACTGTGGTGGCTGGATTTAATGTGGGAGAGGTTTAATGGCCTCACGGGGTCCAGAAATAGATGGAATCGTCTTGTTCTGAGGATGGTGGTCTTACAGGTGTCAGTGCCTCTCCACAAGGCCATTACATTGGATCTAATAAAGGGTAAAATGCATTCCAGTTACAGCTCGTTGGCCTAGTACTGTGGGCAATACATGATTTCTCCTAGTCACAGCATTGAAACTTGTTCTACACACTGCAGGCTTTTTACATGGCTTTCCTGGTCCCTCACAATTCTATTAACCAGCTCTATATGACAGGCACCCATATTTCTGTTCATCTTGATGGTAACATTTATCCCTCCTGCTATAGCACATCTCCCACCCCACTCCCCTTGCCATGCATTTCATTTCGGCCCTTCCAGCTTCCCCGCCATGTCACTCTTGGATCTCTCCTCAGCCAAAATCCCCCGAAGGCAAGAATCCATTCTGAAGCAATGCAGTTATGTTAGAAGCATAGTTTTATGAGTTAATCCTGCTCCCTGCACCATTGAGATCTAACCTAGGTGGTATCTAGGTATCTAAAAATTGATTATTCAGATGCTTTCATTGTTTCCTGAATCATTTTATTTCTGCGGCAGGGTAAGGAACCTGCGGCTCTCAGATGTTCGGGAGCCCGAATTCCCATCGGCCTCTGTCACCGTCGGCAATTCGTCATGCTGGTAGGGAACTGATAGAACAGTTCTGGCTGGGCTTTCCTGATTCCTGGAGTTCAGCCCCTAAGGGTATCCCAACTCTGGTGCTTCAGATGTTCACGGACTACAATTTCCATCAACCCCTGCTGGCTAGAAGGTCTTGTACCATACTGCTGTGTTTTAACTAGAATAACAGCAAAGAGCCACATTAGATTAAGTGCAGTAGATTGAAAAAGCAATGTGACCGGAAAAAGGGCACGTGAAGGGACTCTTTGGCATAGCCAAGAAAAGATGAAGCTATATGGCACGAGACAGTGGCTTTGCAGAACTGGCACAACTGACATCTGATTGAGAAGATATGAGAAAGTCCGGTAGAGAGTGTCATCTTAAGGATCACATGTTGCGTGGGATTATGGTTGGCCGCTTGTTGGAAGAAAAGCTTGGATTGCAGCTAATTTTTTTGTTCCTCATTAGCGGTTCTTAGAGTGAAAAGAAAAAAGAGAAAAGTTATTTAATGACCATTCCTAAGGATGCCCTCCTGTCAAGAGAGATCTGAAACCTTGTAGTGGGAGGGAGTTGGATCAAACTGTGTTCAAGAGATTCAGTATTCTCAGCACACAGCATTTGCATAGATTTTAATGGGTTTTAGAACGGAATGCATTTTGTTGAGGTGCAGGAAATCCAATGATTGTTTGAATCGGTACAACGTGCCTAACTTAACAAATGAACAAAGATCAAATATGATGTTGTCTTCCATAAGCATTGAGTTAAGGGAAGGTTTTGAGAGGTTCTCTGGTAGGGGTGAAGTCCTGTTTTAGACCATTGCTTTGTTAAACTGGGCACAGATTCCCTCTTTGTTGCAGTTGCACAAGGTTTGGGCAATTCATTATGTGCCCATGCCAATGGCAGCACAGCGATTCAAGTATCAACAAGGATAGTTCCACTTTATAGTCTTCCCCTGATTTCCCTGCATTTGGGAAACTGCCCATTGTGGCACTTTGCCATTCATACCTCCATTTTTGGCTTAGAGTGATGTTGGGGCTTTGCCCACCCTTATAGAACTTGGGAATCACCCATTGTTCTTGATTCTCTTTTTAGCCGTTTGACGAGGAAACTGCATCAATGCAGCGTGTGTGATTCTTTTTTGGCTGTTCAGGCAGGACAGAGTATGTCTCAGGACACTAAGAGAGTTGCCATTAAAATCTCTTCTTTCCCTCCCTATGCAGCAGCTAAGAGTTTACTGAACAAGAAAACTGACGGAGTGAAGGTAAGTATCCTTATGGGGGGGGGGGTGTTTGCCTAACAGTCCACCTTGGGAAGAATGACGCTGGCTGTGACTTATGCCATGTAAACAGAAAAAATCATTTCATCTGCCGAGTATCCCTTTCAGTTCTGTAGCCCAGAGCTATTGAAAACTCAGTGTTTGCAGAACAGTCAAATTCAGGTAGAAAGAATGTTCTGATTTGTTAACACAGGAAGCTGCAGCATTTTTGGCATTTTTCAAAATTTCCTGCTCTGAACTTTTCCTATCTTCTTTTGCTCCCAGGACCAAATTTGTATATAACTGCCTAACTCAAATATAGGGCATTATACCATCCCCAGTGAGGTTTGCGTGATGTGAGAATAGGTTGTTTGTGTGGGACATGTTTGTAGTTGTCTTCCCTTTCAGAGACTTCCTTTTTTTGTGTATGTGCATGTTTTTTTCCTGCAGGCTCAAACGAACAGCACCAAAGGCAGTGCCGGGGTCACCAGCCCGAAAGGGACTCTTCCTCCAGCCGCACTGGTATGGATCTTTTGTAATTTTTATGCAGTCAGTAAAAGTTTTTGGAGATGCTGATTTTGCTCGCTGTTTTGATAATGTGGTTCCTATTTAAAGTTTACGTTAGGGATTTATGGGTTTGAAAATGACACCCACTGTTAATCTTTTGACTCTGGTACAGTGTCACGTTCCTTTGTAATATCATGTACTTGCAATGTTCTTCTAGCAAAGAAGGATGCACTGAGAGCATCTCTCGGTTTCTCAGGCTCCTGTTGTAGGTTTTTCTTAGCCAATGTATTGTGAAAGCGAGGAACCGGGATGCCTGCACAGTTGAACAGCATTATAATCTGTTCCAGAAAAATAATAGATTTCACTGACACCATAGTGAACACCTCTGCTTGGTTCCAAATGCCTTTTTCCTCATTGTCTCTCTTGGAGTTTGAACATCATGTGGATACTTTTCTTCTCCTGTGAATATTAAGACCCCCAAAGTGCTGAAAACAACTTTCTAAAGGAGTTTAAGAATCAAGAACTGTTCAGACTTTGCTGGCTATGGAATCACCAATTGGCTGGTGCCAATCACTGTAGGGAATGTGTCATTACCATATTGTTTCACAAGGAACAACAGCCAGAATGAAAGACTTCTCTAGGACAGGAAGGTTCATACAGGAATTAATATTTTCATTCTGTTGATTTAGGTCTAGCTCTCAGGCAAGTAATAGTAGAGAGAATTTCATAAATATCTTTATCAGCAAATGATGTACAGTGTTATGTCAGGCCTAAAGTACTGAACCAACCACATAGGGAATTGCTTCTGAGCAGAGACTAAGCCTGAAAATAATGCTAATGTAAGTGCCCAGAAGGCAAAGCTTCAGTGTCCACCTGGGTGTAGATGTGGATTCAAAGGAATTTCCAGTGTTTAGACAAACATAATTTAAAATCAGATTAGCAGAACAAAGTTAATTTCAATGTATTGTCAAAGGCTTTCACGGCCGGAATCACTGGGGTGCTGTGTGGTTTCCGCGCTGTATGGCCGTGTTCTAGCAGCATTCTCTCCTGACGTTTCGCCTGCATCTGTGGCTGGCATCTTCAGAGGATTCTCCTCTGAAGATGCCAGCCACAGATGCAGGCGAAACGTCAGGAGAGAATGCTGCTAGAACACGGCCATACAGCCCGGAAACCACACAGCACCCCAAAGTTAATTTCTTCAGTGACTTTCATATGAACTGCACACATAACTAAAATAGATTCGTAGACTTGATTCTCTCACATTGATTCTCTCACACACAATTGGCCATGCTGGTAGGGGCTGATGGGAATTGTAGTTCCTGAACATCTGGAGAGCCGCAGGTTCCCTACCCCTGTCCTAGGCCCTGACATAGGCAGTAATACATATGACCTTGGCTTCTTTTTACCTATGATGGACTAACGGGAATCCTTATAATGCCTGTCTCTGGAGAGAATGAAACAGCACAAACCTTTAAAATGCTAGGAATGGTTATAAGCAGAGGATTTCCCTTGAGAGCATCTATTTATATGTATGATCCACTTTTCGGTGACATGTATTGAGCCAGAATTGCGCATCAGCTGCAGAGGACAGGATAGCGCCACCAAGTCAATTACAAAATGTGCTTAAAATGGACACTGAATTAGAGTTTCTGCCCTGATGCATTTATTTCAACAGTTTCCCCTAGTTTCTTACTTTTTAATCACACAAAGACCCCAAGGAGAAAAAAGCAATTATCTGCATGTGCCATTCTGGATATTGCTGTGTATCTATATCAGGCTTTATATTTAAAGGAGGAACTCATTCTGTCCTCTGGCCTTTCTTGCTTGCCTTGTGGTCATGCACCCCCATGAAAATAGATGCAAAGCGTTCCAGTCAGCATCATTCTTTTTCAGTCTTTTTCAAGCAATGGTGCACAAGAGTGATATCTAGAATACTGATGCTAATTCAGTGGCTTGGGAACCACATGTAGCTCTTTGACATGCCACCTGTAAGTCTTTGAAGCACTACTCCCCAATGTTGCATCCACCCAATGTTTTAAGAACAGCACGGAAGGCTCTTGCCTAATTGTTTGGCAGGTGGTTCCCAATTGCCACTGGAAGAATGGAAGAGTGGCAAATCTCGTACCAGGAGTGGAAGTAGTTGTGGCTCTTTTAATTGGTGGCAATTGCAAATGAGGCTCTCTACAACCTGATGTAGGTATCACTGAAATAGAGCCTTTGGTCTTTGTGGCCAGGTAAATCTTATCTGAGGGCTTATCTGTGTAACTATTTTTTCCAGCAAAAGTGGGTATTGTCAGGTAACTCATGCCAGTGCCACCCACACACGTCTGGGGCCAAAGTGTCTTCCCTCCTCACTTTTAGTCTCAAAACATCACTTTGAGGGATTAGGTGGAAAGTGCTGCAATTGCTAGCCAGCATGTTGTCCTCACAACCCTGATAGTCTTGAATTAGACCTAAACGGAGTGATTTTAGTGGTGTACTGAAGAGCCAGATTTTCATTGCTGGGCATTTCCATACTTAATAATGTGGTAGTTTTCTTCAGAGGATTTCTGAACTTGTTGACTTGTAGAGTGAATTGGAGCGGCACCTAGATGGCCCCTCGGTGCTGATGCTCACCTCTGAAGAGCTGCCCAACTTGCAGTGCAGAGTTAATAGAGGTGACCAGTAATGAATTTGTTGTGTTGCTCCAGTCGGATATAAGAGGGGAAAGCAGGTTTCTTCTCTGTGTGCAAATTTGAAGTTATATTTATTTTTTTCCCCTGAGTGCACTGGTCATCGGAATTCTGTGGGATCTAGACCCCTTGATAGTCTAGTTCCCCCATCCTGAAAGTCCCTTCGCTCTACCTAATAGGCCCTCAACCCACCTCAAGGGGATCTAGACCCCTTGATAGTCTAGTTCCCCTATCCTGAAAGTCCCTTCGCTCTACCTAATAGGCCCTCAACCCACCTCAACCCACCTAATAGGCTCTCAACCCACCCCCCAATCTGTAAAATTACATAAATTGCAAATGACTTGCGGATCTGAGATTCATTATTTTGCTACCTTTGAATACAAAATTGGAAGAAAGCACTATAAGCTGGGTGCTTACATAAAGTATTTGAAATGTCCCAATTTTCTCGTTACTAGCAAGTGATTGAAGTATCTTTATACAAGAGCATTAGAACACTGTAGCAGAGATTTTAAACCTCTCAGAATTAAGAGAGTTTGGTCCAGTTGTTTTTTTGGTCTTGTCTTTTCTGAATATGGTTTAGTGTCAAGTTCTACCCAAGTTTTTGTTTTAATTTCATCTAAAGTTTAGGATGGATTCTATTCTATTGCATTTGTTACTGTGTCAACTAAACATGGCCATTTGGTAGTCTTCTTGGTTATTCTGTAACTTCAAGGGTAGAAGGGTCAGAGAGGGATATTCTGAAAACAGATGTTGGCTATTTAAGAAACAGACATAGTATTTCTCTTATAAAATGGTAAGTATATTATTTCAAATGAAGATGCTAAGTTGCAGAGTAATTTTTCCTTAAAATGCATTGCTGTGGAATGGGCCGCACCAGAATTGTAGCGAACGTTGAGGTGCCCCAAATAGCCTTCTTCATTTAAACTACATAACGTTCCACCAAGATGTTCCATTTTGAGGTTCTTTGCTAGTCTTTTTCTATCAGGTAAGCATGCTTAAAATAAATTAATGCATGACAGCCTGTCCTACTGCATCCAGGATGTCCTACTGCATCCTACTGCATACAGGATGTCCTATTGCATCCAGACCATAAAAGGTAAGTGCTCAGGCAAATAGATAGTGCATTTGTTTTTAAAGGAACTGGTAAGAATTTCCAGAATTTGCCTGTCTAGGGCTTCCACTTTGCTTCAAAGAGGAAAACCTGTAGATTGCAACAGTTGTACATTCTTTGCATAGTCAGCCCTGAAGTTATAATTTGACCCCAAACAGTACAAAGTAGAGCTAAATTATTGTCATAAATTGCTTTGAAGGGTAGAGAAGATGGATGATGGTTGATTTGGTGAACTGACTTAAGAATAAGTACACCTAAATTATTTTTTCCTGTACCATGTGAAATCTCAGAGAAACTGGCAGATTCAAGCCTAGTAGCACCATAAAGACCAACAAGACTTTCAAGGTATAAGCTTTTCCTTTATCAGATACAAGGGAACTTTGACTCCGAAAAGCTTATACCCCAAAGATGTCGTTGGACTCTATAGTACTACTGAACTCGAATCTAGCTGCTGTACTACAGAACCCCACAGCTACTCTCTGAAAGTATCCTCAGAGAGACTGGTTTATTTATAAGGTACTAACTTGTCATGTTGGTACCTGTTGGAACATTCACAAAACTCAGATCTTTCAATTGGTTTACATGGATCTCATTCCAAAGGCTTGCGGCACCTAGAAATCCCATTAAAATAAAATATCATTAAAGGTCCCAGTCTGCAAAATTTCCCCCTTTTCTTCCAGCTGACAATCATCCCAATCATCCTTGCAGTGCTTCTGAAAAGTGTCCTGGCTTGGAGCTTGATGAGTCTCCAGGGTTTCATAACTGGGTGACCATCCCCTGGGAAATGCTGCTTGGTATTCCATTCCACCTAGAATGTGGCATAAAGGTTTCACTGAGAGAGCATCTCATGGTCATAATGGGACATTGAAGAAGAGGCAGAGTGTTGTTCTCAAGCTGTTTTGAGCTTTACACAAAACCAGCGTCTGGATTTGAGTCTTTAAGACAATGGGGAATGATACACATGTCAGGGCAATGATGTAACATAAAATGAATATTCGCTGTGTGGAAAAAAAATGAACTTGTGAATTTGTCCTTAAGAACAGAAATAATGTTCCCAGGCAGCATCCTTGGGGTACAGAGTGGACAGCTCAGCCATTATGTATTAGACAATGACCCTCTCCAGTTCATAAAGCTCATTTTTCCTTGGCAGCTTCCTTACTAGTTTTCTGAATTTAAGGAGGCATTGTGCTAGCCGAAGTGGTGAATAACTTAATTCATTGCAATCACGCTCCACTTGATGGCTTTTATCTCTTTGGAAGAGGCATTTTGAAATCTTTGTTATGTTTAAAACTGTGATTTTCACAGCACTTGGCACACCATTCCAGTAGCCTAATTGGGAGGAGAGCTGGCCCTGATACACATCCCTCCAATATATGCCCGATTTTTTAAAAAATCAATAACATGAAGCCAATTGAAGTGTAGTGGAAGTTCTGTTCCTCAGTCTGCAGTGTTCTAAAAGTTGGTGTGAGTTTGGGACAGAATGGCAAGTTATTTTGACACAAAGAAAGAATACTTCTCTGGCAGTGCCAGATAAAATATTACTTCTCCAGAGAAAGCGGCTTGAAAACTGTGCTTTTGATTATGTAAAATGGAAGTCTATTCTAGTTCAATTCACCAATTGTCCTCTGAGAGAAACCTTGGCTCTGCTGAAGGCCGAAGCAAATCTCTCAGTATCTTCAATGGCTAGAGCCCCTTGTGGTGCATTAAATATTAGGAAGTAGCCCGTGAATGCTCCAATTCAACATGTGCCACCAAGGCCAAAAAAAGCAACTTCTAGACTTGGAAAGAAATCTGTGTTCATTCACTCCCTTTCATTCATGGCAGATATTCCCAACCAACCACCCAATTTCCACCCTTTCAGATGAAAAACGGCTTTCCGTCAGTGGCCTTGTTTAATTCTTCACAAAGCCAATCAGGACATTTTGTTTTCAGTGCCAGCCCTGACTTGCTTCCAGAATAGGTAATGCCAGTTACCATAGCAATGGATTATGCATTTGTGAAGAGGCCAGCCTTTTTGTGTGAACCAATCATTCAAGCCCTGTTCTGCTAGACGGGCCAATGTAGTACACCCAACTTGCATAAGCAGTGGGCTGGAGCTTCTTTCACTTTTAACACAAGCAAGGAACTTGAGTCTTACTTGCTCTTTTCCATGATAATACTTGAAATCCCCTCTGTAGTACAAGCTAGCTTGGAGGTGGGGAGGTAAAACCCAGGGTTGTTTCTTTGCATTGAGTATCCACAAATCTGGGAATCAAGATAATTTGCAAAATTTCATCTATCTCTGTTTTGGCCTACTACTGATTACAAGAACCAGCATAGTATAGTGGTTTAGAGCAGGTAGACTCTAATCTGGTCAACCAGATTTGTTTCCTCACTTCTGCATTCCTGCAGGGTAACCTTGGGCTCGTCACAGTTCTTTGGAACTTTCTCAACCTAGCTACCACCATGCCAAGGAGGCAATAAGAAAGGCTGTTGGTGGAGCTAGGAGGTCAGGAACCCTAGTCACTCTGGGAGCCCCATTAAACTGAGCAAATAATGTGGTTTATTTTAATATGTTTGAATTTTGTCTGCATGATGTATGCTTGTGGAGGACCTTGAGAAAGCTCTAGGTTTGGGGGAGGCATGGGGGCTCTCAGCAGCCCTGCCAGTACGGATATAATGGATTTTCTGTGAATGTCTTCTCAGTCCATTTCCTGGTGAGTACATCTTAAAGTCTCAGCTTCTCAGAGCATGGTAATTCCGCTATATTGATTCAGAGGGTAAGTACTCAACCATTGTGACCCTTAGTTAGCATGCCCTAGAGTGATTTAGTTGAACTCCTGAAGAGCACACTCTTTAGCCCATAAGTCCCTCTGTTCTGAGCATCTGTGGATCAAAAGCACTTCATAGGACAATAATGGATGACACTCCTACAAAACACCTTTAATAACTAAAGTCTGTCTTTAAATCAAATGGCACCATGCAGCAAGACCAGGGGATATGATCCAAGGAACTTCTGTCTCTTGCTTTCCTTTTTCTTCCCTGTTTAATCTCAGGTGGATCCTGTTTGGGGATGTTAACCCAGGTATGGATTGGCCACATCTTCATGGGGAACTCATTCCTGCCATTTTCTCTTACCCTCCCATTCTCCTTGTCACAAAGGTTTCTTTGGTTTGCGGACGGGCTGAACATAGATTTCAGCTTATGCTCTCCATTTCCAAGGGGCTCACAATGATCTTGTCATGGAAGTTGAATATGATTTTGGTTTCATTCATGGAAAACCAGTTTTGATTCTTCTCTTCCTGATTTATTCTGCCACTTTCTGTTTGTTAATCATTTGCCTTTTGCTAAACTAATTGCCTTTTGCTTTTTTCCCTTCCATTCTGTCCCCCTCCCTGCTCTTATGTGGGTCTTGGTCTTTCTTTCTTCATCCTCTTTTCCTTCCTTCACATTTTTATCACCACTTCCTGCTCCATTTCCCTCCCCCTTCCAATTATCACCTTTTTCTTTTGATCTCTTTCATTTCTTCCTCCTCTTCTTTTTATTCTCCTTTGGTTCATTCTTCCTTCCTCTGTAGGAACCTCAAACCACCGTTATCCATAACCCAGTGGACGGCATTAAGGTACTGCTGCCTGTCTTTCCTTCTCCTCAGTTTGCCCTTTTGTGATCTTGGATAAAGATTGACTTTTCTGCTCATTGCGCAGCTGTGTAATTGCACCTCTGGGGACAGACCGTAGGCTCAGGTTGTACACCTCTTGTCTGTTTCAGTATGTCTGAAACCATATGCAACATAGAATTCGGTCAACTCATCTACTGTGGCGGATGCCTATTATGGAGATTGTCTACTCCAGCTGAAACTGAATTGCAGCTGCCTCATGGAGCCTTTCTACGGGGCTTATTCTTCCTGGACTTTACTACATGTTTATGATGAAGAAGTTGATTCTCTGGGAGGCCCATTTCCAGATGCAGCTCCCCTTTCCCTTCACACACATCATTGTAAAATCAAGTAGTGCAACTGAAGATGGGACGATTGTGGTCTACAAGACGCTGACGTTATTGGGGAATCATAAAGATTCGGCCTCTTTGGGGAGAGAGGGGGATTTACTGGCCCCTTGCCTGGTGTGTGTTCCATACACATTGCTTCTGCCCCACAAAGAGGCCCTAGGTTATAGGCAAAAGAAACATGAGGAAATGATTGTTGGTTTCAAAACATGTGCCTGTCTGAAAGGATGTGCACTAGGCAGGAGATGGAGTTGATCTTCGCCTCCGGGCATTTTGTTCTGAATGACAGGATGGGGAGGAAAGCCTTTACTCTGACCCCAGAGGAGCTACATTAGAGGGCAGCTATACTGAGCTCCTTCATTTGCAAAGTGAAAGAACGCAGCCACGCAGACCAAAAAGACCAATTCAAGAGCTCGGATTGGCTGAGGACTAACATATAGACTCCATGCCACATTCATTCATTGCTTGGACACAGCCCTCACCTCCACCCAAACCTGCATTTCTTACCCATTCTCTGCTGCAGGGATTTAATTTTTTTTAATGCTTCCTTGTCAAGCCCATTCACTCAGTACATCTGGCATTGCCATTAAATGGAGCTTGGGGAAGATGACAAAAGTCTGGTGTGGAAGACACTTGGGCTACATAAAAAACAAGCAGAAAAAGAAAAAGAATCCCTACAGAGATGGTAGTTCTCTCCCCCCCTGCCCCAAATTCCTTTCGGAAACAATATTTCCTGTTTTTAGATTACTATTAAAGAAACTTAACAATGCAGGTATGCTTCTTTTGTTTTGAAAAATAAGTGAATGTGTGTGGATGTTAGAAAACAAAGTTGTGTTTGGTTATGGGAATAGGAGAAGCCCTCTGCTGAATCCCAAATGAGTTCCTTCAATTTTTTGTTCTGGGTCAGCTTAGAGAGGAAGCAAGACATCCTCTTTTGCCAGTATGTCAACTCTTGCCATTTTGCTTTGTATGCTGACCAGGCACCCAGCGCTTTGACGTTCCGCCACATTTGAGGACACGGCTTTCACCAAGAGAGGGGGACCGTCCTCAGTTTCTAAGCTTCATACATATCCCTGAAATAAAAGCTTTAATCGGATTCCAGCCGTCGACAGAATATAAAGTGAAATCATTCCTTCTAAAAGCAGAAGGAAATACTTATTGTGCAGGCAGCAAAACAGGGCCACCCACAGACAAAGTAAGGGTAGGCGCTTTTAAACACTTGGAGGCTCCCCAGATATGTGGGAAAATAGTAGTTTGTAAATTAAAGAAGCAAAAAGAGGAAAATGGCCCGATGAGAACTGAGCATGCTCATTGTTCCTGAGATTCTCCATCTGTCCCACTCTGCAATTCCAATCTGCCTATTCTGTTTTTATCAACTCATTGAAGATCCCGAAAATATGATTTTTAACAGAAGGCACCTGTTGGGATTTGCAGCAGCTTCAGTGTTTTCCACTAATTTGAATTAAGGAAGATTAAAGTACCATAAAACAATCTGAATCTAAATCTTCACCCTCCCCCTTAATCTGTGGCGCTATAAGCAAGCCGGATCCACCAGCCACCTATGTGCCAGCTTAAAAAAAAGCTGTGCAATTCTAATAAGCAAAAGCTTATTCATTTGGGAGGAAGGATTAAGACCCTATTATTACATAATGTAAAAACGATGGAGGTGCAACCTAAAATCTTTTTGTGCCTGAACTATTGCAGAAATTATTTTGACCTTCATGTGGACAACAGAGCAACAATAGGTGAAGCTCTTGGGAGACAAAACCTGTTACTTTCTCAATTTATGTGAAAGAGAGGGTTTTTTAATAAAAAAAGAAATAAAATAATAAGAATTTAGTTTCAGAACATACTTCAGCACAAAATCAGAGCTTTGTCCAATAGATGATTTTTGCAAAGATTTTCAAGTGGGTATAGTTTTGGTAATCAACTTGTCCAACCATGTAACTTACATACAATAGTTATTACTACCTAATAAAAGATTAGATGTCCCTCAGAGTCTTTCTTAGAAATGTTACAGATCATCATGTGAAATTTGGGATCTGTAATCCTGAAAGAAGTCTGAAGAAAGGCAAATGCTGTGGACATATTGAAATTGCTTGTAGATTTGTTGGTTTGGGGGAGGGAAATCCAACCACAGCAGGAGGGTAACAAATTTAGTAGAATGAACTAAACCATACACAAAACTTTCTTGCTACCCTATTTCACCCTATAGCTGCATATATGTAATACAGTGAATCTCACACTGGAGCAGGACCCAGGGCCCATTGACTGAAATAAACACAGGACAGTCTAGGAAAGGAGAGATTCTGAGGTTAGGTGGTCCCTTCATACCCTACCAGGCAAGACTTGAGTGGAATGCCTTTTGACAGCGCACCAACTGATACAGTAGACCAGTTGATCCAGACTGAATTGCAGGATGGGGAGACTTCAGCTTTATTTTGAGGATTACCTATATTGAGCTTTGGATAGGATCAGGTGTCCTGCTGTATTCCTGTTTTAATGTTAATGTGGAATTGCTAGCAAATCAAGAGAATTTCACATGTAGCATCAGGATATGTGCACTGGATGTATCTATGGGATGGGTAGTTAGTTCTGGTTGGGGGAATGAAAATAACAGAGGCTTAGCAGGGGTAAAATAGTTCTGAAGGCTTGGGAAATGCATATCAAGTAATTTGTGACTTACAGGCCCTTTGAGACACAAGATTTTCTCTGCAGACTCTAGAGATTCTCACATTTGTTCGGTTTCTGAAATCTTGGGAATGGTTTTTTGAGCAGCTCAGAGAGTAACAACTTCCTGATTGCAAGAGGGTTTGTGTGGGATAAAACCTTTAGCACTTTGGAGCTGGTTTGGATGGGAAATCTTTGCTCACTAGTCAGTCTGGTTGTGATCGGGGCTGTTCCTGTATGCAAGCTAGAAATTATATATATGTGTCTTGTGCCAGTATTACACATATGGACAGAGTCAGTTAGACTCCCCACATAATCAAGACAATTCAAGGCATGTAGCAATGTTTCCAAGTGTTTCTCTGTGAAACAAAATTTGTGACAATAAACTGTGTCTTCCTTGGATAACGGTGACAACATATTCCTTCAGAGCTGGCTGCATCCTTGCACAAATTGCTTTCATTTGTAAGCTTGGTGAATTTTAATAGCTCTGGGCATTTCCTTTCTGGGTCATGAGTTCAGACTCCTTCACAATGTTCTTACCACTTAAGGGTTAAAATATGGCTGGCTGGGGATGAAGCATGTTTGCACTGTTAATTCCAAGTGGCACCACCAACCAGACCTCTACCTCACTAAATGCTATCTTCAAAGGGCGCAGTTTATCAGAGAAAAGCATACTCTACTGAAGTTACCAGAATGCAGTAATCATCCAGATATAGTAACTGTACTTCAGTCAGCAAATCTAATTCCTGCTCCTACACAGAAGACCATTCTTCCTTGCCCTTTCGGTTTTCACAGATGCCTGTGTCAGTTGACATGACGATCAGGGCCAATTCTGTGCCGAGGATTACCATGGAAAGGGCATTTGCTTGGTACTCTTCATGTTCCCCCAGTAACATCCCCATATCTGTGATTTCTTACACCCAGAACCAAGATTTGCCCCCTTCTTTCTCATTACCTACCTTTTGCCCCCCCCCCCAGTGCAATTTGGCACCACATCCACAGTCACCATAAAATGACTTCTGACCCTCTCAGATATTTCCGCTTTTGATAGGCTAATGATGGACCCGCTAAACATGGCAGCAGCCGTGGGGTTCCCAGAAGTTGAATGCACAACGCTTTCAGCACGCTGTGGCTCGTTTAAAAAGTGGGCTGTTCTTGATGGAAGTACCAAAAACACCCAAGGTTAAAAGTGCTATTGTAACCATTAGCCTTTTTTATTTCTAATTGCTGGATAAGCCACATAATAGATTGTCTAATTTACTGCTGCTTTGCTATTATCTGTTGCTTCACATAGATAACCACAAGGTCATGCAAGACTTATTCTGGGAAAATGCTTGGCAGAATATTTTCTGTATGGGGGGAGACGGGTTGACCTGGCCCAGTTTTGCTTGAAGTGCTGATAAAAAGCGTTTGCCCAAAGTACTGATGAATAATACTTAAAAAGAAGGGTGGAAATAAGAAGCCGGAGGGAGACTTTGTGAAAGATTATTGCAAAAGGCAGGGAGGGTACTTAATAAATGGTTTCGGAACCTAGTGTGGATGGGGACTGCCTGGGAGCATTAGCAAGGGAGAATCAGATGGGGAAAGGTTAAGCTGTCTCCTCCATCCACTGATTCCCTGCGAGTTCTCTTACCCCACCCCCTTGCATTTTAAGGAAAACATGGGATTGTTTTTCCAAAAGATTTCAACATGAAGGCAGATGCTGAGAAGATATCCTACTGTTTTAGCTCTCTATGTGTTTTGCTCATCTACCTTCAGCTGTGATTTATTACTGCAGCAGGAAGTCTGTCCCAGTTACTTAGGTAATCCGAAAGGACTGGGCTATATAAGCAGTTGCCTGCATTCTGGCAAGTTGCTGTGGGTTTTTCTGTTCACTCTGAAGAAGAACCTGACTTGGCTTTCCTTAAACGAGGAGAGAATATGCTCCCAGAGTCTCCAAAAACATGCTCATTATGTGCCTGTAGCATATTCCTGTATGATTTTGGAGGATTTGAGAATTAACATACCCTACAGCCAGTGGTGGGATTTAGCCGGTTTGCACTGGCTCGGTAGAACCGGTAGCTAATTTTTTGTCCTTGGCCCTCTCCCGCAGCCCATTTGATCTGGGGGGGCCGCAGCAGCCAGGGGGGCGCAGCAACCGGTGGGCCCACAGCTTGCTGGCTGCTGCCGCTTCCCCCAGTTCAACCTCTATCGGTGGTGGCCCTGCTGCCTCACAACCTCCAGCAGCCAGGGGAGGTGACAGCAGGGCAGCAGCAGGGCCACTGCTGATGAAAGTTGGGGCGGGGGGCAACAGCTGGTGGGCCCACGGCTTGCTGCCGCTGCCGGCTGCTGTCCCCCCCCCCCCCCCGCTCAACCAGAACTGGTTGTTAAATTATTTGAATCCCACCACTGCCCACAACTGGAAACACAGATGGGAACCCCTAACTTAAAACGGCTACAGATCCAAAACTTGAGAAGGGCTGCATACAGGCAAGAGATTCTTAACACTACTTCTTGGAGCATTTCCCTGGATGGTTGGGTCACCTCTTTTTTTAATTGTTTTTTAAAATTGTTGCCGCATGTTCTCTTTTGCTTACACCTTGATATACCTTTTTCTTACAAAATTAGGCATCACGTTTTTACTTTCCCCGCTTATGTTGCATTATCCAATTGGGAATTGGCAGATCTCACTTACAGTGAGATATTTCACCTCCAAAGACCATCTGCAAGTGAGATCTGCGGGCCCCCACTTTGCGACTTAACTTGGAAGTGAAGAAAGCTGAAGGGCGGTACATATTTACTGTATATTTCGTATATAATCAAGGTGAACCATCTTTTCAGTTTTCTAGGCTTTGCACTAGGGGTTTTCCACATACGAGGGAATGAAAACTTTAAAGAATCCATTTAAAGTGAAGAGACAGATTAGATGTGGTTTAAAGGACTTCTAGTGTGTCCTGAGGGGCCACAGGAGAGAGAAAAACTAGGGCTGTGGTAATGCTGAAGGCTTATACTGATCCTATTACATGTTTGAGTCTGGCATGAGAAGTGTCCATCTTAGAGGCGAGAGAAAAGGATAAAAATGTATGGCTCTACCATTGTTTTCTTTTTTCCTCTGGTAGATAAGAGGCTTGAGAAAGGGGCTAAACCCCCTAGTTCCTTTTTACATTCCCCAAGGCCCTTGCTTTGAATGCAAGTGTTAGTTGTTCGCTGTCAACTTCTCCTCAGGCATTTTACTTCTAAGTGGAGCTGCTAATGTTTTCCTTCTCCTTCTTCCATCCCTGTTTCCACAGGAATCCTCTGACAGCACAAACACCACCATAGAGGATGAGGACACGAAAGGTAATAGTCTCGAGGGACTGGTCAACATTTTGCGAATTAGAAAGCTGGCAACCTTCTGCTGGTTTGTGTGTTTTAACCATAAACAGATCCTTGGAAGCTACAAAAAATAGCTGTTGGGGGAAATTGGCAGAAAGAGGGGATTGGAGGACTTCTGTGAAGAATCACAAGAGAAAGTGACGAGTTTGGTTTGCAGAGAGAGGAGTTCATAGCCATTTAAAGCCAAATGGCACCACATGGTGTTTGATTGATATCCTGTGGGATGGAGGACAGGGCTAAGTACTCGGTTGGCGAGAATTAATCCTTAAAAAGCCTTCAGTTGAAAAGGAATCCAGGTTGCTTTATTCTCTAAGGACAAATAATTTCTATCTTCTGTTTCTCGTTACTGGGTTTCATTGGTTTTCTCCTCTCCCCGCATATCTCCAGCTCTTCAGTAGTGAGCACATCCAAGGGAAGGGACCTATAGCTTCACTGAAGAGCACAAGCCGGACAATCGGTTCCATACCAGTTAAATATTGTCAGGGACCACAATTAGGTGACGCCTCTATCTGAAAACCTATTGCCAGTTCAAGTGAACACAGTACTGAATTATATGTGGCATTCCTTTGTCTCAGCATGAGGCAAATGTTTTTGAGAGAAAATGACTTGTTTGGGTTTCTAGAAGTATATCTTCAGCATGGAACATTGAGGAAGCTATCTTTTAAATGTTTAGATCTATTGTTAAATTTGGGTTTTTATAGTTTCACATTGGTTTGTATTGATTATCTAAAATATTGTTAGTCCCTCTGAGCCCAAACAGAGTATTGAGGGGGTTTGGGGGTGGGGGCGGCAAGAAGGGAAAGGAGATTGTAAGCCTCTTTGAGATTGGGAAAGGAGAAGGGAAAGGAGATTGTAAGCCTCTCTCCTTACAGGAGAGAAATAGCAGGGGATATAAATCCAATCTCTTCTACTTCTTTTTCTTCTTGTAAAAACAAAACAAAATATTTGAGATCTGAAATTGAGTGGGGTGTGGAATGGAAAACTCCAAGGATGATGGATGGCTTTTTCTTACTTTTCTGATCTCCTGTATGGAAAAATTGCATACGATCTTTAGTGGATGAGGGCTCATATTTTCTCTTTCAGGATTACCAGGGAAATCATGCTCATTAAATTACAGAAATTTTTGTGCAAGTTACATTTAGTATTTTTAAGTCCACATAATTTTTATTCAGCATAGTGTTGGCAGTTTCTATTTTCAGCCGTTAAATTTGTTATTTACCAGTCAGAAAAAAGATGTTCAGCATTTGAGACTGGAATAAAAATGAAAAAGTTCTGCTCTTCGTAAATATATGTAGTGCTGTTTGTATGATAAATGCTAAGTGACATCAGTATTAGTAGAACCTCATAGCTCTTATCATTAGCCCAAGATTAGGCAGAAAAAGAAGAAAAGTAAAAGAGGTATCATGCAAGTTAGGAAAACCACTGATATGTATCTCTGATAGTCTAATGGACCATAGCAGTCTTTTTTTAAAAAAAAATGTATCCTACTTTTCTCCTAAAAATGATTCCCACTGGCTTAGAACAGGGATTTAAAAAATAACAACAGAGTCAATAAAACCATATAATCCCGAACCATATAATCTTCACCGGGAAAAATCAGATAAGAGGCCAGAACAGACTGCAGGCGCTCTTCTCAAGAGTGCTATTCAAGAACAGAGATAATTAGGAATCTCCTTTCCATGTTTATTTGCACATTACTTAGACCACTGAACTCACTGTGGTTCGTTTTGAAGCATTACCTGTACAATTCCCTTCCTTCTGGAATAGATAATTCAGCATTTCTTACAGAAATATCGTCACTAAGGTACCTTCTCTTGATTTCCTTCAGAAGGGGGAGATCTTTTCAGTATTGAGGTCCACCACCCAAATGCCTTTGAAAGAGATGAAAACGTCAACGGTAGCGATAAGAAAAGGGGAGGGATTTTCAGGATGTGCAGGTTGTGTGGAGTACCCTGCCCTCTGTTGGCAATACACAGGTGCTAACCTGTTTTATTACTGCTTGCACAGTTTGGACACAGCTATGCTAATAACAAAAAGGAGGAGGAGGTTGCAGGGGCTGTAAAATACTTATTCTAAATATACAAATGCGTTGTGAAGTTGTGGTTTTAGCCAAGAGATGCATCACTCCAGTTGTTTTCATGGCTTGGATTTACATAGCAATTGCTCCTACAGCAAGACAAATGGTACAAAACCCAGTGGTTTAGAGAACTTGCAACTTCTTGCTTTCTTTTCTGTTTGCAGATTTCACCTGCTGCAAAAATACCCTCCCCCCTGTTTCTCTCTTAAGTAATAATTTTAAGCCTTCTCAAGTTGTAAATCAAAGGAGGAAAGTGTTTCTTAATGCAGGCACAGGCCAGCAAGTGTTCTTTTTGCACTGCAAAAAGCAAAACTCAGTTTCCATTTTTTTTTTACAGTAAGCATTCCCAGCTCTCATGTTGTTCAGTAAACTGCAAAATATTTAGGCAATGTCTCTTGGGTTCAGAAACTATGAGAGAGAAACCCTGGTCTTTCTGTTGTAGAGCAAACAGGACCAAACTTACACAATCGATCTAATGATCCTCTGAAGATGCCAGTCACAGATGCAGGCGAAACATCACGAGAAAATGCTTCTAGAGCACAGCCATACAGCCCGGAAACCACACAATATCCCACTCTAATCTGTGTTTGAAGCAACAACATGGGCGACCAGTGAAACACTATGAATTCGGAGATGTGTGTCTCAGATCCCTTGCAATATTTCAATGGAAGCTGGTTCAGTTCCCTCAGATTTTGTGATTTGATTGCTTGGGAAAGGCACACGATACTGACTTGGCCCTGGGAGGTAGAGCAAATTTTCACGCAAATGTTCTTTGTTACTGTGCATTTAATTTAACAGAATCAACTAAAGAGAGTAAGCTTGGGTGTTCCAGTTGTTTTGTCCAGTTGTTTCCAGTTGTTGCTTCCAGTTGTTTTGTCCAGGCAGCAAAAAGAAGGTTGATTTTGATCCTTTTGAGTTCATGATGGTATTCTTGAGTGAGTGGGCTTTCCTCCTTGCACATAAATCACATGCTGGGTCGAAGTACATCCTTTTGAGATTGTTACCGTGCACTTCTGGATCCTGAGAAATACTCCCATGACTGGAGAGTGTTACCTTATTTTGGACGTGTCACACATTTTTGGGTACAGCCTGCGGAAATGCTTCCAGCTCCCTATCTGGAAAAAGTTATCTGCAAGCTGGTGCAGCTTTGTGTTTTCAAGAAGACTCCTGCTGCTTCCAGCCCCAAACTGGGAGCAGGTGCAGTTCTAGAAATAATGGACTGAGGAGCAGTAAACTAAGGCTTGTTTGAGCTAAAGGTTACTAAGTGTGCTGCAGGCAGGTGTCAGCTATGGCAAGTCAGACAGGTCAAGGTCAAGGCAGACAGCAAGCAAATGTACAGTCAGACAGTCTAGGGTCAAGCAAGTCCTAGAGTTCAAGTCCTAGTTTTCAGCCTGCAGGGGGCGCAGTTTTTGGGCTAGCTAGCAGCACCAAAATTTCAGGGATTTTTCAGGAGACCCTCCTGATGATAACGTCCAAGTTAGGTGTGGTTTGGTGTAGGAGGTGCAAAGTTATGGAGTTCAGGCTAGGCACGAAGGTACAAGGCATGCAGCATGGAACCTGGTGCATACTTTCCAGTGAAACACACTCTTTGTACCCAGGCAGAACCAAGCCCAAGACAGGGTTTATATAGGAGATCCTGGCTAATGAGGCTAGGATCTTGCAAGGACTCGGTCCTCCTCAGATGAAGATGCCTCCATTCGCAGAGTCTTCTGCCGTACCTAGATGCAATGCAAGCACTTCTCCTTTTAGCACTTAGCTGCTGCCTTCATTACATGGCAGGGAAGGGCTTGGGGTTGGCTCTGCCTTGGCTGGAAGTACTGGGCTTAGAATAGGCTCTGTTGCCTGCAGCTCATGGTTTACAGTGGCTTCAAGCTCCATGTCAGATTCCTCGTCTCCCAAGGTCTGGTTGATGACATCTAGGCTAGCAGGGATGTTCCAGGAGCAGTACAAGGAAGGAGGATATCTCATGCAGCTGTACTGCCGGAACCTCCATGTCTGCCCAAGGACAGCCAAGCTGGAATACTGCACCAGGGGTTATATACATTTTGGGGTTGGAGTTCAGTTGGAGCTGAGAAGAAAGGACTGAAGAGAAAAGGCTAGTGAGAAGAAGCAAACGTAGTAGCAAAGGGCGTATCAACTGACTGGCATCCTGCACTCAGAAGCAGGGTGTGAACAACAGTGACAAATGTGGCTAGCCTGAAGCAAACAAGGTTACAAATGACACAGTGAAAGGGAGAGTTGGGCTGTCACATGACCCTTGAAACAACCCCTAAGAAAGGATGGCTAGCAATAGCTGGTGCATTCTCAGGTTAAGCAATTCAAGTTAAATTAAATTTGTCAGGAAAGGGGTGATACATCCCTTGTACTAGGTTTAATCTGGTCAAGTATAGTGTTATGATAAGTAGTATTATTGTTGCTAAGCTGACTAAGTTTGTAATATCAGTAAGCTCCTGCAGCGTTGGTACTGATCACTGTTGCTTCCCTTCAAATTTTATCACACCCAAGAGCACACACGGGTATGTTCGGAGCATTCAAATTGAGTAGTTACTGAAATAACAGGTAGCTTGATAGTAGAAGCACTTTTTTGCTGTAGTGTAATAGTGAAGTACTTATGGAAAGCACTATATATGTATAGCTATTCTTGTAGTTATTCTTGAAGTTTTACCATTGTAGTTACAAACATTCACCCACCCACCCTTAGTGAGTCCTGCCTCATCTGTGTATTTTCTCCTCCAGTTCTGTTGCTTCATCCTTTTCCTTTCTCCTTGGATGTATATTCTACTTTCCCATTCCTTTTTCCCCCTCCTGCCAAAGTTACCCCTTTCCTTTCTTCTCTGTTCTTTTCTTTATGTTTTCTTTTGTTGTCCATTTCTTACCCATTCTCCCCAGTGAAGACCGCTGATAATGAGCTTGTAAAAAGCCAGTTGAATCCAGGAAATGCCCCTGATATTCCTCCCAGTCTGCAAACTTCACCGATGCCATCTGCTGCTGCTGCTTGTAAGTCACGAGATCTGTGTTTTCCTCCAGTTCCGCCCAGTGTGGACGACATCAGTCCGTGAATGTCCTAAGTGCCTTTAAGACATGATGTTGGCCTGCTCTAAAGAACGATTGCAGAAAGAACACGTTGACTGCAATTAATAAATGTGTAATATCGATCCAGTGTCAGTAAGCAGAAAGGCACAGATAAGAACACTATTCATGCATTGCTTCGTGGGTGAAAGTAGATTAGATGGGACTTAATGGATGCTTTTCATCTAATGTTCCTGTTTCCTGATCCACCCCTCAAGCTCTGCTCACCCTGTCATTTCCCCACTACATTTGCTTTCTCCTCTCTCTCTCCCTATGCTCATCTGTCTCACCCCAGCCACCAAACTGTCTGATATCTTAGGCATGGTGAAAAAAGGACCTGAGCTTCCAGATGCTGTAGAGTCAAAGCCTTCGTCCACTCCAGCCTGTGTCTCTCCAGCTGTTGCAAACCCTCTGCCTTCCCAATGTAAGTAAGTAGTAGGTCAGTACCAGGGTTTGCATCACTGGATGGTTAATGTGGCATGGAGCCCCAGAGGGCCTCTCACTTCTCCAGTCTCCTTCCCTGAAAGCAAAGGAATTCTCCCCAAGGACAGCTGTTTGCTAGAAAAGATGCAGCAAGTGTTTCAGAAGCCTGTTAAAGCCTGCATTGCATTTCCACTATGGAAAAAAAACCTTATGGTGTTTAATAACACTTTTACCCTGCAGGTTTTTTTAGTGGAAAGATTTAAAGATGAGTGTTCAGTGTAACTGGATTCGGTGAAGTTTAGGTGGCGTTCGACCTGTGAACTGACGTAGTTTGTTGAAGCTTTTTCCAGGTAGCATTTCCCCTAGAAAAATCTGACAGCAAGTGAGTCCTCACACATCAAAAGCGTAAAGTTAAATATGTAGAAAGAACGTCTTGCTGGGCTAGTTGCAGCTTGCAAACCATATATATTTTTCATTGGATTAACATATTAGGAGAAAGAAATTAACTGCATGCTTTACAACAGACTTCTTAGGATAAGAGTGCCTGTATAATATTAAAAGGAATCCCCCAAGCCTTTCATATGTTTTCTTTCCCCGCTTGCATTCTCGACCATCTTTTTCTAGTATTTTTCTTCCCTGCATGTAAAAAGTTTATTTTCTCATCCTTCCTCCTCTCATCTGTTCTAAACCAGCTGCCAAGCTGTCTGATGTACTAGGCATGGTGAAAAGGGGTTCTGGACCCCCGGAAACGGAAGAACCAAAACCTTGCAGCAGCTTTCCATTCTCACCTCCTGCTGTTGCAAATACTCTTCTTCTCCAGTGTAAGTAGCGTGTAACACTAAGGACTGCCAAGCGGAACTGCTGTTGAAGAGCCTTACGTAGATCCTTTTTAGCCACCTCCCTGCCTTTACTCACTGCCACAGGGCATTCCTTTGCTGCGTGAGAACACAATTCAAGTTGGGAATAATCGTTTAAGGGATTATGGAATCAGGTTTGATAGGAAAGGAGCATGCTTGACCTCCTGGAGATCCATGTGGAGTCACTGACCTCTCATGTAGGACAAGTTGCTATGTCTCTCCTTGCTGTAGCCTCCCATCCTACGTGACTTTTGTACACACAGGTCCATGGATCCCCGGTATAGCTATTTTTGATGGTCAGAAGAGGTAAGATGGCTCTTACCTTTTGCATCATCAGTTAATTCCGACCCGTGGTATGCCAAAAGGGGCTGCGAGGCAATGAAAACATTAGCTATGCCAAAAGTTTGAGTCGTTCTGCATGCTGCAGAGAAAAGTGATACAATTTCAGGATCACCTTCCTGACCTCTGGGACATGCAAATACTCCAATCCCAGTGTTTAGAACGTGAAAAAATAATCTAGCTGCGATCCAGTCTCCAGTTCTTGTTATCCACAATGCACAAATCCACAGAAAAGGAAATAAATCCTTTCTTAAGGAAAGATGGATCCCTCCCAACTTCAGTAGATAGTTCAGTTTTCAAAGCTGCAAGTTGTCCTCAAAACAGCTCTAGGGACAGGGCTGTTCTTAAAGAATCCCCAAGGTTGGCTAATCCCCTTTGATTCCATTTTCTATCTTCTCCTAGTCATTTATTAATTTCTCCTCTCTTGTTTTGTTCTCTCATTTGTCTCTTCCCTCCTTGTTTTGTTTCTTGCTTCCCAGCGGCCAAGCTATCCGATGTATTAGGCATGGTGAAAAAAGGCTCTGGGCTCCCAGATGCAGAACTCCCAAAGCCTTCTGTCCCCCTGCCCTGCCCGTGCCCGAGTGGGGCAAATCCTATTTCTTTCCAGTGTAAGTAGCACTTACCTCCCGAGGACATGGGACTGATGCATCCCTGAGGAACCTGTGTTGTTTAATCTATTCCTCCCAAATAAGACTCTGCAAATAACAGGTCCATTTAATCAGAATGAGTGATGTTGTCTGTTCTGGCTTGTAGCAGAGCACATACTTTGAACATAGGTGATCCCTTTCCTGGTTAAAGGATATCCAGTACTAGGAAAGACTTTCTTCTGTTTGGGACCCTAGCAAGGGCCCTTTCTGCACAGGCAGAATTATGCACTTTCAATCCACTGTCAGTGCACTTTGAAGCTGGATTTTACTGTGCGGAATAGCAACATCCACTTTTGTACAATTGTGAAAGTGGATTGAATGTGCATTATTCTACATGTGTGGAAGGGGCCAAAGACAGTAGTGAGTTAGGTGTACCCAGTGTTCTGATTCAGTAAAAGACAGCCTTGTACATATTTTAAAAGGTAGTATGGTGAATACTCCACATGAAGGCTTCGGTGTGACCTTTGGCCAGTCACAACTCTCTCAGAATTCTCTCTGCCCACTCAGAGGCAAGCAGTGGCAAACCACCTGTGAACATCTCTTGCCTTGAAAGCCCTGAGAAGTGGCCATAATTCAGCTGTGACTCGAAGGCAGTTTCGAAGGCATGGTGATTAAAGTGGCTGACCAATACTGGGAAGGCCACTTTTCAAAGCCTGTTATATTAGCCTATAGCCATATTCACATTTTACAGTGAATACATGTACATCCTGCATATACCTGCTTGCATCTGTTGTAAGCAAGAGCTAATGGGCATTCATTTTACAAATGAAATCAGAAATCAGAACCTGGATAAATGTGGGTTTTGAATCACATGATGAGCTGTATGTACAATGACAGATAAGAATTCCTTAAGATACGTACACAAAAAAATCAAGTGTATGCTGTCCACTGACTATGCTTGTGTTCACTGTAACTTGTGGACAGGGCATGTCAGTAATGTGACTTCTCTTTCTCCAGATCTATAGTCTGGAGATATTTTACCATGTGATGAAACATTATTTCTAGAGCAGATCTCAAGCACCTAATTATGCAATCACCTAATATCTCTCACATTTCACCTACTTTTAAAACTAAAGAAGCCATTTTGCTGTGAAAGACTGTCCTAGGAAGAATATTGGTTGTCGTTTTCCTAAACTATACAGACATTATCTTGGCCAAAAGGTTCCCGGGAGCAATTTTCCTAAACTATTAACCAGTGTGTCATATACAAAAGCACCTCCGAACACCTAATTCTACTCTTGGCTCTGATTTTTTTCCCTCTGTTCCTATTCCTGTCCTCTTTTTCATTTATTTCCCCCCCCTGATTTTTGCCATTTTGTTTGTTTTCTTATTTCTTTCCCTCCTCTCGTCTGTCCCAAACCCAGCTGCCAAATTGTCGGATGTACTAGGTATGGTGAAGAAGGGTTCTGGACCTCCGGAAGGAGAAGAGTCAAAACCTTCCATCACTTTGCCCTTCCCACCTGCAGCTGTTGCAAGCCCTCTTCCTCCCCAGCGTAAGTGGTGGCTGTCATTGGGATTTCTGCCTTACATCCAATGGGGTATGAAATCTGATCAGGGTTTTTTTCTGTATTTGTCTACCATGGCCTTTGCTAAATGTGAACTTGGCTTTGGAAAGAGCAGGTGATAACCTCCAAAATTTAGGACAGGTATACTGAAATGGAGCTGCCCACCAGAGAAATAAACCAAAGTTTTTTGTGGAAAGGGAATGGCTGTTTAGAGGAACTTTTCTAAGATGACAGGCACTGGGTGAAACAGGTTGAGTGTCAGTACCAGAGTGGATTCACCTGTTTTGTTGGTAAGTCTGCCAGACCGTAACAGTTTATCACCCTTGATCTGATCCCTTTCTCTCCCTTGCATTCCTACTTTTCACTCTCGCATTTGCTTTTCCTGTCTGTTAGTTTTCCATTTGTTTTGTTTTGTTTTATTCGGTCCATGCCTTCTCTCATCTGTCTCATCCCAGCTGCCAAGTTGTCTGATGTCCTAGGCATGGTGAGGCGGGGCTCTGGAGCCCCAGAAGCTGATGGGTCACAACCTGCTGTCAACCAGCTATTCCCTCTTCCACTCATCGCAAACCCTCTCCCTTCTGATCGTAAGTAGCCTCATGGCCTGCAGCTAAGCCCTTCTCAGGTCCAGGAGAGAGTTCAGTTCCAAACTCTTTACTACTCAGCTTAAAAGTATTGCTGCACGTCTTCACATGAACCATGACAAATGCTTGTGTGAATGCCAGCTAACAGAGGGTGCATCAAATGTAGTATTACTTCCTGCTAATCCAGGTTTCATTGCATATTGTGAGCCAGCTGTGAGAAGTTGTCATCATGTGAGGGAAGCAACATATGAGAGCTAGCGTGGTGTTGTGGTTAAGTGTGTCAGATGAGGAACTGGGAGACCTAGGTTGCCTGAGAAATTTGCTTGGTGAGCCTTCCCTGTGACTAGCTTCAGGGCCCAAATTCATGATTTGAGTGAAATCAAGCAGATTTAGGTCTTAACCAAAATGTCACAGCCAGAAGTGAATGCATTGTATTTCTGAGGGCACTTTCTCACATGCAGAATAATGCACTTACAATCTACTTTCGGTGCACTTTGCAGCTGGATTTTACTGTGCGGAATAGCAAAATCCACTTGCAAACAATTGTGAAAGTGGATTGAAAGTACATTATTCTGTGTGTAAAGTGCCCCAAGAGCATCAGGCTCAAAAAAGGCAAGCAGTAGCAACAGCAGGGGAAATGGAAAAGAGATTTTCCCCCTCAGAGGTGTGTGAATGTGCCTTTTTTCACTTTTGTAAGTTGTTATAAACCCCTCCACTCCTTTGCCCATATTTTTGCTGGTAATTCTAATTCATTTGTTTCTTTTCAAAGTTACGTTTCATTTTATTTATTAAATAAATATAAATACTTGTGAAAAACAAAGTTATTTGTTTAATTTTAAAGTGACACCATTCATAGACCAAAATAATGCAAAGAAATGATAAGTGATGAAAGTGTACCCTGAAAAATTCAGCCCCAGACGACAGAAAATGGAGCGAAGGTTTTCAGTTTGCATAAGTGAGAAATAATATTGAAACGGTGTTTTTTGAGTGGCAGGGATGGGGCTGAGGAGTTCAGTAACATCTCTGGAGCTGGTGAGTCGCAAGTTGTGCACTCTCTGTGTGTCTCTTTCTCTCCCTGCCCTGAACTCTCTTTCTCCTCCAGAGAAACTGGGACTCCCTGGCAGCAGTGTACATTTACAGAGATGGATAACAGGTTGGCACATTTTGCAGGGAGGGAGACACCAGTGAATGTGAGCTGAGATGCCACGTAACTAGTGTTAGAGCAGGGCACACAAAGAGCACTCAGTTCAAAGGGAAGCAGGCATGCCTGGCAAACTCTCAGGTAAGAATAAAGATAAAGGGAAAAGTGTTTGTTTTTCCTAGGAGACAAAATCTCTTATCAGGGGAAGACGTGCAGCAGGGTAATGCCTGCATTCATTGGCCGTCAAAATGTTTTGCAGATTTAAGGTCATGTCATACAAAGCAGTTATCCTTTAACCTGTTTGAACGGCGTGTTTATCTCTTAATCAACATTGTTGAAGGATTGTGTGATCTCTCTTTTTGTGCTTTTCAAAAAGTTCATAATTCTAGTTCATCTGAATGGTTGTGAGGACACGCCTGGGTAGAATAGGATGTGGAGTGAATATGGAGAGCAAGAGCTTGGTGGAACACAAAGCCAGTGTGGTTCGTGGTTAAGGGTGGCAGACTCTAATCTGGAGAACTGCATTTGATTCCCCGCTCTTCCTCATGAGCAGTAGACTATGATCTGGGGTGGAGAAGGTGGTGACTGTCAGCTGCTTTGAGTCTCCTTAAAGATACATCAAAAGTGGGGTATAAACCAATTCTTCTTCTCAGATGAAAATTAATGGGAAAAAATGGGAAGGGAAGGAGCTGGGGTTAAAGAGAGTACTCCATGGCACATGTTTCTTGTACACATTCATAGATTATTTCCAAAGCTTATATGATTTCATCTGTAACTGTGGGAAGCTTTATGGGATGGGAAATCCCATTGCATTTGGTTCGGCGCAGTGTTGTTACTTCATAAACTGGCTCGTATGTTGCTAAATAAAGAATGAAGTTGTGCTAGAAGGGCTGCTGAGCGCAAATAACAAGGCAGATGACAAGACCTAAGAAACCACCTTCCACTTGAGAGTACAGACTCGGCAGGGGTGGCCAACCTATGGCACTCCAGATGTTCATGGACTACAGTTCCCATCAGCCCCTGCCAGCATAGCCAATTGGCCATGCTGGCAGGGGCTGGTGGGAATTGTGGAGCGCCATAGGTTGGCCACCCCCCTGGTTCAAAGGATGTACTTCTTTCTCAGTGTGAATTACAAACAACTCCAGAAATCCTCCTTTGGCCTCCTTTAGATGCTGTAGGATTATCCCACTTTAACTAAAGGGCCTGGTTTTGAAGTCTCTGAAAATACGTGCTGCCCTCATATAAGGATGGGCTAGTGACTCTGCTAGCCACACATTTTTTCCAAGAGCCACAAGCCCAGTGACAGTCAAGATGCTGCTGCATGCTTGTCGAGAGAGCTCTGAGAGACCATAAACCAAAATAACTCCTAAGTCCAGGAACTACAAACAGATCAAAGATCTGGAAAAAAATGACATCACACAGGGGAATCTCCATGATCTGTCTGAGATGCAAAGTATCCATTTGCATTTGTACAATATCTGTAAGCCGATGTTTTGCAAAGTGAGAAGCCTAGATCAAGGGCAAGAAATACTCAGACAGACAAAGCTCTTTCCAGGCCCATAATGCTTCTGCTCTTAGGTTATAATTACTGTCAAGATCTTTTTTCCTCATTTATTTTGCATTTTCAAGAAGGATCTTCATGTCACTTCCAGCTTGGACCAGAGGAGTTGGTTGAAGGGAAGTGGATCTGTGAACATTTTGGGATCAGTTTTCATTGCAAGCTGAGGGAGAACAGCAAAGTCAACAGTGCTATGTAAAATGGGAAATTACTAGATCACATATTTTTTGAGCTTTGAGGGAGAACGGGAGATCAGCATATCTTTTGCTACAGGTGCTGCATTTGCCAAATTCTCATAGTTGAGAGACAGACATAAGTTTGAAAGGCTGTTGAGAGAAGACAGGGTAAGATTTTACAATAAAGTTCAATGAGGGCACTCCTTTATTAGGAAGCGGGGAACAAGTATAACAAAGATGTAAGAAAGAGGTACTCTGTAGAAAGTGGATCAGACCACAAATGTGGGTGAGCATGGGAATATATCATGGTTTAGGCTGTAGTTATTGGTGGCAAGATGGAAGTCTGAGGATGGTATCTGTGCCTAAGCCACCTTTTAGCCTAAGCACAAGTTTCTTCCACACTGTGGACATCCCTTTAGGACCTGAGAAAAGAAGTACCTTGTTGACATAATCTACGTATGACTTGCCTTTCTTTCCTAGTCAGCAATAAGCCAGCTATTAAACCAAGGGAGAGTTCTTAGTGCTGGGTCAGTGTTATTGCCAGAGTTAGCTACAAATCCTGGAAGGATTTAGTGCCAGCTTTTTCCCCTCTGTTTCTTTCCGTAACTCTAAAGAAAGCCATGTGTTGGACGACATCAAGAAGTGAACAGACAGTACCAAAGCCGTTCTAAGACATACCTGTTCACTGCTTTGTTCGACAGTGATACTAATACTCTTCCTTGTTCATGCAAAGTAAAGGACATTCTCTACTTAAAGCTTCATAGCTAGGTAGAAATAAATGAAAATGAGGAGGCAGAGAAGCCCTAGGCAGTTATTTTAAAAATATACAAAAAAGCAGCCATGGGCAATTATAAAAAATACGATGTGGATCCAGGCCTCTTTTCCTTAACAATGGAAACAAGACAGCACTCTTGCACAATCCGCTGGGATATGTGGCAGCCCAGCATTCCACTCTTTTTGCAGTCTCGGGCAGGTATCAAAACAGGAGGTTTTCAAGTCCCTGATAGGCAGCCTTCAACTTGCTGGGTTGCCAGCTGTGTCAGCCCGAGCAAAGAGGGTAGGTAGGATGTCGGATTATTCTTGTTTGCTGTGCTGTCAGTGGGCACAGGGTCTTTTCAGTCTTCACACAGCTTGAAAACTGGGCAAGTTTTCATTTCAGCTTAGGAAGACCAAAGCTCCAAACAGAGAGCCATATGGTGACACCGTCACTGATCTAACCTTGAGACTAACTTGGTCAGTTGTAAATCAGGCATTCCAGTTCCATACTAGCTTTTCCTCGTTTTGTTAGTCCTTCTGCGGCTTTCCAGAGCTGTGAGATGCTTTGTGAGGTTGGGAGGCAAACTCCATTGGTCAAAGGACAACTGGTGGGAGGCTAGGGTTGGGATGGGATGGGAAAGGATAGTGGGCTATGTCAGGACGAGGCAAGCATGAAATGGATGCTTCTGCACGGGCACAAGTTTCCTAACGTTGCTGCTCCGAGGAGATGACCTTGGCAAAGCCACTGACACCATCTCTGCTACTTGGACATTGCATTATTCATAGCTCTTGCTCTAACTGGGTCGCTTGGGTGCCTTGCAAATTCCTGCATTTCCCCAGACCTCCTGCGCGTGCTGGCTACAGAGGTGTGTGGTTTTCCAGAGCTACAGTGTTGTAGAAGGGATGTGGGCAGCCCTAGGCTTTGGTGGCCTGTGTGTGGCTAGTGTGGGGTTGAATGTTGTGCTGGTGAAATCTGCCACTCTTTTCTGGTCTATAATAGCTCTGGAAGCACTCACAAGAACACAAGTGCACAAGTGTCTGTTCCTTAGTTTTCCTCCAAGGTTTTTGGCCAGGGTGTGGGGGTGTCTATGTTCTTCAAGCCTTACATCTGCTTAAGTGTGTAAAGAATTAGGATCTCTTCCTAGCAGTGTTCGGCTGTTTTTATGCAGGTTCTTGATTATTCAGTACCCTCCCCTCCTGCCCCTCCGAGAGCCAGATCATGTAAACTGGACTCCATGGAGCATTTTCTGTCAGGGATTCTAGGATGACCACCATCACTGACATTGTACATCATCTCTCTGTCATCTCTCTGTCTTCTCATTCCTCCATTTGCAGCCCGCAAGCAGGAAATCATCAAGATAACTGAGCAGCTGATCGAGGCTGTGAACAATGGAGATTTTGAGGCCTATGCGTGAGTAACCTGGGCAAGGGATCGCACTGAAAAAGCAGCCTGAATATTTGACTTTATATTCATCAGCACCCCTCCATCAGTAGACGGAATCTGGTTGTGATAGTAACTTGCTGTTTCTTTAAGCCCAACAGGGTTCATACATTTAGGCAGATTGTGAGAGGGACAGCAGATATGGAGGGGCCAGTGCTCAGCTCTTTTGGCCCTTTCTTATATGCTGATTGCCACTTTGGAGTCAGGAAGGAGTTTTCCTCCTGGCCAAATTGGCCCAAGGATCCTGGAGATTTTTTGCCTTCCTCTGGACATAGATCAGGGGTCACTGGGGGATTGGAGGGGTAGCTGTGAATTTTCCGCTTTGTGTACAGGGTTGGACTGGATGACCCTTGGAGTCTTCCAGCTCTATGTTTCTGTATCTGAGATATCCACATAGAGAAGTTTCCTAGCAGAACCTCACAGCCCAAACCCTACTTGATGTCTTCCTGATCCAAGCAAATCTTTCATACAGAGGCAACTGTGGCAAGGATAGGGGGGGGATTAGGGAGGGGGTTGGACTTTCTCACCACAGTTTCTGTCAGCACTTTCATAATCATAAACCCTTTTGGGAGAATGAGTAATTTGATTTACACAGTGGAGCAATTTCTTGTTTGCTTTTGGCTCAGTCATGACACTGATTTGTATGGGCCTCCTCAGAACTCTGGAGAAAAGTCAGATGATAGTGTAGGTCAGTGGTGGCGAACCTTTGGCACTCCAGATGTTATGGACTACAATTCCCAATTGGCCATGCTGGCAGGGGCTGATGGGAATTGTAGTTCATAACATCTGGAGTGCCAAAGGTTCGCCACCACGGGTATAGGTTCATCTCTACCTGCAGAAAGATTCCTCACCTCACCAATCTCTGTGTTTGTTGCTTTTCTAGAAAAATCTGTGATCCAGGCCTAACTTCATTTGAGCCAGAAGCCTTGGGCAACCTTGTGGAAGGAATGGACTTCCACAGATTTTACTTTGAAAATTGTGAGTACATCTTGTTGAACATCTTTTATACCAAAAGTCTTTTATACCAAAAGTCTTTTATACCATCTTTCAACTAAAAATTCCAAGTCAAAGGTTTTTTTTAAAAAGAAATATATTACAAACAGCCATAAAAGCATCATTAATATAAATAATAAAAAGGCAAGCAGGAATGTTCTAAGTCAGTGGTGGCGAACCTATGGCACGGGTGCCAGAGGTGGCACTCAGAGCCCTCTCTGTGGGCACGCGCAAACAGAACTCATAATGTGGAGGGGATCGCCCCCCCACATCTAGGCTGGCCTGGGCCACTGGGCTCGATTATCAGCATTAAACCTAAGACCTAGTTTTGGGGAAGCAGTGTAGGTAACCCTGTTAAGTACTGTTAAACCCCACTGATTTTCATGCAAAGAACTAAAGAACGATCCTTTACCTGGGAATAAGCTTGGTTGCTGGCAATGGGGCTTGCTTCTGAGTAAACCCTCCTAGGGTCGTGATTGACCCATTCAAAGAGTTGGCTTCAAAGCAAAGCCAACTACTACCACCAATCTTACTCCCAAGTAACGCATGCCTCGGAGCCAACCATTTTTTCTAAATGAAAACCTCAGTATTCAGGTTAAATTGCCGTGTTGGCACTTTGCAATAAATAAATGGGTTTTGGATTGCAATTTGGGCACTCGGTCTCAAAAAGGTTCGCCATCACTGTTCTAAGTAAATTCCACTACCAAAAGCAAGAAAGACCCTCCCTTCAAACCCCCCACTCTTCACCTGCCTCCAAAGTGAGAAGATGCAGTTCTAGGAGGACTCCTTCAGTGTGGGGAGCCAACAAAAAGACCTTGCCCCTTGTGGTTACTAATTTTGCATTCATTTCCAGTGGTGTTCTGAGCAGGATCTCGCTGATAGATCTTTAGGGAGCAGGATCATATGAAGCAGGGGTGCCCAACTCTGGCCCTAGAGATGTTCATGGACTATGATTCCCATCAACCCCTTCTGATGGGAATCACAGGGGCTGATGGGAAAAGTTGAAAACAGCTATATTGATCCATGCAAAAAAGAAGAAGAAACAACCCAACACACAAGAAAGGTTTTTAATAAGACCAACCAAACTGACGCAAAATGCTGTATAAGCTTTTGATCTCCCCAGAATTCTTCATCAGGCTAGATGTTACAACATTTAAAATAGAGATGGAAGGAAAGTAGATTTTTCAGGTCTTGATGTTAAAAATCTGGCCTTGCTGCTTGCTTAGTATTATGTGGAGAATTGTGCAAATTTCCTTTTGGCTTCTTCACCCCTTTGCCGCTATACTCATTCCCCTCCCCCTTGCAACAGTACACTGCCTCACAAACTCACACTGTTCCTGTTCATGCTGTTCCAGTGTTATCGAAGAACAACAAGCCCATTCACACAACCATCCTGAACCCTCACGTTCATGTCATCGGTGAAGATGCTGCATGCATTGCCTACATCCGCCTGACACAGTACATTGATGGGCAGGGCCGCCCTCGCACCTGCCAGTCTGAGGAGACCCGGGTCTGGCACCGCCGCGATGGCAAGTGGCAGAATGTCCACTTCCACTGCTCGGGAGCACCGGTGGCACCACTCCAGTGAAGGTAAGCGAGGAAAAAGGTGTTCCTTGCCCATTCATTCTGTATGCCAGGACTTTTCTGTGGTCGGAGAACAGGAGATCCAAAAAGAGGAAATGAAAAATGCAGAAATAGTATACCTAGAAGGCAAGCAAGTGTGTCCTGATGTATGAGGGAGGCTGAGAATGGTCAGCAAAAGCCAAACATTTGGCAAATCAGCCAAAGACTGGATGAGTCCCTCGAGGCTTCTGGACATTTCAAGCCATCAGTGATAGCATTTTTTCTCTCCTGACTTGTGTCTTACAGAACTTATGCTGGCTGTTCTGGATTCATCTCGAAGGAGACGGTGATTTGAGCTGAGCCGCTAGCCGGGAGCAGCGGTGACAAGCACGTGCCCGCATGCTCGTGTCCCCTTCCCCATCCTCCCGTCTTTCATTTTCAGTGCCTGTGTTTGCAAAAAATAAAAAAGAAGAAAGAAAAAAGCCACCCACCCGAAAAAAAACAAAAAAGAGAAAAAAAACCCTAAGAACAAAAACCCCAGACATGATTCTAAAATGATGATGATGATGATGACATTTTAAAAATCAGCAAACCCAGCCAAACCAACCCAGCTGTCCAACTCGCAGCGTGGCCACACTGCACCTCCTGTCCCCGACTCCATTTCTTTGTGTCCGTCCGGCTGTTCAGGTGACCAGGTGTTGCAATGAAAAATGTTTCAATTACAAACAAACAAACAAACAAACAAAAAAAGGCTCCACCTCCCTGTGTCGAAACCCAGTGTTGAACGGTGTTAGTTTGTTAGGTGAAAAAAAATTCTTTAAAAAAAACCCACAAAAATCTTTTATAGTATTTGCATTCTCTGCCAAAGCATGGGCCTTCTCCAGTGGTCGTGTTCGCGCTTGGAAGTCTGTGACCTGTGTTACTGTTTGTTTTTGCGGAGGATGCTATTCCCGAGCTCTCGGGCTGCCCGTTTCTTTTCTCCTCTAGCTGTGGTTGTGGATTATTATTGATGATTATTATAATTATTCAGACTTTTTAATTTATTTTGTTCTTCTTTTGGATATGAAGTGACCCCTTCTGGGGCTTTGGGTTTCTGGGCCCCTCCCACATTAACCCACTGCTGGGGATTGCCTGGAGGCTGTTGGTCATGGCCAGAGGGACGGGTTCTTACAGGAAAGGGTAATTACAGCCTTAGAGATGCAAATAAGTCTCATTGCAGGATTTTGAATGTCTGAATTCTCATTGGCGCTCATATTCCCAAGCTTCCCTGACCTCTCATCAAGGGCTACCAACAGTGGCGTCATTGTGCCTGCGCCCATGCTGAGGATTTCTTACAGGGGTGCGTCCCCTGCTTAAGGAGGCTGGCTGGGACAGTAGCGACCGTTGAGTTAGAAGAGCTGGGGAGGAGACGGCTGGAATTCTGAAAGTCTCATCTTCCTCCAGTTCTTGGAAACTGGCTCCCCAGGAAGAGGGAGCAGCAGATACCCAATTGTAAGGTATTGTTCTGCTCCATAAAAGCCTGGTCCAATTTTCTAGTTTTCCCCTTTGAGCAGAAAGTGTAATAATTTAAAAGAGGGGGGAAATTGTCAGTTTTGCCTCAAGGATTTGCTCCCACATCTCATCAGCCTAGAAAGAGGAAGGCTGATCCACTGAGCTTGTGCATTCTGTCTCCCTTCTTCCTCTCTTTCTGTCTGAAGCCTATAAACTCACTTGCTAAGAGAAGGGGTTAATCTGCAAGGAAACAACAGGGAAAATCCCTGAGGGGGTTGGGGGAGAGGAGAAATTGCCACTTCAGGTAGCTCTGGCTGCTCGGACTTTGCTGACATCCTCATGGAAATCCGTGCTACTGAAGGGGGAATGTTTTGTCAAATGGACCAAGCCTTAGCAGAGAGAGCTGGAATGGATTTTGTTGAACCACACTTAGAGCCAATGTGAACAGATACAACCACGACAAATGTTGTCTCAGCTCCATTTGCTCCCAAAGGAAGACACACTATGAGCCACTGTCCTTTGCTTCCTGTGCCTGCATTATGAGCAGCCAATATTTGCTGAAAGCGCTGTGTAGAAAGTATATGGGCAGTTTGGTAATTAAAGAGGGACCCGTTCCTCTTTGGCCTCCCTTTCACCTTCCCCCGCCTCTTCATATCCATTCACAAAGGTGCCCCCTCTGCTCAGCATTTCACTGCCCAAATATTGCTGTAGGTTGGTGAGCGGAGGAGTGGATTTACTTGGTCACTTCAGTCTTGTCCGTGGCCACAAGGAAGACAAGCTGAGGTGTCTGCAATGCCTTGTAATGAGGCTGGAGAAACACCTGCTACTTTCTCCTACCCCTGCTCAGTGTCTGTAAACGCTGTTCTTTGATGGATGTGGAGTCATTCATCAAGTCACTGTTCACAGTACTGAGTGGACGCTGTAGGAAATAGTGGAGCTAAACAACTTGGGCGGTAGTTAAGGGATTGCCTAAGAATCCCGCCAAGTGGGGAGGTCGCAGAGAAAGTTGTAAACATCAAAAGTAACAGAGGGAAGTCTTTTTGAGAATTCAGTAAGGGGGACGAGATCGTCAGAAAGCCACACTCTCGCCCTTTTCCTCAGAGCAAGAGTTTGAAGGTTCCTGGCCTATTCATGACACTGGAATGTCATGGCTTCTCGGCACTGTTTTCTGGCATGTTCCTTCTCATAATTAGGCATGTTGCCTGTGTCTTCTAGATATGTGTTGCTCCAAGGCTTTCTCAGTGCAGTTCTGGCTGAATGTTGGAATAGTCAGGTGGGCAGCCCTAATACATTTGCCTGGAGAGCACAAAGCTGAGAACAGGGATGCTTTTTTAGCTTGCGTCGTGACGTGATCGTTTGAAGGGGGGGCTTCTCTGTAGCCTCGGTTCTCTTCTGGTGCCATTTTGCACCTGTGGCCTTGCTTTGTGTCTACGTATCATTGTGCAAAGAGGTAGCGACCACGTTCCTCAAACGTCAGAGGGAACTGGTTCACCAGCGCACACCCAGGCAATGCTTACAAGGCAGGGACAACTGTTACTTCAGCAGCGTTTGTGTTAGTGAACCTTTACCTTGTCCTCAGTTTACCATCAATACTTTGCAGAATGTGTGTGAGTTTAGGACAGAAAAATAGATCGAGCGGATCAGCAGCTCTCCTGGAAGAACTGTCAGAAGTTCTCCCCCTGAAAATTAAAAAGGAATTTGGAACCAAAGAAGAGCTCTGGAAGTAGGCTTATGATCATAGGTGAAGAGTAACACCTTTGGATTTATGTTTCGCTGTCTGCTGTCAACAATAAGGCTTATATTTGAAATCTTGAAGCAGTGGGAAGGCTGTAATTGCTTGAGGTCTTTAGGACTTGGGAACCGACTGGCAGGTGGCTTCAGCTCATAATCATTTGGCAGACATTCCTGCTTTTTAGTGGGAGGAGATAGCACTGGGTGAAATGTGATTGCCAAGGCTTGGGCTGTTATGTTTGGATTGCACGAGGCCAGAACATTCAGTTTTCACTGATGCTTAAAAAAAGATGACTGCTTCCTCTGACTCCCAGTTAGGAACTGCACAGCATCAACTATTGTGCAGTTTTGTATCAAGATGGCTAGGTGGTGCAAAAGCAACGTTATTGTAGATTTTTTTTAAAAAAAAAAACCTTAAATATCAAGAGCAGGGATCATGCCTGCTTGAGGAAACCAAGGGTTGTAAAGGAGGAAACAAGAATTGGGGAGGGAGGGGGGGGCTGCAACAAAGATTGCTGGCCCAGACAGACCCTCAGCCAAGGTCCACACAAATGGCTCTACAAAGGCTCTGAATGAGCTTGCCACCCATCCACCAACTACATGTTCTACAGAAAGGATCATGTTCCCCATTTTGATCACTGGAAAAGCAGGATCTGCACAGGAGTGGAGGTACCAGCACAGAGACAGGGTGGCGACATTAACTGAAAACCTGCTTCCTAATGTTGACATTCATAATGGCAGACTTGCTGTTGTTGTTTTTTGTCCTGGCTAGTGCAAATTGAGCATGAAGTAATGTGGAGAATATACAGAACAGAGGCTTAGTGTGAATGTCAGACACCTCCCCTGCCATATCTGCATTTTTACTAGCTAACATTTTCTGTCTATCTGCAATCATGAGCATTTAAATGCATTACTGAAGTACATTTCTTACCACTAGTAGTTTGTGGATGTGGTTGGGGTCATGGTGTTGCAGCGACATTAATCCCCTGGATATGTTTTAGTGTGCTTGATGACTGTTCTGCCCATAAAGATTACTATGTCACAGCCATCTTGGTGAAAAGTGCATGTGGAGCAGGCAGTTGTAGACTCTGTAAATTAAACACTCTTCCAGTCTTGCTATCTGGGAGCCAGTTGTGTCCCCCATGATCCTCTTGGACACTTCCTAGGGGAGAGTCTTCCATGTGATCATCTCTGGATGCCACCACCAAAAGTGTAGTCCTGAGGGGGAGGATAAACATGCTGCTGCCAGGGATGGCACAGCTGTTCCACCTCCTACGCTCTGTGGCCATCAACTGGACAGCAACATTCCCCCTACCTCTGCGAAGGAGCCCCATGCAGCACAATGGGCTACACCACCAATTTGCTGGTGTAACTTTGCGCTAGCAAATGGTGCTGTTCCCAGGCCAAAAGGGCTAAGGAAGCTGACTGTTGCCTGGAAACCCCCACCCTCCAGCACCAGTGCGAACCCCTGTGCCAAAGGGACACTGCCACCATGGCGGCATTGGTGCTCAGGAGTCACGCTGCTGCATGGCTTCCCAACACCAGCATAAGTGCCCCTTATGCCAGCAAAAGTGGCATTTATGTTAGCATTGGGAGCATGCCCCTCCTGAGGCCCTTTGGCCCTCCTTGTGGATTGTGCTGCAGGACCATGTTCTTTTCCTTCTTTGGTAAATATGATTGCACATTGGCATGCAAGAACAAATAATGGCATGTATCGTTTCTGTATCATTTGTATGTACTTCAGTGGAGGTTGCAGAACTGCTATGAACTGCATGATCTTCTGGCTGAAAGGAAACACAATATTGAAAGCTTCCCATTTCACTTGTTGCCAGCTAGAGGCTAAATCAAAAGTATAATGGGAGAGGAGAAAGTGCCTGAAGTCCATGCTTATTTAACACATCCTTTATCCGGTACTATCAATCCCTCCTTCTGATATCTTGGATATAATGGGGAACACATGTCTGCCATAGTCCTGGGTCTTCCCCTTACATTTCCCCAGTAGTCAGGAGAAACATATGGTGAGATGTCATCATGCTCAGTTTCCAGCAGCCTATAAAATACCCACATCGTAGCTTGTCACTTGATAAAACACAGATTATGAACTAAACTTAAGGTTGAAGCGAAGACATTGAAGTGAGTGCACACGTACAGATTTCTAAGACCTTTTAGATCAGAAATTTAATTCCATCTTTAACATGCTTTGTACTTCACTCATAGCTTTCTCACACTTAGTGATGAAATGACATTCTCGTTTCCAGATTCATACATTTTAGGGTTCTTCGTGAATAAAGAATAAAAATCCATTCCAGTCCTAAAAGTGTTGCCAGCTTAGGGCCAGAAAGTTCCATGCTGACTTTTCAAAGAAGGTCTTAAATAACTAAGAACTCGATAACTTAAGTACATGGAAGTAGAATAGCCAGGTCACCAGCCCATAGTCAGAAAAGGGCTATATAAATGTAACAGTGACTATATACAATAGTGTATAATCTATTAACCATGATTATGTGTGTGTATATATACCTTGAAAAATGGCCTGGCCAAAGCAATTTGCTGCCATGGTTCAAGAGGTGTGTGTTTGGATTATTTTGTGCAGGACGGGATAGCAAGTGTTGCACCCCAGTATTTTTCAATGACACTGCAGGAGATCCCAGCTGTGCACTTCTTGGGTCACAGTGTTTCACTTGCAACTGCTTTGGTCACTTGTGTAGCTAGATTACCCTGCTTGCTCTGTAAAAAGCTTCTAAAAATATGGGAATCAGTTATCAAAGAGCAAATGAGTAGTTCTCTGAATGGTTTGTGTCACTTCCTTTAGAGTCTAAAAGTGTCCAGGATATCGTCAGAAACAAATGACTTTTTAAAGTACGTTACTGAAATCTTGGCCTGCATTACTGTTGTATGCCAAATTGTTCTTGCGTAACAGTGTAGAGATCACAATATTTGTGTATGTTGAAAGACAGAATTAGATAAATGGATATTACAAGTGTCTAACTGTCCTCGTAGCTAACAGTGAAAAGTGTGCCTGCCTGAGGGCAGCACTGTAAATAGGCTAATAAAATGAAGAGGTTCTACTGCTCATGCCAACCAAGGAAAATAAACGTTGATTACCCAAGTCCAGAGGTCTCGTCCCAGGCATTGCTGTTAACTCTTGTTGCTCATCTGGATTTCCAGTTGGGTGGTCACATGGGTTTCCTGCAGGATGGCTTGCGGTTGTTGGGGGAATTGTCATGGGAAAGGGGCTTTCTTTTTAGAGAGCAGTTTTTTTGGTTTGGACAGAGGTCCGTTAAAATAGTTGTCTAAGAGAAAGTCTGGCAAGCACCACTTCTCCCATTATCCAGATGTCAGAAGTTAAAGAAGATAAATCATGTTATAGTTTCAAAGAAGAAGAATAGTTGGATTTATATCCCCCCTTTCTCTCCTATAGGAGACTCAAAGGGGCTTACAACTTCCTTTCCCTTCCCCGCTCACAACAGACACCCTGTGAGGTGTAGGCGGGGCTGAGAGAGCTCCGAAGAACTATGACTAACCCAAGGTCACCCAGCTGGCATGTGTTGGCATATACAGGGTAATCTGAATTCTCCAGATAAGCCTCCACAGCTCAGGCAGCAGAGCAGGGAATCAAACCCAGTTCCTCCAGATTAGAGTACACTTGCTCCAAACCACTACGCCACTGCTGGAAAAGAGCATCGGCTTTCTTCCGTATCAGTCCAATCTCTCACATTTAGGTAATTCAGGCAAATAGGGTAGCCATCTTCTTTACTGGCCATGTTTCTACACCTTTTACAGCCTAACACAGAAAATTTGGTTAGGTACAGCTTCTTCCCCATAAAAAATAAAGTCATGGTAAAGATCTTCACGTGTTCACTTTCCACCTATTCAGCTGCTACTATGTAGAGAAGCAAGGCCCTTTACAAAAAACTTGCATCTCTGTACAGTGGGCTTTTTTTCTAGCCTCATACAAAGCCAAAAAATCCATCCATCACATTGTAGCTCATAGACAATCAATTGCTCAGCTATTGCTTAATATGAAAATTTCAGTACATCCCCTTCTGATAAGAATGAAGCGTTCCTTTTATGCTGGAACCTCTGCCAAATGGTCAGCAATGCTGTACTTGCCTGGGCCTGCTATACATTTTAACTTTCCATATCAGACAAATTTTTAACTCTCTGTTGGTGTTTGCTGAGCGCACCATGGAATTGCCCACCATGGAATTTGCGGCATTGCAAACTATGTTTTATACATCTGAGGAAAAAACTCGGGAGGTCCATAAAATCATTCCATGGGACCTTTTATTACCTTGTTCTGCTGTGTGCATGGTGCTTTTGAATGTTCTTAGGTATATATAGTAAGTGGCAGATTAGAAGTGATTTGTTATAGGCAGCTATGCCTTTCTCTGTACTCACAATTTCTATAGAAAATTTGTGGGAAGTTACATGAAGGGAGTTGTGTGTTCTACTTGGGAGCTCTGTACAAATATTCTGCAGAAGGCCCTATTCACATCAGCTGTAGTTGCTCCACCCTTTGAGTTTGTACAATTGATCAGGGAAGACTATAAAGCCATTAGAGTGTAGCTCTTTTGTACATTGCAGTGGTGTGGTTTTGTACATTCATGTTTGAGCAGCATAATTAGGTTCCCATATGACATATTTAGAAGGGAATGGTGAGCTTGGTGAGAAATCACTTCTTTCTTTTCTTGCTCCACGGATTGTTGGAACTCAGAAACCAAACCAGCCTTCTTTTTTGAACAAAACAAAAAAAGTTTTTTGGTGGGTAGCTGAGTTTGTCAATAGGAACAATCTGCTCGGGGTGAGATCCGTGAGAGGACATGATATCGAAGTGAGGATCATACTGTGGGGGAAAGCAGCTCCTTGTTCACATCCCAAGGAGTTGGTTTTAGTACCGTTTCTTCAGTGCTTGGTCATGGGTCCTTAACGTGTCTGTCTTTTAGAGTAGCATTAGCGTTTTTGTAGTTAGCATGATGATAGCATGGACACCTGTCAGGCATCACCTAATTAACGGACATTGAAAATGCACAATCCACTGCGATTCTTGTGTCTGTCCTCGATGAGAACTTTTCCTGAAGCAAACCAGACCAGAGCTCACCAGCATGTTCATCCTTCCTAATATTTATATCCACTCTTGCCACTTTTCGTTGATTTAAGTGCCATAAAGCCAGATCTGGAAATAGGAGAATGAATCTCCGTTCTGCTGATAGCTCCAACTATAGTGGAATCTGTACATAAAGAATTGTATCTAAGAAATGAAAGGTGAATATGTGTTTTCTTAATAGTATGAAGACCCCCAGCAATGCTGAGCAGTTCAAAAGGGAGTGGCTGGTTGTATGTTTGGTTTCAGATTCCTAAAACAAAAAAAAAGTTGATGTACCAGGGCAAGAATTGCACATTATGAGCAGGTCCCAAGAGCTTCTCCCAGTGGGGTTAAAAACCCACAAAGGGACTATGAGAAGAGGGAAGGGAAAGCTTCTAACTGACCTTAGAAACCTTGCAAAGTTTGATAGGAAACCTCTTTGGCGCAAGTGTTGAGCAATGCAAGGTTCCGTTCTGAAGGTGTGAAGTGTCAAGGTGTTGATGTGCTCAATTGACAGCAAAAGGAAATGTTCAAAGCATATCTGTGCCTTGGGGGAAGGAGAGGTTGGCTGTGGTTCAGGGTTTCAACCTAGTTCATGCCCACCTTAGATATAGTGATGTCTTTGCACACTAGCACCTCTGTGAAGAGCTTCTAGCCCAGCTCTGACAATAGGCTTGAGAGCAATAGACATAGTCCCATATATTACTGTTACAGAGGCCAGCTTGCCCTATGCAATGAGACATGATGAAGTCATTACGGGGAGGGGGTCTTCAAGAATATCTCCATTACATTGTTGAAGTTAACAAGAAGAAGTTGTGGCTTATCCGTTCATTCCATTGTTAGGTATGAGAGAGTCATCAGTTCTTCTGCTGCTTAGGAGGAGAAACGCATGGCGCACGAGTGATCATAGCTAATTCTGACTGGTGGAAAGCTCATCTGCAGCATTTCAGACATCCCCATCTCATGCAGCACTCCCCGTGGCCAATGAATGTAAGGACCCATTGGACCAAGCCAGAGCAGGGGTGGGAGAATGGGGGGAGAGGGGAGGGAGAAGAGAGGGTGGGCATCGGTGGGTGGGTGTCCCACCAGCACTGATACAGCATTGAAAGCACTTTATTCTAAAGAGATTGGATCTCTTACTCCTGCCCCGTCCCTAGACTGGGCTTTGCACTGCACCGCCAAACCCGACAGAGGAGTGTTCAGAAGGAGCTCAGTGGTGCAGAAAGTGTTAAATGATGCTCCTCTTTCTAGATAAGGCTTAGGAGAGGATGTACCCCTGCCATTCTTCCCCTCCCCGACCCCGTGATGCCCTCTCTGCAGCGGGAAGAGGGTGTTTAGAGAACTGAATGCAAACTGGTGGGGTTCAGGTCGAAGCAATCGTTTTCCCCCTCCTCCATGTCCATCCACACAAACAGTATCTAATGAACAGCCAAGGTGACTCATGTCCCCTTCCCAATCAGGAGAGAGATTGTGCTTCCAAGAGGGGAACGTCCAGCTATATATCAGGGAGGAGATGATGGGTGGAGCCAACCCATTCGGGATGACTTGTCTTTCTCTCAGAACACCTTTTTTTTTCTGCATTTATTTTCCAGGGGAGGGGTTGGAAGATAGGGGAGGTGGGTATTGGATAAACGTGCAGAGAGTGAGAATTCACAGTTGAGGGCATAATATACTATGCTTGAATGGTTTTTTAGAAGACATACTGAGAAACGTCTCTACATCCATGTATATGAAGAAAAAAATTACAAGCCGCATGTTGAAACAGGTGTTTCATTATTAAACATTAATGTACCGGGGCCTCCTCCCCTTTGGTATTCACCTTGTTTACTATGGAACTAAGTGCGTTGCTGGGGGTATTTTTGGATTGGGGGAGGGGGGCTGTATTTTCTTTTGCATGACCTTTAAAGAGAAAAAAAATCTATATATATCTATATCTATGAGAACTAAAAACAAAGCTGAGCTGTTAAGTCTGTCCCATGAATGCTGGTGGATCTTTTCCTCTTTCTGACTTACTCTCCCTTTCTTTTTCTTGCCATTTCACTGTCTTTTCTTTCTGAGCCTTGTAAGTGTAAAGATGATTCCAACTTTGTTTTTGTCTCGGGAAACTGCAAATAAAAAAAAACAAAACAAAAAGGGACAAAAAAGTAGCTTCCATTCCTTTTCTTCTTGATCAATCAAACTGAGGAAATCTCAAAGGAAGGCTTGACGGACAAGCTCTTTTTGAAGCAATGTCTGTTCCGTTTGGACTTGTCCAACTACGAAAAGCTGTGCAGTCAACGTTTCACGTTACTGTAGAGAACGTAACTAGGTTGAAAAGATGAAGACAAGGAGGCTTTGGTTATAGGGAACTTTTAAAAAGGAAATGCTAATTTACTGATTCTCAAGGTTGGGGGAGTAGCAGAGGGAATCCCACACCTGTCATTATATAGGAGAGGGAATTTCTACCCACGCTGTGCCTTTCTGCACGCCAACTTGCATCTGCCAAAAACCTTCCTCCTGTGTGTCTTCTGAAGGAACAAGATCACGGCTATTCTTTGCCTTGGTTCACGCTACACTAAGCTATTTAATGGTAGAAGCTGAACGAATTCATGGAATCTTCACCTTTGTATACTGCTACTACCCCTACTACTAGTAGTTTCTGTAGCAACTAGGGATTCTGCTACCCCCACCCTATACATGGGAACAATTCTTGCTCTTTCAGGACAGGACTTCATCATGCATGACCTCCACTTCCAGGATTACCACTGAATGTGTCTTAGGGGCACTTTCACATACTGTGAATAATGCACTTCAGTGATCTTTCCAAGTGGACTTCCCATTGTCTTGCAAGCCCCACTACTGCAATAACCAGGAGACAGTATTAGGTTCCTGCCACCTTTACTTCTGTCCCATCATTACTAGACATCTTTAATACACAGCACCAAATAGAACACAAGATTCACATTGAGCTATTTTCAGAACCAATACAGCCCTATGAACACTTTTATGCAGCAAAATGGGCTGTTCGATGGGCTATGTTACTGACTCACCATCTTTGCCCCTTGGCTGGTATTACTATTTAGCCTGCTCATACGTCATCAGGAAAGGGTCCCCAGTACATTACCCTACAAGGCTGACATAAAGGGGTCCTTGGAACCCTGCAGCAAGTCCCTTATAAGTATTTGCCAGCAGAATAATTAGTCTAAGGTATTAGATTAGCAAGACAGTTTTCACTATCCCTAAACACAGGTACAGAGGATGGTGGGCCAACTCTCAAAGTACTATCACTGTAGACACCATGCCAACCAACATGGGGGAAAACCAGGTGTGGGGAAAAAACAAACGACAACTCAAGACTCTGGATGGTTACTACTTGAATTTTCTTACACCATTTTAATTAAAATCATAACTGACACATCTGCCTTTTTGTGGTTAATTATCACGTGTGAAAACCTTTTAGGTCTTCCACTTTTGTAACTGCGTTTCATGCACTCCTTCCAATGGGAATTAATTTTTCCCATGCAATTAAACTTGTACCCTGACCTAGATAGCTCAGGCTTAGCATGAGCTCATGAGATGTTGGCAAGTAAGCAGGGCCAGCCCTGGCTGGTATTTTGATGGGATGCTACCAAGGAAGCGCCAGGGTGTGATGCCGTGGCAAACCACCTCTTGTCACTTGCCTTGAAAACACTACACAGTTGCCATATGTCAGCTGCAACTTGATGGCCCTTTCCACCAATGGAATTTGTAGAAGACTTTTATACTGCACGGATGGGAGATGCCCATCTAGCTAAGAAAGAGAACTAGGGTTAAGAGAAAGGGAAAGTGCAGCTGTGTGGACTCAACTGAAAAAGCCAGGCCAGAAGTGCACTCTGTGTAAGTAGTATGCTGTTCACACAACATCAAATTTGAGGTTCCATTTTTATAGAAACATGAGTAAATTTATAATTGTCTTAACTCTTCCCTTAAAAGGGATTTTGTCTCGTAACCTTTTGTTAACAACAACAAAAGATATACAAATCTTTTTTTTTTGGGGGGGGGGGGGGAGGCCACACAGCATTTAGTACATTACTTAATTACTATGCAACACAGGGACACATTCATAAAACTGGAAGTACTGAGTGATCAAAGCGATCAGGAAGTTCTCAACCAGCCCGTGTAAAACATTTATTTCAGTTATACACGCAGCCATTTTAAGTCTGGGTTTTTAATTTAACCCTTTTGCCAAGTTTTAGACTGATAGAACAAAATGTCTTGACTTAATGACAGAAAGAATATTTGAACATGTTATTTTTACCCAGACGGCTCAAGTAGCAGCCACGGTTCTCTCTCCTCTGCCTGCTGGTCTCTCTCCTGTTTTACCTATGTGGCTGGTGAAACACAAAGGGCATGACTGACTAGGCCAAGGTCATCCAAGGAGCTTCAAAGCCAAATAGGGCACTGACCTCTCATCCTCCAGGTCTGCGATCACACCACATCGCCACGCCTGTGTAATCGTTGCAGGGATAACATAAGACACAGCCCTTTTTTGAACCAACAAGTAAACAACTTTATCCATTTAGATGTAATCCAGTAACCAGTACATAAACAAAAAGTTAGCCAATATTTATTAAAATACAGACTTTAAGTAAAAGCTTCCCCATTAGACAGAAGATAGGGTTAGATATGAACAGATTAACATAATGGGCAGAAAACTGTAACTAAAACAGTCTGGCCTTCTACTTCTCTGGGCAAGTCTCTGGAGTCCAGTTTTCATTCAAAGAATGCTGAGTGGGAAGAACAGCTTTCTTCTGAAGGAACCAGCAACACAGAACTTGCGGCAACCCACCCCTGTCTTGTTAGGATTGAAGCCACAGCAGTAGCCCAGAAGATGGCTTTACAGAAAAACTGACTGCAACAGAAGATGGCTTTACAGAAACACAACCACTCTAGGCCTAGATCTAAAGCAGAGATGGGAGAAAGAAAAATTAAGGCATTTGAACACTGGCACCAAGAGAGGTGTTGTACTGCTTCTACCCATACAACCTTAAGTGCCAATTCAAGCAAAGACTACCTTTGGTGCATCTTTTAGCCCAACCCCTTTCCCCAAGGAGAACTGCCAGAGAGCACATAAATGCAGCCAAGCTATCAAAGTCCCGTGACTCTCCACTCCACACAGGCCATCAAAGATAGAAACTTATTAATGCTCCAGGTTGCTCAATTGGCCTGCTTCGTTCCTGTAGAGCTCTGGGCTCAATGTTATGTTTTTATCAGCAGGTGATTAAATAATAAGGTTTGAAATTTGGTAACTGCTGGTTAGTTGTATGAATTGAAGGCAAAACAGAACACAAAAGCAAAGAATAACCATACTTCTTTAAACATGAAGAAATAACAAAGGTCAGGAATTCAACCAGTAAGCCTCTACTTTGCCCAAATAGACTGCATCTGTTGTTGACATTTAAGTTCAACATTTTGTAGAATGGCACAAGGAAACTTCCCCTCTCCCTCTTTCCAATGACAATCGTAACTACCAGATGAAGGGGGGTTAAGGGAATATCTTGTCTGATGGGAGAGTCGTGTGCTGATTCACCCACAATCCCACTGACTTAACAACAATGCAACCCTGCTTACTACTGTTTCGGTTTCATCAGTTCCCTTGCCAGGCACAAATCTACTTTAAATACTGTATTTCATCTTGGTGCGCATGCATGTGCACAGACATGTTCCCATCTAACGTTGCTGCAATGTGGAGAGGTTAAATCAGAGGGGGGGAAACCGCAACTGCGGAAAGTATCCCTGCCTCCCGCGACAGAGTGGACCTCAAAACTCAGGCATCACTCACAGAATACTAACATCAACAACATCTAGTACTTACACAAGACTAGCAGGCAGGGACAAACTCTCCAGAAAGGAGGCATGTAGGGCTAGCCAAAAACATCACAAGACAACATCAAGTCATACAACTTCGGTCACTCAGCCGGGTCAAACATCACAGAATGCTGGAACACCTCTTAACTGGTAGCAGCATATGATGCTTCTGGATTTCAGCACAAACGCCACTGACAAACGGCTACGAGTCAATACTATGGCAAAGGCACTGCCAAACAGTAGCCATGGCACCGAGTGCTGGTACAGGAGGATAACCGGGTTGCACAACAAAAGCAACAAAAGCCACTGACTAGAACCCACAAATAAGCCCTCCCCAAATCAGCTCAGAGGCGGAGCTGCCAAACTTCCTGCCTTCTCCAATAAAATCCTGTCCTGGACAAACGGCCACAGAGTCAGTTGTGAAAACCCATCAACCAATGGCTGTTTGTCAGATTGGCAAATACAATCCTAACACAGGAAAAGCTGCCCATCTTCAGCTAAATAAGAATTTCAAACCATTTCACAAGTCCCAGTTCATCCAAGAGACCCTTTCCCCCACCCCCCATGGAGTGCCTCTGATAATTTAATAAAGCAGCACCAGTTCTCAGGGCTCCCCCCAGACCTCTTATCCCAGTATGTCAAGTCAACAGAGGATCTCAAAGTGACTCTGGCGGGTGACAGATTGACAAGGTTTCTGCCTTCCTTCCTTAACTACCACAGGTCATTTTAGCCCAAAGAGAAACTCCTTGTTACCAGATGTCGCATAGAGACCTGAAACTCGAGATTCAGGACCAGTTTGCAACCTTCAGACCGTTTCTAGTGTTACATGAGCAAACAGTGATCAATACAGAACAAGTCCACAACTGACTGCAGGTTTCAGAAAGAAGCAGGGCAAAGGAAACCCCCACAGTCCTATAGTGACTATCAACCAGACTGCTGGAACCATCACTACCTCTTCAGCCCAGTGGGGGAAATACAATTATGCTCACTCCCATGACACAGGCATCTGGGAGTCCAGAATGCCTTCTTTCCAAGGGGGGAATAAAAGATTGTTTAAAGTCCATAAACCACAACACTGTGTCCCATTCCTGGCATCCAGCCTAGCTGCTGTCTCTGGAAACACAGATTGCCACTGTAGGTAGTCCTGGGATACATCTTCTTGCCGCCTTTTCTCCGGAGTGCTGAATGTGATTGAAGGCCTGATAGTCCAGAGCAGAAGGTGGGGCACAGCTGACGGGGTCACATGATTTCACAGCACGAGTTCTGCTTTCGCGCCTTAAGAGGATAAAAATTAAAAAGCACAGACGTGGTGAGAGGGTTTTCTTTTACAAGGTGACAAGTCAAGTCCCCAGAGAATGGGAAGCCAGAGCAAAGCATCGCATTTCAGCAAAAGGCAACAGCCATTTGTATTTTACTATTCCCCAGGTGTAGAGGCAGCAAGACAGTCTTGCAGACTTGGAAGGGTTTTGCCACACAGCTGTCACAATGGAGGAGAATTCTTTGCAGGACCAAGAAGAGAACTCAACATTAACCTAAAAGGTGGGGTCCCACTTCAGCAGCTGGTCAGTTCTCCCAGGTCTTCCACAGCATGTCACTCAGACAATGTACTGCCACTGCTCCTTGCCTCAAAAAGATCCAAACACTCACTGACTCAAAAATACTCAGCTGGAGATAGAAAGGAACTGATGTGCCAGGAGAGCTAGAGTGTTGGCCGGAAACACTTACGGTTTTGTAGAAGGCTTTTGACTGAGTTCCAAGGACCTCCGATTTGGACACCAAATCATCCAGTTTCTCTCCTCGGTCCAACAAAGACTCCATGGTATTGTGCTAAGTGGGAAGAAAAACAAAGCTGAAAGAGGGAGTGTGTATGTTGCCAGCAACTTCGTCAGCCCAGCTGCAGGCAGCAAGTATAGCAGTATCACAACACTGCCTGGAGCCTTACTTTCTAGCCCCGCTCCCCAAGGTATCTCTGTTTTAATTTAATACAAAGAAAGTCAGCAAGCTAAGTTTTTGCACTCTGCACAGGCCCTTCGGTCACCAATTGCACTTGCCTGGCATGGAATAAAGTACCTTCCAGATATCAGGCAACATCTATTTTATTCAATTTAGCATCCGTGGATTTTAATCAGGGTCAGTTTTTAAGATGTCAGATATACTGCCAGGTTGGGAGAGGCACATTCTTAGCTGGATTCAATTATTCTACATTCAAATTTTTTGTATCAATGTTTAATCTTACATGAAGATACCCTAATGGAGAAGCAGAGTATAGGCTGACCTGAGGTCTGACAGTCCTTTGTAAAGACAGTGGACGAACCCTTCTCCCACCTACTTGGTCAACATGAAAATGGATTCCTCTTAGGGTTCTTGGAATGGAGGCAGCATGGTGTAGTGATTAAGAGCAGATGCACTCTAATCTGAAGAACTGGGTTTGATTCCCCGCTCTGCCACTTGAACTGTGGAGGCTTATCTGGTGAACCAGATTAGCTTGTGCACTCCAACACATGCCAGCTGGGTGACCTTGGGCTAGTCACAGTTCTCTCAGCTCCACCCACCCACCCCGCAGGGTGCTTGTTGTGGGGGATGTGGAAGGAAAGGAGATTATAAAGCCCCTTTGAGTCTCCTTACAGAAGAGAAAGGAGAGATATAAATCCAAACTCTACTTCTTCTACCTCAGGGGAAAGCTTCCCCCTCTTTCGAAAGGTAGGAGCTCACATGGGCCCACGAAAAATGTTTAAATCCCAATAGTGGTTCTCAGAAAATTGAATGAGGCAATAGCAAACTTCAGCTATCTTTTTATAATTAAATATTATTTTTCACTCTGTTGCTCCTGAGTTGGAGTATGAATTATCCCAAACCCTCAGCGTTCTGCCTGGGCTGACTAATACCAAGTAGATTAAAACAGCAACCTTAGTTCATTAAAGTATGTCTTTATCTTAATAGACTTCATCGCAAACAAGGCCTTCCAGATTGCAGGAGAAGATTGACCTCTGGGGCAGGACAAAGCAAGATCCTCCTCCACAATGTAAGAAACCTTAGAGATGAATTCAGATCTTCTTGATAAGGTTAAAAAAAGGAAGTGCTCATGACCACAGAAGTAGTCATGACCTAATTCCTCTTGAGTGCATCATGTTTTCAGCTCTAGGCTCACATTGCAGAATGACAGGTGGCTATTAGAAGACAGGTTTAAGAACCTGTCACTCCTGTCAAAGAAACCCAGGATGGACAAGACACACACATATACTTGTACCCACAGAGGAAAATGGTTTTACAGCATTTAGTCTTGTGAAAAAAGTTTCTAGACAAATGATAGCTAACACTAATGTTATATTTTGTAAACAATTTTCCTGTAGGCCTGAGCAGACCAAATGGTATAGCACCGTGGTGGCGAACCTTTGGCACTCCAGATGTTATGGACTACAATTCCCATCAGCCCCTGCCAGAATGGTCAATTGGCCGTACTGGCAGGGGCTGATAAGGTATGAATCCCATATTTATCTAGGTCTCAAGGTCCTCCTACTATTATCTCTTAGGATGAATCCAGATTGCCAGTATATCAGTCCAACCTAGGTGGGCTGCGTCATTCAGTGTAATGTATCATTTCCTCCATTCCATGCCCAGGTGGCATTGTTTTTTATGCGCACGTAGTTTAGGAGGCCACAGCAAACTCTCCTAGTCCAGATTTCCACATGTTTAAAATACACATTGAGCTCATCCCCTTCTTTCATCCTTCAGGCGTCCTGTTCACATATTATGTTGCAGACAGGCTATATCACCTCACCACTCAGATTTTACACAAACATTACCTGACTGAAAATGCCCTCATGCCAAAATTTTGGCCCAGATCTTTAAGAAACTACGTCGTCTACCCACTTCAGAAAAATCAATGCAAGGCTCCAGGTTGTAGCCCTTACCAAGATGATTTTGGTCTCGTCTAGCTCTGCTTGTACTTTTGTCATTGGGTCGGCATCACGAGGATTCTGAAAGACAGCAAAGCAGTTTATTCCACATGCCTGTTGTCAAGATGCTGGAGGTAGTCACTAGAAGGGTCTCCTTTGTATGATATTCTAGAGAAGATACGTTATTCTTCCAAGCCAAACACACAAAGCCTTGAAACAGGTGGCCCTGATAAAATACATATTCCCCTCCCTATCTTTAAGTATTCATTCTTCTCAGAAAGTGGGTTCTGCTTTCATAGTACAGAGGTAAGAAAGCACCTGGAACTGAGGCTGTTGGCAGAGCCATGCATGCCAGACTTAGTCTGCTGGAGATCCCTGCCCCAATTCCACTCCCTTCATCTGCAGATTTATAGATCTGCTTATACCTGGTATTTACTAAGGTAACCGTCCAGTGCTGTGTAGTTGATCGTCGATGGGGATCCAGAAGGCCAGTCTATTCTGTTAACTTGCCTGGCAAATTCATCTAGGACCTGCAATGCAAGATATCTGGAGTTCACCATAGAGAATTTAGGGAAAGCTTTTAATTCTATAAACATTCTTTTAGATTGATGAGAATTGATAAATACTAACCCAGACACTAATCAGGAAGCCTCTAAATGATCTTGGGCAGATGGACTCCTCTTGGTGTTCAAACAACCATGTAATTATGGTTGAATTCTGGGAATAATACTGACAACAGTGCAATCCCAAACAAAGTTATGTCCTTCTAATTTCACTGTAGTCAATGGGCTTATAAGAGCAGAACTCTACTTAGGACTGCCCTTCAAGACTCAGAGACAGCTAGGTAATTTTGGTAAACTGACAGACAACTCACATCCAGTTCCTCTTCATTTGTTCTCTATGAGATTTACCCTCCCCAATTAAAAGTAAAATGTACAGTTAGTACAGTTAGTCAACAACCCCCTTAATAACAAATCAAGGCATGAGTGTCTGTTTTTGTACTTTAAAAGAAAAGTCAGTCAAACTAACTGTACGAGGGTTCCACTTCTGGAGCTATGTAAGTTTAACCCTGGCCAATATGCAGAGAGCCCAGAAACCCAGCATATATCACCTTGAACTCCTCTGAAACAAGCCAGAATACAGATAATAAATGGCTTGGTTTAAAAGCAGTACTAGAGAAACTGTTCTTGTTGCAAAACAAAATAAATGGCTTGGTTTAAAAGCAGTACTAGAGAAACTGTTCTTGTTGCAAAACAAACACCCCCAAAGCCCTAAGGCTTTAGGCACAAATAAAGCCAAAAGTACATTAGGCCTTCTACTGTCTACTGCAATGTCTACTCTCGTGGTAGGAACTTATGCTTACCTTATCCAACAAGGTGAAGCAGACCCGTGGTGGGTACTCATTGTCTGCAATCACAACTCCAGCCAACCCATCATTCCGTACATAAACATGACAGAGATACTCTGAAATAAAAGAACGTGAACTTCAGGTAAAATTGCTTAGTGCAATTTGTATAAGAAAGCAGTCAAACAATGAGTTTATCTGGAACCACAGTTCAGCTTGCACTACCAGAATAATCTATTCTGGATAGGTGATTCTAGACCAGGGGTAGGGAACCTGCGGCTCTCCAGATGTTCAGGAACTACAATTCCCATCAGCCCCTACCAGCATGGCCAATTGGCCATGCTGACAGAGGCTGATGGGAATTGTAGTTCCTGAACATCTGGAGAGCCGCAGGTTCCCTACCCCTGTTCTAGACTCAATAACATCTCAGATACAGAACAAAAATAGGACTTTGCTGTGGATGGAATTCCTCCATTGTGGGACTAAGGTAGGAAGAAAAATTCTATATGCATGGCACTGAGCAATGCCCATCACAAGATCAGTCCCTAAAGATTAGGAACACAGAACCTCCATAAACATCAAGTATATACTGTTGTGAATACTTGGGGTGGGGATAAGATGCAGAGGTAGACTGCATCTTGCTAATGCACCATGCAGTCAGGAGTAGACAAACTCCAGGGCATGATTTGAAAATGTTTTTCAGATTACCAGGGCAAGATAAGGGAAAGAGACTGAAGCACAGTGGTACAGGAGAGTAACAAAGATCAGTACAAAACACTGTAGGCAAACATCTTTGTTCCGAAGCAGATCTGCCTAGATCTGCTCTTCTATTTCTAGGATTTCACAAGGCACAGCTTGATGACACAGTGATGCTCACCGCTGGTATTAGAGGTGCCCTTCAAAGAAAGTCTGCCAGGATTTCAAACACAGAACAAATAATCTCCATCTAATACTTTCAACAGAAAACAGTACCAGAAAGTTTCCAGCAAATGGAGGAGTACAGTGAGTGCAATGGGCAGGAAAAATTCTATTAGAATGGACTTGCTATTATGGAAAAAACGAAGCCAGTTCAAGGCCTGAGCTTGTGCTTCACTGGAGAAGTAAGAAAACTGCGGGAAGGTGGTTTGTTGTCAGGCAGGTTTCCACCACTGTTCAGTTTTCCACTGCGGAGGACTAACACCTAATGCAATATAATTTGGCTGAAATTCCATCTTGGATTGAAGGCGACAACACTTTTGCCTCAGTTACTACTTTACCATTTGCTGGGTATATTTAAAATCAAATATAAACAGGATGAATGAAGCCATTCCAGCTCATAACAGCGTGTGTAATATTTTTCTTTGCGAATTAACAGCCTTTTGATGGACTAGATCTGCAGAAGCCCAATTTTTAAAAGATACTTTTAAGGAAAGTTTCAAAACCCAACCAACCAACTTATATATGCTGCTATGATTATTAATGCATTATAGCGTATGGTTATTGATGATTATTATTGATGTTCTTGTTGTTTATAATGTTGTGTTTATTGATCCTATGTCAATTGATGCTATGTTTCTTGATGTTATGATTACTGATGTTTGCGATTATGCTGATGCTGTTCACCGCCCTGAGCCCTTCAGGGGAGGGCGGTATACAAATCGAATAATACAATACAATGTTTGAATTGGGAAAAAATATTACTTGGAAGACAGATGCAATTTGAACCTCTTAGCTCCAAACTCTAGCAATGTTCACAAATGTTAATCTCTCATTTGCATTCATTGTGTATTTCTGTGTACTCTTACCTTGTTCCTTTACAGAAGCTCTGTTGCCTAGGTCTGAACGCTCTACTATCAGTTGACTTGTGAAGGTCATGAATTCCTGAACACTGAAGGGGAGAGAAATGTAATTGCTTGATGTTTCTTAGTAAAGCTCCCCACAGATTTTACATATCTTTGATTCATTTACACACAGCCTTGAAGACCCAAAGCAGCTTACATCCTTCTCTATTTAATGCATGGGGATACCATCATCCAAGTTCAAGCCCTTCAAGGAAACTCAGGAAAATACTAACAGAAAACACTTCAATAACCATAAGGATGTCTTCGGAACATACCTGGATCTCTGGAAAAAACTAAATGTGGACACATCATAGGCAGCTTTCAGTAAATGCACTTTGGGATCTCCTTTGTAAAGTACACTTAAGCTATACAGCTTCATCCTTGTACCAGCTTAAGCCTTTCCAATTCTTAACCTGAGCAAAGAGAGTAAAATATTTTAAAAAGTAGATTTAAAAGTGTTTACAGCGGAACAAGAAAATAAATGTATACCTCAAGAAAAGTGCCAACATATTTTCTTAACTGTCAAAAGTGTCAATACATGCATCAGTAGGCTAAGACAAAAATCAAATTTCTCTACACACCAGAAAACGAGGCACAGGAAGACTTTGTGTGCATACTTACTTGGAAGTCAGTTCTATCAATTTCAGTCAGTTTATTTACATGCTTGTACGCACAGAACTACAATATACAGTAATAAAATGTTCCTCGTTTGATGATCTATCAGTATGGTCATAACTTACGACTGTAAGCACTATTTCTGGCTGATCTCAAATGCACACAGACCAGATGCTGAACAATAACACCACCCAAGCTAATGTTATCTACAGATTATTTACATACAAAAATGAGAAAAAATGTAGTCATTTCAAAGTGCCCTATATTAGAGGTTTATTTTGTTAATCTGTTGCTATTTTAGTTTTCCACAATACCCTGAGACACACAAAAATGGTATTTCTTCGCATAACCCACACATTCACACAATAAGCACTGCAACACTATTCATAGTAAAGCTTTCATGGCCTTCTAACCCCTCTGAGCTTTTTAATGTTCTACATGCCAATGGAGAGATACCATGCAAGGTTAACTCTTTTTAATCAGCCAAAATACACTCTGACTCACAAGGTTTTTTGATACGCCTTTTAGATGTCACAAGACTCTCCCCCCTCTGTGATTATCCTGTCCATCCCAATTTCCACAGAAGCACCAAAAACCCACAGACTCATGTATTTCATAGACTTTTAGCCTAAATGTTCACCAAGTCTGTCATCACTCACACTTCCTCCCTCTCGCTCTATAATCCAACTGAAGATCCGCTTCGAACAGCTGATGAAGTAGCTTCTAGTCCAGAAAAGCATCTATCAAAATAAGCTTCTCAGTCTTAAGTGGCCCCGCTTGAAGTGGCTCCGCTCCCCAATAAAATCAGGGCCTCTGACAATCTAGCCCCGTGGTGGCAAACCTATGGCACTCCAGATGTCCATGGACTATAATTCCCATCAGCCCCTGCTAGCATGACCAATTGGCCGTGCTGACAGGGGCTGATGGGAATTGTAGTCCATGAACATCTGGAGTGCCATAGGTTCGCTAGCCGGTTTCAGGACTGGCCCGGAGCCGCCCTCCCCAGCCCTCTTCCGAAGGGACCGCCGCGGTCAGAGCTCTTGGCGAGGACTGTCCCTCGGAGGTCCCCGTCATTCGCTCGCCTCAGGTAATACCCACCCCAACGCTTCTTTCTTACACTGAAGGGGAGGCCCGTGTCGGCCCCGCCAGCGCCCTCCCAACGTCTCTCGCCTCAAGACTCCCCAAGTGGCTGTGAGGGAATTAACGAAGTCCAAGCCGGAAAGCCGTGAACACGGAAGCAGAACGAAGGAAACCGGAAGTCCAGGCAATATGACGTCAGGTGAACCAACTGGCTTCCAGAATGAGCTTTGCGCATTGCGCATGCGGTGTTGCGAGAAGGGGGGGCTCAATGCTGGTCGCGATTAAAGGGACTCAGTCTTATGGATCTGTGGCTTCCGATTCGAAAGTATCGTCTTCTCAATCCTCCATTTGCGGAGCACGGGTGGTGAACCTATATAGAGGGATCGATATGAAACACTTTTGGGGGAGCACTGAGAGTATTAGAGGGTTTTATTTTCCATTGCATAACTCCTACAAAAAATAAAAGTACAATATGCATGGAAGACTTTTTTTCCTAGCAGAGCACGTGAGCTATATATATAACGCTTGATGAGCAAAATTCAAATACAGTGGGATGCGATGGTCAAGAGCGTCAAACTAATATCTGGAAGACCGAGATTGGATTCCCTAGGCATGCAATGGAAGCTCTGGGGGGACCTCGGGCCAGTCACAGTCTCTCAGTCTAACCACACAGGGTGGTTGTGAGGATAAAATTGAGAAGAGGGCAATGTAAACCGCTTTCTGCTCCCATTGAGGATGCAGGCAGGATATAAATATAAATAACTAAATAGCCAGAAATCTGCCTCTCCTCCTCTAGCCCCCTTTTGAACATCCATTCAGGTAAACAGTTCTGGAGAAGGCAACAGCCTGCACATCGTTTTGTGTTATTTTGGTGGGTCCCAATAAATAAAAGATACCGCATGGCTTTTATTTTCAAATAGATTCTGAAAAAAAGACCGTTTCTTGAGCTGTCACATACATACTTATGGAATTTTGCAAGCAGGCAGAAAAATATGCCTTGGCTAAATAACCAAATGGAAAAAACACAAAACTTCATTAAACAACATAGCCTTTGGGATGTTTGGTCAGTAAATAAAACAAATGTGGGCGGGAAAAGGAGGAGGGAGACAGAAACTACAGTTTCTGTTCCAAGCACCAGCCTGTGAAAAACCCCAGGAGATTCCCAACCACCACCTAGATGTTGGCAACTCTAAGAACTTTATTTGTGCAGAGGGCATGATTACTTGGAGGCACTGATGATTTCCGTTCCTTCTTCTATTTAAAAATTGCCTTGATCTCTGTGACACCACCTCTCTTGCCCCTTTTATGAAAGATTTTGATTGTTACCGGAAGTGAGTGCTGTGACCAAAGCTCTCCTTTCGTATCTCTTTTACCTACGAACCTGACGAACGGGCTTAAGAGACCCACCCACTTCCTACCACATATCATCATCCAATGGGAGACTAGGGTGAGCAGAAGGAAACAATCGACGAGGGAAGAGTGCATTCCCCTTCAACGTGGCTGTATAGGGGCGGGGATCCTCCTGCTTTTCTCCGCATGTTGAAATCCCATTCGCATTTTCCAGGAATTATTGGGGAACCCTTTTCTGTTTCAGACAATGTGCAAGGCTCCGTTCACAGATTATACATCTCTTGTTTTCAGTGTCAAACACACTATAGATGCTGGCCGCTAGTGAGAGGCAGTCTGAACAAGACAGGAACCATTCGACTTTTAATGTCTATGGTTGGAAACCCACCCGAGCCTGAAAGGGGAAGGGCGGTATAAAAACCCAATAAAATAAATAAACCCCACCCATTTTGCATTACTGCGCTGCTTGCACATTTGTCTGCGGTAACACCTATCTGGGCTTCCAATGAAATTGACTCAAATTCAACAGATTCATTGCCATTGCAAACTGCAGGTGGGAGAAAGACTTCCCACCCAGTTTCAAGGATGTCAGCTTTATTTATTATTATTTATTAATTGGTTTTGTATACCGCCCTATCCCCAGAGGGCTCTACTAATCTCACCACGGAGGCTCATTTTCTGCCCCCAAGCTGTTCTCTAATCAAGCTGATTAATTGAACCTCTGAATCCTGAGTTCCTTCTTTGCAACCCCCCTCCCATCTTCTGATTGGGATATATGGACTTGGAGATCTCCATTTTAACTCATATCTGATAAAGGGAGTTTTGACTCAAAACCTTATCCCCTGGAAATCTTGTTGGTCTTGGCGGCGGCAGAGGGGAGGGGGGCATTGCCTCAGTTGGTTTGCAGACCTGATAATAAGACCCCTCAAGGGGCTGGGTCCAGTCCCCAGGGTACATGTTTAACACCCCTGCTCTAATGTGCTACTGGACTCTAGCTGTTCTGTTGCAGACCAACACAGTTTGCTCAACACAGTTTACTCAAGATAAATTGTTTGCAGTAAACAGTTTGCAATAAACTGCAAACTGTTTGCAGTTTATTGTGTTTGTTTGCATTACTAAGTTCTAGCTACTACCTTGCCCCACACCTTCCTACTACTGCTACCCAGGAGCTGGAGAAGATAACCTCCTCCTTACCTCTTCACTCTCCCCTTCAAAAATATAGGACCAAGTGATTCTCTGCATCACTGGTTTCCTGGCACCCAGTTGCTTTGTTAATGAAACATGTTTTCTCTGAAGCAAAAGGCTAATTTTGGTTTTCCTCCACCACATTGTATCAGGAAGGACTTCAGAAGAACCGGGAGGCATCACCTTTGTTTCCACAAGAACAGCTGCTTCCATCAAAAGAAGTAACCTCTTAACATTTTCTCATTGGTCGCAACACACAATGGCAGTCATTTTGAGGAGGCTCCTAGTCCCCAGCCTCAAGATTTCAATAGGGCTCAACAGTATTGGGAAGCCTGCCCTGCAGGGCTTCCTGAACTCCTGCCAGATTTCTTCCTCTTATGACAGGAGTCAAAAATGGTGGCTGAACTCCTGCAAGAAGAAGAAGAAGTGGGTGAGAGGACACAAGATTGTGCATATTGCTTGGTGCAGAGATAAAACAGATGACCCCTTCCAGTTTTCAGATGGAGACAACAGGTAGGCTGGCTCACGTTAGGGTTGCCAACTCTGGGCTGTGAAATTACTGGAGATTTTTGGGTGCGACCAGTGGTGGGATCCAAAAATTTTAGTAACAGGTTCCCATGGTGGTGGGATTCAAACCGTGGCGTAGCACCAATGGGGTGGGGCACAACAGGGGCGTGGCCGGGCATTCCAGGGGAGGGGCATTCCTGGGCGGGGCTGTGGCAAAGACACAGCAGCTGCACCGGTCCTTGGGCAGGAAACGAATGCACGTCGGTATGGGCTGCCATGCACGCCGGTGCACCTCCTGCTAGACTGCTTCAAGTTCTGCACGCTACTGCTGAGAGGAGGGGTGTAACTAAGGCAAAAATCACCAATTAGTAACCCCCTCTCAGCACACACAAATAATTAGTAACCTACTATCGGGAACCTGTGAGAACCTGCTGGATCCCACCTCTGGGTGCCACCTATGGAGGAGTTTGGGGAGGGAAATGAACTCAGTGGGGTATAATACTGTAAAGTCTACCCTCCAAAGCAGCAACTGTCTGCAGACGAGTTGATCTCTATTGTCTGGAGATTATTTGTAATTCCAGGAGATCTCCTTACCCCATCTGGAGGTTGGCCAGCAGCAGGTGGAATAGTAAATTGCTACAACCTGAAAATCTACTGAGGTGACTGCTTCAAGTAATCTCTTTATAGAGTCAGAAATGACCCATTTTTGTGTCAAGGGGATACCCACTAAGAGGGTTTTCCAAAACTTGCCGCAGAAATTATAACAGTAGTAATGAACAAAACAGTCAGCCCACATATGTCTAGGGTTATGCAATAAGAAGGTGGAATGCCTGAGGAAACAGTGCCTAGAGCAACCAAAGAGACATTTCAGTACAGGAAGAAGAGTTTGGGGTGAGGAGGATAGCCATTCCCATATATATTCAATTCTGTGGAAATAATGATGGGTGGGAATTGCAGAAAAGCAGTTCAGATGGTGCATTGTATCAGAAGTGACACAAATACTCTGGAAGCTTGAAGTGATTATAAATCCATCTTGCTGTGTGTTCTTCAGCTGATTTAAACACAAGCAGTTTTAAAATCATATTTCCCTTTCATACCATTGGCAGAAAACAGGTTTATAAACACGTTAAGGAGACATTCCTAAGCAGGACTACTCCATGGTACTAACACCAGCATTTGGCAGCATTTCCAAAGCCTGGGTGAAATCAATGGAGAACATTTTCCCCAGCTCAGATCTAGTAATGTGGAGTGTTACATCTAGAGCTCAGCTATGCCTGAGATATATATCAGCAATCTTATATTGATAAGACTGGAATGTGACTGACCTGCCATTGCTTCTCTTGCTCCCGCTCCCATCGGCTTTGATGCCGGAATATTTGAGAATGTTCTGAATGCTTGGGGCAAAGATCACAGCAGTTGAACGCCGAGAATGAAATTGCTCTGAAGAAAGAAATTGCTCTGAAGAAAGCTAGAGCCTCCGTCCATTTGGCTGGAAATGGCAGGGATGCCGAAGACGAGAAAACTGAGAGACAAAAGGGGCCAGCAGGTAAGAAGGTACGGGAAATAGGTCAGTCGTAATGACTGAAAGGAAGAGTTGAGTAGCTAAGGGTAGTTAGAAGCAGGGTGTTGATGGTAGAGGAAGCAGGTGCGGCAGATGGTGGGACGGGAGATCAATGTGACAGGAGGGCAGGGGGAAATTATTTCAAAATTAATTAAAAATCTACACGCATAAAGCAATAAACAGCATTTAAAAGCAACTGAAAGAGAAATGGTTACACATAGTTTACTTTCCTACATTCAGAAAGCCTGTGAAAGTTTTTAAAAAGTCCTTGGCTAGCACTGGAAACTATATTTATTTATTTATTTATTTATTGTTTGGACTTTTATACCGCCCCATCCCCGAAGGGGATGTTGCTTTGGTGGGCCTTTGCTCCAGGGCCAATGTGGGAATGTGCGGTCTTGATGGAAAAAACACAGGATTTTGTGGTGTTTTGACACTTCTGTTCCTTTAAACTGGGTCAGTGTTTTAGACTGCCCTTGTCCACTCCTGAACTTGGTGTGGGTAGAAACAGGGAGAAAGGAAGTTCTTGTCGCTGAAGAGAAAGAACTGGACTTATTATGCTGTGCTCCCATTTGAAACTGTGCTGCCACCTTATATAGATGCGTAGCATTAAGGACAACAACAGGTTTGGCACTAGATTTTTGCAAGCAACAAGTGCAACACTTAAATGGAAACGTTACAAAATGTCACACCGTTGGCTCCTTATATCTTCGAGTTTGAGTAAACTATGTAAATCCCAAAAAACGCATGTCGGCATCATAGAAAATCACCATCAGAGTTTGTTTATTTATTTATTTGGACACAGGTGATAGACTTGTTCTAAGATCAGGGTCTTTGGGAGGAAAACACTTATTTACAATCAAGCTGACCATTTAAAAAAAATCTTCCATATTTTGTAATTCTCATATAATTCCATAAGAAGAAAATACAGTGTTAAGATAGGCAAAATTGATTTTATACAGTGATTTTATACAGTGTTCAGATAGGTAACCCAGATTTTATTTTTAGTTTCAGAGGGTATCAGCATTGGTCTTCAGTAGAACAGCTAGATCTAAGCTCAGTAGCAGGTTCGAGGCCAACAAGATTTGGTAGGTGTAGCTTTTCCATAGTGAAAGGGCAATGAAAGCCTTGACTCTTGAGAGCTTATATCCTGAAAATCGTGTTCGTCTCTAAAGTGCTACTGGGTTCAAATCTAGATTTTTAAAATGGCTTCCAAGTGAAGCTTTTCCACATACCTTGCTATAAAAGAATGGCTCTGAAAAGCTGTCATTTTGGATATGAGCAAATCAAAGACAAAAGAGAGGGGAGAGGACTTTTAATCATCTCCCCTCCACCAAAAAAATCCCCATTATTAACTTCAGAGATACCGCATTAATATGAAAAAGTGTGATTCAGTGATACACCATGTTTATTAATCGATCATTAGTAAGTGTTGATAATTCAGTTGTTTAATAATAAAATAATGGGGGGATAGAAAGGCTGAGAGCAGGGAAATTGAGTGGAAAGAGGTTCAAAAGTCAAGGTGACTTTGCTTGAAAGAAGGAGAAAAGAGAGGGCAGAGTCATCCAAGCAGGTGCGGTAGAGGAAGTAAAGGTATACAGGAAATAAGGACCCACCTGACGGGAGACAAGAAAAGGAAAGGTAGAGAAGAAGAAAAAAACGGGGCAGTGCTCACAAATAATTAAAAGCAGGAGAGGTTGTACACTGCTTGCACAAACTGTGAAGAACTAAAGATGGAAAAGTACACACTGGTTTGAACTAGCCAGGCCAGGTTTACCAGGAGAGGTTAGTTTACCACCTCTTACACAGGTGTCATTTGGTGTGGCTTGGATGTTATTGGGAAGAGGGTCCCTTCTTTCTGCACATTATCATGATGATTCCATCATGGACTACCTAGGTTTTCCTTGACTTTTCTGTGTCCTTTCTCAAATCTGCTGTGCTGCAGTGTTTTGGGAAAGATTCCAGCAAATCCAGGCTGGCTGCCACGTGGGAGGGAATGGCCAGACTGTCTTAGTCCCACCCACATGGCAGCCATTTGGAAGGGGTCTTTCTGAGGATTTTTAAAAATCAGTATTTAAAAAACATTATGTTGACATGATAGCAGGGGGGGAATGTTAATTACTAGTATTATACATACAGTAAAGTTTAGTGTTTGAGGCGGAAGACCATTACAATCTGTCCTATATAATTACTGCTTTAATATAAAAACCTCAGGAAAAGCCTTCTGGTGGCTCTGGGAAGGGAATTGCTACCCCTAGAACCAGGGCAGGGAAATCTGGAAATCCTACTGTAGCAAAGCACCATCATTTGGAAAAAGTTCAGTTCTTTTTTGTACCACAGAACAGCTGATGAGGAATATCTATTCATTCAGTCTATTTACCTAGCCAGATAGGTGGTCTTAGTGTTAGAATCGACCTGAAAAGGATATTCAGGAATGAAGTATGCCGAGTCCTATCTATTTAAAGCAGCCAGGTGGCTATCTTTGTTATCTATTATTAGTAAAGCATGATGGTAGTGGGACCGTGCTAACTGTAAGCCTTCGGAACAGTAGCAATGACGTGGGCAACGTTTCAGTCTTTGGAGCTGCAGACGCTCTGAGGATAGACACTCCCCTTCCTCTTTGGTACTTCCCTAACTGGTTAAATAAGCACCTGCCTCCTTTATGTGGGCAACTGTTTGCCACTAGGCAGTGGGTCTCTGTGGCTCAGCGTCACTATGGGAGCAGGACAGGTTGCTAAGTCTTGCAGTCGAGTGGCTGCTGGAGCATCAACAAAAGAGAGATAATGTGGTTGTTATGTCCATCTGAATTAAGCCCTATCCCCATGGTAGCACTCTTCCACATGACAGCTTTAATGGTCAAGCCAGGAGGGGGTCAGGTAAAGTGGGACAGGAGCAGGAATTTGCCCATTGCCATGGAAATATAGGGTTTGTCGTGAGACCCCAGGACGCAGCCTGTGTGAACGGCAAGAAAAAAGGGGGGGAACGTCACCGAGCCAGAAAGTAAATAAACCTAATGGTGATCTCAGAAGAGTAACTGAATCGAGAGGAAGTCAGTGGGTGGGTAAGAGGCATATGCAGAACTCCCATACTCTGTTACCTGGGAGGAAGGGGAAACTTTTCTGGCTGGAAAGGGGCTGGTGGCCTTGCTTTCGATAAGATGCAGACCAGCAAAAGACAGCCTTGAAGGATGGTCGTTCCTTCTCAATATACCACCAACTAAGAAGAAGGCCAAACACACCCAGGTCGGAGCAGGGAGGAATCCAGAGACCAAAGGTAAAGCAGAAGAGGAAACCGTCACATGCCACAGAAACTTCAGAAGAAAAGGAAGCAACCTTATACATGAAATAAACAAGCTAAGAAAGTGGAATATCCTCAATAGCAACAGGAAGAACTGCCCCCTCTGCTATAGAGCAGCCAGAAGTGGAATAGTCCTTCTAGTAAGAAAGGGGAGAAAGACATATTGGCGTTGTGTGGGAGACTGATTTGAGAGCTATCCCCCGGGGAGTTGACAGCTGCCCCAATGCTGGATCACAGAACGAGAATGGACCGAGCCAAGAAGGAGAAGGTAATTTTTCCATTTGTTTTCTAACTCTGGAATTGTCCTGGGAGATAGAAATGTTGCATATGGAAGATTGCTATGGGATTTACACATGATTATTCCTTGCGCTGAGAGCCAGTGTGGTGTTGTGGTTAAAAGTGGTGGACTCTAATGCTAGACTGGATTCCCCACTGCTTCATATGAAGGCTGCTGGGACCTTGGGACCGTCATAGTTCTCTCAGATTCACTCTGCTCTCATGAAGACAGGCAACGGCAAACTACCTCGTGCCTTGAAACCCGTATGGGGTTTAAACCAGCTGTGACTTGATGGCATGTTCCACCATTCCTTAGGCCAGTGGATGGGGTTGCCAAGTTACAACCCTGAGAATATCAATGCAGCTTTAAATTATCCAGTGGAGCAAGAGGGAGCTTTAGCTTCTCCTACCTGTTCCTCCCCAGAGGGTCTAGTTGTCTGCCCCTCCCCTCTCAGCCATAGTGGGCAGGTGTACAGTGCAACAAATGCAGGTGGGGACATCTAAGAGGGAAGAACTGATGGGAGAGATAGCACCTACGTGGGATAGTTTAAAGCTGAATTTTCTGGACTGCAGTTTAGCAACCCTACCTCCGGAGGGCTCCACTAGAAGAACGTTCAAAACTTTCTAAAGAATTCAGGTGCCAGGTTTGTTATCCCCTTGAACCCTTTCTTTACTTTTCCCCTTCCTTTTACAGTTTGCTGACTCCGTGCCTCCACTTCTTGACTTAGGGGTCAGTGTCACCTTAAAGATAAAAGCATTCAAAATATAACTTTTGTTATTCTATAGCACAGCTAGTGTGCAGTATGTATGAAGACATAACAATTAAATGCAGTGGTGTGGTGATGTTACAGATAGAAAACTGACACCAAAAGACTTGAGACAAACAAGCAAGCCTCAGACCTATGCTGTAATAGAACCACTGAACTGTGTAACTTTTTTTTGGCCTATAAACTACCTTGCTAGACCCAGACCTGGCTCAATAAAAGTTTCCAATACTGTTCAGCTACAGAGATGCTCTCAAGCAGAGCATGATGGAGATAACCATCTTCTGTTGCTTCTCCATAGTATCTGGTGATCAGATATGTTATTTTGATTCTAAACAATAATGGCTTGGAATTTCAGTGTTCCAGGTACAGACGGTATCCATCTAGTTGGCCTCCCTTTCCCCCCACATCTTTCTCCCCTTTTTTTTCTTCCCTCCATTTTGATGTGAATCTATAGATATTTGGCATGGGAGGTTGTATTGAAGTATTACCTCTCAGATTCTGATAGCACTGGGATGATGTAGGAATGTTCATTGATTTTATTGTTTTATTATTTGTAATGGTATTTGCTATAAGTTGCTCTGAGCTCATTTGGGGAAGGGCAGCCTATAAACCAAATAAATAAATAAATGCATTAACAGCCCCGTCCTCAAAGCAGACAAACGTTTAAGGCAATGGAGTTCCTCACCGTTTTGTGTGTTTGGAGTATATTATATTTCTCTCCGTGTATTTTCTTGGAGGTTAAAGTCTCAGTCCTTCAGACATTTGAGTTTATAAGTTGTTAGATAGTTGTGCCCTTAAGCATCTGTAAATTCAGGGTTTTATTGGGGGTCAAAGAAAATGCCACATAGACGGTTAGAACAATTATTATGGAGTCAAAAATTATAGAAAACTGTCAGATTCCTAAATCAAATAAAATGAAAACCTGCCCCCATGTACTAATAAGTCTTACTGAATAAAACAGAGTTTTTTCCTAGGCCAATACATAAAGGTTTGCTTCTTTTCTGATGATGGTTAAAACTGTGTGTTAGTTCAACAGTTACAGTATGATATGTTTGAAAAATGAGAGATCTTGCAGTATGGTGTTTTTCTTGGAGGGAATTCAAAGTAGAAAGCTTAGCAAACAACTCCCTTTAGATGTTAGCAAGAACTTGCCCTGAAATTGTGACCATGTGATGATCATTGTGGTACGGAGGGATTCAATCTGCCTGTATTTGAATGTGTCTTAATTATTAGCAGATAAAAATCTCCCCAAAGATATGGTCCAACTGAACCCAGAGCTAGCTAGGTAAACACCCTGACAACTGAGTGGGATTAGCCAATGGTGTATCTTGGGGGGGCAGAGGGGTCATTTAACCCAAACGCCATTCATCTGGGCCAAGTGGGGGTGCATTTTTGTCCCTTTTCCTTCCTCCCAGCAGGCCAGGAAGGCCCTTGTGTTGGTCAGTGCTCTGTCTGTGGGAGGGCTAGCCTCTCGAATGGGTGTGGGGAGGGAAGGGCTGTGCCAGACCAACAGGAGGCAAGAGAGAACCATGGCTGAAGTGCCTGCCTTTGTCTCTGCGCTGAGCTTCCCTTCCCACTTTTCACACGTGGACTTGTCCTGCCACAGCTCCACCCCCTGCCTCCCAGGGCCACCCGGCCATGGCCTTCCCTTCCTGGCTGGTCTTTGCCATGCCCCATGGTCACTCTCCCGCCTGTCCCAGTTTGGCATTGCAGCTTCCCTGATGTTGGCTCCATTTGGTGCATTGCATGACACTGCCTTGGGCATGTCGAAGAGTGTGGCTGTGGCTGGAGCTGGGAACTCTTAGGTGAGCTGAGGAAGCCCTTTTTTCTCGCTGCAGTCCCAGCTGCCGCCGCTACCCACAGCACTTATTTGCCCAGGTGAGGGTGGGGATCAGTGGTGCGATTCGGCAGGTTTGCACCACTTTGGCAGAACCAGTTGTTACAATGGTGTTTGTAAACAACCAGTTGTTAAATTATTTGAATCCCACCACCGGAACCAGTTGTTAAATTATTTGAATCCCATCACTAGTGGGAATGACCCCTTTATGATGCCTGCAAGGAATGAAACTTCCCATATAGGTTGGACATTCTGGACTCTAGCAACTTGGCAAAGTCCCAGCCTGGTTTGAAGATGAGAAAGGCAAGATAATTTGTAGGCCGGCCTTCCCCTCATGGGCACAGACCAGCTTCCAACATAAAGCATTATTTGTTTTTTTAGGAACAAAAGAAGAGTCCTGCTGGATCAGACCAATGGTCCATATAGTCCAGCATCCTGTCACTCACAGTGGCCACCCAGTTTGACTGGAGGTCCAACGACAGGCATAGAGGCCAAGGCCTTCCCCCGATGTTGACTTCTGTCACTGGTATTCAGAGGTGTGCTGCCTCTGAATGTAGAAATTTCCTTTAGTTGCCATGGCTAGTAGCCACTGATAGACCTATCCTCCATGAATCTAATTCCCCTTTAAAACTGTCTATGCCTGTAGTCATCACTACATCCTCTGGCAGCGAATTAAGCATTTTAATCACTTGCTAAAGAAATATTTCCTTTTGTCTGCCTGAATCTACTGCCCGTCAGCTTCATTGGATACCCTTAAGTTCTAGTATATTGGGAGAGGGAGAAAAATTTTCTTGGTCAACTGTCTCCATCTCATGCATAATTGTACAAACCTCTATTACAGTGGTGTAATTTGGCCAATTTGCCATGCTGGCAGGGGCTGATGGGAATTGTAGTCCATAACATCTGGAGTGCCAAAGGTTCGCCACCACGGCTCTATTAGTCCTCCCTTTGTCTCTTTTCTCAACTGAACAGTTGCAGATTCTTCAGCCATTCCTCCTAGGGAAAGTACTCCAGCCCCCTGATCAGCTTGGTTGCCCTCTTCTGTACTTTTTCCAGCTTTACAATGTCCTTTTTGATATACGGTGGCCCGTACTGCAGACAGTATTCCAAATAAGACCACACACTCAATCTGTTTAAGGGTATTATAATATTGGTTGATTTATTTTCCGTCCCCAGCATAGACTTTTCCTTTTTCACGACTCCGGCACACTGGGTTGACACTTTCATTAAGCTATCTACTACAACCCCATGATCTTTTCACCCTGAAGTTGGGATTTTTTGTTCCAGTGTAAATTAACTTATACTTACCACCACTGAACTTCATTTGTCAATTGCTGCCCACCAGTTTGTGGAGATCCTCCCGGTTCTCTTCTCCACAATCATCCTTGGTTTTCACCTTTGTAAATAATTTTGTTTGAACTCTGTAAGGTAGTTAAAAGATATTCCAGTATGAAAAAGAGAGAGGAAAGTTGCTCTTGGGCTGTTGGAATCAGCACAAATGCAAAATTTATGCTGGGAAGGGCCAAAGAAAAACAAACCTTCAAAAGATGTAATTTCCACAAAGCTTCTGCAGAAGTAAACACACTTATCTTATTTATGGTCACATTGTAATTTGTGTACTACGTTTCTTGTTTGAAAAGCTTTTTAGTTTGCAACTCATGGGTTATTTATTTTTATTTAATTCAGCGGTTCATAGTCACCCTCCCACCCCCACCTCTGCCCATTTATGTTTTATTCTTCCCAAGGACTGAACATATAAATGAAATACTTACTTCTTCTGGCACATATTAAACATCATTTTCTCACAGTCTCACTGTGCAGTCCTTTGTAGTTCTTCAAGTGGCAAGTGTCTCTTGAACCCCAAGACAGAACAACTTGAATTATAATTTATTTAGGTAGAAAAGCCATATAATCTTTAGACATTAAAGAAAACATAAAAGCAAATACTCTATACATTGCATTCTCATTTATAAATGTTGGTCTAGGCTAGGGCAAGTTTTGCCTTGATTACAAAATCACAGCTGACAGATCTCTGCATATGGCAAGAAAACGTTGGCATTATTATTAGAAATTACCATTGAGAAACATGACCCTCTTTGAAAACTAAGGCCCCTTCCGCACACGCAAAATAATGCATTTTCAAACCACTTTCACAACTGTTTGCAAGTGGATTTTGCCATTCTGCACAGCTTCAAAGAGCATTGAAAGCAGTTTGAAAGTGCATTATTCTGCATGTGCGGAATGCGCCTTAGTTTTGAAGTCCATTTGTATTCTTGCCGTATCCAAGCCTTAGAGCAAAATATACGAACCAATTATTTTACCCTGTCTTCTACGAACCTAACATCGGGGGGGGGGGGGGGGGGGGGGGATAAGTTTAGACATTCTGCAATGTTTCTTAATCCCTCTGCATAATTTAGGTAACCACTTGAACAAATGTTAAGAATATAAGAAGCAGCCTGTTGGATCAGACTAGTGGTCCATATCTGGGGCTGCCAGATTCCGGGTGGTAGCTGGAGATCTCCCATTATTACAATGGATCTTCAGGTGACAAAGATAAGTTCACATGGAGATAATGGCTGCTTTGGAAAGTGGACCATATGACATTATACCCTATTCAAGTCCCTCCCCAAATCCCATCCTTGTCTGTCTCTATCCCCCAAATCTCCAGGTATTTCCTGACACAGGCCCTTTCCACACAGCAAATGTAAAGTGGGATACATGAATCCGGCATGGCCCCAGGCCATTCGCATGGCTGGCCGTCTCACAGTCAGGGAGCGAATTGGCTACGATGCACACACGGAGGCGCGTATTATTATTATTTATTTACCTCCCACCAGTGCGTAGCAATGCTATCATGTACAAGTGAATCCCCACAGCCATGCTGTCTGACCTAACAACTCATTGCATCTGTGTGGCTATACAGATGGGCACTGGGATATATTTTTTTTAAAGGAACTCGCAGCCGAATAAAGTGCCTCCCTGCCCAGCCATTCGCTCAGAAGCAGCTGCAACCTGGGATTTTTAAAAAGAATTGCGGATAGTGCAATTCTTGAATAACTTGTTTTGGGGGAAATAACACGGGGCAGACTTGTTTTAGGGGCAGGACCTGTGCGAAGTTCCCCCTCAAAAAGGGTTTTTTACCGTTTTTATCCCAGGTTTATTGGCCTGTGTGGAAAGGGCCACAGAGCTGTCAGCTTTATCCATAAATAGTCCAGCAACCACACAGTAGCCAACTAGTTGCCCTGAAGGGCCAACCAACAGGGCACAGAGGCCAGGGCTTTCCCCGATGTTACTTCCTAGCACTAGCATTCAGTGTGTTGCTTCCTTTAAATATGGAACTCCCTTTTAGTCACCAGGTCTAGTAGCCATTGGTTAAGGTGACCAGATGGTCACCTTTGTGAACCGAGACGGGGGTAGGCGGCTGCGCACGTTCATGCGCGCGCAGCCGCAGGAGCGCACTGCCTTCTGGGGCGCTGCCGTTTCCCGCCCTGTGACAGGGCGGGAAATGGCAAGCCCAAGAAGGCCATGCTCCTGAGGCTGCGTGCGCGGGAGGCTGCCGCACTGCCTTGCACCCCAGAAGGCAGTGCAGCAGCCTCCCAAAAAGCGGGACAATTGAAATAACCCGCGGGACACGGGACAAATTGTTTGAAGGCGGGACTGTCCCGCCAAAAGCGGGACGTCTGGTCAGCCTGCCACTGGTAGATCATAAAAGCCAAAATTTCCAGTTCGGAAAAGTATATGCCATAGTTTTCTCCTATCCTTTTTCCATTGTTCTCAGGATAAGATATATGGTATCTTTCTCCTCCCACACTTCAATTTTTAAATCAGTCATAAGTTTGCCAACTGCCAGATGAGGCCTGGAGAACTCCCAGTATCAAACCTACAAATAACAGAGATCAATTTCCCTGGAGCAAATGGCTGCTTTGGACAGTAGACAATGTGGCATTATACTTCATTGAGGTCTCTTTCCTCCCCAGGTTCCCCACCCCCACATCTGCAAACATTTCCTACCCCAGAGTTGGTAACCTCACCTATAAGGCAGGTTAGGTTGAGAAGAGAGAACAATTATTCCATGGTCATTATCTTCAAAGGCATGTAAGAATTTGAACCCAGGTTTCTTCAAACCTTAGCCTGGCACACTATACAGTGTACACTATACAACTCTAGATCTAATTGCATTTAGTGGCACCAGCAATTCCATCAGCAATTCCACCTGGATGTTTCTGACACAGCTTTTTATGAGCAAACAAGATGTATGCAGGTTCAAAATGCACTGCAGCCCTGTGAATTCAGGTAGGGTCCTAGAAATGTTTTAAATGTGTACTATTCATGGGTTCATTCCTCAAAAAACCACTTCCATTTTTGCTGCCCTTGACCCTCACATTGATCTATGTGCCTTGTCTGCAGTCTGCTTGCTGACATAAAAGTCTAGTAGTCTGCAAGTTGCTGAGCCAATAGCTGTTAAGTGGAGTAGCCCAAGCACTCGGGCATAAAGTGATCTTTTAAACATTAACCCCATAGCAGCAGCAACCAGTAGCAGGAAACATGCAGCATAGGAAAGATAGACGATTAATATGCCGTGGTCCCTTTTTAAGGAAGGGTGAGTTCTTAGCTCTCTGTACCTCTTTGTGCACCAAGGAAGATGACTTCTCTGAATCTGTAATGCACAGACTGATTGGACCTGGATGAAGCAGAAACGGTGATACAGCCTCAGGAGGCAGTGAATCAGGGATACTTTTTCTTATGCCAACTCATTGAAATGAATGACAGTCAGACAATAATAGCACATATGGAGAAGGCCTTGCTCAGCTTTCAGTATGTCATGTAGAAGAGTTTTTAACCTGGTCTACACAGGCAGTGGAAGAGAATGAAATATAATCTTGAGGGAGTATAGGGGACAGCAGGCAGTAGAAGCATTTTGAGTGGTCCTCCATGTAAAGGAAAAGTCCCAGCAAGTTTGAGATGTACAAGTTTTTTTATTTGCAAGGCTTTTCCTTAATATAGGGGAACATTAAAAAAATGAGATACCCACTTGCAGTCTGAAGCAGCTGCTTATATTACCGGTACCAAAAACAAATTTTTGCTTTTGTTGCACAAACTCCCAAGTATTTCAATATAGTATATTAGCACTATCATCACTGGTATGTTTCAGAACTTGTTTAATCTGGACCATTAATTTTTAATCTGTGCTAATCTGATCCATGAGTTAGAAAGGCTGGAACAGGGAAAAGGAAATCACTACAGAGCTAGTCAGAGAAAAAACCAGAGTCATTGTGCTTCTGTTTAAAACTACGTTGTCTACTTATTCTGATGGCTTCCATTAAGGACACAACATCCAATTCATTTCCACCTCCTTCTACCGGATATGTAAGTCAAGGCTAACTCATTATGAGTAGGAATTTATCATTGCTTTTCCCATTGCATAATCTCTCTGTCCTTCTTGTTGATTAGCAATATCACTTTTCCAGGAAGTGTGTACCTGAACGTTGGTTACTGATTATTTGATGTAGCATAGTGTAGTGGTTAAGAGCAGTGGACTCTAATCTGAAGAATTGGGTTTGATTCCCCACTCCTCCACATGAGTGGCAGACTCTTATCTGCTGACCCAGGTTTGTTTCATTCCTGCTGTGTGACCTTGAGCTAGTCACAGTTCTTGAGAACTCTCTCAGTCCCACCTGATTCACCAGATGTGTGTTGTGGGGAGAGGAAGGGAAGGAGTTTGTAAGCCCCTTTGAGACTCCTTAGAAGAGAGAAAGGCAGGGTATAAATCCAAACTACTCCTTCTCCTCTTCTTCTTGCAGGCCAAATCATACCACTAGCACAGCTGTCTGAAATGGAGTTTCAGCTGCCTGTGAGAAATCTCCAATTCCAACTTTGTTTTATTGTAGGATGCAGGAGAAGCCATTTTTCTGAACTGCATGTCATGTGAATGCAGGCATCACTTCATTATAGGGCCTTCCAGTTCTAAATAATTCTGGACTGAAAAAAATCACTATATTATAGGTTTCCAAACTTGTGCCCAGCTCAAGTTATGATCTTTAGGCTGCTCTATTGTGGGCCTTCCTTCTTTTGAAAAAATCTGTCTTCTCCTCTAAAAGCCCAAGACAATGACCATTCACAGCTCTCAGTACCTTACAAATTTTCTTCAACATCCCCAGTTCAGCAGGATGCCTTGCAATCCGTTTCTTTTCTTTGCCTTTCAACCTGTGTGGTGTTATTCCTTCTATACCCTTTCTCTGATTTATCAGGTTCCTGCAGTCTTCAGCAATACCCATACCTAGACCCCTTCTAGTTTCTCTGTCCATGTTCAGATAGTTACAATGCAGTCTTAGGCAGAACTGCAGCCTTCTGTTGAAGTCAATGAGCTTAAACGGGTATAACTTTGCTTAGGATTGCTGCCCCACCCGAGGAGGAAGTGTAACTATAGCTCTTCGAAGATCTATGTTGTACACAAAGGTATTCTCATTTATTGCCGCTTCTCATGTTTCCAGATAAGCCTGGCCTTCAAGCCAATTCTAAGGCTGTCTGCCCTGCCTTAGATTAAATACTGCCATGTGAAATACCTTTCCACTCTTTTCTGTTCCTTCCGAAGTCTCTGGTGTCTTATAAGACAACATGAACAATGCATTCTGACATTAATTAAGCAAGGTTTCTATGGATGGGCCATTCTTCCTTGGAAGGCAGTGGATGGGCCCAGGCGGGACGGTTGTGGTGTTTCAGGCATACGATATTGCGCTGTGTGCTACCGATAATGGAGGTTGACCAAGCCCTTCCAGTGGTGAGTCAACAGCCTCAATGTAAATACATTTCCTAAGAGTCAGCAGTTTTATTTTGTTGCCAGGCAGGTATGGAGTCTATAAGGGCCTCTTTTAATTTCAGACAGTATTTGTCTTCAAGGAGATTGATCGTTTAGGGTTTCTAATGGAGTGCTCTTTCACCTACTTTGCTTTTCCAAGTTGGCATTTTCTGCTACAGCTTTGATAACAAGTAGTTATTGCTTAAAGTCTGAGCAAACATGGAAATGCATCTTTCAGCCCCCTTCTTAACCTACCCAAGCATATCACGTATGATTTATAGGTTTGCTAGCCGTCGAAATGGCCCCTGTAATGCTGCCTTTAACCATGATTTGGTCTGCAGGAATTAGCTGCTGAAACTCTTCATGGAAAAAAGGTAAGAACTGACTCTTTTCTTTGCATGCTTCAAGGGGGTAGAATGGACTTGTGGAAGGCAGGATAGCTGCAATGTGCTGCATCCATAGACTATGCCCCTTAAGTGCATATTCAGGCATGAACGTGAATGCATAATTCTGTCAGTGTGACTGGGATCACTGAGATAAGCTATATGTGTATGCAACTGTGTACACACAAATTCTTGGCATATATTCATTAAATACATGTAGATCCAGAGGTGGGGCTTGACAGAAGAATCTTGTCCCTTCGATAAATGCATTTCTATTCTGTTCTTCAAATATCTCAAGAACACTTATATCACCTATTAATTGCTGCATATCAATCAACTCTTAAAGACCCAAGAGAAGGTCAACTGTTGTTGTTGTTTTTGCGGGGGTGGGGGGAATGACAATTGGCAACTCTAGTTATGGGTATAAAAGAAACATGCTGAGCCCATGTCATTATAGCAGAGTTCTCCATGGTCACATAATGTGAGATACCCCTCCTTCAACAACAGCCACAAAATCCTTCATCAATGGCCCCTTCCACACATGCAGAATAATGCACTTTCAATCCACTTTCAATCCATTTTGCAGCTGGATTTTACTGTGCAGAATAGCAAAATCCACTTGCAAATAATTGTGTGATCATCTGAAGGTGCCAGCCACAGATGCAGGCAAAACATCAGGAGAAAATGCTCCTAGAACACGGCCATACAGCCTAGAAACCACACAACACCCCAATTGTGAAAGTGGATTGAAAGTGCATTATTCTACATGTGTGGAAGGGGCCAATTACTGTTATTGCAAAGCAAAAAGGACAGAGAAATAAACGAACCATTTTCCCAAAGCACAAAACATTAACATTTAACTATTAGAAAGATGTGAGATCTCTGTAATACAACCAGGGGTAAGTTAGGATTGCCAGCTTCTGGGTGGCACCTAGAGATCTCCAGAGATCAGTTCCAGAGATCAGTTCCCCTGGCTGCTTTGGACAGTCTGTGGCCACTTTGGAAGGTAGACTCTATGGCATTGTACGCCATTTAAGTCCCTTCCTACCCTAAACCCTGTCCTGCTCAGGCTCTACCCCCCAAACCTTCAGTGTGGTTATTCTTGTTCGTGATGTGTTTATGACTTATCTCACCTGCTGCCTGGCAGAAACCTGTGATCTCACAGCTGGAACTCTGCAAATAACTAGAATGAAGCTGACCTAGTTAAAATCCATTAACACATATAGACTCTCTCACACCTGGCTCCTCTCCAAAACAACTGTGCAACCCAGAGATAGAGATTTGCTGGTGGAGCCTTCCTCCACAGTCCAGGAAAGCATCGCTTCATTAGCTTAAAAGAGTCATGTTCAACACACATAAGCAGTAGAACATTTGTTGTCTTGGGGGACAGCTGGGATGGACTGTGAAACTTTACCCAAGAACTGCTGGTTATAAAGAATACCAGGTTGCTATATGTCTAGTTTGTTTTGTCTGTGCTCCTGAATTTAAAAGAAAACCAAGTCAGGAAGGCTTCTAAAGCAAACATAGCTAACCATCTCAGATTCAGCCTCTGTTCTACACAAAATACTATATATATTATTTCAATCTCATGTCTTCCTTATGCTTTGCAGGGCAGTTTTAAGCAGAATCGCACCCATCTCAGCACATTTATTTCAGTGCGCTTAGGTTGGTGTAACTTTGCTTAGAATTGCACTGTCATTTTGGGACCCCACTCCTGATTACCCAGGCGAAATGGCACGTGGTTGATACCATGAGCAGAAAACATGCTTGGGGGAAGATTTCGGGAACGGCAGGCTGCAACAGTCGGTGTCTCAGCAGAGTTGAAAACTGACATAATGTCAGTTGTGGAGATCAGGGGGCGGGGCAGAGTGGGGAGATCAGGTGGCTCAGCAGGAAAAATAAACTGGTGTTTGCATGATAGCGGGTTCACCATGGGATTTTTGAAAAGAATCGCCAAATTGGCGATTTTTGAAAATCCCAGGATGAGGGAAATATTGTGGGGCAAACCCGCTTTAGAATCGGGAACTGTTCAAACTTCAAAACCAGGATATTTCCCTTGCTCAGTTTGGGATATTTCGACTGGGCAGAAACAACCATAGATAGACCAATAGAGCGACTCATCATGAGATAACTTTGTATCTTCCTATCTTTACCTGTTACACACAGATAATGCACAGCTGAAAGGGTGCATATTGGTTAACATGGTTGAGGCCCATGAATCTGTGGTTTTCAAACTTTTTATCTTCGGAGAATTTTTCTTAGATAGGTACAGGTACAGCTTATCATCTACAGCCAAAGGCTGTTATAATCAAATGGTCACAGTAACCGACAATGAATTCAAATGTAACTTCAAAACAGATAAAATCAGATGCAAAAACAGATTTAAAAATCAAATACACCTATGGCCAAAATTAGATACAGTTCTGGCTTGAATTTTCTTAGCAGGCTGGCAAAAAGTGACATTTAGTAAGAAACAAGGAGATTATTATCAGAAAGAAGAAGGAAAAACGCTTCTTCAAATCATTGAAAAATATTATTTGTTTAAAAGGCAGCAAGAAATTTGGATTTGGGTTCTTTATAAAGAAGACAGAATAACACATAACAAAGTAGGTCCTCAGGTTCTGAAATTCCACATTTTCAAAGGCGAGAGGCCATCAGAGTTTGGGCATAGCATACAGCTAACAAGGCTGTTGGCATATTTTGAAATCTAATTGATGCAAGAGCTACTCTGAATTTGTATGTTACATAAACCAAATATGGGGCTCTGTCATGGTCCCTTTTGAAAAACTTAAACCAGGGGGAAAATTTAGACTGGGATATTAGCTGTCTGTTTGCCATGATATTGCACCTAAATATCCAGTCATGTATGGTAAAGCTTGGTATAGATACAGCTGGGTATAATTCAAGATGGAATAATGAATAATAATGTTGTTATGAAATATTGACTGGGCTGTGTCATTTGAAGCATTGCCCCATAACTATGTTTACCAAATTGATAGAATATTTTGATATGGCGTCTTGCACAAAAGTTCAGATTGAAGGTAGGTCTAATTCTGTCCTCATCAGGGTTGCAGGAGTAACTTTAGGTAAAGCTAAGATCTTCCTCAGAAAGTAATTTTGGATAGGTTACCGATTAGAAATCAGGTGTTAATTCTTGCCCAAGACTTCAATACCATATAGTAGCTGGAGAATGACTTTGCTCAAGTATTGTTTAATAGCAGGATCTATAAAAAAAAGCCTCATTTAACAAAGTAAAAATCTTAAAATAGCACTCATTGATTTCAAAGCTGTGGATTTAATTATTGCCAAATGCATCTTCCAAAATAGCGACTGATTGAAAGTTATCTCAAGAGGGCTACATTGGCCAATGCAAATTCCATTTATACTATACATCAGCTTGAAGGGGCTTCTTCTAAAGATCATCACTTTAGTCTTAGTATGATTAATATTTAAGTCTCTTCTTTACAATAGCCTCTCAATCTATGAAACAGCTTCCTTAGGCCTATACATGTGAGGGAGATCAAAACCATATCATCAGTACATACGAGGGAGATCAGAACCATATCATCGGCATGCGCATCTACCACATATTCTGTGAAACACAGTCCATTCTCACAGGGTAGCAGCTAGGTCAATTGAGTCTAACTTCTGCCTTGCATGAACATGTTAGTCCAATCTGCAACAGACATTACAAGGAAAGTTCTGTGACAGTGGTCCAGCAATTTGCTTTGTGTAGATCACCTAGATTTGCAGCTAATTAACTCCTGTGCTCCTGATGTGTCCAGGTTTTTTTTGTTTCATACTCAAAGCCAAGCATTGCTTAATTTCAGTGACTAGATTTGCATGGACTGATGAGGCCTAAAATGAACTAAATTTTGCCAGGAGTCAGAGAAGGCGAAATGTCAGGGCTGGGGTTGGGATGTTTTTAAAATAGAAATTAAAGTGACTTTCAAGGTTGGAAAGCTCAGCTTTGAATGGCTATTTTTGCTCTTATCTATTTGTACAGCACGTGTAATTTTGAATGGTTTTGCTGGCTCGATGAATGTTTCAATGCCACATCCTAGTAAATAATTAATCTCAGGCTAAGAATTCATAGAAGCACGAAACTTGTGTCTAAGACAGGAATCGCATGATTGACTACTCCTCCATGGTGGTAGGGAGGAAACCATGGAAAACTAGCAAGGCTAGATAAGAACTTTGTAAGGTAATAAAATGTTTAGTCTTATGTGCCAAGGGATGTATTCCAAGCATTTGAGCCTTCAGTTGCCCTGGTGCAACCTAGATACAGATATGCCAACTCAGCAGGCCCCTGTGTATCATTTCTTTGGACAGACAGAGAAGAAAGGATTTATTGACTTGGATCCAATGGAGAATTTCCACAAATGGAAAATAGGGAGAGATTTTAGTCCTTACCAACTGGACTTACCAACAGAGAGCTGGATATTACAGAAAATTTTGTTTATGACATTCTAATTTTCTTGGTGTAAAGGTAGAGGGACATTAGATCATATTCAACCCCAGTAGCATTTTGAAAAGGCACAGCCCATGATCAAGTGGATGTCCAGGTCTTCTACTGAATATGTAACACTGCTTACTACTACCAATTACACTTGTGACAACTAGTGATACTACACGATCATGCCAAGATGCATTACATCTTTAAACTAGGAAAATAATCTGTCATAAAACAAAGCAAAATCCCCCCAGGTTCTTTTGCATGCCAAACACCCTGCAAAGTCCCTTTTATCCTGAAGCGACAAAAACTGAAGTCATTTAGAATTGCCTAGACCATTTAAGGCAGATTTCTTTGAAATGAATTTCTGACCATGGACATCCTGCCTGCTTCTGATAGTGTTTCTGATAGTGGGCTTTCTTTTCTTTTTTTTCTGTTGGCCATTGTTGTTATGTCTGTTTCCTTTGCTGGTGAACCTTTAATCCGTTTGGATTAGAAAGGCTGCTGTCCCTATCAGTGATTCCCAACCTTGAACTTCAGCAAACATGCAACTACAGGAGGCAGAAGCTCAGCCTCTCTGCTCATTTTCAGAGCAGGTGGCCAAGGGGTTCTTCAGTGTTCAGACAGCAAGCAGGTTCTGAACACTCCTGAAGACGAACCAAGATCCAAAGGATAATTTGGCGAGTATAAACCTGTCAATGACGAGGACAGTGGTTGAGACATTGCAGTTGGTAAGGACTGTTCTCTGCTCAGACCTCTTCTGCTGCATTTTAAAATGATTACTTAAGACTGTGGTTGAATAATTTAAAAAACTGTAGGAATGTGCTTTCCTTTGGGAAACATTGATATTTGGGCGGGGCGGGGGGGTTGTTCTTCTTTCCTAATTGATCCTGTAGGATCCAGCCATGCAAACTCAAAGTAATTCTGTCATCATCCAGAAACTGAAAAATGTATATTAGGGAGTATTTGACTCTTGTTATTGGATTGATACACCTTTTTCTATCTATACCATTCAGAAGAGGTCACTATCAGATACTTGATAGCTGAACTACCAGAGGTAGCTCATAGACTTGGTACACACTTGTAACAAAAATGTAACAAAAAATAAATTAAATACAAATAATAAATTAGGGTTAGGTTTAAGGCAAGGCCAGGGGCTCAGGCTTGCCTTAGTGTTACATTGAGTTCTAGGGCGTAATCCGAGAATAGGGCTATGGTCAGTTTTAGGTTTCGGGGGTTTTGTTACAATTTTGGGAACAATTTATAAATGAATGAATTAAATAAACATCATAAATTAGGGTCAGGGTTAAGGCAATGGCAGGGGCTCAGGCTTGCCTTAGTGTTATGTTGAGTTCTAGGGCACAGTCCGAAAATAAGGCTATGCCAATTTTTCGACTTCGGGTTTTTGTTACAATTTTGGGAACAATTTATGAATGAATGAATTAAATAAAAATCATAAATTAGGGTTAGGGTTAAGGCAATGGCAGGGGCTCAGGCTTGCCTTAGTGTTACATTGAGTTCTAGGGCACAGTCCGAAAATAAGGCTATGCTCAGTTTTAGGTTTCGGGTTTTTGTTACAATTTTGGGAACAATTTATGACTGAATAAATTAAATAAAAAGAATAAATTAGGTTTAAGGCAAGGGCAGGGGCTCAGGCTTGCCTTAGTGTTACGTTGAGTTCTAGGGCGCAGTCTGAGAATAGGGCTATGGTCTATTTTAGGTTTTGGGTTTTTGTTACAGTTTTGGGAACAATTTATAACTGAATGAATTAAATTTTTAAAAGTTAGGTTTAAGATTAAGCCATAGGCAAGTGTTAAGGGTTAGGGTTAGGGTTTCGCATTTTTGTTACAATTTATACACTGTGTCCAGACTTCTCTTATAACAGACTTCTGTCTGTGATACACCTCTGAAGATGCCAGCCACAGATGCAGGCGAAACGTTAGGAACAAGATCTACCAGACCACGGCCACACAGCCTGTAAGACCCACAACAACCAGTTGAATCTAGTTGTGAAAGCCTTCAACAATACTTTCAATTTTTTTTAATCTAGGGAGCCCAGATTCTCCCTTTAAATCCACTCCAAAGGGGGTGGATTGAAAGAGAGAATCTGGGAAAAACTTGAGGGTGCATGTCAGGGGAGCAATGTTTAAGCTAACAGTACCAAAATTTTAGGCTATCTTCAGGAGACCCTCCTGATGAAACCTGCCAGGTTTAGTGAAGTTTGGTTCAGGGGTTCAGGGGGTCCTAAGTTATGGACCCTCAAAAGGGTAGCCCCATCTACTATTAGCTCCCATTGGAAACAGTGGGTGATGGGGACACCCCTTTGTGGGGTTCATAACTTTGGACCCCCTGAACCAACCTTCACCAAATCTGGTTGGTATCAGCAGGAGGCTCTCCAGATGAAACCACCCAGGTTTAGTGAAGTTTGGTTCAGGGGGTTCAAAGTTATGGAAATTCAAAATGGTAGCCCCATCTACCATTAGTTCCCATTGGAAACAATGGGGGATGGGGCACCCCTTTTGGGGGTCCATGAACCAAACTTCACCAAACTTGTATGGTATCATCAGGAGTGTCTCCCGACAATAGCCTGAAATTTTGGTGCCACTAGCCTAAGAACTGCACCCCCTGATGGCCGACAAAGTAAAAATACTAAAAATAACCCGAAAATGAGACCAAATTTCTCTGCGCCCACAATGGTAGGCCCCCGGGACATTTGTCCCTGGATGTCCCCATTGTAGCTATGCCTCTGGTATGCAGCCCTGGGTTCCTTATACATAATGTTTCTTTTTATATTTTTATATTTCCTTTGCTCTCCCACACCCATTCAGTCTGTTCGAAAGAAAGGCAGAATGTCCTCTGAAAATGTTTGAATTTTATAGAGTTGGCAGAGTTGGCCAAACTAATTTAGTTAAAAAATTTTTTACAGTTGGAAACCTTTGATAGATTATTTGAATAAATTAGAAAAGAAATAAATTGACGATCAGTGGTTTTGAAGCTTAGGCCCCTTCTGCACAAGCAAAATAATGCGTTTTCAAACCACTTTCACAACTGTTTGCAAGTGGATTTTGCTATTCCGCACAGCTTCAAAGAGCACTGAAAGCAGTTTGAAAGTGCATTATTCTGCATGTGCGGAATGAGCCAGTGGGATTGTTAAAATAAGATCCAGTAGAGAAAATTGTGACTTTTATTAGTCATAACTCTAAAGATTCAATTTTACCTAGCTGGTTTTATTAGTAGTAACTCTAGAGATCCAATTTTACCTAGCTGGTTAAAGAGCAAATGGTAAAAGATTACTTTTTAGTATCAAATAATTACTCAATGCGGACAAAACTAGCATTCCTTATGGAAAATGTATGGGTTTTTAAATTTTTCTTTTTGTGTTTGTCTCTTGTAATGTAAAGCTGTTCCAATACTGATAAAATTTAACTAGGTGAAAAAAAGAGAAAGAAAATGTTTGCATTTTGTAATATGCGCAGCTACCTTGTGTCAGTAACATTCATGGAAATAACTGAAAATACCACAATTCTGCTTGCATAAGGTTTTGAACAGCTTCACTTGTGTAATTAGAAGTCCTGTACTAAAACAGCAGAGTTCTCCTTGCCATCTCTGGTCCTCTTGGCCACCAAAAAATGGAACACCAACACAAGTGTAAATATTTATATCTTGTACTATATTTAGCTGCAGTTGATCAATGTTTTAACTAGGCCAATCAATTGCGTTCCTTTTTTTAGGTCTGGAACATAACCAGCTACTATAAATAGAAAGCCAAGGTCTTTCAGTTGCTAATTTAGGCACAGAACTTCAAAGCATTCCATGGGTACATAAAGGACCCAGATTCAGAGTGACAAAAGGTGTAGCAGATATTTAAATCTACATTCCAGAGTTCCAGGAATTGATGCAGCTATATGTGTTGGAAATGCGGAGTTAAACAAGGAACCTTTTATTTTTTACTTTATGGTGCAATTTAAAAAAATCTATTCATGAAATAACCCAAAAAATTATAAAAACAAAATTTGAAAGGACCCCTGAATTATATTTATTGGGCATGAGTAAGAAAGAAATGGTAGAATGTAACAATGATCTATTTCTTTATTTGGTCACAACAACCAGTATTGTTTTCACAAACAACTGGACATTACAAACAGCATCCTCTGCAGATGAGTGGATAGAGAAAGTTTGGAACATTGTTGAATTACATAAATTGATCTGTCTATTTAGAGAAGACTCCTTGGAAAAATTCAATACAACTTGATCTCCCTTTCTGAATTATATGTCGGAATAATTGAAAATTAATTCATTAGCAGTAGGCTTGGTGAGATAGAAACGAATATGAATGTCTAGAATAGGATTAGATTAAATAAAATATAAAATGACTAAAAAATGTATATGGCCAATGTGACTTATATTTGATTGAAGATATTTACATTAACTGTTATGTTTAAGTAGTGAAATAGTATTGTGGGAATATTTACCAAGTTTAGACTTGCACATTCGTGAGAAAAGATGGAAGTCATTGAATGTGTCATCTGTTCTTTGTTGTATAAGATGTTTTTAATCTTTTTCTTTTTTTCCCCACTGGAGTTGTCTATGTGAATTTCTGTGTCTATTACTGTTTATTATTGTGGGGTTTTGAATATGAAATTAAAAAATTAAAAACTAATTTTAAAAAGAGTAACAACAAAATTTGGTCTTCTACAGATACAGAAATGGGTAATTATTGGGTCATACCTAAGGGGGAAAGAAACACTGTGAAAGTTAGGGGATCCTTCATGTTTGTTTTCGCAGTCAGATGTTTGGGACATGAAAGGTCTATAGTGTGAAGACTGCTTGGAGCTATAGGTGTGAAGTGAACATGCTTTCTCAGCTGACTAATTAGATCTGTGTCCTGCTTTATCCTGAATGTTCATACAAGCAGAAGGGCAAGGTGTCTTTTTTTTTTTTTTTAGTAAAAGCAAAACGGTGGGATAATTTTGTGTAGGGAAACTACACCTCCCTGAATGTCCTGGGGCCTGTGCTTTGGACATATAAACAATTAGCCAAAGTCTGGCCAATGACATCCAGTCAGCTGGTCAAATGTTGGCACCTTATTTTCTATGTAAACAGCAAATCAAGGCCAGTAGTGATAGGTATGTTGCACATTGACCTAGCTCACATTCAGAACCTTACATAATTCTAACATGAATTTAACTGGGGATGAATGCTAAATGGATTGTTAAAATGTCAATACATACACCTTGGGCTCATAATTAAACAAAGAAAAAAATCTGCTCAGTATTTTGGGGAGGGAGGGAAGCAACAGAAGGATGTGAAATAGTTCCATTTGAGGAACTCAGTCCCATGTTTATGCCATTTCTACCTCTATCATAGAGGCCCTATGGACTTGTTGTGTCTCCTGTAGGTGGAGCAGATCCTGTCAGAGTTTCGGCTACAGGAAGAGGATCTGAAGACAATAATGTATCGAATGCAGAAGGAAATGGACCGAGGGCTAAAGCTGGAGACCCACGAAGAGGCTTCTGTAAAGATGTTGCCCACTTATGTGCGCTCCACCCCTGAAGGTTCAGGTAATGCATTACCCTGTTGGGAATACATATCAATGAGAGCTGGACTCAGAGAATCTTCTGAGGGGCACTGACATTTATCATCAATTCTTTGAATGCTCAATAATAATAACAGCCATGTTTTGGTTGGGATCTTCTGGGGACTGTCCTAGCGGCCTGTCCAGATTGTTTTCCAAAGGTAAAGCTAATATGTCACATCCTGATATTGCAGAAGTTGGAGATTTCCTGTCTTTGGATCTTGGGGGCACCAATTTCCGAGTGATGCTAGTAAAAGTAGGGGAAGGTGAAGAAGGGCAATGGAAGGTGAAGACAAAGCACCAAATGTATTCTATCCCAGAGGATGCCATGACAGGAACAGCTGAAATGGTAAGTCATGTATCATGTTAGGTGTGGTATATGAATGTCAGGAACCAAGAAGAGCCTTGATCCTTGGGAGTAGAAGTGGATTATAATACACTTCCCAAAATGTTACAGTTGGGCCTCTGTTCAAATTCCCTCAGATGCTTTTTAGGGAAAGATCGTCTCAGACAGTTCTATAATAACTAAAGACTGGTCAACACAATGGGCTGTATTTTCATTCTACTGTAAAAATCACAGGGCTCTTAATTCTTGTAGTGTCATCCATCCTGACTTTCCAGACATCATTGATTGATTTTCGCTGATGGTGCAGTGGAGCTTTGCATCAAAGCTAATCTAGCTTCTTTGGGGTTTATTGTTCTGAGGTTATAGTAAGGCCTAGCCTAAAAAGACTAGGAGAAATATGGAGGGTGGGGGGTGGAGTCACAATTTTAGAAAAATTAGCAGCTTTTATTGAATTTAACTATTTCAGCATTGTTGGTATGTTATGTTTAATGGGCAGATACCCTTGCTGCTTGTATAAGTGGATGAGAACTATAAATTCACTAGGAGGTAACAGAGACCCAAGACTTCTTAGCATCCAGATCCACTGTATGTGCCCCTTTTTGCCGGCCAACTACATTTTGATCTTAGGCAAGTTGCATACTTTTTTATTGTGCAGTTCTGAATTAAATGCTTCAATAACCCCGGCTCTTTCAGATAAATGTGATTGTACTGTATATATATACTCTACCACAAAGTGTCATGATCATCTATTAGATTTTGAAAATCCTACCCTCAAAATGATAATAATGGTAGTTGTAGTTCAGCAATGGAAACAATGTCTGGGGGGTTGGTGGGGGTCCTTTGCCTATGGATGCTTATGGCTTATATTATAAACATTATTCTATCATGTTTATGATAGATGCGCTTCTATGGGAGCTGTTTTACCCTGTTATAGAGATCATTTTGTGACACACATCTCTCCTATGATGTTGTGATGTTCCACTGACCAGCAGCATCATAGAAAAACCTGCTTCCATTTTAATTTTCATCATAACAAATGCACAAGAATGAGGGCACTGTATGAGCTAACCCCATCTGGAAGTAAAGTGCCATCTAGTGGGGGAAGAATGGATGCATTGAGTATTTTCAGTCAGTTTGCTTAAATCAAGTCCTTTCATTAACTTATTATTTTCCTCCAAGCTTGTCTTTGGTTTTGTTGTTGTTGTTTATTCTTCTTCCATTATCACCCCATCGCTGACTAACCATCTCATGTAGTACTCAACTGAAGGACACCAATATGAAATTTGAAAAGGTTAACATGGATACATTTTAATTGTGTTATGTATGTTATGTATTCTAATTGATTGTATTTTAAATTGTTAGCCACCCTGAGCCTGACAATAGTCGGGAAAGGGCAGGATACACATCTAGTAAAATAAAATGAAACAAATTTGCAAGAGGGCTAAAAGAAAACTGACTCCATGCAAACAAAAAACAAACAAACCACAAGCGCAAACAAACCACCACCACCACCCCCCACACACAAAAACAAGCTACCGGGCTTACTACTGCCTTCCATTTCTATTTAGCCATCCAGGTATTTCAGTCTGGAAGACAATGTCTTAAATGAATTAATGTGGTTTATTTCAAAGAGTCATGCACCAAAATGCAGCGTCCAGCAGGAACTCTACAGAATGGCTGGACTAATTACAAGAGAAATGGCTTAAGAATTTGTACACGTAGCACAGTGAAATGTGGCTTTGATGTTAGTGCTTTACAATACAGGACCCAACTCTGTCCTCCTGTTGGAGTTGCCAACTTTTAAACGGTCTCAGTTTGATCTGCAGCAATCATTGGGTGACACCTTGAAGAGCTTCTACTGCCCATTTCTGCATATTAAACCTCTATTAATGAGGCATTTTTTTCCTGGCCATTTGGCAGCCTTATTTGCTATGGCAGGCTGTTGAGTAAGGAATGAAGGCACAGATTAAAAGGCAATGTTAAGTAAACAGCAATGGTTTACCCCCCTCTCTTGTTTTCTCCAGCTCTTTGACTACATCTCAGAATGCATCTCTGACTTCCTAGATAAACACCAGATGAAGCACAAAAAGCTACCTCTGGGCTTTACCTTTTCCTTCCCTGTGAGACACGAGGACCTCGACAAGGTGGGATACTGAAAAGCATTCCCCCACACAAACTGCTATGCTCTGTGCTGCCTTTCCTGCCTGTATGGTTTGACTGAGCTAATGAAACCTTAGAACAACCGCGCACAAGATAGGAGGGCATGCAATACCCCTGCACTGCAGCATCAGAACAGTGAAAAGGCTCACATCAGAAGTAATGCTTGAAAGAGAAACTGCCAAAAGAATAACAATTTAATAAATGTATAGATGCTCAAAAAATAATCACTACCATGTACTTTGGTCCTATTATGAGATGACAGGAGTCGCTGGAAAAGACAATGACACTAGGAACAGTTAAAAGCCACAGGAAAAGAAGACCCATCTTGAGATGAATTGACTCTATAAAGGAAGCCATGGCTGGCCCTCCATCTGCAGGACTCGAGCAAGGCTTTTAATGAAAGGATGCTTTGGAGGATATTAAGTCATAGGGTTGCCATGAATTTGAAGCAACTTGATGGCACTTAACACACACCCACACACCGGAAGGCCTAGTTTTGAATCTTCAGTCAGCCATGGAAGCTCACTGTGTGATTTTTGGACCAGTCACTCTCTCAGCTGAACTGACTTCACAGGGCAGCTGTTATGAGGTCAAAATGAAAGAGGAGATATTGTAAGCCACTTTGGGTTTTTGTTGCGTAGAGAAATGGTGCATAATAATAAGTAACATGCTCATGGTTAAAGGCCCTCCTCATTCTGAATGGCTGAAAACCAGGGATTATTTTATTTAAATGCCCCAGTGGGCACTGAGATTTGCTGTGATCCCCTCTTACAGGGCAGACACCTCTCCTGTTTGACAGCTAAGCCAGAGGACTTTGTCTCATTGGCCAGCTCTGCCTAGCAAAGGACAATCACAGGGCTAGACTGGTGGTGAAAAGTGCCATTATGCCATATCTAACTCACGGCGACTCTGTTGGGTTTTCAAGTCAGGAGACATTTGGAGGTAGTTCGGCACTGCTTGCCTCAATGTGGGCTGAGAGAGTTCTGGGAGAACTGTAACCAGCCCAGGTTACCCAGCAGTCTTCATGTGGAGGAATGGGGAATCAAACCTGGTTTCCAGATTAGAGTATGCCACTCTTAGCCACAGCACCATACTGACTCTCTAGGGCTAAATTAGTGTGTTGCATATTTGCAGACAATTACATGTGTGTACTGATTATTGTGTAAAATGACTCCAGATTGTGAATTCCAGTCTGCCTTTCCTACCACTATTGTATTTTGTGTTTGGTCCATAATTACGGGACAAAATTTACATGTTGGGTCAATGTGGTGTTCCTTGTGGCTTCTGTATATTTTGTGACATTGTGCTCATTTTGGAACATTTGGCCTGATTGTTGTCATCTTTTGTTCCACAGGGGATCCTGCTGAACTGGACTAAAGGCTTCAAAGCATCAGGAGCTGAAGGGAACAACATTGTGGGGCTGCTGAGAGATGCCATCAAACGGCGGGGGGTGAGATGAAAACATTTTTTTTCTTTCTCTCAATAGTTTCAAGTTGAATATGTTTACAAAATGTCTTTAAGTGCAACAGAAGTAGATTGGAATACTTCAGTGGCCCTTCATTCCCCTCCCCCCCCCCACAAGACTGCTGTTTCCCAGGGTTGGACAAAATTTTTGGTATGAAGGCCACATGTGAGTCTCCACTCCATCTCATTCTGAGGACTCCAAACCCTATAACAGTTCTCCCTGTTTCCAGCATCACCAGTCCTACATCCCTTCCTGCTTACCTGTGTTTACATTTAGGAAACAGGCAGTACTGGGAGCTGCCCAGCTTCAGGGAGAGACCCAGATGTAGCTCTCTCACCCATTGTTAATGGACTCCAGTCCATGGGCTGCTTAATAATTATGTTAGGAACATGCTGATGCTACAATCTGGCATCCCAGTTCTTCTGTTGAATTGTTAAGCAGCTCAGGAGCTTCAGTTGAAAACTGTTGCTTGGGTTGAGAAAAAGAGTCTAAGTGGAAGAGTCTCCAGATCCTCAGGCAGACCTAAATAGTTGAGTGCTAGAGAATCTGCTTTTCATGCAGGAGGTCTCAGGTTCAATACCCAGGATCTCCAATTGTAAGGATAATATAAAAACGTGATGTGAAAGACATCAACTTGAGAACCTGGAGAGCTGCTGCCAGTGAGAATAGATAGCAATAACTGAAGACATTAAAATAGCATTTAAAATAGAGTATATATGAAATATTTAAACAATTCAATTAAAAGCATATGAGCACGTATGCTTGCTGCTTCCGCTTGGTTCTCTTAAGATTACAGTTGGGATTTTGTGCATCCCAATCTCTGCTCATTTGCTAAGCTACTGCTTCTCCCCAACAATCTGGAAAACTGTCCCCAGTTTGTAAGCCCCACTCAAGAGTGTTTGGCTATTATTCTGCCCTGTGAGTTCTCCACATGTATTAGAACCTTTCCTTCTTTCAACCCTATTCAGGACTTTGAGATGGATGTGGTAGCAATGGTCAACGACACCGTGGCAACCATGGTGTCCTGCTATTATGAAGATCACCGATGTGAAGTAGGCATGATTGTAGGTAAGGCTACACACCTTCGAAACTGCCACTGCTGCTAATTTAATTGCCAATCCTTGTTTGTCAATGACAGGCACATCTTCTAACAACTTTGGCATTATGAGTTTATTTCTGAGGGTATTTGATGTCGTCTGACTGGCTGGAGTTGAAAAGATGCATTTCCCTGTGCTAGTATGGTTGCAATTCTTGCTGAATCACACTGGTTGCTGATTGGTACAGTCTTGTAGTCAGTGTGAACTTAAACAAGGCCCCTAACCAGTGGTGGGATTCAAATAATTTAACAACCGGTTCCGGTGGTGGGATTCAAATAATTTAACAACTGGTTGTTTACAGGCACCATTTTAACAACCAGTTCTGCTGAAGTGGTGCGAACCTGCTGAATCCCACCACTGCCCCTAACATTCTAGTTCAGAGCAACATTGATTGAGAATTTCGCTGTGGAACAGGAAGGGAGGAACTGTTCTAACAGGTGTCCAAAATAACTGTTCATACAGTCTATTTGAAGAAGAGTAATGCTGTGTGCGATGTTATGCTAGCAGGTTGCGAGGAAACAGTAAAAAAAAACCCAGTCAAGTGCTTAATGTGGTCAGAGTGTTACCTAGGGTTCTGGGAATTCATCTATGTATCTACTGACATTCTCGGCACAAGCTGCCATAGTGTCGTCTTGTACAACGCTGTTAATTGATTTCCACTATTAGAAGATTTTATATATATAAATATGGAGTGGGCTTAAGTTCTTTTGGTTGATTAACTATTGGACAAAGGACAATAGCTGAAGGGAAGTCAGCATGGTGTAGCCCAAACTTGTCAGAGCTCAGAAGCTAAGCAGAGTCAGCACCTGGAAGGGAGACCACCAAGGAAGACCCTTCAGAGGAAGTCAGTGCTTCTCACTTGCCTTGAAAGCCCCTTGCTGGGGTTGCCATAAGTCAGCTACAGCTTGAAATGTGGCAAGTACTATGACTACACTGGGTTAGATTTCCCTCTCTCTGGCAGATTTCTTATTCCTCTTCTCATGCTGTTCGTAGGTGACTCCTGGGGATGTTTTGGTTGCAGAGGGAAGGGGGAGGCAGAGAAATTTTACTGACAGAAATCACTTCCCTGTCAGGATCCCAATCAAAACCTGTGCACTCTCTGGATCTGAAGCTGGTGTTCAATGTAGATCAGTCCAGGTGTTCCTCAGTAGTAGTAAAACAAAAAAGCTTGTACGCCAGAAAATTCTGCTGGTCTTTAAGGTGCTACTGGATTCAAATTTTGTTCTATTTGATGTGGAGTACATTATGCTACATCTCTTGATTTGTGCAAGGAGAGTCAATCCAACAGTAACAGCACAAGAGAAAAGAAGGGCAATATGATGATGAACAGCCCGCTTAGATATTCTGGGTTGGGTCTTGCAGGTCTGTTCTGCCGACGATGCCACTTTGCACCAGTGCAAAGACCCTTTCTTTGCTGCAAGAAGCCTTTCCACTCTACCAGAAGCAAGTGTCACTATTAGCAGAACAGAACAGATCCATATATTCAACTCACTGACATTTCAAAGCTTAGCAGCTGAAACCAAGAGCGGCCCAAAGACCCAGAGCATAGAAAGATGGAAAGAACTGCCTTTCAACAGCATTCCAAGAGTTGTGGATATTGTTATGACATCATGCTATAGCTCTCATTGAGTGCCTTGATCAATAGGTCGTAGAAATCACTCTGGAAAACACAGAGTTTTCCTCCCTCCCCTCCCTCCCCTTGCATGCCCCTCCCCTCCCCTAGGGTGGGTGGGCCATGTCCAGATGCTGGGCCCCCTCCCCTCCCTCCCCTTGCATGCCACCCCAACTTCCCCTTCCCTTGCATGCCACCACTCCCTCCCCTCCCCTAGGGTGGGTGGGCCATGTCCAGATGCTGGGCACCCTCCCCTTCCCTCCCCTTGCATGCCACCCCAACCTCCCTCCCCTCCCCTTGTGTGCCGCCCCTCCAACTCACACGGTCGTTTTGGATACTTCCTTCATGCTTGTAAGGGGGTCCGAGTTGGCTAGATACAAAATGGGAGACACTTTAGCCAGATTTGGTTTGTACAGATTTTTTTGTAACTTGGGCACCAGTATGCTAGTGATGGCAAGAATCCGTTCTTCATAACTGTTGTTTTCCAAGATGCTTGGACTGACTGAGTCTGAACTGATTTCCTGTGCAGGTTAAAACCCACAGGAAACAGTGATAATGGCTTGGAATTTGTTCTCTAGTAAGTGCGGTGGCTGCATATGGAGAATCATTCTGCATTTCCACCCTACCAGGCACGGGTTGTAATGCTTGCTACATGGAAGAGTTGCAGAACGTAGAGCTTGTGGAAGGGGATGAAGGCCGGATGTGTGTAAACACCGAATGGGGAGCTTTTGGAGAATCAGGAGAGCTGGATGAGTTCCTTTTGGAATATGACCGTGTGGTGGACGAGACTTCGCTTAACCCCAATCAGCAGCTGTAAGGAATGCAAGACAGTTGGTGTCACTGCTAATTGCTTTTTCATGGTCTGCTCCCTGCTGACCAGAAAGATTGTGGGAGGGACCCTTCAAGATAGTCCCATTCTCACCCAAGCACAGCTCATGAACCATCTTTGATAAGGCAGTTCCTTCAGACAGAACTCATCCTAATGTTGAGAGCAAGCATAAATGTCAGTTGACATGCATTGCAAACCCTGGGAAGTCTCTGGGGCTGAGAACATGAATGAGACTTCAGAGGTAGGAGCTCCATTTCATTTCTTAAGTCCCTCAGCACCAAGATCAGAGCAAAATTAACTAAAAGGAGCATGCACTTCCTAGATTTGAAATGCTTTGCAGTGCAATTGACTAATACTCTCCTGCACACAGGGGCATAGCTAGGAAAAATGGAGTCCAGGGCAGACTCCGAGTTTTCGCTCCCCCCCCCATGCCCCCCCACGCCCCACTTACCTTAGCAGGCGGCAGGGCACCTGTTTCCACCTCTCCCCATGGTAGCTACTCAGGGTGAGGGGGAAGGAGGAGGGGCGAGGGGTGATTTTCCACCCCCATGTGACCCCAACAGCATCCGCCCGGGGCGCCTGTCCCCACACTTCCCTGTGGTAGCTACGCCACTGCCTGTGCACAGGGGCTGCTGAGAAAATATGCAAAGTTTGGCAGAAGAGAGAGAGAGTGGATGTTTCCCCCTCTGCAGCTCAGATAAAATAGCCTCTGTTGTCAAACAGTCAATATTGATTCTTGAGAGTTTTGCTAAAACTGTTCAGGGTGATTCCAGCAAGCAACCCTTGCCCCTGACAGAACATGAACACCCTCCCACAAGGTTTTGTGCGTCCCGCTCAGGTTTTCCTTCACATATATGCAGACACACACACTGCAAGGACATTTTTACATACTGCTAAAAACTGATTCCCACCCTCTCACTCCTGCCTCTCTTCTCTTAGGTATGAGAAGATCATTGGCGGGAAATACATGGGAGAGATCGTGCGGTTAGTGCTGCTAAAACTCGTCAACGAAAATTTGCTCTTTAATGGAGAGGCTTCGGAGAAGCTCAAAGCCAGAGGGTCCTTTGAAACCCGTTTTATCTCACAAATTGAAAGGTAATGCATTTCTTTAAGGTTTTTTTAATCTCCTTCTTCCTCTCATCCTTTTCTGCCTGGTCCACTCAGCCACTTCCTGCCTCCAGCCCTTCTCCTGATGTAACTGAAGTCAGATCTCTAGAGCGTTTTGTCTTTAAGATTTCCAGTTCAGGTAATCTGAACTATCTTTTCTCATGGTCTTGCTCATTTAGGCCCTTATGGTGTAGTACTAAGAGTTGGACTGAAGAGGTTTTGGTTCAGATCCCTACACAGCTATGAAGCTCACAAGGTGGCCCTTGGGCCAATCCTCCCTTTGTCTCTGAGCCTAATCTTGTTGTAAAGACAGAAGGGAGAGCCATGTAGGCTGCTGCCCTGAATCCTGCAAGGGAAAGAAAAGTAGGCAGCCTTTTAATCATATAGCGTGGAATGTCAATACAAATTATGTGTAACCAGTGTGGGGATTTATGACATCGTTGTATGAGAATAGGCATTGCTAACGGCATTCTCAGCAAATTCATTTGGCACCTTCTCTGCAGGGAAGCCATGCCAATTTATCATAACCAGTGTAGCATTGTAATCTTAGATCATAGAGCTCCAGCCTGCATACCTCATACCTCAAGGCCATTTACTTTGGCATTAATACATCTGCCCAGCAAGAAAGTTTGAAGGAGACTTTTTAAGGCAGTGGTACCAGCAGGTGAAAGACTGCTAGTGCCTTATGTCCATCCCTTGCTGTCTCATTTGTTATAGTCATTGTGAACTTCATTTGTTACAGTCAATGTGAACTTGCTGTTTGGATTGTGGCTGTCAGTTCCTGACATATTTTAAGTTTGATGCAAGCCATCACGGCCTAGAAAATAATTTTGACTTGCTTAGCCATTTATGAAAGCATTAGGTATAAAAGTCAGGCAGGACTAGTTGAATGCACTCATGGACCATTTATTACCATCTAGGTAGGTCTATACCAGGGGTAGGGAACCTGCGGCTCTCCAGATGTTCAGGAACTACAATTCCCATCAGCCTCTGTCAGCATGGCCAATTGGCCATGCTGGTAGGGGCTGATGGGAATTGTAGTTCCTGAACATCTGGAGAGCCGCAGGTTCCCTACCCCTGGTCTATACGATATAGTCAGTTAGTGTCGGGGCTTTCTTCTCATCTTTATACAGGTGCAGTAATAATTGTGCGAGGGTAAAGCAACAATGAAGAAAATTGATATCAGTGTAGTCTGTCACCAGCAATATGCAACCAGAGTGAATTAACTGGGGTTCCTGCAGAGAAACAATAACCGGTTTGTACCATCCTAGATAATGAAGAGCTGTAATTAAGGCATTTTTCTCTTGGAGCACTTTTTTGCTGCCTGTAGACTCGTGCAAGCATGCTGGCAATATCAATTTTGAAAGAAATAATCCTAGCTTTTATGGTTGCCGACAGCTGGGACAATATAAGAAAATCTGAATTTCAGCAATTAGAAAACCTGGCCTCAGATAACAGATGGCTGTCGGAAAACAGTGGCTTTTAGGGCCTGGACCTGTTATGGATGCCACATATAAGCAACATAGATGTTGTTCATGAACAATAACAATGTTCATGAACAATGGCTCATCACGTGGATTGGCAGACACTTGTGCCAGTGGGCAAAGAAAACAGCATGATGAAAACTAGCCAAAACAATGGATGAGTTCCTGTGAATAAACCAAGTGGCCTCCAACATGTGGAGAAATTTAATGGATCTCCATCATGGCTGCCATAACACCGACGGACAATTCTTAGCCTCCTGTCCCAAATGGCACCCATGACTACTACAAATGAGTCATGTTATCTGCAAGTGTTATGTAACATTCTTTTAATGTAAGACCAACAGTGCAGATTGACTGTGAACAATTTTCCAACAAGGCAGGGGCTGATAATCAAGTCAGCCACCACCATCGTAACATGGCTGAGAACCGTTAAAACTTGTCATTTCCAGTGACCCTGGTGATCGCAAGCAGATCTACAACATCCTCACTTCTTTTGGGTTGATGTCTTCAATAACGGACTGTGACATTGTTCGTATGGCGTGTGAGAGCGTTTCCACACGGGCTGCACAGATGTGTTCAGCGGGACTGGCTGGTGTCATTAATCGTATGAGGAAGAGCAGGTGTGAGGAGACAATGAAGATTACAGTTGGTGTCGACGGCTCTGTCTACAAACTCCACCCCAGGTGAGGCTTGCGTAACCTTGGAATCAAATAAGTTAAAAATAGTTCATCAATCATTTAACTATTTGAAGGGTTAAACATCTGGAATGACTTTTCATAACAGCTATGATGCTAACTGCTAGGTTTAAGACAAACCTGGGCCATTGTGTGAAGGTATTTTTTGTGTATTCTGTGAGGGCATTTTTGAGGGTATTGTGTGAGGGTATTTTTTTCTTTATTATTATTCTGGGGTATTACCCCTTTCTCTGGGGCATCAGAGCCCTGCCATCAAGTCAGTCCACTAACTGGCATGGCATATTTCCTTCAGAGTGCTATGGCCTATCAGGGGGCCATAATTGTCTTCTTATCAGCTACGGAACCTAGGAATTATCACTGGTTTTGTATGTTATTTTTCAGGTTGTACCGTGTTTCCACAGCCCTCTGTGTGTGTTATGCCTGACCTGTGCTCCTAGCCCAGTGTGATACGGATTGTCTATACTTTGGGGGCTGAGAAGTTGGTAATCTTGCTCTTTGGCAGGGGATTGGACCAGATGGATAGTCTGTCGTTTGCCCTGCCCTTCCTGCAGAGAGCTTAGTGTAGCGATTATGACTTCCCTCTTCTGTTTTAGGCTTACAACAACCCTGAGAGGTATGCTGAAAGAGAAAGGGACATGCTGAAGGTCACACATCTTCCTTTAAGGCAGAGTTGGGATTTGAACCTGTTTCCCCCAAATCTTAGTGTAACACTGTACCCACTTCACCATGCTGGCTCTCGCATGCAAATCTAAGAACGAAACTAAATATTAACGCACAAATGTGAGCATTAAACTCTCTCAGTCTTTCTAGGCAAAAAACAGTTTCTGTGATTTTCAGCTGCGAGGAAGAAAAGAGGAGAGGGTTTCAGTGTTTTCCTGTGGTCTGTTTTTCCAGTTCTCCCCCACAGCTGCTTTCCTTCTGAGGTCCAGACATATATTTACCTTTGTAAATGGTGCCCAGAACCCTGTGGAGGTGAAAGCATCTGGAGGGAGGGAGTTGCGGAAAAGTGGCAAGGTTAATCGAATTTGTGTTTGGGTGCAACATTTGGGTTGGCCTTTCTCCAAGCAGTTTAAAGAGACTGTAGAAGAGAGCAGGAGAGATTCACATGTTTATCTTGAACTTTGCCAAATAGTGTCATCTTTCATATGCCAGCACCGTGCTGTGCTAAAAGCAAAATTCATGCTGCTACACAGGAAGTGACAAACAATAGCAGGAAGAGGAAACTCCCTGAGATCGTGCTTGGTGCCTCTGGTAAAGCTAAAGTACGCACTCTATAAAATGGGTTCTTGGACGCCACTCAGGACACGTCCACATGGCACCTTTCTGGACTATTGGTAGAACACTATGTAGAATGGTACTAGAAACATGGGGAAAATCACTTAAAGAATGTATGATCCAGCCAAACTTAAGTACTTTGTATAAAAAGACAAATAAGTGGGTTCTAAATCAAAGCAAGCCTGAACTTGACCTAGAAGCTAAAATGGCTAAACTGAGGTTATTGTACTTTGGTCACACTATGAGAGGACAAGAGCCACTAATAAAGGCAATAATGCTAGGAACAATTGAAAGCTGCAGGAAAAGAGGCAGACCCAATATGACACTATGAAGTTTGCAAGTCCTGAACAAGGCTTTTAACAATAGGACGTCTCGGAGGTTATTCATTCATAGGGTCACCATAGAACTGACTTAGCAGCACTTCACACACACATATACATAAGGTCTCAAGTTCAGTCTGCAGTATCTCTAGTTAAAAGGATCAGGCGATATATGATATAAAATTTCTGAATCCCTGGAGAAGTACTGCCAGTTAAAGCAGACAATACTAATCTTGATAGATTGAGAATCTGGCAGCTTTATGTGTATGTCTTACGTATCCAAATTATAGCAATGTATTACTTAGATCTTCTGGATGCATCATGGCTCATTTTGCATGGAACACTTATCTTGGGAGTCTTCTCTGCACAGTGAGCTTGTGTTTCTGGGTGCTCAGGTTTTCTGCAGAGAACTCTCCCAACCTAGTTCTCTTAATTCCACTCATCAACTTATTCTAAAAGGCACAGATCTTAAAGGCATTTATTATTAAAGGCACAGATCTCATTACATTTAGTAACTAAGATTGCCGGATTAGTTTTAAACTGTTCTTTTATCAATATTACTGTTCCAAAAATAACCCCCCCAAAAATGAAAGAGCAGAACAATTGCCTGGACTACATGCTGCTAAAAAAGGGGACCATGCCTTAGAACTGATATTCTCTCTTCTCTCCACCCACTCCCTGCTGCTGCTGTGCAGTTGCACAGAGAGGCTTGTTTATTATGTGGATATCTCAATACTTCAATAGAATGCAGAGGTTGGTGTGTTTTGGCTAAGACTGTGTAAGTGAGTTTCATTTCTTCCACCTGAAGGAGACAGGCAACATGGAATGGGGCAAGGGGGAAAGCATGGATGGCAGTGGGAGGGGAGTGGTAAGGCTGGCTGTGGGTGGATGGAAGATGCCTGGAGCACAGCTGTGCTCACTGGCAAATATACCTGTTCTGGCAGTGAAGCAAAGTTAAAACGGGCTAGAAGTGGTCTCACTTGCCACGGAGAGAATGAAAAGTTAAAATGGGGCTCAAAGAAATATATCAGTTCAAAAAATCTTGCTGCGACAAACATTTGCCTCACCATGCAGTAAACACGTTGTGCATGAGTGCCCATGAGTTTTATGATTGCTCTAATTGCCCCTTTCAAACAAATTATTGCTGGTTTAATAGTTTATGGTTCTCAAATAGGACTCGTCTATTTTATTCTTTTAAATTAAGCCATCTTGAGTTTCATTTCTTTAGTAAAAGGTCAGGATACATATTCAAAATAAATAATTGAAAGTCACAGATTAGTTAGATCATTGTACAGTGCTATCAACCTGTCATAACGATGCAAGAGCATATGTGATACTGGAAAACCAGTGTGGTGCAGTGGCTAAAATATCAAATTAGGATCTGGGAGATCAAGGTTTGAAACCCCGCTCTGCCATGGAAGCTTGCTGGATGACCTTAGGTCAGTCACACTTTCCCAGCCTAAACTACCTGAGAGGATCGTTGTGAGGACACAATAGAAGAGGGAAGAACTGTGTTGTAAGCTGCTTTGGATACCTGTTGGGAGAACAGTGAGATATAAATATCCACTGTGTATTTTTTCTGTCTGTGATCCAGCGGCAATTTACCCTCAAAGCAAACAAGCAAAGGAATTTACTACTGGAGCGGGGAGTGGGCGTTTTTTGCTTGAAAACAATGACACAAAATAGCAAATACTCAGGCATAACGTCTTCCTTTCCTTCCCCTTTCCTTTTGTCCAGCTTCAAAGATCGGTTCCATGCAACGGTCAGACAACTTACACCTGGCTGCGACATCACTTTCCTGCAATCTGAGGAAGGCAGCGGGCGGGGAGCGGCTCTCATTTCTGCCGTGGCTTGCAAAATGGCCTGTATGATGGGCCAGTGAAACACCACTGGCAAAGGACCATTGAAAGGGAAGCCAACCCACCTCACACGGGCAGCGCCTCCATCTGGTGCCAGGCTGAGAGCACAAACAACAGAAAGAAGGTTTCTCTGGGAGGGGGGAGGGGGATAGATGGCTACTGTGTTCCTCCAAAGCACCCTTAGCCTCTACCTGTAGACAACACAATAACTATTCCAACTGCTGCCTCTCCTTTTCTGTTTTTAAAATCTTCTCCACTAATGCAAGTGGAGTATGCAATAAACTGTTTCACTTAGTCTGACGGTAGGGTAGGGTTGAGGGATGAGATGGGAATGAATATGTTTTGTTTTGTTTTTCTTTTGTGATATGCTCTAAAGAAGGGTTCTGGGCTAAACTGAATCCAGTTGGACTGAACTATTTCTCCCTCAACAAATCAGGTTCAGGAGGGAATTCATATTGTGTGCCTGTCAGTTATTGATGGCAGGATTATCAGTAGCAGCAGGGAAGGATACTGAGTAACCTCTTTAATTTCCTGCCACCTTGAGATTTTTTTGATGTTTTCGCCAGCCATTCCTTACATTCTTCAGTGAACACGAGCCCAAATGAATATCCTTACAAGAGGAAGAACTATTTAGCTGATATGCTTCACCTCTGATCATTTGCTCAGTCTCCACATTTTGGTTATCACAGCAGCAGCGTTCTCAAAATTCCAAAAGCATCCACAGGTTCAACCAAGGCTGGGGACTCCTCATTCTGGCCTGATTCCACTTCAGTTTTCCAGCACTAGAAGCTGAAAAATACACCACATACAACACCCTGCAGAAATCAGATTTCAGATGTCTCAATCGATAGACCTAAAAAAAAATCTGTGGTACAAACAGATCTGTGGTGGCTATTTAAACAAGACATCTGCACCAAAAAAACACAACCGCACGTACAATTCTGTTTGTAAAACATCTTCCCCATGACAAGTTCCTTCAGAACCCCCATTTCAGGTCATAGTGTTATTTGACTCTGATATCCTTCTTACTGCCATGATGTCTTTGTTTCTGTCTCCCGCCATGCTGCAGGAGCGTTTTGTATTTAAAATTTTAAGAATAAAAAATGTAAAAAAAAATATTGCACCGCTTGTCCTTGTTGTGCCTTACCTAAGACTACAGATCAAGGCTTGCTACAGTTTGAAGTACAATATGCTGTCAAATGACAGGGTAAGGAATAAATAAGGTTTGCCTAAATATACAACAAAATGTTTTGCTACAGAAAACAGCACACAAAATTATGGCGAAAGTCATGGTAAAAAGAATGCTGGAGGTAAAAATATGCTTTCACACGGCAGTGATTCCCTGTTGTGTAGTCATTACTGCTATAGAAGAAGAGGAGTTTGGATTTATACCCCATCTTTCTCTCCTGTAAGGAGACTGGAGGTGGCTTACAAGCTCCTTTCCTTTCCCACAACAGACACCTTGACTCATTCTGCACATGCAGAATAATGCACTTTCAAACTGCTTTCAGTGCTGTTTGAAGCTGTGCGGAATAGCAAAATCCACAAGCAAACAGTTGTGAAAGTGGTTTGAAAACGCATTATTTTGCGTGTGCAGAAGGGGCCCTTGTGAGGTATATGGGGCTGAGAGAGTACTGAGAGAACTGTGACTAGCCCAAGGTCACCCAGGAGGAATGTAGGAGTGCGGAAAAACATCTGGTTCACCAGATAATCCTCTGCCACTCAGGCGGAGGAGTGGGGAATCAAACCCTGTTCTCCAGATTAGAATCCACCTGCTCTTAACCACTACACCATCCTGGCTCTGTAACTGCAGAGGAATTCACAGTGGCAATGAAGTGTCCTCATGGGAGGAATCTACATACGTTTCTCGCTCATTTCTCCTACAACCACCACTCCCCCCCTTCCCAATGTCACTGGAAAACTTTCCACTGCCTTCCAAGAAAATTGGTAGTTCCTGTATAGGTATATGGTTATAATTCAATAGCAGCTGCTGATTTTTTTCCCCAAGCAAGCCAGTAAAAAGGCCCTGGTGGCACAGAAGGCAGAAAAATGGTAACAGGGTGCTGATGAGGGCAGCCCAATAGTGCTGTTTCATGTGGGGGAATTTTGAAAATATTCACCTTCCCATTCATGTACCATACAGTCTACCTGATCTGCAGTCTTTCAGAAAAAAATCACACTCAGGCTCATTCTGCACATGCAGAATAATGCACTTTCAAACTGCTTTCAGTGCTCTTTGAAGCTGTGCGGAATAGCAAAATCCACTTGCAAACAATTGTGAAAGTAGTTTGAAAACGCATTATTTTGCGTGTGCGGAAGGGGCCTCAGGCAGATGAAACCCCCCAAAAAAGGATGAATGGAGGCTGATGCGCGGATGCTCCCCCTGTCCCCCCCCCCATAAAAATGCTTTACTCTGTCAAGTCATTTTGTGGCCTGTTGGTATTTGCATAATTTATCACAAGCTACTTTGCATTCACAGAGCTCCCAGAACCATATGCAGGGCTATCCCACTTTAATATTGCACTATGCTGGCGGGCAAGTTTGGCACAGCAACGTTACATTTGCTTAAGATACACATCTGTGCAGCGGTTAAGGCAGGATTTGAACCCAAGTCTTCCCAGCCCAACAACTGAGCCATTACATGGAACTGCCTCTTCTATGTACTTATAATATGTCACAATAACAGATGTTACTTTTCTGGCAGGTGCCATTTAAAATAAGACGCAACAACAGCACAGCCAAAGGAAGAGGGATGAGAGATTGAGGCCACAAGAATTGGGGAGCGGCGAGAATCACATTCTGCTCCTATACTAAGTTAGGTGCATCTAAGACAATTGACTTCAAAGGGTTTTGCTGCACATAGGACCAAACTGCTAAAAATATTATATTTCTATGAAATATGGTGGGAAAGAAAGCAAAAATATTTACAGAAAAGTAACACCCCTGCAGTTCATTTCCACCTTAGGTACAGGTCTGATTAATGCAGAAAACATCAGCCAACAACAGTATTGATTCTGACAATACTTCTGTACAGAGAAGGCTAAGGAAAAGGTCAGTCCGGAATGGACCTCTCAGCTAAGAGAAGCTATAGTTTCCTCCGTCTACCAAACCTGGAATGCGGTCCTGTCACCCAGGTCTTTTATCATCCTTACAGTATCAAAGCTAGGACTGCCAAGTTTGGTTCTCTGCTGCTGCCATTCCTGATTTAGCTCAGCAAGAGATAAGCTGAGGGATATAGCTCAACCCACTCAGTTGACACCATCCAGAATTCCTTTGTTGTGCAGGACTTCCAAGATGGTGAGTACCCCGTCCCTCTGCTTTTTGCAAATTTCCTCCAGGCTTTTGGGCAGCCCTACATGAAGGCTGAATTACTGCTGTCTCCCTTAGAGAGAAAGGCAATGAAAAAAACATAGGATAGATGGATCTCTTTTTAAAAGAAATGGTTCAGCCTTTATGCAAGGAAGAACAGATTGGGGCACAATTGTCTTAAATTTCCAACAGGAAGGGTCCCTCTTATCCAAGGGAGGGGGCAGCTTTGGAGATCCAAAGGCAACTTGTTTGGGATTTACTTCCTTGCAGACTTTTCATCTTGTTGCTAATTTCACTTCCACTGAGCAATGATCTGCCTTTTAAATCTGGCAACCATTAACATAAATTGGCATGCTTAAATGAACATGTTCTTGTGCTTCGGTTCTCGGGGAAGTGATCATCCCATAGGATATCCCCACTATGTCACACCTTCCAAATTCTTTATATATTACTGATTTAGTTATATGTTACTGATTTGCATCCTGCTTTTTGATCAGAGCCCTCAAAGCCGCTTACTACTTTTGTATCATGCAACAAATTCAATTTCAAAAAGGGGAAAAATAATTGCTGAAATCTTAGCGAACAAAACATAAAATAAATGGACCCAGGAGACTAGATGTGGGTGGGATGAAAGGAGAACAGATTGAAAAACAGAATGTTGCAGTATTGAGCAAACAAAAAAAACCTCCCCAGAAACAAAAATCAAATAGGTGAAAAACCACCCACGTATGAAGAACATTTAGTTCCTCTGAAGAGCGGGTGAAGTAACAACCCAACTGTTCTAGCAGCAGGTGCGTGAGAGTGACTTCATCTATATCTATCGTCTGGCTCTCTGCCACAGATCTAATACAATCATTACATGTCTGCAAGTGAAATTCTAAACAAAGTTACACCAATCTTAGCCCACTGGTTTCAAAGGACTTCAAATAGGTATAACTCTGTTTGGATCACTCAACACCTCCTACCGCAGCTGTTCCAGGATTTCAGGGAATGAAATTAGTATCAATTATGTGTAGAGGTGCTGAACGTGTATCTCTGTAACATTTTTATTTTGTCTTTCCCCCAAAGAGCTAAACAGATTTCTACTCCTCTATTTTGTTCATATAACAGCCCTGTAAGGTAGGGTAGACTGAGATAGAATGATTGGGTCAAGGTCACCCAGTAAGCTTTAAAGCTGAGTGGGATTTGAATCTGGGTCTTCTCACACTCCCAGGACAATCCTCTGCAGAGTTACTCCAGTCTATTTATTTCAGTGGGTTTAGACTGGAGTTGCTCAGCAGAGGTTTGTACTGCCAGTCTTGGATTCTAGCCATTACATTGCATTGGCTCTCATCCAGTAATGGAGAACATCTATCAACTGTACTTTTGTTGGGTGTACCAACAAATTCATCTGAGTGTTGGCTTTCACTACTTTGCTACTATGCATTAAATAATGTTAGAACTCTGAGCAGGTTAGTATTTTGGTGATGAAAAATGTGGTCATCTCAAAAATGCAACAGAGTTCGTTTAATTTCTTAAACCACTGAATTGTTTTTAATCAATAAAGGAAACTTAAAGCACATTAACATTAATGAAGTCCAAACACAAAGCAGAAATGTTTTAAAAACTGTGCAAGCACAGGTGAGCAACCATGTCTTAACTGATCCGAATTCCTATTACTGAACTGGCTACAGAGTGCATTATATGTATGAAAAATTACTGTTCCAGCCTAAAGTCCAATTACATTTGTTAAACTTGCCTATTCTGACACAGACCCTTTCTGCACAGCACAAATAAAACATATTGAGGATATTAAAAGAAACATTTTGGGGAAGAACTCTACACAGCTTTTTCCCCCCAAGGCATCTTCAGGACGTTTTATTTCTGCTCAACCCGGTTTTTTAGAAATCGCTAATTTAGTGATCTTTATTCTCCAAGCGGGGTCAAGATATTTTCTCTTGCCTGTGCTGAACAAGGGAACGTTTTTCCGGGCCAACTTCTGACAGCTCTTACTTTCATTTGGCAGCAGTGTGACCCTGTGCTGGTACCATTGCTACCAATACCTCAGAAAGTGGCATGGATGCCAAATCTGGAGGTTTTACTACCCACCGTTGCTTCTGCATATGTTTAGGCCTGTGCTGGTGTGGGGCGGGGGCAGAACTGAGTGGCGTGAATCATTTCCAATAATGGGCATTCTCAGGAGGGAAAAGAATTGTTGTCTTCTCTTCTGACACCCGCACTGCCAATTAGCTCTTTGGAGGTGGCGCCATTGTGCTGTCCTTGGCCGCCTGTCTACTGCCTTTGGACTGGACTCACTAGCATTTAAGAGGAGAAATACTTTGGTTTGTCTGTCCCAGATTTACAGTCCATCCACATCACTAGGCCCCTTTAGAAAGGGAGAAAGCAAAGTAAAAACACAGATATAAATAAAAGTAAAAGGTTTTTCCAAGTTCCAATTATTTTGAAAGAGGGAGAAAAGTTTATCCTACTTTGTCTCTGTAGCTTTCATTTGACCTCTGTCTAGAATGGAAATCGTCTTCCAGGCTCTTCTGTTTGTCAACTCATATTAAGCCCCTTTCATGTCTGTTTTTTTTATCCAGCAACTAAATAGCATTTTAAAAAGAAACAGGGGAAAAAAGATATTCATAGAGACAAAAACTGTTTAACAACAGTTGTAGTGGCTCTACATATAAGTTTCTGTTAAAGGGTTCCAAATATAAATTGCCATCTATATGCTGTGCATTCAAAACTTGATATAGTCCTAAGGTTCTCAATTCATTGAATTACTGGAGATGGGCTTTTATTTTTCCAGTGTTATAATATGAGTCTTTTAGCTCATATTAGGGCATGGAGGGCCCAAAGACATGGACAGATAGTTTAAAAGTACATATGCATCTTCAAAAATTGGTTCTGATATACTTTCGATCTGAGTAATTGATCTGAGTAATAACTTCTTCCCTGAAAAACTGAATATCTGGGGACTCCCAAAGTGTAGGCTGTGTGCTATGTGTTACAAGGCCAAGATCCCTTTCATGTTGACAGGCTAAGACTCTGGACAACAGAATCTCCAGTGCCATAATCTGTGATTTTTCCTCCCAGGCCAGCAGAAAAGCTGGGACTCGAAGCAAAGCAGCCGCAAAGCGCCAGCAGCGGGGTTCCTCCAATGTATTCTCCATGTTTGAGCAGTCACAGATCCAGGAGTTCAAAGAGGTGAGGGTGGCTACAGCTTGCTTTCCAGTTTTAAGCAGAAAACCAAGGAAATCAATTCAGCCTATATTCACTGAGTGCCTTTGGCAGGGATGGATTCTTAGGGGCAGAGGTATAGCAAGGGGAAAAAGCACCTGATGCACTGGTGTGTCCTCTGCCCCCATCCCAGAATGCCCCTACCACGCCTCGGAACACCTCCCACCATGCCCTTGCCACACGCCCACAGGGGCGTGTGCCTGGTGCCTCATGCAGCCCCCTGTCCCCTTGGAGCTACGCCTCTGCTTAGGGGTCATTTTTCACAGACACTTATCATCCAATGCTATGAAGGCCATTCTACAAGTAATGGTGCCACTGAGGCTAATATAATGGTACCATTCAGAAAATCTTTGGAAAACATTTCAGTCTGTCAAGATACTCTTTTGCTGACCTGAAAGGAAACATTCTGGAGTGATAACATCAGGGCAGGCGATATGGATTCCTGGGGTGGGTAGGATGGTGACACATTTGTAGGTAGGGGTTTGTGTGCATCTGTGTGTGTCTGTATCCTTATCATGGTGGCACAAAGGAATGGAACTCCAAAGAGTATATTTATGTTTCCCCAAAGGCTTTCAGCTGCATTGATCAGAACCGTGATGGCATTATCAGCAAATCAGACTTGAAAGAGACCTATGGCCAGCTCGGTGAGTGAGTCCAGTTGTTAGGAAATGGCACTCTATACATTTTCAGAGGGTTCTACATTATCACATCATTAGCTGCTACAGAGGAAAACAGTGTCAGGCACAAAGGCCATGGTATGGAATATTTTAGGGAAGACAGCTCTGGGTTGGGTAATACCTCAAAATTTGGTGGGTGGAGCCTAGGAAAGGGAGGGGAGGGACTTCAGCAGGGTATAATGCCACAGTCTCCAGGGAAACTGATCTTGTTTGTCTGGAGCTCAATTATAATAGTGGTAGAGCTCCAGGTCTAACTAGCTGAAATCTAACTTTTTAGGGATTAACTAGCTGAAAACACTAGGAGAGCTGTGAACGAAACTTCTTAGGGGTTTTAAACCTAATAGAGTCCATAAAGAACCCTAATTCATATTCTGGCTGTGGGAATTGGGATGAGAAAGAGTTTAAACTTTCTGCTTTCACATGGATGTCATTGGATGAATATACTTTTTCATATTCAGGACTAATAACAGTGTGGGAAAGGGCATCTTGTTCCTTTGGTGGACCTGTAGTAGTAGGAAAGGGTTAAATCCAGAGATGGGATCCAACCAGTTCTCACCATTTCTCTAGAAGTGGTTACTAATTTTTTCTGAGTGCTGAGAAGGGGTTACTAAAGCAACCTCCCTGCCCAATAGGGACTGGAGGTGCGTGTGTGCGGCGCCGCCACTGTTTGAATTCCACCACCATTGGAACCTGTTATTAAAATTTTTGGATCACACCACTGGTTAAATCCCTTCTCACCTGCATTATGGCCCCAGTTTGAACAAGGCATTTCTCCTAAACAGCACTGGAAAAGTCTGCTCACGAATCTCCCAGTATCATACCTAGTTAGGGTTTCCCATGTAAGGGGCAAATTTCCAGAATCAAAGAGAGTCTGGTCCCACCATGAACTTAATTTTTTATGTATCTGTGTGCCTAGATTTGCCTGATCTTGACCCAGGTTTGCCTGATCTCTCAGGGGTGACCCTGGCAAGTATTTAGGTGGGAGATTGCCAAAGAATACTAGGGTTGTGATAGGCAGGAAGGCAACGGCAGCCCATCTCTGTATGTCTCTTGCCTTGAAGACCCCAGTAGGGATCAACATTATATAATAATATTTTATGTAATTTAATGTTTGTAAATTACCGAGCACATTTCCTTCCCAGGAAAAGCAAAATGGAATTATTTCAAGTATTGAAATTGTAAGATTGGCATTTATACTGGTGACTCCATCCATGATGTACAGAAGGTACCATGGTACCTTCCACTGAATTTGGATGATGACTTCTGCCCACCACAGGAAATATAAAAGGCTTCACCCATCTGGAAAGGGAGTTTTTATTGGGTGTCTGCTTTCTCTACAGGGAAAATGAATGTGAACGATGAGGAGCTGGAACAGATGCTGAAGGAAGGGAAAGGGCCGATTAATTTCACAGTCTTTTTAACCCTCTTTGGAGAGAAACTGAATGGTGAGTTAATGCCACTTACTGAGAAAGAGGCCAGTCCACAGAAAATGAAAGTATGACGTGCTGCTGTCATCATTCCTCAACATTAAGTAGTTAAGAATGAAAGCATCTCTTCATTTTAATTGCCTAAATGTTGGAAGATATGGAATCTGCCCCATGGAACCCCAGCATCATTTACAGTTAGGGTTGCCAACTCTGGTTTAAGGAATCCCTGGGGAATTGTGGCTGAACCTGGGGGAGGCAGGGTTTGGGGGGGGGGTAGGGACCTGAGTAAGATATAATGCCGTAGAGCGCCTTTCCAAAGCTGCCATTCCTTCCTCTGAAGTGTGGAGATCGGTTGTAATTATAGAAGATCTCCAGGCCCCACCTGGAGGTTGGCAAGAGTTTTATTTTCCCCCTTTGGACCCTAAGCCCCTGCTTGAACTAACTATGGTAGCCTGATTTCCCGAAGAGAAGAGGTCCAGGTTATCTGGCAAGATTTAAAAGTGCATCATCCTGAAGATTTAAAAGTGCATCATCCTGAAGATTTAAAAGTGCATCATCCTGAAGATTTAAAAGTGCATCATCCTGAAGATTTAAAAGTGCATCATCCTGAAGATTTAAAAGTGCATCATCCTGAAGATCTAAAAGTGCATCATCCTGAAGATTTAAAAGTGCATCATCCTGAAGATTTAAAAGTGCATCATCCTGAACAGTCTTTCTCTTCTCTTCCACAGGAACTGACCCAGAAGAATCAATCCTTGCTGCCTTCAAGCTCTTTGACCCCAATGGAACTGGCTATGTCAACAAAGATGAGTGAGCACAAACACTCTCTACTTCCTTGGTATAGCTAGTTGGGTTCTGACCCCCCCTGCCCCACCTCCATTTCCTTAATAACTGGAGACTCCCATGCCTGTCAACACTTCAAAGATTTAAACAGGGGCAAAAAGGAAAGTAGCCCACAAACTTAGTGTGATGCCAGATAATTTTAAGAGCGACATCCTAGAAAATGGATGTCAATATCAAAATAATAAAAGCTTTATAATAAACTCTAAATAAGAGTACCCACTCAGAGATGTAATGTCTAGAGGACCCAAGTAGGGGGCAGAACCCAAATGAATGACAACAAATTGTATGAACTCACAATGACAAAATTTGAATGAAGCATCCAGAACAGCTAAAATAGGGAGAAATTTGAAACAATGTTCTGCCAGAGAAGGAGACCAGGAAGAATACCCAGACACATTTGCCCAGTAGAGAGAAATATGAAATATAGCTGATGTCTGAACTCTAACTTTTGATTTCCAGGTTTAAACAGCTCTTGCTAACGCAGGCAGACAAGTTCTCTCCTGAGGAGGTGAGAATCTCCCCCAAGCGTTCCCTCTTAAAATCCCCGTTCTCTGACAACTGGGATCTTCTTTTTCACAGGCTCAATAAAATATCCCTCCTCAGCTGAGCCACTTAAAATCTCTACTTTAATGGGATAATAACTCCGGAGTAGGAAATTCCTGGTTTAGGAGTGGATCCTAGGAAAGATGGAGGGAAGGAAGAAGGGAAGCAGGTATGTCCTGCCATAGATTTCCCCCCTCTAAGCTGCCATTTTCTCCAGGGCAGCTGATCCCTGTAGCCTGAAGATCAGTTGTAATTCCCAGAAAACTCCAACCTCCAATTGGATAGTGCCTGCCATATAATCAATTATGAATGATTGCATATTGTTACCTTCTTGCACTTTTCTTTTTTTCTAGGTGGAGCAAATGTTTGCTGTAGCCCCCATTGATGTGGCTGGGAATATTGATTACAAATCTTTATGTTATATCATCACACATGGTGATGAGAAGGAAGACTGATAGAAGAACACTGTCAACTTTCACAGGGTGTGGTGTCTACCAGCCTACTCAGTGCACTACATTGCTAAGTGTTCTATAATAAAAACCCCAATGAGGAAAGAATTGGGCTCCAGTTGTGCATGTGAGATGGCAGGAAATGTATAGGTGAAGATGATTGTGACATTTTATAACATGGCAGATCTGCAAAGGCTTTCACTGTACTTGATCTTCTTGTCCCTTTTCTAACAGGAGCCAAGATCCTTAAACACAGTGGCTCTGAAAGTGTGCAGCAGAAGTTGACTGTGGACAGTACTGAATGGTAGGAATCCATGCCACCAATCCATACACCTTCACACTTCTCCAAAAATGTCCTTTTTAACTAGTAAGGCAACTAATGAATGGCTAAACAAATACACCTGTGTATAGCATTTAAGAAAGAACAGGCACTCCAATAGGGACTAGATCCGTGGTGGCGAACCTTTGGCACGCCAGATGTTATGGACTACAATTTCCATCAGCCCCTGCCAGCATGGGCTGATGGGAATTGTAGTCCATAACATCTGGAGTGCCAAAGGTTTGTCACCACTGGACTAGATCCACTATCCTGGCAGATCCCCAGAAAGATCCTACATCCCACATCTGCAACTATCTTCTTCTGCATTGTCGAAGGCTTTCACGGCCAGATTCAACTGGTTCTGGTGGGTTTTCCGGGCTGTGTGGCCGTGGTCTGGTGGATTTTGTTAGGAACAAAATCCACCAGACCACGGCCACACAGTCTGGAAAACCCACCAAAACCAGTCTTCCTCTGCCTCTACTGCACTCAAAAATGCTTTTTCTTCACAGACATCAACCCAGAGCAAACAAGTTGCTAGGCTATCTCCTTATGATCTGTGTCTATTCACACTGACAGGGCACCAATCTTGCAATAATATGAATGTGCATTTATCTTTTACCTGATGGGGTAAACACAGAAAGGCAAAGGGAACCATAACATGTTCAGTTGGAGACAAGACAAGAGAGCCTAGGAGACTGGAGTGATTATTCTGGAGTTAAGAGTTTTGTACTGGATTCATTTGTGTCCTTTGCCAAGGTGTGCACTCATTTTACACAGTGCAAGTAAGATAGATTGATCAATGCATTTTTATTCAGTGCAACACCAAAAGGCAAATATGCATCACAGGCAAACACCTGGTCAAAGTCTTACAGAAAAATTGTTCATGAGCATCTAAAATCCTCCGTGCTGGTCTCCAGGATCACTATGCGGCAGTGTAAGAAGCAGAACCTGGTGCAGGAAACAATCACATAACATCAGGGTAGGTAACATGGAAAGGTTCTTACATGTAGAAGCCAGATGCAATATTTAGCACACATGTAAGAAAAGCTCAAATCAAACCAAACAGGACAGATTCTGATATATTTAGAGCCTTGAGTCTTCGTTCTTTGGCTGTATCTGCAATCCTGAATGTATAGTGAGTTTTCAGAACCCTGAACCTCTGAAAAGCAGCAACTACTGAGATCGCAAATGTACCGCAAAGCAAACTGACCATCATTCAAGAAAATTCCTACTTTCTGAAACGTGCTTGATCACAAGTTAATATTTTCCCTATTATCAATATTGCATGAACACATATGAAGCTGCCTTACATTAAATCAGACCATTGGTCTATCAAAGTCAGTACTGTCTACTCAAACTGGAAGCGATTCTCCAGGGTCTCAGGCAGAGGCCTTTCACACATCACCTACTGCCTGGTTCCTTTTAACTGGAGATGCTGGGGATTGAACCTGGGACCTTCTGCATGCAAAAGAGAGCCTTTTCCATTGAGCTAGAGCCACTCTCCCATAATTCCCTTCAGACAGTGTCCTAATCTTCTCCAGATGTTGACACATAACGTTCTATGTCTACTTAGATCCAGTTCCATAGGACTTCTTCTTGCTGGGTGGTCTACTGAATTTGGCCAATGGTCTGCTCTTGGACCTCAGTCTGTGTTCCGCTCAACCTGGCTATCTGACATGTTGATACTGAGATTTTTTTTGTTCCAATATTTTCAAAGTGTGTTTGGACACCACAACTGCACACAGATCGAGGCGCTGGTACTCCACTGGCCTTTTTCAGAAAGCTGCCTAGCAGTCATGGTCACGGCTATATTATGATGTATCTCATTTCAGCAAGATCAAAGAAATCGCTTCCTGCTCTTACCTGGGAGCATCTCTGAGTCACTTCGGCATATTTTGAGGTCAACACAGATTTCCTTAGGATTCTCACCATTCTCCATTGCCTCAATAATCTTATCTTTGAACTTTTTCAGCATAGTTTTGCAAACCCAACTCAGAGGCTTGGGCAGAACCTTACACGCCCGTCCGATTGCAGTATTAATTGCTTCCTGCAACAACAACAACGACACCATAATGGTAAAATTTTGGCAGCAGCTCTTGCCAGACCCAGACAGATCAATTCCCCTGATGTATGCCTGTTGAATTCAAACAATACACTGCTTTGGTTCTGTAGCTATAACTTACTTCCTGTGTCAGCCCCTGCCTGTCTTTTCCCTGGTAATGTCTTATCTGGCCCTGTCAATGGTCAGGAGTTAACTCTATGCTTTGGAGTAAAGGTATCAAGGTCTGACCTGGGGACCTTAATGGGAAAACCAGAAGAGCTGGAAGATCTTTGGAAACCCATGAAGAGCTGAGCCCCCCTCCTCCTTTCTAAACCAGGAACAAACTGGACCACTGGAATTAATTCCTTTCCCCAGTATCTGCAACCCCAAGACATGTTATATAGCAAGCGCAGAGCTGTAAAGAGCATAAAACATGTGGATGAGAAGGGGGTGTTTCTGAACTTCTACAGCATGTCCCTGTTTAACAAAGGCTGAGCAATCTTTTTTTCCCAACACATACCCCTTAGCCTCAGGGCAGCCCAGAAGTGATCCCACTCAGGCTGTTTACAGGGCCAGGATTCCTACTTAGGTTTAGCAGTGGACTTTCAGCTTGCAACCAGGGTTATCAGTTTCTCCCTGGGTACCAGTGGGGGTAAGGAAATAGGGTTGTCAAATCCTGGCTGGGAAATTCAGTTTGGAGATGGCGCCTGGGGAGAACAGAGACCTCAGTGGGGTACAATGCCTAAGGTGGATTCCGCATGGACCAAAAACAGCAGTGTGAAAACTGTACGAAAATGGTGTAAAAATGGTTTAAAACAGTGTAAAAAGGTTTACACCGTTTTCACACTGCTGTTTTTGGCCCATGTGGAATCCGCTATAGAGTCCACCCTCAAAGCATCCATTTTCTCCAGAGGAACTGATCTCTGTTGTCTGGAGATGAGCTATAATTCTGGGGGATCTACCTGGTCCTACCTGGAAGCTGGCGTCCCTACTTGCACCAGATCAATAGTTCTTTCCCCAGAACCCATTATAAGAAAATAAATGGATAACATACATCATCTGGATCTTGTCCAGCCAGATCCTGGAGCTTCTGCATAATCTTAATGCACATAGAACATTTCTTCCCTGGGGCAGGAGCCTCCTCCTCCTCCTCGAAGAGTGTCCCCCACTGTTGTAAACAAAACTTCACGGTGATGATACTCCACAATGCGTGAAAGGATGGTGCAGCAGCATTCTACTGAGTTGGGCCATTGGTATGTCTACTTGAATACTGTATGCTCTGATCAGTCCTTCAGGGGATTCAAGTGCACCCTCAATCAATGAGCAGATCGTGTTTAAAAACTTGATGTGAGCCTCACAATTTGCATCAGGGCTGAGGAAGAGGGTTTGTTTTTTAATCTCCCCAATCTGGTACTGATTCATCAGTTTCCACCACTTTAAGCTGCTATTAGCCAAACAGAGAAAAAAGACGGTTTACACTGTCTTTGTTCCCCTACTGCAGGGGTAGGGAACCTGCGGCTCTCCAGATGTTCAGGAACTACAATTCCCATCAGCCTCTGACAGCATGGCCAATTGGCCATGCTGGTAGGGGCTGATGGGAATTGTAGTTCCTGAACATCTGGAGAGCCGCAGGTTCCCTACCCCTGCGGGCCTACTGGGTACAAAAACAGCCTCAGGGCTTCCAGTTTCTATTAGAGAAATTATATTAATGTACGAGGATAGAGTATACACACACAAAACCGAATACCCTTCCCCAGCATTTTGGCCTACATTGAAAGCAGGTGTCCCTTTAGCTGCTTTCCCACCTGTAGCTGTCAGGGGTGGATTGGCAGGGGCATACCGGCCAGGAGGATATATGGGGTCAAATGTCCCCGGACTGTGGCCATTTAGTCACACGAAGAAGGAAAATCACCCACCCCCTCCTTCTCCCCGGGTCCATACACTGACTTCAAGACCTGGTGCAAAAACTTGTTGTTTGGTCGTGGTGGGGGAGGGTGGCCACCCATACAGGGGTGGGGGACTCAGATTTTGCACCGGGCTACATTTTTCCTAGATACGCCTCTGTGGATTAGTAATTACAGGCAATGGGGAAAGTCCTGGTGGTGTGGAGCAAATACCCCTCCTGATCTCACACACACCCCTCGCCAGCTTGGGGGGCAAGCAGGATTGTGAGAATGCAATCACAGCCACGGTGCAGAGATAGGCAGCCTTAGGGTTGCCAAGTCCACCTGGTGACCAGTGGGGGGTGGGGATATAGGATTGCCAGATCCAGGTGGGAAAATTCTGGAGATTTGGGGATGGAGCCTGAGGAAGTCAGGGATCTCCAGGCGAACTGATTGATCTTTGTAGTCTGGAGTTGAGCTGTAACTCCAGGGGATTCCCAGGTCCCATCACGTTGTTGGCATCCATGGGCAACACAGTGCTTGGCCTTCTCAAAGATGACTAAGGAATGGGGCAAATGACAGATTTATCAAATTATGGATTTTAATATATTACCTGTAAGTGGGAAATATGGAGAAAGAATGGCAAGAAAAGATGCAGGAGACAAGGGAATATCAGATGGAATAGGGATAAAGGTCTGACTCTTACCAACAAGGAACTGCTGTGGAGACTCCAACAGTATTGCTCCCTCCTACATTCAACAGCTGTAGCCATGTCCTTGCACCAGAACTCTGGACCCTGCAGGCATGGCTCAGGAATCAGGTGGGATCCAGCCAAGACTGCCAAACCAAAACAGTCAGCCATGAAGTTCAAAATCCAAGCAAACTTAATATTAGTTTTTTGCTTGGCTTTCTAGTTTAGGTGCTTCTCCATTAAACAATACGGGATAGTGTTAGAGGTTTTCAATGATGCAACTGTAGAAGAAGAGGTGGGATTTATATCCTGCTTTTCTCAATTGTCAGGAGTCTCAAAGCAGCTTACAAACTCCTTCCCTTCCACTCCCCACGACAGGCACCTTATGAGGTAGGTGGGGCTGAGAGAGTTCTGAGAGAACTGCAACTACCCCAAAGTTACCTAGCAGGCTTCATATGGAGGAGTGGGGGAAACAAACTTGGTTCACCAGATTAGAGTCTGCCGCTCATGTGGAGGAGTGAGGAATCAAACCCGGTTCTCCAGATTCGAATCCACTGCTTTATCCACTATACTATGCTGGCTAACACCAAGTTTGAGGTTCTTTGGAGGCAGATAATAGTAACTGTACTATTATTAGAAAAATTCCAGTAAGATAGCTGTTTTGAGAGTACAACATAAAAATATGAAAACCCCTATATATGAAAATATGAAAACTCCTATATAACCTGTATAACTCCTATATAACTTATGAAAACTCCTATATAACTTGAAGATGCAGAAATTAAATCTCCCTCCTTTGATTTCTTACCTGCACCTAAAGCAGCATTCAGCCACAAGATGAGTAACAAGGCCATGGATATTCAGTAATTCTACTACAGCTGCCAAAGCCACTGCTAGACGCTTCTGTCCAATTAGGCTTTTTATAGCTGCTCTTTAAAGCAATGTGGGACGTGTCTGAACCCGTGATTGTATCTGGAAATCGACAAAAAGGCTTATACGGGCAAGCTTGAGGAGTTGTGGCTCAACCAGCCCCTCCTATACTTTCCTGTCCCCCACCAAACTCCCCCTCCCAAGTTTTGTGAAAAAAGCCCACACCAGAAATAAAGGATGCAGTGGAAGCGGTTTGTACATTCAGTCCCAGTCCAGAAAACAAATGCCTCAGAATGTGGCAAATGTGCTCAAACCACATCTGTCACACTTTAAGAAGGATAGCACTTTGTCATTGTGATGAGAAGAACACTCTTCACCTACAGGTGTCAAAGAGGTCGGAAAACCTTAGTGTCGTTGCTTCGAGTGATAGGAGGGAGTAGGAAGAATTAACCTGCTGGGGTACTTGGTATTTTTTCCCATCTCTCTCTGAAAGAAATGGCTACAAATTGCTGGAAATTGCTACAACTCCTCCTTCATTCCATGTGTATATCAGTCACGTTGCTCCCCAAAACGAGCACAGTTAATATTTCCCCTTGGCCTCTGCACTGTGAGACACTGACAAGCTCCTCTTGCCTTAGTGCACTGATGGCAAACCTATGGCATGGGTGCCAGAGGTGGCACTCAGAGCCCTCTCTGTGGGCACGCACAAACAGAGTTGCCCCCCCCCCCCCCACATCTAGGCTGGCTTGGGCCACTGGGCTTGATTATTAGCATTAAACCTAAGACCTAGCTTTGGGGAAGCAGTGTAGGTAACCCTGGTAAGCGCTGTTAAACCACTGATTTTCATGCAAAGAACTAAAGCGCGATCCTTTACCTGGGAGTAAGCTCAGTTGCTGGCAATGGGGCTTACTTCTGAGTAAACCCTCCTAGGGTCGTGATTCACCCGTTGGAAGAGTTGCATGGTTGCTTCAAAGCAAAGCCACAGACTACCACCAAGCTTACTCCTGAGTAACGCACGCCTCAGAGCCAACTGTTTTTTTCTAAACCAAAACCTCAGTACTCAGGTTAAATTGCCATGTTGGCACTTTGCGATAAATAAGTGGGTTTTGGGTTGCAATTTGGGCACTCGGTCTCGAAAAGGTTCGCCATCACTGCCTTAGCGGTTTCATCAGCGTAGCCTCTATTGTCTGAGGTCTGCTGTTCATTATGTTTTTCCACAGTCCCCACTTCTGTTCTTCTCCGTCCACTTCTCTCTGTGTCTCTTAATCTAAGCTACTCTTTCTATCTCCTTACTTCAGTTCAGAGCATCACCTTCCCTACATCCTGATGGATTCTTGGACACAACCACTTAACAATGAAGGCCCATCAAGAAGATACTTTCTGCCTTTCCACCTTATAGGAACTCAACGTAAATAATAACAAAAGTACATAATGAAATACATAAAAACCACTACTTGAAACCAATTTAACATTGCTGGTAGGCAGAACTAATCAACTACTAAAATGCCATCAGGAATAAAACTGTGCTCAGCTGCCTCCTACAGATCGAGAGCGAAGGCCAAGCACACATTCCTAGGGAGATTGTTCCATAATCTTGGGACTGCCACTGAAAATGCCCTCTTGTGTTCCAGTCTGAAGAGTTTCTTTGCTCAATGGGACAGTCAAGAGGACCTATCCCTGTGATTTTAGTTCCCAGTCAAGGATGTATGGGAGAAGATGGTCCTTCAGATAACTAGTCTCAAGCTGTGACTGCTATGTTAAGCAGCACTCTGAAGCTGCAAACTCAACTTTTCAAGGGGAGTGTAACTCCATCCAAGACAGGAGAGATCTCGAATCCCTGGTCTTCTTTTCTACTGACCCACAGCTCCTTTGACTCGTCAGGATGAATTTTCAACTTGTCCAGCCCATTACTGAACTGAAGCAATTAGTACCCCAGCAAAGGTAATCTCAAGTTGGAGGCTGTTCCCAGAGGCAGCATCTTGTGCCCCAATGCAGAACACCAACCAAAGCACATTTGGAATGATTCTGAGTGTCTGGGAATGTCAACAAACAAAAGCTACAGATAACTTGGCCTGTAAGTTATGGGAACAGGATGACCTGTCAGGTACAACTTTAATTTAGGATTACATTTCTCAGAGACCAAACATTCTACGTGACATGGTGGGCTACTCTTTTGGTTGATTCAGTTGATGCCTGCCCACCCCGTCCCCCACAGAGTGACCGCAGTGACCACAAGACAGAGTTGCTAAGAAATATTGAAACCAGGATGTGGTAATATTCGTCACAGAACTTTACACCTACTGATCTCAAGAAAATATTGATTTCCCCCAAAGTAAAGCTGTGGTTCCCCCCCCCCCCCCTTCAACTATTCTGAGGTACTTGGGTCAATGCTATGACCAGCACAGCTGCATAAATGTGAACCAGATGCCAGCCATTTTATTTTAAAAGGTTCATATTTTTCAGAGATGGGACAGCACAGATAATGAAATGCGATGTTGCTGGGTTTTCTGGAAACAGTATGGTAATGGTGCCTGTTACTTAATGAAATGGTTCTCCAATATATTTTAATCACACAGCTATACAGACTAGATAGAAACATATGAAATGTATCTTGGGTTATTAGTGCTGCTGCTGATCTGAAAGAGTAGTAAGTCATTAATATAGGATGTTAAGCTAGAAGAAATCTTATCAGCGAGGGCGTAATGCCCATTGGGCATAGTGGGCAGTTGCCCAGGGGCGCTTACTTGTGGCCAATGGGCACTTAAAAATGCAGGGATTGCGATTCCGTGAGGATTTTTGTGTGAGTATTTTTTGTGGAGTTTTCTGTTTTTTTGCAGCAGCTGCTTTTAGGGGGGTCACCCAGTTTTTTAGGCTAGCAGCATCAAAATTTCAGGGATGTTTCGGGAGACTCTCCTGATGCTATCACCCAGGTTTGGTTCAGGGAGTCCAAAGTTATGGACCCTCAAATGTGTAGCCCCCATAGCTCCCATTGGAAACAATGGGGGATGGGGGCACCCCCTTTGGGAGTCCATAGTTTTGGACCTCCTTGACCAAACTTCACCAAACCTGGGAGGTTTCATCAGAAGAGTCTCTTACTGATACTAACTCCCGCGCCGCGTCCCCAAGGGGCTCTCCCTGGGCTGTTTGGGACCCGTCTGCCCCGATTCCTCCCCACCCCACTGGAAAGTTGAAGGGGGGGGGGGAAGAGAAAGGACAGGGGCCAAGAGCGGCCGGTCTGTCATCACTTGGACTGACCCAGCCGATTTTCAGTCTAATAGAGTGAGGAAATTAATTCAGGCTCCCCGCTGACTGCTTTTTAAGATGCCAAAGGCGCAGAAGGCAAGTGACTCAGACAGGGAAAATATGCAGAGCCTGTGGTAATCTGCCTCATGACCCGGCGCTGGGAGTGTGCATTTTTATGAGGGCCAGAGATGAGTTCTCGCTCTTAGTGGTAACAAAAAAGACATTTCACCGAAAGGCCCGGCAAAGTTGGACATGGGTCTCACACGGGCAGCGAACCTGTTGCCTTCCGTTTCCTTTGCATCCTGGGAAAAGCAGAAAAAAAGACAGCACATAAAAAATATTTCAAGAAGGGCTGGCTAGCTAGGTGGTGGAGCCCAGCTCTGGGTCCTGCAAAATATAGCCCCTGGAGATTTTTTAGGGTTGGAGCCTGAGGGAGGGATGGGATTTCCAGGAGGGTGCAGGAGACTTTGTAGGCGTGAGAGTGGTTAGGAGCAGCCACGACTCTGATCCTGGACAGCCGGGTTGATTCCCCCACTCCTCCCATGTGAGCAGCGGACTCTTCTCCGGTGAACTAGAGTTTTTTGTTTCCCCGATTTCTCCACATGAAGCCTGCAGGGGTCACCTTGGAGCCAGTCCACAGTTCTCTCAGAACTCTTGCAACCCCACCTACCCCACCTCCCACCCAAGGTGTAAGTTGCGTGAAGGAAAGGAAGGTGAGAGATGATTGCTTGAGCCACTTTGGGGCCTTAAAAAGAGCTGAGAAGGAAAAGTTGGGTTATAAAAACCAATTCCTTCTTCTATTTCAATCCTGGAGGAGAAACTGGGTTTGCGATTCCCCGCTCCCCTCCCACCCTGAGCAGCGAACTTTGAATCACAAAGGAGAACCAGGTTTTTTTGTTCCCCTACTCCTCCACATAGAAGCCTGCTGCTACAGATGACCTTGGGCCAGATGAAGTCACAGTTCTCACTCAGAAGTCCCCTCTCAGCCCTGCCTACCTCCAGCCACTGCCTACCTCTGTTGTGGAGAGGGAAGGAAGGAAGGAGTAAGCTGCTTTAGAGAGACCTCACTTAGGGTTGCAGAAAAAGCCGGGCATAGAAACCAACTCCTTCCAGAAGCAACCATTTTCTCCCAGGTGAGAGCTGATCTCTGTAGCCTGGGACCATGGTTTTATCCCTGGTGATCTCCAGCCACCCCCTGGAGGTTGGCAGCCCTTACAGGGGAGGACAGATCAGAAAGAGGGAGAGAAAATGGGGAACCCCGCACGATTAAGCAGAAAGCTCGAAAGCCAAAAGCCAGCGAAGTCCAACACCAAAGCTGCAGAGAACCCGGTTGGAATAGAAGCATGACATTTGAGATTATATTAAACCCCTGGGAAAAGAGTTACTGACCAACAAGCTGTTAATATTCAAATTTTGGTATTTGTTGACAGTGCATTTGCGGTTGGCTGTACTGAAAACAAGGAGATACAGATTCTCGGCTCTTAGGGGAGATTATAGAGAAAATTCTATTGCCACCACAGGAGAGGCCTTGAAACAGCCAAGATCCTGCTTGGGTCTTGAGTAACTGGTGAAAGGCTTTGTACGAGCTGGTGGAGAGGACCACGTCTGGGATGTCAAGTTGATGAAATAACGCTTTCTCCAATCAATCACCCAGAGCCCATTTTATTTAAGGGTGGGCAATTTATTGATGCAGACAGCCAGCCTAACTTTTCTGGTCAAGAGCAGTTTAGCAGTTAGATCAATTGGAACCCAGAGTCTGGGGAGACCTGGGTTCAAATTCCTGTTTGATTCCCTTTGGGCAAGTCACTTTTCAGCCTTCTCTGTCTACCTCACAGGGTTGTTGTGCGGATGAACTAGCGAGAGGTACAAACCACATGGATGACCCGGAACTCTTTTGGGGAAGAAAAGAACTGAAGGTTCAGGATTATTGAAATAAGAACCAACAGAGAAAAGCAAGACTTTTCATCAGTAACAGATTCCCCGGCGCAGCTGATCTGGACACGTGGAGGGCGCAAAATCATGGAAAAAAATAAGACATCCCCTGAAAATAATCCCTAACATATCTTTTGGAGCAAAAATTAATATAAGACCTTGTCTTATTTTTGGGAAAACAGGGTATTAATTACCGCTGTGAGCTACATCAGAAGCCAACGTTGGCAGAAAAGTAGTATACAAAAGCTATCTTCTTGTTTTATATCTCACTCATCCTATCTGGTTCTCCATTTCATCCCTCTAGTAAGGTAGAAGAAGAGTTTTGATTTCTAACTCCACCTTTCTCTCCTGAAAGGAGACTCAAGGTGGCCTACAAACTCCTTTTCCTTCCTCTTCCCACAACAGACATCTTGCGAGGTCAGTGGGGCTGAGAGAATTCTGAGAGAACTGTGACTAGCCCAAGGTCACCCAGCAGGAATGCAGGAGTGAAGACACATCTGGTTCACCAGATAAACCTCCGCCACTCAGTTCAAAGAGTGGAGAATCAAATAAGTCTCTGCCACTCAGGTGGAGGAGTGGAGAAGGTTAGAGTCTGAGCGACCCAATACAACCAAGGAGTGAGAATCTGCCCCCGGATCTCTCAGCCAATTCTAAGTAAGCAAAAATAAATAAATAAATAGTTTTTCGGTGTTTTAAACACAGCTCCATTTAATATAGCCAAAGCTTTCCAAGCGCACGGGCGCTGGTGGAAAGGATTATAGGTGCAATCTTTCCGAAAAAGAATGTCGTCTGTGCGAGTTCCGCCGCTTTGCAAACACAGACGCGACAACGCACAACTTTGCAGCGAGGCATCAGGCAGCCGGTCATGCTTAAATAAACTAAACTCATTGAGACTTTGCAGAAGAAAAGCCTAGAGCGACACACAAAGAAACAAACAATCCTATGTTGCTTCAGGTAGCTCAGTAGTATCCCGCACTTCCCTGAGCCTCTCAATTGTCCAACACTGGCTAGACTTTCTGCATTCAAAGGGTGGCCGGAGAACCGGAAGTGCTGGTGAATACAGCACGTGTTTTCCCCGATACTTTTATGTTTGATCCCCGACCAATGAAAAGGGAAGGGAGACGTTTTGCGTCACTTCCTAGAGTGTGTGTGGGTTGTTGTTATTTGTACGTCAGCACGTTTGGCGCCTTTTCGCCCTGCACGGCTTTTGCTGATTGTCTTCTTTGCGGGTGGGGAATGCGATGCTTGCCTGTCTTCATCCGGCATGGGAGCTGATGAGCTGAGTGCCGTTCCGAAAGAATTGAGCACAAGTTGGAAACTAGCGGGGGTCTTTTGGGCGCTCAAAGGGACGCATGTTATTTCAGGTTAAGTTTTTGTGATCCGATAATTTCATCAGCTGCATGTAGCACATCAGTGTTTGACAGAGTTCAGTTGTGTAATATTTCTGCACGCAACCCCTGTTGTTACCTTTTAAGTGTCTGTAACTGCCATGCTCTGGGAGTTCGTGTAATGTAGGTGGCTCAGGTAGGTGGGTGGGTGGACCCCTCCACCCGCTTCCCCCAGGGTGAGGGTGCCACAACCAGATGACAGCTCCCCTCACTGCCCATCTGGACTTCAGAGGTGTTGCGCACAATTCAGCACTGCACCTGGCTGTGGTGTCATTACTGAATGTGAGACGCCCAGATTCACCCACTCAGCCCTGATGTTTTGTAGGTATTTTTGGTCAAGTTATTGCCTGTGCCTCCTTTTGTTTGTTGCGGGTTGCAATAAACCTAACTTGTCTTCTATGCAGTTCAGGGCAGTGTTCATCCCTCCTTCATTTTTTTTTTCACAACACCCCTGAGAGGTAGGTTATGCTGAGAGAGAGTCCACGAACATCCATGTGCCATATATGGTAGTGGGGATTTAAAACTAGGCATCCCTATTCCTAGACCAACACTGTGCTACCAATGTTATGTCAAGGTTTGTTGTGAGGAACAGTCAGTCTAGCCATGTGTATACTGCCCTGAATTTTTTAGAGGAAAGGCAGAGTATAAGAATCCCTGTTTCTCAATCCCTGTTGTTTATTTCCTTATCTCTTGCAGAAACCTCTTTCTTAGGCCTGTAGTCCATTCTAGAAATGATGTTCTCAGAGCAGGCTGTCTCGTCTGCCCATAGCCTCTTGGCTCCCCCATCTTCTGCCACCTGTACATTTGCCCGTGTGCCTGTCTCTACATATTCCAACTGTTCTCAGAACTTCAGGCTTGGAGAGCGGACCTTTAATCGGCAATATGCCCATATTTATGCCACGCGGCTCATTCAGATGAGACCCTTGCTGATGGAACGAGCCCGACGGAAATGGGGTGAGTTTGTGAGCAAAGCAATTTCCTCTTGTGTTACTTTGGTAGTTTGAATTTGGGAGTGTCAGTTGCCTGCAGTGAAAATAGTATGTCCAGCTCAGTGCAGCTATGCCGGAGTAAATGGTATGATAATTGCTCCTCAACACTGAGTATCTTACGTGCTTGCTATTATGTACATTCTACCGTGGAGTAGTGTACTTGAGAAAGTTGTGCCCTCGGCAGAACTGCGTCTTAACTGAGGGAACTTTTGCACATGCAGAATAATGTACTTTCAGTCCACTCTCAATGCGCTTTACAGCTGGATTTTACTGTGTGAAATAGCAAAATCCACTTGCAAACCATTTGTTAAACTGCACTGAAAGTGGATTATTCTGCATGTGTGAAAGTGCCCTGAGTTAGGAATCTGGTTGGAAAAGTGGCTAGACTTGAGATGATTGTATTGTCATTACTTCATAGGCTACAGTTATGGTCCTAAACATATTTTCCCCTAAGTATGTTTGGGATTAGACTGACCTAGATCCATGTACTTTAGTGTACCTAAATTTTGGAATAAACTGTAAATCCCATCTCTGAGTTATTACTTTGTTCCTGTCAGGATCAGTGACTCACCTTAACCAAAGAATTGCAACATCTACAACTTTTAGTAATGTAGGAGAACCACTGAAGTAGCCAAACAGTGTCTCAGAAAGAATTTGTAGCAGTTGAAAAAGCTATTTTTTAATTAGACAACTTTTAAATTGTGTTTACTTCATTAATGTCCTGGTTTTTTTAAACTGGGACTCAAGGCAAATTACAAAATACAGAAAACAATTCAAGAGTAAACCAGTAATGAATTAGTTCAACATCCTGAGATATATTTTACCATACTATGGAAATGTTTCACAGGCTAGGGAAGCCACTGAAATATCCATCACTTGCAGTTAAGATGGCATTTGGTGCAGTTTCACAGGTTGTCACTAGAGGACAGCCTCTGTTATAACTTCTGTGAATTTTTACTATTTGTAATAAGAAATTTTAACATTAGGTTTGCCTAGTTTGCATAGAATGGAGCATGGACTTACTGCCACTGGTTCTGGGATATGCACAGCATGATCTTCCATTGGATTTTACCACCTTGGAATATACTTGTGTGTAATCTCTTCCCCAGATAATTGTTGGCTTCCAGATGCTGAAAGCCACATAGCTCATGTGCTGATCTTGCATGTACTCTCAGCCTGCATAGTAAATAGAAGGAGCTGTGAAACAGCATAGGTGGTAGAGTCTGCATAGAGGAACCATCCAGAAAGTCCCCCTCAATATATCCTCAAGGTTTGAGGATTCAGAAATACTATTTTAAAGTAATTTCAGTGTGACTTCTTTAGTAAGGTCCCATCTGATACTTTTAGTGTCTCAGCCCAATTCACAGTCTTTGTGAAAAACTGATATACCTCACTTTTCACCTTTGTTTTGAAGGGAGCAACATTACAGTGAAGAAACTGTGTGAGCTGCAGATAGCTGAGAAGTGTTGTGTGGTGGGAACTCTCTTCAAGTCTATGCTGCTTCAGCCCTCCATCCTGCGAGAAATCAGCGAAGAGGTAATGAGTGTGTGTGTGTGTGCAAATGAGCTTGTAAGGTCCAGGTTGTCCTTAATGTATTTAAAATAGCCCTGAGCATCTCCAGATAAAGGGGACTGGTTAGGTGTTGGGAAAGACCATTCTTGGCCAGTCGCAGACACAATGGATTAGATCGGCTTCACCAGTTCTGTATATGGCAGTTCTGTATGTTGAAGTAAACATGTTATTGTTTTTCTGTCTGAAATCTGTCCTGCAAGTTGTTCCATCTCAGTCATACTGTACCAAAAGAAATGAGCAAAGCCTTTTCGTTCTCTAACTGAGGCTGTTTCCGCACGGGCGGAATACAGCATCCCAGGGACGCTAAAAACAGTGTCCCTGGGGAGGGGTTTGCATGGCCGCCGCCGCCGCATCGCTGCAGCGGCAGCCTCGCAACCCCTGAGCAGCGTGAAGCCGCTGTTTCTGAACCTCGCTCCCTGGGTGAGGTTTTTCAGAAACAGCGGCTGCCAACTGCTGCCGTGCCAACGGCAGCGGCTGGAAGGCGCCATCCCCCCCTTTCCCGAACGGCTTACCGTCCCTCCGACCTTCCGGCACGTTGCCCAGGCCAAGGGACACGCCCCCCCCTGCCCTGCGACTCCAGATCTGTCTCGCAAGGCAGGGGGGCGTGTCCCCTGGCCTGGGCGACGCACCGGAGGGATGGTAAGGCGTTCGGGCGACGGCACAGCCTCTGCGCAGGCTGCACCGTCCTCCCCGCCCCTACTGGGACCGTTCGTGTGAACGGTCCGGGGGGGTGCGTCAGCGTCATATACGCTGACGAAACACCACCCACCCACCCCCCACCCCCCGAGCATGGCCGTGCGGAAATGACCTCAGACTAGTTGGCTCCTTGGCCATCTTAACACATCTAGGTAATAATCACATCGACCCTTTTATCTTTGAATCACTTGTATGATTACCAAGGAAGAACAACAACAAAAGGCTCCTTACAATGAGATCATAGGACTTGCTAGAGGCTTAAAAACAGAGATGAGTGAAATGTCTAGAAACAATTATTTAAAGGGAACTCTTGGCTTGGTTTAAATAGCAGTGTGATCCTGCCCACGGGCTCATTCTAATAATTCATCTCTCAGTGCAGGTCAACAGAATAAATTAAGTTGAACTCTTTCAACTGGAAATCTTTGCTTCCTTTTGAAAATAAAATACCCCTCCTCTGCGAAAGAAGTCCAGTTCACTTTGTTGTTGATAAATTGTGAGTGTGGGGGGGGGGGGTATGGAATTTGGAGACTTGAGGTGAGGTTTGGACAGATTTTCAAAGTTCCTGTGCTTTTTAATAAGTAGATTGGCATAGGAATTTAGCAAGAAAAGTTTAACTTTACTGCGTTGCTTTTTAAGAAGCAGTGAAAAGATGGCAGCTCTGATCCAAACAGAGCCTTTTTTCTTAATGGTGAATTAACACTATACATCACTCTGGCAGCCGGGGATGTATCAGAGCAGAAAAAGAATTGGATTTATTGGTTTTATTGCTTGTGCTTTTATCCTGCCCTTCCTCCAGAGATGTCCAGGTGATGTACGTAGTTCTCTCCTCATCCATTTTTCTTAAAGCCTACCTTGTGAGGGTGGTTCAAGTTGAAAGAAAGAGACTAATCTAAGGTCAACTGATAAGTTTCATGGCAAGCGGGGATTTGAACCTGGCTTTCCCAAGCCTGAATGCAACACTCGAGTCTAATCCCTCCTCTGCACTGGCATTTTGCACAGGTGACTTCCTTGGAGTGTTCAACTGGCATCATCTCAACTATTTTCCTGGGCCAGAATGAGGATGAAACATTCCTTAGGTTGCTTACAGCTGTCGAGCTTGCTGAATCAGTACGATTGACACCTGAAAAGTTCCCCCATCTGGAAGCCTTTGCCTGTTAGCCTCGTGGCTTGGCTCTTTGGTAAATGAGGTTTTGCTAGCTTTGAACGGACTGCAGTTGAGTAATAAGTTCACTTGTCCTGATAATGAACTCTTCAAACAGCACTTAGTGATTGTAAACACATGTGCTGGAGCTGACCCACCAAAGATTGGCTGCAGGAAATGACTGACCAGATGAGTAACATTACTTTTAGATAAATTTCCAAAACTGTTCTTTGTCACAGTCCTAGGTGCCAAATCTTAGAAGGAAACAACTTATGAATAATTGTTTGCAATGTTTTTGGCTTTGAGAAGCCAGCTCTATTCTTCATAAGATAATTTTTTCTTTGCTGGTATTTTTGTTTCCTTGGTCTGTTTGTGTTACCAGAGGGTTACCAGTGTGAATGCATTTATTCATCATGGCTATTAGCCATCAGTAGATCTATCCTCTATGAATTTATTTAATGCCCTTTTAAAATAGTGGGGATCAATGTATCTTGTGGCAAAGAATTCCACAGATTACTTACTTTCTGAGTTAAACTTCCTTTTGTCTGTCCTGAATTCGCCTCCCGTTAACTTCAAATGGTGGTGGGGGGCTTCATTTTGCTTGCCAGAGAGCCTGGAGCCCTTCCTATTGATGGCTAGATTTAAGGATGTCCAATGAAGGGAAGAGGAATGCGTACGAACCAGATGGGAATTTTTTGCCATGTGGAGGCTTTCGCAATGCTGTGGATGTGCTTGTGTTGAAGCTGTGACAGTGGGGAGCAGTGGGTTGGAGCTGGGATAATGAATGAAGTTTCTGACTTTGGTGTGTGTGGAAGCTTGAGTCATGATTACTATTTTTTTAAAAAAACTGCAAACAGGCTTCACATGGTGGTGAAGAAATGGTATTTGTTGTTGCTTTTGTGCATTTTTATCAAGATTAAAGGAATCACAGTACCTTTCTAAATTAGTAAAATGAGGAATAGACCAAGAAGAGGCAAAACTCTCCCGCCGCCTAGCAGCAGAAGAGTTCTATGTGTGGAGTGACTTCTGAGGTCTTGGACCTGCATGATCCAGCTGTTAATAAACTTATTCTTGCTACCATGACTACATGGAAGTTCTTACAAAGGCATTGAGGTCACTTTGGGCACGTGGTCTTATTGTACCAGAGCCCTTCTCCCTCCTACGTAGTTCTGCAGATATACATTACAGATTACTTTTTAAAAGGAAGCACTGTAAAATATTGCATGCGCTAATCCAGAAGGAGCAGCAGTGACTAGAATCTTGGATGTGTTACAGTTGCAGGAATGTTAGGTTTGGATGATGTGGATTTAGCCACTTCAAGAAAGTCTCTTGGGTGGAAATTTTTCTCAACAAGTAAGCTCTGGTGCTGCTGGCAGAACCATTTCCTCTTGGAAGTCAGTTTTGGAGCAATGTTGATATTCCCACTTGTCCACAGCATGCTGTTGCTTTTCCTTGACAGCACAATCTGCCGCCACAGCCTCCCCGCACCAAGTACGTCCACCAGTTGGACGAGCTGATCTTGGAGGATGAGCTGCAGCGAATCAAACTGGAAGGAGCCATAGAAATTGACAAGCTGGTGACAGGTATGATGGCCAAGTTGGGCAGAGACCTTGGGGCTTAGGAATAGCTTTGATCCAAGTAACTCACAGAGAGTGTGCACGAGCATAGAGTTCCATGCATTTGGAACTCCATGTTTTTCTTCCAAGGTAAATGTAACGGGGGAGGTACTTGCAGGGCAGACGAGTGGGCAGAAGTAGTGCTTAACCCATTCCCTGTCTGCTGATTCTATGTCTACTGAGTGGCATGAGAGACCAGATGGCTGACCATGGTGACCTGAACATGTTGGGTTTCCTGCACATCATGTGTGGAGTGGATCAGCATTGAACTGCTGCAGCCGTCTCCCTTTTTCTTTCCCAGGGACCATCCTTGCCGTCTATGGCTCAGAAGGGGACGATGGGAAGTTCCTTGTTGAAGATCACTGCTTTGCGGACATGCCAACCCAGCTGCCCATGATGGGGCCCAGTACAGATAGGTGAGGATGACCTGACAGAGACAACTTTAATTTAGTATTACATTTTTCAGAGACCAAACATTCTACGTGACATGATGGGCCACTCTTTTAGTTGAATCGGTTGATGTCTGCCCACCCAGTCCCCCACAGAGTGACCGCAGTGACCACAAGACAGAGTTGCTATGAAATACTGAAGCCAGGATGTGGTAGTATTCGTCACAGAATTTTACACCTACTGATCTTCCAAGAAAACATTGATTTCCCCAAAAGTAAAGCTGTGGTTTTTTCCCCTGGAACTATTCTGAGGCACATGGGTCAAAGCTATGGCCAGCACAGTTGCATAAATGTGCACCAGATGCCAGCCACGTTGAAGATCCACCTAGGCCAGTGTCCTGTCTTCTAACAGTGGCAATCATGGAACAAAATTATGGAACAGTATCTAATCTTCCTGTGGATATTGAGAGGAGGATTTTTGGTCCTGCCTGATATGTCTTCTCTGCTTTTGCTGGTGCAGAGCTTGGCATTTATGAGATGTTGAGATGAACATCAACCTTGTTGGAAGCAGCTTTGCTCTGTATCTATCCTTTCCCTAATGATGTTCTGACTCTGATTCTTCTCATCCTTTTCTTCTTCCATTAAGACGATGCTGGTTGTCTAGGGAGACAGGCTAATACACGGGAAGAGGATTCTTTCTGATAAGACTTAATGCAACATGAATGGTTCGTTTTTCAGTGTTTGATAAGGCTGGGTTTCGCTTGATGCTCTTTTCTTGTGGTGTTGAGTAATAGAGAGACTGGAAATTCTCATAACGTTACAAGACATTCTGTTGGCTTCAATCCTGCATGTTGATGCCAGTTTTCTTGGCAAAATCTGGACCTTTCTGCTTTCCCAGGCATTTAGCCTTCTGTCGGTCCTATCCCCTGGGCATATCCCCTGGAATAGGATAGAATAGAGAAGTCAGAGTACTGAGATCAGAGAAGAAGTCTGGTGATTTGTCAGTTCTTTCTTAAGCACTCCAGTGTGATTTTTGTTTCCGTGGCTTAGGGTATCCTCTAAAGCTGAGGTTATCAAGAAGCCTGCCTTAGTCACTGGGCAGGAGTTTCTGCTCAAATTCTGCATCTGCAAAACTATGAATGTCCATTTGGAATAAATCAGGCTAAAATGGGGAAGTAAATGTGGTTTCTTGTGGTTCTACAACTTCAGAATCATAGAGGAAGAGACCACAAAGGCCATCAAGTCTGAACCCTGCCATGCAGGAGTACATAATCAAAACACTCCTGACAGATGGCCATCCAACCTCTGTTTTAAAACCTCCAAAGGATACTTCACCACCCTCCATGGCAGTGTATTCCATTGCAAGAAACCTGATTGTTCTTCTTCTATCAAAGCTAAGTTGGCCATTTGTACCTTGAGGTTAGCCATACCAGTTCCTCAGAATCCTGACTGTAAAGACCCAGACAGCAAGGCTCCATGGCATGAAAGGACAACCTAGCATCTCTGGTTTGTATTTTATCCTACAGGTTTGTCTTGCTAGTGTCAGGCCTGGGCCTTGGAGGCAAGAGTGGGGAGAGTCTCCTAGGAATGCAGCTCCTGGTGGACTTGGTCACAGGGCAGCTGGGCGCTGAAGGAGAGCAAAGCAGCGCAGCCCTCATCTCTCGAGTCATCCTGGCAGGTAACCTGCTCAGCCAGAACACCCAGAGCAGGGATACCATAAACAAGGTGAGTTGCTAACTGGTGTGTTGCTAGTTGTATGTACAGATGTTATATCCCAGGCCATCTTTTGGCTTTGCTTAGAGTCACAGCATGCAAGCTTTCAGAGAACGACTAAAGTATCCCAGCCACTGTCTCCTGAGTTTCCACAGACTGGAATTTGTAGGGGTATCATTTTGGAAGGAACTTTCATTCCAAGCCTTTCCACTGATGGGGTGGTATTGATTGCACATCTGCTAGCCTTCTTTCCCAAAGAAGAGAAATTGCAAAAGTTTCCAGGATCAACTGTTAATGTTCAGTGCCAGGAACCCAGAATTCTGCTATTTTGTGAATAGGCTCAGAATTGTATTGTTGTTCTCCTGTACTTTCCTACTTTGATGTCAAAGATTCTCCCTTCCTCCTCGTGAATCTGAAGGAAAACATATACCTGAAATTCAATGCAGTACCTTTTTCCTCTGTTTTGTAAGAGGCTGGGGTCGGGGAGGGAACAATGGTTGTTCCGGGCCTGTCTTCCTAACTGAAGTGTAGTTTGTTGATTATCTCATTATGTCTCCATTATGATATTGTTGATTATCTCATTATGTCTCCATTTTATGTTAACTATTTATTCACTTTTTTTCTTGGCATTTTTCTTTTTTTCTTGGATTTCTTGGCATTCTCTTATCCAGGCCAAGTACCTGACCAAGAAGACTCAGGCTGCTAGTGTGGAGGCTGTGAAAATGCTGGATGAAAGCCTGTTGCAGCTGTGTGTGAGTGCCAGTTTTGGATGTAGGGATGGAAAGATGTGATGGTGGTGGGTCTCGGTCAGCCTCTTGATTTTGCTAAGCACTTCTCAACCAAGGGGTAAGGAATTAAGTCTTCCAGTCAGCTACTGAGAGGACAGGCCAAGACAACTTGGCTCTCTTCTACAGCTACAAAAGCAAGTCAAAAGGGATAAAGAAAAACTGAGGCCATGGAGATGTCACAAAATATTTGCAAACTCTGCCCAAACTCTAGTTTTTGACTCTGTTTTACTGGAGGGTTGCAAACAAACAGCTTATCAATTCAGGTGTCACAGTAAGCTTCTTTAATAATGGTTTGCAGTCCACTGCTGATACATTTCTGGGTGTGGGGCTATCTCTGCTGGATGAGTTGTGATTCTTAACAGGCTAGCTTGTATCTTTGTAGTTCCATTCATCAAAGGGTCTGTCTGCTCTGCTTTTTCAGATGTCTGTGCCTATAGATGTGATGCCTGGTGAATTTGATCCCACCAACTACACCCTGCCTCAGCAGCCATTGCATCGCTGCATGTTCCCTCTGTCGAGTACTTACTCCACGTTGCAGCTGGTCACCAACCCCTACCAAGCAAATATTGATGGTGTCAGGTAAAGGGAGATTTTCCTCCAACTTTTTGCAGCAAAAGCATTAATAGAACATTCTATTTGGGAACTTGAAAGTGCATTCTCTGCCATCAAATCTCTGACAAGAGAATGGCACTAACTTGGTAAAGAATTGGTCATTTTGTGTGTCTCTGCCAGGATTTGGTGTCATCATCTTACTTCTAAAGAATTTGTCTTTCTTGGTTTAGGTTTTTGGGAACATCAGGCCAGAATATCAGTGACATCTTTAAATACAGCAGCATGTCTGATTACCTGGAAATCCTGGAGTGGACTCTTCGGATTGGGCACATCAGCCCCACAGCCCCAGATACACTTGGTAATTTTGTTAAAGGCATTTGGGAATTTCATGTCGTTAGATAGGCCAGGAGAGCTCTGGCCAAATGAGTGTGCATTGGCAGGAATGCATGTGTAGGTACAGGTATTGCTGCTGAAATCTCCCTTTTGCATTTTCTCCTCTGAATGTAAATTTGAGACTAGCATTGTGCAGATAGGACTGGACAGAAACATGCTGTTCCACACTGACTTAGAAGACTTATATTACCATATCTTAAAATTAGAAACATGTTTTAGAGTTCCACTATAATATGTAGATTTTGAATTAGCCCGAAGCGTAGTATTGAAACCTGGTATGCAAAGTCAGGCAGGCTGTGGGTGCAGTGGAATGTATTGCATACAGCAACAGAAATTTTGGAATAGATTGTTGGGGGGTGGAGGATGACGTTTTCCTGCCAGGATCCTAAGGGGGGGGGGGCATGGCCAAGAGCCAGAACTTGCTCTTACCCTCTCTCTAACATGCCACCCTTTCTCCTTCTTTGCAGCTTTCTTACTGCCACTGCTGCTGTTGGTAGGCTTTACAGAATGAACAAAGATGCAAAATTCTATTCCTACCACTGAAGTATAGCCAGGTTCAAAGCTCAGCCCAGCTCCAAATGTGGCCAACTTCACTCTCTGTCACTGAGGGAATAATATAGGCTTACCTTAAGGGCTATTCGTAAGGATTTTTGTGATAAATTGTGTAACAGTGCTTTGAATATTGAAAACATGTATATCCTAAAGTTGCACACTACAGATAATAGGGACTGGCTTTGACAACTTTTAATATGTAATAAAAGTCTAAAAAGGAATCTGGGGGAGGTTTTGTTCCAGCAAAATACTTGCATTCTGTTTCACCCTCCCTTAAAAAAACCTGGTCACAGACAGTTTCTATCTGAATTGAGGCCATGTTGGTGTGTGTCTTAAAACGTGTCTCTGTTTTCCATCCTCTTTAATTGTTTTCTAGATTCTGTGCTTTTTTCTCCCTTTAACAGGGACTGCAGCCTGTCTGTCATTGGACAGCTTCTTAAAGCAATCTTTTTGTCTTCCAGGCTGTTATCCATTTTACAAGACTGACCCATTCATCTTCACTGACTGCCCTCATGTCTATTTTTGTGGGAATGCACCTTCCTTCAAATCCAAAGTAGTTAAAGGTAAGTCAGTGAGGGGGTAGGGGAGAGAACTTTGTGGGGGGGGGGTGCGGGGAAGGAGTTCCCAAAGAACTTTGAAGACCATGACTTCTCCTGGCTGGCTCAAACTCTGTCTCAGAGTTCTGTAGGCTTCTGATAAGCATTGTATCTGGATTTGGAATCATTCTTCAGAACTAATTTTGAGGGGGAAAGCTTGTCAGTCCTATAGTAATTCCGTTGGTAGATATGGAAAGTGGTCCATGTTCTTGAATATAAGCCTCTGCAATTCCAGTTTCCAGGCTATAATTATTACAAATTTATCCATGCCATATCCCAAAGCTTGCATTTTGTAGGCTCCTGCTAGAATGTATGACTCTAGGGTGATGATTTCCCTGTAAAAATGGCTGGTTCACTCACCAGTGCCCAAAATCAAGAGATTGACAGTAGGTACATCTCAGGATGGTTTTTAGCATTTAAATATATGTTCAGGGCTGGCTTGTATTCCTGTATTCCCTGCATGTACAATGTGTTCTGTAATCCTGACACTGAAGCAGGGGCGGAGCAAGGGGGAACTGTGCCCGATGCACATGCGTGCTCAGCTCCTGCCATGGTGGCGCCTGCCCAAAATGGCCAGCCAAGCCCCTACTACATCATACGAGGGGGCGTTGCGCCCCCTCATCCCGTTGGTGCTACGCCACTGCACTTAAGCAGAATTCACAGGCTTGCTGGTACAAAGTAGCTGAAAGGCTCCGCTGATGGGGCAGAAGTTTAGTTCTGATAGAAATAAAGGCCTTTTGTCCCCAGTACGTTTCTATCTGCCTTATACATACACTACTTTACCTAGCACTGTGCCTTCTCAGTTCATCTTGTTAGCTGCTTGTTCTGGGTTTTTTTGCTCTACAGGTGAAGATGATCAGAAGGTCTTGTTGGTGACTCTTCCCGACTTCAGCACGTCCCAGACTGCTTGCTTGATCAACCTACGCGACCTCACTTGCCAGCCACTCACTTTCTCTGCCTTTGGTGCTAATGATGTGGAGGAAGAGGAGGAAACAATGCAGACTGGCCCCTGAAAGGACTCTGTGGCAGCTCACCTTCATCCCAGAGGATGCATAGATCTAAAAATGAATTGCCTAGAGTGTGGCCGTCTGGGTTTATGTGTGAAACTTAGACTCATGCAAGAAAGCACAATAAAGAATACTGTTATTTTCTAATTTTGTGCCTTTGCTCTGTTCATGCTGTCCCCAGATAGGTGACAAAAATATGCAGAAATGGAGTAGCTTCTTTAATAATTCGTTTTATTCATATAGCAAGTGTTTAGATGGCCAAAGTGGCACTGTACCTGCCTCCTGGGCGGTATCCTGCAGTTCTGAACTTGGCCTGTTCATTTTCCCTTCTCTCTTGGCAGCCGGTGGCTTCATTCATAGCAGGAGCGAAATACTGGCTATTAGAAACTGTTTACAGTTGGGGAAAGAATCTGCCCTATACTGAAGCAATCTCATAGATCCCACAGAGTCATGCTTTCTGTTGCAACGAAATTTGTAGCTGGAGATTAAAACAAATACAATTGTTTAAGCATTTAGAAAATTAAAATGAACTTGGGCTGGCAATTCTGCTGGTCAGAGATAGATGGTACTTAGCTCCGTACAGTCACTCCTTAATTTCTCTACTGTTTCTAACATCAATTCTCAGCCCTTGTCCAAATGTTCTAAAGCTTTCTGTTTGTAACAAAACAGGAGCAAGAGCTCTGCATTGTACAGATGTGCACACACCTCCTACCAATATATATTTATATTGCAATATAGTATTATTAGGTGTGCTTAATCTGCACCCTACCCAGGGTAGTGATAGGGGTGCAGGTAAATACATTCATATGGATTTAATGTGTTTAATGTGTCCCAACGAAGCATTTAATTATTCAAGGAACAGATCTGGGAGCATAGATACTGGCCAAGTTTGCAAGACCTGTAACAACATGGGAAAGCAACATGGTTGACTATCATGCATTTGGCAACAGGAGACAACTATGTTCCTTGCATGTAGTTCAGTACCAGAACCAAGGGCCGATGGCCAGAGAGGGTATTCCACAGCTTGCTTACTCATGTCATTTCAACTTCTTGTTTGGCAAATATAAGGCTTCTAGAGATGGAATAACAAGCAGCTGAGAAAGTGAAGTCCTTACATCCAAGGCACAGATTAAAGAAGGTTGATGCAAATGCAATGGCCTGTAGCAGACTACTCAAAGCAACAGGTTTCTTGGCAGGAGCTAAAGCAAAAAGTACAGCATCTACTGTGCTACAATGAACCGACATAGCTTCCTGCTGAAGGGGTACTTGTGGAGGCGGGAGGGGGAAACCAACTTTTGGAATTTCAATGTTCTGGGGCAACAGTCATAGCAAGCTTGCTGGCTGTCACTAATCTCCAAAGTTCACTGTGTATGTCTCTGCTGTAGTCATGGGGAAAGGAGTGCCTGTGGTCTCTTCCCAGGCCTCTGTCTCTGCAGTGACATCAGTTTCCCAGTCAGTAACAACCACTGTGTAGACCTCCGTCTCCCAGGTGGTTGCTTCCTCGGTGGTGGGCGGTTCTCTGCTCCAGGGCGGGAGGGTGGTGCTGCTGAACTGAAAGGGGAAGGCTGTTGTTGGGAGAGGAGTAGTTGGAACGCTGCTAGTTGCGTTGCGCATTAGACGGTTGCGCATCTGCTGGCGCAAGCGTGCCCTCTGACGCATCCTCATCCTCCAGCGAAGGCGCTCCCTGGGTGTCATGGGCTGGGCTGGCCCGGGCATCCAGATGGGCCTGTTTCCATTCATGGCCATAATTTCTCGAATGCGCTTCCAGTTGGAGCGGGCCAAGGTGAAGTCACACTGAGTAGCCCCGATGTCATAGAAGACATGACAGGTTTTGACACTGGGATTGTAGCCGTCAGCCTTGGCGGTAACGCGGTATTCCCCGGGGTTCAGGATACGCCAGTAATCGCCTCCACTTGCTGAAACAAGATGGGAGGATTGTACTTGATACTTAATAAGGACTATGAATTAACAGTTAACTCACCAACATGGTTGTGATTGGTCAGTCAGTAATTTTCTTAAATTGAAAGACTGTACTACTATGGGCTGTGCATTGCTGGGACAGGTAACTTTAGGTACCATCAAGGTAACTTTAGGTACCATAAAGGTAACTTTAGGTACCATAAAACCACAAGTGACAAATGTCCCTAAATCCAAAAACCTGGCTGTAAGAGCATCTTAAGAAATGATACAAGATAACAATTATCATTTAATTTTCCACTCTGTCTTAAGCAGTCTTAGATAGAAATTTGTGTCAATTTAATAAAGAGATTTAGTTGGCAAAGTTCCCACATGGAACAAAATACTTCGAAAAACAGGAAGTCATTGCTGATCTTCTCACATGACGCATACCTCTTTAAGAATATGGTTGGCAGCTGTAGTTTTTATAGACACTTATATTGCAAATAATTTTAAACATTCAGAACATCTTTTCTTTCACAATGTTTTTTTTAAATCAATGCATGGGTCACCTAAAATACTGCAGTTGTAATCATGCTATTCAGTTTTAACTCAAGAGCATGCCCATGATTATAGTCCTCAGGGTAGAAAAGGAAATGCGTTCCAGGCCAGGAAAACTCCAAACATAAAGGACTGTCCAAAACGAGGGTGGGGGGTAGGATGGGATATAAATGTTATATAAATAACATTCCAATCCTTGCCCCCCTCCCCTCTGATTGTCCCCATAAGAATCCCCAGCGTGATTTTCTGGGCTGGCATGCCACTGTGGGCTTGACAGCCAAGGCAGAACCCCCCCCCCCCCCCCGTACTGATCTGAACTGGCTAGCCTGTTGGGGACTTGCTAGCTGAGGCAGCCGCCACCCCCACCCCCCATCCCCATCCAGACCAAGTCATATTTATTTCATGTCTGACCCTAAAACTGAATTTGACATCTCTGCTGTAAATGAGCCCCTGTGAGATTCTTCCTGTTATTAATCAGCCACAGTGTTTCCTCGGGGTCCCATCCTTTGTGCACTGAGGGTCACACGACACTTGAGACACAGTGGCGTAGGAGGTTAAGAGCTCGTGTATCTAATCTGGAGGAACCGGTTTTGATTCCCTGCTCTGCCGCCTGAGCTGCAGAGGCTTATCTGGGGAATTCAGATTAGCCTGAACACTCCCACAGACACCAGCTGGGCGACCTTGGGCTAGTCACAGCTTCTAGGAGCTCTCTCAGCCCCACCTACCTCACAGGGTGTTTGTTGTGAGCGGGGGAGGGCAAGGAGATTGTAAGCCCCTTTGAGTCTCCTACGGGAGAGAAAAGGGGGATATAAATCCAAACTCCTCCTCCTCCTTCTTCTTTTTCTTTAACTGCTCGGGCAGGGGTTGCAGAAGGACTGCAATGGAGGTATCTTCATCCTTTGCCCACTAAACCTTGTTTTTGACTTAAGAGAGGAGAAAGCGTTAAGAAGCTCCCTCTGAGCAGCTCACAGCTACAAGCTCCTTCAGCTGCATTTTTCAAAAGAAAATAGTTTCCTGGATAAACTGCCCACAGTTCAGCTTCAGGCACAGTTCGGTCCTACAGGAAGGCACAGCTGAAGGATTCATCTGTAACTAAGAGTTCATGGGTAATTGTTTTTCCCAAGTTGACAGCTGAGTCAAAACAGGAGGTGAGATGAGGCACAGGAATGAGCCTAATGCAGGCCCACGCTTCGAAGCTAAAAGCATTTTCTTTCCCGTGAGTGTTTAAACCATCAAGTGTGTTCATGTTTTTACATGTATCCCAACCAAATGGTTTAGAAGCCCAAAGTTGTTTACTTCATAAGAGACTTAACCTGTTCCAGCATTGCACGGCCCATGGTAGTACTATTGTTATTTATTTGATTTATGAGACAACCCCCCCTTTCCCCAAATGGGTCACTCAGGCAATGAAGCCTCTGCCATGGTCTTTTATGCATCCCAGCCATACCTGTTTTTACATCATGGTTGATCCCCACAACAGAGATGCTGGCATTTGCAATGGGGTCTCCCTGCTGATCTTTCACCATACCCTTGATGCCACGATGTACCTGCAAAGAGATTTCAGGTGATAGTTACGACGTTTATGACTGAGTAACTGTGAACTCTGCTGGGGTATAGAGGTCTGCTTCTGCCCAGGTAACCTCTCAAGAGCACATCTGGCATGTCAGGCAATCGATGGTCTATTACTTGACAACAACCAAATATTCTGTAACATCAAGAATGCTGTTGTGTAGGTTTTTATTTCCTTCTGGCACCCCTAGAAGAACTAGGTAGGTATTAGGACTCTCATAAATCATTCTGCTATACAGAAGGCCCAAGAAATGATCGATTAATGTACAAATTTACTGTCATCTTTTCATAGCGCAAGAGTGAGGGCTACCTGTCCCCTACTCCTGCAGCAGTTGGGACAATCCTAGCAACACCGCAAATGTCTTTCCCTGACCACCTACCACAATAGCAGGGATCTCTAATGCCCCTTCTGCACATGCAAAATAATGCACTTTCAATCCACTTTGCAGCTGTATTTTACTGTGTGGAATAACAAACTCCACTTGCAAACAATTATGAAAGTGGGTTGAAAGTGCATTATTCTGCATGTGCCAAATGCAGAAACCAAACACAGGCAGACATCTGACCTAAAGGTCACTGCTGAGCACTGCCCATATACATTTGTTACAAAAAAAATATTCGGTGTTATATAATCACTCATTTGACCTAATCTTTCTCAACTAGCCAAAGGACAACCCTACGCAAGAGCAATCTGCAGTCCCCCTGGCCTAGGGATGGATGAGCTGGTAGGGGCCACTTTTCTTTCTTTTTGATTGCATGTGTTGGCATGGCCAGTTGGCATTGCCAGTGAGTCAGCTCCTTTTTGCTGCAGCAATGGACAATGCTTTTGTTTCATCTATGGAAAATAATGTTGAAATAATGCATTCATTTTCCATGAGAAAATTTTGGTGGAAGGAAAGGAGGAGGAGGAGGTGGAGGAGTTTGGATTTATAGCCCTGCCTTTCTCTCCTGTAAGGAGACTCAAGGAGGCTTACAAACTCCTTTCCCTTCCTCTCCCCACAACAGACACAACAGATTCTCTCAGATAGGGCGGAGAGAACTGTGACTGGCTCAAGATCTCCCAGCAGCCTTCATGTGGAGGAGGGGGGGAAACAAACCTAGTTCTCCAGATCAGAGTCCACTATCTTACCCACTACACCACGCTACATCTGATGCCAAAATAAATGGCGCAAAAGATTGTTACTTATAAGTGAGATACAATATCAAAAGAGAAGTGTTCAAAGTGAGTCAGAGGGTCCTGAAATTTTGGTTTCCCCCTCCACGCTAATTTGCAAAATTAACATCAAGTAAGTATGTTGGTTGCCGGGCCTTTTCTCCCATAGTTACTCCGGGCCTCTGATTGCTCTTCTTAGTCCCCCATTATAACTTGCTCCTCACCTGTTCCATGAATGTCAATAATGACTCTTTGTTGTTTTCCCACTCCTGAGCCAATTCATTTTCATGGGGGAACTTGTCACATCCTGGGTAGATTGAGAGTTCCAGACAGTTGGTGTGGAGGTAGCTGAAATCATTCATGCCTGGAACAGGAAGGGATTTGTTTAGGACATTTATATCCCACCTACCAACGAATGTCTTTCAAGACAGAGTCCAATAAATTTAACACTCAAGTTATACAACTAAAACGAAAAATGGAATTTTCAGAAGACTAAAAAAAGAAACAGCAGAGAATCATTTATACAGACAGTTGAAATGATTGTAGCGGGTGGTTAGATTTTGTTTCATCTGTAAAGTAGATGTGGACCCATGTATAAATTGGACAGTGATTTAGCAGCTTTGGATATACCAAAGGCCACAAGAAAGACATCTACTTCCTAAATTCTGTTATTGATGATAAGCAGATGCACATAATTCTCTCAATCGTTCAGGAAACAACGTATAGCTTTTGTTCAAAATAAGGGGCTGTAAATGTGGACAGACACACAGGGCGTGGGAACAACAGCCAAAAAGATTGAGTGAGCTGTTTTCAGGATGCTGCCTTCATGCATTGCTGGTGGCTTCCCAGAAGCTTCCAATTCGCCACCTTTGGTCTGACCCGGTATGATTCTTCATATGCTCACTTACTGCCCACTCGTGGATGCCACTTGGCGCCGTTGACAATCCCCATCCCATTGGTCATATCTTGATTGTGACACCCCCCACGGAAGGTCTCGGCCATGGTCAGATGGGCTGAAGCATAGGAAATGGCCAGCCAGCGGAAGATGGCGTAGTCTGGGGTCTCTTTGCTTTCCGGGTTCTCCTCCTCGTACTCCTCGTGGACCGCTGGGGCCACTTCGTTCTCACTGGCAGGGCGGGTCATGTCAAAGGGATAGGAGACAAACTTTTCCCCCCCTTGAAAATTGGCACCAAGAACAAAAGGATTCTTGTCCATCCAGGCCATGATGGCTCGCACTTCCACGGCCACCTGGAAATAAAAGGGGCACAGCAGACAGTCAGACATGTTGGGGGAGAACTGGGGGCAAGGAGCAACCTGTTGTTGTTTTTTTCGTTTCCATACATGCAAAATCCTGTCCAAACTATGACCACTGCCTTCCATCTTTACATGTCATTCTGCAGTTACTGCAAATACTCTTTATTTGTCAGAGTGTTGTCTTTTTTAGCCAGTAGTTATTAGGGCTGATTGATTCTGTAAGGAGTTTTGGGCCTCTTACTTGTTTGGGGGTGGTGGTGGTGGATTGGATTGTTTTGTTTTTAATTCAGATATCGCATGCCACCTATAAATGTTAAAATTAAATTCCACAGACCTGTAACCTATTTCTATGTTTTCCATGGCTTGGATTCTAACCCTATTTTATTTCTACAGTATATCCTTTGATGTGGAAGTAGTGCTTATGTACACAGTGCATTTTCCTGGCGCTTGGAACTCTCTGCTCAGCACTTTCCAGTGAGACAAAAAAACTCCTGCAGGTGAATATATTCAACAGAGATGCTTAGTAGCAGAGATGCGGAAGCAGTTTCGTGTGGAAAAAGAAAGATAGCCAGAGATAACTTGGAGTTGCTTTTTGTATAAAAATCGTTTACTAGCTTAAAGGAAGGGTTACATGGAGTAAGACAACAAATATTGTACTGCTCTGTTACATATTTACAGTAGTAATTACAGTCTAGGACAGTGGTGGCGAACCTTTGGCACTCCAGATGATATGGACTACAATTCCCATCAGCCCCTGCCAGCATGGTCAATTGGTCATGCTGGCAGGGGCTGATGGGAATTGTAGTCCATAACATCTGGAGTGCCAAAGGTTCGCCACCACGGGTCTAGGACAACATCTTGGTTTCTGTCTGCTATCTCGCCTCGTGGCTCTCTCTCTCTGTGCTATTCTGCTCAAACAAAGAAACAGAGTTAACTTTATAACTTCTGATCTATGTGCTTACTGGCACATACGCACTGGTGGTCAGACTGACCAATAGCTAATCAATAGATTAGGTCATAAAACAATGACCTCAGCAGCTTATTTACATACAGACAGTTAACCCCTTTATAATTGTGACAGACATTTGCAAATACCAACAACTCCACATCAGAGGAATGAGCTCCATAACACAGCACTGCCTCTTCAGCAAACGGGAGAAAGGGCTAACATCCAAACCTCTTTCCACTAACTCTGCCCTGGGAATATACAGGGTTTCTGAAAACAACAGGAAGATTACACCTGGGATAGCTACTCTGCTCCTTTGGCATACTGCACCGACAAACTTTATTTTCTACCCTGGTCTTCTATCAAACACCAATCTGTAGAATGGCTTACAAATATATAAGCACATAAACATTTTTTTAAAAAATCAATCAACTAGAAAGCAGTTAAAACAAACAATATTAATTACCAAGAGGAATCAAAGAAACCTGGGCCAAGTTATGTCAGCCAATCAGACAGCAGTAAAAACCAAACATTACCATGAACAGGCAGCATTACTCATCAGCAAAAGTTCATATTAACAGGATAGGTTAATAACAAAGACAGTGCAGGGCATTGAGGGAGTGCTATAATTTAGGTGCAACCACAACAAAGGCCCTGTCAACGGGGACCTCAGAAGGTGAGGTCACCTGGAGAAAGACCTTCAATGACAGCCTCAACTGACAAGCAGGATTACGTGGGAGCAGGCAATGCATGTTCACCTAAGGGGAGCAGCAACCTCAAAGAGATCTCACTACAGACCCTATAATATCCCAGTGCCAAGCTTCTAATGAAGCAACAGGTACTTACTGAGGCGTCCTCTGCCAGGTAGTGCTCAGGGATGGGAATGTGATGGTTGGGGACTTTGTGTGGAACCCATTTCCTCTCTTCTGCGGCCCACAGGATGCTGTTGAGATCAGGGAAGTTCTCAAAGATATCATACCCTTCCTCGTTCCAGTGTCCCAAACCCCAGTTCCCAAGCTCAGAGCCCTGCAATTCAAAAGAGAAGGTGTCGGGGAACATACTTATTCAGTGACAAACTGTGTTTCAGAACAACAGACACTCCACCTCACAAGTGGAACAGGGACACAGGATTCTTACCTCTCTACCAATTTTTTGCTGCTGAGCATTCCTCCCCAACTCTAATCAAGGTGATTACATTTTGCATCCTACCTTTTCATTCCAACTCCATTCTTTGCAATGCTCCTCCCATCCTCTGACTAGCATATAAAGACTTGGGGATCTCCATTTCTATTGTTTCTGATGAAGGGAGCTTCGAATCCCAAAAGCTAATGCCCCCAAAATCTTGTCGGTCTCTCTTAAGGCGCTGTTCAAATCTAGCTATTCTACTGCAGACCAACATGGCTACTTTCTGAAACTATTTTTTTGCCCAAGTTTACAGAGGCTTCCAGTAAAACACATCATTCATAAACCTACTTCCACCTTGAAAAAAGAATGTAGACAGCATCCCTCCCTCTCCTCCTTTCAGATGCTCAGCTCAAGGATCCTATTCCAGGCTCACCATTTGGCTAGCGATCTCATAGCCATCGGGGTTCAATGAGGGTACAAGGTGAATGCGAGTCTCGGTAACCAGGTTCCGCACCCGAGGGTTCCCATCCTTGTACTCCTTGCACATAAACTGCATCAACATTAGCAGGAGTTCACGCCCCAGGACTTCGTTGCCATGGATTCCTGCAGAATATCGGAACTCTGGCTCTCCTGAAACACAAACACAGAAAGTCCTGCAGGTCCATTGGAAAAGGCTGTCGCAACTCAATTCTGGCCCAGCCAGGGGACGGATTCACCCACAAGAAGAAGGCCAGGAACAGGAGGCTGCTAGGCAGTGGTGTACTGGGACTAAATTGCACCCGGGGGCCACCTCCCTGTACCCCCCCATGCCCGGCTGCCCATGCCCCACTTATGGGAGCTAGCAGGGAGGGTGGGGCTCAAGTGGGTGGGCGGCTTGGGCAGGCCTGGAGAGGGCAGGAGTTGGCCTGCAGGGAGGCCAGGGAGGGCTTGGCAGTGGGCGGCTTGGGAAGGTGCTGTGGCTGTACACCTGCCTGGGGGGTGGGGGTGAGAGCTGGCCTGTGGCCATGGTGAACAACTCAGCTGGTGAGTGGTGCCTTGGCACGGGAGGGACCCGGCCAGTGCCTGGCGCCACCCCCCCAAGTAACGGAACGGTATCCCATGTCCCCATCAGCTAGACGCCACTGCTGCTAAGACCCAGGCAGATTGGTCAAATATAGCTGAACCCAAGGCCAGGACTCAGGCAGGAGAAGGAAGGGACAATGTTAGAAAGCAAGACTGAGCCTAGACTTGGGGAAGATGGAAAAGGTAACAGGTAGCCCTGAACAGCCAGGGGGAGGAGCACAACAGGGACACCAGCAGTAGGGGAAGAAGCAGGGAAGGATTCTCTTTCCTTTTATAGCCTCTCAGTTGGGCAGTATCAACTTTACAAGCTGCCTGACTGTGGCCTTCCTTCAAGAGAGGTTTGCAAGAAACTGGATTTGGAGCCCCACTGCAACTGGTCTCTCATTGCTCAAAAATGCTAAGTGCCATCCAGAGAAGTTCAGTCTTTCAGAACTGCTGCCTTGTAACCCAAGAAGATCGGGAGAACTGGATGAGGAGGCCAAGAGATCAAGAAAGCTGGCTCATAATAACTCTTCAAATAACGAATGAGTTCTACGGGGCTGGCAGGAGGAGAGCTCATTTTGCGCCAGTTTTTACAAAAAGTCAATAGGAGGAGAGCATCGATTTTGGACTGGAATATGAATCCCAGGCATTGTGGAAATGTTGACACAGGTGGAAGCAAAGCAAATAAGTGTCAGCGTTAACATTACTGAAGCATGCCAATATGATCTGATGGAGAAGAGATCTGGTCCAAGAAAAAGTGCCTTGTCTTGGAAGGGAGAGCTTCATAAACAATCTAGGCTGACTAACACATTTATCCAGTTCAGTTCTAACGCTTGCTGGGCTAGCAAATCAGAATTGGCAGCTGTGCCAATGCAACAAAAACTTGGAATTATGCTATGCTGTGCAGGAATATTTGTTCCTCTGAATGTTTATCATTCTCATGTTCTTACAGCTGACTTCTAAAGGAGATTAGAGAAATTCATCGAGGGCAGACCCAGCCATGACTGTTGGCCATAATGAAATGACTAAATGTAGCCTCTATGTTCAGTGGCAATGACCCTCTGAATATTCCCTGCTGGGGAAGCTTTGGCTACTCTGCCCTGCCCATGGGACCATCAGGCCGGCCGACCGGCCACTGTATAAAACAGGATGCTGGACTTTTAGGCTGCTCTTCTGTTCTTATCCTGATCCATCAAAATTTTCAAGGATGCACCAACTCACACTGCAGGAAGGCAGAGAACTCTAATAATTTAGAATCAAGGTGCTAGTCTCTTGTAAGAATTTTGAAATGATAGCTATGTGAAATCAAAACACAAAGAACACAAAAAACAAAAGCGCAAATCAGAAGACTGACATTGATTAATCAGTTGAGCACCACAGTCCTATAACTACTTGATGTTTAGGCCAGTCCAAGCCTACCGAAAATACCACTTACCTAGTTCATGCTCTCCTGGATTGTCAGAAATCTCCATGGCATATATCTTTAGCCCTCGGGAACTCTTGCCAATGTTATAGATGCGAGTGATATCGGGACACTCCTCATTTACCACTTTCATAAGCTGTGGGGACAGAATATATCACAACTTACTCCTTATCCAGCCAAGAGAATTTCTTTAAGAGAAGCTGATGGAAATAGCCTAAATAGAAGTAAATAAGGAGAGGAAATAGACAACAGAATGGAAATAGGGAAGGATGGAAATAGACAAGGATAGAAATAGACAACAGGATGGAAACAGGCAGCAGAACTAAGTAAATAGGGGGCATCATTACACAATATTACACACGTGCTGGGTCTCAGGTTTGCAAATGAACTCACAGTCAGACATACATCAGGAGAACTCACCATAAAATGATCCTTTGTTCATGGCTGCTGGAAGGAAGCCAGAAGCTTCTTCTTCCCCTTTGCAGTGCCTAGCAAATGTGTGCTTTATAGGGTGAGTTTCCCTGATGTATGCCCAACTGAAACTCCGGTAACACACCCATGACCCAACACATGTCAAGGATATCATGGAGTTACATTTAAGGAGTTTCCCATAAGCAGGCGATATTCTATTGTCAAGCCAGAAACTTGTAAAAAGTGTAACGTGGGCGATAACTATTTTGAATTTTAGTCGTAAGAAAAGTGTTCCATTTATTTGAATCATCTTATGGACACGTCTTCCTGTGTGTTTCAAATGGGATATGTGACTCAGAGAACAATGTCATACCTCCACCATTCAAGGAGCTTCCAGATATTCCCCTTAATCCAACTCTAAACACTGGGGAGAAAAGTGCTTGAAGCAACACAACAGGGGAGGTCCTGAGGGGAGGAGGATTAGACCCCTTTACCCAAGCAACTCTTTCAATGTCAGACCACCCTCACCACCTTAAATGTGAACAGGGCTTCTTGCAAGACATAAGCATATACATTCCCATTAAAGAGAAAAGTTTAGAAAAGAAGACTGAACAAACAAGGCCTCTGCTGACATGACAGAACAACAGCAGCTTGCAGCCACGCTGTGCTTTTAAGGAATTGTTAACAAGATCTGGATAAGGAGCTGCCGAGGAAACTGATTGCGAAATCCATTTTCAGAAAGCAGAAACTACCCCTTCCTGGAAACGATGGTCAGTTTGCTAAGGAACCAAATGGGAAAGCCAGTTGATAGCTTCCTCACTGGGACTAGTCAAAGAAAGAATGATGTACCTTCAAGGAAAGAGAAACTGCAGAGTCTTTGCTTTTATTGGTAGACAGATTTCAGGTGTGCTGTTTTGTGCAACCTGGGAGCTCAGTGGTCACTGTGAATGGCCCTGGGATTATGAAACCGCTCAGTGTCTTTAGCTTGTGCTTAGTTTGTTGGCAAGCAGCTAGGGTCTCAGTTGAGGTTCTCCTCTGAAATACATACTCACCTGTCTCATGTCTTTGTAGTTGTGATGTCGGAAGTCCAGGTTGTCTACTGATGTCATCACTTCATTTTGCAGGCTGTAGTAACTATGGAGGCCTGTGAAAGAGAACATCTCAGAAGATTTAAGAGCCAGCGTGGCAGAGTTGTGAAGTGCAAGGAGCCCAACTTTGAATCCCTGTTCATAACAATATTACATATCACATAACAATTTTACATATCACTATACCTATTAGTGAAGAGTCCCGCTCCCATGTCACCAGCAAAACCAGGCCACCTGCATGGAAGGCAGGGCTCCAAACATTCTGAAGGAACTCCCCAGAGTACGGAAAAATAAGACTTTGAAAACTGAAGAGCAAAGAGCCCCCCCCCCCCCGCAAAAGGTCAACGAGGACTAAATATGATCCATGAGCACAGAATGTTGACAGTCATTCAGCTAATGACAAAGTGGAAATCAGTTTGCAATAGCCTGTGAGAAGTTAGAGAATCCTGAAGGGGCAGATCATGGGTATGGGCAAGGTTTTCAAATCATTCCCTTCCTGTCATGGTTCCTCTCAGGCCCCCATGTGCGTTTCTCTTAATGATGCCATCTAGTAAGCTTAATTTCCCAATCCTTCCATCTTTAACATACTATCTTCTTCTACTAAACATAGAGAGAGAGAATAGCTGAAAGTGTATACATGCTTGTAGAGATAACAATTGCACTGGCAAGAACGACAGCAGCTTAGTGGTAAGGAGATGCACTGGGATCTTAGAACGTGGAGCTTTTTAAACCTGTACTTCTGGGAGGTGTTGTAGTAATGTAGGGGCTCTGAAAAGTCATCTCAGTTGTAGTCTCAGAGGAGGTCCTCCCTTGGGGGGGTGGGTGAGCCATACTGATCTACCTTGAAACATGTTATATAAATGAGAAGTCATTAGCTATTTGATTACTATTATTACTTTTTTTGCCATCAAATCACATCTGAATTATGGCGACCCCGTAGGTTTTTCAAGGCAAGAGACATTTGGAGGTGTTTGTCATTGCCTGGCTCCACGTCACAACCCTGGTATTCCTTGGAGGTCTCCCATCCAAATACTAGCCAGGGTATGACTGCCCCAAGGACCCCCAGCAAGCTTCCACAGTGCAAGTGAGGAATCTGAACTTAATTTTCTGGGACTCAGTTCGATACGGCCCATGCTGTGTTCCCAGGTCCCAGTCCATGCCAGCTCTCTGGGAATATTTTGAGACTCAAGAAAAGTGTTAACGGCTAAGCAAAAGGTGGGTTAATAGAGAATCGCGACCCAGAGGATTTTTTTTAAAAAAACATGTATGCACATTTTTTCTCCAACTCTTACTGGAAAGGGGGCAGCCCAGTACTTCAAGTCTCATGCAAAGGCTACCATTCCAGGTCAGTGGGTAGACACGAATAAAGCGGGCAACCTTTGGCTCTGGGAATTCGGTCATCACTGGAGTGTCCTTGTCAACATTTCCATAAAAAAGCTGCAAGAAAGACCATTTATAAACTGCAGAAATTGCAGGACAGCTAGAACCCAGTTGTCTCCAATGGGGCTCAGCAGAACTCCAGTCTAGCTGTGGATTGGGAAATTCCTAGAGACTTGTGGGTGGAGCCTGGGGAGGGCTGAGTCTGAGGAGAAAGCTCGGCAAGGATATGATGTCATAGAGTCCACCCTCCAATGCTGCCATTTTCTTGAGGGGAACTAGCAGAGGTGGGATCCAACCAGTTCTCATCACTTCTCCAGAAGTGGTTACTAATTTTTTCTGAGTGCCGAGAAGGGGTTACTAAAGCAACCTCCCTGCCCAATAGGGACTGGAGGTGCGTGTGTGCGGCAACGCCACTGTTTGAATCCCACCACCATCGGAACCTGTTATTAAAATTTTTGGATCCCACCATTGGGAACTGGTCTCTGTAGTCCCAGCTACAATTCTAGGAGAAATTAAAGCCCCTCTGGAAGCTGGCAACCCTATGAATAGAGACTCTGGGACTCTTTTTCTAGGGACTTTTAGAGGGCCAGTTGGACTATACAGGCAAATCAAATACATACCATTTCCTCATAGCCATTGCTATACATGACCCAGTTTTGGCTGTCGTTGCTGAAGCCCACGTAGAAGGTGGTGACAAAGTCCTCACTAAGGGAAGGGAAAAAATGTTGGTGAGTGAAAGAAGCAGAATGCCCCTTACAGAATTCAACAGCCTGTTTGCTTCAAAGCAAAACATACCCAAGCATGCTTCGTTGTTGCTCTTACTTTGAACAGCCTGGTCAAGAAGACCAGGAAGGCTCTCATGTTTGATTCCAAAGAATATATAAGATGTAATTGTTCAGGAGGACATTCTTATAAAGTGACATATCCTATAGTTTATTGAATGCACTGTTTATAGTATGCATTTTAAGGTATTATTGGATTCCTTTCTAATTTCTGTAGTACAGTTTTTGCATCTCTTGTCTGTCATAGAATCGTCGAGTTAGATGAGACCCAAAGGGCCATCAAGTCCAACCCCCTGCAATGCAGGAACACATATCCTATAATGTTTTTATTGCACTGTTTCAAAAGGTCTTTAGCCAATCTTATTACACTATTTGTTATAGGTCTTATAATGGTCATACTGCACTGTTTTACATTTTGAGTCTCAGCAAGAGAGGCAAACCACAAATAGTATAAAACTACTGCTCGGTTTGCCTATTTGATGCAGCTTCAATGCTCCAGCACAAAACCCCTGGTGCAGAATTTGGGGCGGGGGAGATAAGTGCCATACACAGCCCTTCCCTTCATCTAACCTCCCCCCTCCCCCCCCTTTTACACATACTGGATGACAGAATCACAGCTCTGAATGATGACTCCTGTGAACTTCGTGGTCCTTCTGGTGTCCACCTGAAACCGCTGTATGCGGCTGTCATCCTCTGCATGCTCCAGCACAAAACCCCTGGTGCAAAAACCCCTGCATGCTCCAGCACAAAACCCCTGGTGCAGAATTTGGGGTGGGGGAGGCAAGTACCATACACAGCCCTTCCCTTTATCTAACCTCCCCCCTTCCCCCCCCCCCTTTTACACATACTGGATGACAGAATCACGGCCCTGAATGATGACTCCTGTGAACTTCGTGGTCCTTCTGGTGTCCACCTGAAACCACTGTATGCGGCTGTCATCCTCTGCGCACCAAGCACCGTCAAAATAATCATCCTCACTGGATCCTGCCTAGAAGGGAAGAGACAGAAGAAGCAACACTGGGTCTTTATCATGAACCCTTAACATTTGTATTTGGAGTATTCTGTAATAGCAAGGTTAAGTTAATTACTAGACGGGGGCCTAGTGTTGAAGGTGTTTTATAAACAATATAAGAACGATGATATCTCTACTATAATAAATACAACATCACATTCAACAGTTTGCAAAGAGCATTCCCAGGAAACAGCCGCTGCTTGAATAAGACACACAGATGGTTGCCAACTTTGGGACTTGGGATTCTTAAAGATTTGGGAGCAAAGTCTGGCATGGCGGACTTTGATGAGGGAAGGGACTCAGTGGGGTACAGTGCCGAACAGTCCACCCACCAAAGTAGCCATTTTCTTCAGGGGAAACTGATCTCCGCAGATGGAAGATCATTTGTAATTCCAGGAGATCTCCAGGCCCTACCAGGAGGTTAGCAACCCAAGGCACAGGAGGCTCCTATTACCTGCGTGTTTAGGCGGCCACGCTGAGCGCCCAGACCATGCCGCAGCAAGGAGGAAGCTAAAAGCTGTTCATCCTCAATTCGGTGGGATTCCAGTCCTATGGGAGGGCATTCTGCAAGAAAAGGAGTCAGTTCACTCATGCACAATCTTTACATGATGACTGCAGGTTTATGGTTATTTCTTAAAAACAGTACAATTTATGAGAAATTACAGGTAGGAAGCAAACAGATTTTCTCCTCATCTTAATGAAAGGATTCCACAATATGGGGAGAGAAAAAGATAATGAAGATATACAATTTAGAAAGAGAAAATATATCTCTATTGTATACATGATCATTTAATTTCTTAATATCGTTGCTACCCCTGCTGAGTTCCTTTTCATCTAATAACCATAAGAGGAGATCAGTGTGTTTGCTTAAAATTAAAAACATCATTCTACAGGGAACACTAACAACTCTTCCTACCCACAACCTTTGTCCCTGTACTAACCCTCCTCCTCTGACTTCCCCTCCAGATTTATTGGTTTAAAACAGTGGTGGTGAACCTATGGCACGCGTGCCAGAGGTGGCACTCAAAGCCCTCTCTGTGGGCATGCGTGCACAGAGTTCGTCATGTGGGGGGAGCGGAAAATTGGGGGGGGCCACACATCTAGGCTGGTCTTGCTTCTGAGTAAACCCTCCTTGGGTCGTGATTCACCCGTTCGAAGCGTTGCACTGTTGTTTCACCAAGCTTACTCCCGAGTAACGCACACCTCGAAGCAAACCATTTTTTCTAAACTAAAACCTCAGTATTCAAGTTAAATTGCCATGTTGCCACTTTGCGATAAATAAGTGTGTTTTGGGTTGCAATTTGGCACTCAGTCTCGAAAAGGTTCGCCATCACTGGTATAAAACATCTTCTATTAACCCGAATCTATATTAATGATCTATTCTTATTCTACTACACTTTTATTAAAATATACTGTTTATTTTATTCAGTTATTCTAACATTAATCCTTGTCATTTTAATTCTTTCTCATTTCTGCCTTTTGATCAACACATTTATAAAATCAGGAGGGTATTTGAGTGTTTTAAAGGTGGATGGAATATTCCGCTCTTACATTGAGGTGATAAACCCTGGAAACAGAAAAGGGGCTGATAAGCTCATACACAATCATCACTAAAATCCCCAGCATTATTACTTACTTATTTTCTCTTCTGGAGTCCACTCGTCCTCATCGGTCTCCCACTTTTCCCCTCCTGTTTTCTTTGTCTTCCCTGCAAATGGTGAAGATACAGAGGCCAAAGTTTAAGGAGCAAATGTCTGGGGACAAGGACCCAATTGAAAACTCAACTGTGGCTCCGCTGTCAAACCAAAAAACAAGTGTGTAAGGCAGAAAAAAAAACAATATAGTACAACTGCAATGAGAGTAGGTATCTAGATTTAGCTTCAACATGCAAGTTCAAAAAACTAACAATGCAAGCAATGCAAAAATAGTGCACAATAAGACAGTAAAGATCAAAATTACATAGAAACAAGGGACAGAGTCAAAATTGCACGAATATCAAGGGAAAGCCATCAGCTCTTCGCTTCTTCAGGACTCTTCCCACGTATGTTTCATAACACATGAGATTATTACAGAGTCTTCTTAAACCAAGATGAGTTATAGTGTTCAAATGCAAACCTTTTCAAAATTCAGTCCAAAAAAAATCTTGATCATTTCCACAGCACAACAGATTCACAAAATGAAGTGGTGGAACTGTGGCCCCTTCCGCAGATGCAGAATAATGAACTTTCAATCCACTTTCACAATTGTTTGCAAGTGGATTTTGTTATTCTGCACAGTAAAATCCAGCTGCAAAGTGGATTGAAAGTGCATTGAAAATGCATTATTCTGCATCTGAGGAAAGTGCATTGTTCTGCATCTGGCTTTACGTTCCTTGTTTCTATGCAATTTTGATCTTTGCTGTCTAATTAGGCACTATTTTTGCATTTCTTGCATTGTTGGTATTTTGAACTTGCATACTGCATATAAATCAAGAAGCATACTCTCATTCTGTTGTACTATATTTGTACTGTATTTTCTGTGCCTACTTACACAGTAATAGCTATGTGTTGTTGTTTTTTTGGTCTTTCTTCCCCTATTAAACTAAGTGCATCAGGCAGATGGAAAGAGGCCCTGCAACTCTTGTCTAACTAGGAAATGCCCCTTCATGCCAGTACCTCCCGGAAAGGCCACAAACATTACCAGATGAACCAATTACAATGTTTAATTGCATGTTTATAAAGCATAGCGGCTCCTCGGGAAAATCACAGTGGCAGTTTTACTTACTTTTACGTTTGAATGATCTCATTTCCTTTAATCAGGATCATCAAAAAGCACCTTGATTGCTGCTGTGTGCAAATGCGTGCAAATGTAATTGTTATATTAATCACTGATTTGCTGACTATAAGGATCTGCATAGGATCTTTAATGAATTCACATCCCTATTTCCCAGGGATTTCATCTTTACTGAGCTGCATTTAAAACTGGCAGAAGAGGCAGACTTATCACCACCACAAAACTTCTCCTTGTTCCAAGCCAAACCCAACTGGGTCATTTTTTGGTGGTTCCATAGGCTACTGACCTTTGTTTTTTTCTTCTGCCCATCTGTCTCCATCCACGTCACCCTCCTCTTCCTTGCTGCTGCCACTCCCTTTCTTAGGTTTCTCTGCTCCAGGAAAAAGAAGAACAGAGTTACTATAGGTCAAACTAACATATATTCTGAGCAAGGCAGGCACAGTTTTGTGGAAGAATGCTGGTGGGCATAAGTGTGACAAGTGGGCGTGGCACGGGTACAAGATGAGCCTACAGAAGTGCAAAGACAGTGTTTGTGCTTGATGGGAAAGCAGAAGCAGGTGTCATGCAAGTCTTGATGATGTGGAGCAGTATGCTAGACACAATCAGAGAGGAGCCTATAATGTTTTCTAGCCTGGTACGGGCCTGGGGGGTACTGAACATGGTATCTGCCACAACAGACGTTAACCAACCCCTTCTACTTCCAACCGCTCTATAACAGAATCCCCATTCCCATAGGCCCAATCCCACCCTCCTGCCATCTCCTCACGTAGTCTGAGTTTCTCTTCATCCAACTCCGTCTCCTCTTCCTCTTCTTTGTTGCTGGGATACTTTTTGGGCGTCAGGTGAGGCAGAGTGTAGTCCACTACAGGGGGAAATGTGAATGTTGAGGGGGTGCCCACTGTAATCCCACTGTAAACAGCTTCTCCCCAGCCCTACCATTCTATCACAGATGGAGCACCAACAAAATGGTTATGACTATCCTACCCATACTGCTTTTCAACAAAGTGCTTTAGGATCCCTTGCCACATTTATTCGTCTTCCCTACAAGTTATGTGAGGTAATGAAATGGATGCGTGAGAACTTCTGCCACAACAAATGGGTTAGTCTTTCAGGTACCACAGCCATCTTTCTGGAATCGATGCTGTCCGTTAACCCAAAGGTGAGTGAATGTTCCTCAAGATCATCCTATTGAGCTTCATAGCTAAGAAGGGACATAAAGTAATGAAAACATGTTCTGCTATACAGACTCATACAGGAGCCTGTAATGTGAGGCAGAGAATAGTCCACTATAGGAGAGATTGTGACTGATTAGGGGGATTTTGCTCTTCACTGCTTCCTCTACTTCAGCATTTCACCACAGCTTTGAGTCCCCTCTGTTTTAGTGGTATAGTTTACTCTCTGTAAAGGTAAAGGTGGTCCCCCTGTCCAAGCACCAGGCCATTACTGACCCATGGGGTCACAGAGCTTCCTTACTGTGGCTCACTGGCAGCTCATCCATTTTGCGCACAGAAAGTCTCAGGCTAAATCCCAGCATCTCTGGTTAGAAGGGTCAGGTAATGAGTTATGCGAAAGACTTTTACATGAGACCTGCATGTCAGAGCAGACCATACTGATCTGGATAAGCCAGCTCTGTGGGTGTTCATGGTTGTCATGTTCAAACCTAATACATCTGCCCCAATCTCTGCTGCTGAGGACCGAAGAGCAACCCTAGGGGGGAGGGGGGGGTCTATTCTATCCGAGAACAGAAGATGCTCAACGTGACTATTAGTTCGAATCACCTCGAAAGGATCTTCATAGCTTGATGGTCAGAAGAACTTACAAATTCTCTTGCTTTGTCAAGGATTTGGAAGGATACCGCCATGGCTGTGACATGCTTGGGATCTAGTCTTTATGGAAATTTGGGGCAATCACTTTGGGATCTGCCCTGTGGGTGCTGATTACATTTTGCTGAGCAGCAATATCTCTTGATCACTTTTTGTTTTATTCACGCAGTTTACTCAGAGCAAGTCTGACCTCAGCTGGTGAAAGCAGGGAGCCAGATCTGAGCCAATGTGTAGTTACTAACATGAGAGAAAGGTTAAGCAGAAAAAGGCCATTCCAAGCAGATTCTTCTCTTTTTATGGAGAAGGTCATGAAATAATACTTACGGTCACCATAATCAGGAATCTCATACCCATCTTCATAAAAGGGTGGGATGGGCAACTCTTCAGATTTCTCTGCAGAACAAAACAGAGATCTCAATACAACTTTTGTTGGGATTTGGCAAGTGTCTGTCACACAATTGAGTCAGGAAATAGTTAACCGTCTGCATGCTAAGTAGATACTGAGTTCACTGTTTAATGAGAGGGTCAATGGGTTAGCCATTGGTTAGTGTTGTCGGAAATAGCTAGCAAGTCTTGTAGCACATATGACCAAAAGTTATAAAGCTAACCTGTTGCCTTTGTTCTAGTCCAGGGGTCGGGAACCCGCGGCTCGCAAGCCGCATGCGGCTCTTCCGCCGCTGTTCTGCGGCTCCATGAGCCGAGCCTGAGGGACCCCTCTTAGCCCATACAAGGAACAGGGCGGTAGCTTCCACTTACCAATGACGGCCGAATGCCGAGCCGAGCACTTCAGACCCATCTACTTCTGCCCTGCAGGCGAGCGAGAAGGTGGCCGGGCGGTGGGGAAGCCAGCGAGCAAGTCGTGAGGCTGAGGGGAGGGTGAGCCAAATGGCTCTTTGAGGGGAAAAGGTTCCCGACCCCTGTTCTAGTCACACACATGGAATGAGCAGGTGTAGAATGTAACCTTCCCTTTTCACCAGCTAGCAGGCTGCTAGCTGGATATAACTGATAGAAAGCAGGAGTGGAGTGAGGGGAAACTGTGCCCGGAGCACGCGTGTGCCCTGCATTCCTGCCACGCCCCCCAGGGGCGCGCCTTGTGCATTGCACCCCCTGCCCCCTTGCCACTGATAGAAAGCATTTATCATTTTGTAACCTTTTTCTATTGCCATAGCTATCTTGTTTGTAAGCAACTGTGAGTGACTCTATTTATCTTGTTTGTAAGCAACTGTGAGTGACTCTGTCTCGTTTATTATTAGCTCTGCATTATTTTTCCCCAATAACTTTCCAAAGATGTGAAACCAAAGTTTCCTAAAAAACCTTTAACAGGCAAGGAGAAACCTAAAGCATCTCAGAAATTATCCCATACAAATGTCTTTCATCTGTGTCTGGGGTGGTCAATCCTGTGAAGCAAATTATTTCAGCCCCCAGGCCCTGCTAAACTTTAATAAAGATACAGAATTGATTTTTTAGAATCAAAGTTTAACTTGAAAGGAAAAGAAAATTGTTCCCAATAGTTGTGAGTCATTATTACCACTTTCTGGTAATCTAGGTTTGAACCAAAATAAAAATTTTTAAAAATCTGTTTATAAAGTAAACCAGGTAAAATATAACCAGCGAAGGTTGCAATTGCTAGAACAAGCCTCAGCTCCTAACATCACTGTCGAAAACTCTCAACAACATAAAACCCTTTATGTGTTTGGAATGCGCAACAAACCTATCCCAGCTGACTATCCCAGCTTTCCTACCAATACTTGCCTCCCAAGGTTTTGATCCAGATATACATCCCAGCAGGCTCGGGCTGGGAAGTTAAAATGCGCTAGACCAGTGGTGGCGAACCTTTGGCACTCCAGATGTTATGGACTACAATTGGCCATGCTGGCAGGGGCTGATGGGAATTGTAGTCCATAACATCTGGAGTGCCAAAGGTTCACCACCACCACTGCGCCAGCCCCTTGGGCCTGCATGGCTTGTTCTCATCTGGCAACGTCTTAGGAGATGGGGGATGAGCCTGATCTCATCATAGTCACCTTTGGCTGAGTTGCCTAGTAGAAACAAGGCCAGTCTGCCTCCAGTGGTGTAGCACCAACGGGGCAGGGGCGGCAGGGGGCACAACGCCCCAGGCGGAGCTGCTGCGGTGGCGCTCCAGGGGCATTCTGGGGGCATTCTGGGGCAAGACAGGCGGTGCCGCAGGAGGGGCGCAGGGCGTGCGCGCTCCCCAGGCGCAGTTTCTCCTCACTCCGCCCCTGACTGCCTCTACATCCCAGCAAATGCCTGAAAGGCGCTTCAAAAGCCACAGAGATATTTTCTTACAGATGTACGGAGTGATTGACAAATTCACTGTAATGAAACCTTTCTTCCTGTTTACTAGACGAGCTGTCCATCAGTGTGCGTGAATGAGAGAGAGATAGATTATGAGCTAGAGTTCATAAATAGCTAGAGAGAGCATAGCTGGTTCCAGACAGCCCCATATAGCTTGTCTAGCAAATGGCTGAGAAGTGGGTTTCCAAGCACCACATCTGCTCCTCCAGCAAGCAGAAAAGAAACAGGTTCCCCAGTCTATTTCAGACTGTTCAGCCTCCTTCTGCCTTTGCTATTCTGGGAGGCTTTCCCACATCTTTTGTTTCTTTGCTTTCTACCCCACACTCCCACTCCCACCCCCACCCCAAATCTCCCTCTGCTTTCCAACATCCTGGCAAAAAGGAAATGAATTGCATACTTGGCTTCTCCTCTGGCTCCGGCCTGGGTCTCTCAGGTTTCCTCTTTGGTTTGCTGGGCTTGGGTTGGCGTCTAACATATTCGACTATGGAGGAAAGAAAGAGGATTTTGTCACTTAAGAGACTTGCATGTGTGCTGAAGGATAGGATGCCTCCCTCTTAGGGTGACATGGAGGCCCTGTTCACATGAACGTACAATATACAGACTGGTCCAATATTGGTCCATCACAGTCAATACTGTCTATTCTACACTGGTGAGGGATACAGTGAGGGATCTTTCCCAGTCCTGTTACCCAGGAGTTGTTAGGACTTGAGCCTGGAACTATTTGAACACAAAGCATTTGCTTTGACAGGGAGGTATCATCCTTTTCAATGCAGCCAAACATTTAGTCACATAGAAATTAATAGGGATGGGTGTGTGTGTGTGGAGGAGTAACTGTGCCTACACAAGTAGAACTTGTAGGTCTCCAAAACTCTATACCAGTGGTGGCGAACCTTTGGCACTCCAGATGTTATGGACTACAATTCCCATCAGCCCCTGCCAATTGGCCATGCTGGCAGGGTCTGATGGGAATTGTAGTCCATAACATCTGGAGTGCCAAAGGTTCGCCACCACGGCTATATACAGAGCCTACATATGTATAAACTGCAGAGTCTGTATTATGTAACTTTGCGGTATGTCTAGAACAAAGGTTTGGGAGAGGGATACGGTTTCCGCCCTTGGCTTGGGGTAAACATGGTAGGATGGTAAACTGAGATGCAGTGGCTGAGAAAATGGCATGCTTCCGCATTAGAATATAGGTGTGTCCCTGGGTGCCATCCCCCCTCCCCACCTGCCTCTGCTGTACACACGTGGGATCTTGGTTCCCAGCATGAACTCACAATGGACCTGATCACTTGAACCTCAGGAAGATATAGAGAATACACTTAGGTCCTGAAGGCAGATAGAACCCATTGTTAGTCAGGCTAGACTATTGTAATTCGCTCTACGCTGGCCTTCCCTTGCGCTCGATCCAGAGATTGAAACTGGTCCAACATGCGGCGGCGCGCCTGCTCCTGAGCAAAGCGCCAGTTGGGACCATATTCAACCTGTGCTGCGCCGACTACATTGGCTCCCAGTAGAGTTCCGGATCGTTTTCAAGGTGTTGGTGTTGACCTTTAAGGCCTTACGCGGCCTGGGACCCTCGTATCTTCGAGACCGCATCACCCCATATGTTCCCACACGGCCTCTTCGTTCGGTAGAGGCCAATCTACTGGTGGTCCCCGGCCCCTCGATGATGCGGCTGGCCTCCACACGGGCCAGGGCCTTTACAGCCAGGCCCCGGCCTGATGGAGCAGCTCTCCCACCAGCTGTTCGGGGCCACGGGACCCAGGTGAAGGGATTCCATGGGGCCTGCAAGGCGAAGACTGTTCCGCCGGGCCTTTGGAGGATCCAGCAGCTGATGGTGCCCCCTTCCAGCTGGCCCCCTTCCGCTGGCCAGCCCCTTCGTATTGCCGGCTGGCCCTTCGCGCCGGCCTCTACATCCTGGGCCTATAACATCTATCTAGACCTACCCGTTCTCCCACAGAGTGGAAAGAATTTAATATTAGGCACCGGGCGCCACCTACACCTATGCCTATATTTATTTTACATTTAAATGCTAATGTTTAGCTAGTTTTCGCTGCTTTTATAAGTTTTAGCCTATTTATGATGTTTTAAAATTGTATTTATTATCTGCTGTACACCGCCCAGAGCCCCTCGGGGATGGGGCGGTCTAGAAGCCCAAAGTATAAATAAATAAATAAATAAATAAATTGAACTTTCTAATTTGCAGTGGAAGAGAGTGTGGAGCACAGACGATGATAGTAAAGACACAACTGGCTATATGGCAAAGATGGTCAGAAAGATTGCGCAAAATCCAACCCTCTGATGTATTTCACCCAATTGCAATGAGCCCACTTTAGATCCTCAGACCCCGACTTAGGCTCCTGACAGGTAGTCCTTGCATTTTTTTTTATTTTTATTATTATTATTATTATTATTATTATTATTATTATTATTATTATTATTATTATTATTATTATTATTATTATTATTATTATTATTATTATACACATTACAGCACAGCACAAGTGTCTGGAATTCATCTCTGAATATCGAGTCCTTCCCAAGGGGACCCTAGGATGATAGAATTATTTCGCATTAGAGAATATGTACAGTTCCTAGAAGTGCCTTTCTACAGCATAATGGACTGATGTTCTGCTCTAAGTTGCAGGGCTTTTGAATGTTTTCAAGATTTCTTGGGATTCCTCCTAGAGCACCAAACGCTACTAATTGGGATTACTGTTGTTCTTTTGCCACAGTCGTTCGACTTCAATTTGTAGGTCCTTGTATTTTGTGATCTTTTTCCAGCTCTTTGTCCTCTACCACCACTGTCAACTGGCACAGCAAGATCTATGATCCAAACATGTTTTCTCTACCACTGTTATGTCTGGGGTGTTGTGCCAGTGTCTGTCTGTCTGTATTCCTAAAGTCCCAAGAGTATTTTTGCTTCTTCATTTTCTGGCCGATCTTCTCTGGCTTGTGCACCGTGCAGGTCTTGCTACAGGGCAGGCCGTTACTTTTACAAAGGTTCCAGTGCACCATTGCTGCCTGCTTCCTATTGTGGCGATTCGAGATAGTCAGTTTGGGCTATTTTCTGCCTAACAACAGATTAATGTGTGTGTGTGTGTGTGTGTGGCTATTATTATTATTATTATTATTATTATTATTATTATTATTATTATTGTGTGTGTAGGTTAAATTTATAGGCCGCCTCATCCCCGAAGGGGGCTTCAGTGACTCACAACATGCTCTTAACCAATTTTTCACCTTCTCTTCCCTCCAACAATTTTGCCAAATTCCTATGGAAAGGTAGGGAAATTTGCCAAAAAAATAAAAATAAAATAAGGCCGGGGTGAGAGAACATAAAGTCCCAATTGTCTAGATTCTGAGGGCATCACTGGATTGCAGGAAGCACAGCTGACACATGCAGCTTCTTGGCTCTGCAGTCAGCGTGACCCTTGTATAACTGGTGAACAAGAGAATATGACCACCCAGCCAAGCTGGAGCGCTGCAGGTGGGGGTCTCGGTGCAGGGCTGCTCTGTTTGCCTTGGCAAAATCCCACCCATCTGTCAAGTTTTATTCAAAATCTGCTGGGCATTTTCCACCCACACAAGCCAAAAGAGTCAGAGCACATGCAGGGAAAATGGGGGAAGGGTTTGGTATGTGTGTGTCTCGGCTGCTGAGCTGTTTCCTCCCATGAATTTCTTCACAAATCCCAGGCCGTTGGCGACAAGCCAGCCAATATCAGACATTTCTGCAGCAGTTTTGTGTGCACAATGCTTCACATTTGTGTGCAAAATGTGCACAATGCTTCACACCATTTTGTCTTGTTTATCTCCACTAAGCCTGTAAGGAGACACAAGGTGGCTTCCTTCCCTTCCTCTCCCCACAACAGACACCTTGTGAGGTAGGTGGGGTTGAGGTAGTTCTGAAGAACCGTGACTAGCCCAAGTTCACCTAGCAGGAATGTAGGAGTGTGGTTCACCAGATAAGCCTCTGCCACTCAGGTGGAGGAGTGGGGAATCAAACCCGGTTCTCCAGATTAGAATCCACCTGCTCTTAACCAATACACCATGCTGGCTCTGTAAATGTTGTTGAGAGTTTGGCCTGTCACTGGGAACGGGCAACAGACAGGTGGCCAATCAAGATATTGACCAGGCATCTTCATGTTCTAAAGACCAATAATGCTTTCCTGTCGACCTGGAATATCTTCAGATATGGAATGCAAGTTTTAAAGGAAATAATCCTTGCCTCAGACAACACATAGGAGACTCAGCATTAACCCATCATTCTGCAATGGGACCACATATAATCTACTGCCTTAGAGCCAAACTAGATGATACAACATCCATATGTGCCTGACTCATGGGTGCTGGTGCCATTTTTGAGCTGAACTCAGCCATTTAAAAATGCCATAAGACCCCAATCCTTATCAAGGCCACAGTGCAGCACGACCAGGTCATCTTGTTGTTCCCCCTGCACCTTTTCAAGTGCTGACAAAGACCTGTCACATCTGCTTTGGCCTATGAGGCACATCCCTTGCCCTTCTTCCGCTTAGAGCAATAATATATGCCCACCCCCGACACAGAGGAATGGTGGCTACATAGCAGAAGAGCAAGTCAGCAATAGCAGCACCGTACAGTCCTCGTAGTCCTCGCGCTCAATCTGCTCATTGTAATCCAGCGTGGGCGGCTCCAGCTGTCCTGGGGGCTCTACAGAAAGAGAAGCAGCACAGTTACTTCCTGACCCCGGGGGCTATCCAAGGATGTAGGGCTTTGAGGGCAAGGGCTGTATGTGGGCTGATTGCACTGGCTTGACCTACAGCATGCAACAGGCAAGGGAGCCCTGTAATTTAACCACACTTTAGTTGTGGGTTCTCAATTCCTGTGTGTGTCGACAGCCAATTAGCATCAAGACCCCGGCGTATGTGCAGAAGGAGTTTCCACCTTCCCCCTTGAACAAATTTTTCCAACCTAAAAAAGGCCCACATGAGTACCATCTGGGGAAACCCACATGTTCCCTAGAACACATGCATGTTCCCTGAAATGTGCAGGCCCATTAATCTTTCCTTGGATTGTTTTCGGCTGGAAAAATTGCACAAGGGACAAGATCAGGGCCCTTCTTCACATTAATTGCATTCCTGATCCCAACTGGGCACCGCACAGGCAAAAACTAGGGATAACCTGAACCTTTGTTTTAGATATGGCCAACTGTACACTAAGGGCTGACTGACACATTATGGAGTATATGGAGGTCAGGTCTGGGTCCCCACCCCGTGCAATGGTCAGTCGCAAGTTACGGGTTCTTTTAATTTCCCATATGAATGCTGCCTAATCTGGATCAGGATTGAGGCCTACATGCAGCAGCAGAAGAAAGAAAGTTGATTTTTATGCTCCACTTTTCTCTATCATAAGGGTCTCAAAGCAGGTTACAATTGCCTCCCCTTTCTCTCTCCACAAAAGGCACCTTATGAGGCAGGTGGGGCTGAGAGAGTTCTGAGAGAACTGTGATTAGCCCAAGGTCACCCAGCAGGCACCACACATGTGGGGGAACTCACAAAGACTGCACAGGACGGGGGCCACAGATTTAATCTGTGTATTGCCTAATGTGTGAATTCACACGTGGCCACAGGCAGCAGATTTGGAGGGGGAACCTGCTGCCTCTAGTTCCCCGGCCACCACTGTCACACCACTGGCCACCACCCACACAGGAGGCAAAGAATCCATTGGTGCTTCACTCCTCATTCCCTGGGCATCTTTCAAGACAATTTGTAAACCATGCGTGCCCAATGAGGTTTCATGTGTCGCACCGTCTTTAAAGGTTTCTAGGGAATGAAGAAGGAAGCAGAGTGGCAGGAAATGAGAAACATGAAATGTGCTGAGAGACAGCAGGGTGCGGGGGCAGCCTCAGATAGGACCCTTCAAAGAACTACCACTAGCTACAGCTCAGGGATAAGCTTCTAGCTTAATGATAAAAACTATTCTACTGTAAGGAAGACCCAATGCTCAGACTTAGGTGAGTTACAGCAGAGCCCAAGCTTTGCATGCTAAAGAATTCAAACTCAATCTCTGTTTAGAAGGATTTCAGGTTTCAGAACCAGGAAAGATCTCTCTTTGTGGTATAGTTGTTAAGAGCAGGTGCACTTCAATATGGAGAACCAGATTTGATTCCCCGCTCTGCCACTTGAGCTGTGGAGGCTTATCTGGTGTGCCAGATTAGCTTGTGCACTCCAACAAATGCCAGCTGGGTGACCTTGGGCTAGTCACAGTTCTCTCTCAGCCCCACCTACCTCACAGGGTGCTTGTTGTGAGAGGGGAAGGGAAAGGAGTTTGTAAGCCCCTTTGAGTCTTCTTAAAGGGGAGATATAAATCCAACTCTTCTTCTTGACTTGAAATTTTGAAAAACTGCTAACAGTCAGGACCAAACTGCACAATTTGTACTTTTAAATAGGGCACATGCAGCTTTGAAATGAGGCAAATAACTCTTCCCTGGGTCATTTTGGCTTTGGGAAAGGGAAGGTAGCAGCCTTCCCTCCAGGCCACAGTCCCAGGACAAATCTGAACCCCTCAGCCTTCCAAAATAATGTTCCCTGCTGTGATTTAAAAATTCACTGTAAAGTTTGGTTCTCAGAGAAGACAGTGCTGAACTATGTGGATCAAAGGTCAGATTCTACATATGGCAGTTTTGTATACCACAGCCTATTTTACGGGAATCCAGTGTGGAGATGTGAATACACTGACTGAGTCAGACTGGGAATGGAGCTCCTTTAAAAGTGTCTGAAAATTTACAACTTGTTGGCTTTTCTTCAGATACCAGGAAGTAGTGGCCACATTCCCATCTGTAGGAAAATTTAGAATAGTGAAGCTCTGGCCAACATCTGCAGAAGGTTCTGGAGTGCAGAAGAGTATCAGACACTGGGGTGCGGTCATATTTTGTGAGCCTGTCAGTGCATGGAGTATGAGTCCAACTTCCGTGGAAGAATATTTGGCATGAGGTCCCTATATTCTTTCACCTGCCCACTAGTGTGTCTAGACTGGGATGCAATTGAAGGATAGCAAGAGAAAAAGACCCGGGCAAACTGCCAACCCTAGAAATTGCTTTAGATTTTGTGTATATGTTATCTTCTTCATGAACAGGATGGCTTTCTTTGTTTAAGCTGGGACCTTCTCTCAATACCTCTCCTTGTCCTGCTGTGTGCTTTGGGTTCTCTCTTTCCACATGGACCCACCAGGAGCAAGATACATCTACAGGTCTCTCCATTACAGTTACTTCATCATGCTTACACACATGTGCTTCTGTTTGATAATTCTTTAGATTCTGTTTGATAATTCTTTAGATTAGGCCTCTCTCTTCTTTCCACTGTGACATGTATGTGAATTGAAAGGCTTCAACAGAAGTAAGGTTTACCTTTTTGCAACACACTTGCTTGGAGTCGGTTTACTACATTTGATACCACTCTTTCTCTAACTGTGCAACTTTGCTCTATTAACTAATACATATCCTCAATACACAAGGGGCTGCTTACTTGGTCGACTTTCAGGGTTCCAGTCCTCTCTCCTGGGCTCCTGTGGGTCAGTGGGAGGTTCATAGTAGTCAACTAGAAGTTAAAGAACAAAACAGGCAGATGTAATACTAGACCCCACGTAGAGAGATGCTCCTACCTCTGTTGTTATCTCCTGTTTTTAATACACACTCAAATTACATTCCTCTGTAATTCAGTCTATTAACAACTTTTCTTTTTGCTACTTCTCTCATCATACTTAGACAATGGAGCCAATGAAATTCATCCACTATACAGGCAGGACATGCATCAAAAAAGTGCATCTTTACACTATGCAAAATTACCCTAGGGAATTCACTGCCACAAGATGTTGTGATGGTCCCTCATTATAAAAATTCATGGCAGTTCATGTTGACAAATATCCATTGCTGAGGAGCAATGCAGAGGGAATGGCTGTTGCCATCATATGCTCACTATGTGATTCCAGTGAACGCATTTGGGAAACTAGATGCTGGACAAGATCCATCTGCTGCTATGATCAGTTGTCTAACGTGATCACTGCTGTTTCCTTCCCCTTGGCTTTACTGATTCATGGTTAACACTCCTCTAACCACCCACCAGGGTCCCACTGTCATGAACCATATCCTAATTGCTCTTACCCTGATGCTTGTTTGGATCCTGTTCCTCATCCCATCGTGGTTCTGTCGGCTCCTCCGGCAACAAAGCTGCAGAATAGACAGCTGGAATCAGAGATGCAGCAGCAAAGCATCAAGTATTGGGGAGATGAAATAGAACAGAACTTGAGGAAAGGCAGAAAAACAGGCAGAAGAGAAGAGAGGGAATGCTTGTCTCTCCCTTGCAGTCCGCAGTAAATTCTTAGGCAAAATGCTTAGGATTAATTCTCCCAGAAATTGCAGGAGACAGAATTCAGCGTTGCTGTGCAATGCTAAGGCCAAGCCCTGGATATAAGTGGAAATGTTTGCAACTTAAGTTTTTATTTCTGATATCTAAGGGGCAAAATTTCACCTTTTGAAATAGTTGGGTCCAGGTACCTTAGTACAACTCTTGAAGAAGAAGAAGAAGAAGAAGAAGAAGAAGAAGAAGAAGAAGAAGAAGAAGAAGAAGAAGAAGAAGAAGAAGAAGAAGAAGAAGAAGAAGAAGAAGAAGAAGAAGAAGAAGAAGAAGAAGCAAATGCTTGATTTGACCCTAATTAGTTTAAGCTGATCTAGCCCTTTTCTAGAGATTTTCAGGAAAGAGCTGTAAAAAGAGAACTAGGAAAAGAATGCATGCATGTCACTGTTATTCAATCAAAGAACATCAAAAGATACTCCAGCGTGAAATTGCTGAGCTAGAATTCCACATGCATAACTGTGTTCGTCTGTAATAGCAAAATAAAACAGGAGTCCAGAGGCACCTTGAAGATAATTTTGAGTGTTTACAATGGGATACATTTTCCTAATCTTTAAGATGAAATTGGACTCCACTCACTCATAGACTGAATTAGTCTTTCTCATAGCAGTAATCTACCCAGCCCCACTGCATTACTCTGTGTTACCAGGAATTGGCTGTTGTGATTCCAGATTGTGTAGCTGTGGGAAAGGAGAGAGGGAAACTTTTTTTTCTCCTGTGCCATTTTTCTAATTGAAAAAGCCCTATCCTGCCTTTCTTTAAGCAAAAAAAGATGGCAGCAAGAATTCAAAATATGCCTGTCTTTTTTTTCTGCTGGCGCTTAAATTAGCTGACTATAGAAGGCATTTTTGATCAGCAAAACAGAACAGGAAGGGATAAAAGAAACTGTCCTTTGCCTATGCCACTGCCACCAGTTAGAATTTCTGATTATGACCAGGAAGACCCAAGACCACATCGCCATTTTGCAATGGAAGGTCACTGGATGACCATGGATGAATCGATCTCTCTGAGCCTATCCTAATTCTTAGGGTCATTAGTGTAATGATAAAATGGAGGAGGGTAGAACAATATCAAAAACTGTTTTGGGTCCCCAGTGTGGAGAAAGGCAGCGCATAACTACCTACATAAATAACCAGGGTTATGTCCCATCTGTGGCTGATCTTTGCAGCTAAATTATTCATTTGGACATCTGATCATTTCACACCATCGCACATAGCTTGGGGTTTTGCTTTCGGATGCTACAAGAGAACACCACAGCGGAATCCTATGTGGAGCAATTCTACATTCCTATCATTATCAATCCGTTGCCCTCTGACTGTCATATGACTGATGTGATACAACCAGGCACTCACATATCCCTCCTTCTTCATTCACACGAGACAGCTCATCTTCTCTTCCATAGGGGGAGTGTAATCGGGGTGAATCAGGCAGTTCATAATAGTCTTCCTCTCTGGCTTGGGGTGGGATCAGCCGACTCTCTGACGAGTGGTACCTCTCTTCTTCCTCACGTGGCTGGAGAAAGGGAGGCCTCTCTGTTTTCTTTCCCCCTGAGGTTTTTTTGGTGGGCTTGGGGGATTTTTCCTTGGGTTTCTTTGTTGCCTTTGGACGTTTCTCCTTCGGCTTTTTGGTTGGCTTGGGAGGCTTCTCCTTCTTGGGGGCCTTGGAAGGCCTCACTTTTGGCTTCTTGGTTGGCTTAGGTGGTTTCTCCTTTTTTCCTTTCTTGGGCTTTTCTTTAACCCTCTCTGGTGCTCCTGTGAGAAGACAGACATGGCAAGTCTACAGTTAGGTGACCAAATTTTTCATGAGACCCCTATAAATGTCCCTTTAACAGCAGTTTGATATGCAGCAATTAGCTGGTAATAATGTTTTGTACCATGACAGGAGTCACAAAGTTATTGAGATTTTGGGGGTCCTTTTGGGAATGCTGAAAAAGGGAATGGGGACTGCCACAACATGGCTTGCATGGGGGAATAGGGACACAGCTATTCAGGAACAGTTCTGTGCTTTGCTAGTCAGTCATCCTACAGGAGGTGATCCCAAGCTTCCTTCCCCCCCTCTATTTGACACCCTTTACATCCACATAGCCACCCCTCCCTTTGCAATACTCAGGAACTAAGTAGACACATAAATGAATGGATTTGTACAATAGGTTTTGCCATTTTTTTTAAAAAAGAGACAAGATTATACTTTTAAATTGATTTAACACGTTTCATTTTCACAGGGCTTTATAATGTTTAATGTACAAAACTGGACTATGGTCAGTCACAATCCTATGAGAGCTTACACAGGAACTTAGGGTGATTTACTTTTGCAGACGCATGAATAGGATTAGGTTCCATGAGGTGACCTCACCTCATAATAGTCATGCGAATTAAGTCACTATTATTCGACAAATAAAAACTGATCAAGTTAAAAATGGGCTTTGAACACAGGCATTCTAGCCTGCAGCTTAGTTATGTAGCCACTGGATGACACTAAGGGCTCAACCTTGTTCATATTTATTCAGAACTAATTCACAATGTTTTCAGTATGGCTTAGGTATTGCAGTTAAAGTCTCAAATATCCCTACATAACCTCACAGGCAAACCAATCAGTTTTACACTTAAACTTCTGGATAAACTTGCCCAGACCCACAGACATTTTGAGCAAGAAGTGTTTTGTAGTTTTGTCTCCTTTAGGTTATGATATTTTTAAAAGGACCACATTACTGGCACATTAATATACAGTGTGGTAATACATTCCATTGGGAGAGTGGGAAGCTTGGGGAAAACAGTATTTTCCCAGCCACTGGTGGTTCTTAGATTTTTGCTTTGATTATTTCCAGTATTCCACAAGAATTGTGTGAAAACATGTAGGATTGTGACAAGTCAGGGTTTTGTTTTGTTTTTGGTAAAACTGCCAAGTTCTGCACCTATTTTTTTGTGCAAAGGACAGCAACTTAGTCTCTAAGAGACTGTTACTCAAACACTTCAGCCTGAGCTATCAGTTAAGCAAGAATGGAATACAAAAGAAATAATAAATCAATACTGGAGGTTTGCTTTCATAAAGAAGCAGTGTAGCAGAAAGTTGCATTGTGTATGCCTTGTGCATCACCAGCTGGTATCACTAGGAGCAGAGAGGATGGTGAAGAAGCTGTCCCTGTGTGTAGACAGAAGGTTCTAAAGGCACTAAGAACTCTGTGCACAAAATTTCTGCACATAACTTAAGCCATGTACTAAGCAAAAGTGTATGGAGAAGGAGCTGTTTAGGACCAGCATTAAGACATCTCTTCTGACAAGGAAGCTGAAGGCTCAGAAATCTAGAATAAGAAATCTAGAAAGAGGAGGCTCAGAAATCTAGAAGAGGAGGCAGCAGGGCATCTAATGATGCCCCAGCCTGAATTGAAATAGTTTATTCTAGATTTCTGAAAGTTTCCTCCTATCACTTTTCCCTGACACACAAAGCACAGACTGAGGTTTTGCTCTGTGAGTCAGAAGCTCAGCCTCTGAGGTGAAGTTAGTGACTAAGAGCTCTGTTACCTCACAGTCCGACAGACAGCCACAGTCTCATTCCAAAGCTCTGAACAGCAGCATTTCCATGGTCTGTGAGAGTGAATCTAGCGGGATTCTGGTCTGTATTAGAGTCCGCAGAGCCTGCACCCTCTGGGCAGTGTGCTGCAAACCAAATGACCCCGGTTCCAGGAGCAGAGCTTCCTTTTGAGGCAGTCTCTAATCCCTGGTTAAGTTGTAAATTGGCGAGACAAGCAGAGTTTTCTTCAGAGAGTCTTCCTTCTCCCACAAACTGGGGCAATACATATCATGCCTTTATCCTCTCAGCTTCATCTGGAAACAATGCTTAAAAGCCACACTAGGAAGAAGGGGCAATGACCTTCCTTCCATGCCTCTTCATGTTATTACTACAGACTTAACAAATGAACTTTAGTGAGCCTGACAGGACAGAGAATTGAAAGATAAATGTTGTAAATAAAATAAATATAAATGGTCTCCCTTTTCCTCTCAACTTGCTGACCTCTCCACTCATTCTGGCTGATTCCGCATTGGCCAAAAACAGCTGTGTGAAAACCGTGTGAAAACAGTATAAACCCTTTTACACCGTTTTGAACCCTTTTACACCATTTTCACACTGCTGTTTTTGGCCCATGCGGAATCAGCCTCTGTCTCGTTCCACAGCTGCAACAAAAGTTCAGAAAGGAAAGAAATGCCCACAACATGAGGGAAGTAGAAATGGCTGAGTACTTTTTCACAGAATCCCAAAGGCCCCTAACAAACCAGTCAAACAGGAGATCACAACCATCCACCCATCTTAGAAAGCACTGGTCTGAACAACACTATTCCTAAAACAGTATTAGATTTCCAGTAGCATCACTTCATCTTGAGGTATGCTGCCTCTTGCCATAGTTCTTTCACACGAGCAATTGGAATGGTTTGCATATTCTCACATATTCATTAGCTGATCTGTAGATCGTACCAACCCTCATAGTAGGTAGAATATTTGTGGTAAACTCCATGACCCTCGGATGTTATGGACTGGTTCTTGTCATTGCCAGCATCATGCTGGCAGGGGATGATGGGAACTGTAGTCCATAACATCTGGAGGGCCATGAGTTTGACACCTGTGCCTTAGAAGATGAACAAGCATGCGTGAATCAGCTGTAATATGAACCTACTTGAGGAAAGGTAAATAAAAAACAGACATCCCTAACCATTTATGTATTTTTGAACATCCTCCTGTCGTTGCAGGACGTCACTTGTTTCAAACACCATAGCTCTGGTGGCACAATCCTTAACTCTGAAACTTTGACTGGGTGATCCTATGGGATGCCAATAAAAGACCATAAGTGCTATTATAATCCACCATTTCTGCAGACCTTTTATAGGTTGGGCAGCCCAATCCAGAGGTGCGGGGTGAAGTGGCTTTAGGAACTGGCACAGGGCTCCATTGGTATATTTGCCCACACTGTAATCGTAAGTGGCACTTATGCCAGTAGGGAGGGCAAAGGAAGAGGTGGGTGAGTGCTGCAGAGCTCCATGGCACCCGACATGAAAAGGTCTGCTATTTGAAGAGATGTGCTAGCCACAGGTGTCAAACTCGCGGGCCTCCAGATGTTATGGACCACACTTCCCATCATCCCCTGCCAGCATGATGCTGGCAGGGGATGATGGGAACCGTAGTCCATAACATCTGGAGGCCCACGAGTTTGACACCTATGTGCTAGTCCAGGGGTAGGGAACCTGCGGCTCTCCAGATGTTCAGGAACTACAATTCCCATCAGCCCCTACCAGCATGGCCAATTCCCTACCCCTGTGCTAGTCTAAACTTGGCCACCGGTGCAGCTGGGGGCAGAATAAGGGTCTTCTTCAGGGTAGAGCTGACTTTAGTTGGCTTTCAGCATACTTCCAAGAAAGGAACGCCTCAGCATAGACCTCCAGCTCACACCACCCAAAAAAGGGGATATGAGTCCATTTTGCCCTATGAAGGGCTTTCAGGTAGCCAGGAGTTTTCTGGTTTTTGTTGGCTGCCTGGAAGTCCTCTGGGGGCATTGTCCCCAGTTGCTGCAGCTCTCTAGATAGGGCTGCCAATGGATGATTTTTAATGGCTTGCTTATTTTAAGGTTTTATGCTGTTTTTATTATTTTATCCTGTTTGACTTGAGGTGACATAGGAATAAAATATCTAGCTCTAGTTTGTTCCCAGCAATGTTGCCACTATTATCACTGTTATATTGCTGAATCAGGATGTTTGCGTTGACATCAGTAGAAAAATAAACATTTAAAATGAACATCATTAGATTCCAGAATCAAACTCTAACAATGTGAATGATATACCTCTCTTCCATGTTTCTCTCATGTTCAGAAATGCCTCAAAACACTTTCAGATTCTGTTTTTAAAATGTAGTTGGGGCCAGAATCACTGGCAGCTTCTGATTTGTTCAAGCACTTCTCAACTTTTTTTTTCCTGGAAAGAACACACTGACACAACTGCCAGACAGTCTACTACCAGTCAGAGGCCATTTTTTCTATGTAGGTGTACTTTCTCCACTGGCTGCAGTAAAGCCAACAACCACACAGTGGTTGAAACTTTTCTCTTTCCAGCCAAGCCACAAAGCAGGAAAATCTCACTGAAGAGGTTTTCCAACAGCATTATTAAGGCTACAGGATGAATATGTCAATGAGAAACAACCATGACGGCTTTTAAAGTAGTACATACAAAGATCTTCATTAGTCAGCACAGACAATAGACCCAAACTGAAAAATCAGTGTTTCCATCTCCACAGAGGCAGATCCTACGGGTCAGCTTGTACAATTCCTGCAGACATTCTTCAACATCATTTTGCAAGCCTCTCCCAGTAATGCCAGATGCTTTAAGCCAAATGCTTAGAAGGGCAGATAAAATCAATAGCTAGTGGGTTTTGAAACAGGAACAAACTGGGAAGGAGGAATTACAAACGAAACTGTCCTGTTCAGAAAGCCCAGCATACATTTACTGGAAGCACTGATCTGGCTTTATATGATGATGAGTTTGAAAATTATTTTGGAAGACTTTCCCTCGACTGTTTCTCAAGTTCATAATTGAGATAACTTCTGTATGGGCGGGGAGGGGGGGTGTACATTTTCATTTCAGAAGAAAGTGCCTGTTCTGCTGCCAGAAGTATACGTCAGAAAGCCAAAACACGTGGCTTAGAGGAAATATTATCTTTGCTTAGCAGAGACTCATCAGTTCTAAGAAGACTGAAGCAAATCTGAGCATAAATGCACGAAAAAGCAACCTAAAGAATTTAACAAGGCACCAAGTAAAGTTACTTCTGTCATTCTGGTTAGCCAACACTTTATGTGGCATCCACAAGAAACTTTAGTTACTGGGGTGCTGTGTGGTTCCTGGGCTGTATGGCCCTGTTCTAGCAGCATTCTCTCCTGACGTTTCGCCTGCATCTGTGGCTGGCATCTTCAGAGGATCTGATAGTAGATCTCTACTATCAGTAGTAGAATAGTAGATCTCTAGTAGATAGCATACTTTCAGGAGAGTAGAATAGTAGATAGCATACTTTCAGGAGAGAATGCTGCTAGAACACAGCCATACATCCCGGAAACCACACAGCATCCCAGTGATCCCAGCCATGAAAGCCTTCGGCAATTCATTAAACTTTAGTTAGTTCCCTAGATAGTAAAGGCTGCCTGCTTGGTATTGTTTGCTTTAAATTCCAACCAATCTGCCTGCCTAGAGATGGGTACCGACACACAACAGGTATGATTCACCCAGCCACAGCTGCTTGTCACTGTTCAACAGCAGTCATCCTCTACAACAGACAGTGTTGTGTGGGGGTTAAGAGCTTGGTTGATGGGAACTGGCGACCGAGGTTTTGAATCAATACCTTCTCTGCAGTGTGGATGTTCACGTAAAAATCTTGGATAGCCGAGTTACACATTCTCAGCCTAACTTACCTTATGGGCAGAGGCGTGAAAGCAAGGAGGAAGCTCGCACCGGGTAGTTCTTCTGTCCCACCCTGCCCTGAATGCTCTGCCATTCCTCACCATTCTACTGGTGGGTGCCTGGTGCATTGTGATAGGTTGGCTGGTTGGTGGGAGGGAGGGATGGAGGGAGAGAGAGAGAGAGAGGAAAGAAGAGAGGCATGGAAAAAAGAGAGGGTTTTCAGGTAAGGGAAACAGGAAATAGTGGAGGATGGGAAAATGCAATTCCACCACACAAGTCCTTGAGGATTCGCTTTTTAAAAATAGTATTATATGCATTATTTGCTCTCCTATGGGCCCAAGCCCGAGAATAAGAATGCCTTTTTTTAGCCACAAAAACTGGCCCTTTTTCAAGGAACGACACAACTTTCTACTTGGAAAAGATAGATGCATAAAAGTATGCTGTCTGCCCCCTGTTGGACATCAATATTCTTGCATCAACTATTTTGCCTAGTGCAGAGTCAATAAATACATGCACAGCCCATATCAAAAAGTACTATACGAGTAAAAAAGAAAGACTCACATCTCCCACTGTCTCACTACACTCCAAGTATTCAGAAATTCTTCTCTACTGATGAGGGTGGCTTTAATAGCGCGTGTATTTTTTAAAATATAGGCATGTATATTTACTTTGATGCTCCAGATGTTTGTATGAATTAGAGCATTGGTGGCGAACCTTTGGCACTCCAGATGTAATGGACTGAATTCCCATAAGTCTCGCCAGCATGGCCACTGAAGCCCATGCTGGCAGGGGACTGATGGTAATTGTAGGCCATAACATCTGAGCGCCAAAGGTTCACCAATTAGAGCATATATCACAATCCTGCACACAGATTCCGTGATAGGAAAAGCTTAACCTGATGTGATGCTCTTTAAAGGAAGTGTAGAAGCCTTGATTTTTTAAAAAATAACCCTAACAGGCTGCTCTTGAATCTTTAAATAAAACACCATGTACCCATGGGAAGTTATTCTATAACAGAAATTGTTGAAACATTGGTGCTGGGGAGCTTCCAGACTATGGTCGGTTTCTAGCAACATTCTTCTCCTTGGCCGTTTCTACCATTTGTAGGCTTGGTATCTTTGTGAGGATCTCCTCTGAAGATGCCAGCCACAGATGCATATTAAGCCGCCAGGAGAGAATGCTGCTAGAACACGGCCATACAGCCTCGAACACCACACAGCACCCCAGCATTCCGCCGAAAGCCGCTTGACAATTCACAACACTGGTTAAAGCTACATCCAATTTACATGGATGTAAATTCGCTGAACATAAATGCCCAACTCCTTTCCAGTGGCAATCTGTCTTGTTCGGGGTCTATTCAATCCTGTAGAGATCCCACAGTTTCTCATTAACTTGGTGTCATGCTGAAGGGACCCACCAGGCTTTTAATTCCCTGGGGACAATCCACCAAACTCTCAGCCAGGGCTGCTGCCAGAGAAAATTCGAGATGGAGAATGATGTTCTACAAGTTGCTTTGAAGATCTAACTGGAGAGAGAAGAGAAGGAAGGAAGGGAGGAGGGAGGGAGGAGGGGCCATCTGAATTGTTGAGGGCTATTCCTAAGCTCTTTATCTTTTTTATGCCTGCAAAACCCTGTCCAGGTTAGGCCCATAGCTGAAGCTACGTATTTAGCATTATGTAAACCACTGTGAGGTGAAGCCCAACAGCAGTCCAGCAGTAATGGAGCAAGCTGCACTCCTGGGGAGGGGACATTTTTTCCAGGATGGATATGTGGGACTAATAGGTGTCCTCCCTCTGGTCAGCACCTGCTTAATCAGGCTTAACCTTTCCTCCAAGCACAAGAGCTCTGTGTGCAGAAAACATAAGAAAAGGTTACCAGAGGGATACCAGAAGCTGCTTCCCAGCATTACCTGATAATACCTCAAAGTGCGAATCCGGCTCCTTTAACTTATCAGGAAAGATCCCGGCAAGTTGTTGTCCTTAAAGGGCCACTAGCAGCCAGACACAAGAGCTGAGCTAAGTGGCCAGCACCATTGGTGGACGGCTTATTCCACCTCAAAATACGGCTTGGACCCTGCCGCGATGCCAGCACTGCAGAGGGCCACTTGGCTTGGCTTTTGCTCCAGGGCAGTTTAAATATTCCAACCGGCTCCTTTCAAGCGGGCTCCTTTTCATGCCAGGACCCCCAGTGCTCACCTTCTGGCACCTGCCAGGTTGCTGTCCTTCCTCTGAAGCGTTGAGCCTCCCGTTTTCAGGCAGCTCCTCGCCTCCCAGACCACCTTCTCCCGCCTTCGCTCCTCCGCATCCATCCTCTCCTTCTCAGGAATCTACCTTCCGCAGGGAAAGCCTTGCAAGAATTCCTCGATGATCTCATCATCCCGTCAGCAGCAGCACCGACTGTGCCTCCACCCGGGCAAGACTCAGGGGGCCCAGAAGCTCCAAGAGGAGGCAGCCCAACAGCCATAACGGAAAGCTGGCTCGCATCACTGCAGACAGACGGAGACCCCTCCACACAACGAGCCTCCCGGTCCTCTTCTCACCTGCTGAGTGATCCTCCTGACCGCTGGGAAGGAGGAAAGGTCTCGCATGGAATGGAATCCACCGGGACTCCAGAAGTTTGTTGGCGAAGCTGTGGGGAGACGGCGGAGAATGTGTATGGGGGAGGGGGCGGGGTCCTTTAAGAGGAGGGGGTATTTTTAGCTTAATTGAGTTGGTAGCTTTTGCCACTGGAAAGATTGGTTGCAAAAGGGGAAGAAGAAGAAGGAAAGAAGGGGATCCTGGCTGGAATAAAGGGTGGGACCTTTGCGCGTGGGAGGGGAACGTGGAGCCCCTCCTGTCCCCCCTGCCGACTAGTTCTGGGATTTGCAGACGCGGCCGTGGGAGTCACCCGCACACCAGCGGGAAGGGCCGCCGGTCCCCGGGGAAGGCAGAGCAGCCGGCCAAGAATGCGCGGCGCAAGCAAGAGCGCCTAATTGAGACCAGGAGCGCCTGCGGTTGCGCGACGCCGCTTGAAGTGCGGGGGCACGTGGAGCGAGAGGAGAGTCAGGCACACACGGGCCTCCCCCTCCCCTCCCTCAACGCCCTGCCGGTTGTTCCTTATGCAAAAGGAGGGGACCGGGACATCTCCCCCAACCCCCCGGCAGGTTCCGACCCGCTGTGCGCGCAGGACGAATTCCAGATCTCCACGGTGCTTTCCAGAAGTTGTAGTTTCCCAGCCAGACCCTTCGGCGCTTTCAGCCAAGTCCAACCTGGGATCTGTTTCTCCGGCACCCTTTTGAACTTCCCCCGGTTCCTTTCAGTGCTGGAGAGGTGTGGGGAACCCACCACTGATGTCCACACCCCGACAGTGAAAGTCGTGGCGCAGATGGCAGGGGGACCTGTTGCCCCTTCCTCCTCCTCCCTCCAAAACCGTGGGAGTGAAAAGGGAGCCTCCGCAGGAAACTCATAACATAGGACGAAGAAAGCAAGCCGGACCTCCCCCCGCCCCCCCATCACCCAGTTTCCAGAGGAGGATGCAGTAACCGAAGAAGCCAGGCAAAGACTCGCTAAACCATAGCGGTATAAGCAGGGAATCTTCTGCCTCTCAGATTTCTCCTGAAAGCCATTTAAAGGAAATGGATGATGATTATTGTACTCGTGTTTGCAGGGATCTGCTATATCCTTTCGGGGCCTGTCTCTTTTCAAAACAATTTGTTCTAGACTACTGCCGTTATAACGGCCATGGCCACCATTTTAACGATCGTGTTAACAAAGGCTATTAGTACGATCGTTATACCGATCGTGTTAATGGATCATCACAGGCAGGGGGCTAAACGCGATCGTTATAACAGCAAGTGCTAAAACGATCGTTATAACAATCGTTCTGATAGCCTTTGTTAACACGATCGCTATAACGATCGCATTAGGCCCCTGTTTGTGATGATCCATCAACACGATCGTTTATAACTAATAGCCTTTGTTGAAACGATCGTTATAGCGATCGTTATAACGATCGTGTTAATGGATCATCACAAGCAGGGACCTAATGCGACGTGTTAACAAAGGCTATCAGAGCGATCGTTATAACGATCGCGTTTAGCCCCCTGTCTGTGATGAGTCATTAACACGATCGTTATAACGATCGTACTAATAGCCTTTGTTAACACGATCGCTATAACGATCGTGTTGATGGATCATCACAAACAGGGGGCTAACCGCGATCGTTATAACGATCGTGTTAGCAGAGACTACTGGTATGATCGTTATAACGATCACGTCAAAAACCGCTCGTTGTTATAACGATCGTTATAACGATCACGTTTAGTCCCCTGTCTTGATGATCCATTAACACGATCGTTATAACGATCGCTACGCCATTGGCTATTAACACGATCGTTATAACGATCGTGCTAATAGCCTTTGTTGACACGATCGTTATAACGATCATTATACCGATCGCGTTAGCCCCTGCTTCTGATGATCCATTAACACGATCGTTATAACGAGCGTGCTAACGTCCAATCCTGCTCAGGGTGGTCCGAGGGGGGCGGGCGGGAAAGGTGTCGGCTCTCCCGAGCACTGTGGGGCTGATTCCGCTCAGCTGCTGCAGCCCATCACGACGAGGGGGGGGGTCCCCAGCCAGGCCAGGTGTGGCGGAAGTTTGGGGGTGAAGAGCAGCATGCTTGAGAGGGAATCTGTGTGTGTGTGGGGGGGGTCGTCCCAGAGTCCACCCCCCCCAAGCAGCAGCCCTGTTCTGGGGGGGAAGAGGGCTGCTGCCAGCGGGGCCGTTTTGGAAAGGGGGGGAGGGCATCCCACGGAGGCGGGGCTTGGCCTCCGCCTGAAGCTAATGACGGGAGACCCTCCCGGTCGCCTCCTGGCCAATGGCCGCACCTTTCGCCCGAGAGAGCGCGTTGATTGGGCCGCCCCCCTCCTCCTCTCGCTGGATTGCCCGGCGGGGCCGTAAAGGCAGAAGAGTCCAGCCGGCCCTGGGAGCGAAGTGGTCGACGGGCAGAAGGAGGAAGGGGAGGGGGCCGTTTCTGTAGCTACCTGTTTGTTTTTTTAAAAAAAACATGTATTTATGCAGTTTTAAACGTTTATATTTATTGTATTTATTTGATTGTTTTGTTGTAAGCTGCCTTGAGCCGTAGAGACATGAATGGGTATAAGTGTGATAAATAAATAAATATACGTTCACCTAGGAACCCTCCTTTACTGATTGTCTTGTTTGCTACTCAATCCAGCCTGTCTCTTTCCAGGACAAAACCAGCCACATTGCTATAATTTTAAAACCCTCAGCCGTTTGCATAAGACTTTGCTTGCTGTACAGTTTGGTCGCACAAAGACCACAGGCTGTCATTTTCTTGCACACTACATCAATAATTGCATGGTTAACGATAAACCACAACATGATTCAAATGGCACATGGAACTCAAAGCTACGCTCATGATCCGCACCAGCATTTATGGCAAGGAGTGTGGCTCCTACCGGGAGAACATTTACTGCAAGAGAAATCAGACTCCTGAACGTTAAATAAGAAACATGGTGATCTGTTCAACAGGAAACAGGACTAATGGCTGCATCAGAAACTACATTTCAGGCATCTAACTCATGTTTTATAAACCCGCTGACCATTTTTCCTCTCACAGAGCACTGCAAGGGGAACACAGTTTGCAGCCGAGAAGAGGCAGGCCTGTAATCATGCAGCTCCTTCCAAGCCACTTTGTCCCTGGTTGGGTTTCTAAAACAAGTATGGCTTTGAGCCCCAATTTTCTGCCCTCACCTTCGAACTGTATTGACTAATGCTGCTTTGCAGGAAAAAAAACAGCAGTCAGTGTTTAAAAAGATAAATTGGATGCATGCCGTACAGTTCTAGTTACAAAAATATTAGTCGCCCCAGGAAATCGAAATGGCAGGATGAAATAAGAAAGGGAAGTGAAAGCCATGACATGAAAGGACAGAAATCAGGGAAATGCCTTGAACACCACGGACAGGGGCAAGTGAACTGATTGGGAAAGAAGTGTTTACTACTTTCAGTGCTGAATTCCTTGGAGGAACGGAGCAGATGATGAATAGAGAGATATATGGGAGGAAGGATATAAGCCTTCAGCCAGAACATAGCTCTTCCCCAACCCCCCAACCCCCGGGCCAAACCAGACCTGTTCTGAGAATTCTGCATCCAGCATGCCCAGCATAAACAAAATTATCAGGCAATCCGGGGGCCCTTGAGCCTAAAAACTGCTAGGAGTCCAGGACAGAACTCCCAAATGCATGGGTAAATTGGCACTCATTCATGTTATAGGCTACAGCCTCTTACATTTATGTTTGGAGAACAAAGCATGTTCTTCTGACAATTATATTGGTTTAATTAAAGCCAAAGACATACTTGGAATGTCAGTTCGCCACAGGGTCTTCCATAATCTATGAATATGTGCATAAACTCCAAACTGACTACATTTCCTTCTGAATGCCGAAGCCAGCTCTCTGCATCTCATTCCCTGGATGGGACACATCAGTGCATCTGTACATTAGTTCTTGCCTGGATGGAGCCCAGGGCAAGCACTGGAGTTCAGGGGGCATTCAGTTCGAGGCTGGGCTTGGCTGGTCCAGCTTTAAACTGCAGGCCCCACCTCCGTATACTGCAGTTTAAAAGCCAGGGTGAGCCCAGTCTTGTCAGCTCTGTCCTGGCTGGGTCCAGCGTTATATTGCTGGCTCTGTGTCTGAAGCTCCACCTCAGAGGTGGAGGCAACAGCATAAAGCTGGACCCGGCTAGGGCAGAGCACTTTCAATCCACTTTCAATGTACTTTGAAGCTGGATTTTACTTTGCGAATAGCAAAATCCACTTGCAAACAATTGTGAAAGTGGATTGAATGTGCATTATTCTGCATGTGCGGAAGGGGCTCTAAAGTTTCCAGAGTATAGCATGAGTTTATTTCTGGCAGTCAGGAGTGAGGGAGAAAAAAGGGACTAGACAATTCTTATCCATAGCCCCTCTTATGGGAAATGCTGATCATGACGTGCTGACCCCTCACGACCAATCACAGGGCTGGCCTCATGGAATCTTCCAGGGAATAAGAGAACAGTCCCCTCCCAACAAAGATACCCAACTGCAAAGGATGACTGAATTAAGCTTGGGAACTTATACTTGAGATCACAGCAATGGGTGGTGTGTGTGTGTGTGTGTGTGTGTGTGTGTGTGTGTGTGTGTGTGTGTGAGAGAGAGAGAGAGAGAGAGAGAGAGAGAGAGAGAGAGAGAGAAAGGGAGAGAGTGGGCAGGTGTTGTATACCTGCAAAGGCAAAGAACTAGCTAAAGCTGGAAAATTCCTTAAAGATAGATACTTTATTGACATTACCCTAGATATAATGATCTTCTTCTGGTAGATATTATGTAAATACAATCTCCACGGTTTCCTAACCTATACTCTAGGTATGTGAAGTGCAGAACACAATTTCCCCTTCATGGAGTACTTCGAGGGTTAAAATTATATCCCCCATTTAGCTCTCAAGTTGTGTGCAACCATCATGTGGACAAACATCCCCAGGCATATAAAAAGATGCACTCATCCAGTTCAGTGGGTCCCAGCTGTGTACCATGATGTGGATGGAGATCCACAACTAAAATGTGTACCTGCATCAGCTACACACATAGAAAATTGCACCAAGGTTCTTTGATGTTCAGTTAGGCGCACCCCTGAGGCATTAATTTGCAAGCCACAACCCTTGTATTGAGATCTAACTTGCTACATCAGCAAGAGGAAAATTACTCCAGTTGGATCATTTCTCTGTTGGTTTATTTAAATAGACGAAAATGCAAAGTTGCTTGTAAAGTAAAAAATAGAAGGGCATGTGAGGTACACAACTGCTAACCATTCTGCTCTCGCAGGTGAAGATCTTCATTATTTGGGAAATTCAAGTCTGAAGTTCAAGAAGTTAACAGGAAGTCTCTTTCAAGCCACTGTTGTTTTCCCTGTCATTGGTATTAAGACTAATGATGAATAGTTCTGGGCTGTAATCAGAAACTGGGAGCAGATGGACTCTTTGCACCAAGCATATCCTCCAAAGTTTGAAATGAACTTGAAGTGTCCTGAAGTCTGTTTCATGACTTAATTCAGAGAAAATATAGCTTAGAGAGGGGGAGGCACATAGCTGCAAACAGGCCACAACTGTTGCCTTTCTTCTTAAGAGAGGTTATCTGTGAAGATCTGCTTCATGAAGATCTCAATTGGCCACAGTCCCACTTCAGGGAATTTTTAACATTTGCTGTTGTGAGGTTTGTTGATGAGTTTTAAGAAAATAAATATCAAAGGCTGGATTGCAAGTTTATCACTTTGGTAGCGTTTTTACCACTACTCCAATACTAAACCAACAACATTTCTAATTGGGAATCTATAGATTAAAACCTTGCCAGCAAATTCAGGAGAAAATGCTTAAGAATTCTCATTCCTGTCACGAATTATGTTTATTTCAGCTATGCTGTCTGTGATGTTCTGTATTTATTCTCCATATCAGGGATTGTGATGAATTATCTAATTTGCACCCAATCCAGAGATCTGCACCATTCTCAGGGCTGGGAAAGTTTGCCTCATTAACTGAGTGCAGCTGCAAAATCAATTAGGTCTGTGCCAGACAAACTCTGACAGAGACTTATCTTTTGCTGTGCAATAAAATATCAAGGGGTTGCAGCATCAGATCTTTTGCCAGCAGAACAAGCAGAGAACTTTTTTGAGTTAATTCTCTTATTTAAAATAAAACATAACTATTCTTGTTAGGCAAGAATTTGATAAATATAAACGGATGCTAATTAATCCTACCAAAGCAGAAAAAATGCATGCAATAAAAATCAGGTCTCCTAACATATCACAAACCCTCACTATGATAGCCCAGGCTAGCTTGATCTTGTCAGATCAGAAGATAAGCAGGGTTGACCCTGGCAAGTATTTGGATGGGAAACCTCCAAGGAAAACAGATTCATGACATGGAGGCAGGCAATGGCAATCCACCTCTGTATGTCTCTTGCCTTGAAAACTCCACCAGGAGTTGCGGTAAGTCAGATGTGACTTGTCAGCAAAAAAAAGCATATCTCAAACTTAGGCTCATTCCGCACATGCAGAATAATGCACTTTCAAACTGCTTTCAGTGCTCTTTAAAGCTGTGCGGAATAGCAAAATCCACTTGAAAACAGTTGTGAAAGTGGTTTGAAAACGCATTATTTTGCGTGTGCGGAAGGGGCCTTAGTCGAATGCACAATCATTACGATTTCTATGACATCAAGGCAAATCAGGTTTTAAGCTGATTGGCAAAAAAGGTTTGGAAGCAATACACACACTGATATATTGTCCTAAGGTAAGATCTTGGAAGCCACCAGCAGCAAGCCTGAATAGCTCCTTATGTGACACTTTTAATAGAGAAGGAACAGAAATAAACCTTTCTTACTCTAATGAGTGACCATCCCCTGAATAAAACAACTGCTCAAAAGGGGTTATGAAGACAGGTAGCAGGTGAACTGGAATACATATTGTTGATGATGATGATGTAATCCATTCAATCATTCTCGACCCTTGGTGACCTGATATGCAAGCTCTTTCCACATTTTTCGATTAAGTACTGCTTCCTTCAGCTGATTGATGCTCATGCCTATCAGCCTTTATGGTATCCAGCCATCGTATTCTTTGGTGTCCAGGTCTTCTCCCGCCACTGACAAATCCGAGCATCATAGATTTTTCTAGCAAATTTGATCGCATCACATGACCAAAGTATGTAAGTCTGAGCCTGGTTATTTTCATTTCTAGTGATGTATCTGGTTTTATGCGGCTCAAGACTTCTGCATTTGTCACCCTAGCTGTCCATGGTACGAGCAGTAGTTTTCGCCAACACCCCAACTCGAAAGCGTCTATTCTTCTTCTGTCGGCTTTCTTTATAGTCCAGCTTTCACTCCCATACATGATTATGGGGAAGATGATGGCTTGGACTAGCCTGTGCTTGGTTTTGATGCTGATGTCTCTGCTTCTCCAAATTTTATCCATGCTCAGCATTGCACTACGTCCTAATGCTATTCTTTGCTTTATCTCAGGAGTTACTTCTCCATTACAGTCAATTTTTGATCCTAGGAAGATGACGTCCTGGTCTCACTCAATGTCCTCATTGTCAATGCTAATTTGGGCCCGATCTATGTTAGCTGTCGTCATGATGTTTGTTTTCTTCATATTGAGATGGAGGCCCATTTTTTCACTTTCAGTTTTGTTGTTAACATATTGTTAACTCTCAGTAAATTCTCAAAGCAAACTTATGGGTCTAAAATTAGCCCTTCTTTACAAATAAAAGAACAATAGCTTTGCTTTTTCTTCAGCTACATTAATGAACTGTCAGGTTGAATGGCAGTCCTGTACTTCTCCTGAGCAATTGCTTAACCTTACAGAGGTTCTGCAGCTATGTAAGAATACATTGATTAACTTGCAGACTCATGATTAAAATCATGAATACACAACAGGTTTGGATCCCACTACTGCTGCTGGTGGCACCTTCTTCCAGAGAGCTGGTGCCCCAAAGAGAACAGGTGGAAACTTGCTTCTTCCAGGTTATGGAGCAGGGAAATAGCCTGGGAGGTACTGAAGCAGCATGTTATACTTCATTAGCATCTGTTGTTGCAGGTGGGGCCTTTTACAACTCAAGAGCTATTCTTCAAGGCAGCCAGCAGCACAAAACATTCTACATCAGGGTGTTCAACTCTGGCCTTCCACATGTTCATGGACTACAATTCCCATCGGCCCCTGTCAGCATCGCCTCAAAACACTACTTTGTGAAGTAATTACCAAAGCAATAACTTCAGCTTTTACATGTACCAAATGCAACCCCCTGAATGACATTTCACAATTTATCCTTTAGTGCGGCCCTACACCCTGTGGTAGTTTCAGCATCTCTGACTAAGGCCCCTTCCGCACATGCGGAATAATGCACTTCTAATCCACTTTAAATGCACTTGGCAGCTGGATTTTATTGTGCAGAATAGCAAAATCCACTTGCAAACAATTGTGAAGCGGGATTGAAAGTGCATTATTCTGCGTGTGCAGAAGGTGCCTAAAAGTAGCTACAGCAGATACCCCTCCATCCCTTCCATGACAAAAAAATAACTCCAGGAAGAAATTCCATCAGTTCTTATTACCATCCTTCTCAACTAACAGATGTGAATCTCACCTGTGAAGGAAAACTGTGATCAACTTATCTGATCATCCAGGTTGGAGAGCAGTGATGTAGCCGTCTTGTTTTGCAGGCTGTCTGCAGACAGTTGTCCTTTTGTAATCTCTTAGGAGACTAGTTCTTCCATTCCTTTGATCTGCATGCCCCTGAATAAAAAGACAGCTTCCAGATGCCGTGTCCATCTGTGTTTTCTCTCCACTGAACTTGTGGAAGCTCTAGGCTTGGCCATGCTCCCGGTTGGGTGCCATCACTGACATCTGGAAATTTGATCTGGGGTTTGTGGAAAGGAAGATACTTTTTTACCTGGGAAACCCCAGCTCACACATAGGGAAATCTGCCATGCAGATGGATAACTGTATGAGCACAAACAAAGCCCCAGCATAATATTTGGACTCATAAGTTCCACCACAATTTGGGAACTCCCACTGAAAACCCATCCATCACTCTCATGGTAGTTCTCTGAAACACTTTCCAGCTCATCAGCTGTTGCGTGCATACAAAAGAAACATTTGAAGCCTTTTTCAACAAAGTGTGCTTTAGCGCTGTATTGTTCACACATTTTGTAAAAGACAGGATAGTTTGAAACACTGCCTTTCTCCCCAATCACATTCAGCAAAGCTGGGAGCGGGGGGAGTTCCATGGTTCTTGCCACCACTTTCTCTGCTGCAGTCAGAAGAATACTTTGTAGTATTTGCAGAAGAAAAAGCTTTGTAGATTTAACAGAAGCGATGGTGGATTCCTAAACAGAGTTACACGCTTGTAAATTATTGGGTTCTGTTCCGGATTGCACTGAAAATAGTGCAGGGATCAAGATATTACTCTACTTAAAAAGTTGGTTGCCCTGATCTGGATAGCCCAGGCTAGCCTGATTGGGTCAGATCTCAGAAGTTAAGCAGGGTCAGTCTTGGTTAGTACTTGGATGGGAGGCCAAGGAAGTCCAGGATCACTAGTCAGAGGCAAGCAGTGTCAAATCATCTCTGAATGCCTCTTGTCTTGAATCCCCTACGGTCACCATAACTCAGCAGATGGCCTTTTCCACCAACAGAGAGTTGTTTTCTGGACATTCACCTTCTTCTGGGAGAGTTGCAGGAAGCCAGCAGGAAGCAGACAGTGAAATGGCCCCGGATAGGAGGCAAGATGGGAAATGAGCCATGACACTTGAAGAACAAAAAGGATGAACCAGGCAGAAGATTCTAGGTTTAATAGCTGGCATCTCCAGTCACGTTTCAGGCAGTACTTGATGTGAAAAGTCTTTACAGAGCTGCTGCCAAGCAGAAAACACAACTCTGACCTTGATAGATCAATGATCTCATTATAAAGCAGCTTCACGGATGCACACCCCTGTGCAGAGCAAATGGGAAGACAGGTGCAAGCTCAGCAAGCTAATTGAGGTCAACCACAGAAGTGCCTGGAAGATGCCATGGAACTAGCTGGGTGCCTCAGGTGTCTCTATGTGCATAACACTAATGACATTATGCCATGGCTAGGGTAGACTCTCACTAGTTTACTGGGGTGATCTTAGGAGAGATTAAAATTCACCTACATCATAGGTGTCAAACTCGCGGCCCTCCAGATGTTATGGACTACAGTTCCCATCATCCCCTGCCAGCATCATGCTGGCAGGGGCTGATGGGAACTGTAGTCCATAACATCTGGAGGGCCGCGAGTTTGACACCTGTGACCTACATCATAAAGGAGCCTATTAGGCAGCAGTTGGACAGTTCCCACATCACCTGGCAAGGCTCTGAAAACTAGCCAGATCCAGAAGCATTGGTAGCAGCCCTTTATCTTCATTTAACCCAGGAGGTGAAGGAGACCAGCCAGATGTTATTACTGAACAGATTTCTTCAGCCACCTAGAGAAGACATTTAATTCTTGCTTCCACTCTGCTTCCTTCCACATTTTAACTTTGGTCTTTTCAGTGCAAAAAAGGAGAGGTTCGAAGATGCACAAAAGTAGGGAAAATAACTAATTAAGGAAGCAATGTTCAGAGGTCTGACTGCTGGATAATTCTGATGACATCTCATGACTTGGTTGTCTTGCATCATCTTTGTGACATCTGGTATCAGCCCTTAATATTCCTGTGGTTTTATTATTTAAACTCCAAGGAGGAAAGAGAATGGCCCACCAAGAACTTCTCCATTGAGTCTCATCTATTGCTGCAGTGTTCATTATCTCACAAAGTGACGACTTCCTTCCTGCGAATCATTACATCTCACATGTGCAAATTTATACACAAAACCACATCAGAGCCTTGGCACAGAAGACCTGTTCCATAGTCTTTGGAAGCACATAGCGCCACCTTGTGATAGCTGCACGACACTGCTATCTCTGTTTTGTCCAACTGGCAAAGAAAACGGGAAGCAAATAGACATGCCACATGTACAAGGCAATGAGGAACTTCTCAGGGCAGACTCACAGTTTTATAGAATACTCACTGATCTGAACCAGTTGATGAATGCAAAAGATCCATGTTTGTGCAATATACAGCAATGCCATGAGGTTGGTCCCACAGATTATTCAACCTGCACCTAGTCTTTCTGGTGAGTTGTGAGTCACATTGCTCTGTCAGCCCAAATGAAGAAATGGTCAGGTACTTGGTTGCTATGCCCAAGTCTTGGTGGGAATGCAATGACCAGTGATGGGTAATTTGCTTTCTCTTGCCTGAAGAGACCTTCAAATGCAAAAGTCAAATTTGCCGGCCAGGATATGTCTGAGACCAGTTTTTCTCAGCTGAGTCACTAAGATGATTTCTTAGTAGAAAAACTTTTTTATTATCCTTATTCCAGGGGTGACGAAGCTACTTTGGAATGTACATCACCAATCTGTCTGTTTTTTCTGCAGGCCCGTCAAATCAGTTCAACCTTCACATTCCTTAATCAGATAGTCAACCACAAAGATGCTGTGGGAGCTTCCACACGAAAGCTCAAGCAAAGTTCTTGCACAATCAACAGCAGGCAGATTTAGTTGGAAGACAAGGTTTACAATTTTATCAAGGGATTAAAAATAGTAAAAATACATACGCAAGTTGCAAGTACACACGTACAGAGCTTTAAGAAGCCTAGGATACATAGAGAAATGATCAATATCAAGAACAGAAGAGAGTGTTGAGGGAAGGGTGAAATTTTTACTGCTCCAGAAGAGGTCTGAGGAGAGCAAGAGACAACAACCAGAGCTATTCACTGGTTACAGGAAATGACATCAGGCACTGGTGTCAGAGAAAATGACATCAGGCACAAAGAAAGAAGTCCAAGGGCAAATTGTCATGGATCTTGGGGGTCTAGTTAATAGGAAAAATTAACCCTCTGGGACGATCTTCCTGAAGGGAAGGGACGATCTTCCTGAAAGAAAGCAAAGTTCCATTCCTAGCCATGGACAATATTAAACTGTAGTGATTTTAATAGATGTCTCACAGTGGCAAAGTTCCTGTCCAAGGTCTGTAAATTGAACTCTTGATCAATGTGAAGTTACCTTTACTATTTTAACTGTATTTTATATTAGTCTGTTTTGTATGCCAATAAAGGCTTTCGAATCGAATCGAAGCCATGGACCAGCTGACATAGCTGAATTTTTCCATCCTAAGCTGTTTTCTATGGCAGAGTGGGGATTTGGACCTGCGTCTCCTAGATCCTAGTCAGATGCTTAGCGGCAATGGGGATATACGGGGCAACTTGTCCCGGGTGCCACCACTGCTGTCACGTGTTGGGGGTGGGGATGGGGGCGTGTCGGGGGGATGCAGGCAGCTCATGCCCTGGGCACAATTCCTTCGTCACTGATCCTAGTCCAGCACTATGACCACTGAACCACACTAACTCACACACATAAGTCTTTGATGTTTTCTCCTCAAAAACAAAAGAAAAGATCTCTCTTTAAAGGATGCCTTGATCAACACAGTATCTTCTCATGAGTTTTGAGAAAGAACTCTCATCTAATCTTCTCCCCACTTCACAACATGACCTGCATCTAGAGGAATGCAGTGGTGATCTGTGACCTTTTCCTTTGCTAGCTAAACTCTGCAGTTTCTGTCCTGTGGAGTCCAGCCTCTTGAAGAACTAGCCTGAATTATTATTGTTATGGATAAAGCTGTGTTCTGTGCAGTCCAAAACCAACAAAAGTTCAAGTGTGTTATGTAAAATAGTTTACAAATCCAAGAAAAGCTGGAGGTAGAGAACAAGGAATGAAGTGACTGGAAGCAAGATTCAAGATTTCTAGTAAAGTCCAGTGCAGAACCTTCTAGAAACACTGGAAATTGCTGGGGAGGACACCGTCTAGTGCTCTAAATTTATTAGGATTGAAACTTGGTCTGCTGTGCCAAAGTCTGAACATTTGGGACTTGAGAAAGAGGCAATCACAACATTCACAAAGTGACAGGATGTTGGAAATACACAACATGCAAAAAATTAGGCAACTTTTCTCCTTTCCCTTCCCTCTCATGAAAGATCACTCATCTCTTCTGAAGAGATTGTCAACCACACATGGAAAACTGCCCTGATTGAAGCTGAGGGCCTGCGGCAGCACCACCCTATCTGGCCACAGGCGATCACTGAGGAAATTAAGGGCGGAAGTACTTACAGCAATAAAGTGTTCCATATGATTTCATGACTCTGGTGTATCGCTGATTATTCCCTTATTTGGATTGTCCAATAGACCCTCAGCCTATGATCTTCAAAGAACCTCCTCCCTTATCTGGCACATTAGTGCCAAACTTCAAACGCCAAGCAGAAAGGCTGTTTGAAAAACAGTTGTTGGACCAGAATCCACTGCAAATATTGGTGATGTTCTGTTCACTGGTACTTCGGATGAAAAAAATCTGAAGATTGAAAATGGGCAGATACAAACTATAGCTTGACTTGGCCATAGTCTCTGTGGAACTGGTGGAGATGAGCATGATAGACCTCTTGAAATCTGTATGGGACCAAAGAACACCCTTTTTGTGCCTTGTGTCTTACAAGGTTCCCATTGAGTGGAAGAACTTGTCTTTTGTGATACGCTGTTTTTATCCATGCACAAACTTTTAAAATGCAAAGAGGAAGATTTTAATTCTAAAGAAAGTTCCTCTTTTTGGATACTCATGACATTTAAATAATTTTATCCATTTCTGGCACTTCACACATTTCACCCCTCCCTCGTTCCCAGAGTGGTTTTTCTGTTTTGTTTTGTTTTTCATTTCAAAGAAGAATTATTTTAAAACACACACATACACACAATAAACAGCTGGAAGAAAGCACGCAGATAGACAAACAGTTCTGGGATTCAGGCAGACTGAACTCTGGGCTGCCATCCAGCATTACAGACCACAAACAAGATGGGATGGGTTTTTAAATGCCCTGAAAAGTGGTGGTGGTAGAAGCCAGGTGGGGGGACAGTGCTTTGGTCTTTTCTGCTTGCTTCTCCTCGCTCCCTTTTCCACAAAAGCTGGTCCCGTTCCCCCCCACCCCAAAATAAGGTTCCACCTTTACCAGGGTAAAGACATATACCTGTTACCTCAAGGAGAGAAAATTGGGGGTATGGAAACTGGTATGGGAAAGTGTCTTGTGAGGAAAGGATTAAGCACACTTCCCTCTTGCATCTCAACCCCAAATCACCCCTCACTCTATTATTTTGCATTCTTGTCATTTACCATTTGAAGAGCTGCCAACTCTGGGTTGGGAAATAACCCAGATATTTTGTGGGTGGAGCCTGAAGAGGGTGGGGTTTGGGGTGGGGAGGGACCTCAATGAGGTGTAATGGCATAGAGTCCACCTTCCAAAGTAACCTGAAGATCAATTGAAGATCGGGAGATCTTCAGTCATCATCTAGAGGTTGGCAACCCTTATTTGTTTTCCATAGGAATTGTTTTCCAGTCTACTGGTATTGATCTTTAGAGCCCTACATGCCTTGGGACCCACATACCTTAAGGACCACCTACTCCCATATCAATGCACCTATCCATAATAGTCATTTTTGGAACCTTGCTTTCAGAAGTGTAGCTACAGAAAACAGTGAAGGAAGGAGCACACACCCCTTGGCCTTGTCTGTACCCCCCACCCCCACACAATCTCTTGTTGGCCTAGAAGGAAAATAAAATGAATTTTAAAAGAACCACATAATTTTTTTAGGCGGGTGGCAGCGGGGCAGTGGCCAGAGCAACCCCAGGTACTTGGTGCCTGTGGCAAGTGCCCCCTTGTTCCCCTCACTATGCCCCTGCTTACTTTGGTTGACCCATTATGTGAGGCTAGGCAGATGGCAACCTGAGAAAGGGCCTTCTTGGTCATGGCACCGCAACTATGGAATTCCCTTTCCAAGTTGACTCATCTGTCCTCTTCTATCATTGTCTTCTGCCAGTGGAAATCACTTTGTTTTGGCATTCCCTCACTGACCCTTCCTTTCTTGTTAATATAACTTCTTTTTGACATACATGTATTGTATTTAAAGTTGATTTTAATGACTTTGTAAGTGTTTGCCATCTTGAGGACCCTAACTGGGTGGAAAGGTAAGATACATATGTTTTTAAAAATACATTTCAGAGGAAACGAATGCAGCATGCAGCGGAGAACAGCCTACAGCAATGCTTCTTGGAACGTGTGTGTTCGGTACTAATCTTTGGTATGTAAACAAGTGTGTCTCTATTTTCATCCATGAAATATTAGAGGACAGGGAGCAGTGAAATGTCCACTATGACATCAGCGGCACAAAGAACACAGGCATCTGTCTCTGTACAAACATTCCAAAAACAAAAGTAATCTAATACCATTTTATTTCTACCAGCCAATATCACAAAATAGTGAGCACGTTTTGAGCTTTCCCAGAGCTCTGTCCCTGTGCCTGGATATTCAGCACACACAAGAAGGTGAAAGAAAGATGTTCTACAGCAAGACAGAGAAGCTCCTAATCTTAGTTTAGATACGGTTGCCATGCCAGCTCCAGGTTGGGAAATACCTGGAGATTTGGGGGGGGTGGAGTCTGAGGAGGGGCGGGATTTGGGAAGGGAGTAGACTTCAATGGAGTAGAATTCTATAGAGTCCACCTGCCAAACTGGCCATTTTCTCCAGGTGAACTGATCTTTGTTGCCTGGATATCAGTTATAATAGCAGGAGATGGCCAGCCACCATTTGAAAGTTGGTAACCCTATATTTGCAGAAAGACAGGATGGGCTAAAGATTTAATTGAAGTAGATGAAGCCATGTACAAACTCTATTTCAAATTTAAGCAGAGGCTTCTAAGACAGAACAATAAAATAGCAGCTTTCTTTTTGAAAACGTAGAAGCCAGTAGTGCATTACCAGTTTCACCAGAACTAGTGCAAAACATGGGTTGGTTTGGGGAGTGTTTTTTATTATTATTTCAAAAGGGTGACAGTACTCATATAGAAAGATGCACTGATTTGCACCACACCCCCCCAATAGATGCCAGTTTCCTAAACGAACCTTATGTCAGTGTTAAGACAGATTACATATAGCAATATTGTGAGCCAGTAAGGTAAAAGTAGTCCTCATTGCAAGCATTACTGACCCATGGGGTGATGTCACATTGTAACTGCGAAATAATGGGTTAAAACTAAATAAGCTTAAGAAAGCTCAAGCCGATACAGAATAAAATCAGAGAGAATTTTATTCGGCCAACAGTGGGCTAGACAGTATCAAGGGAGCCACACAAAATGGCAGTGCGTTCTCACTTTTATAGTATAAGGACAGGTTACATCAAAATGGCAGAAAAGAATACTCCCCAAAATGCCCACATCATCAATCAATCATACAAAAAGGTGGAGATCTTTCCTTTCCCCAAAACAATTGGGGTTGTCCAACATCCTTATTGGAAGATGTCAGCATTTCATCCTTTGACGTTGTGTGAACTAAAGCCCTGTTTCTTTCTTATCGGTATTGTTCTTGTTGCCCCCTTTCCCTAGACAAAGAGCCTAAACAATTTCATGTTTTTCTCTCCTGTCTCAGAAAAAGGGCCGCTTCAAGGTATCTTTCTGGGGACAGTAAGACCTCGAAAACAGTTTAGTTTGCACATTCCGTATAATTGTGAACAAGGGGCATTCTTCAGGGTTGTCAAGCTTGCCTAGTAACAGTAAAAGAATAGAGCTTAAGGCCTGCATGATTTCTTTGGTCAGCAGCTTTCTGGTTGCCATCTCTCCATTACAAGAAAAGTAATGGAGGGAAAGAAGAGGACTTATTGTGAGCAAAGCTAAACCCCTCTTTCTACCTTTTGTGCCTACAACATCACAACGTTTACTATGTTAACAGGGTGGTTTGCAATTGAAACCCCCCCCCCAGTTGTCTACACTTTACCCCCAGCAAGCTGACCACAGAAGGATTTGAAGGCTGAGTCAACCTTGAGCTGGCTACTTGAAATTGACTTTCTCTGGGATCAAACTCAAGTCATGAGCAGAGTTTCGACTGGAATAATGCAGTTTATGACTGTATGCCATGAGGCCTCATTGAATCAGGACAGTCACAAAAATGGGATCTGCATTGGGATTTTAAAAACTCTGGAACCACCAGAAAGAATGGCATTAATCCAGATGGAACCCAGGAATGGTGCACACACAGAGCACAAAGATAGCAGAGAAAATAAACTTTGTGCCTTTGAAAATGTTCTGAGGATGACCGATCAAAGTTGGGAAGCCTATATATTTTCCAGTCTCCCACAGCATTTATAGCACAGGTGTTGATTTGGAGATGCAAGCCCACTGTCTTCAGAAAGAAACATAATGGAAAGGGGAAAATTACTCATTTTCCAGCAACGTATGAAAAGTCTGGGATTTCTGGCTTTACATTACATGCAAAAGAATGCCTTCCCAATCTCCTGCCAAAAAGCTGGAATGTAAATACTAGATAGCTGAACAAACCATAAGTTCCTGGTCACCTCCAGCCCCCCAGAGGAATTCAATGCCAAGTGGGAACATCAGCTAAAGCCATCAGAGGGGTAGTCACGACTCGATTCATGGCCTTTTGTCTCTGAAAAAGGCACAAACAGTTCAAATGTAGTACAATAGGAGCAAGAGTCCAGCAGGCTCTCTGGGTGTACATGGAAGTCCATTCAGACTGGGCTGTTTCCCTCTGAGCAGTGATATGGAGACTTTCGCTGTGGCCTGAGGCAAGGGGAAAGGAGGGGGCTGTTTTGGTTCCAAGTTTGTCTTTCATCTTTGGCTTAACACTGACATAAGGTTCGTTTAGGAAACTCCTGAAAAAGTTGTTCAGCACTACTACCCAAACTGCCAGGCTCTCCAGTGAAGGGGAACAATTATTTGTGGCCTTGATAGGCACAGGAGGTTCCACAAGGTGCGGAATGGCTCTAGCTGTTGGAAGTGAAGGGCTTTGGACCCTTCCGCACATGCAGAATAATGCACATTCAATCCCCTTTCACAATTGTTTGAAGGTGGATTTTGCTATTCCACACAGTAAAATCCAGCTGCAAAGTGCACTAAAAGTGGATTGAAAGTGCATGATTTTGTATGTGTGGAAGGGGCCTTTTTTATGCTGTCTCCTCTGCCTCAATGACAGAGGAGGACTTGACTAGAGAGTCAGAGAGATAGAGGGGTCAAAATCCTGGGCACACTTTCTCTACTGCTCTCACCCTGTCCCTTTGATACACAGATTGCTGCTGTCAGGAAAACTTCTTTCCTTCCTGCTTCTTCTCATACACACCCCTCTTTGCATGCACATTTCTCCATCTGGAAACATAAGGAGAGGTGCAGACAGCATCTCTGTCCATCCAGCTAGTTAGATTAGAATAGAGAACCTATCTCTTCACTTTTCTATCTAGAGAGGAGTTCTCTAATGAAGACTACTCATATTAGTTTGAAACTATGAGCTGACTTTGACTTTCTTTTGTTCCGAGCAGACAGACAGACAGACAGACAGACAGACAGACAGACAGACAGACACACACACACACACACACACACACACACACACACACACACACACAGGTAAACTTCCCTGTGTTTTGCTACTGTGCACTCTGATATAATGCAAAGGAATCTCAAACCAGACATATCAACACTAGCAACATCCACACATGCACCAACTCTTCCTGCTTACCATGGAGAGTTCCTATTATTTTTTGGTATTCCTGTTGCCCCAGTTACTCATTGTTCCAATGTTTGCTCTTTGGGGATGCCTCGTTAATACTTTGCAAGTGTGATTTGCTCAAATGTCACTCCATCCTAAAAGTCCTTGAGTGTCACTCCATCTCTAAAGTCTCTGGTATTGAATTGTCTGAGTGGACAGATGAATGCATCATTCCCATCTAGAACTTCAATATTCTCAACTAGCACCACCTCCATTTTGTCTGGCTTCTACTCCAGTTTGTTCATCCGCATCCATTTGAATCATAGTATTCAGGAATTCATTGTTTACACACTGTGGAGTTACTCACACATGCTTGGTTTCAGTAGTCTTTCCAAGCAGCCTCAGGGTGAACCTGACAAGAAACTATTGTACAAGCTTTGTCCCTAGAGGCGATTTTGTTCCAACAATTAGTTCCCAGCAAAAGCCAACAGGCCACGCACTTGGAACTTCTGCTTGGTCGTGTACTAAAAACATCAACAACAACCAAAAAAACGACAACTGCAGCTTCAGAGAGAGAGATAAGGAGAATGGGAGGTAGGGTTGCCAGCTCCGAGTCAGGAAATACCTGGATATTTTGGGGGCAGAGCCTGAGGAGGGCAGGGCTTGTAGAGGGGAGGGAATTCACCGGGGAAGAATTCTATAGAGTTTGCCTTCGAAAGTGGCCATTTAATACTTGTTAACTGATCTCGGCTGTCTGGAGGTCAGTTATAATAGCGGGAGATGGCCAGCCACTTTCTGGAGGCTGGGAACCCTATATTTGCAGAAATACAGGGTGTGTAACAAATTTTAATTGGATTAAATGATGCCATGCACAAAACCCTATTTTGATTTTAAGCGAAGGCTAAGGGAGAACAATAAAATAGTAGTTTTCTTTTTGAAAGCGTAGAAGCCAGCAGTTCATCACCTGTTTGGCAGAACTAGCCCAAAACACGGGTCCCTTGAGTGTTTTTTTTCCAGTCCAAAGCTCCATATGTGGCAAGGAAAGTGGGTAAGCTCGATACTTGATCTCAGGGCACCTTGTCACGTGTAGGACCTACATTTGAACAGAAGTGTAAACTCTAGTCTAGACTTTAAAATATTGGCAGTGACTTCACTCTCACTTCCCCATTGCTAAATCTGGCAACTCTTTCCCTCTAGGATTCTAATGCAGGAACCCCCATTTCCTAAGGAAATTTCTGTTTGAAATTGTAGTTCAACAGATGTTTGCAGTATCTACATATACAGATGTGTTCTAAATTGCAAGACGCGGCATGCCACATTTTCTTTGGGACAAAAGTGATAAGACAAGATCCTCTCTCCAGGAAAAAATGTTCGCAAGCACTTAATTTACACTGTGACCTGTTTGTTTGCCAAACCTAACATCTGTGCTATTTATCACGTGCCTAGTCTAAGGAGACCAAAAGGCCATCGTTAAAGGACAAATGTGGAATTCAATATTTGATTATAAAAGCTCATTCCTTTTTATCCGATACAGAAATTGTTTCCAATTGCATGTACAGGAGAATACACAGTGCATCATTTGTTAACATATGGCCTGACAACAGCACGTTTTCTTAGCAATGCTTTTGTATAGTAAGTAACTGAATAGCAGGTGCATAGCCAACAGGTACACCTTTTCCTAGCATGGAGATGTAATGATCTCACCTATGGAATTTATGCAAGTCATGCTGCTTTTAAGGCAGAAGAGGGCAGCCAACAAAGAGGGCAGCCCTAGTTGTAACTCGTTGGCTTTTCCCACCAGACCATTTAAAATATCTGCAAGCGTTTTCAAAAGAAACGTTTAAGCTTTTTTTGCCCACACAGCATGCAACATTGAAGCCGATTGGTCACCTGGAGACAATGACTGTTTTGGAAGGTGGACTCTATGGAATTCTGCATTGAAGTCCCTCCCCTGCCCAAACCCTGCCCTCCTTAGGGTCCACCTCCAAAATCTTCAGGTATTTCCCAACGTGGAGCTGGCAACCATGCCTTATGTGCCAACTGAGACCTATAAGGTAGCCAGCTGTTCACTTCAGAGGCAAAGCAATTATTAGGCCCCTTCCACTCATGCAGAATAATGCACTTTCAATCCACTTTGCAGCTGTGAGGAATAGCAAAATCCACTTGCAAACAATTGTGAAAGTGGATTGAAAGTGCATTATTCTGCATGTGCGGAAGGGACCTATGTCTCTTCAGGGATGACAAGCAGACAGTCACAGTTATGAGTGGCTTTTCTTTGGCGCTGGAAAGCATAGAAACAAGTGCAGTGGTATCTGCCAGTTTCTCTTGTCCCGAAGTCCCTTGAGCTTCCATTGTCCAGATGGTCCAAATTTAAAGAAAAATGTTTCCATTGCTTTCGTCAATCAGATAAAAGGTTGGTTACGCCATCTTCCTGCTATTGGCTCTTCTCCCCTTGCTTTGGCCACATCTTTTCAAGACAAGCTTGTACATGTGAAGGAAGAGCTTAAGGCAAATTGGCAATTCTAGCTAGCTTGTTAGTTCTACTTCTGTTCCTGTCTTTCATGGAACAAGAGACTGTTTCTTATCTCTTGCTTTCCAGATACATACCCAGAAGGTTTTCCAGTACCTGGGTCTGTCTAGTTTGACCACAAATTAGCAATCAGTTTTAGCCTATAGGCCTTCCTGGATACCTTCTGTGTATTATAGTGTCCTCTTGTGTACCCAGGACTTTTCTGATTCTGTTGATTGTGAGTTCCATGATCCAAATTTAATTCCAAAGGTCATGGGGGCTGTTTTCCCTGTTAGGGAAATATGTTGCTGATGGGCTACACATAAGTTTCTCCATTGGGTCAAATAGCTCCCTAAAGCCACCCCAGGTCAAGAAAATGATGCATGACTTCAGCACTCTCTCCCTGCATGACATGGTCCAAACCGACCCTTTGCTTGCCTGGAAATTCGGTTCCAAGCATGGAACTCCCAGAACACATCTGATAATCAACAACAGAAGGGCAAATGCAGGAAGTGGGACACACAGTTCGGTCCTCAGCTGCTACCTTCACAGCCTTTAATTCCTTACCCAAATTCTGGCTTAGTTATAGCTCAGGAGTACTTGGACCCCTAAATTCCACATTTCCTGTGCAACAAGAAGTAAGGGCCTCCTCAGACAATACAGCTCTTCCATGTTGTTTCCACAGTACACATAAATTTTTTTAAAAATGTATGTCATTGGAGGTCAGACAATGTTCTCCTCATAGCACATGTCTTCTAATCCTAATTTCAGGCTCCATTTTCTCACAAGCTCCCTCCACCCATTTTTAATTTGCAAACTAATATTTCCCTCCTTAACATGAGACTCCCTCAAACATGCAGAAACTTGTCCACTGGTAGTCATTTCTTGTTGCCCTCTTGACACTGCCCTCAATCAGAAAATTAGAAGGAACAAGTTTGGGAGGGGTGAGGATTGGGGGAAAATAAAACATTGACAGATTTTTCTCCTGACCGACATCTCTTCCTTCAAGATATTTACGAGTTTAAGCAAAACAATTTCCTCATCCCTCTTTGTTTACATTCTCCCTTTATCTGGTGTTTAACGTCCCTCAACATACTGTGTCTTCTAGAAGGCAAAAAACATACTCTGTCCTCATCAGTCCATGGTGGGGCTGCTGAGAACTTTGGAAACAATATTTTTCTGCATACCTGGAAAGTAAGCAGAAGTCTTTACTTCTGCACAAGCCATCTGCTTTACTATTGACATCATGAAATAAAATAATGAAGGCGGGTGCTCTGGTTTGTTCCTGTCTGAGATAAAAACCTGCAATTATATATTCATTTCTGTTTGGGTTCAGTGGTGTTTTTGTATATGGTTTGTTCTGGAACTTGAACTTTCTATTCGTATGTTGGCTTAGGTCATTCGTTGGGCACATAATTTGCAAAGGATCTGACTTTGCTTATTTGTGTTGCCATCTCCAGCTTGGGAAAATCCAGGACATTTCAGGGCAATGTCTGGGGAGACAGTGTTTGAGAAGGGCAGGAGCTTTGTGGGAATGTGATGCTGTAGATTTTGGCTTCTGAAGTTGGTATGTTCTTCGGGGTTACTGGTTTCCATCTGGAGATCAGTTGTAATTCTAGGACAATTCCAAGCTGCGCCTAGAAGTTGATACCCCTACTTAGTATTGTCATCAAAAAAATGCACGTGACATTGTTCCATGATGAGAGAGATAACAGCTTGCTCAAGGCAACATTTGAATCCGGACCAGCTCTATAGACATGTTGAACCCCATTGTTTGCAAACATGCAGCTGGAAGCATGTTATGTTGAGCTGTTTCATCTTGCAGTTTCTTGGAGTAACTAAGCTCTCGATCCTGAGCGGCTGGTCTTGGCGCAGTCTGTTGCCTTGTTTTGCTTTCGTACTCCTCTTTCACTTCTGGTTCTAATCAAAACCGACAGCGGCTTTGCTTGAGCCACATGAAACGTTTTGTGCCCCCCCCCCCCCCCGCCTCTCCTTTCAAGAGGCTCAGTTGCATGTGATGTGGGGAAGGAAGCGGCTCCGCACCAAATGGATGTGCTCATTCCACCCCAAGATAGCAGGAGGCCCGAATCTCACTGTGGAGTTCATTTCCAGTTCCTGGGTGAATGTGCTTCATTGCTTAGGGTGGCTCAAGGTGGGTTACAGATGGTGAGAATCAGGCTGTTCCTGACCAGATCACTTGCCCTCTAATTTCCTGTCCTTTTTGTCTCAAGAGCTTCCCCCAGATGTTCTTCCCTGGCCACACCTGGGTCCATGAGAACCAGCTCCCCTCCCGAATTTTGCAGCTTCTCTGCTCCCATCTGATTCCCATTAGTCTACCACATGTCACTCTTTTGGGAACTAGTACACAGCCCTGCCTTTGCTGATTAATTATTTGCTTCTCAGCCAGTGAGGCACCCTCAAACACATTCGCAGACAATAGCAGCTAGTAATAATCATAGCTATATGGAACTTCCACAAAAAGATGCACTATATCCCTGAATTCAGATGCCTTGATTCAACAGTAGTGGGTAGATAGTTTGGAAATGCGCAAATGTTTTTTTTTTTCATTTGAAAATTTGATTCATTTTTGTTTTATTTCCAGTGGGAATCACATTTCCAGCTATGAGTTTTTCACCTTGCATCCAATTTGGATGAACATTTTGGGGATTACACTGTTTCATCCAAGGGATTATCTCTGCCAAAAACCAGACAAATAAGAAAAGGGTCCCCATTTTATAGGTAAAAGTAGAACATTTTTCCACCTTCATTTTTTAATACAGTTTGGAGAACTTTCCCATGGACTATCCCCCTCACCCAAGGAAAAATTCCTGCTGAATTTTAAAGAGATGGGAGAAAAGGTCCAGAGTTATAGTAAATTAGAAACTTTGCACGGCAGAAGAAAACCTTTGGCACCCCAAGAAGGCAAGCAGCATTCGGTAACAGGCACAAGGCAGTATTTGGCACTCAAGACGGACAGGCAGCAGGAAGTTCAGATCTGCTCTCCAAGTTTAGGGTCAGAAAGCTCAATGTCATACTGCCTTGTACTCTAAAGTTCAGTCTTTTCCACTCTGTCCCGGATCTCAGGTCTTTCATGTCACCTACCACCTGGTCCTTCTGATTGAGCCAGAGATCTTCTGCAGAAAAACAGGAGTAGATAGGCCCTCAAGGCCATCAGGAAGAGTCCTGCACTGAAGCCATTCAAGCCTGGGAGTTATGCTCCTTGCCAGGGCCACCCAAGCCCAAAGGGAGGGCACAAGCTTGAGGCACAGAGGGCTCGCAGCAGCCAGGGGCACTGCCAGTCTCTAGATCACATAAATATTCTCCAGATGTGATGACATCCCCTGCTGTCATGCTGGCAGGGGATGATGGGAACTGTAGTCCATAACATCTGGAGGGCCGCAAGTTTGACACCTATGTTCTAGACCATCCTTGCCCAGCCTTGTCATGCCTGAGAATGCGCCCACAGGGCCTGGCGTCAGTATGGCAAGAAGTAGGTTGGACAAGGAATATCTCTTGCTTGGTGCTGGCTGGGCAGGCACTCCCTTTCTCCTTTGGAGCAGCTGGGCTGGAGCATGCCAGGTGTGGTGCCAAGGCAGGCTGAGGGCGGGGCCCTTTCCCAGGGCTGTTTCCTCCCCCCTATCTGCCCCTGCTTGTAAAGCAGGTGCTTTGCCACTGAACCATGATGCCTCACCTATAGTGGTTTGCGTTTGGCATCCCAAAGAAAGAAAATAAAATTGCACGGTGTGTATGAGAAGCATGACTAAGACATGCTACTCAGAAGGCTGTCTGTTGGGGTTGGTGAATAGCGGGTGCTGGGTAGTGGCTGGTCTTCTGTGACTTATGGTCACAGGGGGCATACATTGAAAATGCTGGGGGAAAGAATAAGGACTAATAAAAGGAAGCACTTCTTCACGCACCGTGTGATTGGTGTTTGGAATATGCTGCCACAGGAGGTAGTGATGGCCACTAACCTGGATAGCTTTAAAAGGGGCTTGGACAGATTTATGGAGGAGAAGTCGATCTATGGCTACCAATCTTGATCCTCCTTGATCTCAGATTGCAAATGCCTTAGCAGACCAGATGCTCAGGAGCAGCAGCAGCAGAAGGCCAATGCTTTCACATCCTGCATGTGAGCTCCCAAAGGCACCTGGTGGGCCACTGTGAGTAGCAGAGTGCTGGACTAGGTGGACTCTGGTCTGATCCAGCAGGCTCGTTCTTATGTTCTTATGGTGAACTGTTACAGCCTTATGACTCTGTTGAAGCCAGTGGGGTTAGAAGAGTGTAATTCTGCTTAAGATGTCGCTGCTGGTTCTCTAAGAGTACAACCAGAAATGTCTGCGGTATGTCAGCACAGACAGTCCCTTTGCCATGCTGGATCCAGAAAGTGATTCCTGGAAAATATTTAGGATTATGGTATTTACCAAGTCAGTTTTGGTTGACATCAGTGTTTATGCGCTTTTTAAGTGGCATTGGGGGAATAAGCATGAAAAATGGGCTCTCTGTAACATGAAAGTCCGCATGCTCTTAATGTTGACAGAAGTTGGCTCGATAGAAGACATCGCTAGGCCTATTTTTATTTTATATGCAATCTGCACAACAGACCGAAGCATTTCATACAGCCAGAGTTGGGGGCTGGGGGCTGGGATGAGCTTCTATCATAGACACGTTTGTGTATCAGAAGATGTCTCCTACTGCAGTAGAGAAAACATATCTGATTCCTTACCCTCAGTTTCGGAGGTCTAGGTTCTTAAACTGCCCCCCACCCCACCCAGCAAGACTTGCGAGACTCTTGCAAAGGCCAGCAAGATATTTGGAACAAGAACTCAAATTCTACAAGATTTGGAAATGGAGTCAGGGGAGAAGAGGGGATGGGGGGGAGAGGGTCCATAATCCTATCGAGTTCACCCTGCAAACCAGCCATTTTCTCCAGTAGAACCAATCCCCGTCATCTGGTAATTCCCAGATAACTTCAGGCCCCTCTTGGAGGCTGGCAATGATACTCCACTCCCAATAATAAAAACATTGTCAAATGATACCGTGAACTGCACATAGAGATCAAGGCACAAAGGATTGATTTGCACACCTGCTGAATTTATGGTTGATTCTTGTTTGCAGGTAGAATTGCTAGATCTCAGGCTTTGGCCCAGGTATTGAGAATGGTGGGGTCTGAGCAACACTAGTTGCTACCCTGCCCGAAGGTAGAGTAGATGGAGAATGAAGCCCAAGTTTGTAAGGATTCATAAACACAGTTCTGAAGTCCAGTTCTCATAACCACCTTGGGGTCATGGCTCAATGGCAGAGCATCTATTTAGCATGCAGAATCTCCCATTTAAAAAGGATCAAGTAATAGATGATGGGGGAGAGAGAAGGCAGCATGATGTAGCCTGATCTTGTTAGATCCTAGAAGCAGTATTTGCACTTGGAAGGGAGACCACCAAGGAAGACGCTGGAAAGGAAGGCAATGGCAAACCACCTCTGCTTCTCACTTGCCTTGAAAGCCCATGGCTGGGGTTGCCGTACCTTGGGTACAATTTTATGGCTCCTTACACACACACACAATAGACAATGTGAAAGATCTCTGCCTGAGACCCTAGAAAGAGTCACTGATAATCAGAATAGACAGTGCTGACCTTGACAGACCAAGGCTCTGAGTTATTAGAAGGCAGCTTTGTGTGTTTGTTCGTGCCATAGTGGTAACGTAGCATCGTCCATCGTCCCTAGCAGATCCAAGTTTATTTTACCTTCCTTGTCTCTTCTTCTTAGTGAAAGGGTGCCTCCTTGTGGTCATGAGAAAGTAACACATCACTATACCATTAAACTCCTGTTTTAAAATCTTTGCAAACTGGATTGATTCCCACAGGATATTTTTTTACACATAAAATGTCAAGTCATGTTCAAGAGCACCAGCATAATTTGTTTGTCCTGACACACTCATGAGGAGGGAGAAGTTTTACAGTATGTATGTTTGGGACTGACAATTACACAGCCTCATTGCAACAACACATGCATTCCTTGTACAGGAGAACAGGCAGTATGTGAATGAAACTGTAACGTAAGCTAGGACTTGAGGGCCAGAGCTACAAATTACAGGCAAAGTACTATAATCCTGCTGTAGAGTTGCCAAGTATGGTTTAAGAAATTCCTGGAGATTTCATGGGTGATAACCAGTGGTGGAATTCAGCAGGTTCGCACAACTTCGGCAGAACCAGTTGTTAAAATAGTGCTTGTAAACAACCAGTTGTTAAATTATTTGAATCCCAACACCAGAACAGGTTGTTAAATTATTTGAATCCCAACACTGGTGATACCTGGGGAGGGTAGAGTTTGAAAAATGGCTTGGTAAGTATGCGATGCCGTTCTAGGACTTCTTTTTCTTCTAGACTCTATGGTATATCAGCAAGTCTGTATAGCTGCCATTGTCTCCTGGGAACTGGTCTGTAGCCCAGAGGTCATCTGTAATTGCAGAAGAACTTAATGCTTGGCCTTGAAGTTGACCATCCTAAATCCTGGGAGGTAGCTTGGGGAGAGGTGTTGCATAAGAAAAGCAGCGGACTTATTCCTTATTCCAATTTGTTTCTTTCCCAGATGCCTATTTTCAAATAAAATGGGCTGTCAGGGTTTTGTATGATAAAGTTGCATGCAAAGTTTAGTTCCACCTTAAGTCATGGACTATGCAATCCTTTCCTCCCTCCCATGGCTGTGAAATACTGAAATTCATTTCCTATAGCTCTTGCTGGCTTGACTTCATCATCACTTATTTGCAAGTGGAAATATTTGCTAATAGGAAAGTTTTCATATTCATACACTCACACACAGCTGTCCTCCCCCATTTTATTCTATAATTTACAGACTAATGTTTTCACTTACCTAAAGATTCCTTCACTTGTCTTCAGGTAGATCTCTCTTGCTGCTCTCCTGTTAAACTCTCAACCATGAAGTTTTCTACTAAATGGAATGATTTGGGAGCCTTTAAGGAGTTGCTGGGGGGTGAAATCATTGGCAAATTTTCTCCCTGGCCCAAACCACTTTTGGAATGAATGCAGTCCGAGTACGCTAGCAAGCTGCCTGGATGGGAAAGTATACATTTTCAATGGAACCATTTTCCTTCTGCCAGCCCGTTGCATCTACCATTTTCCCCAACTTTCCCACTGGAGAGCTCTTAAACACTCCCTCCCTCCATCCCTCCCCGCCCCCCCCCCCACACACACACAGAGAGACACAGAGAGAGAGAGAGAGAGAGAGAGAGAGAGAGAGAGAGAGAGAGAGAGAGAGAGAGAGAGAGAGAGTATTACATTATGGTTATCATGATAAGGATGAAACCTGTAGATCCCCCAAAATTACAGCTCATCTCTAGACTAGAGTAATCAGTTTTCCTGGAGTAAAAGGAGGAAGTGGCTTCCAGGGCTCCGCCTCCAACCCCCCCCCCTGCCCCCTTGCAATGCCACACTGTGTGGTGAGGGAGGGGGAGAAGATACTGCAGGCTGAGTACAGGGGTCAGATGCCATGCTGGGCTTGCTGGGGGGGGGAGGGGAGCTGCGCCAGGTTTACTGGCACTGGAAGTGATGGGGGGCATGAGACGTGGCAGACACAGTGGCAGAGAGACAAGGAGCTGTGGATGGGGGGAGCTGAATTTGTGCCAGGACCACCAGTGGAGTGGAGCTGATGGGGGACAGGAGCTGATGGGGGGCAGGAGCTGCCATGAGCTCCCTATGAGTAGAAGCAATAAGGGAGCTGTGGCTACAAGGGAGAGGGAATCCCTCCACAAGTATGACAGGTTTCCACTTGAACAATCTATTGTCATAATTGACTAGTTCCTCTGAACTCCCAGCTTTCATTTCAGAGAAAAGTCAATATCTAGACCTTTTAAATTCTGGAGATAGAAAAGTGGGTATCAGGGGATGCCTGGAAAAGGGTAGCCAACACTGGCGTAATGCCCATTGGGCAAGGTGGGCAGCTGCCCAGGGCATCACCTTGTGGGGGGCATCAAAATGATGAGTTTGTTTTGGGGTATTTTTGAAGCACATGGCTTCTCCATTTTGACCTGCACGGGGCGCAGTTTTCTTAGATAGTGGCACCAAATTGCAATTCTCAGCTTATCATCAGGAGATCTGTCCCCATGATACCCCCCAAGTTCTGTGCCAGTAGAGAGAGGCCATTTGCTTCAGGGAGTCCAAAGTTATGGACTCCCAAAGGGGGTGCCCCTATCCCCCATTGTTTCCAATGGGAGCTAATAGGAGATGGGGACTACAGTTTTGAGGGCCCATAACTTTGGGGATGTTCTTGCAGGGAGGGCATTCTTGGACGTATCAGCACCAAAATTACAGGGTATCATCTGGAGACTGTCATGATGGCACCCCCAAGGTTTGGTGCAGTTTGGTTCAGGGGGTCAAACGTTATGGACCCTCAAAAGGGTAGCCCCCATCTCCTTATCAAAGAATGGGGGATGGGGCACCCCCTTTGAGGGTCCATAACTTTGGACCCCCTAAACCAAACTGCACCAAACTTTGGGGAGTAGCATAAGGACAGTCTCCTGATGATATACTGAAATTTTGGTGCGGATATGTCTAAAAATGCACCCCCTGCAGGCACCAATGTCCTGGTGCAAAAAAAATTGGTTGTGGTGGAGTGGCTGCCCATGGGGGGGCGGCATCCAACTCAGGTTTTGCCCAGGGCTACAGTTTGCCCAGGGCTGCCTCGTTACGCCCCTGGTAGCCAATGAAGGGAAGTGTGGACATTCTGTGGTCAGGGTGAATGCCTCTGCATTTGCAGCTGCAAAGAAGAGGAAATGGAGAATCCTTGCCAGGTGGATGCAGCTTTACTTTTGTCAGGAAAAAATGTTGGGATGCCCACAGGCAGCCAGACCACATCGTGCATGTGCCACAATTAATTCTGCTACCATGTTTCTCACTCTACGCAGGAGAAAGAACAAGTGGTAGGTGGCTACATGCAAGATAAAGCAGTCATACTCGGATCAGATAAACACTTGTGTTTATAACTGGGTCTGCGGTTTCCTTGGCATAGTGATGCTCATAGATATGTCTACTGGGACATATCTGTTCCCAGATACTGTTGCAGTCAGAGATATCAGTATCAGGACCCTTGCTTCTCTGAACAACACAACACACCCATAGCTAAGCAGGATTCTATTAGCTATCAGAGTTCATAGAAATTAGCTAATGTAATACGGGAATGCCAGAGCCAAAACTCAGTGCTTTGTTTCTAAAACTTTCCGTAATGCCTCTGCCCAGTTTCTGTCCTCCTCTTCCTAGTTACCAACTATCAAAGGGCAAAGGGAGAGGAAGGATAATGTGGTATAGTGGTTAGAGTAGTGCCCAAGGCCCCAGAGCTTGGTTCAAATCCGTCATGATGGCACAGTCACTCTCTCTCTCTGTCTAGCCTGCATCACGGGACAGTTGTGTGGATAAAAGGGAGAAAGGGAGAATCCTGCATGTTTTCTGGAGCTCCTGAACAATCCACACAACACCCAAAGAACTGCAGAAGGAGAAGGTAAAATTAAATATCATTAAGAACAGCAAGGTAAGCTGAGCCGGCATTGTTGCAGTGGTGATCCCAGAAAATAAAGGAGAAACCCAACACTAAAGTACGTAAGTAGATCCCCCTTGATGGGTTATTTTGGCTTATTGTTCCTTGAAATAGAACACAGAAACAGAAACTATGGGATATGAAACATGTTCCATCAACATGCATCCACTAAGGAAGGAACATTTGTGTTGGAACAATCTCTGTCAATCTTTTCATGTTGAGATAATCACATGCTAGGGTTGCCAACTCTGGGTGCATTTATTTATTGAATTTATAAGACGTCCTTCCCTATGCCATACAACACAAAAACATAATAAATATATTAAAATCATATAAAATTCACATTTACAGTACAACATCCTAAGGGGAGAGATGATAAGACCATACTCACAACTCCATTCTTACTGGCTTGGGGAAGATGGGGAAATTCTCAGCGATTTGGAGCCTAGGAAGAGTGGGATTTGGGGAGGGGTCCTCGGAGGGTCCAGTACTATAGTTTTCGAATCTGCCTTTTTCTTCGGGGGAACTGATTACTGTATTCTGGAGATCAGTTATAATTCTGGGAGATCTCCAGAATCCACATGGAGGTTGGCAACCCAATATCACACGCAATAACTTGGCTTGCAAGAAAGGGGTGCAGAAGTGCACCCAGGGCAGCAACGGAACGACTGTCATCTGAGTCCGCTGCAGTTCTATTCCGAGACCCATTTGGCTTTGTCAGAGGAAAAGTCTCTCCTTTCCCTTCATAAAAATTGCAGGATGGCTGTAGCTTTTCTCATCTGGTGCGGTACGCGAGAGGCAAACCCGGTTCTCCAGTTTAAAAACAAACCTCAATACAACCAATCAGACTTTGCAATGATGCTTCATCTAGGGTTCCTTGGCAGCACTTGACTGTCCTTTAGGGCCTCTAGGAGCCAGAGGGGGTCAAAGGGCAAGAGCACAGCAACCAGTGCGCAGCACCCATGACCAGTGGTAAATCAGGAGTGAAATGAGTCACTGCTGCTTACCGCTTTCTGGCTCATTTTTCCTCCTGCAGCCACGAAGAACTGAAGCAATGCAAACCCCGAATAGGCAGGCTAGAAAAGATGAGGGCTAACCCCGCCCAGGAAATCTAATTTTACATTCCTGTTGTGAAAAGGTTTGGTGCAACAGAGGCTGCCGGTGAGTGACCCGTCTTGGTGAGTGAATCTCTCTCTCCCTTTGTAAGGCAGCCGTGTCTCCCTTGAAGGCTGTCGTTGAGAAAACCTGTAGGGCTAAAATCCTGACTCTGTTCATGCGATTGAAATCTAGGTGGGCAGCAATGAACTAGCAAACTAACTTGGATCCCTGCATGCAGCATTTCCTAGAAACTTGGCTTCTGTTGCTTCCCTCTTCTACTGTAGCTTCCAGTGGCATCTATTTAAAAATAATATCCGTATTCTCATCCTGTGTGCCAGTTGCTGGTGGATAGGTACTAAAGGAAGACCTAAATTGGGAGAACTGCAACTTTTAAATTACTGCAGTCGATAAAAACACTTGCAGTTGTGACATCTGAATGCTAAACAGGGGTTTCCTCCTTCCTTAAGGGTTATAAACATTTTAAGCTATGTTTCTTTCATGTTTTTATCTTCCTAGAATATAGAATCAATGTACTGATTTCACTGTTGCAGGACATGGGGTCAGTCATTAGCTTAGATGTTTTAAAAAGAGGACTAGACAGATTCATAGATGGTGTGTCTGTGAAATGACTACTTTGCTATGATAGCTAAAAGAAGCCTCCATGTTCCGGGGCAGTACATCTCTGAATACCAGTAGCTGAGGGGGCAAACAATGGGAACAGAATCTCTTGCCTTTATATGGTGGTCTGCCAAGAAGGATCTGGCAGGCCATTGTGCAAAGGCAAATGCTAAACTAGATAGAGTTCTAATCTGATGCAGCAGGGGATTTTCTTATGTTTTTAATGGAGGATGCAAGATGCTGGACCTCACTGAAGAAGTCTGCTTGTTCACTACCCCGTGCAGATAAGGAGCCATTCTCTCACCTAATGCAAAGCAAAACCTCTGGTTTAATCAGATAAATACTGGAGAGCAGAACTGAGGTTGCCACCCATCCCCGAGGGAGAAGAGAAACCTCAAATGGTATTCACATGTATGCCTGCTAGTCTGTTTAAGTATGTTAAAGTGATACAACTGGAGTGGAAGGTTTGGAAAATAATGCTACTGAAACAGGCAACAGGAATAAATGTGTAAAAATAACACAAGGCTTTTAAAAAAATCCCAACAGAACTATTCTAAAACCAAATCCACTATCCGTTGTAACAAACTGTAGCAGAATAGCTATGCAATGGTACAAACCTAAGCAGAGTTACGCCCTGCTCACTGTCAGCAGATTTAAGAAGGGTGTAACTTTGTTCAGGATTGTGCTGTCAGTCTGCATCGGCCAATATAACAAAGTGGCTTGTGGCACCTTGAAGTTTACTGAATGCAGTTTTCCTTAAGGAATCACAAAACTTTTAGTTATCCTGTTTGATATTTTGTCTCATTGTTTAAACATCTGTGATTGGATATAAGGCCGCCATGCGTGAGATTTTAGAAGGTCTATCAACACAAGAGGCTTCTACTTATTGGGGAAGTACCTAGGAATAAAATGCATAGAGATGTATTACGCAGTTGCTGCATTACTGCAACTAGGTTGCTATTGTCTTGGGTTGCAAATCTTCAGGTGGGGGCTGGAGTTCTTCTGGAATTACAACTGATCTTCAGATTACAGAGATCAGTCCCCCTGGATAAAATAGCAGCTTCAAAAGGCAGACTCTATGGTATATCACAGAGTCCAGGAGAAATGGAAGCCTCTCCCCAGGTACAGCCCACAAATCTCCACAAGTTTCCCAAGCCAGAGCTGGCAACCTTAGTGCCTGTTCCAACTACCAGTGGCTCTCTGAGACAGCATGCACACTGACTGTCTTTATTGTTTTTAGCATGGTCCCTATTTTTTTGTTACCTGAACCTGGTACATCACTGTCTCCACTCTTTAATCTTCCTAAAATTGCCATTCTGGAATTTGGGGTGGGTGGGTTACTGGAGATCCCTGGGCAAATTGTTCTACCAGCCTAACCTACCTTACAGGGTTGTAGGGAGGACTGAATAGGAGGAACCATGTCTGCCACCCTAAGCTCCACAGAGGAAAGGTAGGATAAAACCAGATGGACAGAGAGCTAGAAGAGACTGTCGCCAGCCTGTGGTGAACCTTGGTGATTTGGGGTAGGAAAGACTGGGGTTACAAGTACTTCTCTATTTTCATCAGAGCAGTACTGAAAGGTGTCCATCGAATAGTAGGTAAAGGTGCACACCTGTGCAATGCAAGATTGTTGAAATAAAATGGTATCTTCTATATGCTAAGCAGCTGCTATGCAACTGTTTCACCACCACTTACAGCTTACCGCTTCTGGCTCATTTTTCCTCCTGTATCACTTTCCGCACAAATCTCCTAAAACATTTGGAAAAAGTTTTGAATCCCCCCGTTTAGCATGATGTATGTATGTTGAACAGCTGATGCTTCTATTCTTCACAGCTTCATGCTGCGATTCTCTGTATAATCAATGCCTCAAAGATTACCCCCTCCCTAAAATAACCAAAACTCACAGAAATGATGAAATACACAAGTGAAGGGGAACAGAAAGTGAGCTCACAAAATGGCCCTGAGGAGGGAGTTTGGGGACGGCAGAGAGGCACGGAAAACGTTTTAAAGAGACCGCATAACAGTGAAGCCGTTTTGAAAATGTTTTGCCTAAATAATAGTTTTTAAAGAAGATTCACTGAAAACGCTTTGAAGCTGGAAATAAAATGTCTTCAAAACCAAAGGAGAAACAAACAATGTGGAACTCCGTGGAGGAAACATTTCATTTCCAGCCTCAAAACATTTTAAAAGGTTTGTGCGAAAAAGGCCAATGGGCCTTTTAACTCATCTCCCTTTCGTCAAGAATAGGATTTCTGAGGAAACAAAATGACAAGTGAATGAAACATTGACCTGTTTTCTGAGAGAAATCAGGTGCTGGGTGGTGACAGGATCTGCAGAGAGCAATTTCCTAGAAGCGTACATGATGAACCAATAGGATTATCAACTTCCAGGTGGCGGTTGGCAATCTCCCATGATTACACCTGATTTCCAGGCAACAGAGATCAGTTCCCCTTGAAAAAACATCTGCTTTGGAGAGTGGACTCTACGGCACTGTACCCAGCTGAGGTCCCTACCCTCCACCACCCCCAAATGTGGAGGAATTTCCAAACCCTGAATTGGCAACCCTGCAAACCACCGTTGGCTGTAAATTCTGTAAACCAACAAATGTTTTGAAATGATCGCAGCGAGTTGAGGTGCCACACTGGTGGCCTGCAGCTCATAATACAAAGAGTATTTGGTAGGAGGAAGGAAGTAAAGGCAGGCATCTCATCATTTTGTGTGGTGACTTGCAGTGGTTTATTCATGTGACCGTAAAATCCCCAAGTGCGACATTGTAGTTTCCTCTCCCTCCTTTCCCTTAAATGAGAAGGAAATTCTGAATGAGCAATCCCAGCAAAGTCAGTGTCTTTCTGGCTCTAACTTGTTCTCTGAGCATCCAGATCCAGCAGGCAACAGGATTCGTGTTGTCATAGTTGACATACACAAGAAAAACCAAGACAGGTAAACTTCTCTTGATATATTGTTGAAAACTGAAGAGATATAATGGGAAATATGGACTGAAAGATTGGGTGGAATATGGCTGAAAACAACTTCAAATTCCTAATTTGTGCTGGATGTGGAAGGAGGTAGAAAACCAGCATGGAGGTTTGAGGAGGGGAAAGTGGTCTGAGAAGGGGTGATGAATCCCCTTGGAAAGTTCCTCACTTAATGATTCCCCTTTTCCCACTTACCTTAAGCCCCGCGCTACTCTCCTCAAGTAGCGCAGGGTACAGCTGCACTCCTCACTTCAGGGGCGGCGAGAATGCAGCCTCCCCGACGCTGCCTCTCTTGCGCCCCCTGGGCGCGCGCAATTCCTGGCGCCTTTTCAAAAGGCGCCTTTTTGGGGTCGTGGGGAAGCCTGGGCGTGCGCCAGGAATTGCGTGCGCCGGGAATTGCTCGCAGCAACCCTCGGACAGAGGTGAGTGGGGAAAGGGCCGTTGACTGTTCCGATGTTTTCATTTCCGACTGTCAGTTCAGTTTTCCACTGTCTCATTGCTTTTTCAGCGAATACTCAAATGTTTTTGCTGACGCCAATATATATAAACACTAAAATTTTAAAACACAGTAGCAGCAACGCACAAACATTGTGTGCAGGATAATGCACATTCAATCCACTTTCATAATAGTTTGAAAGTGGATTTTGCTATTCTGCACAGTAAAATCCAGCTTCAAAGTGGATTGTAAGTGCATTATTCTGTTTGTAAATCTTTCAGGTTTGAAAATCTTTCAGGTATAAGTCATCTGTTGGTTTATATCATTTACTATGATAGTGTAGCACAGCACTGAATTAATGTTTGTTAACTGTCAGCATAATCATAGTTTTGTATGTGAAGTGATATTTGTATTGCGTGTATTTCTTCAACACACCTTATCATTGTGAATTGCATCACTTTTTGTGTAGCTGGGTTATAGTTTTTTAATAGGTTTTTTTTCCTTTTTAGTAAGTGATCGGGTAAGGAACTGGAATGGATTAGGTTGTTACACATGATGATAAGAGAGGTCAAAGATTACAGCAACTGTGTAGTCAGTTTAATTACTAGTAAACCTAATAGAGTTCTCTGTCTTCTTCTAGATCCCTGGAAACATGTACACAGCAATTCCCAAAAGGTAAGGAACTCATCAAGTCCAGAGAGCTGGAATGGTGTAGAGTTAAGGGTACTGAACTAGGATCTGGGAGGGCTAGGCTGAAACCCCACTGATGAAATCACTGGGTGACCTTTGGCCAGTCACTCCCTTTCAGCTTAACCTACCTCACAAGTATTGTTGAAATCTTTCATGGCCAGAATTAACTGACTGTTGTGAGTTTTCCAGGCTGTGTGGCTGTGCTCTGGTAGTTTTAGCTCCTAACATTTCACCCACATCTATGGCTGGCATCTTCAGAGGCACCTCACAGTAAGATGTATTTCTTTCCATGGCACAGTTTCCCCCTTTTCATTGTGCCACAAAGAGGAACACATCTTCCTGTGACATGCCTCTAAAGATGGAATATGAATGGAATAAATAATCATAATTCCTGCCTCAATAGTATATCTATTCTCCCTCATCTAATTACTCTCTCTTACTGGATTCACTCTGGGCATTTTCTGTGTTAATACAATGAAGATTTAAAGGTTGATCCTTGAAGGCTGTTACTTGAAGGTTAATTCATGTGATAACAATGCATGCCTACATGAACAACAATTTCTGCAGATCTCCCAGGCACACCCTTTTGCTGTGGCTTTATTTATTTAGTACTTTGGCTTTATTTATTTAGTAACATGCATATCCCACAACTATTAACTCTTGTGGGATCACAAGGTAGCTTCTGTCAACCATAGAAGCCATAAATGCAACAATATTAATAAAATAAATATGAATTTAAAGCCATTGTAATATCAAAATAAAATCTCTCAGTTGCAATAAAATCCAGCAAGCCTATTGGCAATATCACAAAATAATGGATCTACTACTGAATAGTTTAATAGAAGAAGAACAGAAAAAAGATTTGGAGAAAGGAAAAAGTCTCCGGCAGAGACCTGGGCAAAAAAGGGACATTTTATCTGGTGCCTGGAACAGTTCAGAATAGGTAGCTGTGGACATCCTAAGTGAGGTAGTTCAATTAATGGAGAAAAAGCCCTCTCTTTATGCGGTGACTCACTTTACTGTTAAGAGGGTCTGTCTTGAAGATACTAATTGTCAGTCAAGAGCATATGAAAGGGATTCTATAGGAATCCTGGTCCCACACTGTCCAGGTACTTAGAGGTACCTTGAAGGGGGCTTAGAAGCAAACAGGTAACCAACACTGTTCTTTTAGACAGAGACTAGACAGAGCATTTATTTATGTAACTGTGAACTTCATTTACCAGAGGTAACAATCCCGGTATTATGTACATTATCACATATCACCAGGTGGAAAAAAAGAAGTGGGTTGAAAGCCTTTGATTTTTCCGAGGGTATCTTGTATATTTTAAGCCTCTGATTCATCCATTGGATGACTATAAAAATTAGAAGTTTAGTTCAGTAGTCACTTTCGTACATCCAAAACACAACAGTGATGTAATATTATTTTTATTCAATTGTGTTAACAGTCTCTCATTCCTTTCCCCCCTCATTCTCTTCCCCTTGATTCTCTTCCTGATTCATCCTCTTTTCCCCCAACAACTTCATCTTTACCTGCACTTCCTGTTTATGTCATGATTTCTTCATGAACTATCACTTTGTCCCCTTCCAATTCTCTACCATCTCTTGTGTTATCTGATAGTGGATCTCCATTTGATCCTTCCGTCAAAGAACCAGGCCTGTATGTATGGCGAGTAGAGAAGATGAAACCTGTATCTGTCCCAGAAGAGATGAAAGGCATATTCTACTCTGGGGATTCTTACCTGGTTCTTCACAATGGAGCTGATGGACACTCAAATGTGCACATCTGGATTGGTAAGCAACATCTGGTCAGGGCAAGATGAACTTCAATGTATAAGCACCCATAGAGGGCTGACTGAGTAGAGAAAGATCCTCTGCCCTTTACTCTTGTGGGCCAGTGGAAAATGGGAGTTTAGATCTCCAAAGAGCAAAGTTGCTTGTGTCAGTTGAAGTACAAATCAATGGCTAATGTTTCTTGGAATGTTAAGAACAAATTCTCTGCTATACCCTAGGTGCTGCTTTAGTTGACTAAAAGTTAGGGCTATCGCCTAGTTAAAATTGTCTTGATGGTTAATTGATTAAACTTGGAAAAAAGCTGTATGTACTGATCAAAGCAGCATGGCTGCTGGATCAAACTGCTTGGAAGCTGTTCCCACTGATTTTAATACGGCTTGTTCTCAAGGAACTCTGAAGCACAACAGCCAAGCGTAGTTTCCCAAGCCAGGTACTCCACAATGTGATATAAGCCTCAGCCATGGTTGTATCACATAAAGAGAACCACAAACCTCTGTGCCTGCATCTAAGGATCACACTACACATTAGTGGGAGGTTCCTGATTGGCTATCCCACTGTTCACATTAAAAAAAACAGACCCGGTTTGGATAAAAAACTATTATGTTGAGGCAAAGAAGATATGTCTTCCAATAGCCATTGCACTCCCTGGTTGCTAATAACCTAGGTACAATATGAGCACCTGCCTTCCTCGGGATTTTTAAGGGAGGAATGGTTCATGAGGATAGATCTTTTCCCCACTATTGTGCTCCACTCAGATCTGGTGGGAGGGGGACTCCTGGCTACTTTTTAGCAATAAATATCTGATTGTGACTCTCCCACAATATCTTTAGTTTGACTCTTAACTATTGCACATCCTGCTCCCTATAACAGCGGGAGAAGAAATGATGGGTGCCATTTAGGGAAGGTCTGTGTGTGTGTATGGAAAGGGGGAATCACTTTTGTTTGTATCTGACAAAAGGAGTTTTGACTCTCAAAAGCTTATATCCCAAACAAACCACTTGGTCTCTAAGGTGCTACAGGACTCAAATCTAACTTTTCTTTAAAAAGATTCTCAATTAATTGGGAGCAATTTTTAAACAGCTGCTGGCACTCTACCAGTTGCCAGAAGTTCTTATTTATGTCCAAAGTGGAATTGGGAGGTTTCCAGTTGGAGATCCCTTTCTCTCCGTCTTTCCCCGACGTGTCCAGGCCAGAACTCCTCCCGGGATGAGCAAGGGGCCTGTGCTCTGCTTTCCACCAACCTCAACGCCTTCCTTGCGGAAAAACCAATCCAGCACCGGGAAGTGCAGGGTAACGAGTCAGATGTTTTCATGGACTACTTTCCCCACGGCATAAAATACCAGGTAAGAGAGATCCAGCCTGCCAGACTTTTATCTGTACCCCTTCCTGCTTCACGCCGTTTTCTTAACAGTATTATTAATTATATTAATGTGGATGTTAGAATTCTGGCCTAGGATTGGGGAGACCCAGGTTGAAACCTGCCATAAAGCTCATTGGGTGACCTTGGCCAGTTACTCACCTCTACCCCTACTAACCAACCTCACAGGGTTGTTGTGAGAATAAAATTGGTGAGGAAGGAACCACGTATTGAGCTTGTTGGACAGTGAGTAAGATTTTTTAAAGAAAAGTAATAGTTTATAACAATGCAGCTTCAGAACCTATCGATCAGCACAAAATGCTCCACTGTAAATTGGATTGTGGTCTGGTGGTAGTGCAGAGAAGAGGAGGAGCTGTATCAGAGGAATGAAAGCAAAAGGAACTTAGGAAACCAAGGCTGGGAGACCAGTTGGAACAAGTAGCTGCCATTAGGGCAGAGGTGTCCAACTCTGGTGCTTCAAAAGTTCAATGGACTACAAGTGTGGGAAAAGTGGTGGGGGGTGCTGCAAGGGGGGGCGCTGCAAGGGGGAAAGGGGAGGGTTCTGGGGGTGATTTTCCATGCCCCCAGGCATGTGCCCAGTGCACGGCACACACCACCACCCCTACTAGTGGGATCCAAAAATTTTAGTAACAGGTTCCCATGGTGGTGGGATTCAAACTGTGGCGTAGCACCAATGGGGCTGGGCAGGGCACGATGGGGGTGTGGCCGGGCATTCCAGGGGCAGGGCATTCCTGGGCTTGGCTGTGGCGCAGCTGTTGCGCCGGTCCTTGGGTGGGAAACGAATGCTCGCAGGCGCAGGCTGCCACTCATGCCGGTGCACCTCCTGCTAGACTGCTTCAAGTTCTGCATGCTACTGCTGAGAGGAGGGGCGTAACTAAGGCAAAAATCACGTGGCAAAATCACCAATTAGTAACCCCCTCTTGGCACACACAAATAATTAGTAACCTACTTTCAGGAACCTGTGAGAACCTGCTGGATCCCACCTCAGCCCGCCCCCTTGTAGCTCCGTCACTGCCCAGGTGTTGCAAAATGAAAGCTGTCTTCATCTTCCTTTATCTGCCTTCAATTTTTCCTAGCGTTATTGTCTTTTCCAGTGAGGCTTGCCTTGTATCCTACATTGCACTTTATCCATTCTCTACCTCTGGCATCTTCTCTGTACCCTCATAAGAGGCCCGTTTGTTTGTGTTCCACAGGAAGGAGGAGTGGAATCTGCCTTTCAGAAAGCAAAGCTCACTGAACCATCTGGTCCCACCCACAGACTCTACCAAGTAAAAGGGAAAAAGAACATCCGAGCCACAGAGAGGGAACTGAGCTGGACAAGCTTCAACACAGGCGACTGCTTCATTGTGGATCTGGGAGATGTGAGTCTGGAAGGGGAAAAAGGTGTAAAAGGGACAGGGTCCGATTATGCACACGGCATCAGTTGCGTGATGGTGGCAAATGTGCGTCGCCGCAAAATTTCTTCTATGGATATATTCCCTCAAGTGCTGCTTTCACTTTCTATTCTCTCCGCGACAAGCGAGACCACTTCTAGCACAGATTTAATTTTGATTCGCAGCTAGAGAGTACAGAGTTGCCAGTGAGCACAGCTTTGCCCCGGACATCTTCCCTCCTCTCACAGCCAGCCTCACAGTCTCACCCCCCACCCCCCACTTTCATGCTGCTTTGCACACTTCCCCCTCCATCTCTCTAACTGCTTGTATCGATATGTCAATAGAAACAACACAAGCAGGGGCTCTTTTTCTCTCCACCCCACCACCCCAACTCTGCTTCTGCCCCCCGATGATTGGGAGGACTTTTTACAACTTTATTTCAAACAAGATTGTATTTTAGAATAGTTTTCCTAGCTGCAGCAGTGGCAGAGAAAAAGAAAGAGAGAGTGTGCACATGGAGGGGAAAGGAGGGGGATCTAGCACATGGTCCCCTTCTTCGGCAGCGTGTGGTCCAGAGAATGGCTTTGCCCCTTTCTTTTCAGGAAGGGGGTATTTTAGGAAAGGGGCTACAATATCGATCTACTTGCTATATCTTGCAATTTTGGGTCGGGTGTAATTAGATCTGTGCCTTTAAGAGGAGTTCATGGGCAGAGAACCAGGAAAAGCTGTGGAGGCCCATTAAGAACATCAAGCAGAGGCCGGCAGAGAATGGCTCTTCGTGTGTAAACAGAAAAGCGTGAGGAGATCCCTCTGCAAGCCCATTGCACACTGAAGAGCCCCAAGGTTAGGGTTTTATGCGTAATGGACCAGGGACTGTGCACATCTGGCAAGAGGGTAGTTTTTGGCTCAGTGGTGTAATGGGCATTTAATAGAGGTAAATGCATTTGTTGGGTAGGACTGCTATGAGTGTGTTAGGCATGGCAGAACAGCAGGGGTGCATGATGGATGGGGAATGAGTTGGTACATATGAACATAAGTACCATCAAGCTGCAACCAACTCACGGCCACCCCAGCAGGGGCTTTCAAGCAGAGGTGGTTTGTCATTGCCTTCCTCTGCATAGTCTTCCTTGGTGGTCTCTCAACCAAGTACCAACCCAGTTTAGCTTCTGAAATCTGATGAAATCAGGCTATACAATGATATCCTCCCTCCCTAATGGGTTGATTGACTAGGATAAAAAACAAAGTATTGCAAAATTCATCTTTTGAACTTTTCTTTCAGATGATTATTACTTGGTGTGGGGCAAAATCCAACATCCTGGAGCGCAACAAAGCACGAGACTTGGCGACAACAATTCGGGACAGTGAGCGAAAAGGGAAAGCCAAAGTGGAAATTGTGGCTGATGGTGAAGAGCCAATAGAGATGTTAACGGTAAGGAGCAAGAAACCTCAGGGGAGCTTGTGACCTTTCCGTGCATGAGTATCATTAGACATATGAAGCTGTCTTTTGCTCATCCAGTCCACTGGTCCATCCAGCTCACTATATTGCTCAGTATATTGCTTTGTCTCTAACTGGCAACAACTGTTAGGTTTTGAAAAATCTTTCCTAGTGGCTGCTGCCTGAGATCCTTTCACTGTAGATGCTGGGAACTGAACCTGAGATTTTCTGTATGCAAAGCAAATTCTGTACCACTGGCCTTCCCAATATTCTGCTAGAGCTGGAGGCAGGCTATAATGTAGGATCTCTGTTGCCATGGTGGAGATACTCTTCATAGGAAATTACTGTTGTGGGTTTTCCAGGCTGTGTGGCTGTGGTGTTGTAGTGTTAGTTCCTAACAGCAGTGTAGGAGCAGCAGTGGCGCAGTGGTTAAGGGCAAGTGCATTCTAATCTGGAGGAACCCGATTTGATTCCCCGCTCTGCTGCCTGAGCTCTGCCAATTGAGCTGAATTATCTGGGGAATTCAGATTAGCCTGTGCACTCCCACACACGCCAGCTGGGTGACCTTGGGCTAGTCACAGTTCTTCTGAGCTCTCTCAGCCCCACCTACCTCACAGGGTGTTTGTTGTGAGGGGGGGAAGGGCAAGGAGATTGTAACCCGCTTTGAGTCTCCTACAGGAGAGAAAGGGGAATATAAATCCAATCTCCTCCTCCTCCTCCTCCTCCTCCTCCTCCTCTTCTTTTTCTTCTTCTTCTTCCTCTTCTTCTTCTTCCTCTTCTTCTTCCTCTTCTTCCTCTTCTTCCTCCGTTTCACCTGAATTTATGGCTGACACCTTCAGAGGCATGACTCTGAAGATGCCAGCCATACATGCAGGCAAAACGTTAGAACTTATTTTAGACTTATTTCCTGGCTGTCCTCTGGTGCTCTAGCCCTACATGTTTCCTGTACAGCTTCCTGGGAATAAGGGCTGCTTTTCAGATTGGGGAGAGGGAGAAAAAGACATGGTATGGCCTGCCCAAGAACAATCACAGGATGGTTCTTTAATAAATCACTGAGTTTGGCCAAAGAGATCTGGAAGTAGAACTCAGAACAGAAACTGGAATCCTGCTGGCAAGGTTCAAACTTAGAGCCAGTATATGGCTGAACACAGTATGCTGCAGACACATGCCTGTGTGATTTCGGTGGCAATTTAAGTGAGATACTAGTGACATAATAGACTTGAAAATATTGCCAAGAGGCAAGGACACCCCCGTGCAAGTAATGTCACATTTGCAACGTGCGCCATATCGTGCGTCTCTAATGCATAGAATCCCTCCACAGCAGTGGTCCCTGGGATGTGTTAAAAACTGAAAAGAGTGACGTCAATCATGTGGAGGCCCATCCTTTCCTGCATCTGTTTGCACAAGTAACATCACAATGAAACTGGGCTTACAAAGGCCCTGCAAGGTGTGGAGACGAGCCTCTGAGATAGGGAAGTGTCAGCCTCCAGCGTTTCCTGTTGTTCTACTAGGTCCTGGGTCCCAAACCAATTCTGAAGGAGGGCAGCCCAGAGGAGGATGTCATGGCTGATCGCAAGAATGCCATTGCTGCTGCACTCTACATGGTAAGAGCCTCACAGAACGAGCAGGCAAAAGAGCCGTCTTAGTGGCGCATCCTGTATCCAAGAGAAGCTGGTGAGATGCTGGGTCTTCTCCTGCTTTTGTCCTGTTTTGTACCGCTCAGGGGGACATACAGGGTCAAATGTCCCCGGACTGTGGCCATTTAGTCACGTGGGGGGGCAGAAGGTGTCCAGCCCCTTGATTGCCTTTAATTTATTTTTGGCTCCTTTCCCAGTCCTCAGGGGGAAAAGGCAGGGAAGAGGGGATAGAGATGCCAAGAGGTATGGATTGGCAGCCCCAGGAATCCAGCTAGCATAGGGATGGGAAAACGGTGTTTCACAAAGGAATCTCTTTCTCTCCTTTCCCCAACCCTCAGGTCTCAGACATGACTGGGAAAATGAGGCTAATCAAGATTTCCGATTCCAGCCCGTTCAGCCAGGAGCAGCTTATCACAGATGACTGTTTCATCTTGGACAACGGCCTGTGTGGCAAAATCTACATCTGGAAAGGTACATTTCCACCGGCCAGCTCACGAGAATAGTCTCACTTCCTAGCTCTTCTTAGTGTGGGACCACAGATGGAGAATCCATAGCACTGTCAATGGGCTTGCCAGTGGACATGTTTCCAGGAGAGCCAAAGTGGTGTAGTGGTTAAGAGCAGCTGGATTCTAATCTGGAGAACCAGGTTTGATTCTGCGCTCCTCCACCTGAGTGGTGGAGGCTTATCTGGTGAACCAGATTTGTTTCCGCACTCCCTCATTCCTGCTGGGTCACCTTGGGCTACTCACAGTCCTTTGGAACTCTCTCAGCCCCACCTGCCTCACAAGGTGTCTGTGGTGGGGAGAGAAAGGGAAAGGCAGTAGCGTAGTGCCAAGAGGGTGGGGACGGGGAGGGGGGTACGACACACCGGGCACGCACCCCTGTGGGGGCGTGGTGGAGGCATTCCGGGATGGCATGGGGGCAGACAGGGGTGCGGCAGGGGTGCAGGGTGCACTCATGCCCCGGGTGCAGTTGCCCCTCACTCTGACCCTGGGGAAAGGAGCTTGTTCACTACCTTGGGTCTCCTTGCAGGAGAGAAAGGTGGGGTAGAAATCCAAACTCTTCTTCCTCAGAGGCAGGACCAGACAGAGCTGCGTGGTGGTGGAAATGGCAATATTATAAGCCAGATAGAAGCAGCCCCAGCTTGAAGAAGCTGGCCACCACTGCTTCGCCTTATCCTTTTCCTCCTTGAAGCTCCTTGTTGATCAGAGTAGCTGAAAGGGGATTTTTTTTTTAACCCGGAAATTTCTCTTTTCTAAAAAAAAGAGGCTCACATGGAAACTACCATGTCAACACAGTAAAAGACTTAAAAAGATCTTACATGGGGCAAAACAGTTCCAGTGAACCAGTGCAGCCAATAACCTCATTCTGGCTACAAGCCTCTGCCCAAATAAGCAGATAATTGCATGGGTGGGGAGAGTAGCTAGTTCTCCTACTCATAACCATCTCTTGCCAATTGTTTGTCTTCGAGAAGTGTAGCCAGCTTTTGACATGTTTTCCTTGGCCAGCAGGACTTTGGCAATTTGTGGAAAGTTTCTAAGGTCTAACATGTGCCCCTGGGCTTAACCATTTCAGCATGCAAGTGACATTTACTCCAGTGTGCAAAACAGTCCCCAGTACACAGAGAACTCAGACAGAGAGAAGGGTTTTATCCTACTGTTCCTCTTACAAAAATTTTATTCCACGTGCAGGGATTTATTTTTATGTGGAAGGGTGTTAGCTCTCTTGCCTGTTCTGCTTGTCTTGGGTGAAATGAAAGCCAGCGTGGTGCAGTTGGTTGGACTATGCTTAGAGAGACCCAGGTTCCAGTGTAAACAAAGCCGTGTAAGCTCACAGAGTAACTACCATAGGTCAATCATTGTCTCAGGCTAACCTACCTCACCAGGTTGTTGTGAGGATAGATTGGAGGAGGATAAAGCTATGTGCACTGTTCTGAGGGTTTTGGATGGTGTGTGTGGGGGGGGGGGGAGGGATAAATGTTTTCTAACCCTTCTTTTCTTGAACAGGCCACAAAGCGAATGAGCAGGAGCAGCAGGCAGCTCTGCAGGTAGCTGAAGAGTTCATCTCCCAGATGAATTATCCTTCAAACACCCAGGTAAGCAAGCAGGGGCCGTGCATGCAACCAACCAGCCAACCTTTCCAGATGACTCTGTTAGTGGAATAGAATCTCTCAGTCTTGGGTGACCAGAGGGGATCTGGGAACATTGCATCACTATTCATGACCGGTACAGAAATTACTTCCCTCTCTCCAGTTCCATGAAGGCAACTTAGATTTGTTTGGGCACACTGGCATCTTAGCCTTACATGCTTTTGTCCTGATTCCAGGTGGAAATCTTGCCCGAAGGCCATGAAAGTCCTCTCTTCAGACAATTCTTCATAAACTGGAAGTGAAACTGAGACAGCATCCTGAATCAGCAATGTGACATCTCAGCATCTCTGCTTTACCCTGCAGCAATCACCATTATGCCTTATAAAACTGGCACCGCTGTGCCCTCTCTCACAGTTTTCTCCAGACTGAAGTTACTTGCTCAGCTTCTTTACATTGCAGACAGAGAAAAGTGCAAGCCCCGCCTCCTCTAAGCTTGGAGTGCTGTAAATGGGGCAGTCAGACAAGCTTGGCAAGGTCTTAGCTTCTTCCTCCTTGTGGAAGGAGGCCCTCAGCGCAGAGCAGGGGTTCCACTGCACTGCGTGCCTCAGGCGCCGTTCTCGGAAGGGACGCCACTGGGTGTCAGGAAGAGAGCGCTTCAGGAACTGTCCCAACATGAATCGAGAGAAAACCACATTTGGTGTAGTAATGCTCAGCAATGAAAGCACATAGCTCTCTTCGCCCTGGTTTAGGATGGCTCCAGGTCTAGAGAAGGCCTGGTCTCTTGTCATCCTGGATCCTCTTTGTGGAGCTGCTAAGCAAAGTTGGCCTCTCGGGTTAGTACTTCCATGGCAGACCACCACAGAAACGCAGGGCCACTCAGCAGAGACAGGCAACAGGGAAATGTCACCCTTTTATCTCTTTGCCTCTAAAACTTCCTTTTTTTTTTTTCTCACGGTAGACTTGAGCAGCACCTTTCTACTCAAACAACCTTTCGTCAGGCAGCACCCACCAAACCCGGCACTCCTCCTCAGTTTTGTGGGTGTCAGCAGAAGCATGAAGGTAGTTCAGTGTGAAGACGCTTTTGTTCAAAGACATGGTATGGTGTGCTTGCCTTTGCAAAGGTGTGACAAAGATGATTCCAACAACACCATATGAGGAAAGACAGTTCTTATATATTTTAAGTGGGTTTTTAGCAGGAAAAATGGGCTGTTCATAATTTGCACATGAAAAGTGTGTGGAATCAAAAATTAAATGCATGTCTGAAGTTGCTAAAATGGGGGAAGAGTGAAATCAGCTCTTGAGGCTGTGGTACAGCTAGATTCTAGTCCAGTCGTGTCGTATAGTGGTTAAGAGCAGAATGAAAACAAACCTGGAGGACCAGGTTTGACTCCCCACTCCTCCACATGAATGGCAGACTCTTATCTGGTGAACCTGGTTTGTTTCCCTGCTTCTACACACAAAGCCTATTGGGTGACCTTGGGCAGCTCACAGCTCTCTCAGAACTCCATAAGCCCTACTACTCACTAGGGCTCATTCCGCACATGCAGAATAATGCACTTTCAAACTGCTTTCAATGCTCTTTGGAGCTGTGCAGAATGGCAAAATCCACTTGCAAACGGTTGTGAAAGTGGTTTGAAAACGCATTATTCTGCGTGTGTAGAAGGAGCCTAGTTGTTTGTTGTAGGGAGAAAACCAGAAGGAGTTTGTATGCCACTTTGAGTCTCCTTACAGGTGAGAAATGGGGGTGGGGGGGGGTATAAATCCAAACTCTTCTTCTTCATCTTAGACACCAACAATATTTTCTAGGTATGGGCTTTTGAGAATAAAAGTTCCCTTCATCAGAAATTGCTGCTGACGGATGTGACTCTCAAAATCTTATACCTGGAAACTCTGGTCAGTTTCTAAGATGTTACTAGACTTGGTCCAGCTGTTCTACTGCAGACCAGGATGGCAACCCTCTGAAACTGAGTTCCTTGGTGGAATAGACAGCTTTATTTCCTCTCCTTCCCCACAACTGAAAACAAGCCTCAGACTTGGAAGGAGTATCACAAGCCCTTGGCAGCACGTGGATGCTTCGGCAACTGTTCAGAGAAAACTGCCCCAAAGTACCACTCTGAACTTCATCTGTGGCAGGCTGGGATGGCAAGAAATAGATTCCAAATCAAGAGCTTGAACTGGAAAGGAGCGGGAGGGTGGCAGAGGAGTAGAGAGGCAAAGGGTTCAAATGTCAAGGAGGCTGCTGTTTCATTTGCCTGAGGATACAGAGGGCACTTGACATGCTGGGTCCCTTCTGCATGCCACTCCGCTGATGCTCATCCGCTCTGCACATGGAGGGGTACAGAGGCCCTTGCATACTCATGCTCATGTGAAATAACCCCTCTTTCAGTGAGGCCTGTGCAATGGATGTCCCTGCTAACTACGACCACTGTTTTCTGTTCCTCTAATAGTGTTGGGAACTGTGAGTACAGTGTGGTAATGAGTCGCCTCTACTGACTGGAAAGGCTCCTAATGACATGCTCTGGTCCCACTCCCCATTTAACACAAATCAGTTGAAGAGCACATGTGACAGATGAGGAAGTATAAAATAAAAATAAAGTGTGAGCAATAGTGAATTCTGAGGTGAGTAAAGAATAGGTGGAGATCTATGAAGAAACTTGCTGCAGTTCCAAGTTTTCATTGCTCAGCCAGACTGGCTTGTGCTGGCCCGGTAGTATGCCTCTTCCACCTTTCCCTCCCCTGCAAGCAGCATTCAGTGTGTGCATGCGTTTGGCTCTGTGCCTGCGGCCTATAAAAAGCTGCCATGACACTGCTCACCCTAACCTGCTGCCCTCACTAAGCCTCTGAGCAAGCTGATATGTGGTTTTCCAGCTACTATTTTAAATGAAGACATTTCCAAACTGGAAAGGGAAAAAAAGTACATAATTTAATGTTATTGTAATAACTGCCAATATATTCTGCAACCTTTGAGGCCCTTTTTGCGCCTCTGTTCAGGTTGTTTCTTACTGCCATTCCAATTCAAGAATGTGAGCGGTAGGAAGGCTTAGCCCTCCATTCATGTTTAGGGAGGGAGAGCCCCACCTGCATTTTACAGATATCTCAAGCTGCCGTGCCAGTCTCCGTTAATAACAGGAAACCCGGAATGCCTGGGGATCAGGAGCCAATTGACTCATTCTGCCTCCCTTTCTGACTCTTGCTTTAGAAAGAAAATGCCACCCCCGTCCCGTAGGCACTCTTTTCTTTCAATAGGATCTCTGTGGTTCTCAGGCTACAATGCCGCTTTGTCAACAAGCCGCACAGGCTTCGAGAAGCAGCTCTGAATCATTCCACAGCTGTGCTCATGGAGTAACCACAGAATGAGGCCGCTGTTGCATTGCTCCTCCGAGCAAAAATGACGCACGTTTTCCTTTAAAAAAGAAAAGAAAAAAATCATGTCTGTTTCTGTTTCCCGTCCCTTACATACAGCGGCTTGGCTCTGTGCATTGGCTCTTCAAAAGGAAGGGTCTACTATCAGTGCATGAGGCCACCCCTGGGCCTTGCTGGAGGAAGACTCTTGAGGCTCATACTCCGAAAGAATCCTGTAATGGCTCAGCTGTCAAAATGGAAAAGGGTCTTCTCTCAGCTCTTGGTAGAGTTCCATGCACCCTGCTAAAGCTCTTGTATTGTGGAGAAACTTGCCGGATTCCCTCTGGATTTCATTTGTAGCAAAAGATTGGTAGCTGACAAATGTCTCCTGCCATGCGTAGACCCACGGCTCCAAAGCCTGCGACCTTCATTTTCATTCCAGCTGTGCACCCATTTCCATTTCCTTGGGTTGTTTCTTTTTCCTGCCCCATCTGTGCAATGAGACTCTTTTGGCAGGTGGCACAAACACCACTTGTACAGCAGGATTTAGGAAATGCTCACTCTTCCTAGGCAAAACCTTGCAGTGCCAGGAGAGCTATCAACAGACAATTGAGCCTAGCGGAATACAGCACTCGAAAGGCAGAACAAAAGCACACGCAGCGCTCAACCTCCAGCTGCGGACCCCGCAAGTCTGGCTGGAGTTCAGCTCCAGATGCAGGACCGGTGGGCATGCTCCTGGGAGGGTAAAGTTCCCCTGTGCAATCCAGCCAGTCCTTGGCTATGGAACGAGGGTAGCCTGCCTGCAGCTTGAGAGTGTGCTGGTCATACTGCCAGTACTCCCTGCCCTTGAAGACCAACACTGTTCCTGCAACAAGACAAAAAGATGACATCAGGAGTTAATAACTGTGTAGCCACTGGAGATTTGATTGCCTGTGCAGGTTTTTTTTTAAATGTTGCTTTGCAGCAGCTGCTACTGAAATACAAGGGTCTACATTATATTACTGAAGTTAAGCTGTAGCAGTCGTTTTGTGGCTGACTCCACCTTTTGCAGCGGGTGGGAGGGGGGTTTCCCTCAGCAGGCTCACAGGCCTGCTAAGCCCTCTCAAGGGGCTGGATCTGGTCCCCAGGCCATATGTTTGACAACCCTGATTTGAACAGTCTGTGGGCTCGAGAAATGTATTTCACAGCCGCTGGACAGGTTTTCAAGCAAATCCAGACAAGTACAAGCATGGTGAGAAAGAAGAGGCAGCCCTACGTAGATGGAAAATAAGCTGACAAACACAAACTCACCATCGTTCTCACTCAGCACAGCATCAACCGAAGAGGGGAACTGCTCCCAAGGTGCTTTGTGGATAGAGAAGTCCTCCTCCATGAGACCTGTGGTTTCATCATAGCACCACTGGAGTTCGCCCTTGAAGAAATAAGTTTTCCTATCTAGAGGCCATGAGAAAGCACCGTCAATACCACCCTGTGGAAGCCCGAAGTCTGTGACAGGGCAGGGGTAACCCTCTTCCACGCTGTTGTCTTTAAATACCCAGTAGAGAGAGCCTGAAGCAGGGAGAAAAACGATGATCAGTGAAAAGAACCACTCTGAGGGAACGGAGGGGAGGTGCTGTTCTACCCAGCAGAACACTGTGTGCCGTATGGATTTCTAGCATCTCTTTTTGATACATTGGATTGTAAAAAGGTCTGGGATCACACTAGCCTATCCTAGAGGAAGAACTTTCTAATTTTAGTTCGCTGAAAGGCTTCCAGGATGCTAGAAACATCATTGTGGGATCGCACACACATTTGGATACAGCTCCGCCATAAAGCTAGGGTTGCCAGTCTCCAGGTGGTCTAAGGAAAAAACAGGAGGAGCACAACCCAATGTGCATATGCTATATTAGTAACATTGTGCAAGCTTGGCACATATTTTAACAACTGTTATTCATCAATGTCATTTATTGATATAATGAAATTTGCCACAGTAAGTAACACATTTTTAATAATTCTGTCAGCGTAGACCAGTGATGGCGAACCTATGGCACGGGTGCCAGAGGTGGCACTCAGAGCCCTCTCTGTGGGCATGCGCACATAGAATTTGTCATGTGGGGGGAGGAAAATCACCCCCCCACACACACACACACACATCTAGGCTGGCCTGGGCCACTGAGCACAACGTGTAAGCAGACTGCTGCGTGAGGTGGGAGGACTGTGCCTGGCAGGCCTGGTGCCCAAACCGAGATGGCAGCTGCGGGGGGGGGGGGGGCGCAGAAGAGGCAGAGATACTAGAGAGGCACAGAGTGGTGTGTGTGGGACTTGCTGGAGGCTTGAGCAGGCTGGCCCCTGCTCGAGCGGGTGGGGTGGAGGAAGAGGGAGCCAACCATTTTTTTTCTAAACGAAAACCTCAGCATTCAGGTTAAATTGCCGGGTTGGCACCTTGCGATAAATAAGTGGGGTTTGGATTGCAATTTGGGCACTCAGTCTCAAAAAGGTTCGCCATCACTGGCGTAGACATACATATTTCCCAACTGGGAGCAGGCGATCCTACATTCCTAGGCCACTTTACAAGATTGGCAGAATAGGTAGGAGCACTGCTTCAAAAGCAGGTTCTCCACGTATGTCTGTCTAGTAACACAACCTCATTTGTCCACTAACCTTGGGACACAGAACCCAATACAAACCAATAGCAGTTTGCTGCCTTCTCCCCTCCTGAACTCTGGGCAGGGATGGAAATTCACAGAACATTTGTTGTGGTGGGGTGGCAGCTTGGTTAGATTGGGGGTGGAGGGAGTTCCGGAAAGGAAGCATAATTATTTAAATTGTTTACATGGGTGGGAAGCTAGGATACAAATGTTTTAAATATAACACTATTTCCAGTTGCATTGCTCTGACTCACCACCTGGGTTAGAAATCACATATGAACCTAATGAGAACCTCTTACCACTGAAGAAGAGGATGCGATGATCCGTGTGTCTCTCGTACACAGCATCTACTTTCTGGAGATTGGAAGGGAGGCCTCGCCAGAAGCCTGCGATCAAGGCAGGGCGCAAAGAAGTGAGATGCCGTCCTTGGGTCAGACGCCAGAAATACTGACCTATCAAAGATGGGTGGGTGGGAGAAAGAAAGAAAGAAAGAAAGTTTGCGAATCTCATTGGCAAAAGTACTTGCTGAGTTGCCAGATTACTATGGTAACAGGAGGCTCGTAAGGTTTTCAAATTATTACTACTCTTGTATCTATACCAGAGTACAAAATATACTCACTGTCCATCTGATATAGCTTGCATCTCTGTATTTCTCAGCACTTTCCACTTTAGAACATATACACTGAGCAAGAAAGCTTAGATTGAGCCCTGAGCATTATTTAAGGGAGGGGGCAAGGATACTTTTTTTTTTGCTACACCTGCTGCATTGGCATTGTTATTTCTTGCTGAAAATGCCTGTGGGTTGAGGAAAAGGGGCCATAAAAATATGCGAAGTTAGATAGGTAGAACTGGGCAGTGTATAAGAAACAGAAGTGAAATCCCTGGATATCCACTTAGCTGTCAATGTACACACTTTACTGGTTAAACCAACTGAATGGCATGCATTATTTAGGAAAAATGTAAATATTTGATTTAAATAATTGATTGAAATCCGCCCTTTTGGTGTTGACAACTTAAGTCATAACTGATACAAAGCATTTTATTTACTCCTATTCTACTCTGAATTTTAATTTCATGTTTTTATTATATAGCAGGGTTGGGTTGTATGACAACATATATTTTCGTGAACTGTGTTGGGAGAAATTACACTCTGCGTGTGCCAAAAGACTGGTAGAATTATTTTAACCAATCAGTAAATGCTAGTTTATGTCCATTCCACACCCTCCTTTGTAAAGAACACCTAGAAATTGTGCTGTGCTTGAGGCTACAGACCTTTGAAAAAAAATGTTTCCCCTCTAATCTGAGCAACGGCATCAACATTGGAGGCACAACGATCAGGAAATTCCTTCCCTGACCTGGAATACAGAAATGGAAATAAAAAATGGCAATCAGCCTACACAATATGGATTATCTTCTTTTTAAAGACCCTACTCAACAGAAAGGAAATACTGGCCTCCTGTTCCCCAGGAATCCTCTGTACACCCTTTTTTCTGCCCCCACAGTCTCCAAGAACTGGGGACCTTGTTTCACCTCCTTACTCTTTATACACCAACATAGGCCATGCAATCTTAGCAGAGAATATCATGCTTATGTACCCAAAATCTTCAGCATTGTTAAATAACTTTTTAAAATAGCTTCCCATGTTTTAGGTTTAGCTTAGTTTTCAAAGAATAAAATTTTAAAATAGCTTCCCATGTTTTAGGTTTAGTTCAGTGTTCAAAGAATAAATAAAGAAGAGAATAAATTGAACATGACATATCAAGTGTCACCACTACATACTATCATGGATTATGAACGACTGGAACATTATGTCTTTGAAGTAATTCACAGCATAGCTGGGAGAGCTGTGTGGTTTCCGGGCTGTATGGCTGTGTTCTAGCAGCATTCTCTCCTGACGTTTCGCCTCCATCTGTGGCTGGCATCTTCAGAGGATCTGATCAGATCCTCTGAAGATGCCAGCCACAGATGCAGGTGAAACGTCAGGAGAGAATGCTGCTAGAACACGGCCATACAGCCCGGAAACCACACAGCACTCCAGTGATTCCGGCCGTGAAAGACTTCGACAATACATAGCTGGGAGAGCCCGTGGCTCAGTGGCAGAATGTCTGCTTCACAAGCTGGAGGTCCCATGTTCAATTCCTGCACCTCCAGTTATAAGATCAGGTAGTAGATGATGTGAAAGACCTCTTCTTGAGATTCTGGACAGATGCTGCCAGTCAACATAGAAAATACCAACCTTAACAGACCAATGGTCTGACTCACTGGCCCTTTCTGCCCTGACATTTTGAAATATTTTTAGGCAGGAATTAAAACGTTTCGTCTGAGGAGTTCCACATAGTTTTACTTCCAGCCTAAAAATATTTTTAAACACATCCTCAAAAACAGCAATTCTTTTGCTGAAACGTTTTCAAAACATTTTTACTTGCTGTGCGATCTCTTTAAGACATTCTCCATGACTCTGCAATCCCTGGACTTTCTTCTCAGCACCATGTTCTAAGCTTGCTCTTTTCTGCTGCACCTATCTATTTTAGTCAATTCTGGCTTTTTTGGAGCGGGTAACGGGGGGATCTTAAAGTATTCCGTTTAGCTGCCGCGATTAATTGCGGTGTTAATGTTGCATTGAACCATCTAATCCACAAAGTATTTTTTAAAATGGAAAAATTACAAAATGATGGCCAGGAAGATTTTCAAGGGAGTGGGGGCAGACAAATGGGTGGGGGGACATTAAAAATGTTTTGCAGTCGTTTTGCAAACATTTTTGGTGACTTGTGCAAAAAGCGCCTCTATAGGGCAGCTTCGAGAGTGCTCGCGTGATGCACACTGCAGTCCCAGAGTGGAAGAATGTATGTATAAATCATAGCGACACTTAAGAGATATGTACTTTAGGCATGAATAAAGCGACAATTTCTAACCTTTGTGAGAAAGGGAAATCATGTGGGTACGCAGATGTTAGATCTGGGAGCAGTGAGGTTACCTCTGGTTTCTCCGTGGAATGAAAAACTCTACTCCCTGTATTAAAAACAGAGTGAGAGAGCGTAAGAATCAGTGAGTCAACATCTTAAAAAAAGAAGAGTCATGTTACATGGATTCAGGAAGATGCAGAGAGCCAGTCAGCATCCATGGAGAGGCTTTATCAAACAAATTTTGATGCAAAGTGGAAACGTAAAGCAACACATAACAGAATCTATTGCTTGGCTGATCCATCCTGTGGAGGCAAACTCAGCAATTGCTAAAATCTGGATCTGACCTCCTCCAGATTGTGACACATAACAATGATCAAAAGGTACATCAACAAGGCTACTAGAGTGGACTTACAAATGTTACAAAACTGTGCCAGTTATATGAAGTGTATTCATTAAAGATTTTGTGGCCGCTGTTGATTTCTCTTCAATGCCAGCAGTACACTCACAGATATAAATATGGTATCTGTTTGCCCTGAGGACTTCCCAAAGCATCCGTGCTAATGATAAAGAATCTCAGTTGTAAAAGGTTTCTGGTTCATCTAGATTTGAGACCCAGATATGGAATGGAAATTTTCTAGTCTCTCTATTCTGTAAAGGGGAATGATTTTGATGCACCTTTGACAGAAGTAACTAATGAATGTCTCTGATCGGCAGCTGGTGGTGATATGTGTTGCAGTAGCTGCAGTTAACGATGTGTGTTATCTCTTTTAGATGTTTATATTTTATAAGCCACTTTGGACATCCTGGAAAGGCAAGATATACATATTTTAATCAGTTCAATATCCTGCAGCTCCACATACCATAAAGCTTCTGTATCTCAGACCGATCATCCATATACAGCTGGTACTGAAGTGGGTCTCCCACTGGTCCCTGGTAATAGGGTCGCATGATGGAGTGCTTGGAGGGTGAATGTGCTAAGCCAAGACTGTGCCCAAACTCATGAACAGCCACAGCAAAGAGGTCAGTTCCAAAGTCATCTGTCAAAACATAAGAGTGAGTAGTCAAGAGCTTGATATAGTAGGTAACAGAAGGTATAGCAAAGACCATACCAAGAAAATTTGGTTATAGAAATGAAAAATGTAAAAGCCCATCCCAACAAACTTTCTGATGTTAGTGTTTAGGTTGTTTTAGGTAGTAGTTTAATATATTAGGAAGTGAAATTGTTATATTGCTGGTAGTTGTAGGTATAGGAGAGATAGGAGAGATATAGGTATAGGAGAGATGAGAGATATAGGTTTAGAAGAAATGAGAGGCTGTTGTAGATTAGTTATTAGTTTCAGTCTATATACTAACACTGCAATGAATTACATAGAAGTTTAGTCCTAGGTTGTATTTTGTAATTTTGACTATATAATAGAAAGTTGCCATCTGAGTTTGTTCATGTGTTAATTATATTATACTTCTGTTATTTCTTGTCATTTGATGTTACCTTATGTTTATGATTTTAGAAGCTGTTATTATGTTGCTATGTTGTTACCATGCTGCTATATTATGATGTTATTATGCTGATGTTATGAAATGTTATTATGTTGATCATGCCCTGATTATTGATGTTCTGATATTTGAAATACTATTATTGTTGTTGCTGCTTGATATTTGATTGTTGTTGCTATCTTTAATGATGTTGTTTTTAGGAGCAGCAGTGGCGTAGGAGGTTAAGAGCTCGTATATCTAATCTGGAGGAACCAGGTTTGATTCCCAGCTCTGCCGCTTGAGCTGTGGAGGCTTATCTGGGGAATTCAGATTAGCCTGTACACTCCCACACACGCCAGCTGGGTGACCTTGGGCTAGTCACAGTTCTTTGGAGCTCTCTCAGCCCCACCCACCTCACAGGGTGTTTGTTGTGAGGGGGGAAGGGCAAGGAGATTGTAAGCCCCTTTGAGTCTCCTGCAGGAGAGAAAGGGGGGATATAAATCCAAAACTCTTCTTCTTCTTCTTATTGCTGCTGCTTGATATTATGATTACTGCTGTTGTGATGTTATCAATGTTGTATCATGTTATTGTACACTGCCCTGAGCCTTTCGGGGGAAGGCGGTATATACATTAAATTACCAATACCACTTGCCCCAAGGATCGTCTACCCATCACAGACCAAACATGTGTCGCCCAGAAGAACTCTGAGTCCAAGAGAAGAAGTATTGAAGGAGAGTATCTACAGTGTAACAGCACCAAACAAAATAAGCAAGGCCCCACCTCCACACAAATGTGGTTGTCAGACAGAGCCACCCTGAGCATGAATAGGCCTCCAAAAGGCTTCCAAAAGAAGACTAGGAACACAATTTAGGGATGTCAACCCAGATCTCCCAGAATTTTAACTGAACTCCAGACTATATAGAGGTTCCCCTGGAGAAAATGGCTGCATTGGAAGATGGACTCCATAGCATACAAAAGTAAGTTCCCCCTTCTCCCAAGCCTTGCTCTCCCTAGATTCCATTTATAAATCCCCATTAATTTTCTAACCCAAAGCTGTTAATCCTAGTACAAATCCTCACCTAGTGGTATTAGTCCTGTCCTTTCCAGCTCACATTTTCTTCTTCATTGATAAGGGAACATCTCCATAATAACCTCCCTGCCCAACAAAAGTCAATATACCTGGTGAGCGAAAGGTCCAGTCTTCATCACTGTCAAAGTGGACACTGCCAGCCCTTTGGGGGTCTCCTGGAAAGAAGGCATGAGCCACCATGCCACCTGGCCCATCAAAAGGGTAGCCATCACGATGGTCAAGTTGGAGAAATTCCACAGAGATGTCCGCACTGTGGCTGCCCACTTCATGGAAGTTCAATGGTGTGACTTCACTCCACACTTTCAAGGCATAATACATCAATACACGCATAGTCTCCCGGCTAAGACGGGCCTCTCGTGGGTACGTCTTCACCCTGTGATAGAGACAATGCTTAGACTGAACCAACTAAGTCATTGTTACTAAAAGGCTCACCATGTGACTTCCAACCCCTGTATAAGGTTGCCTAGTTGCCCCCAGACACAAGCAGGAATCAGGGAGAGTAGGGTTGCCAGCTCTAGTTTAGGAAACTCCTAGAGATTTGGGATTGGAGCCTAGGGAGTCAGGGGGTACAATGCCCCAGTACTCTCCAAAGCCTCCATTTTCTCCAGGGGAATTAATCTCTGCAGTCTGGAAATGAGCTATAATTCCTGCAAGCTGGAATCCCTACAACGACATGGTAAGACACAACAAAGTTTCAGAAATTAAATGCATAAACAAATCTGATTGTACTTCTCCAGTTTGAACATGATGGCTTCTCATCCTTCCTCCAAGGAGCATTGGAGGGTTCTGAGTGGTTGCAGCCATTTAGTGATGCATTTTGTTATTGCTTAGCAGTTCCCATGGTTTCTGAGGAACGTGTTGAGTGCACCAGCAAATGTTAGTTGCCATTAGGCTTGGTCAATACCCTAGAAATTCGGTAAAATTTGGATTTGGTTTTATTCCAACATAAAATTATCTGTATATTCGAATAAGACAAATAACAAATTCGGATATACCCGAATATTCGGGTATAGCCGAAAAATTCAGGTTTATCTGATTTTTTGGAGTATTTTTGGTGTTTTAAAGCTAGAGGTACCAAAATTTCAGGGTATCATCTGGAGACTGTCCTGATGATACCACTTGAGTTTAATGAAGTTTGGTTCAGGGGGGCCCCTGCAGGCCGAAACACGAAAAAACACCAAAAAAAATCCAAAAGAAGCCCGAATACTTTGCGTTCAGATTCATTAATATTCGAGCAGGACACATTCGGCCAATTTTTGCCTGAATTCGCCCAAATCTCCAAGCCTAGTTGACATATTCATGTTCATACTGTAAGGTATATTTTCTGCATCCCTGATATATTTAGTTACCCTTTTTATTAATTTGGCTGACATTCCAGTTTATTCAAAACTGGCAGTGGCCTGAAGAATCTTGTGCCACAATAAACCATAGTAAAAACTCTCACACAGAGTACTTTTTTGTCTGTTGGCACCCTCTAGTGGTTACTCTGAGGGTTTATGTCCAGATAAATTCTTAACTCAGAAATAAATCTTGCCAATTCCAATCTGATTAACAACTTGATAAATGTGGTCAAGGCTGCACGGCCTGAAGAGGATTTACTGCACAAGAGGATTGTACTGGTTTGTTTTTCAGATGGTCTGCATTATAAATATAAAATTTATGATGGCTGGCATGGACATTTGATGTCTTGTGTACGTTCTGTCCTACATTAGAACAAATTGGCTACTTAAGAAGAGAAGGAGAAAAGTTTGGAATTATATCCTGCTTTTCTCAACTGTAAGGAGTCTCAAATACGGAGAACTGGATTTGATTCCCTACTTCTCCATATAAGTGGCAGACTCTAATCTGGAGAGCCAGGTTTGTTACTCCACTCTTCCACATGAAGCCTGCTGGGTGACCTTGGACTAGTTACAGTTCTCTTTGAACTCTCTCAGTCCCACCTACCCTTGTGGGGAGGAGAAGAGAAGGAGTGTGTAAGCTGTCTGAGATTCCTTAAAGGTTGAGGAACGTGGGGCATAAAAACCAATTCTTCTTTTTGCCAACTGTGAAGATGATCTCAACCCAAACCCACACAATGGCCTTTGCTAGTTTCCCTTCCTCCTCATCACGTTGCTCATAGAGTTGGACATGAAAGTATCATTCTGCATTCCACTGTGTCACACTAGAGTGAAGGCATACTTCTGTTTGAGCTAGAGCTTGCCTAACCTATATGTAGATGTGTAAAGAAATGTTGCAGAAACTCCCTGTTGTAGTACTGCATGTATTCTTGTGTAAGAACTTGTGAAAGAGGACTACTTACTGACTATTTCCCTCTTCTGCCACGGCTGTTTGGATTCCAGCATATAATAAATATGTGTAAAATGCCATCAAGTTGCAGCTGATATGGCAACCCAGTAGGGTTTTCAAAGTAAGAGATGTTCAGAGGTGGTTTGCCATTGCCTTCCGCTGCATAACAACCCTGGTATTGGTGGTCGTTCAACCAAATACTAACCAGGACTGACCCTGCTCAGCTTCTAAGATATGACAAGATCAGGCTAGTCTGGAGCATCCAGATCAGGCTATAATGAATAGTTCCCTTTAAAAGAGAATCCTGCATTTCTTAACCCTGTCCCTACTGGAAACAATAGCAGAAGATCCTATATGCCTTTTGAGATTTAGTCCCAAGTACCTGGTCCTGCAGAAGGATGCACTTTGCCTGCCCCTAAAAGGGATGTGCACATTTAGATATTTTGAATATTTTCTGCACTGCTCCAGTTCACTCAATGAACTCCACAAAGCTTACAATGTTTGCATTCTCTTTTGCTCTTGGTCTCTCCCTCTATCCAATGGCACATTCAGAACCGTACAGTAGCTCAGCCCTTTTGAGCCCTTATTAATTTTATTATGTGAGAGCAAAAGGTTGAACAGAGCTGGATTAAAACTGGGAAGGTTGGATTGGTTTGTTTGGCCAATCCCCAGTTAATCTTCTACTCTGCATGTGTCCAAGCAACATTTAGGACTTACATGCTTGTTATACGCAGCCCAGCGGTGGTCCTGAAATCCCCTAGAGGGATTTCACTTCATATAAGATTTTATTCCATGTTGCACCAATGCTGCCATTAGCATACTTTGCTAGGACTATTTTTGGATGTATTTAACATGCAGTATTAAAGGTCCATAAGTTGCTTTTTCATTAACAGCAGAGATGAAAGTAATTTAAGCGCTTCAGGATGTTAAATGCATCCATAAATATTCCCAACAAGGTATGTTAATGGGGGCATTTTTTTTAATTAACTGCCTCAGATAATTTGAGCTCAGGTAGAACTCCTTTCCAATGTCACATATGGCACATAAATACTGAGCAGTCCTCCAAGGAGGATACAACATGCCTTCAAAGTGGAAAGAGCAGTCAAGTTATGGCTGAGATGAATAGAGGTGGGGTTGCCATTGGCTGCACTTCCTTGGTAGTCTCCAATCCAGTTACTAACTAGCGCTGACCCTGCTTTCCTCTGGAGATCTGAGAAGATCAAGCTAGCCTGGATCAACCAGGGGAGGGCAAACATGCCTTCAGATCAAAGGAGTCGTAGTTGTTCTTTTTTTCTTGCTTTTCCTCTTCTTCTTTTCAATAAATGCGCAAGGAGCTTTTGAATTTTGTCCTGAATGGCTGTGGTAATTGTCATACTAGCTTTGGTCTTTCGGGTCTTTCACAATTCTTACACAAGCTGTTACAAACAGAAAAGCATCTTTAGATTCAGCAACACTTAACTCCAGTGTAAAGCATAAAACAACCTTCCAGAAAGCAAAAGGTGCCTTCTGCATGTGGACGGGCATCCTTGGACCATCCACTGTTCACAAAGATAAGTAAGCAGGAAAGAGTTCAAATATCGGGCAATACTGGATTCCGTTTGAACCCACATCAGCATAGGTATACCTACTTCCAGGAGATATTCCTCTTGGACCAAACTGAACCAGCATTCCGCCTGCTCCGACTCTTTCGTCTCTTTCGCCTTTTTCTCCTCCTGTTGCTCCTCAAAGGGAGCTTTTCTGGGAAGGTGGGGATAATATCAGGCAACGAACAGCGAGGCATTCGGATCAGAGCCAAAGTAGCATCATCTGGCAGATTCAAGGAAGCAAAAACAGGCAAATCAAATCACCTGGAGGCAATGACAGGTCTAGTTCCACATCAGATGGTAAACTCATATTTGGGCTGTACTGCTTCAAGCTTCTCATGTTACTGACCGCTCCTCCAAACAAACAAAAACTCCACGCATGTAGCAGACTAGCATACCAAGGAAAAGGCTAGCCTAGAACTCTTCCTTCTAACATTCTTGTGGAGGGATTTTTGTTGTACAGAAAGTCATGTGTGTCCCCCAAACTGCTGGCTGAAGTGGTACAGCCCAGGCACAGGTTTATCCCTAGAGCAAAAACTAAATTTCAGCTGAAACAGAGATTGTTTGGTCTTCTTGACCGAGTATGAACTCCTGCCTCCAACAGAGTGTATTCATCCCTGCCAATGATATATCACATATCATTAGTGAAATTTGGGAACACTGCAGCACAGGTATACACAGGGTAGCAGAGGAAAACCAGCAGGAATGCATAGTGACCCCATACCTGGAATCCCAGTCTCAGCGATGCCTGCAAAGCGCTGCATTTCACGAATAGCACTGGTCACAGCCTCCCAGGTCTGCAGCTGGCCTGTTACTGGATCAGCTGGAGGGAGGTATCCATACTGCGTCAGCCATTCCTAGGTAAGGATCATAGGGGGAAAGGGAAGGTCAGAACAGTCCCATCTATGCTGGTGGAAATTTCAAGTCCTCCAGATTTTGTTGCATAGCCAACAAATAGAGGACTTTCAGCGCAATCTTAAATAATGTCATGGCCCAACCCAGCATGTCTGGGAACTCCTTGGAGGAGGACTCAGATGTGGGAGAGGACACAGATTTGGCCCCAGAGTCCCAGGTAATACCTATGGGCTAAGAGCCTGAACCTCCAGCAGCACCTGCAGGACCTGGTCCAGAGGCTCAGACAGCATCCAGTCTGGGAGTCACAGTCAGGGCACAGCTCTGAGATTCCTCCTGACACCAAGCCGGGGAGGCCCTGACAGCACTCTCACCCCCTTTGTCTCCAGAGCCCCAGGAGCAATGCTACAGGAAGCTGCATGCTAGTTTGCAGGAAAGGAAACACAGCAGCAGGCTAGCAGCTCTGGGGCAAGTTGGGCTCAACAAGAAGTATTTGCAGAAGCCAAGGCGCAACTACATGAGGGTTGTTGCACTGGTGGGTGGGAATGCTATATAAAGGATTGGAAGTCAAGCTGTGTTGTGGCAGTAACACTGTGTTTGGACTTGAAATCCACTGTTTATACATGTGTTGCCTGAACCTGGTTTTGATCTTGCTTTGGACTCTGGACTCAGGTCTGTTACACCCTTCTGTACTTGATCCTTGATTACATTAAACTGCTGAACCGGCTATAAGATGATGTTTGATGTGTAGGATTAGCTGCAGTGCTGAAAAAGCGGTTAATCAATTTTTGTAATATTCAGTCTTTAACTAAAACCTTATAGCAGAACTATTGCAAAAGTCTCACAATGCTAATAATTTCTTAAATATCCTCCCTTTATTTGCATTGTTCAGATGAGACATCATGACCTTGCCTTACTCTGAGAATCGATTTTGGTAATCGGTAATAATTGGTAATAATCGATTTCTTTATCGATAATAATTGATTATTATCGATTATTGCTGATACCAAAATCGATTATTACAGATTATTACTTATTATTACGATAACAAAACCAATTATTACAGATTATTACCGATTACAAAACCGATTATTACCAATAACGAAATCGATTAGTAGCGATTACTACTAATACCGAAACCGTTATCAGTAATAATCAGTTTTGGTAATCGGTAATAATCGATTCTGGTAATCAGTAATAATCGGTAATAATCGGTTTTGGTATCAGCAATAATCGGTAATAATCAGTTTTGGTATCAGCAATAATCGGTAATAACTGGTTTTGGTATCAGTAATAAACTCTTGTGCCACCGTAAAGACAAATGAATTTATTATGGCATAAGCTTTCATGATCCAATTGGTCATATGTATGCCAAAGCATCATACATTCAGTAGCCTTTAAAGCAACAAAAAACTCTTTATTTTGGCTGCAGCAGCTTAATACAGCTACCTGTATGGAATTTTACCATATAAACTCATAAATCTGGAGATTACAAACTTGCTCTCTTTAGGTAAAGATACTGTCAACAATTGATTCTCTCATGCATCAGGAATTACTTACCACTATCTCCCCACTCTCATCTGCTGGAGTGGGCACAGGAAGTACACAGGGAGGCAAAATTACAAGCAGCAACAGCAGCAAGATCCGAACAAGGTACCCAGTGACAGCTAACAGTGCTGTCCCTTGCCCATGTTCCAACTGATGGTGCTTCTGCATGGGATGTATCTTGGGCAAATACACTCCTCCAGTCTCCATCCAGTTGGCACTCTGTACTTCACTTGGAGACCCAAGCTGCCAAATTCTTCTGAGCCTACAACAAAGTCTCCTCAAACTAGTTTTCACAATTCAGCAGACCTTGCCGATTTCATCTGGAATGTCTCACAGTCTGCTCTGAGTCCAAGATGGGGAATTAGAAATGTTGCTGTTTTGTTCCTTGGGTTTGGAGCTTGGCACAGACGCACTAACATTTCTCCAGCTGAAAGCATTGCCTCTGATATATGAACCTGCATGGTGGGAACAGCAGAAACAGGTATGGATTAAAGTTCTCCTGGCAGTCGGATCAGGATAATGGGAATATTCCTGTTATGGAGACATTCAATAAGCACACCAAGTTATATCCTCCTTACTAGCAAACCACTTCTCCACTTCCAAAACAAACTCATTCCTTCGCCCACAACCTACAGTTCTTCAGTGTGACAGCAAGGGCAGCTGTCATAACAGGACAGACAGCAAAAACACCCTGTTAATGGTCCCTCAATGGAACTTTCTCCTTCCACTACAGTGCAAGAAAAAAGCACATACCACAAACAATGTAGGTTAACTGGGTGCATTCCAAGCTCAGGCGTGCCATTTGGAATTGCCTGTTCAGCTACCATCATTCACCCATCATTTGTATTTATCGATTTATACATAATAGCTTCGTTTCTGCTCAATCAAGGCAGCTAACAATTAAAATAAGCATAACAAAAATACACGATAGAACTGATGAAAAACCAGAAAAACCATAAGAAAACTGATGAAAACCCAGTACACATGAGCCCAAGACAGCAAATTCAAACATCAGGGGAGAAGGAGAGGACAACGAAGGAACACCAGACTGAGGGCTGGAAGTAGGGAGAAAGTCCTCACCCACCGGCGAATGTCAATGATAGAAGGGGACAGGCAAATATCCCTGCTGACAGATAATGTTGGTGCCATGATGGGGTGTTACCCATCTAGTATCAGAAACCAGGAGTACATGAAGCAGGGCCACAGATGATCATTGTAATGATCAAGTGAATTCATATGAGAGTAGGCTGTCCTTGAACTGCTCAGAGAAAATTCCAAAAGTGTCCATCATGCCTTCTGCCAAATAGAAAAGAGCATGCCATGTTCTTGGCTTATTTCCTGGAGCATGTGCACCATCATCCAACATACTCTTGGACCCTTCTTTTCTAAAAAGCAAAAACCAAGCTGCCCATGGAATTATCCTGTCCTGCCAATCCATGGATTCAGGGAATTCACCTGGGCTCAGCATCTATCTCTTCTTCAAAGGCCAAACTGATTGCTCTCTACAAATTCATGCATCTAAACATAGGGGAAGGTAACTATTCAGAGAAGAAGGCATCTAGGGGCGGGTTTTTAACTCTTCCCTGGCCTGCCTTCCACCTGTTGTTAACTCTGCATCCCTGTGGGATTCCAGACAGAAAGCTCCTCTTGCATGTGTTTGACACCCCCGCAGGAGAGAAAGCAGCTTGGGAAAAGAGAAGATGTGAAGGAACTTCAGCTGTTACTCATCTTCCCAAAGCTAATTTCCCATAATTAAAACAGCCATCTGAGTTTAATTAATGTATTTGAGTGTGAAATGTAGGTTGGACTATGGTTTCAAACAGATTGGGATGCAGCTCACTCTGGTTATCTCATAAATTGATATCTTATCCTTTTTTCTTTTTCCTTTCAGTATGCAAAAGTAGTTTTCCTGCTGCCGACATCCTGTACACTTAACAACTTTCCATACCACTTAATTCATTTGATAAAACAGCTGTAGCCTGCATCCATGCAAAGAAGCGTTAATCTTTACAGGACAGCTTGTAATTTTGAGGTGAAGGAAAGAGGGTATAATTCAGTCAAAATATTAGTGAGACAAAAGAAAAACAGCCAACGGTTAATGGCATGATTCTCTACGGTCACATTTACCCTACAAACAGAAATCCATTTTGATTTCCCCAGAGAAGCTTTAGGTGAAGGTGATGACTTCTTTGTAGCTGTAAAAGTGCTCCAGTTCTCTGGATTGAACAGCATATTTAGAAGGCTAAAGCTCACTCTGCCTCTGCACTTTCCTGCTGATTAGGAAAAGGTCCTTCTACAGATTGTGCCCAGACTAGTTCCTACACAGCCTCATAATGGAGAAAGTGTAGATCTGCACAGTTCTAACTTGGGGCTGAAGCATTAATCTGGGGCACAGTCTGCACTTCCACTAAAAACTGTCTGCATTAACATTTTGCATGTAACATTAAACCAGCCCAAGGAGAGGGGAAAACAGAGCTTGTTGTGAGCGCCAGGGTATATACCTCCAGAGAAGTCCATAAAGAAATCCAGATCCTTTGTTGACTTAAACTGCCAAAAACGTATTACTGATTAAAGAGTGTAATATAAATATGTCCATAATGAAAGGACAGAGCTTATACGCGTTTGGAGCTACACTTTGCAGGGTGTTTCGTTTAGCTTGGACTGGGCAAGGTGGAAAGAGATTCACAAAAAGAAAAAGAAACTAGGAAAGGGAAAGCTGATGCATTGCAAGGAAATCTATTCAGGGTTGCCAGCCCAGCTCTCAGAGTATTATCCAACTTCAGAATTTCTGGCAGTCGACAATAATAGTAACACATGATAAAATAGCAGGACTCGGCTAAGGCAAAATCCTCTGCTTCTCCTGTGCTCTCTTCTGCCTATCAAATTTTGCGAGCACCAATTTATTCCAAGCATGGATTGAACCATGCCTTACAAAAGTGATTCCAACATGAACTTCTGCTTTGTTTTTACAAGCTCTGAGAATATAGCTCGTCTACTGAATATAAACAGGGACCAACGGTCCATTTAATCTTGAATCCTGCATCCTACAATGGCAAGCCTGATGCTTTTTTGATACCCACGAACAGAGCATGAAAGCAACAGTTCTTCATCTACCTCTTGGTCCTCAGCCACTGGGTATTTAGAGGGACGCTGCCTCTGAGCATAGATATTCCATTCACTGTCAGGGCTAAAAACCCTTTGTCTCAGCTGTGATGAATTTGCCTTCTAAAGCTGCCGAAGCTTTTGGTCACAACCATATCCACTGGTAGCAAATTCCATGTTAATTATACATTATAAGAGATGTTTCCTTTTGCCTGTTCTGGATCTATCACCCATCAATTCTATTAGGTGAGAGAGGAAGAAAAGATTCCTATTGTCCACCTTATCATACACGTTGCCTACTTTTATAAATTTCTATCATATCTCCCCTTTCTCATTTTTTTTTCTGAATTAGACAACTAAGGGAAGGCATGACAGGTGCTTATAAAACCATGCATGATTTGGGAAAAGCAACGGGGAGTTTTTGAAAAATTGTAATTATGTATCAATTTAGTCAATGAGTGGCATTTAACAGAACACGCATGATGACAGATCCCTGCTCCAAAGAGCTTACAATGGAACATCTGGGGGCAAGGTAGACAATAGGGAAGAGGAAGGTGGAGGTAGGGGGGCAAAATAGGGGAAGACTTAGCATTTATCCCATAGTACAGTGGTGTTCATAACATCTGGAGTGCCAAAGGTTCACCACCAAGGCCATAGTATATCTTCAGACAACAGGAAGCTGTACCAAAAATTTTGTGGGGGGAAAAGTTCCATTTTGAGGAAAGAATTGAAAGCAGGTGAGTTGGCACCACACAGATGTTCTAGGAGGAAACGCCAAGTATAAGGAACAACAAGGGAGAAAAGGTGGAGTTATTTGAGGGAGAATTTGAGCTGACCTTGTAGGAACTGGAGAAACAAAGGGATGCACTGAGAGGGGACAGCTAAGGAGAAACACAGACATCAAGTTCAATTTGCTTCCCTCCATCACTAAGTTAATACTGTTTCCCGCCACTGTCGCAGGTGGACAGTGGGGAAAAGCAAACGGACTGGACATCAGTCATGCAAAACAAGTAGAGGGCAGCCAAGACCCTCATCTGCCTGTGTGGGCAGTTAATCAGAGCCTACCCTACCCATTGCTCACTTTTTCTGCCATTTTTCTCCTCCATCTTTTCTCTCCTAATGGAGCTCAAATGGGAGGCTGCATAGTCTGAGCAAAGTCTGAGCAGGGGAATGGACCACCCGGCTAAGCAGTCCCACCCTAAGATTCGCCCCCTCTGTGATCACTCCAGATGATCGACCTGGAACAATAATCTCTACCTGCAAAGATGTCAGAGAGAACAACCACAAATCATATAATATCTTCTATGTCTTCGCCAGGCCGAAAGAAGACAAAGAATCCCAGAATGGGTCAGTGGCTAAGGGGCAGGGGCAGTCAACTGGAAGACCCGGTTTTAAATACCCCTGCTATGGCTGTGCCTTAATTTCTCTTCTGCAAAACAGAAGTCTGAACAACCTTCCCAGCTTGGGACGATCAGAAGCTTTGCCTATGCAAAAGAGCTCCATACTTCCTTAGCATCAGCCCCGGACAAGGGGACTGTTGCCTTCTCTGTTCTTTCCAGCAGCAACAGCCATGCTTGGCACGACGAGAGTTTCCCAGAACGAAAGAGGGGAGTCAGAAGACCCGCCAGAGGATCTGCCCCTCCTTGCCCGTGTGTGTGTGTGTGTGGAGGGGGGGGGAGGTGTCTTCCCTGCTTTCCAGTTTATCCCCCTCTCCGAAGCAAACCGGAGAGCGCGGCCCATTGAAAAGGTGGCTCTGCTAGGATGACAATAGCTGGTCAGGAAAAGGAGCTCTTACATGTTCCAGGCGCCGGACCTCTCCTCCGGACTGGTACCCGGACACGACGACGCCTCTCCAGTCCTGCTTCGCCCTTTCTTGGGCTCCACCGGCGGAGCTGATGCGCCTTGCTGCAACGGGGCAGCGGGAACCACCCATTCCCAGGAAAAGCAAAACGCCCCCTCCCTTCCCCTTCTTTTCCATCCCACCCAAGCCCAGCCCAGCCCAGCCCCGCGGGCTTTTTGAGGCGACTCGGGCTGCCCCCGCTTTTAATCTGCTTTGCACAACTTAAAACAGCTGCAAAAAAACCAGCAACAAACAAACAAACAAAAAAAGCCCGCGAACGAAGCGCTGCACTTAGCAGTTATTGGCTCTCCACGCCTGCCGCTGCCGGCTTTGTTGTGCTCTCCAGAAATGCTTCCCTACCCTTGGGAGTCTTCTTTCGAGCACGGCAGCCGGTCGCCACCCTTTCTCCTTCCCGAAGCCCAGGGGAGCTCTCTCCGCCTGTGCGCACCTGGCCTCCGCCAGCAAAAAGCCAGCCCATCCTGATGCACCAGATGCCCACCCCCCCCCCAGGCGAAGACCCGCCCCCCCGGCCCCGAGAGCCAAACCAGCCGCAGACCCTTCCAGGAGCAGTCACACACCCCGGGCCAAAGTCTTTGGGGACCGGTTTCCACGTGCGATCTTGGCTCTTTTAACACAGCGGGGAAAGAAAACACAACCCAGGGCCAAGAACTGGGATTCGGCGCAACAAGTTTTGGAGAGGGAGGAGCGGTGGCTGAGGAGAAGGAAGGGAAGGGCTGCAGGGGGCTTAATTTTCTTGTGTTGTGGCTCCCCCCTCCACAATGGTCTTAAATCTTCCTTTCCCCTGCCCATTTAACTTGGGGGGGGGGGGGTGCTTTGGTGGACCGTTCTCCTATTTCCAGGGCCAGGGATCTCCCAAAGTGAATTTTGAAGCACAGTAGGTGTGTGGGGGTGGACGGCAAGAGGAGATTAACAGCATTCGTAAGCAGAGGCAGATGTGCTAGTTAACAATATCTGACCAAGCCCTTTTATGTCTCACATTTTCTCTGAGAAGCCCAGGTTTACTATCATTTTATCCTAACATCAACCCTGCAAAGTAGGCTAGGCTGAGAGTGTCAAAGCCTGTTTCCAGGTTCTGCCCCCTGAACAAGAAATCAGTGTTTTTAAATCAAAAAACCTGGGTGAACTTGAAGAGGGCTCGCACGTGTGGCCCCAGGTTCAATGTCCAGAATTTCTAGTTTTATAAGAGAATAGGAAAGTCCTAAAACAATGAAGAATCACAACTGACCACAGCAGACAGCTCTGAGCTACATAGATGGTCTGATTCACCAAAAGACAGCTTTTTCTGTTCAGTTTTACTTGGAAGCTACACGCAACCAAGCTGAAGCTATATTCTTCGTATACTGAAATGAATAAATAGGAAGCAGCGTCTTGCTTCCGACATGCCACAAAATTTCCGACATACCACAAAACTATTATTTGGTGGTACACAAATGAACCTTGAACATTCACTCACCAGGCACTCTGTTATATCCACTTAAGCATATGTCACAATATGCCAGCATATGTGAACCACCAAACTAAGGTTTGCTCTTAGAGTTCCAACAGAGGGTGGCAAATCAGCATCGCAGTTTGGCAGTGCTAGTTTGAAGAACAATTGTAAACCAGTTCAGACTAGTTCAGACACTGTGAGCTATGCTTAGGACTAGAGAGGAAATAAGCAACTGAAGCAGAGCACATAAGAGATGGGAAGGAGGAAGTAAACTTGCTTTGATGTTAGTTTCACTCATCCCTTTGTTGAGTTTTTTTAAAAAAACCTGCATGATTATTGTATTCAGCTGGAGCTGTAACTTCACTGGCTTTTAACTTCACAACGCTACACTCCTTGTTCTAAACTGTGCAGGGTTTCCATTTATTTTCCCAAAACACATCGATCACCTTTTGTGGAGGACCCTCTCAAAAAACAAAACACTAAGCCCCCAATAAAAGATAATTTAAAATAAAAAGAACTTACCAGCTCTGACTGCTGTTCCGGGTACTAATTGTTGATGGGGAACTTTTCGAGACCCCAGTCTCCCTCCTTTCTATGAATTGCTGCCTTTAATTCACCCACAAACCATTAACTTCCAGGCTCTTCTTCAAACTGCAGGACACGATGGGTACTCTGGTCGGGAATCAAGGCTCCAAAACTACTTAAGTCGATTTTAGTGGACATCAGCAGAACTTGGATGAGCCTAAAAAAGAGATCTGTCCTCTGAAAAATGGAAACTCTAATCATCGTAACTGTCTGGCTCCTTTACCTTTCTTTGGTACAGACATTCATCAAGTCACTGTCCATTTACGTATATAGGTCCCTTTACAGTTGCTTGGTGCTAAACATTTCAGGCCTAGGCAGGAAGGGGGTCTCTGGCTGCCCTTTTGCCTTACCCACTGGCTGTGCACATTAACCTCCAAGGACTCCATGGCAACACAGCCACAGTCTTTTGGTGCCTTGGCAGAGACTTACATCTACGATTTAGGAAGCAATGGGGCCAGAGTGGCTATTTTGGGTGATGGGGTCAGTTGGGGCCTGCCTGAGCGCTGTCCGAGAATAATTCTGACAGACAATGCAGCCATTAATCTGTGCCGGGGTTTGTTAGGCCCAGCTAGCCTGGAGGTCGTGTCCATGGTTACACAGACTACGGGGCTCATATTTCTCACTGGGATCAACTGTGGAACGAAATCGCTCCCCGCCACAACACCATACCCCCAAAATAATTCTTAAAACAGATTGTTGGGAATCTAGGAAATGAAGCTTGCTCTTTGCCTTAGGGTAGTCTGCTTTTCTAGACAAGGCCGGGACTGATTGAGATACACTGGGTGGTCTTCAGTGAGGAAAGCTTCCTCAGCAGGTTTCTAACCAAAAGTAGGTCTGTGGAGAGTAGCAGATTCCTCACGGATAGTAAAACCCTAATACATAGTAACTGTATAGCCCTTTCAAATCCTCAGAGCACTTCACATAAATTGTAGTGTAATCTTACAACAAGCAATAGGCAATATTATAAACTTAGCTTGCCTAAGACTACTGAATAGCAGAGGTGAAATCTGAAATGCGGAGTTCTTCATTGGCAGTTGCTGAAGTCTTTTAGCTACTCTAGTCCATCAATTCCACTCCCATTCCTTGCATTTCCTTTTTCTTTCATTAAAGCACACACCCAGTTAGGCCTGTTCTAGCACTATTACTGCTTCTCCAGAAGGAGGACGCAGGTTATATTTTCCAGTAATAATTTATTTCTAGAACAATAATTTACATTCATCTGGTATCATTCCTCCTAAGAGCTCAAGTTGATGTATAAGGTCTATTCTCCCTCAACCTAACCTCACAACCACCTTGTGGTTATGGTGCAACTGGCCCCATGTCACCAATTACTTTCCAGGCCACAAGTGAAGATTCACACTTGATCTTCCAGATACTAGTCTGACACTCTTAACCACTACACCACACATCACAGTAAGCTATAGTGGTTGGCCTCTGTTAAATTGTCCCACCCTCCACTCCCTTAATGATAGACAGGGTATTGGGGCTCAAGATTGTGCTTTGCTATTGTCATAGCTGTCTGGCAGTTGCGCATGGGGGACTGATCTTGCCTGTGGTAAGCTGCTTGCGAATCCCATTTGGGGACCTCCTTATGAGGTAGAGGTGGAGCAAGCATAAGGTCTCCCCGGCAAGCAGCCAGACTCTGGAGCTGAGAACACTTGCCCACCCCTCAGCAAATGGGGGAATCTTCAGAGTGCGGCCCACCGCCCGTCTGGAAATTTTCTCCCTTTTCTTTGCTGCCCTTGATTTCAGGGCAAGAGTTTATTTTCCTCAAACAACCGGGTTTTGAGGAAAACTGGTTTTGGGTCAGCCTGCTTGACTGCTCAGCTCTTAGATCAGACCCCCATGCTGCGCCATACGCTCACCTGTTCTTTCTTGCCAATAAAAGCTATGGCTATGGCCAATTTTTATTTACCACAAATAAAGTGTTGTGCATTATTTCACTCAGTCTTTGTTTCTCATCATGTCAGCCATTCCCTCCCTCTGGTGGCAATACATATCTTTAACTCTGTTTCTGTTCAGGAGAACTCAGAAATGTTTGCCATCTAGATTGTAACTGAACAGTGAAAAATCATCCATTCAGCTTAAATGCTTAAACTATGTAAACAAATTTTAAAAAGCCTGTAAACAAAAAAGCAGAGTTTTATTTATTAATTTATTATATTTAGAGGCCGCCCTTCCCCTTATGTGCTCAAGGTGACTTACATCAATTAAAATACAATAAATATCATTCTTTTAACATTTTAAAAAAATAGCATAACATTCTAAAACAGATGGCAACTAAAATCTTGATACAGTACTAGGGCGGAGGTAGTAGAACATAGGGAGGCCAGAAGTTGGTAGAGGCAGGGGCATAACTACCTAAAATGGTACCAAGGGAAAGGCAAGCACAATAGCTCACTCCACCCTTGGGCATCACTTGGGCAGGTCACGTGAAGATTGCATTGCCGGCCACACACCCTCATCACAACTGCACCCCCACCTGAACTCCACGTGGAGTTTGGGAGCAGGGATGCAGTTGAACACTGAGCCAGCCAGTGTGAGCTTGCCTTGTCCTGAACTCCACTTGGAGTTTGGAGCAGGGCAGACCTGTTTGATGCAGCTTTAAACTGAAGGCTTTGAGCAGCAATCAGTCAGCCTGACTGCTCAGTTTGATCCTGGGCTCATTGTGACTTGAGTTAAGTTTTAAACTGCAGGCTGGAAGCCAGCCAAGCAGACCCCAGCATTGAACAGGCGCACCCCACTCAAAACTACATGTGGTGTTCAGGGCAGGGTGAGACTGCACTGGCTGGCTGAGCATTCAGTTGCGCACCACATGGTGTCTGGGTGGAGGCACAGTTGTGAGGGGGGTGGCTTGGCTATGTACCCCCCGATGTGACTTGCCTCAGTGGCACCAAGGGAAAGCTCCAGCCCCTTTATGCCCACCTTGTTATGCTGCTGGGTAGAGTTCATTGCATGGTGTCATTTCCTCCTCAACTATATGCTTAGTGGAACTGTTTTATCTTGTAAGCCCTGAGAAATTGTGTCAAATCCCACTGGGTCCTGGTCTCCCCAGGGAGAATGTTTTGTCCGGCTGGGGCCAGGGCCGAAATTGCCCTGGCCCTGGTCAAGGCTAGTCGGACCTCTTTTGGGCCAGGGATCATCCATAAGTTGTTATTCACTTATCTGAGAGCTCTTAGGGAACATAGTGGGAGAGGGCGTTCCTGTAGATATGAAGGCCTAGACCAGGGATGTGCAACCCGCGGCTCCAGAGCTGCATGCGGCTCTTTTAGCCTTATACTGCGGCTCCGCATGGCCTGGAGGTTGGAGGGTAGCATGGGCGTGTCCCTCCAGAAAAGGTGAGTGGAGGGGCCAAACTGGAGGCGGCTCCATGCAGAGCCGCCTCTCCGGCTCGGTAGATCTTCGGGGCTGTGGAAAATGGGTCCAAATGGCTCTTTGGGTGGTAAAGGTTGCTGACCCCTGGCCTAGGAGCCGTTTAGAGACAACTGATAGGCTTAACCTATGGCATATGGGTGCCAGAGGTGGCACTTTCGAGGAGCCCTACTCCTCGCTTGAGCTTGTACACTATCAATCACAGAGTTCAACATGTGGGGGCAGAAAATCACACCCCCACACACACACTCACACACATCTAGGCTGGCCTGGGCCACTGAGCATGATGTGCGCGCACCGCAGTGAGCAGGGAGGACACGGCTGGCAGGCCTGGTGCCTGTGCTCCAGGTGGTTGCTACCCGAGGGGGGGGGCGCAGAGGAGGCAGAGATGCTAGAGAGGCACAGAGCGGTGCATGCAGGACTTACTGGAGGCTAGAGCAGGCTGGCCCCTGCTCAAGCGGGTGGGGTGGAGGAAATGGGAGCCAACCGGTTTTTTCTAAACTTAAACCTCAGTTCAGGTTAAATTGCCGGGTTGGCACTTTGAGATAAATAACTGGGGTTTGGGTTGCAATTTGGGCACTCGGTCTCAAAAAGGTTCACCATCACTGGTTTAGGGCTTCAAAGATAAGCACCAAAACCTTGAATCTAATTTGATACCGCACCTGGAGCCAATGTACATGGCGGAGCACTGTTTGGATATAGTGCATTTTGCACCAGCTGAAGTTTCTGGAGTAGACCCAATAATCCAATATTTGAAAAAAGTTACTAAGTGTCTTCACATTATTCAGGCAGTTAATACAATTTCCAAGTATCAGCCCCACCTTTCAGCAATCAGGGAACCTTTCATGTCTCTTTGTTATTGTGACGTGGTCACTGTCCACTATCCAAATAAAAGTTGGCCTAACTAACTGAAGTATTACTAGACATATCAGTTCTGTGTTCCAGAGCTGGGGGGAGGGGAGGGCAAATCCTGTGTTCATATTGCTTAGAAATGTCACTGAAAATAACACATAAAGTATTATAAACACACGAAGGATTATAAATCCTGTGGAGGATTAGTAGTTGCTTCTTGCCAATAAGATTATTATGGACAGCTTGATAAGATACTGAAAGCAATATTGAAAATAAGGTATGTACGATTTTTCTATTAAGGACCTTTGATGACTGAACAGGAGCATCTCAATTTTTATAAATTAGTAATTGGTGGAAATAAAGGGGGTGGGAATAAAAAAATTATTTCAAAATGGTAGAACTCAAGGGCATTCAATTAAGTTCATTGGCAATAGATACAGGAAAACCAAAAGCATTCCATACAGTGCATAATATTTGGAATCTATCCTACAACATATGCTGATGATTACTCATGCCTAACCTCCAGAAAATTCCAGAAAATTCATGGCACTATTAATCTATCAATGGCTATAAGTTAATATAATTAAAAATGGCACCGCCACCGCCATATTCAGAAGCAGCAATGGTTTGATTGTTAGATGCTAAGATGGGCAGCATGAGAGTAATAGTTGTAATTGTCATGCCCCATTACTGAACATTCAGAGGTTGGTCCCTTGTGGAAATTGAGATTTCGACTAGAAGGAATATTTAGTCAGATGTTGCAGGCAATTCTCATTATTATGTGCTAAGCATCCCTCAGATGACTGCAGGAGGGTAAATTGAATGGACAAGGAGATGGCAAAATGCCCAGAACATATGCAACATGAGTCACATCCATCGCACCCAGAATATCCGGTTAGTGCATGACCTATCAATGCTAACAGTGTACCCTTAAAGCAAACCAAGACTTTTAGGGGATGGAGTAGATGAATTACATCTGGTCCTCATCTGGGAAGGACTCCAAAATGCTTGAATCTCACTGTGTTGAAGGCCATCAGTTGGCATGGTTCTTGAACAAAGTACCCTGGCTGCAGCAAACTTGGGCAAAACATTCCTTTGATCTTTGGGGATACAAAGAAGAACAGGCGGCATGAACTTCCCAAGGAACTAAGGGAGGCACATCCATAAGTGAGCAGCTATGTCTAAATTGCAGCTGTTGGTATTTTGACATTGCAAAGCAGGCGGGACTTCAGAAGATCTATGCTTGTATATAGCTTTCAGAATTATGTTAAATACAGTTACTCAAAGCAAGATAAACTGGTGACCTGTCTGTTCATCTCAAACAACACCCCTTCCCCACAATCAGAAAATCAACCTTTGGCAGGTAATCTCAGACGGTAACCAGAGGTGGGATCCAGCAGGTTCTCACAGGTTCCCAAGAGTAGGTTACTAATTATTTTTGTGTGCCGAGAGGGGGTTACTAATTGGTGATTTTGCCACGTGATTTTTGCCTTAGTTACGCCCCTCCTCTCAGCAGTAGCGCGCAGAACTTGAAGCAGTCTAGCAGGAGGTGCACCGGCGTGCGTGGCAGCCTGCGCCTGTGTGCATTCGTTTCCCGCCCAAGGACTGGCGCAGCGGCTGCGTCCTTGCCACAGCCCCGCCCAGGAATGCCCCGCTCCCGGAATGCCCAGCCATGCCCCTGTCGTGCCCCGCCCAGCCCCATTGGCTACACCACAGTTTGAATCCCACCACCATGGGAACCTGTTACTAAAATTTTTGGATCCCACCACTGAAACTCTTCTATCAACCCCCAGCACCTTAGTCAACAAACACCCTTGGATAGCATTACACACCTATAGCCAATCAAGTTTAACGTGTCAGCATCCATTTGGTCTCTGTCCCTAAAAGGATACCAAAGGAAAGGGCAGCAGAAAGGGGAGAGGCAAAGATCCTTGAGATTAGAAGGAAAGAAATGAAGATGGCGAAGACAGAAAAATATCAAGATATCCAGGTAAGGGAAGGATGAAGATGGCCCTGAAGAAGCACAGTAGTAAAAGAAGAAATATAGAGAGGATGGAAGAGGCAGACAGCAAATATTTGAGAAAAGCACATCACAAGAGGCGCAAAGCGTAAACTGAGGCAGCAAGATGCCAGTGGAGAGCGCCAGTTGGAATGATACAAATTAGAACCAAGAGAGCAGGAGAAAGCTCGGAGGGCAATCAGGAACGTATTTGTGTCTGCGGACAAGGAGCTGATCTTGATTAGGCAAGGTTATGACAGGTCAGGATGCTGAAAGCCAGTTCAAAAATCTCCTTGCTTGGAAGGGTGGGCTTATCACAGGGAAAGAGAAAATAATACAGCAAAGATAAAGCTGCTCGAAAACGAGAGTTCAACCTAGGCCAAGAGATTTGGGTCTGGAAATCTCTTGTCTGTGAAGGGAGGGAAAAAGAGACCCAGGACCCTGACATTGGGGCTGACAGACATCTAGAGTGGCACTGAAACCCACTCTACAAGGTAGCAAACCATTAGCTGCTGCCGTAGCGAGACTTCTGCACAGGATCTGAGATGCTGAGTTCCTTTGGGCTGGACCACAAGCTCCGTGGGGCTTCTCTGCTGAAAGGTAGCCCTGTTCGCTCCAAATAATAAAAATAACCTGCACTATGGCTCACAATTACTATTTTATCCCAGATGTTAGAGGCCCACGATTGAGGAGGAGGAGAGGCCCTGCCCTTGCTGGATTATGCCATTTCATCCCTTTAAGAGGATTGCTGCAGCATTGTCGTGTCAGGAAGCCAGGCAACCTACATGATTTCACAGCTGCCTGCTGCAGAAGCTCATTAGTTCCCTGACACTCGCAGAACGGGATGCTGGGAGCCCCCCATCGCACCAGTCTGGACAATGAGCACTTCTTCAAATCATAGTTCATTTTTTAAAAATGTCCTCCCGTTAGAACAGACAGAAGGGTAAGGCCATGTATCTGAAGAGGGTGGGTGCTGTAGACTTGGGTGTGGCCATCAAAGGGAATGGTTTGGGGCAGTTTAGTTTGGCATTTCAGCTGGCAGTTGCTGCAAGCAAAGCAATTTTTGCTACAGTGAATGTGATAAAGCAGTTATGGCTTTACAATTGTCATCTCTTTAGCTGAAAACTATCTGGAGAAGGGCCTAAGTGTAAATTTTAAAAAGCTTCTCTCTAGAGCAGCACTGAAATCTAGGAAGTTGCAGTCCAGATCTGATTCTCACTTGGGTGGCAAGCATTTGTTTGGGGTTGTACCACTTCAGACTACTGTTAAGGCTCACACGATTAAACGTTACACTTCCTGCACATTAAGAAAACTAGTTTGTTAGGAAGATTCATCCCCTCTACTCTCACCCCCTTTCAATTTGACTGGTTTTATGCGTGGACAGAATTTGTGCATGAAATAACGTCAGAACCCATCTGTAGGGATACATCCAAGTTTTGGCACCCACCTCAAGGAAAACTAGTTCTGAAAGACATTTATCTCTGCCACATAGTTTAACTTACTTACATATACGGTGTGAGGGACAAAGTCTCAAAGGCAAGACAGAGAAAAAACCCACCCCCCAAACTCTGCACACTCTGAGCAGTCAGTACCCACACTGGGCCACAATGCTCCACTTTATTTTATTTATTTATTGTTTGGTTTTCTATACCGCCCTATCTCCGGAGGTCTCTCCCTCCCCTCTTCCTATTAAGTAAAGTGATTCCTGGTAAGTCCTGCGTGAGTCACTGCAACCTGCTTTGCAACAGGAAAGATTCAGCAGTTTGTCCCAATGCTACTGCTAATGATATCGTTGTATTTAAAGGACTGAATATGATACCTAATAAATGCAAGAACAGAAAGCAACAATATTTTGGACTGATGCATGCAGTTGGATACCTGCTTGACTCTGAGCTCACTTTCCGTACATCTTGCAACAAGCACAGATTGCTTGTTTTTTTAATAGCACTTCATGTCCTTTAGCGTTTAACTGGCTTCTCTGATAGTGGCAGAGGGTCCCAGGGGAGGCAAGCAAAAGGAAATGAAATTGAGGTCTAGCCTGCAATTCGATTATCCATCTCTGTCTTCCTTGCTATCCCCACCAGTCTGCCTGACATGGTTAACCATTTACTACTACTGCATGGATCGAAAAATTATGCAGTCGGCAAAGGACCATGCAGACCATCATCTTCCACAGATGTCTGGTGCAAAAAACAACTGGAGAAGCCAAGAGTTGCTAACATCTAATGAAGGATTTCTTAGAACATTAAAAAGATCATTTCTCCCACTTAGTCTGTAGATATTGTACACAGGATCCAAAGGATGCCTGTAAGGACAGACAGTTTCAAATTGCATAATTTGCAATGGGAGCCTGCAAATTGAATGTGTGACAGACCCATTCACAAGGCATCTTACAAACTATTATTTCAAGCAATGTTTTTGGAATATATCTGAACTCCAGAGTGAATTACGTCATTTGAACATCATTCTTTCAAAGTTATATGACTTCTTTGTATTTACAGAAGATAGGAAGATCCTATTCAGATTAGCAAGGAAGAAGAGAGAAATGAATCACTGACAAGGCTGCGGTTTCAATTCGATAGAATCCAATAATATGCTCCAGAAAACAAAGGGCAATTATAGGCAGAAGGGAAGACCTAAATTATTACATGCAAGTGGAGAGTTCCAAGCAAAAGGATTCTTTTTTTTGTCTGCAAACCAGTACCATACAAATATACTTGACAGGAGTCACTTTAATAATCACTTTATTATTTTAATTATTCCGATCATCCTGATACAAGCTTTTTTTCCACTCCAAACTTCTGTGCATTGAAGAAGACTGACAAAAAGGAAATTTGAACAAAAGCGGGATGGGGTAAACAACAGTGATTCTGCTTGATCATTGACAAGGCTAATAAAAAGGAACACTCAACAATCCCTAGGAAGCGGCTGCTGGCTTACCACAGCTATCTCTGAGCAAAAACTCTTTTTATTGTTCCTGAAGGGGAATATGGAATTGAAACACAAAACACTACACAGGATGAAATCCATTCATGAGGGAGGGAGGTCCCATATTGATTTTTAATTATGTAGTGGGTTAGCATGGAGAGTGCTTTTCAAAGGTTCACAGCACATCTGGAGATCAGTGGGGTGGGAGTAGAAAGGACAGCACAGCAACCAGATTTAGAAAGTGAATGAATACTTCAGGTTTAGCTTCCCCGATTGGGAAAGAAAGGAGGAATGAAACAGTCAACTTCTGAAAACAGATCACAATCTTATAAAAACATCGTTTTCTTATGTGCCATTAAAGGAAAACTAGTTGGATGAGATTATCAAACAGCTATGTTAGGAACTCTTTATTTCCATAACAATCATCACATTATGCATAAGGCAAGGGATAATGTAATTCAGCCTGGCAGGACCATTCATTTGGCCCTCTCAAACAATCTGCAAGATTCTCCTTTATTAAAAAAAATCAATTCCCCATGCCAAATATCCACATAGGAAATGTTTTTTAAAAATTTCTTGAGAATCTCATCCAAGCTGCCTTCACAAGAGACAAAAATGGAATGTAAAAAAATTAGCTGAATTAAAATTGTAAACTACATGTGTTCAGTTTACTATGAAGGACAGGTGCTAGTTGGAGAGTCTGACAGAACCTATTTAAAATATAGTATTTGAATCCACACATGCACCACAAATGACTTTTACCAGATTAATACGATTAATGGATGTCAGACAGAATGATGCAAACTGTTCACACGAACTGGCATAATTACTGTGTTCAGCGGCCAGAGGTTGCTTATATTCTGTTTTACTTCATTACTGGAGTGTGCGGGTATCCAAATTATATCTCAACAATATAAAAGGCTTTTAAAATCCAGGAAAGATAATGCAGAAATCAAGGTCCTCCTATACTGATCAAATCACTCAGCACACCCCACACATGCATTCAACATATACAGCATTACAGTTAGATCAATGTACACCACAGTTCAAAGCTAATACAGCTTCCAGGGCATTAGTTTATTGCCTGCACTGATGGTATTTATACCTAATGTCATATCTGAAGAAACTGTACAGTGAGGTTCCTGCTTGAAATCAAAAGGAGAGAACGACAAATACATTAAAATTTAAAAGCCAGGCAAACTTGGTCCTCACACAAACCGTTGAGAAGTCTAAAGGTGTAATCTTCTCCCACTGCCTGACTATTCTGTTCAAATGGAAGGGAACTGCACAAGAGTACTGCAGAACTGTCGTATAATTCATTTATTTCCATATAAGGCTTGCTCTGAGTTGCATTTCTCTAAAAGCTACAAATTGCAACCAGCTTCCCTCCAAGGAAGTGATCTGGAATAATTAGACTGCAGAATGCAACCTGAATCTCGGTGATAAATTACAAACAGGCTCCTAAGTCACGTAGGTATTTTTCAAGATGTCCCCCTGCGCTATATTGGAAGATGGAATAAGAAGGAGGCTTGTACTTTATAAGCTCCACTGTTTCTGTTATTAAGCCCTTCCTCGTCTTATAAATACTCCATAGTGAAGGTCAGAGAGTATGTCTGGAGAGATTTTTTTCGGCTAATGCCTCTATCCCCAAAAGATTCCCCACTCCCTCAAAAAACGGAAGTATTATTCACTGCCAAGGTTGGTTTCCTATCTCCAACTGTAAATGCCAGTTACAGAAAACAAAAAGAAGGCGAAGGAAGAGTCCTGCTTCATCAGGGAGTTGTGGATGCTGCTCCAGAGACAAGGGAGCGCAGAAATGGCACTTCACTCTGGTAAGCCGTACAATTTCAACTTGAAGAATCAGATTGCACAGAGCTCTTCTTTTTAGGTATTGCTTGCATCCTTCCTCTGGCACAGGCCGGCTGCCTATTCAATCAGCTCCACGTAATTGGCAGGAAACATCCCGAAGTGTCCGTCTGGACCATAACCACGCCACCAGCCCTCGTCGATCATCTCAATGCTGGTGATAATGTTCTCGGGATCAAAAGAGATCTCTGTGTCATCAGCTGAAAGGTGGGAACAATTAGAGGCAAGAAACAGACTGTTTAAAATGCTCATCTAGCCCCACCTTAAAGGGGGCTATTAACAAAAACAGCTCAATGCAATTAAAAACATAAAACAGAGCATAAAACTGGAGAAACAGAGCATATTATATCCCCAAAGGAAATGTTAAGAGATGGGCTTTACACTTTTCTGTACAGGTGCTCAGTGAATCTTTCCAGGAAACTCATCCCTTGGCTCTGCTTTTCCTAAAAGTTACTGATCTCAAGACTAGTGGTAGGACTAGATGTAGAACTGTAAGACTAGCTCACACCAACCCTAAGCAATTAGGTTCAGGTCAGGAGAGGGATTCCATATAGCATGCAAGTCTCAATCCATTTATGACTTAAAAGTGAGCATCAGCTTTCTGAATTGGACCCCCAGTCACCAAGCAAAAGGCACAGACACTCAAATACAGCATTGTAGAAAAGATTCTGTTCTCTTCGCCTACATAAGCTTAGTGATCAAGTAAAAGGTTTCTAGATTTACAGTGAACAGTTCAGACTGTCAGGGCAAAGAGAGCAGATTCTTTGAGGCTGCCGTGCAACTATTTCCCCCAGTTACGATGTGTGTGACATCCACAGCAAGACAGAAAAAAAGCCATCTGCTTTATGCCAAGGAATCAGTGCATACCCTGGACCCTTTACAATCCCAGTCTGCCTTTTTAAAAACAAACATGGTTGTTAGCTTTCATAGTGACAGATAAAAGGTAAAAAAATGCAGACTGAAAATGGGAGTAGTAGCTTCAAAATAGAGGCGAAGCATCTGGAAGCCATAAAGAAACTTATGGTCCACAGTTTCCTGCTTGTCCACTCTAAACTTATAACCTGATTATGGATGTATACGGTGAGCCTGCTAACCAGACACTAAGCAGACTCAACAAGAATTACGCATTGTGTGTTTTCAGAGTGTAACCTGGGTCCATTTATCCTCCTGCTACTTAACTAGGACGGAGCATGTAACTGTACATGTCTCAGACACTCATTATTTCTGTTGATGGTGAGCAGAGCAACTCCAATGAATGTGGCTTGTAAAAATCTAATCAGATACTAACAGCATGCATTTCCCATGCACGCAATCAACCTGCACAATCTCACCCTCTGGCTTACAGATCCCAGCAACATTCCACGAGTAACATACCAGCTTGATAGTCATACAGCGCTCGAGCACATAAACCTTTTCCTTCCAGGTTTAGGTTCTGCTGGTAGTTATCAGCATAGTCATAATTAGTGTCTTCAGTCTGTTCCTAAAAGAGGTTGACAGAATGAAGTACAGTATGTCAAGACAGCACTCATAGCTATATGGTTACAATCATGCAAGCTCTTCCCTCACCTACCCTAAGATAAAAACAAATATTTAAACATCTTGCAGCTAAAATCTAAGAAACTAAAAAACACACATAGAGATACATATATGCCACTGCCACTCACTGAAATTACTTATTTATAATCTGTAAGAGCCTGTTTATACAAACATACACAACCTACATCCAAGAACGATCTCAAGGCTCTCATACTGATTCCTCAAGTATTTTAGGCACATGCTGAAATATTTTGACTCACTCCACTAGGATGCTGCATGTTTGCAAGGACTTGTGAACACCTATAATACTGCCTAACAACAAAACAAAACAAGCCTGAAAAACTCAGGGTAACTACTAATGTATATACGGAATGCAAAACTATCTTATTCAAAACATTATCAAAATGTTATGCTTCACACCAGGATTTCCATCACTTAATGTCTCCATTTTCTAAAACTTTAAGAATCTTGCAAGAAACACACTCAGGCGGATTCCGCATGGGCCAAAAACAGTGGTGTGAAAACCCTTTTACACAATTTTACACCATTTTTGGCCCATGTGGAATCCGCCTCAGATTAGTGTTCCTAGTTTACCCACAAATATATCACATAGCCAAGGTCAAATATCAGACAAACCTGCGGGGGTTCATCATAGATAACTCGTTCGCTAGGGGGTTCTTCATACACAGCGTCTTGTTCTTCCTCTGGTTGGAAGACGGGTGGAGCCGACTTGTAATTATCCTGCCTGATCAAATCACCTGGAAAAAGCAGAACACACATTTGTAATTCTACCTGTCACGTTTATTATTCATTTCCTCCAGCCAGTACTGTGTGCTGGGCACTTTGCTGAACCATCCTGATCTTTATCTAAGGGGAGCTGAAAGCGCCCTATAATACGTCCAAAGGCAGTTGGCAAAGGAAAAAAGAGTTGGGGTCTCAGTGTATGGAAACTGAGGCTAATAAACTCTGGGGGTGGAAAGTGCCGTCAAGTCACAGCTGACTTGTGCTGAACGCTTGAGGTTTTCAAGGCAACAGACATTCAGAAGTGGTTTGCCATTGCCTGGCATGGGCTGAAAGAGTTCTGAGGGAACTGTGACTGGCCCAAAGTCACCTAGCAGGCTGTAAATAAGTGAGGCATCGAACCCAGATCTACGGATTAGTCTGCTGTTAACCACTACACCATGCTACATCAGCAGAAACATTCAAGTTGGATAGGAAAATTCTACTAAGCAGTGGTACGATGGAACCCTGACTTTATGTCTACGAAATGGTGTACACATTAGCTGCTCTTCAAGGAGTATCAAGATAATCTACATTGGCAGTGGATCGTCTAGGTCTTGGGCTGAAGTCTTTCACATCACCTACTACCTGATCCAGTTAATTAGAGACATAGGGGATTGAACCAGCTATCTCCAAAAGGCAAAACAGATATTCTACCAACTAAGCATTTCTTCTGACCTGATTTTATAGGCCTAAGAAGTCTCTTGTCTCTCTGCCAGGCAATACCAGATGAGGTATTTCAGCCTACTGTATGTATGTATTTGTCTTGGCTCCACCTCTGCTGTCTCTTATCAGCACAGCTTGTATGGCAGGTTTTTCTGGTCCATTTGTCACACACTTTGACAAGATGATTAAGTGAACACCTCAGAAATTTCCATATATTTATGAGCTTATGAGATAGAGAACTGTATTTTTAAATATACAAAAAGCTGCCTTATACAGAGTCAAGCCATTAGCCCACGTAGCATAACATCATCTGTTCTGATGGGCTGCAAAATTGTCTAGATTTTCATGAACAAAAAAGGTCCTGAAATACTTCTACTGGAGATTACACAGGCTGAAGCTGGGACCTTCTGTATGTAAAGTTTGATTTCAACCAGTGAAACACAACGCTTGTAAAAAGTATGGTATAGTACTTATCGCTACTGCAGAGTATGTCTAGGCTCAAAATAAATGTGCATAGTGACATGAAGAATCTGTCATTGAAACTCTGGAGTCATTCTGCAGAAGCAGAGGGGGAAATATATGAAAGCCAGCACGGTGCAGTGGTTAAGAGCAGTGGACTCTAATCTGGAGAACCAGATTTGATTCCTTGCTCCTCTACATGCAGCCTGTTCAGGTGACCATGGGCTAGTGACAGTTCTCTCAGAACTCTCTCGGCCTCACCTACTTCACAAGGTGCCAGTTGTCAAGGGGGGGGGGATTATTATAAGCCACTTTGAGACTCCTTGAAGATAGAGAAACCAATCCTCCTCCTCCTCCTCCTCCTTTTTTACTAAACTGTGGCCAGAACTAGTCCTATATTGCTGCTCTTATCTCATCAGATCAGAAGTGTGGTTTTATTATTTTATTGTTGCACGCTGCTTCATGAATTGTTTTAAGTGCAGAGTGCAGGAGAAATAGAACGTCATCAAATAGGCAACAGCCTCCAGCATGTCAAGTGAAGGCGACTGAAATACAAGAATCAACCACCAAGACTCTGTTCATTTGTGGAATCTTTTTGGTCAGCCACGAGTAGAGTTGCAGCTATTTCTTGCCCTCTCCTTTTGGTTAGGCAAAAACAGCCTTTTACTCGTTTTCCTGTCTGTTTCTCCTCTTTGTTACCCACTAACAGTGCAATCCCATACAGAGTTAATCTGCGATCAATGTTACTCTGAAATCAATATAATGGAGTAACTTGTATTAGGATTGCAGGGTAAGACCAAATCCTTGCCTTTTTCTGAAACAGCCTATACATAATCGGATATAAAAACAACAGCAATAATAATAGAAATATAGCCCCAAATGTAAAAGAAGTCATTTTTCCCCTACAGTCAAATAAGATAGATCTCTGGACAAGTAGGACACATGCTGCGCACCACATAACAACGAAGAATACTTCACAATACAGACAAAAATGAAACACAGAATTTAAAAATCCCAAGAACCTGTGAACCTTTTCAGAAAAGAAATAGCAACACTGATCAGATATATAACAGGATAGGAAAAGCCTGCACTGTGTTAGCCATCATGGTGTAGTGGTTAAGAGCAGGTGGATACTAATCTGGAGAACCAGGTTCGATTCCCCATTCCTTTACCTGAGTGGCAAAGGCTTACCTAGTGAACCAGATGTGTTTCTGCACTCCTGCATTCCTGCTGGGTGACCTTGGGCTAGTCACAGTTCTCTCAGAACTCTTTTAGTCCCACCTACCTCACAAGGTGTCTGTTGTGGGGAGAGGAAGGGAAAGGAGCTTGTAAGCCACCTTGAGTCTCCTTACAGGAGAGAAAGGTGGGATGTAAATCCAAATTCTTCTCTTCTACTTTTTTGCAGGGGTGTCCAATTCATTTGTTATGAGGACCAGATATGAGATAAATGTGTCTTTCTGGGCTGGGGCTGGGGAGGCTACCTTGGCTGGTGAGTCGGCAGCAGGGTCGCCAGCCAAGATTGGCACTGAAGGAGATGATCAGCTTTGGAGAGGAAGGTGGCTGCATCAGCTGATGAGCACACAGTGAGCTCACCAGTCCAGAGCAGCACCGGGGGGGAAGAAGGAACTGGGGAGGGGTAACTGTCATCGTTGGTGAGCTTGCAGCAGGCTCACCAGCCCAGATTGGCTCAGGGTGGGAAGTGGCTCGCCAGGCCCAAACCAGAGTGAGGTAGACAGGTGTCTGGACTGGCGTGCCTGGAGCAGACTCACCAGGTCAGATTGGGAGCAAGCAGGAATTGCCTCAGCGAGCTCGTGGGCCTAATAAGCCCTCTCAAGGAGTCGGCTCTGGTCCTCAGGCAGCATGTTTGACACCTTTTGTATTATTAGTGTTTATATATAAAAAAACACACACCAGAATAACTGGTAACATGACAACACCTTTAGTTCCTATAGCTGTGAAAGCGCCAGGAGCTACAACAGACTCTGAATGCACAGGAGGTAACATGCAAAAAATCTTGGCGATAGTCATTTTGGAAGAGCATCACCATGAGTGGGGAAATGGAATGTAATTTAGGAAAGCAGGGGAGGCAGGAAGCAATACTTATGCATGACTAACATGTAACCCCGCAGGTGAAGTAGTTCTAAGTAACCGTACTTTATGCCGCAGGACTACGAGTTGGAAACTTAGCAGCTCTGGGTAAAAGAGACTTCCCTGGAGAAACTGCAAGTTTGGCAGAGGGGGAATTTTTACTGTACTTAAAACATCTCATGATGGGCTACAGCAAGAGAAACCTGGTAACCCATACAGTTAACACACAAATAGGAAGGAGGGAAAATTTACCTTCTGTATTTATCAAGCAAAACGCAAAATATTTTTAACATAAACACTATAAAAACTATAGATTTAAAGAAGCGCAGGGATTATATTTAACTTTGCTGTTACAGAGATGGTTCTTCCACCGTGGCTAGGGCATCAATAAAAGGATCAATGGACTATAGGCAATTCCAAGACTATAGGCGATTCCAATTCAACCATTTTTTTTAAAATGCCCTATGTTAATCAAGTAAAAGAAAAGTTCTCTTGTAATAGTTTTACCACATTCAGGAACAGGGGAGACTGGAGGTGTGTCATGTACAGATGAATGAACAACAGGAGGGTGGACATCTTGCACAGGAGGACGGATGGGAGACACAGGAGTTTCTGATTGGCTGTTCTGCTGCAGAAAAGGGCTCCGTAACTTGCCTAGGAGAGGAGGCAAGTCAACAGAAAATACATGAAGTGGTGCAAGAGAGATTATTTTTTACTACCATTCACCTAGTGCAGGGGTCTGCAACCTGCGGCTCTCCAGATGTTCATGGACTACAATTCCCATCAGCCCCTGCCACCATGGCCATGATCTAGTGGACTCTGGACAGACTGAACCAATTCAACTTGGCAGCAATTCTAACCCCCTCTGCTGTCTCTACCAGTCCTAAAATGCTCCTTTCAAAATATCTCAGAAAGGAGTCAAAATTCTAAGAGTGACAGCATATTACATGAGTGATGCTCTGATGGTTCCATGTAAAAAAATCCTTAATGTACTATGAATGTTCAGTATTTATTTATTTCTTACATTAATACCCAGCCATACCTCTACGACTCTAGGCGGCTTACAATTGTGTACATCTGTCTACCCTAAAGCCTTCACTCTCTCAAAGGATCTTGGACAAATTCACAGAATATTGAGGAAACTGATGTTTTAACATGGAACCACCTGAGCACCATTCATATACAATGGTGTACTGGAAAGCACCGCCCTTTGAAAATAAGAGACTCCCAACCATTTCTGCTCCAGTTTTGGATACCTGTTTGAGAATTGACGGCTGCTGCTTCGGTGGACATGGACCGCTCCTTTTGCTTGAAGATTTCCCGGGGATTCGTTGATCTTTGGGCTATCAGTGATGCTGCTTCCTATAAGGAAAGGCAGATGCTGAATGCTGGTAACACGTGATTATTTGGGTGTGGGGAGAGAAGGAAGGATATCCAGCAATGGCTACCAATGCTGCTACTTGACTTCTGCAGGCAGGGAAAAGTACTTCCTTAGACTACCAATATCTAAAGACTCACATAGATAACCATTAACCTGTTCACTGAGGGTAAATATTACACACATACAAGTACATATTAGAAAAGTTCTTACGCAAATAAAAAACACTACAAAATAAGGATTTCATTGATCTATCTAAAATAGTTGTGTGTTATGTATTGTCGCTTCCAGTTTATGGCAACCCTATGAATTAATGACCTAAAAAATCTTCTATTGTTGACCAGATTGCTCAGGTCTTGCAAACTGAAGGTCGTGACTTCCTTTATTGAGTCAATCCACCTCATGTTGGATCTTTCTCTTTTCTGACCTAGTTAATTACCATAGAATTAAAATAAACTTTCATGTATTGAAATTAAGGCCCTGCTTCTAGCACCAACCTAGCCTGGAATTGCAGAAGTCATATAAATTGCCTGAGCTAATGCCTTGCTTGTTTTCGGGAAGACTACATTAATGGGAGATCAAAGCTTGCTGATATATAATTTTACCACACCCTCACACACAGAATATGCAAGGGTCTGCTATGTAATGAGGATTTAAGCATTAACGAAGGAACAACTTTAATTTTCCTACTCATGATTAAACTTCACTCGAGATCATGCTGAAAGAAAAATGTCACCAAATTAAGGAAAAACCCCATTAATCTAGACACACAGAATGTAACTAATGAGAGGGCAGAACATGCACAGATCAAGAAAACTTTACGCAGATAATATTTTGCCAAGAGGTTGCTCATGCCCCACTGAAGAACCACGACAGTGTAAGGAAACAATGCATAACGAATTATCAGAAGTCCCACATTCAAGCAGGCAAATTGTCTTCCCAAAAGATGATGAAGAAAAGGTGCATGCAAGAAAGATATCAACCAAGATTGCCCCAGAAAATCCAACCTCAAGTCATGGCAGCTGAGGAACTGTGCAGGCAGCGCACACTAAAGGGAGTTTAGTAGACAAAATTATGAGTCATATGGCTGAGGACAGATTGACAAATTTATTCTGGACCTCTGGGCTTATGGGTACTAAATCTACAGGCATGCATTCACAGAAATTATTTGGATAACCAGAGAATTACAGATTGTAGACAAAGGTGAAAGCATTACACAGATGTTTGGTTCTTTGGGATATTTAAGCAAGAGCTGTGGTCAGTAGGTACGGCAGCTCAGGAAGAGGGCCAAAGTTTCATTCACAGAAACTTGGCGAAGGATGCTGTTCAATATAGAATGCCGGTAAAATGGTCAAGGGACGTTTCAGGAAGTAGAAAGCCAAAGAATACAATGAAGAATTTTACTAGCTTTCCTCTGGCTGTGATATTGTGAAAGGACCCGTGCTGCAGTTACCAGAAAAATGGCAAAACTGAGCAAAGGTCCAAGAAGGAGATTAACACAGAAAAGAAGTAGTGAAAGGTTATATATTCAGCAGATACAGTATTGAGGGATCAAAAAAGGACTCCCTGTAAACTGTTCTCTGTGTTCAGAGCATTAATATCTCAGCTTCATAATTTATTTTTTGTAAATCATATATCCTTGAATCAATACACAGTTAGAACATGGAATTCACTGCCTTGGGATGAGGTTAAGAAACATCTGAAAGATGATCATCTCTACTTGATGGACCAGAATATGCAAATCCATAATAGGTATTGAGGAAGTGGATAGACTTCCCACCTTCCAGAGTTATGATCTGTACAGATGCACTTTATAATTTTATCAGAACCATCCAGAGCAGAGGCAACATTGGATTAGAAGTGAGACAGTTCTTATTCAGGCCCATGCATTGAGAAGCCATGCAAGGATGACCGAATCCACAGAGACAGACTTTATTGAATCCACAGAGACAGACTATTGAATGCTAAGGAATTACAGAATCGTGGCTGTTAGCTCCTGATTGAGAATGAAGCAAAATTGTCAAGAAGGCTTCTCCAAGGTACCTGAGCCTTCTCCACAGACTCACTCCTTCGGAAACTTCTCTGCGACCTGTTGTGGTCTTCTTCCTGCTCCTTCTGCAACATAAGATGACTTCCTTTACTCCACTATTGTAAGGTCAAGCAGAAGCCGGTCTCCGGTGAAATGAGAAATTGAGCTTTAGTAGGTGAGCACAACCTCTGTTGTAGTTTGCTTGCCACCAGCTAAGCAGCCTGCCTAAGAGGTCGGCCAATGCACAACTCCTATCACAGGCAGTCTCTCTCTGACGCTCTTCCCAGTACAGCAGCATCTTTCTGAACCTTGCAGATGACTAACATCATAAGCACCATTTGTAGACTGACTGGGTTAGTTATGGATCAAGAAGTCGAAGTAGATGCCACATCACTCTGGCACACAACACAACACATCACAACACACAATAGGAAAAGGGTGACCATTTTAAGTCTTACCCATTGCTGTTTCTCTTTATCCCTTGATTCCATTTCCTGTTGTTGCTGGAATTTCCTGCATATTCAAAACAAAACAAAAAGCCTGTGGTTAAAGAGAACTTATGCTTACAAAGGCCTCAGTTCTGTTCCTGGGCATTATCTGCCCTAAACCAAGGGCAAATATCTAAACCCCAACGTGCCCGCTGACACCTTCCCTGACACCAGCCAAGCGGTCTTAGAAAGTAGGTCAGCCAGGTGGGGCTCCTGGAGATCTGACTGGCTGTGCTAATAAAAATAATGCTTGTTTCAGTGGCAGCGATCACTCTAGTGTTGGCTTTATTCTCTCTCTCTGCTCTTTCCCAGTATTTTAACAGTATTTCATACTTTTTAAATATTTTAAATTGCTTCTCTTGTGCCTGCACGTGGGATTTGTGTATGTGTGGCTCTGCCTCTCCAGTCAAGTATTTTGTGGCTTAATTTTTGTGGCTGGGGTCAGAATTCTAAAGGTGCCCACAGGATCAAAAAGGTTAGAGACCCTTACAGGCTTAAGCCAATCTAATCTTCTACTGGCAAAAATGTGAGTTGACACACTCTCCTTCTGTCTCCTGAACACAACTGACAAAGCCAATTTTGATGTTTAGGGTAATGCTGAGCTCCTGTAAGCTCCTTCAGTTTCTGAGAGGGAAAAGACTGCCTTCTTTGGAAGAGCTATTGGAAGTATATTCAAATTAATCATTGACTAAGGCTAATCCAATAAAACCACTACCATCGCCAAGAGAAAGATGCATTTTTGTAGAGCTGAACATGTTCATGCAGCATTCATCCAGATTCAATTTTCCATTTGATTATGAATTTAATTGGCCAGCTTTGGAGAAGGCATTGACCCTTAGGAGGAAGAGCTAGATACAAATATAAACACACATTTGCAATCAAATTATTTCTGAAATTATATCATTGGTTTCCCCCACAGCACTTAAACGAACAGCCTTTCCTTATTCACCAATGTTGAGATATATCCATCTATCTAGAAGCAATACCTTTTTACTTGCCCTTCCAGGACAGTATACGTAGTTTTCCACAACATCTACCCTGGGAGGTAGTATGGGATGAGAAAGACTGATCACATTGTTTATGTACACAGCACTGTGTCCAATCCATGAAGAATGCTTGGAGCCGATTTGGTGCATATCCCGATACCTACTTCTGCCTCCAAGAACCTCAACAAGAAGGTGTGATCTACTGACTTGAAGGCTGCAGATAATTCCAGTAAGAGCCACAAAGAGGCATGGCCTTTGTCTACATTCAGATGGAGATCATCAACTAAAGCTAGCAGAGATATCTCCGTCTCAAAGCCCAACCTAAAACTAGACTGAGATATTAAAGATACACAAAAGGCATCTGAAGATACTTTTGTTCCAAACTAAGCCTTTGCTAAGTAAGCTGAGGGAATGGAGGTCCTCTTTGCTGAGCCACATAGCATTTGCTCATCAGAAAGAAAATCTACTCAAAAGGCAGCATGAGATGTCTGCTTGCAGGTCTGCCTCTCTAGCACTACGGGGACAAGAGGCAAAGAGCCTCAAAGGCTGAAATTTCCTAACCATTAAAGCCTGCAGCTCAGCTGCTGAAGCAGCATCCTTCTGAAGGCATTCCCTTTTAGCTCTTACCTCACATTGCTGGAACTGGCAAATAGTAGATTCATATTTTTAGACTGCAAATTAGCAAGCATGAGGCTGAAGTTAATATATATTCCAGATGGATGAGGAATTAGGTACATGCAGAGACACTGTACTACAGTCACATGTGCCAGAGAGATTGTGTGGGCTGTTGAATCAAACACTTCCCATGGATTTATAACAACTGAATTCACAGAAAGCGCACTTAAACAAATAAATGAAAAACTCATTCTGTGTGCTCTGTTTCCTAGATCAACTGTACATCTTGCTCTTCGGGGCTGTGTTTTCTGAGTGAGAAGGGGAACAATGGGTAGTAATATGTGAACTCAGAGATACTGAGGAGAAACGAGCCACAAACCCTGAATACTGTTGACTCAAGATTTGTTGAGGATCAATTGTCATAGCAAGAAGACAGAAGCTGTGGAAATGTTAGAAAACAAGTAATGCACAGAAGAATAAATTCTCAGGCTGTGTTCAGAAGAAGAGATGGTTTTTATACCCACTTTTTCTCTGCCACAAGGAGTCTCAAAGTGGCTTACAATCACCCCACCTTGTGGGGTAGGTGGAACTGAGGGAGTTCTGAGAGAACTATGATTAACCCAAGGTCACCCAGCAGGCTTCATGTGGAGGAGCAGGGAATCAAACATGGTTCTTCAGATTAGAGTCCACCAACTATTTTAACCACATGCACATAAATGGCTATCCTGTAGCAATTATTTCAGACTGCGTCTTATATATTCACCTCAGACTTTTCAAGAACAAGAGTACATAATGCAATGCTTCCCTCCAGTAGGTTTGGCTTTTCTAGCAGAAACAGTCACACTTTCTGTGGTGCTCAGAAACACTCTGTTATCGGAAGTGGATCCTGTTACTGCAGCATTCATAGACAACATTCAAATAAATTCCAAGAACTAATTACTAAACTCCCAACTGGTTCACATTTTTGTACAGCACTTTATGTAACTGGTTAATCAGAGTTAGTGTTAACAGTGAGTTAAGTAAAAACATCATCTACTCACTTCTGAGCATCAATTTCATTGGCTCGCTCCTTAAATCTACGCTCACGTAAAGTTGCTTCTTGCAATTCGCGTTCTCGCCGTTCTTTTTCCAGACGCTGACGCTCTTCTTCAGCTTTTCTTTTCTCCTCTAGCCGGCGATTCTCCTCGTCTTTCTGAAAAAGGAAACACATCAAATCTGACTGAGAAACAGCTGCCCCTGGAGAAGAAGTACGCACAATGTACATGAGACTACTCAAGCCATGTTAGAACATTCACCCACAACACAAAGCTATTACATCAAATCCATACAATCTACTGTGTCACCCTGCACAATTCTCCTTGCCATTTTAATAGAACTTTCAAATAAATTATGCAAACCAATATAATGCACCACTCCACATTTCTTTCTAGCCAACCCACCCCTAATAGAAGGGCTGGATCCTAAGAACAAGTCATTTAAAACATGGCGAAGAAATGAGCTGGCTAGCTGAGGAAGCTTAGGAGTTTTTCGAAATAGCCAAGTGCAGCTTCCTAGCAGCTCCTAGGAAGAAATTTAAAAGGTTTCATTTGGAGCAAGTAACAAAAAGCGCACACAAATACATTTTTATCCAATTCACTGAAACTCCCCCATTCTTTTTTGATTTATATTTCAGTTTCAAAAATCAGCCAAAAAAATAGGTCATATAAATCCTTCTAAAAGGGTGCCCAGATTTGAACTTCAACAGTAAAAATGTTGAATGTACACCTAAAGGCAATGTACATCTAAAGGATGCATCAGACTATGCAGCATCAAACTGTTGATTAATTACAAGCTATTCTATGTTTTATGTAGGGCTGAACTACCTGTTGTACTCAACCTAATTTGCCAATAGGAACTTACAGTGACCCTGCAGCTGTGAGTCCGAAGTGGCAACTCCTGTGTAAAAACGCAGCAGAGGACCAATTCAGATCAATACTGCATAGGGAGGGGGAGGGCTCCTGCCTGGCCCCCTCCCCATACCTTTTCCGGAAGCTCAAAAGACTCCATCATTAGCTCACCTTCTCTGTAATTGAGAATTTGAGCAAGGCACGCTTGCCTTGGGAACCTGTTCACAGCATAGTTCTCAAAATGCCTAACAATAAGTCTTCTTGGTTAGCTTCAAAACTAACCGCTTCTGCCTAGCAAGATACCGGACCAACCACGTGAAGACAAGGGGAAATAACTGCAAGACCAACTTCAGCAATAGCAAACCATTTGAACCATATGGAAGTGGTATGAATTAAATTCATAACATACCTCCGCTTTGGCCCAGAAGTTATCTTTACTGACTCTCTTGATCTCAGACAAGGCATTTGTTTTCTGGTAGACAGATCCCTGTTATATAAACAGAAACATGCAGTTTGAAACAATTTAACCACTGTTTTTAAACCAATGCCAGCAACTTGCTAACATAATTCATATATTTTGAAGTTACCGTATACAGAATACATTTTAATCAAAGCATTTTTATTCTCCGAAATCCACTGAGGCAATTCCATCTTGGCTACTCCCTGATTTGATAAGAACTTTCACACAAAAAAGTAACTTCAGCATATTAAGCCAATGAATAACTACTGTATGAAAGCCCAGCTTCGCAAGGAAATACAAGCAATGAACAGGCTCCAAAACAGATTTCAGAACAGTCTGCCAGCCCTGAGTGTCACACCATAGCCTGGAGAAGCAAATCTGAAAAGCTACATGTGTAGAAAGAATTATGATTTACTCTGGGTTACAGGGATTTGTAGAACCTGATACACAGATGATTGCAACGATATAATGATGCTCCATTTGCTAATTAAAAATACAAAAAAAGCTGCCCTTGGTTGCGGGGGTGGGAGGGGGAAAAACAGCCACGGTGGGGACAGAGCCAGGGAAAATAGCTGCCATGCAGGTGGGACCAGGGGGAAAAAAGCAAACTTTCCCACCCACACATTAGGCTTGCTACAATCTTGTTCAAAACTGCTATATAGCAGATTTGGAAAGAGCAGAGAAAAGCCAGAGAAAACCTGGGAGGTGCGTGAACACTCCACAAAACTGTAGGGAACTAGGGGGGAAAAGCTTCCCAACAGGACCGAACCTAGGCAAATAACCTGAATGGAAAAAAAGTCACATAATTAAAAAAAAAAAACTATGTGACCTTTTTCAGGCAGGTTATTTGCCTTGTCTTCCAGAGTACAGTACTGATTGTTTACACTTTAGTTTCTTTAAACAGCACCCAATTCAAACATTTCTTCTCCTACAAACACTGTCAATTTCTTTTTCACCACAGTAATTTCATCCAGCAAGCAGAAGAAAAGAACCCGACTCAACTGCCACAGAAAGATGCCCAGTGAATAAACAATGGTTCTTAAATGGGGCAGCAGACCGCCTTTCCCAACAAGAACCTATGCAGATGTGGAGGTCATCTGATGAGATGCTGCTTTTTCCTACTATCACTGGTGGAGAGAAGGACTTTCTAGTGGCAGCATGAAGATGTTGCAGTGCCTTCTCCCATGTGACTAGTCTCTGTCAGCACGGTTAAAAACCGACCTCTATTGCCAAGATTCTGGTTTGATGTAAGCTGACTCCACTAGAGAGCTGAAATCTCTGAAACTGGTTGCTTTTTACAACTAGCCCTTGCTGTTTCCATGACAGCTAACTTGTTATTTCTGGATTTTACTCCTGTGTTCGTAGATTAGATTTTGATTACTTGTATATCTTCATCTTTTTTAACATTGTGTATTTTAATCAATAACGCTCAGATGCAATTCTGCTTCTGTAAGATTTAACAAAACAAACGTCTGTCTGGTTTCTATTTACCAAGTGGAGCACATATTATCCAAATCTGATATATTACCTGTTCCATAGATAAAAGTCCCCAGAATTTAAGCAACCACACATAATTTTTAAGAAAATATCCACAGGAATAACTTTCACATCTAATTCTGTATGCCAGGAATTGCGTCCTGGGATATAAAATTGACTGGGTTTTTTTAAATCTTTGAGCCAATGCACTGAGATTTCAAGACTGAGCAAAGCAGATCTTTTCCATCATCACAATGAAAACTCAAGAAGCTCCAAGACAAACAGCCTATACACAATCTATGTTAAGCTACACACAACATACTCGGATCATAAAATGTTTATGCTCAAGGCAAGAGATTCATTTTGGCCCAACTCCCAGGCAGAAACAGCCCAGCCATTCCTCTGAGTAATGAAGGAACATTATTCCGCATATACAGAATAACGCACATTCAATCCACTTCCACAACTGTTTGAAAGTGGATTTTGCTATTCCACACAGTGATATCCAGCTTCAAAGTGCATTGAAAGTGGATTAAAAGTGAATTATTCTGCATGTACAGAAGGAGTCAGAGAGCAATTCTAAACAGGTCGACTCAGAATTAAGTGGGGCTTACTCCCAGAATAGTAGGATTTCACTGTCAGCCCCAGATTCTCCATCCTGTATGCCAGAGCTCTTAGCACCGAGAGCCTAGACTAGATGAACTCACCACTGGAGCTTGAGGACCTGCATCCTGAAACCTGCTGCCTTCTTTGTGAAAGTTGTAGTTTGCTCCCGAAGCCTTGGCCACTTTCTCCATGATAACATCGGGCTCCACATCCTCCTCAGCCCGAGCATTTATTGTCACATGAGCACCCTGTGAAATGATGCAGACAAAGTACAGCTGAAGGTCGGGAAAGTATATCAAGGTGCTAATCATAAAGCGAACTTCCTGTTTACATGCCATGATAATCTACTGCTCCATAAAAATTCGAGTAACTTTTTACTCAGCAGTACTGTTGGGGAGCTTACTTTCACTGCAAAAAGCAGCACCCAGTCATTGTAAGCCAGAGCTGTGAAAGACAGAAATGCAAAACAAAGGAACAGGCATGGCCAAGCAGTGTTTAAAAATCCTTTTTTTCTCTCTGCCCCAACAACAGAGATAGAACAGACCAGAATTTAGAATGATCAGCAGTCCACAAATTATAGCCTAGAGAACTATTAAGTCTAAAAAAGATGACTGTAGCTCTAAAAAGTCAGGAAAAGGAAACATGAATTAAAAATAGGACCTTTTTCCCCACGAGTATTCATTTTAAATGCTCAGATGTGAAAGGAACAAACGAATAAGAAAACCAACTGCATACCACAGAATTTGGCATTCGTGGTTACAAATCCTAGCATCAGGTAAATATTACTATATTTGTCTCTACTGCTGGAGGCAGACTGAACTACTTATATTTTGCTCCTGTTCCCAGTAAAGACAAGAACTATGAATCATGAGCACATTTTGGATGAGAATATCAGTTTTCATATTTAAAACCCTCTCTGGCTTCCATTTCAGGAAGTGTCTGCTGAATACTCTAAAACCAAAAGGGTTTCTGAGGAAAAGCTTAGTTCCCCATTCTTCCCCCTCTCCTTCAGCATTCCTTGACAAAACCTTCTGCAAAATAAACCAAACAGCACATGTATAATTAAGCAGATTCCACTTGCCTGTGCAATATATTCTGAGAGCGTAACTTTGGTGTGGGGGATAGGAGATACATTCTGAGCTCAGACCACAACCAGATGTGCATACAGGAAAGCCTAAACCTGCATGGTGTACTGTTGAAATGCATTTGGAAGGCAACATCTCTATGAACATGCCTTCATGTAGCCTGAATTGAAGACTAAGACCCAAGCCAAGGGCCTGGATACTTGGCAGGAAATAAATTAATTGTATGGATGTGATACTAAAACCTAAACGGAGGACTTAAATATCATTGCAAGCAAGCTTTTCCAGTAACTCAAAAATAGTTCCCTCTCTCTAAACAGTTGTATACTTTGGTATTTGGTGCTTGTTTAACGGACTTTGATGGCTGATGGCCAATGCAAACCACTAGAATGCGAGTCACACCTCGTCTGCCTTGGTGGGGTCTGTAGGAAACCGTTTTGTGGTTTGAATCTGGCCACTGAGAGAAAGCTCTGAGGCTCGTTGGCAAGCAATAGCCTTTTGAGAGATGAAAAAATGTATTGCTGCTATGCAGGGTTGGCAGAGAAATCTGACGCTGTTTCAAGATTAGTATAGCCTGTTAAGGTGACTGCATGCTTGCTCCCCACTGCTGAACTTCTGAACAGGTATGACAAGAGCGCCATGTGCTTCCAAGGTTCTCTCACCTCAAAGAAACTGACCTTTAAGCACCTGCCCCAGAAACAGCCCACTCAGGGAAATGGGGGAAAACAACACATTATATCTGAGTTTCCGGTAGGATTTGCCTAATGCACAAAGACTGCGGAGCTCTTTTATGTGGGAGAGCATTCAACAGGAAAAAAAGGGGATTAGGGAGAATAAAATGAAAATTAAATACCTTTAAGAAGTTCGCTACAGTGCTGACATGGTTGGCACAGGCTCCCTTTCTCACATCGTTAACACCTTCACCAGTCTACCAAAAGAAAGCATTAGAAATTTGATGCTTGACTGCTATTTCATGGATAAGATACCGTGTGTACATGGAGCTGTCAATTTGCACATGGAGGACAAAGTCTCACATAATACACAAAACAGTAGGTAGCTGTACGTTTAGTTCAAAGAAAAAATTCAAAAACCAAAAGCCGTGTAGTAATACCTTTCATTAAGATCAATCGAAATAACACAACATAGTGTGGAAACGTTTGCATCATCAAGAACTCTTCATTAGGCTTCGTGTTTAAAAAAGAGAAGGGGGTGGGGATGTCCTTAGTTACTTAAAGCAAAGATCAGAATGATATAAATACCTAACTGTACTTTGCCTTCTTTCACCTACCGGGCTGTTTATATTAACTTGACTGAGGGATGACCATTTATTATTGTAAGACCTATCTCCTCTGCCAGTGGCTCCCAACCTTTTCTCCCTTGCATGCCCCTTTGACAACCCATTTCCTTAAATTGCACCCCATATTAGCAAACCTATTACAGATTTTTTTCTTGTGGGCCCAAACATCTGAAATGTGCCCTTGGGGTACGCATACCCCAGGTTGGGAACCACTGTCCTATACCCTAGGCCAGAAACGTGTGTTTTAAAAAGTCTGCACAAAACACGAGTCTATGTACCCCACCCCCATTTGTTTATCTTCTCCTCAAGTTTCTGAGAGCTAGGGTGGTGTAGTGGTTAAGAGCAGGTGTACTGTAATTTGGCTTTCATTTCCCACTCCTCCACATGAGTCGTGGACTCTTTTCTGGTGAACCAAATTTGCTTCCCCAGTCTTACATTTCTGCTGGGTGACCCTGGGCTAGTCACAGTTCTTTGGAACTCTCTCAGCCCCATATACTTCATATGTTGTCTGTTGTGGGGAGAGGAAGAGAAAGGAGTTTGTAAGCTCCTTTGAGTCTTCACTCTGCCTGAATCCAGTGAAGCTGAGAATTCCCTCTCAAAGGAACATTTATGCTGAACTTTAGTCACAAGTCTTAGATTCCCTTTAGTTGTTTTTGGAGCTCATTTCTGGCTAAAAAGCAAAATTTGTAATAATTAAAAAATACAGTAAAGTCAGTACTAAAAAAAGCATAAGAAATCTCTGTAGAACCATTCATGTTTGTTTATGTAGTTTTTCCCACAAGGCCTTGAGGGCCCACCAACTTGCACCATTAAGGGAAATCTATCGCTCTACAACTTTTCATTGACTTTCTAGCATCTAGTTTTCTTTCTGGTCTGTTATGGTTAAATATTACCATGTGTTTACTTTTTCACTCCGCATTTCCTTGACAGTTATGATGTGCATCAAGAAGAGCTAAAGATGGCTTGCTGCTGGATCACTCTTGAATCTTTTGCAAGTCACATTCAGACTAAAAAAATAAAACTTGATCTGAATAAGTTGACTGTTTTCTCAGAAGAAGAAGAGTTGGATTTATATCCCCCACTTTCTCTCCTGTAAGGAGACTCAAGGGGCTTACAAACTCCTTTCCCTTCCCTCCTCACAGAAAACACCCTGTGAAGCAGGTGGGGCTGAGAGAACTCTGAAGAACTGTGACTAGGTCAAGGTCACCCAACTGGCATGTGTTGGAGTGCACAAGCTAATCTAGTTCACCAGATAAGCTTTCACAGTTCAAGTGGCAGAGCAGGGAATCAAACCCGGTTCTCCAGATTAAAGTACACCTGCTCTTAACCATTACATCACGCTGGCTCCCCATGAAGTATATTTGTATTTTTAGTTCTTTAAATATTTAGGAATGTAATTTAAATGAATTAAAATACTTTACCAGCAGCCCAATCTGAGTAAAGAAGCACAAGATGTGTGAAAACCTATACTCAATTAAACATGCCCCCTCATCAAAAGTACATAGGATTGCAGCCCAAAAGTTTCTGGCTTTTTCTGGAGTCAGCCACTGAGAGAGGCTGAGGCTCAATGGAACTCTTTGTGTACAGGTCCCAGGTTCAATCCCCAACATCTCCAGTCAAAAGAACCAGGCAACAGGTGATGTGATGTGAGCAGCAGTGGCGTAGGAGGTTAAGAGCTCGTGTATCTAATCTGGAGGAACCGGGTTTGATTCCCAGCTCTGCCACCTGAGCTGTGGAGGTTTATCTGGGGAATTCAGATTAGCCTGTACACTCCCACACACGCCAGCTGGGTGACCTTGGGCTAGTCACAGCTTCTCAGAGCTCTCTCAGGCCCACCTACCTCACAGGGTGTTTGTTGTGAGGGGGGAAGGGCAAGGAGATTGTCAGCCCCTTTGAGTCTCCTGCAGGAGAGAAAGGGGGGATATAAATCCAAACTCTTCTTCTTCTGAAAGACCTCTGCTTGAGACCCTGGAGAGCTGATGCCAGGCTACGTAATCAATATTGAACTTGATGTTTAATTATTTCATTACAAAGAAAGGATTACTGTATCTCTTTTGTTAAGAAAGATCGGACCCTTACGCTGAAGAAAGGAATGGAATTACATTCCACCTACCCAATTGACAAGCACATATTTGGGCAAGCCGGAGTTGGGGTCTTTCACCCTGCAGAAAGAATACATCACTTTCCCGCTGTTGAGTTCTTCCACCATCTCCTCCAGACCACCATCTATATTTAATCATTATTTGACAAGAAAGACAGAAAGAAAAGTAAAGTGAAAGTAACCCGGCTCAGTTGACCAAAACCAGTCATGCAAGTTCAGAATACTAGATGAACACACGGTACGGAGTGTAACTTCTATTTGTATGAATTGCTTACCAATATGGGAGGTGGAATTCAAAGAATTTTTTAAGTTCAATGCAAGGGGCTTGTTTGCCCCTCCCCTTCCCCCAACTGCAGCTCAAACTGCTTTGGAAAGTCCACTCTAGCTCACATCCAAATAAGTTTCTGTACCAAATAAGGAACTACAAGACAAAAGTCTTTGCCCCACAGAACTAACTCCAAGGTTATTTAGACCATCATTTACATAATTACAGCTGGCCTTCCACAACATAAGGAAGGACATGGAAAATTCCACATTCAAATTCCTATCCAACTTGTGAAGCCTGTTTGATGGCATTAGACCAAAAGGGGAAAAAAACCTTTTCAGCCTAACCTCGTTCACAGCTTTCTGAGAACAAGGGAGATAGGAATTGTACAATGGACTGTACTCTGAAAAGTGCAACAATAAAAAGAGCTGTGGAAACTGGTACAATCCACAGGGAATTTATATCAGAAAAACCAGCTATTGTGGTCAATGGAGCCCAAATAGTTACCAAAGGAACATTTATAGGCACTACTGATTAACAGACACGATGAGCAAAGGTCAAAATATTATTCTAGAACTATTACAGCACCACTGCTTAACTAGTCACAAAACCCAGCTCCTCATGCAGTTTTCAGAGAACACAAAGCTGAGTAGTAGGACGTAACAGTTAAAGCTCCTTGATAGATTTTCAAACAATAAGATCTGGCAAATATGTAAAAGTGCAGGAAGTACAGATACTCAAAATACAAGTGCAAGCACTGAGCTGTTCCTCATCTTTTATTCCAGATCATTCTTTACCAACTTGCTCCACCCATAAGGACAGGCCCCCGCCCTACGATTCCAATACCACTCTTGCCCCGTACTACTGCCACAATTCCTACCGTTTAACTCATGACTCCTGAAAAATCTAAGTGCTACAGCGACTGATGAAAGGCACCCACTGTATAATTAAGACATTAAAGCATCGTTGGCTAATTTCCATAATTTATGCATTTAAATTTTCACAGCAGAACCTGAGGGCATATGCCCTGGCAGAAAATGGTATCCTTGGTGCAAAAGGTGGTACAACCTGACAATCTCTGTCTGAATCTAAACATGTTTCCTCAGGAGGAAGACCCACCAGATTCAATGAAATGTGACTTCCTGTTAAGTAAACTCAGGACTACAGCCTTAAGAAAGAATATTTTGCTTAGAATTTGATGTAACCGTTTCAAAAGGAAATTCAGTTTACCCACAAAGTGGTTCATCCCCTTCCCTCTCCTTTGACAAAACAAGTTGATTTTCATTCAGTGAACCTTTTCTTCTTACAATAGAAGACTTCCTTCAAGCTATTTTAACAGTTAAGAATTTTAGTTTGTCTCAACAGGAACCAGCCATTTACAAACACAAAATGTGAACAAAACAATACTTTCAGTACAAACCACAGCTGTAATCTTCCTCAAACTAAGGTTACGGAACTGCTCAGCACTATCAGCTACTTCTCATTTCTACAACTTTAAAAAAAATAGATATTTCTGAACTATTCTCTTTTCTGCAGATTCCCACACCAGGATTTTCAGCAAAAGAGGCCCAGTTCCCTTATCATTTGTATATAATTCTTGTTGATGCAGCATTATGATAAAGCAGCCCCAGTCAAGAAGCTTCACCTGCAAGAGGTTTTCTGCACTCCTGGTAAAGACAACAGAGTTCAGCCCCCAGTAAGAATGGTTACATCAAAGGATTCTAACTTTAAAGTAACAACATAGTGAACCGATTCAGAAATAACTCCAAATCATGATTTGCACATCATCACAGGTTAAAGTCATGGTTTGAGTTTCCAAATATAAAGACAAACAATTGCATGTTTTAATTCCATTTGCTTGCTTTCAGCTGCTCGGTACTCTTACTGCCCTAGCACAGGGACCTCCTGAGGTCGAACAATACCCATAACTCTTGATTTGTCAAGTCAATCATCAGGCCAATGACTAGGTAGCACAAACTACGATTTCTGATTCTGGTGTGCAAGGCTGAAAACAACGGTTGATTAATTCTGATTGCATCACCAACCACAGCTACACTTCCTCATCTCTGGTCAGATGTGAAATCTGAATGAAGACGCCGTGCATAAACACGCTGGAGCAGAAAGGTTAATGTGAAGTTTTTGGCCTTTGTAGATTTACCTATTTTTACCAGTGAATGCAATAATGGTGGTGATAGCGACATTCCAAAATCAATGCCTTATCTGGGGTAGAGCAGCAGCTACCACCGCTACAAGGAAGCCAGATGCCCTTGCCCCATCCAAGGAGCAGTGGCCGGTACAGGGGAGATAGGTTTTGGTCCTTCCGCCTCTGTGTGGGGGAGAAGGGTTGTTTCCAAAGCCATTTTTGCTTCCCTGCCCACCCCTACTAGTAGTTCATTTTTTCTTTCATCTTTCCTTGTACAGCTTAAAAATAAAAGTTTTATGTTTAAAAATTATTAAACGCTATGCTTCACTTCCACATAACCCAACAAAAATACTCAGTGTATACCGTGTTGCTTCTTTTCCACTGTCAGAGAGAAGGTGTATTTCCAGATTACTTCCCACGCTCCATTTCACAGGGCTGGGTCTGGGGTATTTCCCAGGATCTACCTGGTGCCTGAACAAGCAGCAACAGGTATAAAAACTAAAGGACTACTCCTTTCTCGGTATACGCAGAAAAGAGATATGCTACTGGAACACTGTCAGACAGATGCCTCAAGTGGATCATGAAGCAAATTGTTACATACATAATTATAAGCCAGCGGCAAGTTAGGTGGCTAGCTCCCAAGCTGGCGTTTACAAGCAATACGGTCGTCTCTAGACAAACGCGCAGCCATTTTTTAAAATGTTGCATATTGAGAAAAACTTCTCAAACATACTCACCTCCAGTGCCAGCCACTCTGAGGTCATTGCTGTTACCTTCATAGGTAAATAGAGCCCTGAAGGGGACAAAACAAGCACTGAGATAAATCAAAGGAACTACTTAATTATTATTAAAAATACAGGTTTAACATCTTCATATTACCCCATCTCAACAATTATCCAGGGCAAACCCAGTTGTTCATTTCTATTCCACACCCCTGTGTCTCTCACTATTTTCACCCTGGTTATATCATATTCATGCTGTTACTTTGTGTGCATTCCTGATAAGTTTTCCCTTCTCAAGGACCAACCCAGCTGCTGGACATCCCAAGTCCAACATCATTCCTTCTTCATCTTCTCACCTCCCCAAATTCCCAAACAAATACTCATATAATTTTCAATGCCCTTTAAATTGCCAGGCACGTCACCTCCTTGCCTACCTATGGGTCAATTCACCATGAGTATAACCTCTTGACATACATAGGTTGCAAAGCTTTCTTTCCAGGTTCACAAGCACATGCTAATGAGAATCCTCCCTTACTCAATTCCAAGTTCCTCATTACATTGGTTGACTTCCATATCAGCTTGTTAGGCAAATATCCAGACCCTATGATCCTTGGGATGGGTGGGAAGAATTGCTTTGATTTTCCTTGTTTGCAAAAAGCTCTCACACAGAAAGGCACAGCATGCTTATCTGTTCCTGCCACAGCACCTTCACGTTGGTTTAATAGCACTCACCAAACTCCTGTGACTTTGCAACCCACCCTGAATTTCTGCTGCAATATGATCTATAACACACACAGGGCAATCACACCACAAAACTAAACCATGCTTCGTGCTTGCCAGAAGTGTCACCCAGGGCTGGTCGAGAGGAATACAACCAATGCGCCTAACATCAAAACCCGATGTAGCTCTTTCCTCGCAAAATGTCTAAGGCTAAATGCAACAGCCATGAGGCAGAATGGACAGAGTGGTACATGTGGACGGGAGAAGCCCTGACCAGCCATGAAGTCCATTGACCTCAGCCTAGCCAAGTCTTATCAAATGTTCATTCCACCTTTCCTTCATGGTGCTCAGGGCAATATATATTTATTTAAATATGTACCCCCATCTTTCCCCTTGGCTCAAGGCAATTCACAGCAATAACATTACAAGATAAAACGGTATAAAATAGCAAACGCAAAAATACCTCCCTCCCTACTCAAAGATGGCTGCTATTAATCACCCACCAACCTCACTTCCTTTCCTCCGCTCATTTTATTATCACAACGATCCTGTGAGGTATGTTAAGCAACAGCGACTTCTCCAAGGTTAAGCATATATTCAGGGAGCCTTTATTCTACCCTTTCTGCAAAGCACTCAGAGAAGCGTACCCAGCTCTCCCTTCCTCCATTTAGCTTCACAACCACCTAGTGAGGTAGAACTGAGAATATACAATTGGCCCAAGGTCACTCAGCAAGCAGTAAGGCAGAGTGCACATTTGAACCCAGGTCTCCCAGATCCCATTCCAATACTATAACACTGCCCTACCTCACAGGGTGGCTTTGAAGAAGCTACATACACCACTCTTTGTTCCTGGTGGGGGAGAAATCAAAAGAACTGGGGGGGGAGGTTTATAATTTAGGGCTGCCCCCCACAACCTCATCTCATCTCACAGCATCACCCCCCTTCTCATAAGATACCCCACCGTGACTATCACCAGCCACCTAAGACCCTCATCTTTCCCAGCAATTCTGTGCAGACTAAGCCTGACCCATGGCTCTCCCTACCACACCCACAACCCGCAGGTTCGGTTCAAGGCAGCCCAGGGCTCCCTCCCTCCAACCTGGCGCCCCACGGCCCACAGGGACGGAGCCCCACGCCTCGGCGAATGCCTTCTCATGCTCTCCCCCCCGCCCCCAGCTAGGATGAAGCCGGCGCCGATCCCTGGGACAAGGAAACAAGGGGAAGGAGGGCGGGCGGGATGGCTGGCAGGCCCGGCGGAGAGGCTCTCCCTCACCAGTCAGTGGGGCTCGTCGAGGCCACGACCCGGCCATAGGCCTCCTGCAGCGCCGGTCCGTTTTTGCTCAGGTTCAGCGCCATGGAGGAGCCGCCGCCGCCGCCGCCTCCCCTCAACCGCGGGCTCAACCTTGGCCGGCTTCCGACTCCGCCCGGCCTGGCGCGGCGCTGAGGAGACCTGCGCTCCCCGCTGCTGCTGCTGCTGCTGCTGCACCGGGGCGGGGACGAGCCAGGAGGCGGGCCGGCCCACGCCGCCCATTGCCTGGGTGATTCGGTTTGAACGCCTCAGGAAGGAGCAGGGCCGCTGCCATGGCCCGAGGAAAATGAGGTTGTCGACCTCCGCGTGGGGGAGGGGTGGGAAACCTCCCGGAATTACAAGTGATCTCCTGACGTAATAGGTCCCGTATTTATTTATTTGCATTTGTACCCCGCCAGTCCCGAAGGACTCGAGGCGGATTTACATATCAATAAATAAATAACACAATAAAAACAATACAAAAATACAAAGATATTTAAAAACTAGTTAATTTCAAGATGGCGTAAAATCCTAACAATATAAGGGAGTAGGCATGCATGTCATATCCCATGCTGCTATTTAAGAAACATTTATTCCACTTGGCCTGGTGAAAATGGCTGCTTTGGTGGACGGCGTGGCTTTATGCTCTACCGAGGCCTCTCCTTTCTCTAAACCCCAGTGTCTAATCTTTAGGAATATCCACACCTGGAGTTGGCAACCTGAAGACCTCCTTCATATTTATTAATTGCTTAAAAAAATTAAAGTCTAGTACTTCCTCTAACAAGTTCAAAACAGCTTGCACGGCTGTCCTCTCCTTTTCTCGTATCTTCACAGTCTTTTATCTTCTCAGGTTTTTAAAAATGATCTCTTATGAGGTAGACTAGGCGGAGATAAACTGGTCCAAGATTCAAGGAATAGGATTTTGAATCTGGGTCTCCTAGTCTGACATTGTAACTACCCTGTTTCCCCAAAAATAAGACCTACCCTGAAAATAAGCCCTAGCATGATTTTTTGGGATTTTTGGAGGATGCTTGAAATCCTGAAGTTAAGCCCCAACACATCTTTGGGAGCAAAAATTAATATAAGACCCTGTTCGGGGAAACACGGGTATTACACCATGATGGTGCTATGGGACTCAAGAGTTGCATGTAGGCTGGCTGTCAGCAGATGACCAGAAAAAGAGGCCGCACTCTTACAAAGAAGACAAAATTTGTTTGTGCTGATTTAAATCTATATACACAATCGCTACCATTTAAATAGAAATAACATTCATCAGTTCTGCCTTCTCAGCTGCTTGAGTGATAGCCTGAAATTCAAATGTTTACAACACCCCCTAAAAAAACCCCGGTCAGAAAACAACATCACTTCAACTGACTGCTGGGCAGAAGCAGAGTTTGAACAATTCAAAGGACAGACCTCAGAAAAGAAAGCATCTGGCTAATCTAACGAGCCCTCAGATAAGAATTCCCTCTGCCCCACATACACTAAAGTAAACATAACTTGCTCAGCTCCATTTGCCCCTTACAACAAGGACACATGGAGTTTAAACTCCTAGTCTCCTGCATCTCAGCAGCCCTGTTTAAATGCGACCCATGTGCCATCATGGAACTCAAAAGGGCATAACTACAGTCCCCAAGAGTTTCCATCCAGATACGGACCAGACGCAGATTGGTTTATCTTTGTCATGTACTTTCAGCTATACCTTGACGTGGTCATTTTAAGGGGTGTTGAGTGTCTCTTCCCTTCCCCTAGGGGAATTGGCCATGCTGGCAGGGGCTGATGGGAATTGTAGTCCATAACATCTGGAGTGCCAAAGTTAGGATTACTAATGTCCAGGTTGGGCCTGGATTGCTGCATTACAACTGATCTCTAGAGATCAGTTCTTCTGGAGAAAATGGCAGGTTTAGAGGGTAAGCTCTATAATGTCATACTTCTGTTGAGCTCCCTTCCCATATGGTGGGGGGAAATGCCATCAAGTTGCAGCTGACTTACGGCAACCCCAAAGGGTTTTTAAGGCAAGAGACATTCAGAGGTGGTTGCCATTGGTTTATTTTATTTAATATTTTATTTTATCACATGTTTATCTCACCCTATCCCAAAGGGCTCAGGGTGTGTTACAACAATTAAAACACATAGCAACCCTGGACTTCCTTGGTGGGCTCCCATCCAAGCACGCATCAGGGCTGACTCGGCTTACGCTTCTGAGATCTGATGAGACTGGGCTCGCCTGGTCAACCAGGTCAGAACACTCTCCGCCAGATACCACTCCCAAATCTCCAGACTGTCCCACTTAAATTCATTGGTGATGGGTTGCAGCTTTGAATGGTCCTCGGCATAAAAAGTGAGTTGCATTTTGCCCTTGTGAAAGCCCATCTAAGACTAAGGTCCGGGAGTTGGTGTAAATATCTAGCTAAGCACAGCTCCTTGGGAATACTGGTCCAAAGTCACCAACAGCTGAGTAGGGATTGAAGCTGAGTCTCCCGGATCCTCACCTGATACTACAACCACTGTGCAATGCTGCCAACCATATTAGTTAAACAAATGACAAAAAGAGTTGTCTCCTTGCTCTATCATCAATGTATCATACCCACACAACTTCAACATAGTCAATTTATGGCTAAGGAATGGAAACCAATCCTCACTTTTCTTATTTTAAAGCAATTTCTTGAATCACCATTAGATGGCAGAATTGCTTTATTTCAGTTCCTAAGTTAAAACAATTTGCTTGGCACTGCAGTGGCTTGAAACATTCTCTTTAATCATTGTGATAAAACTGGGAACCTGGAAGTGACCCTCTGTTTACTTACGTTACCACGTGCCTTCTGTTTACAATGATTCTTGCAATAGGAAAATTATAAATGGGAGGAAAAGGTTTCTTCCGATTTTACTTCCTTACATTTTTCTGTTAAAGTGTCCATGACTCCATTTGCACTGGCAGTTTATATTTCTGTTTGACTTGGTACTACTTCTTTATGTGCTTACATATTATCATCGATGGACACTAATTTAATACTAAAAATAATTTTCACTTTCTCTTTTACGTTCACATCAAATGCTCAGGTGAACACCAAGACAGCAGTCTTCAGCCCGTGAACTGATACATGAAAGTAGGTCACAGAATCCCACATGCTGGCTTGCAAGCCTCACAGGACTGAACTTTCCTGCCTTTTGAGAGAGCCTGCTGCTTCTGTGGACACATAGAGAACAAGCACGCTACGCCTCCTTCCTCTTTGCACACATGCTGTGAGAAGAAGCAGGATGGTGAGCTGAGGTCACTTGGGAGGGAAGAGGATCCCTTCAGGATTCTGAACTGGGCTTGTTCCCGCAATAGTGTACCTCCTTGTCCTGTTCCCCCCACCCCTGACATTTGAGATTGAGTGCTAAATATAGGCATATTTTTCTAGGGATACCACCACAGTGGGAAGAAGCTCTATGTGAACACAAGCAGAACAATAGCACCTCCAACCCCATAGTAAGTTCCATCAGGAGCAGCGTTCACCAAGAAAAAGTCATCATAAACACATTTACAGCAAAACTAGTCAACAGTACCAGACTGATGCTAACCGTATTTACTCAAACATAAGTCTCACTTCGTTCAGTAGGACTTACTGAAGCATGCAGGGGATAGCACTTTTAATGTGAACGAAGCAACGGTGATTTAACTAACATGACAATTTAGTGGACCTGGGCAGACAGAGTGATAGTGATTTCAAATGGCAGGTGCAAACTAACTGAGAGCACCCTCTTCGTTGCTTGAAGCACCAAACAAGATTGGAAATCACAGCCATTTCCTCTTTCACACATTTCATTTGAGTTTAATTTAAGTTTAATTTAAGGTGTTTTTTTTTTTTCAGTTTACTGAACAAGATTCATTAAAGCAAACATTTCAATCTATGGTATGTATTCCAAAAACATTGCACCATGTCAGTTATGAACTGCTTTCCCTGGAGGTATGCCAAAGCCTGAGTCTGGGCATTTTTACAGAATTATGTAACACTTTTATTCGTGCTAGTAGCATCTGGCACTGTCAGCACTGGGTGATGGACACACGAAGAGTTAGTTGCAAGTACAATTCTTCAGCATGATCAGTACTGAAGCTGAGGTGGAATGCCGAGGCAAGAGGGCTGGATAACAGGCTCCTGAGACCTTGAAGCACATCCCAGCATAGATTCTGGAGGCTACAGAATCTGAACCATTTCATTACAGTATAGCCCTATTGTGAGCGTGAGCGTTCCATCACGTCACAGCTGACTTACGGCAAGGCAAGAGGCGTTTGGAGGTGGTTTGCCATTGCCTGCCTGCATATCATGAGCCTGGTAGTCCTTGGAGGTTGTCCATCCACATTCTAACCAGTGTGGATCCTGATTAGTTTCTGAGATCTGATGAGATCAGGCTATCCGTCAGGTAATAACTCTATCAGCAGCGTAAAAAATGCCTTCCTTAATAGTTTTCCATAGTTTGTAGAACGCCAGAAGAGTGGAAGCATTCTTGACCTCCCCAGGCAGGCCATTCCATAAAGTGAGAAGCACAACAGAGAATGCACATGTACAGACAACTGTTGTTGCAGGTGGTGCCTACAGAAGGTCCCAGTTGGATGAACAAACCTGTAGTGGTGGAGCATAGAAGAATATGGTCCTGCAGATAGGAGCATCCACCGTCTTGAAGGGTTTTGTATGTGATACCGTAGTCAATACTTTGAATTGAACTAGTAACTGATTGGAAGCCAACTGAATGACTGCAGAATGGGAGTAATATGCATGCTCTGCTTAGCTTCTCTTCACCATTTAACCACAACAAACAGGCAGTGATTTAGGATCTGTACCACCTCACCAGGGGATACAAAGCTGAGTGTCACCAGCATACAGTTGAAGCTTACCCCGCAGCTATGAAGGATTTATCCTAAGGGCTTTTCGTAGAGGTTAAATTGCAAGGGAACCCCACAGGAGAGATCCCACACTGACAACTGGTCTTCAACAGTAACCCACATCTTGAGGTGTATCTGGAGGGCCTAGAGTTGATAGCTCTTGAATTAAAATGATGCCACGTAGGCAGATTTGTCTAAACCTTACACCAGAGGCAGAACCAGAGAGTTTGGCAAGGGTCTGGAAGAAAAAACCCCAATTATTTAAAAGTAGGCCCAGAAGCTGAACCCAGGACACTTTCTATCTCCTGAGGCACAGATCTGCAAGCTATGGCTCGAGAGCCAAATTTTAGCTTAGTACAGAACCTGATTTGACTCTTTACAAAGAATGTGAAATATTGAAGTTAGCATGTGTTGGAAGACTAGGAGGAGTGCTAGAATGGAATGGCAGACAATGATTCTTACGGGATTAAAGGGCTACTTAGTGATGTTTTACAGAAATGTCCCAGTGAAAGAACATCTGCTTGGCAGGCAGAAAGTCTGAGGTTCAACTCTGGGCATTTCCATTCGAAAGGATCAGGTAGTAGGTGATGAAAGGCCTCGACATGAGACTTTGGAGACTCGCTGCCAGTCAGACAACACTGACTTTGATAGATCAATGAGCTGATTCATATATGTTCATAGGTGAACAATTGCCAGAAATCTGTGCGTACAGAGTTATGCCAGTGCACTAAAACAGTCACACAAGGTTATTGTGTGTAAATATCTTACTGAGAGACTTTGACTGTACCACTTCTAACAAAGGCGTCTGAACAACAGTATTTGGGCAGTAGAAACTTTGTGGATTATTAATCAACATGTCAACTATATGTAATATTAAACTGTGTACTTTCGGTTATGCAAAGAAGCTTTCTTTGACTGGGTCTTTGTTGATCACTTGCTCTGAATTTTGATGTAGTTTGGCTCTTTAATTATACAAGGTTAGTGACCCCTGCACTGTGGTGCTTTTGCTTTTAAAAAAGAGAACAGGGGGGAAAGTAGGATTGCCCCTCACATTTCTGACAAATGACCCGAAAACTAAAAACCTAGCCAAGCAATTTATTTTCCAGCTGGTTGGCAACTTTACATCAGCCAAATGAACAAGGCATTCTCAAATGGCCTGGGTGATCTCTAATAGAAGGCTGCTCTTATATTTAATTTCTTCCTGGTGACTACATATAAAATGAACCCAAAGTGGCCAAGGTAGAGTAGAAGATGACAGTTTACAATGCATGACCTCCTGATGGGACTGTCCCTTGAGAAATAGGCAGATCTCCTTGAGATGGGCTTTGTAAATGATCCTATGCACTTGATTCCTCTGCATTATAACGATGTCAGAGCATGTCCTGGTCAAATGACCTAGAGGACAAGGGGGCAGAAAGGATAAGTGCCAGAGAGAGGAGCCAAAATGAGGATTGGCAGCCAGGCTGTGGAACTTGGTCACATCGGTGACTGCTTCCTTGCGGACACGGAACTGGTTGTGACAGAGTAAAGACCTGCTCATGAGAAAAACAAATGAGGTGGGCCTGTGTGCAAAGCTATCGCGTGCCAAGAAAAGGAAAGGCCTAGTTCTGCAGCAAGATTCCATGAAGAAAGTTAGCCAACTTCACATCCTTGGGAACTATGCCAGCCTATTAGCATAGATAGTCATGGTCTAGAGAGAGAGATTCACAAAGGTGGATTCCGCACAGCATATGTCTAACAGGTGCCAGTCGTTAGAAAGTAAGCTGTTTTCCTTTGTCCCATTCACATGTGTACCCTTCATCCATTCAGGCAGTGATTGGAGCCCATGGAAATTATCCACATTGTTTTCATGCATTTACATGCAGATGCTTCTCTTTTAAAAAAATTTCCTGCAATACATGCGTAGCTGCACACGCATACAGAAGTGAACCCCCGCAGCCAGCTTTGCAAAAAGGGTTATGAGCCAGTAGGGTGCCTGTTGCCTTCAAGCAGCCACTTTTGCAATGACGCTTCCTCCTCTTCGGAAAGCACCTGCATGAAGGCAGCAGCCTTGGTAAGGCCTGCTGGAAAGTGTAATCCTTGAGGAGCTGGTAACTGAGCCCTCTAGGACGTCTGAGGACTTCACTATCCAGCAGCCCTCACCTTTTCTGATTGGTCATCAGGAACACACTGCTCATTATATGGTAAGATCAGTGGTGGGATTCAAATAATTTAACAACCGGTTCCGGTGGTGGGATTCAAATAACAAGCACCATTTTAACAACCGGTTCTGCCGCAGGTGCGAACCTGCTGAATCCCACCACTGAGTAAGATTAATTAGGAAGCAGCACAAATAAGGTCTCACAACAAGTAATAAATATACCCAGGAGCCCGCTGTGCAATTGTTTTAGGGAACAGGCGCAAATTGGCACATGGTTCAGACATGGCTTCCCAGCAACTGTTCACATGTATTCTTCCCTTTTCTGTAAAGTTCCCATAATCCACAGTCAATCCCCACTGTGCCAGCAGTGGGGGCAGAGGCGCTGGGACAGCACTCTGTTTCAGCACCAGGGGGAAGGGCAAAGAAACTGCACCACGCCAGATTCTCTCCTCTGCCGGGGCAAGTGCCCCTGGGGGAGAGGAAATCCACTGGGGTGGCCAGCATGCTGCTCCAAAAACTGATTTGCTCCCTCCTTTTGGATGGGGCTGTAAGTCCCATTAAAGCCTAACATTCCACCTGCCCCCCAATCATATCTTAACATAAAGATTTCATTATCTTTGTAAAAAGAGTCATACTTGCAGACCCTGCTGTAAACTGGAGTCTTATTTCTGCCACAAACCTTGGAACTCTGTTAAAGATCAGGGGTGGAGAGAGGCTGGGAACATCTTTGTCAGCAGCATGAGATTTGGGCTGAGCTTCTGTTACAAGTATTTAGTCTGGGTGTGGCCAGAAATGTGAGCCAAAGAGATCTTGGCTCTTAGCCTGTGGTTTGTCACCTGTGGCTGTGAGGAAGTCAGACTGGTGACTCCAGCTGCAGCACTGGTGGCTGGAGGGGAATTGTACGATTTTTAAAAATTGTATTTTTGCACTTGCTTTGTAAGCCACTTTATGTCCGCAGATGTGAGAGAAAAGGGGTGCATAAATAAATAGTAGTGACACTAACCTCTAGGTGTGTGCTAGAGATCTCCTGGAATTACAAGTGATCTGTATGCTACACACATCATTTTATGATTTATCTACTTAAAACATTTATTCCACTTATCCAGGGGATGGCTGCTTGGAAAGGGAGAATGCATGGCATTATAGCAGGCACCTTGTGCACAAGTTGGCATTTTCTGCAAAAGAAATGGCAGATTCAAAACAGTGTAGAGATGTCTATTAGTAAATATTTAAAATAGTTTATTTAAGGCTGATTGTTAATTGCTGAAATGCAGAATGAAATACATCTAGGCTTCCATACTTCTCTTCCCACCCCCAAACCCAAACATCTGAAATATAATTAACTGTAACCCTCTTGGCAAAAGAATGGGGCCACAGAGAGAGCTGATTTACACTCTACCCACTTGCTTGTTAGGCTGGGGTCCCTGTCCCGCCTTAAGTTCCTGAAAGGCCAAGGTTTTTGTTTGTGAAAGCTTCCAGCCCCTCATAAATACCAGACAAATTTGCTGCAATGGCTACATGAAAAGACACATTCTTTTTGCTGACAAGATGTTTTGAAAGGATTAACATTCCTAATGCTTTGCCTTCTCACACAGCTGGGGGACAGTTGAAGAACCAGACACAAACAGCTGCTAAATCGTGATATTTATCCAAATGGTATTAGCAACAAGAATGCAAGCTCTTGAAGTTTGGTTTGCAGTGAAAGTCAAGATTTGAGTCCATACCTGTTGAAAAGAAAAGAACTCCAGCATCCCTTCCAGCATGGGCACGGCTACATTTTCTTTATAGGGGGAGATGGTAAAAGGTCTGGAATCCATGCCCGAAGAGGAGAGACTTGGGAACTGGGTATGTTTAATTTGGTGAAGAGAAGGTTAAGAAGTGACATGATAGCCATGTTTAGATATTTGAAGGGATGTCATGTTGGTGAGGGAGCAAGCTTGTTTTCTGCTGCTCCAGAGACTAGGAGCAGGAGTCACGGGTTCAAGGTGAAGGAAAAGAGATTCCACCTAAACATCAGGAAAAACTTTCTGACAGCAAGGGCTGTTCAACAGTGGAATGCACTGTGGTGGAGTCTCCTTCTTTGGAGGTTTTTAAACAGAGGCTGGATGGCCATCTGTCAGCAGTGCTCTGATTATGCATTCCTGCATTGCAGGGGGTTGAACTTGATGGCCTTTGGGGTCTCTTCCAACTCTATGATTCTATGATTCAGATACTTATCACCATAACAAAGGTTTGCCAGACCTGGGAGACAAAAAGAAAACACTTCCTCCTATTCACATGGTGGGAGATTATCAATAAATAAGACCTGAGACCTCTAACCTTGTTGAGCCTGTGGGCCCTTTGACAAAAGGCTGTGGATGCTACCACAAAGTGGCTGCCACAGGCATTGGACCAATCGTAAAATGTTGTGAGGTCCCACAAAAAAGTAGATGGATTGCAAAACATAAGGAGCTGTTTCCAAAGGGGTGCTCTCTGCAGACAAAAGAAAATCTGGATTTTTCTGCACTTTTCTGCATTTTTCTCCTCCACTGAGGAGGCGGAGAAAGTCTCGTACTGGCTCTATGCTTTGGGGAACAGCCACTTGTTTAGTATCATTTTCCAAAGAAAGGGAAGTGTTTGCTTCTTTGGCAGCCTCAGGGAATAATTTCCAAGTTTACAGACATAAGAAAGCCTGTATCTATGGCCAAGCCAAGGTTGCATAGCTATAGTGTCCATCCAGAGTAAGCGTGATCCTTTACTAATCTATTACCTAGCGCAGATGAGGTTCCCTTTTCATCTTCTTTTCAAAACACTTTGGACTCTATCCTCAAGATTTATGAAGCAAATGGGTGTCAAGACATACATTGGTGCGTGGGTGCAATATTTGGAGACACTTCTCTAAGGGGCGGGTGGCCAAAATACACCCCCATGTGACCCAGGCAAATGGTGCCTGGGTCATCTGCCTCCTCTGTCCACCCCCTCCCTTAATAAGCCACTGACCAGAGGAAGGCAACAGCAAACCACCTCTGCTAGTTTCTTGTCTAGAAACCCCTGTGAAGCTGCCATAAATCAGCTGTGACTCGACAGCACTTTACACACACATAACTCTGTGCTGTCCTACTTTGATTGGCAGGGGCTTTCAGGGAGAAGGAAGTCTTTCCCTACACCTGTTATCTTAGATACTTTAACTGGAAATTCCAGGGATTTAATCTGGAATCTTGCACATACCATGTGCTCAGCCACAGAGCCATGGCCCTTCCACTGTCCTCGCATAGACAGGTCACTTTAAAGTTTCTTTGCAGAAGCGCACACAACTGGGGGGAGATACATACCACTGCTTGTTTTTTTTGTGAACCAGCTGTACAAGTTCTGAAGAGCTAAAGTCTGGATCATGGAAGTTAATTGTATGTTAAAAAGTCCTAACAAGCAGAGGCATGTGGGACACCAGCAGAGGTGGCACAAACATTTTTTATGGGCTTGGCATAAGACTGAGGACAGCTTCTTCTCTCTTTTTTCTTCTTAGCAAGCTGAAGGCAGTTTGGAACAAGGATCGTAGCTTGTAAATCTACTGATCCCACTTCAACTTTTAGCAAACAGGCTTATTTATTGATTCAGAAACCGGCAATGCAAGTTTACCAGACACAACAGTGGAATAAACAAACAAATAAAAAACTCTGGATGTGTACTACGCAGTGGGAAGCAAACCTTTTCTCAAAGTGTTTCAGCGCTTTAAAACACTGTCATGTATCCCATGACCAAGTGCAATTGTGGATCCCTGGCTACAGCTTCTTCCTTTCGGCTGGAGATGAAATGGCACAGAACTGTGGCTACAATAATATACCCACATATGAGATAGCAGGTTGAATTAATGTGAAATTTGCATGGGTGGCATTCAACAAATTGCCTAATTCAAGAGTGTACAAGATGCTGTCTTTTTGTCTGATGATACAGAAATGAGGAAATATCAAAGATTCAGGGAAACCAGTTTTTAGGTTGCTTATTCGTCGAGCCAGACTCAGAGCAGCTTACAACATTCAAAACAGAGTATCACAGCAAGAAACATATTCAGCTACACATTTAAAACCAATTTCTAGCTTAGGTGCCATAATTAGACTATTGTAACTCGCTCTACGCGGGTCTTCCCTTGCGTTTGATCCGGAGACTAAAACTGGTCCAGCATGCAGCGGCGCGCTTACTCACAGGCAGCGCCATCTACGACCACATTCAGCCTGTATTGCGCCAGCTGCACTGGCTCCCAGTAGAGTTCCGGATCATCTTCAAGGTGCTGGTGTTGACCTTTAAGGCCTTACGCGGCCTGGGGCCCTCGTATCTTCGAGACCGCATCACCCCATATGTCCCTGCACGGCCTCTCCGCTCGGTGGAGGCTAATCTTCTAGTGGTCCCTGGCCCCTCTATGATGCGGCTGGCCTCCACGCGGGCCAGGGCCTTTACGGCTCTGGCCCCGGCCTGGTGGAACACCCTTCCTCCGGCTGTTCGGGCCCTGCAGGACCTCAATGAGTTCCGCAGGGCCTGTAAAACGGAGTTGTTTCGCCGGGCCTTTGAAGAGACCAGCCGCTGAAATGGTGCCCCCCCCAATTGGCCTTTCATCTTGGCCATTATCAAATGTGACTCATCACCCTCCTCCCCCTTTTTTGGGGAGAATTTTAAAAATGGGGTTAGTCGGACGCCTCTATTATTACTTTTACTGCTATTGTTATCGCTGTTTTAAAGATTTTATAATTCGTCTATTTATATTTTTTGTTGTACACCGCCCAGAGCCCTCCGGGGATGGGGCGGTATAGAAGCTGTAACAATAAATAAATAAATAAAAATAATGACAGTAGTAAAATCTCACCAGAATGCAAAAGGAGATAATGCCTTTTGAGTGAAGAGTTTGTTCCTCAGGGATAACTTGCAGTAAGCACAGGTACACTCTTCTACATCTGTGGAAGTCAACGGGCTTACAATGATATAACTCTATTTAGGTTTGAACCATAAGCCAGTTTACTGAGAAGAGCTTCTTAAACAGATCCACATGTTATAATTTATAACACAATTGGGTGGTCTATGCTGTTGTTTTTAAAACTTAATATCATCTGGGGAATGGAACCAAATGTATCAGGACCATGTACAGGGAAGAGGGGTAATCTGTTATGCCATTTTCCAGAGTTGAAGCATGTCTCTTCCCCTGCCTTGTTTCTCCCCTGCAGAACAGATAATAACTTTTGGGGGGACGGACCTGAAATTAGGGGAAATGGTATTGAGGAAAAGTTCAAGCTTCCCTTTTCCTACCACTGATAATCAGCCATGGAGGGACATGGGGGAAGTTATTCACAAGTCTCCCAACATCGCAACTAGTTTGGATTGCAGAGAAAGGTCTTTTTCAGTCCTTATATTGGGGATCCTTCAATGGGACATGACAGGGATTGACTTCAGGTCTTCATATATTCAGAGTCTCTGATTTGCTACTGGACAATTTATCCTATTCATTGAGACATGGTAGACTAAAAGGTGGAGAACTTTGATAAAACGCCTTTAAATGTAATAATAACTGTGTCCTAAAGAGAGCCAGAATGGTGCAGTGGTTAAGAGCAGCAAACTCTGATCTGGAGAACCAGGTTCAATCCCACTCTGCTCCACACGAAGCCTGATGGGTGGCCTTAGGCTAGTCACAGTTCTTTCAGAACTCTCTCAGCCTGCAGAGGCAAGCAATGGCAAACCACCTGCAAACATCTCTTTCCTTGAAAACCCTAGGATCTGCCATAAGTCAGTTGTGACTTGATGGCGCACACACACACACACACACACACACACACACACACACACACACACACACACACACACACACACACACACAAATGGTACAACACTCTTTTTAAAAAATCTTCCACCTATGAGGTCTAGAGGTGTGTAAATTCTGAGGCTCTTAGAACATGTTAAGACTTAAAGCAACATCTAAAAGGCTCCCTGGCAACCACATTTGGACCAAAAACAATTTTTATTTGAAATTGTTGAAAATGAGATATCGTTTAATTATTCTAACTTCTTTAGGAGAAGTGGGGGTTCATTTCTTCCCTCCAGGAATTTTTAATTAATTTCCAAAGAATGTAAGACAGAGGCAGCAGGGAGGGTGTTTGCAGGCAGAGAGGTCTTCATGAATAATCATGCTGTATTCTGCCCGAGGTCCTTCAGCAAGGACTACCCCACCTTTCTCACTGACCTCATGCTGAGCATCTTCATTAGCAGGAAAAGAATCTGTGGCTCAAAACTGAATTAATATTGCAGGAAAGGAAAAGCACATTCAATTGATCAACAGAGGAGTCAAATATTCTAATAACAGAGTAACAGGGATCTCGCATTCAGACATCCCAGGAGAGAGCTGAGGTTGGGTTTAATTAGCCCCAATGGGGCCCCAATTTGCCAATCAAGAATCAACTCCTGACACACCCCCAACACCAAGTGCTCTTGCTGTTGATGTTCCAGCCTCTGGCTATAAGAAAGAGTGGACACATTTCAGAGCTCAATTAGCTGTATGAGCAGTATCACTGAAGTAAGTATAGGAACGAAGATAAACAGTAGCTAAAACATGCTCCTGAAAAAATTACAAAAAAGAAAACAAGTTAGTGGAATTAAAGGGCTATTGTAGACAGTTCAAAGGCAATACATTGTGTGAGAGATTGTTTTCTCTCAAGGAATGTCAGTTTGAGACCAGAAGACTCCCTCTTGATTCATTACATACATGTTATCAGCATTCTGAGCCTTGCTCTCCACAGCTGGGATCTTGCTCTTACTTCTGGGATCAAGGAACAGGCTGGTATAGAGCTATATAGCCCTGCTCATCCAAGAGAGCAAGGCGAATAAACAACAAAAAAAACCCCTTTAGAAACAGAAAATGTTCCAAGAAATGTAATGATTTGCCTGTTGGGACACAGAGTGCCAAAGGTATTATTCCCCTCCCACAAATACACATCAGTTATCTGCAGATATGGACAGATATGATCTTAGCACTCAATTCAATACAAACAAGAAAAATATGGTAGTGAAAAAAAGGGGAGAAAACAGTGTAGAATTCAGCTCTGTATCTTTTTGAGGCCGTTGACCCAACTGGGCACAGTGGGAGGAAAGGTTACTCCGGGCTTTTCAAGATGTTTAAAGCAGTTTTTTCTTAGACTTCCTATTTTCGAGCTTTGTCCAAAGACTCCTGGCTGCATTCTTTAACCCAGTGGTGTCCAATCTTTTCAGCAAGTACACTGCAAAATGATCTGAAATTATCATTTATTTTGTTACTAAGATTTACGTACCCTGGTCCCTGCTTATTTAGTGCCATTCCAGTCTGCATCATATTGAATGCATGGCCCATTGTACCTCGGTATGTTTTTTGTCTCTTGTCTTCTGCAACAGAGCGCAGGCAGCAGTGCTGTATAAGAGAGGAAGGTCTGACCCCCAGTCATAACTGGACTTGCAACAGGCCTGCTGTAGGCTGGAGATCCATAAAACTTAAGCAGCTGACACTGTAGACTGTATATACAAGTGCTATACAAAGCCCTTTGTCCCCAGACATTCTTTTATGAAGTGGTGGAAAGCGTCATCAAGTCACAGCTGATTTATGGTGACCCCACAAGATTATCAAGACAAGAGATATTTAGAGGTAGTTTGCCATTGCCTGCCTCCATGTGGGCTGAGAGAATTCTGAAAAACTGGCCCAAGGTCACCCAGCAGGCTTCATGTGGAGGAGTGAGGAATCAAACCCGGCTCTCCAGATTAGAATCTGCCACTCTTAATCACTACACCACACCCGCTCTCTCAACATTTGTTTACAACTCTACATGTTTGCTGATGTCTCAAGAATGAGGGATTATGCGCTCGGTTTCTGTCATCCCCCACCCAAGTCCTCTTATCCCCCACTAAAGTCTCTGACAAGATTTGTCTGACAAGTAGTTGTAATACTTACCACGGACTGAGGCTGATTTTTTTTAATCTAGGAAGGAGCAAAAAACCCACATAAACCAATGCACGTTCTAAACTAGTACAGAGCTGGTGAAAGCACAGATGCAAGGAATTTCTGAGGGGGTTTTTGTTGTTGCATATTTAGATGAAAGTCTTCATCCCCTCCTTTCAAATATGCAGCCGTAGTGTGGCAACTGCAGAGCTTGTCGCAACTGTGCAGGTTCCCATAATTAGATATGCTGAAAAGTTAGATTCAACACAAACAAGGCATATCAGAGTTATGCCCTAAGAATATGACTCACTACTGACCTACTGTAAAAAAACAAAACAAAGCTAGAGTGCAGGTATTCCTGTTGGGTATATTCACGTGGCCTTTGTTCTGATTCTAACAATGCCCTCCACTTTGAGGCTAATTGACTTTATTACTGGGAAACAGCAGGGATTTTTTAATTAGTGATTATATTTTCTTAGTCATTATCTAAATAAAGTAACTAGGGGAAGGGTACTTTAAAACCTGCTTGGCAGAACCAGGCATAAATATTGATCATGCGATAGGCAAAAAATGTGGAAAGGCACCAAGGTGTCAAGGAACAGATCCAAAGGTCTTTCCCCCCAAGCCAATTAGCAGTCTTGCTTTTAACTGCTCTGACAATATTACAGATTTCCTTATTATAAAAACCCATGTTTTAAATATTAAGTAAATCTTACCAATTATTTGCCGGTTCCAATGAGGTGAGACAAAGTAAGCAGTTGATATGACTGATATTTAGAGTAGTATCATGTAACTGTGAAAGGTGCAACAATCCAGCAAAAGGTCCCAGGGGGGCTCATGGAAAGGAGTACATGGGAAAAATCCAAATATGCGGTTGTCTTTACAGCATGGTAACCCCCACTGTAAATTAATTTCAGTTTCTATTAATCCGATTCCGATCTGTAGAGCAGAAGTGTTTTGTTCTTAGACTGTGATGGTTAACAGGGTTTGGCCACTAGGGGGTAGTGATGGATGTCTAAATACAGATAATCACTGGCATTCACAGCACAGCCCCAAGAACACTTTCCTGGGGGGAAGCCCCCATTCAGTAGGATGTTGAATAGACCTCCTTAGATTGCTCTTCCAGCATGTTGGATACATGAGGTATGCTTCATCTAATGAGCACCACTGAGCAAACAAAATCTTAAACAAAGTGTACTTTATTGTTAAGAAGCACTATAATATTTTTAAAATGTGCATGGTTTGGTATGACCTATGAAGAGCACCATAGTTCATATGACAAATGCTAACAATTTCTGTTTCTCCTCTTTATTCAGGAGGAGCTGTGATCTCTTTTGACTGGTCTTTGGCCTAGCTGGCTAAATGCTTGATATTACTGGATGTTGCATGCTTTTCGGTAGTTGTGTTCCTTCTGCTGTTCTGATTTTCTGTATTGTGTATTTCTAAGCCACCCTGAACTCATGGAAAAGCAGCATATAGACACGGGTCAGCTCCAGATTTTAACACAGTGTCACTCATTTCAGTATGCCAAGGGTTATTTAGGGTGTGTGAAAAACTAAAGTACATTTGTGTAACTTCTGCCAGCTAGGAAGCAGTTGGTCCTGGACACTGTGCTAGTTTCACACCTGGAAAAAGTACTAATAAATCTTGTTTGCAAGCTTCAGTGTTCTCTGGTTTAAAAAGATCATTATGTAGCAGTCTACTGACAGACCAAAGTAAACCTGTGACAAATATAAACATTCTCAGTGTAGCCCAGAGAATAAACGTATACATTCAACTAAACATTGGAGAGGCCCGGGTCAATTGCTGGAGTAATTAGGCAACTCTGGTAGACACACACATTAATTCAGAAGGATGGATGATGATCAATTTCCATAGCAGGATAAGAAATCTACCATTGGCATTCAGTAAATCTAGTGTTATGTGTGGCAGTGTGATATGAATTGTATGAGTGTCATTGTTCAACATGTGCTTATGCAAATAGTTCTTTTCTACTCACCATATGATGATTACCAAAATTGCCTGATAATTTTTTCACAGAACCGCTTGAATGGATAGCTCTAGCAGGCGCTGAGCATCCTGTTTGTCAAGGGCAAATATTTTACTTGTACGAAGTAAGCCCTGCTAGACAGAACCCAAACAAAGGCAACATGTGTAAAGCCCCTTGAATGTTTTAAATCCAAGAAAGCAACACATACATATTTTAAATAAATAATATGTGTAAGTATCCAAATGTGTAACAAGTGTCATGCTAAAAATACATACTTATTGTATCTCATTTATTTATGAAAGTTCTTTCAAGGGGTTATTTTCAATATTTGGAGTTTTAATGAAAACCAAAAGAGGCAAAATAAGTACTGTTGCAATTTGGTGCACTTTGCAGCAAAGCTCATCAACTCAACAGGACTTCTGAGAAATAAATCATGCACGGGAATGGGCTATACATATTTTCTAAGTGGAAAGACGTTTTGTGTAAGTTTTAGATCCCTAAAGTATACATGTTTTCAAGCTTGATGAACTGCAAAAGATGCAGCAATATTATTTTATAGATGTTAAAATCCTAGAACAATTGGGATGCATTTCCCTCCCCTCCCCATCAAACAGCCAGTTACCACTTAGTTTACACTCCATTTTTTTTAAAAAAAAAGCACCTCCCCAAATGCCAGAATTTTTTTACTCTATTATGATGAAAAGAACACCTCCGGAATTCATTAAGAAAACTCTGATCCAGGGAGCTGTTTTTAAGTTCTCTACACAGATATATGTGATGTTTGTGATGATAACCTGAAGACCCTTCCTGACAACCTGGAGAAGATTTATCTCACCAGGAGAAATACCCCAAGTATACTAAATGTTAGAAATTAATAATTTTATATTTTAATTTTCCCCCTTTATAATTCATGAAAGTGCATACAGATTCTCTAATATTTGGGGTTAAAACTATAGTTTTTGTTGCCACCCCCACCCCAAATATGTACAGCTTTATAAGGAACTATGCTCATCTGAGTTATTCAATATGCAAAAGGAGAGGAGTGTTCTGCTTCATTTCTAAGTGTGTTTCAAACCCTGCATGTTTCAGTAGTATTAAACACAATAATTTCTGCTACCACAAGCAAAAACAGTTTTCTCAGCTTTTTTCTGCCCCTACAATGGAACTTGACTTGCAGTTGAGATATTCCCCAAATGCAGTGTGTGTGTATGTGCGCACATTTTTTTACAATGCTATTAGAGGGAAAGTGGTTTCTACAAAGTGAGCACTCAGTGGGAGAGGATATTTGTAGCACTCACATGCTTTCAGACTTGGGAGTCATAGACTGTGTATCTGTTTGGAACTCTTGACTCCATACATGTTATTGCTGCTTGTGACCCTTAACTCTTCAGTCCTTCACTGGACACAACTTTTTTTTGTTTGCCCCACTGCACATCATATGCTGAGAACAATGGGCCTGAGATGGCAGATGCAATGGCTCTGCTCTATCCAAAACTTTTATTTTTAAGACAGACAGTAGTTATTCCACAACCTGGATCCTTGATGCCTTTCTCCCAGATTTTGCAGTAATAGTTGAATTTAACTTGTTTTGGGTTTTTCGGGCTGTGTGGCCGTGATTTGGTAGATCCTGTTCCTAACGTTTCACCTGCATTAGGAACAAGATCTACCAGACCACAGCCATACAGCCCGGAAAACCCACCAAAACTAGTTGAAAGCCTTAGACAATACATAAGTTGAATTTAACTCTGTTACATTTTAATTCTGCTCCCCTCCTCCATGGTGCACAGAGCAGTGTAGGTTGTTATCTTTTTCTCCGGTGGAGGTAGATTTAGCGCTGCAATCCTAATGAGATTTACTCCAGACTAAGCCCATTCTCTTTAGGATTGTACTGTAGATTGTGATTAGCCCAAGAATATCCAGAGGGCTTCACGGTTATTAGACATTTGAACCCAGAATTCCCTAGTTCAAGTCTGATATGCTAACCCAGTGGTTTTGGAACCCAAAAGTGAATCGTGACTGTCACAGGTGGATTATTAGAACAGGATGGAGGAGAAATAGGGTGAGGAGGAACAGGAGTTTCTGGGAAGATCAATGGAACTTTTGATTTGCTTCTGCATAATGGGCACTGAGCCCACAAAAACAGCATCTTTCTTGGGAATGTGACATGTTTCTAAATGCTAAACATGAAAAATTATGAACTTGTTCAGTGTCAACTGCAAAGAATAGTGTATAATTTTTTTGCCAGTGGGTCTAGAAAACTAAAATGCGGTTAGAAATCAGTGCCACTTCAAGAAAACTTGAGGGGAGAGCTACACTGCACACGTTGCCCCAAAGACAAAACCCCCACATAAAATGTGAGCCCTGCACGAGCACTAGCATTACCACGGTAGATCGAGATGCAAGCCGGCTAAGAAATGCTGTGGGGTGGGTGTAATAGAGCTTGGTGTATGTTGGCGTAGCAGAGCTTAGTCTCTGAAATCTGTCCTATTGGTATACAGCAGTGGTTCTCAACCTGGGGGTCGGGACCCCTTTGGGGGGCTGAACGACCCTTTCACAGGGGTCGCCTAAGACTCTCTGCATCAGTGTTCTCCATCTGTAAAATGGATAAATGTTAGGGTTGGGGGAGTTACCACAACGTGAGGAACTGTATTACAGGGTCGTGGCATTAGGAAGGTTGAGAACCACTGGTATACAGCTTACTAGTCTTTGAAAACATGTCTGAATAGCACCATGAAAGGAAAGGAAAGACAAAGTGAAAGGAAATAAGCTATCCAGGAAAGGGAGAATGAGCAGGAAAAGGAAGGAAGCTTGGTGAGGAATAGTAGCCAGACTGGGTCTGAAGGCGTGGCATGCAACTGGAGCTCATTTTAAGAAACTGTAGGGGGAGAATACTGGGTAACAATAATAGGTGCTGCTTAGGAATTACTGGAGACATACCACACACACCTACATATGCAAAAGAGAGAAAAGATAAACTTGGCAGAGACACAAGCCCCAAAGCAACCTGAGAAGATAAATCAAGATAGGAGTCAACTGAGAAAAAGGGGAGGGGAAGGAGACACAACACTTGCATAATCTCCAGCTGTTTCTATTTTCTGGTGTCTGTTCCAAGTAGACTATGTCTGCAGTTTGTGTTTGGGAAGTACCCACACATATCTTTTAAGCCATCTGTTAGTGCCCATAGAAAGCTTGCAACAGAAATCTTGTTGTTTCACTGGTGTGGGTCTCTAGGAGTTAAATTTCTGAGGGGAGGAGTAGTGGTGGATGAATTTGGATCCTCATGCACACGCAAGTAAATGGACACAAAAATCCAGCGCCTCGTTCCTCCATCCCTCCCCCAACAGCATTTCTAGTTAGTCAAAATCGACAAGAGCGTGTCAAGTTACAGCAAGTAGGACCGGATCCACAGAGATTAACAGCAGAATCTCATGCACTCTGACTTGAAAATAACAACTCTTGTTGGGTTTTACTGTCAAGTCCTACCCACATTTACTTAGGAGAAAAGCCTATCAAATTCCGTGGGCTTACTTTCTGAGTAAACACGCATGGGCTTGTTCATTCCGTGCAGCAGCTGTGTTAGTTGCAGCACTAACCAACAGGAGCTTTTTGAGCTCCCTAAGGGTTCAAAAAGGACATTCTTTTCTGGACTACAGGAGTTCCCTTTGGAACAAGCACCCATCTGAAGAACAGCTTTCAAATCCCTCCGAGGTGGCGTGTAGTCCACAAATGCTTATGCAGTCACAAAACTTTCCTTATGCCTGGAAAGTGCCACAGGACTCCTGGTTAGCCTCTTTCACTGCAACCTTTGTGCGGAGCTCACCGATCTGACAGCGCAATCCTAAACGGACCCTCACTTTCCTAGGATTGCCGCTTTTGTGCACAGTGTACCGAGGAGGACTCCGTGGGAATCCACTTCCGAGCAGGGAAGCTGAAAGGGCACCCTGTAAAGAGAGCGGTGTTCCTTTAACAAAAAGTTTTCACAGCAGTGAAGACTCCCATTATCCCCACCCCAGGACAGCCGGGGAGGGAGGAGGGGAAAGGAGCCGAATCCAGCGGCGGGCCCAGCTGTGAGGCGCGCAACACACACAAGCGTGTCCCTGTTTTCCATTTGGGAAAGGCAAGGGAGGGGGCAGAGACCAGGCCACAGGAAGCGCAGCCGGGGAGGGGGTCGCGTCCCCCTCCCGCCCCCCAGACAGTGCGTGGGGGAGGGGTGTCCCTGTGTGTGGAGGCCGGGGGGGGGGCGTTCCCCTCTCCCCTCCCTTCCCCCCACGGGCTCCGGGTGTCAGTTTGCAGCGGGAGCTCCTCCTTCCCCCTCCCCCTCCTCCCCCCCGGCCCCTCGCTCGCATTCTCGACCCTCCCCGGGTGGGCGAAGCAGGGGACCCCGCCGGAGCCTCCCTCGTCCGGCTGCTCCACTCGCCCGTCCGCCTCGCCCCCCCGCCCGCCCGCCTTCCCTTCCCGCTCCCCCCGGCCGGTCGGTCGGTCGGTCCTCGGTCGGTCTCCGCTCCTTCTTTCCCGCCTATCCCGCTCCGGCATTCCCTTCCGTCGCCGCTGAGGCAGCTCCGTGGCGCCTTCTCCTTCCTCGGTCTCGGCGCCTCCTCCTCCTCCTCCCCGCGGCCCCTTCCCTTTCTCTCTTTTTCGAGTGTCAAAACTTTGCCCGGGCGGCGGCAGGACGGGGCTGAGGCGGGAGGCCGGGCTGAGGCAGGCGGGGTGCGGGGAGCGGCCCCCCGTCGCCGTCGGACCCCGCCGCACCATGCCTCAGCTACAGGCGCCTGCCGGCGGCGGCGGCGGCACTAACGGCAGCGGCGGCGGCGGCGACGACTTGGGCGCCCCGGACGAGCTCATCCCCTTCCAGGACGAGGGCGACGAGCAGGACAAGGGCGCCGGGGGGCGCGGCTCGGCGCACGGGGACCTGGACGAGCTCAAGTCGTCGCTGGTGAACGAGTCGGAGAACCGCGGCGGCGGCGGCGGCAGCGCCTCAGGCTCCGACTCTGAGGTAAAAGTTTTTCAACCGGGGGGGGGAAGGGGGGAGGGGAAGGCTCCAATTTTGAGGCAAAGTTTAAGACTGGGAGGGGGAGTGAAAGCCGTGATTCTGAGGCACAAGTTTAAGGGGGGGGGGTCGCAAAATGAGTGAGGTTGACGGCGGGTGGGGGGAGGGAAGAGGAGGAGGAGACTGGATCTGAGGTAAGGTTGGGAGGGGGCGCAGAAAGAAAGCGGGGGGGGGAGAGAAACGGGTTTCAGCCTTTCGTAAAGTTTAAGACTCGGGGAGGGAGGGGGGAGAAGAGGTAAAGTTTAAAAGGGGCAGCGGAGAAGCGGGAGTGGCGGGGGAGACTCCAGATTTGAGGCAAAGTTTATGAAGGGGGGCCGGTGAAGGAGAGCGAGGTCTTATTCCGAGATAAAGTTTAAAAGGGGGTGTGTGGCAAAATGAATGAGAGTTATGGTGGTGGCTCCGATTTCGGTCCTGATGGCAAAGTTGTGGGGAGAAGGGGGAGGTTCCGATTCTGCGGTAAAATAGCCGCGGGGGTGGGGGTGGCAAAACCAGAGCGTGGTATGTGGGGAAGTGGAGAAAGTGGCTTTTTTGCTGGGGGGGGGGGTATTAGCAAAAGAAAAGAAAGGGTGGGGGTGAGAGGAGGGGAGGCTGGTATGGGGGGGGCTTTTTCAGTCACCTCAACCCCCCTTTTTCTTTGTGTCTTTGCTTTCACTCATATAGGCAGAGAGGCCGCCTCAGCAACGTCGGGAAAACTTCCAAAAGCCCCGGGACTCTCCAGCTGAAGGTAAAGATGCTTCTTTTTGCCCCAGAAATTGGGGAAGGGGCGGCAGGGAAGAAGAAAATGGTGCAGTCTTCTTCCTCCTGGACTTCTCCAGCTGCTGGTGCTGGTTTTCCCTTCGCTTTTCTGGAATTAGGAGGAGCTTCCATTTAGTCTCCTGTCTCTTCCTTTCGGTTTGCTGCTGCCCCCTTTTGGCCCTGATCCTGGCAAGAGTAAAGAAGAAGCTGTCTAATTTAGGCCAGTTGAATTTTCAAAATTGCAAGCCACTGCAGCTGATTTCATGCTGGTGTTATCCCAGCTGAGGCTGTGATCCTGTGCAACCCTGCTAGGGAGAGTAGTTTCCATTGAACTTGGTGTGACTTGTGAGTATGTATACATGCATACAATTATGCTGCAGTTTTTCTTATTTTTGAAGTAAGTTTTGCTGAAATAGATTATGTTTTTTTAAAATAAATCCTGGATACCTAGGAAAAGTCATAGATGTCAGCAGAACCAAAACAATTTGTGTTGCACCCTTGAAGACTAATAGGTGGACTGTGGCATGCCATCATCCTACAAAGTAAACTCTAGTCCTTGGAAGTTTATGCCACACTTATCTGTGAGTCCTGAAAGTGCCACAAAATAATTATGATGTTTGTGTCCTGCAACTGTTGCTATTTTGTTAGCTACCTTAAGTGTTTGGAGATAAGGTGGGATATACATATTTTAAATAAACATATCTTTTAGACTAGTGATACTCAGGAGACACGTAATACCTGTGGCACTTCTGACCACCATTCCCCAATGTGACACCTGTTACGTTCTTCAAGAAAGTAGGCAAGGTCCTTGCCAAGTGGGGCTTGTGGTTGGCAGTTGGTTTCCATCTTGAAGCAACCCATAATTGGACTAGGTAAGCTGTAAACTTCCCTGAGCTGCAGGTCTTATGCCTTACTAAGTCTTTAAAAACTGTAGACTGTTTATTTACTTCTTTCAAGTAGCCTCCTGGGGTACCCTTGTAATTGCATTATTAAATAATATTTCTATCAGTGCTGATGTGTGTGCTTGAGCAACACATAAGATGGCAGGTTTTTTTGAAAGTTGACTAGAAATGCCACTGTAATCTTGTATATGTTCTTAAGCCATACTTCTGAACGTATTTACCTTGTTGAATTCAATGTGATGAATTTATGTAGGTCAGTTGGCAAATATGTCCACAAAAGTTCCTAGGTGACAAAATTTTTCAACAGCGTGCCTGCTCACAAGATCTATATTAGTAATTTATGGCTTTATAGGAGAAAAAAAGAAGGATCTTTGGTAAAACTTCCTTGGTTATTTGAAGGCAATGTTCACTGACCACAGGCACCAGCTCTTACTAACTTTGTTTTACTTGTTTTGAATTGTGGTCTAAGGCTATGAATCTATAGACACTTAGTCAGAAATCCCATTGAACTTTAAAGGACTTGCTTTTAATATACAGACTTGCTTTTAATATACAGTTCAATCCCATTGAACTTTGAAGGACTTGCTTTTAATATATATCCCCCATCCCAAGTGGGGGGATCTGCTTCAGGAAGCAGCAAGCCACATCACTAGTGGATTTCCCCTCCCTGGGGTACTTACTCTGGCGAAGGGGAGCGGCCCTGCCAGCCTGTGCCCTCTCCAGTGCTGAACACCATGCCAACGTTCCAATGCCACCCCTCCTAGTGGCATAGTAGGAGTGGGCCAGGGGAGGAACTGGCATTAGTTGGCTTCCTCTTGGTCTTTGCTGCTGTTATGCTGGCAGCCCACAGCCCACACTTAAGCCAGCCTTTTGGCTGGCATAAGTCCGATGCAGTCCACTGAGGTTTCTTGGTGGTGGGGAACCTTTTTAACTTCCGCACACTTCTGGGAAGCCTTGGGGGCAGCATTCCTGCTGGGTGCCATGCTCGTGTTTGGGGCCATTAGGTTTTTACCGCTATGTGTGTTTTCAAGTGTAGGAGTCTGTTATACCACATTGTGAAGTTGTTAAAACTTAAAATATTGCTTACCAATTTATTTGTTGATTATAGGCCACTTTGCTCATTGAGGCTCAAGATGTTATACCATGTAGGTCAATATAATCAACAAGATGGAGCATCCAATAAACATTGCAATAGATTACAAAAATCTGACACAAAACTAAAACAAAGTATAATATGGAGCAATAAATGATACAGAAGTTACATAGTAGGATCATACAGAAGTTATATAGTAGGATCATACAGCAACAGACCGCACAGATTATACACAGTAGCATAGTCTACAGTCCCTATCCTTTTATTGAAGCATCTTTCTGAACATTTATTTTGCTGAACAGCCAACCCCATTACATGTGTAAAAACCCTCCTGCATGGACATTGGCAAATAAATTCTGTGGTGGTAGTTCAACGAAAATGTATTAATGGTAAATATGTAAATGGCAGTCATGTGCAGATTTAACGCAATCATTTTCCCCTTCACTCTCTGCCTTTTAATTCTATCTATTCTCTTAAACCCTATTCAGGCTTAAGGAAAGTTATTTCATCTTCTTTTTCGTCCCTCAAATTCTTGTGTACTTTTAAAATATGTGTTTTTGTAACTTTGAAGCCTTAAGAGTACCTCTAGCTAAGTATATTTTTCCCTTCTCTAGCAATCAGAAGACAGCAGGATGGAGGTTTCTTTAAAGGGGCTACCTATCCAAGTTATCCCTTCTTGATGATCCCAGAGCTAGGAAGCCCCTACTTGCCCAATGGAGCCTTGTCCCCAAGTGGTGCGCGCACAGTAAGTGCTTTAGTTTGACTTGAAAAATACAATTATTGAAGTTCTTATGGAGGAAAATTATGCTGAATGAAGTTCATTCATGCCCTTTTGCCCTGCTGAAGGTTTCTTTTTTACTGGTGATATGGAGCTCTTGCTGAAAGGAATGTTAAATATTCCTATCTTTCAGATATTTATTTTATTTATTAGATATGGAGTTTGAAACTGATATCTTTTGACATGTTTATGACTAATTTTCAGTTTTCATTATTTACTGTATCAAAGAAACTTTGCCACATCAATGAGGTTTTTCCTTGTTCATTCATTTCAGTGTTACTGTTCAATGTTACTGTTCATGGTGTAGCAGTCAGGAGCAGTGGACTCTGATCTGGAGAACTGGGTTTGATTTTCCACTCTTCCAAATGAGCTGTGGGCGCTTAGCTGGTGAACTGGATTTGTTTCCCTGCTTCTATACATGAAGCCTGCCAAGTGACCTTCATAGTCCACTCAGAACTTTCTCAGCCTGACCTACCTCACAAGGTGTCTGTTGTAGGGAAAGGAAGGGAAGGAGTTTGTAAACCGCTTTGAGACTCCTTACAGGAGAGAAAGGCAGGGTATAAATCCAAACTCTTCTACTCTTCTTCTTGAAAACATAACGTTGAACAATCTTTCTAGAAAGAGATCACATCCACTATTACTGGTTTCCTAGATTATGTGGTGGCCTAAGGGCCAGTACTTGTTCTGGAATTTCTTTTAGGTGTGGGGAATGGTGAGTTTGGTGAATATTTTATTTGTGTTACTCTGAGGCAAGACACAACTTGTTCTTCATGTTACTGTGGAATTGGGGTTCTGTGTCCGCTAAAATGCTTCACATAGGTATATATGGTTCAACTTTATTGGAAGAGAAGATTCAGAAGTGCCTTATGTGGCCCAGTTTCTTTCAGCTGTTATTGACAGACCGTGTGGGCTCACGTGAATCTGTCTTTCCAGCATTAATCACACTATAGTATGTTGTGTGCACTGATTCTAATCATGTTAATACTAATCAGCCATAAATTGTTTGAAACCAGGGTTTGAAGCTAACCTGGGTTAACATGATGCAGATGTGGTGGTGCAGCTACACCAAAATTAATGCTGTCTAATGAAAGGAAAACTGTTAATGTTTGAGAAAAGAAATTTGAGTACATGAGTCTGCATATCATTACTGACCCCGTTTGTTAACTGCAGTTAAAAGATTGGTAGCTTTCATGGACATATCTACAGTACTCAAATATAACAGATCTTCAGTATTTAAATATTATAACTGTTAAATGCAAGTGTTATAAAAAATTATTTAGAAAAACAATGAAAATGTTTCTTTAATCTGTGGTTCAAGGTGAAAATTGCCTGCCACTTTATTTCTTGCTTTGGTTCTGGAAGAGGTGAATAAGTCAATTTATAATGATGCATTGTGCAAATGAAATGTTACTGTAAATTTTGGCCTGGAAACTGATGAATGAAAGAATTACTGACACTGAGCTACTTGTACAAATCTAGCAACACCCTCTTTCATCCTGTATGCACTACTTTTCTCATTTAAGGGGAGACTTAAAAGGTGTTAATGGCTTGACATTGTGACTGTCTCCACCACCATTTAAAGAAGTGATTAAGCAAATTGACCTAGCATTAGACAGTTTAAATGGCAGCAAATTGAATCCCTTTGAGCACAGACTCATAAGTCCCAACTCCAGTTCCCAGTTCTGCAAATACTTCGGCCCTCAGGAGTTCATTGTATTCTGTGGCCATTAAAGGTTCCCACTCATCTGCTTATCATGCCTTAACACAAACCTATTATTCTGCTTTGGGTTGTGCCATGAACACCTTATCAACTATCAGTTTGCTCATCAAGGATTACCAGTCTTGTTGCTTACTCTGAAGCTTTTGACTCTAGGGCTAGGAAAATGTTTTATAATTTGAAAAATATCTTTAATAGGGATGATGACATTATTGCTTGCTTTCTTAAATGGGCTAAGGGAGTCACTGTTCTAACTATTTTGTTTACTTGATCGTAATAGTGAATGTGGTACTGAAGTTGTATCCAGATAACTGAAAGGGATACTGCTTTGAATTGACAGTATATAGCTTTTAGACAGTTGATAGTATGCAACCTTTGTTGGAAGATGCTATTAAGAGCTTGGGAATCTTTCTGCAGCCTGATCTTCTGTTAGAGAAAAAAATGTTTGCAACAATAAACTTTTTTTCCAGCTATACCTAGGTAGGAGCTAGATTTTTATTTGAAGATGCCTGATCTGGCCATGCTGATCCATGTTTCAGTAACTTTGAGGTAACATCCTTGAGGAATCTCAAGGTAATATCTGTACATGTGCCTGCCCTTGAAGATGATCTGAAAACTACAGTTGGTGCAAAATATACCAGTCTATTCATTATCTGGAGCAAGCTGATAGATAGAACTAAGTCACCCATTCTGATACTCCTGGTTTCCAATTAGTTTCTGGCTTTAATTTAATGCGTTGGTGCTCACCTTTAAAGCCCTTCATTACTTGACTGCCACATACTTGAGGGACCACCTCTCTCTGCATGTTCCCATGCTACCACTCTGTTCTTCCAAGGTTTACTGTCGATATCTTTAAAACAGAGCTTCAAAGACTTATTGGAGAGCTTTTTGAGCAGCCTGAGAAAAGGGTGAATACTTGTACATTTCTATGCTGCCAAATAAAATGTCAAAGTAGTTCATATCGATTAAAACATTTCAACTTTAAAAACATTTAATTCATCAAAAACACATGAACACACATAACCTAACCCTAACCAAAAACAGGGAGGGGTATGATAGAATTTATTGAGGGCATGGCACACTGAACAAAAAACACATCACCCAGTAGTGGAAGACAACAGAAGAGGGCAACAGGCTAATCTTGGTGAGGGAGTCCCCTATGTAGCCCAGCTTGAAAAGAGTCCAGAGTCTTAGTGCCACGACCAAGAATTCCATTCTTGGATAGCCACCCATCTTGATTCAGATGATAGGAGCACCCAAAGCAGGGCATCTGAAGATGACTGAAGTGGATGGGCAAGTCCCACATTGGTGACAACTGATCTTCCACAGCAACCATCTTGAGGCCTGTTTATAAATAATTATTTAAATCAGCCCAAAGAACATTCCTTAATTCATACTTCTACCTCCGTGTATCTCAATAAGATGGGATTGTCCACAATATTGAGGGCTGTTGATAAATCTAGTAAGAGCAGCCCTGTTAGCATTCAAAGTGAGATCATTAACCAAAGCTATCAAAATGGTCTCCATCCTGTAGCCCAGACTGAAAGGGATCTAAAGCAGGTGAGCCATCCAGTAAGATCTGGAGATGATCTGAAACTGCTTACTTTATTATTTAGCCCCAGGAATGGCAGATTGGGGACCAGGAGACAGTTGGCCATGACATTCTTCTCTAGCAATGTTTATAGATGAGCACTTGTTTTAGTAACCAAGAAAAAAAGATGCCAGCCACAGATGCAGGTGAAACATCAGGAGAAAATGCTACTAGAACATGGCCATACAGCCTGGAAACCACACAACACTCCTAGAAAAAGAGCTCTGAATCAGTGATTAATTTAAAACTTAAGAACTTAATACTGTCTGGGAAGGGAAATGCACACAAAAGTACTTCAGTGTTTATTTCAGTGAAATAAAACAGGCTTCTGAGCAATCCCTTTAAGAACTATGGCTCACAAACGCAACTCTAGCGTGAGAGCAGAATCACCAGATTGGTTTTGAATGGTCTGCAGCTAAGGAAGTTCCTGCCGATTTGGGGCCAGAACCTGAGGGGGGCTTCTGTTTCTCTTAGACTCTATGACAGGGGTGGCCAACCTATGGCACTCCAGATGTTCATGGACTGCAATTCCCATTAGCCTCTGCCAGCATGGCCAATTGGCCATACTGGCAGGGACTGATGGGAATTGCAGTCCATGAACATCTGGAGTGCCATAGGTTGGCCACTCCTGCTCTATGACATATCATACAATGATGACAGCTGTCTCTCAGTTGCCATTTCTTCCACGGGAACTCATCTCTTGTCTGGAGATCAGTGGTAATTCCAGGAAAACTCCAGCCCCCACCTACTGGTTGGTAACCCTGTCTCAACCATATGTTGAAGAAAATACTGGCTTAGATAAGAATCTTGCTTGTGAGATCTTAGAATTCTATTGTATATTTCTTAAGGGACTCAGCAGAAATGTTTATTCATGCATTATTACAATACTTATCTTGAGCTTATCATCGTATTGGTGATCCAGGACTGAGCCTATACCAAGGAAATGTTCTTTCAGCCATTTTTTAAAATATGTCTGCCTAACAATGGCTGGTTGTAAACATTTGTGACATTTTATTTATTTATTGCTTTCATCTATACCAGTGGTTCTCAATCTGTGGATCGGGCCCCATTTGGGGGTTGAATGACCCTTTCACAGGGGTCACCTAAGACTCTCTGCATCAGTGTTCTCCATCTGTAAAATGGATAAATGTTACGGTTGGGGGTCACCACAACACGAGGAACTGTATTAAAAGGTCGTGGCATTAGGAAGGTTGAGAACCACTGATCTATACCAACTTCTCTTGTGGGGATCCAAAGCGACTTATGTTGTTCACTTGTCTATTTTACACTCACAACAACCCTGGGAGGTAGGCTAGGTTGAGAGAAAATGACTGGCCCAAGGTCATCCATCAAACTCCCATTGCAGAGTGGGGATTTGAACCTAGATCTCTTTAATCCTAGTTGGACACTAATCTAACCACTATAAAACATGGCTTGTTTATTGTTCAAAAGTAGGCTGACTTATTAGAGAGTGTTTTTAAATAGTATTTCTAGTTTTCCTTTCTCACTAAGGTTTAAGGCACATTACACAATGGTAGGTCAGTACATTCGACAAGATGGGACATCCAGTAGCAGTGCAGTAAGATTAAGTTTGCAAAAATTTGAAACAGCATTAATAGTAATGTGCCATGTTAAAGCTGCAAGAGACTTTGTTCAGATGAGCAAAACCGTTACTGTGGAACACACTGGGAGAACTGGTCCTGCAGAAATGAGGGTTCAGGCCATCAACGGCTTTTTATTTGATTGCCGGTATCTTGAATTGATTCCAGTAACTGATGACTAGCCAATTGAGTGACTGCAGAATAGGCATAATATGCATGTTCCGCCTAACTCTTCATAAAAAGCAAGCTGAACCATTGTGCACGTGCTATATAGAATGCATTACAGTTGTATTTTCTCACAATGTGACATAGATCCAAACTGCCAAGTCAATGCCATGTTCTGTTCTAAACTGAACTGAAAGAAAATGGGTTTTTTTTGCAGCTGCATTAACTTGCTTCTCCAGCAGTAGTGTTGGATCCAGGATAAGTCCAAGGCTCTTAACTGTGAGTCAGCAAGGGTCAGCTGAACCCTGTCAAAGGTGGGAGTCAGTTTACTCCACTTTCCCTACCAGCATGACCTTTGTCTTGTTAAGATTTACTTTCAAGTTGTCCACTGTTATCTATTTAAGTACAGGAGACAAGCAGAGATTCAGGACCACTGTCACATCACCCAGAAGTATGAGTAAGGAAATCCAGAGCTGGCAGTCCTAAAATTATAAATGATCTATTCAAAGGGTTTTACATATAGTCTGAAAAGCATGGGGATGGGATTGTGCCCTGTGAAATCCTCCAAAATTGGTCCCATAATGATGGCAGCTGGTCTCCAACAGCAACTCTTTGAGTCAGGTCATCTGGCATGGTTTGAACTAGTTGATAGCATGTCTTCTGATACTCACTTCTGTCTCCAAACACCTCAAAAAATGGCATGGTCTACTGTATGAAAAGCTGCCCAAAAATCCAGAAAGGCAGCACCTTGGTCTACTTTCAGACAGAGGTAATCAAATAAAGTCACTAGCACCATCCCCTATGTTGACCAACTTGAAAAGAGTCCAGAGCAGATGAACTATGTAAGAAGGCTTGGAGCTGGTCTGCTACTATTCTTCTAGATTGCTTTGACCAGAAAAGGCAACTTGAAGTCTGGTCTAAGTAATAATTGGCCACATCACTTTTCTGCAGGGATTTTTTTTTGAAGTTGTGGATGGTTAACTGCTTCTTTCAGTGGCTGAGGACAGATTCCATTGGTTAGTGGTTGATTTTTGATAGACACCACAAGGGCTTTTTGATGTGGTTCTTACGTGATTTAAACAGCCAGGAAAGACATGGCACAAGTAATTGCCTTCACAGATCCCAGTATCCTGTCAACACTCATTGTGGAAACTGGATCATAATGGTCCATAAATAGACCAGGCAATGTTTAACTGTCTTTTTGATAAGGTCTTGCAGTGCATTCCTAAGCAGAGTTGCACCCTGTATTAATTGTAATCAAGGGTATAACTCTGCTTAGGATGACACTGGCAACTTACTGATGAAAACCTCAAGCTCATTTAAAAGAAATGTGTTATCTGTATAAAGTTAAACTAGCTGTGGAGGAAAAATAATTGGAAAATTATTAATATTTCTGTAGAATACATTCATTTGAAGAGACGGATTAATTTTATTTTATTTTTAAATGTCTCTGTTTTAATGGTTCTTGTTTACCTCAAAGTTCCCCATTCCTGAACATTCCCTAAAGTTCACATTCCACATAAATTATGAAAACCAAGTCTCCTTGCATACATTTAATAATGGTTTGAAAACTGAAGTAGCACATTACGAAAGGCTGTGAACTGGGAAGAGCAGAGAGCTTGCCTCTATATACACTCATATATACACTATCTTTAAAGAAAAATGCCAAACATGGGAGATTGCATGGTTATGTGAATATGAGCTTTCCCTCATCTTGTGGAGTTACACTAATCACAAAAACTTTCTGTCCCTTGATCACCAGAGGTACTGTATAGTTTCTGTCTGACTTTTGGAGTTTCAACCATGTGCAGTGGCCCATATCTTTTCAGAAGGTATCTATCTCCATAGGCAAATAGACTAAAAACCCATGAGATGCATCAGGATGTTAAATTTTGAAAACTGAAATTTTCTTTACTGCTAAGCATTTCGATTTAATTGCCTAATTTTCCACTTATTTGATTGTTCCCTATAGTAAAAATAAGGAAAGATTAGTTTCTTAGAATGGATTTTCCTTGCATTCTGTTAAGGGTCCCCCGAAGCTAACCTGTGGGTAGCCCTGGGCAACTATATCTGAGCTTTTCTCTTGTATTATATGTGTTGGATTCCTTCATTAGTCTTTCTCAAGCATCCAGATCCCTGTAGTTGTATCTTTTTTTGTTTTTGCTGCTTTGAGGGCATTAAGATGTTTTTGAGAAATCGTCTGCATAAAAGAGAATCCATTCACTTTGATTATTTGTTTTAGATGATTGTAGAAAACTTAATAGTGTAAGTCCTAATCAGAGTTACCCTCTTCTAAGTCCACTGAAGTCAGTAGGCTTAAAACAGTATAACGTTGCATAAGATTGCATTGTTAGTGAACTGTCTTATAAGAGCCATCCATTACTATCATACATTAAAATACAGGAATTAGTATAACTAAAACTCTGTTATATTAGGATAATTTCGGAGTATCATAGCAAGTTATTGAAAAATAAACTTCTGACATACACAGTGGAATTGATAAAGGATTTTGTTTTCTGTGTCAGTGTATGCTTACACTATGTGCTTTTGATAACAATTAGTCTTAAACACAGTTAATTTCTTTGCTTATGGGTGAACAGATTACTTTTTGTTGAAGGATTTCAACAAAAGAGAAAGGTCTGAGAACCTCTCCATGCTATTTTACCTGCAGAAGAAGGGGAAAAAACACAAGTTGGGGCATGGTATCAAGGCAGTATTGTGAGATGCAGCATTTTGCTGGCAGTATGAGCCAAACAGGGCTTCTAAAATGTCTGTTTGGAATGTCTGTTCGAAGGGCTTATTTATAAACAGCATGGATTATATTGACCAACTGCAATAGGAGAACTTGGAACTGATCATTGAGTCCTGTATGGAATTTGCTGTCAGTGTAATTTTTGTGTATTCTATTCTTTGAATTTCTTATGTTTGGAAAGGGTTTAGGAGGTTAGATAGAAGCCTGAAAGCTTTTTCTCTAGAGAAGCCTTTTTTTCCTAGGATACAGTCTGTTTCCTATTTAGAGTTATTGTTTTGATACATTCTTATATGTGCTGTAACTGCTTCAGGCATGAGATAAACCCCAAGTTCTGTGTTGCAGTGAAAAAAAGTTCTTTCTGGGATGAGTTGCAGCTGCTTTCTTACCTAATAAATACAGAATGAAGGAGCTCTGGGAAAGCTCTTCCATTTTAACTAGAGGCTGTGTTTTGGATGCACGGATATCACTGTATAGAAGCAACTGTTCACCAAATGGAAGCAGTGCTAAAGTATCAACCCTATAATGTCTAGGTATAAGTACCGTTGTGTTGGTATATTTCTGCTTTCCAGATAAATTCATTTTTGCAGAATAGTGATGAAATGCCAATTTGAAAATGGCAGAATAAAATGGCAAGTTCAGTTCTTCTCAATTGTCACAATCAGTTCTGGAGGAACCGGGTTTGATTCTCCGCTCTGCCGCCTGAGCTGTGGAGGCTTATCTGGGGAATTCACATTAGCCTGCACACTCCCACACACGCCAGCTTGGGCTAGTCACAGCTTCTCGGAGCTCTCTCAGCCCCACCTATCTCACAGGGTGTTTGTTGTGAGTGGGGAAGGGCAAGGAGATTGTAAGCCCCTTTGAGTCTCCTACAGGAGAGAGATATAAGTCCAAACTCCTCCTCCTCCTCTTCTTCTTTTTCCTCTTCCTCCTCTTCTTCTTTTTCCTCTTCTTTTTCTTCTTCTTCTCCTTCTCCTCCTCCTCAATAGTCACAATCATGTAGTCCAGTGTTCTTCATTTCCTGCACCTCACTATAAATGTATTTATACTCTCCAATCTGCTAAGGAAATGAAGTGTGATGGTGATGGTGTCAGCATCTTGTTGACCATCCAAATCTAGCAAGAAGCTCATCTACTTGCTTCACATATCTAGTAAATGAAATAATTACCATGTACTAAAAGGATTGCAGTAAATTTAGTTTCTCTAGTATCCCGAAAACAATGTACTTGTTTCTTCGTAGCTGGGAGTGAGAGCCAGTGGAGTCTTCCTGAAGGTATATATTACTTCATTGCAGTGGGTATGGAGTTCATGTTGTCTTAGTGGGGCCAACAAAAATACAGCTTGGAAGCAGCGCAGTAATGGAGGACAATGACGAAAGATCTGAATAAAATGTTACCTTCAGTGGATTTACTAGGGAACTGATTGATTGGGGAAGGCAATATAAAAAGTAAATGGGAATGAATGAGCAGTCTGGATGCAGCATTTGGGAAGGAGTTTAGATAAAAAAAAGGAAAGGAGAGGGATTCAGTCCAGAATCAGAAAATATGTTGAAAATAGAGGAGCTGAGAAGAAAATATGTGAGCATGCTGTAATTGTTAATCTTTTAGTCGCATTATTGAAAAGGGTGAATCCTGCAATGCAACTTCCTGTCCTAATTCAAGGCATCCTTTACTGAAGCATCCTTAATAGATGTTTGCTGTTCCTAACCATGCAATTTGTCACTCATCTTGGATGAGTAACAACTGTCCTGAGATAAGTAGCTTAGTGGCAAATTGCAATCTTTTACTTGTTCCTTATCTACTTTTCTAACTGCTAAACCAGTTCTCTTCCCTTATTTTTGTGCATGTTAAATGTCATCAGGTTACTTCTGACTTATGGCAACCCTATGAATTAGTGACCTCCAAAAGTGAGGTCTTGTAGATTTTTGTTGTTGTTGATAACAGGGCATCATATAGTAGTTATTATTTAGGCAGCATCTAAAATGCTTTATTAGAAATGTTAACTTCTTCAAATATATATTGAATAATTAGGTCTTTTTATTTTCATCCTAATGTCTGCCTTCCTCAACTAGGAGTAGGCCTTTTGCATCTTTTTTTTCTCTTCTTTTTTAAATTTGATTACAAAATAAGCTTGTAAATATCCGGTTGTATTTATCACATTACTACCAAGAATAACCTCTCAGTTGCTCAGGCAAGGTAGACCTTTCACAAATGGAAAAAAAAGTAAATTCATTCTCTTTGTCCATTTGTCTCTGTCTCTCCTTCTCTCCACAAATTATTGGCAGTAGTGTTGGAGTTGGTGAAGATTTTCTGTAGATTATGTACTTCTGTGAAATTCTTTGCAAGGTTATTATTAAAAACCTTCTATATTGTTTGCAATGTATCTTCTTAGTTACAGCTTGTCTTGAATTCGGCTCTTTGTTCTGTTCAGTTCTTTGTCACTTATGTTCCTTTTCGCTTCTTGGAAGTTTTCCTTTTGGCATTTTTATATTTGTAACTAATATTGTCAGTATCAGTTGATTATACTGGGCTGAGTTTATAATGTTGGATTTTAATATCTTTGAACATTTTCTTTTTAATATTTTAATTTTATTAGTCTCCTTGGGCAGGTTCCTGAAGAGGTGGGGGATTTTTTTCTAAATAAATAGCGATACAATTTTAATTCATTTATTTGCTTCATTCATACCCTGCCTCCCACCCAGTGTATGGTTGGGTTGGGAAAGGCAGGGCATGTGCCCCTGGTGCTGCTGCTCAAGGGGTGTCAGCCCGCACCCTATAGCCTCTGGGAGGGACTCGGACCCGCCCCCAAACTTCACATAACAGGCGCCCAATACCTAGGTCACAGCTGTTTCCAGGAGTGGATGATAGAATACAATCAGAGCATTAACAACCACTTTTCTAGTGACCAATTTATGTTTCATGAAATCCTGTGAGGAGACATTGGAGGATAACAAGAGACTCAAGAATAGCATTTAAAGCTTAATCTTTATGCTAGAAAAACTGCAACCATAGTCCCATAATACTGAAATATTTCCCAGTATGTTAGTCTGTGTAAAACAGACTTGTAAAATACAATCACAAAAGTTGCTAGACCACAAGCGTTTTATTAGCCTGCCAGTCCATGATTGTCAGTGTGCCACAAATGACTGCCTAGAAGGAAGCAGAAGATTAACACTGTTGCCTGAAAAAGCTTTCTCACTTATTTGCTTGGAATTGCTTTGAACTCCCCAGAACAGGATACTGAAAAACTTTTTGTAAAAATATATTCTTATTTGTGGTCTCTTTGAACTATGCAAATGGGCTTCATGCTCGTACAGAACCATGATTCAGAACATTCTAGACCTAGGTTTTGAGGTACAAAATCTTTTCTCTTTTTGACCCTGTCCACCATAGCTCATGCCTAAGGGAGAGCAGTTTCAGCTTCCTGTTATTCCTTGAGTACTGCTGCAACAGGTAGGGAAAGTTCTTAGAGAACTCTCTGTGAATGAGTGTGTATTATTGATCTTTGTCCTCAAACTTTTCATAGTTTGCCACAAGGCATCAAAAGCTAATGGTTGCTTTTGGCTTTCATCTAAGCAAGGATCTTGTTCTATCTATCTTTTCCTGGAATCTTTCATCAGAGGCAGAAAGAACTCTTTGGATGCTTGTAGAAAGCTAGGCCCGTTCTGCACATGCAGAATAGTGCACTTTCAATCCACTTTCAGTGCACTTTGCAACTGTGCGGAATAACAAAATCCACTTTCAAACAGTTGTGAAAGTGAATTGAAGGTGCATTATTCTGCATGTGCGGAAATGGCCCTAGCATTCTATAAGGTGTCCTTTACTAATGTAGCCCCAGCAAAAAAGGGAGAAACTTCTCACAGCACTTCAGCCACTATCTGTCTACCACTCTGTCAAACTCTGCTATGAATTGTGCTGCAAGTTCCTTTCAGGGACTTCAAGAGCACATTCTGCCAGAGCAGTAACAATAACTTCAGCAGAATGGTCCCTATGTATGAACTGTTCCAGTAACCTGGTTGCAATCTTCCATTTTTGTTTGACACTTTGCCCTGATTTGTCAGAGCACAAAAGCCTGCCTCCATTGGCAGAGCCATGCTTAGTGCTCTCTTGACTTGGTTGCACCTGTGTCCATCACCAGGTAGGTCATCTTGTTAATCTGCTTTCATTAGTGTAATGCACAGCAGTCATAAAGAAGAAAGAAAGGTTATTTGCCTGCAAACAATGTTCTTCAAGTCATCATTTGTGCAATTATACAACCCACACTTTCTCCAACAGCAGGCACCGCTAGATCTAGGGGGGATAAGGGGGATGCCTGCCTGGGGCAGCAGCTACACCATGTTATATAAGGAAAAATATTCCTACAATATATGGGGATCATCAATTTGTACTTTTGCCCTCCCTTCAAAAGAGGTAGACCAGTCCTGTCAGCAGGTGCTTTTAATTTATGGGAATATTTGTTTTTGAAAGAACCAAGTGGGAAACCCTCTTGGATGCATATCTTAACATGGGCTGATTCCGCATGGGCCAAAAACAGCAGTGTGAAAATGGCGTGAAAATGGTGTAAAAGGGTTTCAAACGGCATAAAAGGCTTTATACTGTTTTCACACCGTTTTCACACCGCTGTTTTTGGCCCATGCGGAATCAGCCATAGTCAGTGGGTTTGTGTGTGTCTGCTAATACCACAAGGAGTTCAGGCTCTGTCAAGAGCTTAAATGCCTGTCAGAGTCACTCAATGTGGAATGGTCACAACTGAGACACCAGACTAAGATGCCTCCATCCCCCTTCAGGTGTCAAGGGCCACATCAGCAGAAGAGAACAGACAGCTCCAGTGGTGATGGGGGCAGAGGAATCCTTAAAAGGTAGCTGTTGGGCAGTAGCAGTGGTAGAAGATGATCCTGACAATTGATCTATCATAGACAATGGCAATAATAATTAATTCGTACTACATAGAACAGGGGTAGGGAACCTGCGGCTCTCCAGATGTTCAGGAACTACAATTCCCATCAGCCCCTACCAGCATGGCCAATTGGCCATGCTGACAGAGGCTGATGGGAATTGTAGTTCCTGAACATCTGGAGAACCGCAGGTTCCCTACCCCTGACATAGAAGAAGATAATGGTAAACCACTACACTTGTCTCATACCTTGAAAGCCCTAAGATAAGACAATGTTCCAAAAGAACATGTTCCAAAAGAACATCAAAAAAGATATAGTGCTGGAAGACAGAATCCCCAACTCAACTTGCTACTGATGAATAGCACAAGGTAAGTACAAACAGTGCTATTCTTAATGACACTACTGGATTAAAGGTGAAAGTATGCTCATTTGTTGATGTGAATGGATGCAGAAGGGAAGTTCAGAACTGTTTGATGTGAAGTATCAATTAAGGTAAACAATTTCAAATAAGAAGGGGAGTGTTTAAACTCTACAATCCTGGGGGTGGATGAACTAAAGTGAACTAGATTGTGATTTTCTGACTGAAAATGTTCTAAAGTGTTTTGCTTGGGAAATGACAAATACAAAAGAAATGTGGTTCCTCTAATAATGAGGTAAGATGTAGCATAAACAGTTAGGAGCTATAATGCAAACCATGATTGAATAATGTTAATCAGACTTTCGAGAAAGCCTGTCAGCATAACCATCATTCAAGTTTATGTCTCAACTAGAAATGCTGAAGAAAAAGAAATTGAAAGTGTTTAGGAAGAAATTGACCACCCATCTGAACAAGACATGTTGATAACCACCAGTAACTGGAAAGTTGAAGTGCTGAAATAGAATCAAATATTGGTGGAAAATTTGGGCTAGGAGCACAAAATGAAGCAGGAGAGCAACTCATAGAATTTGTGAGGACAGCAAGTTCATTGCAAACATGTTTCACACAATTGAACAGGCAATTGTGTAAGTGGACATCACTGGATGCCCAGATAAGTTACATAATTGGAAGCAAAAGATGGAGAAGCTCATTGCCTCTGCTAAAGCAAGTCTAGGAGCTGACTGTGGTATAGATCATGAATTGTTAATATCAACAATTAGAATAAGGCTAAAAAAAACTCCAAAATATTCATAGTTCCAAAATACAATTTAAACATTCTTGAAGTGTCTGAAGACCATGTAAAGAACAGATGTGCATTACTAAGTTCAAATGAATGTGAACTCAAAAAACAATGATTAAAAGCAGGGATATTATCAAGGATGAATGTGCAAAGACTATTCCTGCAGCCAAAAGAAGCCAGAAGCCTCAGTGGATGACTGATGAAAATATTGTAACCAGGTAAAGAAATAGTAAAGAACAACAATAAAGGAAGAACAAGAGATCAACGAAACCAAGAGGTAATTTAATGCATTATTAGGCATGCTGAAAGTTCAGCTTCAAAATGCATTAACTGAACAGGGCAGAATAAAGAAAAGGTGGGAACAATACACCAAAGTACTGTACAGAAGAGATGAAAGGATGTCAGTTGTTTTTTTGAAATAAGAATCATTTGCAGAAGAGCCTGCAGCTTTTAAGCATTTTTGCAACATTTCCTACAGCAGACCTTTACAGGGAATTGCAAAAAGTTAAATACAGAGCTAAATAATATGCAGTCAGTGGAAACACTATGCTCTGTTTGCACCAGTCATATTGGGAAAGTGGTGAGAGTCCAGGTAACATTCTTCCTTATAACTGAAGACAGCACAGCAAATGAATAAGAATAAGAATTATATTTCTTTGATCAAGGATGTGGAGAAAATGAATAAGAATTATATTTCTTTGATCAAGGATGTGGAGAAAACAATACATACTGCCTCTAGTGAAACAAATCTACAGTTCTATAAGTATTTTTCTGAATTGTATAGTAAAGGCATTAGATCTATAGAAAATGACCTGGAAACATTTTTATCTCATCTGAATGTTCCATGTTTAGATGTTATTAATCACCAAATTCTTTCTGAGCCTTTATGCATAGCTAAAGGCAGTGATGTTGAATATGAATGATGACTAACCTCCAGGCCCAGATGGGTTGCCCATTAAATGATATAAAACTTTTGGAGGCATGTGATTGCTATGATGCACAACCTGTAATCTGGACAAGGACTACTGTTATGACAGAATTTGAAGAAACAAAGTGGTTTCTAATTTGAAAAGGTATCAAACAAGAATGTATTTTATCTTCCTGTCTGTTCAGCGTATATTCAGAACACATAAAGAAAGTTGGATTAGATTTAGATGAAGGTGGAATGCGTATTGATGGAAGGAACATTAACAATTTGAGATATGCAGATGACATCACATTACTGGCAGGAAATAGTGAAGATTTGAAATGACTACTGATGAAGGTTAAAACAGACATTGTCAAAGCAGGATTACAGCTGAACATCTAAAATACAAAGTAATGACTGCTGAGGAATTATACAGTTTTAAGGTTGACAGTGAAGAAACTGACATTGTTCAACATTTTCTATTCCTTGGCTCCATCACCAAAAGGCAGTCTGAAACCAATAAATCCGAAGGAAATTGAGATTTGGAAGGTGTAAGAGAAAGATCCTTAAGTGTAAGGATATGTTGCTGCCAACCAAGGTCAAGATAATTAATCTCATAATATTCCCCAGACTAGGACATTGAAGAAAGCTGGCAGGAAGAAAGTAGATGCATTTGAAATATTATGATGGAGGAGAGTTTTACAGGTATCATGGACAAATAAGTGTGTTCTAGACCAAATCAAGACTAAACTCTCCCTAGTCACTGGAAAAGGCAATAATGCTAGGAAAAGATTAACTCAGGAAGACCCACCATGAGATGAATTGACTAAATAAAGGAAGCCATTGCCCTCAGTCTGCAAGACCTAAGTAAGGCTGTTACATGACAGAATGTTTGGGAGGTCATAAATTCATAGGGTTGCCATAAATTTGAAGCAACTTTTAACAGCACTAAACACACACAAGTGGGAAACTGGTTCCTCCTCTTTGAGCATTCAAAATGGTATGTGGTTTTAAAAGGGGAGATGATCTTTTACTTAAAAGTCTAGAATGTTTCAGATCAAGACTCATCGTATGCATTTGCCTGCATAAAAACCACTCAAAGAACATCAGTTATAGATAAGCATCTTGGCTTATGTTTTGGGGTTTTTTTTTAGCCTACATAGTTTTGGAAAGAAGATTAGGATTCATTTTGGCATTCTACAAATTCTGACATCATTGTTACCATTTAAGAGTGCTTTGTCGATTATAGACTGAAGACCTTCCATGAACAAAAATCTTCCATTGGGGATTTTATCTGAATGCAGCATTTATTGCTCAGGGAGATTTGGTGTGTGGTATTTGAGAGCCCAGGTGTTTGGCAGTATGGAAATATTGTATTACTCACATACCTCTAAGTTACATTATCTCCAAATCCTTTTTCATTGTTCAGGTATTTTCTCTTGTTCTCATACAACCAAAGCAGATTAGCTTGCTTATCTTGCAGATAGTATTGTTCTGTTAATCTCTCTGGATAACAACATGGCTATGTCAAATGATGAATAACATGGGCATCACCTTTTTATTATCTTAAATGGAAAACAATCAAAATCTGACTCTCAAGGGAACAGGTTGAGACTAGAATGAGTAGCAATTGGAGTAACTAATCCAGGGTATCCATTCCTTGTGATACACACCTTTTTCTGTTGGCTGACCTTTTTCATTTCAAAGGAACATTCTGTCATTACCCAAAAGCAGCATTGCTGCTTTTCTGATGAAGTTATTATTGCTTAGGCATTCATTTTGGGGTAGGAGAGATTATGCTACATATGTCATACCTGTTTATTCTGAATTAGTCTAGCAGACAGCTTGATTTAGGCTGGGGATTTGTGATGTAACCCCGTTAGTTTATTAATGCATTGAAGTAAGTACAGTGCCATAATTAATTCTTGAAACCCCTCCCCAGATGAGTAAATAGAGAAGTATGCCATTTGAGCAAAGCAACAGTTTGTGTAAGATAAAGTGAGACAATATTCATCAGCATGAAAATAGCATCTAAAATGTTACCTTGTGTTCTGTCAGAGTACTGTCAGCTTCATTTGTGGCTTTTAACTTTTTAAAAATGTTGATAGGGGCATCAAAATGTATTCTGCAAAAGTCTTTAGGTTTTTAGGGGTTCTTTATATTTTACATTGTCTACCAGGCTATAACAACATATGTGAAATATCACATAAAATAAATATTCAGTTGTCACATGATATACATGCAGAGTACTGTATTTTTTTCTGTACAGTTGCAATATTCATGTAGGAAAATGCTGTATGTAGAAGAAAAAATAGAACTTGAAAAAGTAGCTCTGAGGGTAGAAAGCATCTCCATAGATAAGTTCATCAGGAATTAGTAGTCTAGGAAATATTTCTGTTTACCCTTTCTCTGTAGGTGGAGAATCCCAGAACCAAATATCATTTCAATTTTTTTTATTATTAACTAATTACAGTTGGTTTGGTTTTATATTTTTATGATATACCAGGAGATGGTTGTGGAATTCAGCAGTTCTGTATTGTATTCAGTACAGTTGGCTAAATTATCAAGTTGGTTGAACTAGGCCATGTGTGCCAAGTATGGACACTTTTGCTATCTTTAACATAGGATTTATGGAATTAATAGATGTTTTCTATTTGACACAGCATATTTGAAGTGTTATTTTATATTTTGAGAAATGCTTGTGTTCCTACATGTTAAATCCCTATCATATCTCTTTTAGTTTATCTAATAGAGACTAGGGACAGATGACCAGTCAAGGACAGCAATCTCAGCTGGTGGGATTTCCATTCGTTGGGCAAGAACTCTTCCATCTGATTGTATCTAGTTGGCTTGCATGGGGACAGTGCCTGAATAGGCATGAATGGAGCCATTCAAGTTGATGGACAAGAGCTGAAACCTGTACACAAAAGCCAGTGGGCAGTCAGTAGAACTAGCAGCTTCAGCATTTGCCCTCGACAAGGCAAGGCTGATAAGTGACAAAGAACAGTGAACAGGCTATACTTGGACTTTAAACTGATGCCATTTTCTCGCACCCAGAAAAGGCAGTGGATGGGTAACTGGTGATGTAATGTATCAGTGCTGTGAAAACTAAAATGGGTGTATGCATGGTGATGGTGGGGAAGCTTAACATCATGTAAATTAGATGGCAATTCTTGATAACTGCTAGTAGCATTCTGTTGCTGTTTTGATCATTGTTTACCTGCCTTATCACTGAGAAAAAATAATACAGAAAGGATTGGCCTGGGGTTTAGTTGGTTGCAATGTTGGTGTAGTTTTAGGCAGAGGTATGCAATTTGTTACTGAGTATTCCTTGTTTTATTGTCTTGTGGGTACCATATCACCTGAAATTCCTTAATCTATTTTCTGTTATTTGTATAGAGCTTGTGTCTTTCTCCTGGGGAAAAAGAATGTTTGGAATTTTTTCTAATTCAGATTTATATTGAGAAATTGTAAAAACAAATTTTCAAGCAGTAAGGTCACCTGTTCTTGCTTGTCCAATATGTTCTTATGTAGTCCTGCCCCATTGCTTGCAATGGAAGTGTGCAACAAGTTGGGGTTTGATTCATTGGGCATGCATAATAAAAACCACCAGTGGGGATCCAGGAGGCTCAAGGGGGAAATCCGTGCTCAGTGATAATGGTTCCTGCTCTCCCTCCCATGCCACCTGGTTCACATGGTAGTGACTCCTGCTCTCCTTCCACTTCCACCTGGTTCACATGGTAGCAACAGGTGGTAAGTGGCAGTTTCTGCTTTTCCTTCCACCCACTGCACAACCACCTCTTCCCGCCTGCTCATGCAGTGGTAGCAGTGACTTCGTGAGAGGTCTCCTGATCCTCTTTCTCCTGTCCATCTGAGTCCAGTGGTGGCAGGGGAAAGGCAGCTCAGACTCATCCTCTCCCCTCCATTTTATACTTACCTGTGTGGTTGGTTAGGCTATGTGTGTTTGAGAGAAACTAGTCCAGGGTCCCAGCAAGCTTCCATGGCAGAATGGAGATTTGAGCCTGGGTGACCCAGATCCTGGTTTTATACTTTAAGAACTATACCACAGTGGCTCTTTTCTACTAGTGGAAAATACAGTTTTGAAATGGAATGCTCTGAGTAGATCATAATTTGGTTTTAAAATAGACCTCCATCATATGCTATAGATATAAATGGGCAGATTGTGTATAAACATACGCTTGCTCCCCTGAAACCATGGATCATATTCATACCTTTGACATAGATAACCGAACAGAGAGTGATCACCTGCCACTAGTCATAGAATTCCAGAAGTTGAGACCAAATACTTTTTCCAACACTGAAACAACCAAAAACAGATAGAGTATAAACATACGACAATTCCCAAATTTACTGTTTGTACTCACTACGGGCTTTCTTGGATTGCTAAATGCCTCTTTGAACCATCCCTGTAAGTGAGGATTTTAATTGCCTATAAATTCTTTCCTGTGTATTAAAAGATTACCTGAGTGAGGTGTATTATCTCCATTTCATCCCAACTGGATGGAGAAGAAAAGCAATGAAATCCAAGATAAATAATTGAAACAAATAGCTTTAATAAATAATTTAATGAAGCAAAATCAAATTATTCAGAACAAAACAGTTGTAAAGAAAAGGTATTCAAGCCTATTACAAATTGGTTCTGGATTAACTTTCTCCATAGTTGCTAGCTTTTGTGCAGTGAACTCTGGTGAGCCGTGTGTATTTTAAATCCATTTATTTTCAAAATTCCTGTGCCATCTTCTAAAGGAAAGCAATACTGTGATTGCCTCTCGCTGCCTGAGGAAAATTATTTTGCTATGTAGCTGATCATTTCTGTGGTTTTAAGTAGGTTATCACATTGGAGCCCCTTCCCTGTTAAATGAAAGGAGGAGTTTCATCAAAGGTATAAAAATTTGGCAGCCATGATCTCATACTCAAGGCTGAGACCTGGAAAATTCTGAGTAAATGTTTCTTGCATTCTTGCTTGATCTGTTTTCATACCCTGCCTTAATTCTGCATTTTCAGATATAGAACTTAGATATGTGGGATTAAAAAAATACAGTACTGCAAAATAAATTCTTAGTTGTGTTATAAACGACACTTGTCTTCAAAAATATTTGCAAACTAAGGATATTTATTTAATGAGTACTTCTTTTTACATAGCAACATTAGTGTGTAATATGTTTGTGTGTGAACTTCACTGCTTTTACTTAATTTTATGTTGGCAAATATAATAGTATTCGCTGTGCTTTAAATTTCCCTTTGATTTCTTGGACTGTGTTGAACAAATCTCTTGTTTTTCCATTTCTCTTCTATTTCTTTACACTGGTTATTAGTTTTCTTTGGATCTACAAATGAATCACAGGAGTGCTGCATTTAGACTTTTTTGATGCTATTGCTGTCAGCTTTTACTTTTGCGTCTCATCTATCTTTAGCAATTTTAAGACTTTCCTCATTGAGTGAGCTCCTTAACAGCCATATAGGCATGCTTTCTACAACCCTTAGTCTTTGCTGGCAACACAATAAACACATCATAATTGAAAACAGGGCTATAATACACACATAAAACAAAGGACAGCCAATTCAGACATGGCAGGAAGGAAGATCATTAAAAAAAAGTTAGACTGCATTTAAAGTCTTTACTAGCTTGGGGAAGAAGGTGATAAGTGTGGACAAACATATTTTTTGCCCCCAACTGAGAAGGCCCTCAGATTGCCACCTGCCTAGCTTCAGAAAATGGAGGCACCAAAAGCAGGGTCTCAGGATAATAGTAGCAGTCAGGTAGATTTGTATGGGAGTACTAAATCAGGTATGAAGGATAGTGTAACTGCAGAATACTGCAGGTGTTCAGAAGAGAAGCTAATTTTGCCTTTACAAGACCTGATGAATGAAATAAGTAGAGTTACCTCCTACATGGCAAGAAGCATATCACATTGATTCACAAAGAAGGGAATGATTCAGAACTATCATAATCATATAGACCTATGTCGTTGAATGTGGACTATAAATTGTTTACAACGATCATGGCGACCAGACTAAGAAGATATTTAAGTGTAAATAGAAGATGTAATAAATAGAAATAAATAAATTAATTCATGACGACAAAATTTCTGTTGGAAAAAATAGTGTTTATCTAAGTCTGTCTCAAAGATTAGAAAAGATCAAAGAATTCAAGGACTAAGAATAGGGAAGAATACAAGATGAAAATTTATGCTGATGATGTAGTATCTTTATATCAGTCTTCATTTAAATACCCAATGGAATAAATAGAACAATTTGTACTGTTTTCAGGGTATAAAATTGATAGAAAGAAAACAAATTATTTTAAAAATTTGAACGAGACAGGAAGAAATTGATATTTCCAAACTTACTAAATGTGATATTACCTCAAAGAGAGTAAAATACCTTGGAATTAGCCTTAATGGACAAAATGATACTTTGTTTAAAGGCAATTTTGCAACACCATGAAAGAAAATACAAGAAGATATACACAGATGGGCTAATGCTAAAAATTTAATGGTTAGGAAAATTTATTCATCCAACTTTGCCATTCTTTCAGAATTTAATTTTTTATATAAATTGGAAGCATCTGAAATAGAAAATTAAGCTTCAGTAATAGATTCAATTTTTATGGAATGGCAAAAAACCAATGATTAGGTTTAAAGTTTTACAAGATGATAAAAAAGAGGAGGACTTGCTGTTCCTAATATTATACTGTCAGGCTTCTGGACTAGTGTGCATCTCAGATTGGCTCAACAACCCAAAACAAGTGACTGTTAAATTGGAAACAGAAGGTTTAAATGAAAGAATACACAATTATTGATGGGTGGAGAAAGTGTGGCAGAAGAAATGTTCTATAAGGATAGATATGTAATGATAAGAAATGCACTGGGTAAAAGTGTGTAAAAGGTTAAGCTCCCCAGTGTCACCATTAATGTCTCCAGTGGAAGTGCGTTATGGCAAAAATGTAAGAAAGAATAATGATAACATATTGGGTGCTGTGTGGTTTCCGGGCTGTATGGCCATGTTCTAGCAGCATTCTCTCCTGACGTTTCGCTGGCATCTTCCGAGGATTGCCTTCGACAATACAATGGTAACATAATCTATGAAAAGTTAAATACTAAGGAAAATAAATTGTGGCAAGAGAACAAAGATGAAGGAACATACAATTGATATATTTTCAAATAGCTTCAAGATTAAGAGAACTGAAAGCAGCAGGAAAAGTATTAAGATAATTTACAGACTTTGAAAAAGATGTTTTATGGATGGTATATCATTCCAAAAGACATTGAAAAGATTAACAAAATTGTTAAAAGGAATCTGTGTGTAAAAAAGTGTTAAAATTCTGGAAAGAAACAACAGAAATGCAAAAAATATTGAAAATCAAATTCCAAATAGAAGCAAAGACAATTTTATTTGGAATTTCTTCAATAAATTTACCAGAAAAATTGCAAGAATTATTATTTTATTTGTTAACTGTAGCTAGAATGATATTAGCATTTAAATGAAAGGCTGAAAAATGTCTGACTGAGAAATCTGGGAAGATAATACAAGAAAATATGCCACCATGGCAAACTTAGTTGCCTTGTAAAAGGTGGCCGAAACAAGGATTTTATGAGAAGTGGAAACAGTATAATGTAAATATGACCAACACCTCTTCCCTTCTCACCCAGTCTATGATGGGGCCAGATGCATATTGGGGGGGAAGTGGCACCCGGAGACAAAAGGTCCCCTGGGCGCTCCCATGGGTCACATGACCACGCCCCCTGCTTGTCCCTTCTGTCCCTTCTGCTCTCCTCAGGACCTGGGGCGGGCAGAAGCCTGCCTGCACAGACCCTGGGAGGGTGGAGCAGAGGCATATCTAGGGAAAATGGAGCCTGGGGCATACTCTGAGTTTTCTGGGGGGGGGCACTCCATTTTCGCTAGATACAGTGGAAGGAGAAAAATCAAGCCATCTGCTGATTTCATGGAGGAGCACCCAGGTCTACCTCTGGGCAGGCAGGAAGGGGCCCAGGTCTACCACTTGGGCAGGTGACAAGGGGCCTAGGCCTACTGCTGGGCAGGTTGGAAGGGGTTGAGTTGGCATGCTGGCATGGACTCTGGCTCTGGAAGGTCAGCGCCCTCCCTTGACCTGTGGCACCTAACTTTAAGGGAGAACCTGAGGTCCCTAGTTTAAACACCATTGAAAGTGATGCTGTTTGGGAGTGGATTCCCCCCCCCAAAAACCAACATCACTTTCAGTGTTTAAACTGGGGACCTCAGATACTCCCTTTAAATACATGCGGAAGGGGGTGGATTTAAAAGGAAAATCTGAGGAAATTTGGGGGGTGCCTGCTGTCAGGGCTGCAATTGTTAAGCTAGCAGCACCAAAATTTCAGGGTATCCTTGGGAGACTCTCCTGATGGTACCACTTAGGTTTGGTGAAGTTTGGTTCAGGGGGTCCAAAGTTATGGACCCTCAAAGGTGTAGCCCCATCTCCTATCAGCTCCCATTGGAAACAATGGGGGATGGGGCACCCCCTTTGGGAGTCCATAACTTTTGATCCCCTGAACCAAACCTCACCAAACCTAGGTGGTATCATCAGGAGAGTATCCCGAAAAATCCCTGAAATGTTGGTGCTGCTAGCCTGAAAACTGCCCCCCCCTGCAGCCCAAAAACAGAAAAAGTTCAGAAATGGTGTAGTGGTTAAGAGCAGGTGCACTCTAATTTGGAGAATCTGGTTTGATTCCCCGCTCTGCCACTTGAGCTGTGGAGGTTTATCTGGGGAAGTAGATTAGCCTGTGCATTCCAACATACGCCAGCTGGGTAACCTTGGGCTAGTCACAGTTCTTCTGATCTCTCAGCCCCACCCACATCATAGGGTGTTTGTTGTGGGGGGTGTGGGGAAGGGAAAGGAGATTGTAAGTCCCTTTGAGTTTCCTTACAGGAGAGAAAGGGGGGATAGAAATCCTCTTCCTCCTCCTCTTCCTCCTCAAAACAAACTTTAGGTCTTAACTTTAATTAGGTTCTAGCTTTATCTTCCTCTGTATATTAATATTGAAAAGAAGTTGGATATGAAAATATACTTGAAAGTGTACAACATCTAAGGAAATCTCAGAGGAAGAATGAGCAATGCCTGGTGAAATCTCAGAAGGTGATAGAGTTGCTGGATTAAATTTCCAGTGGTTAGTGGAGAAGCTTCAATGCACAACACTGTATGCCTTTTCCATGGCAAGAAAGTCCAGAATATATTGTTTAATAATATTATATAATTAACATTGCAAATTCATGGAACATAAGAGAAATTATACAAATTAGCTCATGTTACAATATTTGTATATTTTGTACAGTTCACTATTTCCTGGCACAGAATTTGAATTGTCTGGATGCAGATTTTTTTAAAAAAGTTTACACATACCTTGCCTAGGGGGCATTAGTGAAAGAATGGTTGTGGAATAGTTTAAAGAGAATACTGTTTGTTGGAATTATTCACAAGAAAAACTTGGTGCATCTTTTACATAAATACTGAAAACGTGACCAGGTTTCTCTTCTATCCTCCTGGGTAAGTATTTGATGACTGCCACATGTTGTAGTTGATGACTTCAGACTGGGAAGCCTCTTTTACTTCTATGAAACTCTAGTGCTTCAGTCCTTGACATTGTACAGAGAAAATCGGTCTTACCAATTTAACAATATGCCACACATTTAGACAGCTGTAGCTAAACATCTGGATGAGATTATTTGGTTTGAGAGAGAGTAGGGGGGCTGGAGTAGTGATTTATAGAATGTTTCTTTGGCTGTAAATCCCAGCTATAATTGGAACTTCTCGGTCCTTAATTGTTTGCAGGAAATACTGAAACTTGGTGGTTCCCAATTCAGTCAGGATCCAGAAACTGGGACGGTGGGGAGCAGGCTAAGGCTTGTTGCTAGGATACTGTTGCCTTTGTTTTGGTCCCAGCTCAATCGTGTATTTAAGGGCATGTATACATTTCTCTGCATTGTTAATGTAATTTGTTCGGGCAGTAAACCACCAAGTGCATTTGAAGGAATCTGATACTCAGAAACACTAGAGGCCAGTTTTTTGTGGGCAGGTTGTGGTTTGAGGCCTAGAAAAGGATTAAAGATTTCAGGTGGGCAATTGTGATTGTATGCCGTAATTACTGTTAGGTGGGCCTCTATACTATTGTGATATTGTCTTGTCAGTTGTTATAAAGTTCAGTTTAAACAAAATTTTTGGCAACCCTGACCTTTTGTTCTGATTTTGGGAGGATTTCTGCTAGCTAGCAATGACCTGTTAGGATGGCCATAATTCTATTTTAGAACTTTTCTTAATGGAGACAAAATGTTTGTGTGTGTTTGTATAAATAGATAGAAGTCAAGAGAAGATAATCTGCATGTGAGTATTCAAAGGAAGAAGTTGTTTTAAAACTATTTGGAAATCCTGAGGTGCAGGGGCTATTGGCTTATTGTACCGTAGGAGGAAAGCATAGTTCAGACATTGCCTGGTTCAGAAAGTTAGGTACTGAAACTGGGACTGCGTAATCATTTGTCTCATTTTGAGCTACTGTGTATGCTGTGAATGTATTTTAAATATTTATAGTTATATCTATTTATTTAAAATATTTACATCCTATATCTCTAAAAACTGTGTAAGAATGATTATAAAATAACTGTTTTTTCTGACAAGTCACAGTTGACTTATGGCAACCCCTGTGTTTCCAAGCCAAGAGACAACGTGATTTGTCATTGCCTGCCTCCACATCACACCCCTGATATTCTTTGGAGGTCCCTCATCCAAATACTTGCCAGGATCTAGACAGAGAGTGTATGACTGGCCCAAGGTCACTCAGATGTTTCTTTAATTTTTTTTAAAAAAAATTCTGTAAACATAAACAATAGACAGTTACTAAACAGTTACTACAGTTACAACTGAAGACTAAGAGAAAAAATTGCCCATATATTATACACGAAGATCTAATTAACAATAGACAGTACAGATAGCTATTATTGCCAATAGAGAATGATATAATGGTGGACATCAAATAATACGTACAATACATAAGCTAATAAAAGTAATAAAATATATGATATGATATCTGATAAACCAAATAATGTCAAACAATGCTGTAATTAAGTTCTAATAAACCAAAATCGATAAGAAATATTGATAAATGATTACTATTATAAGTTACTAAGAATATTTCTCACATATTCAACCTTACATCCACACATTAATTATCTATTCATAATATGATTAAATGTAATATATGCCTTCTTCCCTTTAAACTCATTTTCAGTATAGCATTTCAGGAGAATTATTAGTTTTTCTATCATTTCACCAACCTCCTTCTCAACTTTCCATATTTAAAGAGTAATATAAACAGTATACTTTCCAGTTACTTTGAAATTCTTTGATTGGTCTCTTACTTCATTTGCAGCTAGTTTGCTTTCCTCTTGGCTTGATCATTCCTCTGCTTTCCATTTTGCTGCTGCTGTCATATATCAAAACAGTTCTGAGATATTTAGAATGTTTTTTGGCAAAATGCCTCTTGGTGTCCTTGGCAAATTTGATTTTTAAAATTTTCTGAATTTCTACATGTATTTCCCTTTTTATATATATTTTTACACAAAGAGCAGTTTGTAGAGAGCCCATGGTGTCTATAACATGCACAACTCCTGATCAACGTCCTGGAGACCAGGGCTATTTCCCTGTCTCTACAGCATTTCTAGACAAGTCTCCAATGGCTGGTGCGCACAGGCAACACAGCCACAAAGATGTATTTAAACAACCGGGGGGGGGGGGGGGGGGGTCCAGATCGTGTCTACATCAAGTTCAATACCAAGTCAGGCTGGTTGAATCATCAAATGGTTTCTGAGGCAGAGTAGAAGCTCAGTTCCTCAGTTTTCCAGCAGATTCTTCAGGAGTTCGGAACTTCGGAGGTGGATTTATTTGCAACAATAGACAAGTATCAGCTTCCTGCCTTCATATCAAGATTCTACCATCCCAAGGCATATGCTGTGGCCTCACCACACCATTTCCAAGGTGCCTGCTGTATGCTTTTCCACCAATTCTGGTAATAACAAGCTCCTGAGAAAGATCTCAGCAGAGAGGGCTGAGACGTCCATGATGTTCTACAATTCAAGAATTGTCGACTGCACCTTCCCTCAAGCTCCCAACTCCACTGGACATGCTGTCTCAGGGTCCTCTTTGGCATCCCAATCCCCATTGGTTCAACTTGACCATGTGGCTCTTGAGCGGAGAATGCTAAGATAGAAGGGATATTCAAGAGAACGTAACATGTGCCCTCCTAGCCTCTCTACCACCTCCTAGACCAGGGGTAGGGAACCTGCGGCTCTCCAGATGTTCAGGAACTACAATTCCCATCAGCCTCTGTCAGCATGGCCAATTGGCCATGCTGGTAGGGGCTGATGGGAATTGTAGTTCCTGAACATCTGGAGAGCCGCAGGTTCCCTACCCCTGTCCTAGACCTTCTACCACCAACATTTATAATTCATCTTGGAAGGCCTTGGTGCATTGGTGCAGGAGAAAACAGGTCAATCTGGAGAGACTCTCCTTTCCTCAAGTTCCTCCAGGAAGGATACAAGGCTGGACTATGCAATGCGACACTGCAGGCAAGTGGCTGCCCTCACTACTGTGTGGCCATTAATTCAAGGAATTTCAACATTCAGACATCTGGACGTCATTCACTTCCTAAAAGGGGTCTGTCATAGTCAACCACCTGCTGCTCACAGGTTTCCTTCTTGGAGTCTCCACTCTGTTCTCTCAGCCCTCACCTGTTCGCCTTTCAAACCGGTCCATTCTCCTGGAGGTGATCTCGGGCATCTTGGATGGGTGATTTCCAACCTATACTCAGGGAGGCAGGACTAAACGATGTTATTTCCTGTGGAATGGTTGGACTTCATCTTAGATCTCCAGTATTGTTCCTGCCTAGCAGGGAGAGCAGTGCTTGTACGGGGCTCCAAGCAATTTTTCTGTTTTTCAGGCTGTATTGGTCTATTTTTCTTGTTTTTCCCTTCCTATTTCAATCTACTTTGCCTTTCTACCTCTTGTCTCCTCCTTCGTGTCCTTGTGGTGCTGTAAGCCTCCCCCCCTGTTTTCCCACCTAAAAGAGTCTGACAGAAAATGGCCTCTCAGCACTTTTTTGCGCGCTCTTTCTCCCCCCCACCGGAAACCTTTGGCAGGACGGCGGCGGAGGGCACTCAGGCAGCGACCCGTAGGGGTCAGCGGGGGCCCAATCCGTCTGAAGCCTCAGCAGAGGTCCATTCCCCCCCACCTCTGCCGCAACAAAGGCAGGGGCGGCAAAGGCCGCAGAATCGCAGGCGCCTCAGAACGTGGCGCAGGGTTCCGGCGCCAAGGCCCCAGCGGCTAAAAAGTCGTGCCGAGAGCAATCAGGGGCCGCGCCAAGGCGCAGGAGCACCAGCGCCCCAGTCAGGGTCGCGGCAGGTGTAGCTCCTAATCCCCCCCCCCATGCACTCAATTTATGACGGTCAGCCTCGCGGATGGCGAGCACTCGGGGGAACGTTGGGGGAATGAGGAGAGCGCCATCGGCCTGGCAGCGGCCGAGGATGGCGAGAGGCATCGATCTTCCATTGGATCTTCTCCAACCAGGCAAGATCAGGGAGTGTTGGAGGGGGAGGGAATACCCCGAGGGGCTTAACCCCCACCGTTACAGATCCAGCTTCCTGGACTAATGTTTCTGCACAGACTTAATGGATATGTTTAGGACTACCATGAGGGAGGAAATTTCCCTCCATGACAGAGAAAAGGAAAAAGAGGCTGATAGACGCAGGGGAAGGCGCAGATCCCGCTCCAGGAGGGGACATAGGCGCAGATACCCATCCAGTTCATCATCTGGGTCTCCTCCTTCTCCAACCTCTTGTTCCTATAGAGATCCGCTTAACATGCCTGAGGAGGAGGAAGTTAGTGAAGGGGAATTAGGTTACTCTTCAGAGCATTTTCAGAGGCTGAAGAGGCACCCATTGAACCTAAAGAAAAATGTATTAGGTTCTTCAAAAAAGAGGATTTACCCCTTATTATGGCCAAGACTATATCCACTTTAGAACTGAAGGACCCAGCGGATGCTGAGGATCCTGAGGGCTCTTCCACCTCAAAGAAACCTGTCAAAGGCTGCCCCAGGGGCAAAAAGGAAATTTTCCCACAATCAGAGGATACCCCAGATGCCTTTCCTCTTCCTGCATACTTTGAAAAAAGTATCAAGAAGGAATGGCTCAACTTGGAAGCCAGTAAGAGCTGCCCTGCTCACCTTAAGAATGTTTACGTGCTTCCAGGACATATCCATAATATCATAAAGGCCCCTCTGGTTGACGCACCAGTTGTCGCCCTACAATCAGGGGGATTAGTCACTAAGGATGGGGAGGGCTCCTTGAAGGATTCCACTGATCGCAGGGCCGATGTATTTCTGAAAATAATTCATGACAGGCTTGCCCTAAGTATTAGGACCCTTGCCCCATCATCCACTATGGCCAGAGCCACAATCTTATGGCTTCGTAGACTCCTTATCATGATCCCTCCTGAAGCTCAGGGCCTGAGAGAGGGTTTAGAACGTGTTTTGACAGCGGTATCCTACTGGGCCTATTCCACCTTTTATTCCCTATTGCTGGTCTCACGGGCATTAGCATTGGGAGTAATAATGATGAGACAGGCCTGTTTGAGGGCTTGGTCTGCAGACTTTCACTCCAAACAGGTGGTCTCTACCTATGATTGTCATGGTTCCAGGCTTTTTGGGAAAGAGTTAGATGCCATCCTAGTGGAAACTAAGGGAAATGAAAAATCCATGCCTAGGTATGTCAAGTCAGATCAGGGTTCCTCCACCTACAAGGCTTATACCACATTTCGCACGCAACACACACTTGCTCAGGCTCCCAGAGATGGCAGACGTTGGTTCCCTCAACACCAACACCAACAGTCCTTTCGTAGACGCAACTACTTCAGTGGTTCCTTTCGTTCCTCCAATCCTCGTCAGGCGAACAGAGGGGGCAAGGCCTTTCAGTCAGAACATCCCTCTAGATCCTGACTACCATCACACTCCAGTCAGTGGTCGTCTGCAATTTTTTCACCACCATTGGGTGGGCGACCATGTCGATCGTTGGACAAAGGAGGTCGTAACATCAGGTTATCTTCTGGAGTTTTCAACATTTCCATGTTCCCGTTTCAGGACTTACCCTCCTCAATGCAATCCAGACAAATTAAAGAGAACAAGAGAGGCCATTCAACACCTACTGAACATTCAGGCCACCGAGCCAGTGCCCATCTTGGAGCGTTCCTGCGGTGTTTATTCTCATTTTTTCATCGTGCCCAAAAAGAACGGCGATTGGCGAGCAACATTGAACCTTCGGTTTGTAAACAGGTTCATCCGTCTTCGTCATTTCAAGATGGAAACACTAAGATCCATTGTGGAAGCCCTCCGTCCAGGCGACTACCTGACGTCTCTCGACCTGACGGAGGCATACCTCCACATCCCCGTCAATCCTCTACACAGACAGTTCCTTCGGTTTGCAGTGGGGTCGGACCATTTCCAGTACAAGGCTCTCCGCTTCGGGTTAGCCACGGCTCTGAGGGTTTTTTCAAAAGTTCTTCTAGCACCCATCATGGCTCTATGGGAAAGAGGCCTACACATTCACCCATATCTCGACAACATCTTGATCCGTTCCGGGTCCAGAGAGCAGGCACTCCAGGATCTGAATGTTGTCCTGACGACTCTTCATCATCATGGGTTTTTGGTCAACATGCAGAAGAGTTCTTTGATTCCTGCTACATGAATGGAGCATTTGGGTGCAATTATCAACACGGTTCACAAACGCCTCTTCATTCCTCCAACGAAGATACTCAAGATCCAGCAGTTGGTAGCAATGTTTCTTTCAGCCAGGAAGGCCTCCCTTCTTCAGCTCGCGAAGTTGATGGGGCTGTTCATATCAGTCATAGATATGCTGCAGTGGGGGAGATTCCACGCACGGACCTTGCAAGAGTTCCTACACCCTCACCAATTCCGAATCATGAGGAAGGAGGACAGATCCCTTCAGATCACCAGCCAACTTCGCACCAGTCTCCTATGGTGGTCTCATCGATGGAATCTTTCCATGGGGAAGGTATACATCTACCCTCACAGGCTACAGTTGTTCACCGATGTCAGCCTTCATGGGTGGGGTGCTTCCTTACATGGGCCAAGGTCTCTGGACACCAGATCAATCTCGCTTACCCATCAACCTATTGGACATGAGAGCCATTTTTCTAGCACTTCAGACCTTTCATCCTCAGCTTCAGGGTTGTCATCTCTTGGTCTGCACTGACAACATCGCAGCCAAGGCCCACTTAAACAACCAAGGCGGGTCCAAATCCCCCCGACTTCATCGGCAAGCAGTGGAGATATTGACCTGGGCTGAGGAACACCTCCTCTCATTGTCAGCGGAACACATTCAGGGGAACCTCAATGTGCAGGCAGACTGGTTGAGCCGTCAAACGGTGATCGAGGCCGAATGGAAACTTCATCCAGCCTTATTCCAGTTGATTACTCAAACCTTCGACAGTCCCAGCATCGATCTGTTTGCCTCCGCACAGAATACTCAACTTCTTCGGTTCTTCACCAGGTATTTTCACTCTCAGGCGTTGGCGGTGGACGCCCTGACAGCTCCAGGGCCAAGGGAGCTCCTATATGCATTCCCACCGACTCGTGTCATCCTGAAGCTCCTCAGGAAGATCTGGTCAGAGAAGGCTGAGGTAGCCCAGACGTCCATGGTTTTCTTCAATCCTCCAGCTAGCAATCTCTCCTTTTCTACGGTTGCCCACTCCCATAGACATTCTGTCTCAGGGACCTATAGTACATTCCCAATCCCAGGTGGTTTTGTCTGACTGCATGGCGCTTGAGTGCAGGATCCTAGCCAGGAAAGGCTATTCTATGCAAGTCATAGCCACTATCATTGCATCCCGCAGACCTTCCACTACTCGGATTTATGATTCCTCGTGGAGGACCTTTCTATCCTGGGCTCAATCCAATGACATCGACCCTTTGCGTCCTTCTGTCCCGCAGGTTCTTAAATTTATTCAGTTCAGGTTCAAAAAAGGTCTCAGGATCTCGACTATACGCAGGCAATTAGCAGGTCTTACGACAATATGGCCAAAGGTGCACGGAGTTCCAATTTCCAGACACCAGAACATCATTCGGTTCCTTAAGGGCGTCTCCCAGAAGCAACCTCCCATAGTCCACCGGTTCCCATCATGGAGGCTCAATTTGGTGCTTTCGGCCCTCACCAAACCTCCCTTCGAACCGATTCGATCAGTGGATCTATTTTCATTTTATCTGGCAGGTTGTGTTTGTATGAAGCTTCTATTCTTAATTGCCATCACCACCGCTAGGAGGGTGTCGGAGCTACAAGCCCTTTCGGTCAATTCTCAACTTTGTATATTTCATAAAGACAGAGTGATCATGCGTCTCGACCCGACATTCGTTTCAAAGGTAGTTTCTTCCTTCCACCTGAAACAAGAGATCGTCATTCCCACCTTCTGCCCAGCTACTTCCCATCCTAAGGAGATTCTTTGGCACTCGTTGGATGTCAGAAGGGCACTTAAGTCCTTCATAATTCGAACTGAAACCATCAGACGAACTGAGTCTCTTTTCATAAACGTCACCTTGCCTAATCTGGGAGCCCAAATGTCGAAGGCATCACTGAGTTACACACTCAGATCTTGTATTAGTGAAGCATATAAAGCATCTCACACATCGATTCCTACTGGCATCACCGCCCATTCCACACGATGTGCGACAACTAATGCAGCATTCCGTTGTCACATTCCTTTAGAGGATGTATGCAAAGCCGCAACATGGTCTTCGGCTTCATCATTCATCAGACATTATAGATTGCATACCATGGCAGCCAATGAGATCGCCTTCAGCATGCGGGTGCTTGAACATATCTTTGGAGACTGAGTTTTCCACCCATTATGGGACACTGCTCGGGGAGGTCCCATCCAAGATGCCCGAGGTCGCTTCCAGGAGAATGGTCCATTGGTACTTAACCCTGAAGGGGCCTTCTCCTGGGGGGCAATGAGGGCATCTTGGCCCTCCCTGAGGTTCTGTCAGTCTCCAGACTTATACCATACAGCTATACATATAAATACTTATTCAATTAGTTCCTGTGAGTTACTGCAGGGTACCCCTGGAGTCCCTTAGTGTTTCTTGTTTGAAGGTTTTCAACGTTTTCAATGTTCTTGTTCCATGTTTACTCTGTTGTTCTTGTTACTTCCTGTTATACTCCTTGAGAGAGCTAAAGATTTTCCTACTGCTGTGTCATTCGAATACTGGAGATCTAAGATGGAGTCCAACCATTCCACAGGAAGTGACATCGTTTAGTCCTTCCTCCCTGAGTATAGGTTGGAAATCACCCATCCAAGATGCCCTCATCGCCCCCCAGGAGAAGGCCCCTTCAGGGTAAGTACCAATGGACCGGACTATACACTTCAGATGACTGAGAATGAAGGTCTTGTTCCTAGTGGCAATCACCTTGGCTTGGAGAGTCTCCAAACTGAGAGCATTGTCTATAAATTCCAACTTATTCATATTCCATAAAGATATAGTAGTCTTGCACACTGATCCCACCTTTAAACCAAAGGTTAGTTCTAACTTTAATCTAAGACAGGAGATTGTCGTTCCTAATTTCTGCCCCATACCGTCCCATCCCAAAGAGAGGTTATGGCACAACCTGGATGTTTGGCACACACTCAAAGCATTCATCATGCGGACAAAGCCTATCCACAAAACTGAAAGCCTTTTTCGGAACATTTCTCCGCCCAACCTGGGTAGCCAAATGTCAAAGGCAGCTATCAGCAGTACTCTTAAAGCATGCATCATTGAAGCATATAAAGCAGCTAATCTCCCGATTCCCCAGGCATCACTGTCCATTCTACACACTGTTCTGCCACTAATGCAGCCTTCAGGAACCAGGTCTCTGTAGAGGACATCTGTTGGGTAGCCATATGGTCATCCATGTCCTCTTTTGTGAGACATTACAAATTGCAGTCAATTGCATCTGCTGAAGCTACCTTCAGCAGGAGAGTGCTCGAGCACATTATTGAAAACGAATGATGTCCCGCCTGTTTGGGGACATTGCTCTGGGAGGTGCCAGCAAGATAACCTCTGCCTCCAGGAGAATGGTCCATTGGATACTTACCGTGAAGGGGCCTTCTCCTGGTAGGCTAGGAGGACATCTTGGCCATCCTTGGTTCATCGTTAATTTCCAATCACTTCTACCACACTGCAAGCCTAGTTGTTCATAGTTATGACACATAGTAGTTGTTCTCTGTTACATTCTTGTTACTTGTTGTTGAAGCTCGAGTACTGCTTTGTCAGTTCAATACTGGGGAGAAAATGGTCGCCCAAGCCTTCTGCAGGAAGTGACCAAAAGGTTGTTCCTGCCTCCCTGTGAATAAGTTGGGAAACCAACCAGCAAGTTGTCCTCCTAGCCTACCAATAGAAGGTCCCTTCATGGTAGGTACCCAATGAACCGTTTTCATAATCTACCATGTTTTAATCTGAAACCAACCAGTTGGAATCATAGATTAATGTAGCATTTCATGGGAAGGAAGATAGGATAGAGCATGTATAACAGTTCCTGTTCACTAGCTCATTCTGTCTCATTCTGTTGGTCACACATTTTTTTATCCTTCCTTTTCTCCAAGGAGCTCAAGGCACACACCCCTTCCATTTTATCATTACAACAATCTTGTCCAGAGAATTAGGCTCAAGTAAGAGAGAGAGACTAGCCCAATATGAACTGATAAAGCCCGTAGTTTAATAGTGATTTGATCATGGGTCTCCCTAGTCCATCACCCCAACCATCACTACAATGGCTAGCACTGATTGGATCCTTTGGAAGGTAAGAAGGTTCTATTTATCTTGCAGAGAGAATCACTCCCTGGTCAGTAATGTACTCACTTTAAAGGACTGTGTTTTAAAAAACAACAACACTATAATACTAGAACTGTACATCGTCTGTGACTTGAAATGATCATGAGGATTAACTAGATCTGTATTACAATAAAGGTAAAGAAGTGTAAACAGAAGGGACTTTAAAATATAAGGCACTGTTGCCATGTGACTTAGAAGTATGTTAGATCAAACAGTTAATCAGTTATGATTTTTTTAAATATAAAACATCAGTTGATGTAGCACATACTAGATAATTAAAACAGTACCATTGCTGTCTTGTATTCAATTCTAGATGCTGAGCCATTAGCAGTGTGCAACTGAGAATAGCAAGACAGTGTGTCTATTCTACCAGAAACAAAATGTTAACTATTGACCTCTAGCAACAAGTTTTACAGCATCCCTCAAAAGACAAGTTCCCAGTGATAGATGGTAGTGCAATCCCCTGCTAAATTATGTCAGTCAGTCCATTGAAATTCACTGTGAATCTTAGAAACAACAGTTTTCAGGAATATGGCTGTCTGGGCTCTTGGGGCAAGAGGTAATAAGCATAGTCCAAACACAATCCAGGGTGAAAACACAGGTACCCAAAAACCAAGCATCAAACCAGAGGGGCAAATCCAATTAATACAAGCGATGTCATGGTCTGAAGTCAGGGGTTAATCCTATAAGCAGAGTCCAAGGTCAAACATGCTACAGTCTAATACCCAATACACCAGCAGGTACACAAGGCTTGTAGACAAGTTGCTTCCAGTTTGGTTCACCTTTTTTTTCTGGCTGCTTTTATCAGGACAACCCTGATCAGGGACAACCCTGATCAGGAACAAGTTCAACTCTTTTGCTTGCTGAATCACCCAAGGACAACATATGTGACTGTCATCCTTGATTCTGTGGTGACTCAAGCTCACTGGCAGAGGCTGGTCAATGCTGGGCTGCCAAGCTCTTGTGCTTCCCTCTGGGCCCACCTTTTGTGGAGTACCAAGGGTCCTGGAGACCCCGAGGGTGAGGAAAGCAGCTGCAGAGCTTTTGTTTCAACCTTGAGTCCAATGCTGTAAGACTGTGGTTATGGCATTCTGAACTTGGCTTGAGACTCCCCTCTGCACCTGTCAGAGCCTCTGCCTTGTCCAGTGGCCTTCTTCAGCATCTGAGAGCTGTGGTCGGTTTTCTCTTTCTCTTCCTCACCTGACGAGGTAAAACCCACACCTCCAACCTGTGTGCTGTATCACTTTCCCCTCAAAAAATAGAACAGAAATGTGTGAAAGATAACAATGTATCTCTTGGTGAGAGGGATATGCTCCTATTGTTTCTTTATGACAGGATCATCTTGTGGCTGGGATATTCAAAGAAAAAGGTCCTGTGTAATTCAAGTTTGGAAACTGCTTTGCTCATTGCATTGCAAAAATGAAAAAAAGCAATGGCTGTAGAGTCTACAAATATGCAGATTTTCTAAACAAGTATAGGGAAAGACTAGTTATGCTATTCTTTTTTCAGTAGAAGACTTTTGCTTCTTAAATAAGGGAAGCTGTAGAGATTATAATGTCATGGGTCCGCAAAATTATGCTGGATCTATGCTTTTGACATGAGTTTATATCTTTAAAATACTATGAAGGGAAATGATGGAGAACTTCCCTTCTGCCCATGCTGACCATAAAATTGTGATTTTCACAGGCATCTACTGGCTCTCCTCTTTTGAGAAGAGAGGATAAGGATTAATGTAAACTGTGGCATTTGAGTGGGAAATGGCTATAGATGGTTGTGTGCCCTGAAATCTTGGGGGGGGGGGGATATATATAGGGAATGAAAGACTAGTATGTGGAGCCTTTTAAGCTTCCACTGCCAGTTAAAATTTTGCTTCCTGGTAAGAGGAATAACAAGCAAAGTCTTTAAGAACTGGGAATTATAAAGAGCCTGCATTTTTTCCCCATCTTATAGTTGCTGCTTGTTAAACTGTACATTAAATTTAAAAGAAACTTATCTTGTGTAGATTCCTCACCTGATTTTTGTAAATATATATGCTTGTTTAATTTAATTTCTGTGACTCCTTAGGCAGCTGATTGATTAAAAGATTTTTAATTTGTTGGTCACTTTAAAGGGACGCCCTGGCCCCATTATCCAGTTTACATAATTTTGAGGTCCCTAACAGATGGGAGGGAATCTACAGACTTGGTGGCTATGAAGAAAAAAACTATTGGTATTTGAATCCTGACATCTTGAATATAGCTCCACATATGTGTACAAGAACTAGTGTCAGATCTTCCATTCTTGAAACTCAGTATCTTATCCAAACCTTGCCTTCATAGTCCAAAGAATATTTCTCATCTGAGTTTCTAATAGATTCCATAATACAAGGTATGGTAACTTTTTCTGTGAATGAATACTTGAAATCAGTTTTGGACTGGATAATGGTGAACATCCAGGAGTTTACAGAAAATAGGAGATGCGGATGCTGGCCCTATCAACTCTATGTGATATGCCTGTCCCAGAGTGTGAAGTCACACTCCCTTGAGAGATCTGCTTGGCAGTTTTGAGCGCTGCTGAAGTCTAGATGCCCAAGTGTTATCTGGAGTGCACTTTACCATCTTCAGCTGATATGTTAGTGGCACTATATTCCCTTTGCTCATGAGTCAAGATCCACAGGATAGATTTTGTTTCAGGTACCATCTAGTATTTGAGATAAAGACTGACTTTTACCAGAAAGAGAAAATTTCTAGATAACATCATTGTAATGGAATTCCCGTCCAAAGGACGTCCAATCCTGGAAACAAAGATTGCATCTTTGGAGATTGGATATAGTTGCAGCTTATGTTGTATATTTTCTTTTGGATATATTCTATGATTTCATAACTATAGAATGATTCTTCTGTGCTGTTTTGGGGTCTTGTAGCAACAAAGTAGCCTAAAATGGAAATATATATATACACCAAACAAGCTTTTTCTCGAGAAAGAAAAATTTCAGTCAAAAGTCTTTGATATTGAGTGAGCCTGAAGATGTGTTAAAAATTTGTTATATATATAGAGTTTTGAAGTTTGACTGCAAACATTAAGGATGACATGAAGATAACACAAAATCAGCATAAAATTTGCAAGTTGTTTTCCTAGCCTACGTTAATCTGGCATTTGTCTTGTTCTGTGATACGGCTATTGTGATAGAGACCTTAACTTCTCCAAGACCAGTTCTGTTTAGTGCTAATTCTCTGGTTTAATTGACTCCATTAAACTTTCCCATCTAATGTGCTGTGCTCCCAAGACCAGGTCTGCACAGCTTTGAGTAGTAGCTCAATTGTGTGTAAGTGGCTGTGAAGAGCCCTCTGTGCACTGTATGAATAGGCCACATATCCATGGAAACCAGAGCAGGCTAGCTGGTTGACCTTTGACCCACTTGTTGTCACCCTCCTGTTAAACCTTGGTATGCCTGGATTTGCAGCTCCAGTGTTCTATCTCTTCCCTTTTCCCATGGGGTTGAGAGGCCCTGTTGCCTTTCAGGGGCTTCATGAGACTTTGCCCAGAGTACAGTCATAACACAAGTAACCAGTTTGTTCAGTCCTTGTGACACAGCATTTCTTTTCTCTACAATGTTTCTTTTTGAGCTTTTTTGCATAGGTTTTTGGGCATGTCCTTCTGCCTGCACACCCCTGTCCCCAGACTATTTTCAAAGCATATAGTAATCTGGAAATTACTATAAATTACTATACCAGTGGCCATCACTGTATCCTTTGGCAGAGAATTCCACATTTTAATCACTCACTGTGAAAAGAATGATTTTCTTTCGTCTATCCTGAATTTACTGCATGTCAGCTTTGCTGAATATTATTGAATTCTAATATTTTGGGAGAGGGAGAAAATGTTTTTTATTTGTCAACTCTGTCCACCCTGTGCATGATTGTACAAACGTCTATTTAGTCATTTCTTTTCTAAACTGAAAAGTCCCAGGTGTTCCAGTCACCTAATCATTTTGGTTGCCCTCTTCTGTACTTTTTCCAGCTCTGTGATATCATTTTTGAAATATGAAGAAGAGGAGTTTGGATTTGTACCCGAACTTTCTCTCCTGTAAGGAGTCTCAAAGCAACTTACAAACTCCTTCCCAGAACTATACATAGTATTCCAAATGAGGCCGACCATAGATCTATGAGGGTCATTATAATACTGGCTGTTTTATTTTCTGTCCCTGTCCTAATTATTGCTACATAACTTTCCTTTTCAACTGCTACAGTGCACTGGATTGACATTTCCACTAAGCTGTTTGCTATGACTCTAAAAGAATTTCCCCCTCTCAGACTCAACAATCTCAGACCCCATTAGCCTATACCAGAAGTTGGGATTTTTTGGTCCCAGTGTGCATCACCTTACATTTACCTACATTGAACGTCATTTGCCTTATTGTCGCCTACTCATCCAATTTTTGAAGATCATTCTGGGGTCCTTCACAGTTTTCACCACCTTGAATAATTGTTAACTAGTACTGGCCCCAGTACTGATTCTTGGGGGATCCCACTGCTCACTTTCCTCCATTGTGGGAAATACCCATTATTCCTATCCTATGCTTCCTCTCATTTAACCAGTTTTTAATTCAAAAGAGAGCCAATCTTCTTATTTTATGACTACTAAGTTTACTCTGGGATCTTTGGTGAAGTACTTTGTTAAAAGCCTTTTGAAAGTCCAAGTATATAAAATCCACCTGATCACCATTATCTACATGCTTGTTCAATTTCTCAAAGATCTCCAAAGAGTTGGTGAGGCAGGACTTCCCTTTGCATAAGCCATGCTGATGTTTCCTGAGCCGGCTTTGTCTTATGTTTACCTAATATACCTAGGTAGTAGAATTGTTAAGTTAATACAGTGGAACTGTACAGCTTCAGATTGCAAGTGGGGAGAGTCCTGTTTTTAGATTCCTTCTTGTGGAAACTCTGTGCGTATAAAATGTTATGATATCATGGAGAAAGGTTCTGGCCAACCATTGGCATTCTGTGCTAGTTTTACAGGTTAACGGAAATATTAATGTCAGTGGACTTTGAAAAATGTAATTATTCTATTGCAGTCTGATATGCCATAGTCCATTCTGTGTTCCATCTCACTACCCTGTTATACCGCTGTATTCAAGACATGTCCTAATATGAACAGCCACAGAAGTCCAAGGGTTCCAACCATTTGTGGTTGCTAAGGAATGTAAGTGACTCTGTGGCTTATGCCCTTGGAATTTGCATTCCCATAGACATAACCCAATTAGGAAAAAAGTTTTTCTTTTGTTATCCTTTGGAATTTACAGATCTAAAACATTTTCATTCCTAGGGTTAAATAGTGCAACACAGAGTGTCCTGCTAAAACTCTTGAAGCTGTTAGGATGCAGACCTGTGATCTGTCATGTTACATGAACAAGACTAACTGCAATCTAAGCTTTAATTTGTAGACCTCAAAAAGCAAACATGCTGTGCTGAACTGGATCTGAAGGAAGCCTTTTGTCATTGTGCCACCCTCTTCAAGCACTTTATTTGTTAACGGTGGGGGTGAAAACTAAATAACATCCTTTAATACTGTAGCTATATAAATAAGGGGGAACTCCTCCAGTAAATGGAAATGAGTATATGCATCTGGTACAACATTTTAACTAGTTCTTTATAAGGAAAATGACATTGTTAAGTCATTGCGTTTCTAATAACTTCTTTTTTTTTACACTGGTAATGCAAGTTCATGGGAAATTTGAAGAACTGGTTCCTTATTGAGTTTATTTTAAAGCAACTAATTATTTTACTATAATTTTTGGATTAGTATCAGTTCTTTCCCTGTAGTTTTGCTGTAGTCAGGACTGTTTTTACTATGTTTTCTGTTTTTAAATGGTAATTTTATTTTTAATATGTTTGCTGTGAATCATCTTTGAATGGAAAGACAGAGTGAAAAAGAAAACATAAATGGTTAATCCATACCTAAATGCTATTTATGGTAACTTTCAGATTCTCTGGATTTAGCTACAAAGACCTGCATCTTGGATTGTAGGTTTAGGAGAAGGGCAGTACTGCTCTAACAGTGACATGTTGACAGTGCATAACACTGCACCAACTTTTAAGGACCAGAAAAAAAACCCGCTGCAAAGATACTTACACAACTTTGCTTCTAGACTTTCCAGGCCTTAAAATATCAAGTAATGGTTGAAGGAGGTCTGGAAGAGTGTGCATCAGGGAAGGCTTGTAATTTCGTTGTGCATGCACAATGACAATAAAAGATGATGCTGATGCTTCTTCTTCTTCTTCTTCTTCTTCTTCTTCTTCTTCTTCTTCTTCTTCTTCTTCTTCTTCTTGTTGTTGTTGTTGTTGTTGTTGTTGTTGTTGTTGTTGTTGTTGTTGTTGTTGTTGTTATTATTATTATTAACAACCACCACCACCACCACCACCACCACCACCATCACCACCACGACGTTTAGGAGAAAGCCACAAAACACCCACTTTGCTAAGTTCACAAGGCATTCCTGGATCCTTATCATCATTATCATAGAGATCTGCCATTAAGTTTGACACACTATCAGACCAAACCGTGATCTGCAGTTTGTTGGCGCTATTCTTTACACTACTACTGGACAAGCAAGTGGTGTGGAAGATCCATCACTAACTGTTTCCACTATTTGGCTTCTCACATCCTACCAACCAACTATGAGAAAATTCTGTATTGCAAAATGGAAACATTTCTGTACTTGAGCTACCCACCAATATATTTTCCAGGATGGTCTCTGTACCTGGGCTATTAGCTTTGTTCTTTACCTGCAACAGTCAGTCTACTTATTGACAATCTCTTCTCACCATGTTCAAGTTCACAAATGATCTATTTTTTTTCCAATATAGAAATGCAGGTCTTTGTAGCTCATGCATTTGGTGAAATGGACTTTAATCTGCAAAGTTTATGCAGTAAGAAATCTACTAGTCTTTAACATTCCATGCCTCCTTTTTTGCAACAAATTAACAGTGGAATATGAAAAATTGTTTTCAAAAAAGTATGTATCACAATATAAGATGTATGAAAGAGTGCTTATCACTGAAAAGACAGATGGGAGCTGTCTCTTCAGTGATGCACATGTTGAATATTGAATGCACATGTTGAATATTTTGGTTCTCAAACAAGTCTGTCCTGTGCTGGGATAACATCTTCATTCTGTAACAAAGGCAGGAAATCTGGCCATTAAAGCTCCTAATTGGTTGTAGCAACTTTTCTTTTGATTTTCTTCTATTCGGCCTTCCAGTTTGCTTCAGGCATCTTCTCCTGGAAGCAACTGCTATGGAGAGACTTTACAGCTCTGGGCAAGCCAAGGCCTGTTGTCTGCACCCCATTGTTCAAGCCTAGGACTTCAGGGCCATTGGATTGTTGTTTGAATTGGTGGATGTTAATCCCCAGCTGAGGGGAAGCTATTTGGCAAATGGCAGGTTAATGTGTAGACAGCAGGGTGCATTGTACTGTGTGTGTGGCACAACAGCATGTGGGAGAGAAATGGTTAAAATCCTTTTCATTCCCCCTACATGCAGAGAGGGGAGGAAAGAGAAGGTAACAAGCAACTAGGTCTTGTTCTAATCTCTCTGGAATGTAACCATTTTGAAATTTTTATAGTTTCAAGATGCCATTAACTCATTTTTTTTGTTTTGTACATGGTGGTACAGTAAATGTCTGTGTGAGGCAGAATCTTGAACTCAGGGGAGTGTTCAGTTTTCCACACTTCCCCTGTTCCATTAGTCTGGTCCTTTTCCTTTTATATTTTCAGTGTTTCCCCTCCCCCACATTCTGCCCTCTAAATTGTTTAAAATGAGAACGAGCCTTTATACAACCTTCATTGAGGCACCAGCTCCCCTTTGCCAGCAGCTTCTCTGCTTACAAAATGGATTAGAAAGCCCCCTTTGTGACCAAGAATGTTGAGTAGAAAAGATGGGTGGAGCATAAAATAAGCCAGCTGGAAAATGACAACACATAGGACTTTTAATTGGGCAGAAATGTCTACATACCCTCTGTGGGTATTTTGGGTTTCATGGCTTCTCGGTTGTTGCTGGTGTTTCCAAGAAAGCTGACTCACCAAATAGGGACAGTGTTTGCTGTCTTTACTGTTATTGCTGTTGCGGGTGTCCTTTAAAAATGACTGTGCAAAAAAAAAATGCAAGTGAGCACACATCTCCATTCAGTGTTTGGAAACAGATTTGAGCTGTACAGCAGCCAGATCCTGGGACTTCCCCAAACTAACCAGCCGCTTTGATCTCAGGGCTTGGAGAGTAGATCAAAGGCAGTCATTTAGGAAACTACTTCTACTGTACTGCAAGCCCAGAGTGTACTCTAGGTCGCTGCTCTAGCTAGTTGGGGGTCATGGGGCCAGCTGCATACCAAACATGCTCCTTGTACAGATGACAGCCCTGGCTCACTGCCTTGTCTACAGTTGGCTGTTGCAGGAGCCTTAAGGACTAAGATCTGATTTCAGTTCTCTATAAAGGGCAAGGATTCAGCGCTTGATATAGAAATCTCCTGGTGTCCTCCTTTTTTTCTGCTGTGAACATCGGTTTCCAAATGTGCAAGAGCATCCTTTCCTCCTTCCATTTTATTCACCTTCCACAAGAAGTAGCCTAAATATTTGTTCCTTTCACATTTTTAAGTGCTCTGAGTCTAATTTATTTTGAATTTCTTATGTGCATACACGCACACACCTTTTAGTTGGAGCCCTTAGGGCAATTACAATAGTAAAAAATACAGTAAAAGCATATAAATAAAATTTATACGTTGGAAAGATTCCACCACTACCACCTCCAGCTAGGAGAAGGAAATTCATACTGCAAAGAATAATGTGGAGTGTGTCTAAAGGTGGGCAATTGCAGATGCTGCATACAGTTTGAGGCTTAACTGGTTGAAGGAAACATTTGATGTTGACATTGTTTAGTGTAAGGGGCTGTTACGGGGAATGCTCTATAGTTCTTGCTGCTTTATACCAAAAACTGATGGAAAACACGACTAGCAAATCCAAGAAGAGGACAAGAGTGAGAGAGAAACTGTTTCTGCATAGCAAACGTAGTATTCCTTGGTAGTCTCCCATCCAAATACTGACCAGAGCTGACCCTGCTTCGTTTCTGAAATCTGAAAGTTTGTGTACTAAATTGTACAATCTGATGCTAGCTATTTATTACCATAGTTTGTGTTTCATTTTTTTCAAGAGTATATAAGGATTTTTTCAAATGAATTATGCTACTTTAATATTTTTCTGAGAATTTTATGTTTGAATAAATGTTCCCCTTGGCTTATATGTGAATGCTGCAGCTGCAGTTGTCTTTTCTTTCTGTTGTGTCAAAGGCTCTTGCTTGTATGTTCAATCATTTTGCCCTAAAGTTGTTAGTTTTGGCTATATTCTGTGTGAGTTTGGAGGCTAGAGTACCTAAAACGGACTGAAGGGAAACAGTTCTGCATTGTAGGCAAGGCTGGTCTGTCACAGTGGACTGTTTGTATGTTTTATGGGAATGAGATAAGCTCTCTTCCTGTTCCATGTCAAACGTACACAAATCCTGCTTCCTTTGTCCAAAGGTACTTTGTATATTGGTCACCTTCCAATTTTTCCTCTCAGCCTCCAAAGGGGAAAAGATCTAGAATCTTCCATATTGAAACACATTCCTTTTGGCAATAGCCTGAGGTTTTAAAATGTTTGCTCCTGAGGAGGAATGTGAATTTATCTGGTGCTAGACTTTAGCAAATAAGGCTGCCTTCCATAAGAGCTCCACATTGCTCTGGAGGTGTTAGCAATATCTTTACTAGGTGTCAAAATACAGAGCTGTCTTTGTACACTGCTAACTTAAAATTCAAAATGGTACATCCTCTAGTAGGTTGAATTATGTACCACAAAAACAAGATGTTGCAACACACATTGTATAACTAATCAAGACAATTGTTTTGCCATTACATTACAATGTAAATATAAACAAAGAAGTCTTACACCTAGTCAAACTATTTATCTATTTAGCTCAGTTTGTCTTTTAAATGGCAGCGATTCACTAGTTACTAAGCATCGAAGGATTTTTCCTCCCCTTCTCATGATTCTTTGAATTGGAATAGTAGTCACCAGGCTCTCAGCATACAAAGAGAGAATGGTTTGTGGAATATAATTGGCCTTATAACTTCTGTTTGCACTGGAACTGCATGTTACACATGCCATGGAATTACCAACAATGACATCCTTGTGTCAAGGTCTCAGTTCTTGCCCCCAATAAGTAGGAATGATCATTCCATGATTAAGTGTCATTACATTGTAAGTTTCCCTATTTCAACAAGATAGGCACTGGGAAACTTGCAGCATGATCTCATATGTGTCAAGTTTTGTTACATGTTCTTGGGGAGAATTCATCATGAGGAGCAATATGGTGACCCCAGGTTTTGGAGAAATCCCATGGTGTTCATAACATGTTGGCTTGGCCTAAAAGTACTTCACAGTAAAAAGTAAATAGATACATGCTCTATTTACTTTTTACTGTGAAGTACTTTTAGGCCAAGCCCAACCAGAAATTGTTGAAGCGGCTACAAAGATGTTCTTTGTTTAGAGCTTTTACCACATGCATAGTAGCATACGTATGTTTGACAGTCAAAGTCTGGAGATGAACTCTTCTGTTACCCAACTAGACATCATCAAGGTTTTTTTAATTATTTAGAATACAAAATATGAAACATAAAAATAAATATTACTAACATAATTGATCTAACATCAACAAATATTAAAAAACCACAAGAAATAGCCACCAGCCATAACAACAAAAGAAAAACCCCATGAACTTTCAATCTCTGGTGCCAGTCTTGAGGTTTTTGTTCCTGTTCACAAGTTGACATCTTTATTTACCTGTCAGTAAGTTGCTGATTCCAGTTCAGTGTTTTTCTGCTTTTATCACAGTACAGTTGTCCCCATTGGAGTGGGACCAGCAGATCATTAGACTAATAATCTCTGAATACAGATGCCCAATTATGCCAAGAAAGGCTGGAGTTTTCTTGGATGAAGAGCAAACTAGTTTAACACAGTCATTGGGATTTAGTTCCCTGACAACTCTCATTTTTGGGGGTGAGAATCATAATGTTGTAGTGATTAGAATAGGACTAAGATCTGGGAGATCTGGGTTCAAATTCCCCTCTTGGCAATGGAAACTTGCTGGATTATCTTCAGTCACATATTCTCAGCATAACCTACCTCACAGGGTTGTGTGAATAAAATGTGGTGGAAGAGAACAGTGGGAGTGGCTTTGGGTCTCCATTGAGAAGAAAGACAAGATATAATGCTGTCCATCTAATGTTCTTGAGGAAAGATGAATGTTCACATCAAAAGTCAGAACAATGCAGACAGTATGCTAGCAGTGCTGTTACTACTTCTTACTTGCCTGTGTCAGACTTCACAATTGTGAGGACCTGAGAATTTGTATATCTTAACTGTTGGGTCAATTTAAAAATGTTTTGTAATGAACTTTGAGTTTAAGGGATGAAGACAGGCTATAAATAAAGGAAATAATAAGCCTCTGCACTATCATCACTCACTTTTTAAAACCTAGATCCTCCATGGTGCTTATTAGATCTAGATTTTCCGGCAATAAATTAGATTTAATACTTAAATGTCACTGAAGTATGAATCCTACCACAATAGTCACCGTCCCAATAGTAGCCTCAAGAGTAAGCCTGTAACAGAGTATTAACGTAATATAGTTCAGGTTGTTCTTCAGAAGTAGAGTTGCCAACTCTGGGTTGGGAAATTTCAGGAGATTTGGAAGTGGAGTCTGGGGAGGTCTTGATATCTTGGAGATCGGTAGTAATTCTAGAAGAGTCGCAGTCCCTGAGGTTGGCATCCTATTCAGAGGTTAAGGGATACAAGAAAAGTCAATGAAATGTATAAAAAATAAGAAGTGGTAAAGAATGCCTCTTTTGAACTAACATGCCTGCTTCTGGAGTTAGGATTATGGGTCTCAAACAGGAAGTAACCATTTTAAATTAAGATAAATCCAGTCTGTCCAGATGTTTGATTGGGATGCCTCAAAGGAACATGCTTGCCTGAAAATACCTGCTTTTAAACAGATCCACCAGCATCATTATTAAATAGGACACATCTGGAAATTCTTCCCAAAGCACTAGTTTGTTCTGAATTAAAAACATTGAGTTGGAATGGGGAGGGAGTATTTAAAAATGAAAATGCAGGATATTGACCATGTTTTTAAATAGTGCAAGGGTGATTAATTATATGTATTATTTTTAAAAACCTGCTGCCTTCTATAGTATACTTTGAATGTTAAAATGTTGGACTCTGTGAATGAAGAGCAAGTATGGCGGTTGTGAGAGACTTTAACAATGAGCAGTTATTTTCTGTGGCACCTGCTTCTTTATTTTTCCCAAAATACATCAGTCTTTAAAAATCTTGCACTGTGATAAGGGGGATATCTGGCAGTAGCTAAATTGACTGGTGACATTTCAGTGTGCTTCAACATATTACATAATCTCCTGAAATACAAATTTCTAAAACGCATATGTAGATCATGTTAATATCTAGAGTTGCATGGTTAGTGCTGCCCTGAGTGTCAAAGTCTCAAAAATTAGATCCATTAAGATGGCTTGTGTTTGTGAACAGTGAACGTACTACCCTGTTTCCCCGAATATAAGACATCCCCTGAAAATAAGACGTAGTAGAGGTTTTGCTGAAGTGCGAAATATAAGGCATCCCCCGAAAGTAAGACGTAGCAAAGTTTTGTTTGGAAGCATGCCTGACGAAGAAGAACACAGAAAAATAAGACATCCCCTGAAAATAAGACATAGCGCATCTTTGGGAGCAAAAATTAATATAAGACACTGTCTTATTTTCGGGGAAACACGGTAGCTGTTCAGCGATCAGGAAGATGGGAAACAATGAGATTTTACCTGCTTGCTTAAATGAAGGGAGGTGTCGGAGGAAATCTAGCTGATCTGATAAAGCAAACCTGTTTTTGTTTCTCTTATATTAGTTTGTCTATGCCAGTCTAAGTTTTTCAGAAGAAGCAGGCCTTTGGATTTGAATCAGTTCAACCCTGCTTTTCTGTTTTTATTCCTTCTGGAATAGATAGTTGGAATATATGTTGGAGGAAATGCAAAGGTTTGTTCTAAGTTGAAGGGTTAATCTTCCATTTAAATTATTGGTTGTTCTGCCTCTAAATAGAGCATGCTGGGATTTCCTTCCAGCTGTTTTACATCATGAAGATTTGTGTGCTAGGGAAATTCCATTGCACAGCTGCAACTCATCCAGTCCACATTCCCAAACCTCCAGCATTTCACAGAACACACTGCATTCTGCTATTTGGCATTAAGTGGTTTTGCTGAAAGCAATACAAATTCTCTTCATTTTGGATACTTTGGGACTTTTTAATATTCAAAAGTCAACCTAATCTCGCTTTATTTGTGATATTAGAAAACTAAATGAAAATTGCAATATAGCATTAAATTTCATTTAGTTTTCTAATATGAAAATTGCAATATAGCATTTAAAACTTGTCCAAACTCATCTATTCTATAGGTACTAAGTATCTGTTTTTTTAAATAATCCATTTGACATATTGTATTAAATAGCTAATGTTGTTAGCATTAATTGGATAAATACCTACCTGAATACAGTATTTATTATTTTGGATATATGGAATTAACTCCTTCCTTATTTAAAGTTCTCTGGGAGCTCTGATATGCAAAAGAATTCTCTGAATGAGGGTGGTGGAAGAAGGAAAAAAAATTCATTACTTAGGCTCCTTCCTCACAGGCCAATAAACGTGGGCTAACCACGGTATAAAACCCATGTTGTGAGGGAACTTCGCATGAATCCCACTCCTAATGCGTGTCTGCTCTGTGCGGGTTTTCAAGACCACGTGGGTTTTCAAGAATTGCACTATCTGCAATTCTTTTGTTTTGACATGGATTGCAGCCGCGGCTGAGTGAACGGCTGCCCCAGGAAGTGTGTTACTTGGACGCACTTCCCCTTTTCTCCCCAGTCCCTGCCTTTCTGCTGTGTAGCTATGGAGGGGCACAAGGACAACAACGTGGCTGTGGAGGTCCATGCCTGGCTGGCTGCGTAGCTACGCAGTGGAGGGAGGCGAGTGAAAAAAAAAAGTGCCTCCATGCGAAGGTGCGCACCCCGGTCAACTTGCTCGCTGATCACTCGCTGATCGCTGATCGCTGGACATCCAGCCATGCAAATGGCCCGGGGTTATGCTGGGTTCATTTATCCCGCCTGTAACCTGCTTTACATTTGCTGTGCGGAAAGGGCCTTAGTTGGATTCCATAGTACTTTAGTAACATAGTGGAACTTTTAATGTTTAAGGGTCTCCTGGCCATGCTGTTTTGTGTTCGTTCGTTTTTGTTCTAACACCACTGATTGGATTAAGCAGCGGAAGGGCTTGTGTTGCTCGTGATGAAGGAGTAGCGTGATCTAGGTGCCCATAGGTTACAGAGGCAGTATGACAGTCAGGATCTTCTTATTTGAGCCATGAAGTTTCTTCTAAACTTGCTGTTCATTTGTTTCAATACTGTGAGCTTGTTTTTGTGATATCTATTCCATATATTATAATTTCTCCCAGTATCTGCAGGTGAAGTGGCCGCTACTTGATGTACCAGCTGGAGCTACACTGAAGGATGCAAGATCTCCCTCTCCTGCACACTTAGTAAATATCAATGACTTCATTTTGTGTTAACTTGCTCAATCAGAGTCATCTCAAAATATCTGTAGATACTCTTTTGGACAATTTCTTTCTGTTCCTGATAATTACTTTTCAGCTCAGTCAAAGGTGTTTCACATAAAGGCAAAGGGTTGGTCTCAGAGATTCATTCAACTAGCGGAGGCACTTTCTGCCAGTAGATGGAAACTTATTAGAGAATGCTTCTTCTCTTAAAAGAATGTGGAACAGATCTGCAGGTTTTAAAATGATGTTTGCTGTTTGGAGATGAAAGAAGGGGATTTAAGAAATAATTTTGTCCCTGAAAAGTGAAATCATAACAGCCATTTCCCCTACTGTGTCGCTGCAACAGCCATTTCCTTGCCACTGGAGAACTGTTTATTTTTTAAAAATTTGGCGCTATTATTATCGATATACTGTTGTAACAATAGGTATGCCAGATTCTCTGTAATCTTAGCTTTCATTTAAAACAAAAGGCAGTTCTCTTTTCTCTTGTACTTTTCTCTTGTACTAATGGCAAGGAAAAAGGGGTATCTTTGCTAAAGGAGCATGAGATTTGACAAGTTATGTTCCAGTACTTAATATAATTTCACATCTATTGATTATGAATGTTCATTTAAGTCATGAACCAGATGTGCATTCCCTAGTAATTCTGTATCCACATACACCTATCAAATATTTTGTTAGCTTATACTACTGACCAGTTACTTCAAAGAATGAAACATAGTCAGATTTTTGTGTGCCGAAATCACTTTCCTGTTGATCCAGTAGATTCAAGAATCCATCAACCAATGCCCTTGAACCACTAATTACTGAGGGGGGAAAGCACCAGAAGAAATCACACCAGTGTAGTTTACAGTCCCACAAAGATGTGGGCAGAATTGTAACTTTATTTGCCTCATGCTAGAATGCTCCACTTGGTCCTAGTGCCTACTGAGTTCTGTTATTCTAAAACAAAGGCACTAGGACCAAGTCCAGCATGAGGCAGATGAACTTAAAATTCTGTCTAGTCTTTTTTGTTGAAAAGTGTATAGGTTAGGCTTCTCTTTCAATTTTGTACTTAATAACTTTCATGAACAAAAAACTGCAAGCTGCAATTCTACACATGCCTACTTGAGTACAAGACTTTTGTGTTTAGTTCCAAGCAAATAAGCATACAGTTGACTTGACAAGTCAGATAGAGCCTGGGTACAGGGGAAACTTTTTCTGACAGTGCAGTTAGTCCAGTCTAAGGCCATTAGCGTCAGTAGACTTGACTGGAGCAAATTCCATAAGAATCAATTGAACAGTATATCAGTCTTTCCTTATTTTATTTAAGTTATTTTGGTATGCCTCACTCTCTGTGTTTTTACATTGGGCATCAATAGACTTTGCCCCAGAAAATGGCCTGTGCTTTTAAGACAAATGGGATGGGGGAAACCCTCTAGCTGTGAGTATAGGGAGAACTTGGCTGAGGTCCAGAAAGAGAAGCATGCAAGAAGACTAAGAATGATTGAGTCCAGAGCTGACAGTCTGCAAGCCCTATTCTGGTAGGAAGTTCTGTAAGGCTGTTACTTTAATTTTCTTTTGCTGTAAAGGACAGAAGGTGCTGTACTTGATAGGGCCCTCCTCATCCTAATGGACCAGCTGCCCCTGCTCCTTTCTATTTACAGATGATAGAAGATTTCAAATGCAAATGAATTGTATATAAAAATACACACAAACCTTTGCTTTCCCCCCTTTTAGTCAAACAAAGTTCCTGTGGTACAACACCCACATCACATGCACCCACTGACGCCACTTATCACCTACAGCAATGACCACTTCTCGCCAGGCTCCCCACCTTCTCATCTTTCTCCAGAGATTGACCCCAAAACAGGTAAGCTCTTGGGAATGGAACAAATGAGTTGGACTACAGGAAATATATTATTAAACAGATACATTAATTGAAGATGAATGAAATCAACTTTAGTATTCAGGTAAGCTTACTGGTAGGTTTATTAAATTCCAAGTTTTATAAGCACTGAAGAAGGTAGGATTCCATTTAAGATCTGAAAGTTTGGTTAGAGGTACATCATGTCTGTTTAACATGTTTTTTTTCTACCATCAGGAATTCCACGACCACCTCACCCTTCAGAACTGTCTCCTTATTACCCATTGTCTCCTGGCACCATTGGCCAAATTCCTCATCCCTTGGGGTGGTTTGTACCACAGTAAGGATCACTGCTCTAAATATTTTCCTTCTTTGCTGCTCCTTCTCTCATAGAGGCTGTTCTACTTTGTATGTGTAGAAAGATTGTTATCTTTCTCTATATGTACTGTACTTCTTAAGTTAGCAAGTGTCATCTGCTGAAGAGTTTTTTTTCTCAGTAAGCTTTGTTTTATTATGATCTCCAGGAAAAAATACTGCATTAAAATAAATTGATTTACTTCCCATAAATAGTATTCTATTTCTCAGACTGGCATACTTTTGCTGACAATAGAGTCCATGAAAGTAGTGGACTGCTTAATTAGTAAAAGAATGGCAGCCCTGATTTAATTGTTAAGATAAATATATTGGTCATTGATATTTAGATTCATAGCTAGTCAAATTGAAAGTTTGTAATTTTAATTAAGAAATCTTATATTTGTATCCCTGTGGTGAAAGTTTTCTGTATTTTCTTGTTGATTTTAGGCAAGGACAGCCAGTGTATTCCATTCCTCCAGGTGGGTTCAGACACTCATACCCTGCCTTGGCTATGAATGCCTCAATGTCCAGGTGGGTTCAAACAGAGTGGTAAGGTCTACTACCGAAGGTGATAAACCTCTGACTTGGCTGTACGATTTTAAGCTACAGCAGGAAGGGAAATTACATGATGAAAAAAAAATTACATGTGGAAAACTGGCACTGTAGGGAGAGGGCCGAACTAGAATGTTCTTTGAAATTACTTGCTTTCTGTATTTAAAAATTGTTTTAGAATGGAGGAGCATTCCACCATTTAAGCAGCCATTCATAGTCTGAAATGTTACAGCACAAGCATAGGTTTACTACCTCTGTGAGAAACAGACACAGAGAGCATCAAGCCCCATGTTAAAAGTAGAGTAAGAATTGCTTTTATGCAGTGGAATTAGTTTTCTGAGGCTTTCTCATTATGATCAAATACAGCATTGCTGACTCTACCATTACCTGTGAACAACAAGGAAAAAATTAATAACATCTTACCTGAAGCTGTTAGTTGGTTTGCCATGGTCAGTTGGAAGTGTTCCTCTCTATTTTGTTTATGAAGATGATTATGAGCCAGAGGAGGCAATCTGATTTAAGTTTTTTCGTATAGCAATTAGCTGCCTCCTATTTGAACAGCACAGGCAAGGTGCAGATAGGTTTATTGACAGTGCTACTCAGAAAATAAATTGTTTAAAATATAGACAACTCTTATACAGTATGATTATTCAGAATTTTGCAAATGAAAAAGTGCAAAATATACAGGGTTCAAGAAGTTGGGGTAGGATTGTTCCAGCTATCAATGAAAATGGACAGGTTCAACTAGTTCTTCATGGAAGATCTTTGATGCTGTGTCCTGTGACAGATATTTGTAATCATTATAAAATTATACCAGCTTTTCTCAGATTGATGCCACTTTCAATTAAACTTCATATTGTCAACTAAATGACAGCCAGCTGAACAGAAAATAAAACCTCATTAAAAATCCCCATAACTCTGTGTTCAGACAAATTAGCATTTTATAGCTTTGGTGTGCTGAACATAACATGGATCAGTACAGGTACAACTTTTTAGTCAGCCATGCCATAAGGGCAAATGAATTCACAACTAGATTTCCAAAAAAGAGCAGAAATACATTTCTCATAATGGTCACCCTTTAAATTAAAGAATTGTTTCAAAATAAAAGCAGAAAAGGAAGATGGAAAAGTGAAGTCATTCTATTCTTGTAGTTCAGGCATTCACGTGCAGGAAAAGTAATCTTTCTGTTAAAAGAGTTCTGCTTGTTTTGGCTATTGATTTTCTATGTAAACCCTGGGTCACCTATTTCACTGATCTCTGCAGATGTTGGCAGATTGCTATGAAATTAGAGGAAGTGGGAATAACTAGGGCAGTGATGGCGAACCTTTTTGAGACCGAGTGCCCAAATTGCAACCCAAAACCCACTTATTTATCACAAAGTGCCAACACGGCAATTTAACCTAAATACTGAGCTTTAGTTTACAAAAAAAATGGTTGGCTCCAAGGCATGCGTTACTCGGGAGTAAGCTTGGTGGTAGTCGGTGGCTTTGCTTTGAAGCAACCGTGCAACTCTTCCAATGGGTGAATCACGACCCTAGGAGGGTTTATTCAGAAGCAAGCCCCATTGCCAGCAACTGAGCTTACTCCCAGGTAAAGGATTGTGCTTTTCTTCTTTGCATGAAAATCAGTGGGGTTCAACAGTGCTTAACAGGGTTACCTACACTGCTTCCCCAAAACTTGGTCTTCGGTTTAATGCTAATAATCAAGCCCAGTGGCCCAGGCCAGCCTATGTGTGTGTGTGTAGGGGTGTGTGTGTGATTCTGTTTGTGCCCACAGAGAGGGCTCTGAGTGCCACCTCTGGCACCCGTGCCATAGGTTCGCCACCACTGAACTAGGGTGTTTTGAAAAGCTTGCAATGAGGAAATGGGTGCAAGATTGAATTGAATAGTCTGAAATGAATTTTATTTTCAGCACCTAACTTTTAATTGTGTACCAGCTTGATGTCCAGCAGGTTTTCTCCACACATGGTTCCTCCTCCTGCTCATGGACTTCATCCCTCAGGAATCCCACATCCCACCATTGTGTCACCCATAGTTAAACAAGAGCCCACACAGCCCAGCTTGAGCCCTGAAGGGAACTCGTAAGTAACATGATATCCAGGTGTTGCTTGGATGCTTGATTTTGTGATGGAGAAAGAATTCTATCAGTGTAATATTATTTTACTGGATTTATTATTTCAGTTTATCTCTTCTCCTATAAGATCATTACAACTCAGCCTACCTGCATCTTATAATAACGTGCTGTAAAAGTGGATTATACCCTATTCCACATAAAGACCTCAATAAAATTGTAACTTCATCCACCATTTCCTCCTGGCCCCCTCAACCTGTTCCCCGCCCCCCACTTGTCGCAGCCTGGTCCAGACTAGATGATGAATGGAGTGTGTGGAGCATGTCAAGGGGGTGGCAGGAGGAAATGGTGGATGAAGATACAATTTTACTTAGGTCTTTATGTGGTATGGGGTGTAGCTAGTGGAACTGGCTTTGGTAGCTCATCACAGCTATCCAGCTTCCTCCTTTCCTTTGTCTCAGATGAACGTGGCAAATGATGACACTGGTGTGATTTTTGCCAGCATATGTTAAATAGCACAACTAGGTCAGATTCCAAAACTCAAGATTAAAGGATTATCCCTCCCTTCCTCTCTGCTCTTACCGTGCCCTCTTGTATGCATACTTTTAAAATGCCTGATTCATGTACTACAGGGATGGCCACTAGTTCTCAGTAGCATGGATGTTACACATGGTACCACAGAGGGGAAACATGAGGACTTGTCAAGGGAGGGAGGTCCAGGTTATTCTTGCCTCTGCCAGGATTTGCTTTCTCATTGATTCCAGTTCAGCTTTCTCTCCTTATGGCTTTACTCCACCCCTCGCTTACTCAGTATTCATTTCACCTGCCTATACCAATTTCCCCCAGTCTTCCCTCCTCACTCCTCCCTGCACAATCACCTCTCCATTCCTCCCTGCACAGCAAAGTGGGAAGGGGGAGGCAAACCAGAATTGGTGGCAGTTTCTCATCCTCACATGGCTCAGGTGACTCCTAGTGCCAGCTATTACTGTGTGACATGGTTACAGTAACAGAAAAATATGGCCACCTAGATCCTCCTGATGTCTCCATGCTGTAACTTAAGTTCTTACCTTATGAGCAGAGCCATGAAGCACTGAGTATCTTCCCAATTACCTCTACCAACAGTGTAGAACAGGAAATATTATGTGATGGGTGTACTCTATGAAATAAGCCTAAATTATGATATCTGCAGAAGGGGACGTTCAGGTGTACGATAAGATTTACTCTGGGTTACAGGCAAAAAATGTCATGACAGTATTTACATGGTTTAGCCATCTGATCGTATGTTAACAATTGTCCATTAAAAATAGGCAGTCTTCACTTAAAGCATCTGTTTCTCTATTGACTTGCACAACAGGCAGGATAGAGCCTGTGGCTATGGTCAAAATTATGAGGCTGTAATAAAAGATATCACTGTTCCAGAAAAACACCTGTCATTGTCAAAAAGGAGGAGGAGAAGAAACCCCATATAAAGAAACCTCTGAATGCGTTCATGTTGTACATGAAGGAGATGAGAGCCAAGGTGGTGGCAGAGTGTACACTGAAGGAGAGTGCAGCTATCAATCAGATCCTAGGAAGAAGGGTACAAAACAAACAACTGACTTTACTACCTATCTCTTTCTCTATCGTTTAGGCCAGTGAATGTCATGCAAGAGGTGGGATGTATCTATATTATATTATCTTGTGGCAGGCAGTGAAACTTACACATTTGGCTGAGCTAGTGCATAGAACATTTGCAATGCTGCATCTTGTGATGAAATCACATGCAAGGGATAAGCTTCAAACAGAAGGACAGGAGTAGTTTTGTGGATTGGCTGAACATTGGGAAGAGATTACAGCAGATAGGGAAAATGTGGGAAAGAAAACCCAAACCAAGATGCCATGAAAATGTTGTGCAGGCCATAAACTGAGAAAGTGGGACCTGGGGAAATTGTAGGTGGAAAAAAGGTGGCTTGAGGGGGGGAAAGGGCTCTAAGGAAACCTTGCCGCCACAGTCTCTGTATGCTTGGGGGGTGGGGCAAGAGTGCTAGGGAAACTGGTAAAAACAGGGTAGATTAATGAACTGGAACAACAGCAGGACGCTCAAAATCAGAGGTAATAATGGGAGATTAGGAAAGGTGGGGACAAGGATAATATAAAAATTGGCAGCTTCTTGTATTGGCCCTTGGAATAGGCTATGCAATACTGGCAGAAAAGAAATGGATCAGCAAAAAAGTCCTGGGGACTATGTTCCAGGGAATGAGGGGGCATAGTATTTCTAGATCTAGACCTTGAAAGAGCTTCTATACCTGTAAGAATTATGTAGAAGCTGAATTCTGCCACTTGTGGTTTCTGCAATAGCTGCATTGTGGGGCCCTTGTGTATGAAAGGAAAGTGTGATTTTCAGTCCTGTCTTCAAAGAAGGGAGATGGTGTCCAAACTTCATCAGATGCTTCATTCATCTTTTCCCATACCTCAGTGGCATTCGTTGTCTCGTGAGGAGCAAGCCAAATACTATGAACTAGCCCGGAAGGAGAGACAGCTTCATTCTCAGCTATACCCTACCTGGTCTGCACGAGATAACTATGTAAGTTCTAATCTGATGAAGGTTATTATGTCACTTGAAAGCTTATATCCCAAGATTCCTCTGAAGTTGGTCTCTGAAGTACTACTGTATTAGAATTTAGTCTTAATTGACTGTCTCTGTGTGTGTGCGTGCACACTGTGCCAAAAAAATCCAGCATATATTTGATGCTAAATAAATCGAGGTTTTGCTTCAAGTCAGTGCACCCACACATTAAGTAGTTTTCTTCATATTTTGCAACTCTACAAAATTGCTTCCAAGAGTGAAGTTTAAAAAAAGAGAGCGAGAGATTTGGGTATGATGCAAAGAATTGTATGGCAGCTTGTGTGCAGCCTGGGTAATGACAGAGAAGAAGAATATTGAGGTGGGATTCAGGTGACTAACTTGGCCAAGGAATGGTAGCGGAGGGAGTTACATAAGATTGTGAACAAGAAATGAATGCCCTGCTTAGCCTCTGACATCTTGGACACTAGGAAAAAGTTCTTTGTTAGTAAGAGGGCTAGATGTGTGCAAGTTAAGTACCATCAAGTCCCTTCTGACCTATGGTGACCCTATGAATTCATGACCTCCAAAATGGCCTATTGTTAACAGCCTTGCTCAGGTCTTCCAAACTGAGGGCTGTGGCTTCCTTGAATGAATCAATCCATTTCATGTTGGATCTTCCTCTTTTCTTGTCTTCAACTTGTTCTTGTATTATTGTCTTTTGCAGTGACTCTGGTCTTCTCATTGTGTGACCACAGTACAGTAGCATCAGCTTGATTGGATCCAGAAACCAATGGTTTGCCTTTTTGGCAATCCACAGTATCCATTAAACTCTCCTCCAATGCCATATTCCTAATGAATCAACTTTCTTCCTGTCAGCTTTCTTAATTGTTTAACTTTCACAATCATATATAGTGATGGGAAATACTATGATCTGAATTATCTTGATCTTAGTCACCAGTGACACATCCTTGCAAACTCCTTCATGGCTGCCCTGCCCAGTCTGCTTTGATTTCTTGATTGCAGTCTCCCTCTTGATTGATGATAAGGCCTAGATACTTGCTTTAAAATGAAGAAAAGGAAGAAAGAATCAATGTCCATCTTTCAATGACCACATTCTACACTAGATCCAGAGCATGACCAGCTAACCATGGTTTTATTGATTCTTCCCTTCCTTCTCTTTAAAGCAGGTATGTAACCCTTACAGTTATAAAGACATTTTTATGTGCTTCATGTGTTGCTCACTTTTGTGAAACAGTAATAAGGCAACCTTGCAAGAACTACTACATTGAAGGCTTGAGGGTTTTCTCAGATTGTTTCATTTGGTCCTGTAGTGGGAATTCCCACTGAGTTGTTTTCTCTCTCTCTCTCTCTCTCTCTCTCTCTCTCTCTCTCCCCCCCCCCCTTTATCTTGTCAGCTTCCCCCAAATCCCCTTCTAGGCTTTGTTTAAATGTATCTTGGAAACTTCTCTGTCACCCTATTAATGGAAGATTTGATAAGGGATAAGAGGTGGTTATGATGAGGCTGCTGATCAGTTTGTCCGATATATATATAGATATATGTCTCACCAGCTGTTTGCCCCTTTTCTTCTTCTGCTCTTTCCCCTTTCATTTTGTAAACTTTTCAAGACACTACTACTTCATTTTGGGGAGGGGTGTTGGGACATCTGAGTACCTCCACAATGACATTGCTTTTGTGACGCTTTTTGAGGGCTGTTTTATATATATTTTTAATGTAACATGTATCTGGTGGAGGCCCACTCTTTCTGTTCTTATGAACATAAACTTCATTCAAAATGTTTGCTTTTTCACCAGATACTTTTTTTGCCATCTCCCAGGCAAACAGCTGCCCTTCACTGAGTGTAGAATTTCATCAAGTTGAGCAGTATTAGCACTAAAATTCAGATCAGGCTGCCATTATATAATTGTGTAGATCCAGACAATATAAACTATATTCAAGTGTTTCTGGCAAAAGTCTATGTGTGGACTTCCTGGACAGCATGTTACCAAAATAAACATGATGATGATAGCATGTAAACGTACTTAATGACCTAGTATTACTCTCTGCTGTTTTACATTTAGTAGGGTAAGCTCTTCAAGTGTAATTGTTCAGCCTAGCAGTATCTGCTTATCTAGATCCTTATCAGTTTTCTCTGATCGAGTCTCAGTCCAAAGAAAGACTTTGTTATATTTTTACATTACTGGCTTCCTTTTGTTAAGATGATCATCACTTGTGGATTTGTGCTTTGCAGGGTAAGAAAAAGAAGAGAAAAAGAGAGAAACAACCTCAACAGCAAATCCAAGAAACAGGAAGTAAGTCCCAGCAAATTACCCTTCAATAGGTTGATCACAGTACATAGTAGTATTTATTTTAAATGCTTTTAGCCATTCCATCCATAAATTGTTTGAGGCAGCTTTTAACATCAGTAAAGCAGTATACATGACTAAAACATGAAACCAATAACAACCACAAGGACAGCAGAATGAAAGCAACAAATGAACATCAGGAAAACAGACGACACATCAAATACAGCCACCATTAAGAGCCAGCATAGGTGTGCAAAAAGCATGTGCAAATGCCCAGGAAAATTGAAGACATTTGCATCTGACAGTTTGAGTTTAACAAGCTAGGTGTCAGCTGAAGTACTGTGGGGAAGTCATTTCATAATTAACAGTGAAATACTAAAAAGAATTACATCCTCCTAAACCCATTGATTTCATTGTATTTAGAAGGATTTAATGCTGCACTATAACTAACCATGGAGAGAGCCCTATCTCTAGTTGCCAATCACTTAAATCATTTAAAAGTAAGTAGGCCTTCAGATTCCCTAGTCCAAGACTAGGATGACAACGCTAAATTTTTCTTCCACTGGAATGGAAACATCTAGATCAAAATTCTTAGCAGTAGTATTTAGATGTGTGTTCCCCCTTGTGATGTCCTGCCTCCCCTGCCACCGGCAGGGCCCCAAGGTCCATCCCACCTTCCCGGATGATGTCAGGCCTGTCCTCACCCTTGGAGACTGGGGTTTTTCCTAAGTTGGTTAGTCATTGTAGCCACAGGGTGCTGAGGCCCGTAGCTTTCCTTGCAGCTGAGTCCCTCCTCGCCCCCTCTTCCACGGAATATTGAGCCTACCCTGTCCTTCCTTAAGGGGTAGGCCTCTCCGCCTCCTCTGGCCTGTCTTGGGATGGTTTGTTTTGGGATGGTTGTCCTAATTGTACCTCCTCTTGCAGTGATACCCAGAAATGCCTCTTCTTAGATTTACATAGAAAAGGCAAAGTTTACATCCTGACTAGCGAAGGTTTACGGTCCAATGTGGCCCACCTCGGCAGGGCTTCGATTTGCTGCCATGAGTCTTACTATGACAATAAAATTAATTAAGAGTAATTTGAGACCTAATCAGAGTTTGCAAAGGTTAGTTGGGAAATAAATTTCTACTAAATAATTTTGCTTCTCTCATAAACAGATTTTGTGGCCTCAAAGAACAAGAAGCCATGTGTGCAGTACCTATCTGCTGAGAAATCCTGTGACAGCCCTGCATCCTCTCATGGCAGCATGTTAGATTCTCCAGCCACCCCATCCACAGCGTTGGCATCGCCTGCAGCTCCTGCCGCCACCCATTCTGAACAGGCTCAACCTCTCTCATTAACCACCAAACCCGAGGCCAGAGCCCAGCTGTCTCTGCATTCAGCTTCTTTCCTATCAAGCAAAGCTGCCGCCTCTTCCTCTGGCTTGACTAGCCAGCCATCACTCCTGTCTAGACCCCTCCCATTCTCCTCAATTGCCCCCACAGCTCTCCTGACCACGCCTCCTTCCTTTGCAGCCATTCCTTCTCCTCAGGCTGCCTTGGCTGTGTTGCAAGCGCAACCATTATCCTTGGTAACCAAACCAACTGACTGAGGAAAACTCCCATCCTGCATCCCTGCTGCAGCCACAATTGAGATTACAAAGCAAACAAGCCATTTATTGGTCAATATTTGACCCTTTCTGAACTCTTCCATAAGGTGACTCTTGAGGAAGAAGGTGCTCTACTCTCGGAGTTGTTTTCAGTAGTCTATCTAAAGACCTTTTTTATTTTTTACAAAAATAAAACAAAAAATTCCCACAATTTTTTTATAAACATGAAAAAGATGAAAATAAAAGAAGGCCAGCCATGTGTTTTGCTCCTGTCAGTGCCTGCCAGCACATGGACTTGTACAGATGGATCGTCTCTCAGTGGAGTTTGCATGTTTTGTTATATTGCTAACTTTTGCTATTCCCCATTCCCCTGGCCAGGCAGTGTTTGATTTATGCTACTTACTCCAGCCAACTCGCAGTTCCATCCTTTTCTAAGAGATTGTCAACAGTTACCAGAAGAAGACAAAACATCAGAGAGATACCGTGCCTCACCATCACACATCAAATCAGCCCAGCCCTGAAGAGGGCCAGTTCCTTTTCCTGTGCTCTGGAGTGATCATCCAGGAAAATGGCAGGACAATCCACCCTATTTCCTTACCAAATTATTTTGTGTAACAGGAAGTAGGGGAAAGGGCTTTGGGGAATTGCCTGTTATTTTAACGAAGGAAAATAAATTTGCATATTAAATTTCTGTGTGAGAGTGTTCAATGAGAGTGTGCATGAGACTCTTTTGCTCCACCTTGTGTCCCATTAGCACAGTGGTTCTCAACCTTCCTAATTCTGCGACCCTTTAATGCAGTTCCTCATGTTGTAGTGACCCCCAACCAAAAAATTATTTGTGTCTCAGTTCCTAAGACCATCAGAAATATGTGTTTTCCGATGGTCTTAGGCGACCACTGTGAAAGGGTCGTTCGACCCACAAAGGGGTCGCGACCCACAGGTTGAGAACTGCTAAGAACTTCTTTGGTAGGGACACAATCAGACTTACAGTGCTTTGGATGCTACTGGATCTAGTCACCTCATTCTCAGAGGCTGCAGAAAAAGAGCAGGAACTGATTTGATTGTGAAGAAACAGGTCCCACTTTGAACCATTAGCTGCCTGCTCCTTGGGAGACCTGTCCAGGAAAGTGTCCTTCCTTGTCTCTATTATATCCATGAGACGGGTAAGAGAACTTGCTGCTCTCAGGATGGACCCCCAATTTTTAAAGTTTTTTGAGCACTGGGTAGTTTTATATCCAAGCTTAGATCTCTCCCCCCCACCCCCCTCGTGTCTATTTTCCATCTGGCACAGGACTTGGTATTACCAGTGTTTTTCCCCCAACCAGAGTCAGACTCAGATCAACTGCTACATACTTTGGATGTTAGGAGGACCTTATTATATTATTTGAGTGGAACAAGATCTTTTCATAGACCTAAGGCCTTTTTTTGTGTGCTACTTTGGCCCTAAGAAAAGGAGAGCAGCATCTTCACATATGAGAGCCAGATGGGTTAGTGAGACTATTGGGGTATGTTATTGGGGTGCTGGCAGGGAATGTCTTTTGCAGGTTAAGGTGCATTCAATGAGAGCCCAGGATGCTTCTGCTGCTTTTGTTAGGAGGGTCCTGTGTCCATCACCTACAGATCAGCAACATGGTCCACTGGCAACACCTTTGTCAAGCATTGTGTAATCGATCTGAAGTCAAAAAAGGAGGAGGATGTTGGGAAGGCGGTGTTACAATCTATGTTCCAATAGGAGCATCTACCCACCATCTGATGGTAAGTAGCTAATCAAAAAACCCATATGTGGGGCTGCACTAAGACCACCGATGAAAACCTGGTTGCTTATAGTAATTGGTGTTCATCTAGGTCTTCAGCGCAGACACACATCCCTCCCTCCTACCCCTCTGGATGCTTGCTTTTCTTTTGTTTAAGGCAGTGGGCATTCAGCGGCAGGTGGGAACTGGAGACGGGGAGGGTGCATCTCCCTAGTCGCATGTCAGTTTAGGCGGGAAGGGACCATCAATAGTGACATGGTGAGGCAGGTGCCCCCTGCTGTCGCCAGGAGCTGAAGAATTCTGGTTCAACAGGTCTGTGTAGGCGCAGTCCCATATGTGTGTCTTCACTGAAGACCTAGATCAGGGGTAGGGAACCTGCGGCTCTCCAGATGTTCAGGAACTACAATTCCCATCAGCCTCTGTCAGCATGGCCAATTGGCCATGCTGGTAGGGGCTGATGGGAATTGTAGTTCCTGAACATCTGGAGAGCCGCAGGTTCCCTACCCCTGCCCTAACTCTTTTATTAACTTTCCACACATCTATACACAGGTTTCCTTCAGCTACTGATGGAAACTGTAGCAGTAACCAGCATTACAAACTCCTTTGACAGTCTGACAGCTTATATGATCCTCTTTGCATAGGCCTTCTCTTCCACTAAAAAAAATTCTTTCTTTGGTTGCCCCCAAATATACTTTTTACTTAGCTACTTGGTCTATTTTATATAAATTCGGCTGAACAAACAATTGAATCACACATTGTTCATGACAATCCACATTTGAACACGTTTCATCTCTTCAGTCCTGTGATGGTGAAATGAGAGGTGCAAACACAAGCTCAGTTGGGTCTATTTTAATACATTGTGCCGGCTCAGTGGACAGATGAAGTTAGGTGAGAAAGAATTCATTATAAAATTCAAACATTCCCTTACCTTATCTTTTACTTTAGGAAAAACTGCAAAAAGAGTTTCCAACAGAGCCTCCACAAAAGTATTTTTAACATCCTCATACTCTGCTCCCCTTTTGCAGACCTGCTCTTCCTTCCATTCCTCAAACCATTCGTATCTTGCTGCTGTCATGATGGCCAGAGTGGACTTGCCTGTAGAGACAAGGAAGGAGGGGGTCTGACTTGCACACACGCAGCTGCCACAACACGGCAATTTTAAAGGACACTGGCGAGAGGGTGGTGAATCCTTCAGGTGTTTTTCGGCACTAGCCCTCCACGTTCTGCTGACTCCAAAGGCTTTGTGCTGGCCCTTCTCCACATTCTCCTAAGTCAAGCCCTGTCTGCAACAGAGCCTCCAGGGGTGGGCGGTATAAAAGGCAAATAAATAAATAAATAAAATAACTCAAATGTCCCTCCCACCCCCATACCTGGGTACTTCTTCTCCCACAGTGGGTCCTTAGCTGATGGAGAGGAGAAATACACAAAAGGTATATTCTTTGCAGCAGTTTCTCTTGAGGAATTCAGGTATAATTTGAACCTGTTGAGAAAGCAAGAAGATTTACCCACGAACTTGGGCTAAACAGCAAAAAAAAGAAAATAAAATAAAGCATTTCTTCTCTTAAAGTTTGAGCTGGACACTAGCAGTCGTCAGAGAGCAATTAAGGTGGAAAGACAAGCTTCTGGCACATAGAAGAAGAAGACGAGTTTGGATTTATATCCCCCCCTTCTCTCCTGCAGGAGACTCAAATGGGCTTACAATCTCCTTACCCTTCTCCTTTCACAACAAACACCCTGTGAGGTAGGTGGGGCCGAGAGAGCTCCGAAGAACTGTGACTAGCCCAAGGTTACCCAGCTGGCGTGTGTGGGAGTGCACAGGCTAATCTGAATTCCCCAGATAAGCCTCCACAGCTCAGGCAGCAGAGCTGGGAATCAAACCCGGTTCTTCCAGATTAGATACACGAGCTCTTAACCTCCTACGCCACTGCTGCTCCGTTGTTTTCTTCTGAGCTGTGTCCAAGGATCAAGGATAGGTGGCAGTGGGGGGGATACTTGCCAGTTGACTTGGAAGGGCGCTGTTTTGGACCATAACGAATGGTCTTATGTAAGTTTCAGATGGGTGCCTATTCCGGTCTGCAGTAGAAGAGGAAGATTCCAGCCCACAAGAACCTTAAAGGCCCACAAGGCTTCCAGGGAGTAAGTCCTTTGGTCTTATATAAGATTTCAGATATAAAATGGAATGTTTTCTTTCCTGACTCAGGACTGTATGATTATCAACAGGGAAAACCCGTTCATGTGAAGATGCTACCAGGCGCAAAGTAGCGATTTCTGGAGCCCGACTGAGTCATGAAGATATTCTTGTTACTGTTGTGTCCACAGAGTTTCAGCTCACAGATGGGAGAAAGTCTGGACTGTTGTTTAAGGAGGAGGACCTCAAATCCGCCATGTTTCCTTTGGAAGTACTAGATTAACTTAGGCAACACTCTCTAGTTAGTGTACCCTCTAAAGTCAGGGCCCCTGAACTTTTTGTGTCTGTGGGTACCTTTGGGATTCTGAGATGAGGTAGTGACCATCACCCCAAAATACTTCCCACAGAAGAAGAAGCCAATATCTCCCTCCTTCCTTTGCAAAGGAATCACAGAAGGGGAATACAAAAAAATGAGGGTGGAAGGAAGGGAGAAAGACGGGGAATAAACAGAAGGAAAACCCAAAAAGGTAATGGAACCACAAGCCTGGGTGCCCTGATCCTCCAACAACTGCAGATGCTATTGTAGCTGTGCAGAACTCTTTCATTTGAACACAGGCAGCTAATAAGAAGTCCAGTCCACTTTCTCAAAAGCTTAGCCATTACACAGGGAAGTAGCAGGGGGGGACCCCTGCTCTAAAGTGTTCTTGGGAATAAAACTACTCAAACAGCAGAAATTGCATCAACACACATTAATGCATGTGTGGCTACTTTAGCTTTTCTGTTTGCTCCCTTGAATGGTTTCAAAGGCAAAACAGATGTTCTGTGGGAGTGCTTTTGTGTATTCATTGCCATCAGTACACCGGTGTGATCACAATGTTTCAAGAACAAAACCCCTTTGGGAGTTCAACAGTAAATTATACCAGTAGGAGAAAAAAAAATATTAAAGCATTCAAACACATGCAGTTGTGCAGCACAAATGGTTTTCCTAGTAACTTCGAAGTCTTGGATTAAGTTAGAACAAGACATTATGGAAGCACAACCCTGTTATATGGAGCAAAGATGCTCATATCCACAAGGTAATGCAAAAGAGATGTCGTGTTCAGTGCTGATGCAAAGCTCTGCTCACAAGCGGAATTGCAAGATTGCTTTTTAATGGCACAAACAAGAAGCTGGAAGGAACAAAGTGAACATTAGTGACCCCCACTGACAGCTGTCAAGGTTGTATCAATGTGCTACTTTGGAAGAGAAAAATGCGGCTCAGTTTTGTACTCCTAAAGATACTGTTCGCAGCTGGCAACCAAAAACAACCACACTATCATTTTCCCAAGAACACTTTAGAGCAGGGCTCCCCCATGTGGCATATCCCGCTACTTCCCTGGTACTGGTTATGCTTTTGAGAAAGTGGACTGGACTTCGAATTAGCTGCCTGAGTTCAAAGGAAATAATTTTGCACAGCTACAATAGCACCTGCAAGTAGCAAACGGATACCATATTACAAGGGCAACAGTGAATTTAGTCCTTGCATTTCAATTTTAGCCGGTCTACCTGCATCACCCACCGACTTACCCAAAAAGAATGAGACAGAGGACTGTACCACATGGGCTCTCACTCCTAGTAAACAACTAGTACAAAGGGTAGAACAGTAGTAGCTAGCCCACTCTCTGTAGTGTTAGTTCTTGCAGGGAAATTTTACAGATACATTGAAAAAAACCTGATTCCTCCTTCAGCCCAAACTGGTACAGTCCAACACCTCAAAATTTTGCATCTTGTTTGTTAAATGCATAGACCAGGCCTTGAGCATTTAGGTTAAACAAAGCAAGTTGCTCATCAGATCTCAGAAGCAAAGCAAAGTTGACCCTGGTTATTATTTGGATGGGAGACCACCAAAGAATATCAGCGTCATTATGCAGAAAAAGGCAATAGCAAACTACCTCTGTTAGTCTCTTGGCTTGAAAACCCTACTGGGTCACCATATGCCTGCTGCAACTTGAGGGCATCGCACGCATGCACACGCACACACGCGGAGTAGCCAAGTTCTGCCCTCTCACCACTCAAGAACTGCCTTCTTCATTCCCTCTCTTCCAAGTTCTTTACTCCAGTGAATCGAGCCAATGGCAGTCACTAGTCTGAGTTGCAAACAAGCTGCAGCTAACTGGCAATCCAGCATCGTTCCCTCCCAAACTTGGCAGAGAAGCTGAAGCAGCTTGTCTGGGTCGTAAGCTCTGGAGAACTAGACTCACAGAAAAATGGGTGGATGGCCCCAGATTTCACCAGTCACCATTTCTCCAACAGTGGTCTCACTGCTTTCTTTCTCCCTCTCCTATATCAGAATGTCATCTCAAATTTCCTAAAGTAATGAGTTACATAGAGGTCACTTTTATGAAAGAGCTTGGGAGTCATTTGCGAAGGGCTCCAACAGGCTGGCAGGACCTTCTCGAAAGCTCAGACAGCAAGAGAAAGTATTTTCAGCTACCATGTTTTTCCAAAAATAAGACAGTGTCTTATATTAATTTTTGCTCCCAAAGATGTGCTATGTCTTATTTTCAGGGGATGTCTTATTTTTCCGCTCCACAGCTGCATGCTCTGATGTTCTGTTTGACGGGCATGCTTCCAAACAAAAACTTTGCTACGTCTTACTTTCGGGGGATGCTTTATATTTAGGACTTCAGCAAAACCTCTACTACGTCTTATTTTCAGGGGATGTCTTATTTTCAGAGAAACATAGGAGCAAAGCTACATCTTACGCTTCATCCAAGTTGTTTTGTGAGTAGACGTAATGGTTTTTGGCTTCTAGTCCCAATTCCTCATTTGAGCCTCTGAGTCCTACGAAGACACTGAATCCACCGACACCATGCCGGACCATGGACAGCTGGTTTTGAACACCTGCAGGGAGAAAGAAGATACTTTTTTTCAAAAGTTAGCACACTGTACAGAAGTTCTGGAAATAAAATGTGGATTTGAAACTTTACCACTCTGCAATGCAAGCAAGGTAGCAGATTTGAAGCTTATACCCAGGAAGCCTTGTTGGTTTTTAAGGTGTCACTACTTAACTCGAATCTCACTCTTCTGTTATCTGCACTGGTGGTCTACCTTCTTATAATTAATTTGGGGAATTAGAGAACAGAAGGCAGCTTAGCTAGAGGCAGACAACAGCAGGTTTCTCCACCCGTGTATATCAGGATCATTCTTAGGGGATTAGACCCAGAAATAGCAAGGAGAATTATGGATATTGAAAAAGGGATTTTTATAAAAAAATAAAAGATATTACAAGAGCATTTCAGACATAGAAGAGCATTTCAAACATTCAATGTTGGCTCCCAGTTCCACTTTTGAATTATTTGTCTCATATCAGTTTCCTTTTAAGGCAAAATTTAAGGCAAAATTATCCTATGGGTTTATTCAGCAGCTGGACTTGTGGACAGAGAGTTCTCTTCTAAACACCCCCTACACATTTTCACAAAAGGCAAGAGGATTATGATGTATAGACTGTAGCTATGGCCTGACAAGTTTGTGAACCAGGTCAGTAACTCACCCAAGACTACCCAGAATTGTACTTCCTGATTCCAGTTCTGACATTCTAGCCACTACATCTCACTAGCTCATTGAAGAAACCCATCTGCCTTTGAACTGAAAGATACAGATTAGCTATATTAGCTGGACTTAAAGAGAGAGGTAGTCCTAGTCCGACAGTATTCCAACAACACAGTGTAGATGGGTTACTTCTTTGTTAGCATCTTTACTACTCCCTGCTGTGTTACTCTAGAACAGGGGTCGGGAACCTTTTCCCCTCAAAGAGCCATTTGGCTCACGCTCCCCCGCTCCCCCCGCCACTTGCTGGCCCCACCGTATCTGCCTGGCGGTGAAGAGGGTCAATTTCGGCCTGGCCGACCGCCGAACCATCGAAGTGAAGCGCCCGCCATACACAGAGGCAGAAGCGGCCGAAGAGGGTTCCGGCAGCTTCGGCCTGTGGCCCGCCGCCGAGACAGGTGAAGCGCCACGCCCTACTCCTTGCAGGGCGGTAGAAGAGGGTCAACTGACTCGGCTCGTAGAGCCACATGGGAACAGCGGCGGAAGAGCCGCATGCGGCTTGCGAGCCGCGGGTTCCCGACCCCTGCTCTAGAAGGAAGACTCTGTAACTTGGAAATTGTTTCCCACTACTGGAATAGTAAAGAATACCCAATGATCTATGTCACTGCATTATATTGTACCTGGCAATTTAATATACACATCATATTTGTACTCCGTAGTTTGAAGTTCGACAACCCGAGTGTGTATCTGAAAGATCCCTGTGTAGACACAGGCTTCCAACCTTCTATATCTCTCCAGTGTAGAAACACCAATTGTTCCCTGGCCTCTTACTTGGCAAAGCTCGCAACTTCTCTGGCAACAGCCGCTCATAGGTGTTGAAGATTCCAGCATCCGAAATCACAACAGGAGCATAGACATTGATCATATCCTGCCCTTTCTTAACACTTACACCTGGAAGAGGGAGAACAAAACCCAGATGAGAAAAGTCCCTGAAGAGTTTCTTCCATGTTATTCAATGAATTACAATTTAGAGTTGAAGTTGATGGGTGAGTATTATCTTCAAGGCACAAGCTGTTGCAAGGACTAACGAGGCCCACGTACCACCCATGTAAGGTGGGCAGATACTATTCCCAAATATCAGAAGGGGAAGGGAGGAAGTAGTGATGGACTGAAGCAGAGATAGACCATATAACATAGCTAGGAGAAGAACCATTCTTAGCCTTTTATATCAATAGGGGCTCCTTAGTTCTCCCCCATTCTTTCACTTGGCCCATTCTCAGCCTTTTATATCATTCTGGGGGCTTCTTTGTTCTCCCCCATTCTTCTGCTTGCACCGCATTCTCACATGGGGCTTCTGGTGGTCTTCCATCCAAGTACAAGGGCCATACCTACTCAGCTTCCGCAGCATCAGGTTCTCCTGCCCATTAGGTTCTCTCCCACCCCCAAACTATTAATGGATCACTTTTGAAATCCCTTAAGTTTCATGTCTGGGTAATGAAGAGGCACAAGAGACCCAGCTCACTGTATGGTTCTCTGGATTAGAGCTCTCCCCACCACCCAATTTGTCAGCTCTTCTAGTTAGGAGGGGCTTCTCGACTTTCCCCCAATACAAGGCTTTTGTACGAGCAACACAACTGATTGGCACAGGGGATAAAAGGGGTGCTGAATATTCTAAACACTTAAGCTGAATTTCCTTTATCGTTGTCCATTTGCCACTTATATAATAATATTTTCAAGTGCCAAAGTGCTTTGTGTACATTATCTTTCAGTCCTTGTGATAACCCTACGGGGTAGAAAAGTATTACCATCCCTGCATTGCTGGTAGGAAGCTAAGGGGAAGAGAAAGGGTGATCTAGAGCTACCTAATCCATAGCGGAAGTCAACATTTGAACAGGGGACTTATCAATTCACAACTTGGTCTTAGCCAGTCTGACAGTCTCAGACACACACCCCAATCCAGACTGACTCACCACAGGCTTTCCCTTGGGAATTCACTAAAATGCTCTGCACAGGTGCTTTGGTAAGGACAGCTCCTCCAGCCCGTTCAATGATGGGGATGGAGTGGAACGCGATTTCACTGGCACCTCCTTGAGGATACCAGCCACCTTTCAGGTAGTGATTATAAATCAGTGCATGCAGGGGGAAGCTGGACTCTGTGGGAATCACTCCTGTAAAAGAAAATGGAAAAGGAGGAGGAAGGGTTATCCACACATAGTTGCAGTTCAACAAGAGAAGTCTTCCTACCTTCCCAGCCCAAGAACGCAGCCCTTTAAGCTCTTACCAATAGGTACTACAGGTCCAGACAAACATTTACTAGCTCACTGGCCCACATTAATAATTTATGACCAAGGTGAAGCTGCTAAAACAAGCTCAATCTGACTATCCTAATGCGTAGACACCCCCTCCCTTTCATTCTGCTCGTCAGATCTGAATGGAAGTGATCAGAGAGAGGAAAGACTCCGTTAAAACTTTCCCCCCTTAATTTACAAAGCAGAGCTCGACCATACAGAGGCTGCCTGGCTACTGCTGCTCTGCATCATCTCTTCCCTACTCAACTTTTATTAACATACAATAAAATGTCAGTATGCTATAATGGTTGTTTCTTCCTCGTCAATGTATGGCTTTATTGGCCATAGGCTTAAGCTCAACCACACTCATTTAAAGAGAGAGAGAGAGAAATCTTCCTTTCCCCTTCTAAGTCTCCCTTGATTATAAAAGTTTTTAAATTAGTGTTTTATGGTGACTTATAAGATAAGAAGTCGTGGACTCTGTAATGGTTGGATCCTTATCCAGCAGAAGAAAAGAAAAACTTTGACCATTACTTATAAACTCATCCTTTTTTTTAACAGGGTTCTCTCTCACACACATATTTTCCCCCTCTCTATCTACCCCTGCCTTCCTCCCCAGTTCCCCAACATCCACCCTAGCAACGCCTCCCACTCCCGACATCCTCACCCCTTCCCAGTCAGTCAGTCAGTCAGTCAGTCCCTCTCCCTCCTAAATAAATATGCCAGAAGTGCTAGTGGAGGTTATAAGCTGTGACAGGAGAGAACACATCTTCTTGCTTGCAGATTTCTGCTTCTACAATCTAACTTCAATAACTGCTTTTTAACCCCATGTCAGTGCTGTGTCATCATTCTCCATAGATAATAAAAAAGCAGAATTAAAACCCAACTGCCCCACTCGATTGACCTCTTCCAGTTAATGTACTACTCTGAAAAGAAAGAAACTAAGGCTCCTTCCGCACATGCAGAATAATGCACTTTCAATCCACTTTCAATGCACTTTGCAGCTGGATTTTACTGTGCGGAATAGCAAAATCCACTTGCAAACAATTATGAAAATGGATTGAAAGTGCATTGTTCTGCATGTACGAAAGGGGCCTGAGAATCGTAGAGCAGAAAGGGCCGTACAGGCCATCTAGTCCAACCCTCTGCTCAATGCAGGATCAGTCTAGAGCATCCTTGACAAATGTCGCTATTTAAAGATGGTCAGTGATGGGGAGCTCATCACCTCTCTAGGTAACTGATTCCACCGTTGAACTACTCTTACTGTAATTTTTTTCCTAATACCTAATAGGTACCTTCCTATCCATTATTGCAACTGAGCTTCTGTCCTCTGTTGCTGACAGGAACAGCTCCATGCCCTCCTCTATGTGACAGTCCTTCAAATACTTAAAGAGAGCAATCATGTCCTCAACCTCCTCTTCTTCAGACTGAACATTCCCAAATTCTGCAGCTTTCCCTCATGGTGCTTAGTGTCCAAACCCCTCATCATTTCTTCTGCACCCACTCCACTCAGTCCTTATCCGTTTTAAAGTGAGGCTTCCAAAACTCCACACAGCATTCCTTCAAGTAGTCGGAGGAAATGCCTACATCTATAATTACATTAAATCTTAATCCTGAGTCTAAACGCATCTAACCAAGCTGCTGATTCCAATTAAGGAATTGTAAATTCTTGCCAAATAGCTTCACTTGATACACACTTAGGCAATCTGATTATTTTTCTCAAGAATTTTAACAGAATGGAATCAGTGTCCTCTGAAATACCTTCTATCCAAACTCCAGTACCCTAATGTATCATTTGATTAATTAATAACATATAGTAAAATCTCAGTGTGCTGTAATGTTATGTCACACCTTCCTACCAGCAGTAGCTGGTATACCAGCTATATCATTGTCAAAAGAAAAGGAAAGAGAGCTGTCACAGATTTAATCTCATTGTTAAGTTCTACCTGCAGTTAGGGAAGCCCAGTGCCTTTAGCAAAGGAATTTAAATAATATGAGACCAAACTAGATACTCATCCATAGACCTGGATGTAAAAACCTGTCCTTCCCTATATTTAAATAGGGTAAGGAGAAGTCATGATTGGGAAGTTGTGGGCAAGGTGCTTAACCATTCTCCGCACACACATCTGGAATGGGACCAGAGGAGGGCAGCCAAAATGGTAAAAGGTCTGGAATCCATGCCCTATGAGGAGAGACTCAGGGAGCTTAGTATGTTTAGTTTGGTGAAGAGAAGGTTAGGAGGTGACATGATAGCCATGTTTAGACATTTGAAGGGAGCTTGTTTTCTGCGGCTCCAGAGACTAGGACCAGGAGTAATGGGTTCAAGGTGAAGGAAAAGAGATTCCACCTAAACATCAGGAAAAACCTCCTGACAGTAAGGGCTGTTCAACAGTGGAACGCACTACCTCGGAGTGTGGAGGAGTCTCCTTCTGTGGAGGTTTTCATAGAGAGGCTCATCTGTCAGGAGTGCTTTGATTGTGTATTCCTACATTGCAGGAGGTTGGACTTGATGGCCCTTGGAGTCTCCTCCAACTCTATGATTCTATCAGCTGCATCTCTCTAGCCAGGGTCTTGAGATACAAGTGCGGGGGGAGGGGGGAGCTGCAAATAGGAATAGCAATGTACCCTTTCCCTCTCCACACTTCTTTCCTTCCAGATGTTAGATTTCTGGCCTGCAAGAGACCTTCCCCTTCATGTTTGTGTACATTAACTGAAGTGCTGTGACTTGTGCTCTCTCTGATATACCCGCTCACAAACACTCAAACGCATAAAGGGGAGAACAGATCAGAGTCACTTACCATATGTAGGGAAGATATAGCTGAACAATGCTTTCAAATCCATGTTCGTCGTGAGCTCTGCAGTGACTTCTGAAAGGCTTTTGGATAACATTCTACAGAAAGGAGAGATGAAGGCCAGCAAGCCAGTCGAGTTCAGAAGCCTGACCAAAGGCATTGGGAGCATTTTCAGGAGAAACATGTGGCTACTTCCTTGGGAAATTTTCTGCAGAAAGAGGTGAAGAGTTAGAGAGTTCTCTGTGTGTCTCCAAGCTGCAGCTGCAAATCTTGGTGTTCTGAGCATTAAGACCTACAAAAATTGATATTCACCTTCACTAGCAGGAAGAAGACTGCAGTTTTAATAGAATAAATCTAGAGCTCTACCAAATTGCCAAAGTGGGATACCTATTTTTGTACCTAAAGTTACAGTGTTCTAAATTAACCTTGTATCTGTGGCTGTGTTCTTTCCACTTTAACCAGTTACAGCCTTTTTACCAAAAGCAACAATGAACTTGTTTTGTTTAGAAAGCCAATACTTTCTTGAACTACCTTGCGTTTCTACATTTGGGAAGTTTGACTCTTGTATGGAAAAGGGGATTACTAGTTTATAAACACTGACATTCAGGCAGTGATGGTTTTCTACTGCAAGACTCTTTGGAAGCTAATCTGGTTCAAAAGTTGGATGTAGATACAATAAATTATGAGCATATATAATAGCATAAGAGCAACCATTTTAGATCAGAAATGTCATCTTAGCCCATGAAGATTTCCACAGAACTAACCGGGCACCCACAGAAGGCTGGAATCAGGGATACAAACCAAAACCAACCTCTTTTGCTATCCACCTAAAAATGGTTGACAGGAATGCATTGTCACCGAGCCAGCATGGCACAGGGGTTAGAGAATCAGACTAGGATCTTCAGGATCCAGGCTCAAATTTCCACTGTGCCATGCAAGTTTGCCAGATGACTTTGGAATAATCTGTCTCTAAATGTCACCTTCCTCTCAGAAATTGGTGGTTGTTACAAGAACAATATTTAAGTCACTTTGGATCCCCACTGGGGAAGGAAAGGGCATACAGTGGTTAAGAGCAGGTGGATTCTAATCTGGAGAACTGGGTTTGATTCCCCATTCCTCCACTTGAGTGGCAGAAGCTTATCTGGTGAACCAGATGTGCTTCTGCACTCCTACATTTCTGCTGGATGACCTTGGGCTAGTCACAGTTCTTTGGAACTCTCTCAGCCCCACCGACCTCACAAGGTGTCTGTTGTGGGGAGAGGAAGGGAAGGGAGCTTGTAAGCCACCTTGAGTCTCCTTACAGGAGAGAAAGGTGGGCTATAAATCCAAACTCTTCTTCTTCTAAAGAAAAGGGGGGAGGGGAACTGTTCCACCAAGGCAATTTAGAAAGAATTATTACCTTTACAAGTGCCACAAAGCTGTCGATCGCAGCAGCTTCATCTGGAAATTGTTTCTTTAAGCCATCAACATGTTCCTTCTGTCCACTGTATAAATAATACTTCTTGCCATTATTAGGATCTCCCAGAATGACTATATCATAGGGAGAGTCCATTTTTGCCCACTGGAGTTGTCCATCTGTGAGCTGGTCACTAATCATGCGTTGAAAAGAATTCTCCAGCATCTGCCCTACATAATGGATACCTGGAAGGAAACCACAAAGCATTATAACAGAAGACCAATTATACTTTGGAGAAATCAGTGCCCTTGTTCCTAAACGTCTATGCAAGTGCCTTTGGTGGAGACGTTTGCGGAAGGAAATGGGCCAGCATCATTTTATGTTATGTAGCTTGTTGGTAACATTCTACCATCCATGGGCTCTATTGAAGCAATTCTTAGATTAGATTTCTTATTTGGGTTCTCTTCTGTTACGCAGGCCCAGTAGCCTCAGCAATTCTCTGTACGCTCTTGCAGGTGGGTTGATTAGGGCTGTCAAACAAACCTGGAGAAAAGTGACCTGTTCCTTTAATAGAGACTTAGTAGGTGGGAATGGGAAGCTGAATTCAGAGAGCCTTGGGTGTATAATAAGCAAACAAAAGGCTCCTCAGCACTCAAGGAGTCTTCCTCTTCCTCCAAGATGTCTTCCTCCCAGGACAGAACCAGGTCAGGTCCTGACATCCTTTCTCCATTTTGTAGCAGAGGTGCAGCTGGCAGGATCCCATACTAGGATAGGCTTCTGCCCTTTTTCAGGACCAGCAAAAACATGAGAAATAAGCAGAAAGGCCATCGGAGAGCTAGAGTGAACACAATGGATAAGCCGGGCTAGGGAACCCCAGATTACTGGTGCATCACGCTAGCTGCTCATCACACCTGCTCAGCCACAGAAGCCTGTCAGCTGATAAGCAAGATTTACTCCTCATAAAAGCTGTCTAACACAGAGATGCTTTTATCAGGACTAAATCTTGCTTACCAGACAATTAATCAGCTGAGTAGGGATTTGTACCTGGTCTTTTGCCTACTGTTCCTTTTCCTGCCCATAAGGTAATCTGTTGGGATGGCCTTACCTACGTCAAACTCAAAGCCTTGCTGATTGAAAGTGTGGCAGCAGCCCCCAGCCTTCCCATGTTGCTCCAGGACCAGCACACTCTTCCCAGCTTTGGAGAGGATCACAGCTAAAGCCAGGCCTCCGTAACCGCTTCCAATGACAATGGCATCCAGGTGCTGAGGAACCTTGTCCGCGGAAAACACTGGAATACAGAAACAAAAGGATACCATCAGCCTTGTTTCCTGCTCAGATACGATAGCCTGACAAATAACAATGTTGTAAGAGACCTGGAATCTGCTCTTAAGCAGAGCTTGTTAACACAGAAACCCACTTTAAATGCTTCTTACGTTTTGTGCTCAAAACAATAACTGAACAAGTAACAAAGAACAGTCAAGTGCAGATAAGATCAGTACGCAAGGCCACCAAGCACTAAAGCAAAGTTAGGACCTGAATCAAAATGTTAATGCCAAATGAATTTAATCCCAAAGAACAACCAAACTCTGCATCAAGAGCACCCATGTCGCAAACGTGGCTATAGCACAATATACCCTCCAAGAATCTAACCAGCAAGACCCAGCAAGGAACACAACGGCATCAACAGAAGTCCAAGCAATAGACATAACAGCAGAACGAGTAAGTCGACCAATATTTTCCCCGTTTCGTGGAAGCAGATCCACTTCTTCAGCCTTTTGTGGTGTGCTGGTTTCCTTCAGTTATATTGGAACTGCTACTTAAACTTCTGTTCTTCCATGCTGAGCTAAGCTGCATGCGTCTTAGCACTTAATTTCATTCGGCATCAATATTTTGGTTCATGTCCTAACTTTGGTTTAACGTTTGGTCGCCTTGTACCAGTTGTGTTCACCAGTCACTCAAAAAGCCTTTAAAAAAAAATGATGTGCCACTAGTACAATCTACTTAAAACAGCTCAGACAACTATGTGCCAAGAGGGGACTGCAGCCTTATGGGTCCTGAGCAGTTTGGTGAAGTCGAAAGAAAGTCACTACTTCAATATAATCTGGGAGCTTCTCAGGAAAATGAGATTGGCCCTCTTTGGAGAAGCAATTACTTTACATCCATGAGCAGGTTGCTTGCCCAGAATGGATAGAGGAATAGTCACATGCGTCGGGCTTGAGGTTTCAGGGACCAGATCCCTCTGACTTGAAGCAGTAGTAAGAGTACTGATATATAGGAAGAGTGTGTTCTGCTTCCAGTCCAACACTGCACAATAGGTTGGATCCTTGAGATATCTGAGTGGAAGAAGCTCACGCAAGAAGGTCTCTCTTTTTCCCCAGCAGCCTCCCAAACGTTCTGCGGACGGTTTGGGAGACCCTCATGAACCAGCAGAAAAGCTGACTGGATCCACCCCATTAGGTTTGCTCCTATGAATCTGTTCCACTCACAGCAGAGACTTCCACCAGCAGATAAGGCTTATTTCACCAGCAAAAAGTTCCTTTCACTGGTTGACTGGCCGTGCAGGCTTCATGTGGAGGACTGGGGAATCAAGGCCAGTCAGATCAGAGTCCACTGCCCTGAACCAATCCACCCTGCTGGCTCTCACCCGACAACCTGACACAGTTGGAACGGCAAGGTCTGGGCTGAGTGGGGGCAGGTGGGGAGAGATACCAGGGCCACACAAAGAGAGCTGTTCACCAACTCAGCCACAGGCCAGCAGAACTTAAATGTGCCCTAATCCATGCAGAAACTTGCTTGCTAGTAGTTGGCCTCTAAACTCGTAAGGCACCATCTCTCCATTACAAGGGTCTCGCGCAAACAGGGGCCCGGGCGCACACCTTTCGGTCACGTGGGGGGGGGGGAGGAGGGGGAAGCGCCCTTCTCCATTCATGTAACTTTGGAAGTTGTGCCCAATCTTATCCGCGTTACTTAAAACGCAACTTATCGTTTTGATCCACAACCCTTTGTGAAGAGGATGCACAACCCTTTGCGCAGAGGATGCACAAAGACAACGCCAGGCAACTCTGCGGGAGTTTGTTTGTTTTTTAAATGAAACGAGCCGGCAGCCAGGCGGCCCCTCCGAGCCTTTCCCCGGCGACTTCGCGAGCCACAGACACAGCGGACTAGAAACCTAACAGTTTTGACTACAACGGACGACTCGCGGCTACCGCTTGGGGCCTGTTCGAGGAACGAGAGCGGCGCCCTCCAGCCGCGCGCCTCCTCCTCCGGCTTCCCCGGGGCTGCGGGTCCCCTCCGAGTACCTTGCTTGAGCACCTTCTTGCGCGCGTTCTTGTCGGTGACCAGAGGCGCGGGCGGCCGCCGGGAGTCTTCCTGGAAAGGGTTCCGGGAGCGGCCCCGCCAGCCCAGCGCCTTGTAGAGCGCCAAGAGGAGCGCAGGAAGAACCGCCAGGTACCCCCACCACATCATGCACGACCTGTGGCTGCTGGACGCGCTGCTCGCCGGCTGGCAACCCAAGCTCGCCGGGCCCGCCCCCGCGTCCCTCCCCTTGGCGTGACTCTCGTGCGCCCTCGCCTTTTAAAGGCGCAGGCGACGAGTGGTCTTGGATTGGCGCTGGGTACCGCAGGGACACAAACCTGTTGTCACTGCCCACAAGGGGTTAATCAGTGATCAAGTCTGTGGCTCCTGGTTTACATTGTTTTGGCTGTTGCAGATTTACATGGTTCGCCCCTCTCCCCTATTTTCTCCTTACAACCCTGTGAGGTAGGTTAGGCGGAAGAGGACTGCCTGTGAGCGCGCACGGCGAGAGAGCGCCAAAATGCATCGCATGGGATTGACCACTAGCGATGCCAATCTCCAGGTAGCGCTTGGAGAGCTCCCGTTTATTACAGTTGACCTCCCAGACAATTAAGTTTCCTTGCAGTGGAGAAAATGGCTGCTTTGGAGATGGGCTGCAAGGCATTATACCTTTCTGAGGTCCCCCCCCCCCTCTTCCCAAATACCACCCACACTAGGCTTCACCCCCAAAATCTCCAGGTATTTCCCAACTGGCAACTCTACAAACAGATATTGCCTGGTTAAGGAAATCCTTGATGTTTAATCAAATATTGCAATCTATTAATTAATATGTGAATAGTTAAACAGGATGCAAAAAACAGGAAAAGCAGAGTTTATTTCTGGATGATGCATCCATTCTCAGCAACAAATACCATTTGTTTCATTTGATTTCTACTGGACTGGGAAGAGGCCTTACTGTTTTTCACACATAAGGAGGAATGCTTCTTCTAAAAAAGTGTGTGCCAGGAGTGCTTTTTAAAAAAGATTGCTCAATGACTTGGATCATTTTTCACTGCAGTTTTTAAATTAACACTGCAGTCCTAATAACAATGTTAATAATTTTATCACATTAATTATTTCATCACAGGCATAGCACATTACAGAGTCTGTATGTTTGAAGGGGCACTGGCATCAAAGAGGTGCCTGACCTTAGGTATGGTGAAAACTGGAAGTGACATCAAGGCATCTGGGAGACACTCTAGGATTTGCCCAAAGCTTTGCGATTTAATTATAGAGTTTTTAAATTCTTAGTGTTTCTTCACTCATGTTGTCGTTCCTAGCTACCACTGGAAATTATGCTGTGTGCCAGCACAATACCTATATTTGTTAATTCTGTGGTTTAATAAAGACTATAGTGCTGTGTATAGTATGTATTGTCTGTTGCTGTATGTATTATTTTGCTATGAAATTTCTGTAATGTTTTGTGTTGATACTTATGCTTGGTTCAGCTCCAGTTCAAATTTCTGCTGGATTTCAGATTTCTGCTGCCCTAATACTTTTACATTGCTTATTGTATAGCCCATCCTGTTCACTGCATTTATTTACACTGTATAATCCATCTTCAGTCTCAGTGAGTAGGGGAAGACTAGAATAGAATAGAATAGAATAGAATCTTTATTGGCCAAGTGTGATTGGACACACAAGGAATTTGTCTCCGGTGCATATGCTCTCAGTGTACATAAAAGAAAAATACATTTGTCAAGAATCATAAGGTACAGCACTTAATCATAAGGTACAGCACTTAATGATTGTCATATAGGTCTAGTAAGCAATCAGGAAACAATCAGTAGTAATGAAAACATAAAATGTAAAATCATAAAATAAAATAAAATAAAATAAAATGTCAGCACAGGCTATAGTCATACAGTCATAAGTGGGAGGAGATGGGTAATAGGAATGATGAAAAAAGTAGTGCAGTAATTATATAATAAGTATATAATAAATAGTTTAACATTATCGAGGGAATTATTTGTTTAACAGAGTGATGGCATTCGGGAAAAAACTGTTCTTATGTCTAGTTGTCTTGGTGTGCAGTGCTCTGTAGCGACGTTTAGAGGGTAAGAGTTGAAACAGTTTATGTCCAGGATGCGAGGGGTCAGTAAATATTTTCACAGCCCTTTTTTTGACCCGTGCAGTATACAGGTCCTCAATGGAAGGCAGGTTAGCAGCAATTGTTTTTTCTGCAGTTCTGATTATTCTCTGAAGTCTGTGTCGATCTCCAATAATTACAAAATAAATGTTACAGAAGGCGTAAGTGAATTAATCTGGCAAGCTGATGTATTCATGTACTATCGTAAGAACAATGCAATCCTAAGAACACTTTCCTGGAAGCAAACCCCACTGAGTAGGACTTGAGTAGGATTTTGAATAGACCTGATTAAGATTGCACTGCAGATTCCTTAGACTGTAATGCAAACCACATTTTCTAGGGATTAAGTCCATAGAATGCAATAGGACTCATTTCTGGGCAAGCAAGGGTCGGATGATACTTTAAATGAAGGATATTTTATGTTATGTACATAACCAAAGTTTTATTGCAGATGATCTCATTGTTCAGGTGAACTTTGCAGTAGTGCAGAAGGTACTACCTACACTTATTTCCAAGGATGCACCTTCAAAAATCCTTACAGAATTTTAGATACACATATATGAGTTTAAGAGCTCAATCCAGATGGAGGTGAAATGGGTTGTGGGAGTGGTAGGGACCTGTGCTGGCATATCTGCCCACCACGCTGGTGTAAGGGCCATCTTCGCCAGCAGAGAAAGCAAACATGCTGCTGGGTGGGCACCACTCAGCTCCACAGTGCCCAAATCCAGAGGACCCCGCCACTCTGAAGCTACACCAGTGTAGGACAGCGTGCCAGCACAGCAGGGAGAGGGCTGGGGGGTGTTTCGAGAGGTGGAGCTGATTTTAATCATTTTGCATTGGAATTTCAGCCTGGGAACACCCGCATCCCTGGCCACAGACTTAACACAGAATTAACCAGAAAGTGTGACGTAAATCTTTTTATTCAGTGGGGTTTTTTTTCAGGCAGATGGGTTTTTTAATTTTTGTATTTCTGATGCTGCCTGAAACATCAATGGATTGAGACTGGAGTAACTGCAAAGGATCGTGTCATTGATTTGCCTTTTCTGCAAAAGACTACCATAACTACTCCTCTGCAGTACTAAACCCCAGATTTATATCCGCTGTGCAATGATGGGACAACAGTCTGCACATGTTCAGAGGCACAGTTGCTATAATAAATGTTACAACCAACATTTCACTTAATCCCCGTTTTGCTGGTTCATGTATTCCCCTACAATGACGATGGGGCATGTCTTGTATTCCACACTGTGGAGAAATCCCGCCTTGGATGGTGCCATTTTGCCAGGGGCAACACCAACGAGCATCGCCCTCTGAAACGCAGGCACTAAGCAATAAACGCTTGACCCAGAGGCTAGGCCCTGGGACTTCAAGTCCCAGCGTGCAAAGCGACGCGCATGCGCCCTTAAAGCCTGTGAGGTGTGGGGGTGGCTAGCCCTAGAGCCGAGATTGGAGGAAAAACTGAGAGGGAGAAAATTCCGTTGTTCGGCTCGGCTGGTCTGGAATGGCGCCTCCGTGGGTGCGTTGTTAGGATGGGAGAAGCAGCCAGGGGAGGTGGGAAGGCGAGGCGGCCGACTGGCGCGAAGGTGGCAGGTGACGCGTATCTGACATGTGTGAATGCGTGCACACGTGTATTTAGCTGCGTTGCAAGGTAGAGTAGGAGGGGGCGTGTATGGGGTTTAAGATGGGGAAGTCCGTGCAATTGGCATTTGTGCAGTGGACGCCTAGCAGGGAAGGGGGTGTGCAGGGTGGGGGATTTTATTGGTCTGGGTGCCATGTTGTCACATTCACATTGGCCTCCGTGTCGGATGGCTCAGTGGCCTGCTCCTGCCCTTTTAGGTGGGGTAGGATCATGTGCAGAAATCCAGGCACGGGGTCATTCAAACCTGCTAATTGCAGGTCAACCTCCCTTAAACAGGGCTTCTTCCAAAGTTGCCTGCTGTGCTGAGAGATGGCCAACTTTTTATGTATATTGGTTATCCCCATGGGGATCCAAACCAGCATACACCCTTTTTCTTTCCTCCATTTAATTCTCACAACAACCTTGTGAGGTAGGTTACACTGAGGGTGTTTGGCCTTTCTAGGATGGCTCCTTCCAGGGCTGCGTAATGGGTAGAAAGCTGCAGGAGAAACACCTGATGCTTTTTTCTAATATGGTGATTCAAGATGTGGGAAAGGGTTTGCCATGGGTTGCCAGAGCACAGCCTGGATAAAGTGTGCCTTTAAATGGCCCGATTGGCAGGGGAGTGATAGTAGCTTTTCCTCTCCGGTTATTTGTCCATCCTCCATTTCCGTGCCTACTGTGCAGTTCATCTTCTTACAGCAGGCAGGAGAAGGAGGCAGAAAACAGTGTTGAAGGAGGACCAGGTGAGGGATGCTGCAGCTGCTCTTCTCCTTCTTCAAAAGGGACTTTTAAGGCATGTTGTGATTGCAACCTGGCAGGCCTGTAGATTACAACCTGGCACTTCCTGATTATTGCCAGGTATGCAGCTGCTCAAAGCACAAATGTCTGGACAGCCAACAAGTTGGTGTCCTTAGGCTAGGAGCAGAGGGGATTGCAGATCTTCCAGTAGTAGTTCCTTTTAGATTGTAAACTCCCACAGATACCTGGCAAGGTGTTGCTGAAAACAGATTGCTGAAGTCCATGCACTTTTTGCATTAATGCAATATTGAACAAATGGCCCCTGTTTTTTAAGCTGCATTTGTTAATTGCTGGTATATTTCAGTTTGCAAGGCTTAAGTCTGCCATGTTATGCAGGTCAATCACAATGGATGGATTTGTGTGTCAGATTGTTCTCACATAGTGACTGAAATCTGCACAGGTTAGACTTAAGTCTAACATGGGCATTTCTGGAGCACTGGTTTCCTTTATGGTAGGCAACTGAGCATGCCGTTTGACTGTGTTCTTGGCTCCTCCATAGAAACCTGGCTGCCTTTGGGAGGTGATCATTTGTTCCCTGGTGACCATGATCTCATTGTTCCCATTAGGGTATGAACAGGTGCAGCATGGACAACCGCCAGTTTGAAGAGCAAGGCGTTTCTTTTCCATCCTTCAAATCTGTACCTGTGCGTATTCTACTTACTAACTGCTAACCTCTCTGTCCTGTGCAATGAACACCTGTTGCGCTCAAAACGTGCAGCAGCTGTGGTGGGGAGATACTGTGCCAACCAACTTTACTGTGGCCATTTCTGTTCAGCCACACTTTAATGTTTCTGATGTTTTATACAGTATTCCTCAAGTCTTTGTGTATCATTTCAAGATTCCCTGTTGTAGCCCTGTAAGTAAGTATTGCTGTCCTTGTGTTGCAGGTGGGTCTCTGCAGCTGAGAGACCTGTCTTGCCTAAGACCACTTACTGACTTATTATTTTTTTATTTATTGGATTTATATCCTGCCCAATCCCCAAAGGGCTCTGGGCGGATTACAACAAGCTTAGAACATTAAAATATGGCTCTCAGCTCAAACTGGCTGAACACATAATTAACTTAGTGGCCAATGGGCTTGCAGGTGGCGCAGGGAGGCAGTGAATGCCAAAAACTCCCTGGCCACCTGCAAGTCCTCCATAGCCAACTATGCCGGGGCATTCCCGGCTCCAAAGGCAGGTGGAAGCTCACTAAAATCAGCTCAACCCCTGGGAACATCCCCAACTGCACTGGCATCCACCTGGATATTGACACACCTCTGGGGTCCAGGCTGTCTTCCAGGTCTGACACCATCATGGTCCATGGTGCCCACCCGCCTCCTAGTTTGCTCTCGGGAGGGCAAATTTGCTTGTGTGGCTCCACATCGACTCCAACAACCCATAGAACCACCCCCCCAGTAATATTGGTCTGCCCAACTTATAAACTGAAGGCTCTTTGAAACAGGGGCACCTTCAGCAGCCAGCAGGGGTGAACAGGGACTGTGCCGTGCAAGCTACTCTTAGGAGAGTACTCCAGAGCGAAGAGCTCTTGCTTGCAAGAACCTCCCTTACCTACACCTTTTCCTATGGTGGAAGCACATGAGAGAAGACCCCCAATGATGAATGAGATGTCCATTCTGGACTATATGGAGCATCAGTATCAGAAATTCCTTTGCAAAAACACTGCTGCCATTTTCATGGGTTGTGTTGTATTCTGACTCTCCCCACCCCTCTTTTGTTTTAGATTTCTGCCTTGAAGCAGAATGGGCTTCTACAGTCTCTATCTGCAGCTGCCAATGGATGCAGAGAAGTAGGTAAGTGTTCAGCTCACTGAATTGCTCTTCCTTGAGTTTTGTTGCTTGGCCGGTGATGGGGGTGTTCTAGCTGCATGGTGGTTGGACTGATTTTATGGCGGTTTCCATCTTGAGCATTCTGCAGAAATCGTGCAGAAATGCGAAGAAGGGTGGCATTGGTGGGCTGTGCCTTGGGGCTATTTCGATATGATGGTGGTGTAAAGTGCAGTCAAGTTGCAGCCAACTTGCAGTGAGCCTATGGGGTTTTCAAGGTAGGAGACGCTTAAGTGGAGCTTTAAAAAACCCAACTAACATAGATTAGGCAAGCTTCTAAGCCTTGTAGCATTGAGCTTGACACTTTTGTTATCAATAATACCTTCAATCTGAATCTCAAATAAGTACATTGAGTTAAAAGTACACCTTGTTGATCCATGTTAGAGTTCTTGAAGGCTCTGGAAGCTGTTGTGAAATATGTGCAAATTACATGGAGCTGGTTGTATGTAAAATGAGATTTCTCCCCCCCCCCCCTTTTTAAAAAGAGAAGTCTCAGATCTTAAAACTTCAGTTATGAAAATGATTCTGAAGTTTAGTTCAGTGGAATTTGATCTCCCTCTCTCTGTTTATCGCTAGATATTACTGAAGAGGTACGGCGAGCCCGAGAAGAATGGGAGGCTGTGGAAAACGTCCATCCAGGAGGTACGGTCCTAGTATCTCCTTTGAAGTGGAGACCAGTTCAGCATTGAAATAAGTGCTTCTGGGTGACAGAAAGAGGGAGTCAGGAGCGTCACCACAGAGGGGAACAATGTCATAGAAGTTGAAAAAATGTGGAAATGGTGCAGTCCAGGGATTCCTAGTTTAAAATACTGTCTCACCCCATTTCTATCATGTTCTTCCTCTCACAACCTTACAAGGTAGGATAGGATGAGGGAGAGTGACTAGGTTGCCTGGTAAGCGTTATAACTCAGAGGAGATCTGAACCCTGGTCTTAGTTTGGGATTCTAATTACTTCCCTGTATTAGCTTTCATATGTGAGCAGTTTCGAGCCTCTTGAATAATTTATACAAATTGCACATTGACAAAGCTACAATTAGATAGGTTGGTAGTTGGTTGACTGACCAAACCCAATGGCTCATCTTCATCCTGGAGAGAAGTGACTAGTGAGGTGCTGCAGGGTTCTGTCCTGGCCCCAGTACTATTCAATATTTTTTTATCAACAGAGGGCATGCTAATCACATTTGCAGATGACACCAGATTAGGAGGACTACCTCCAGAGGGCAGGATCCTCCAGAGGGCAGGATCAGAATTCGAAATGACCTGGATAGATTAGAGACCTGGGCCAAAACTAACAAAATGAATTTCAACAGGAAAAAATGTCAGCTACTCCACTTAGGCAGGAAAAATGAAATGCACATATATAGAATGGGTGACACCTGGCTTGACAACAGTACATGTGAAAGGGATCTGGGAGTCTTAGCAGAGCACAAATTGAATATGAGTCAGCAGTGTGATGTGGCAGTCAAGAAAGCCAATACAATTCTGGTCTGTATCAATAAGAGGATAGTGTCTTGATCGAGGGATGTAATAGTACCACTGTTCTGCATTGGTCAGACCTCACCTGAAATAATGTGTCCAGTTCTGGGCACCACAATTCAAGAAGGATATTGACAGTCAAGAAGGATATTGACTGGAACAGGTTCAGAGGAGGTTGGCCAAAATGATAAAATGTCAAGATTCCATGTTCTGTGAGGAGTGGCTTAGGGAGCTAGGTAAGTTTAGTTTGGAGAAGAGAAAATTAAGGGGTGACATGATAGCCATGTTTAAATATCTGAAGGGATATCATGTTGAAGAGGGAGCAAGCTTGTTTTCTGCTCCTCCAGAGACTAGGACAAGGAGTAATGGATTTAGAGTACAGGAAAAGAGATTCCACCTAAACATTGCGAAGAGCTTCATGACAGTAAGGGCTGTTTGACATTGGAATATACTGACTTGGAGGTTTTTAAACAGAGGCTGGATGGCCATCAGTGAAGGGTTCTTTGATTGTGTATTCCTGCATGGCAGGGGGTTGGACTTGGTGGCCCTTGTCGTCTCTTCCAACTCTATAATTGTTTAGCACTGGGAGAATTTCCTCCAGAAATATATGTCAGTACCAATAAGATGGTAAATATGAATTAGCCCAGTATATTTCATTTGGTGATTCTATTTCAATACTTGCAGTTTGGTCCATCCATATGTTTATTTGTTATTAAGATGTACTGCAACATGGGATTTGTAGTGTCTGCATAGTGGGCTATCTCATGATACTGTATGATGATGACTGAAGGGGGTGAGTTGCAAGTGTGGTTGCCAACTGGCCTGGTGAAAAATAGTTGAAACTTTATGCCTCTGTTAAAGACATGGTATGTTTTTCTCCAAGCCTGTTGGCAACACTAAATATTTGGTATGACTGCCAGAATTTCAGAGCTTGATTCTGATTTAACAGAGCTGTAGTATCTGACTGGAATTTGTGAGGAAGTATCTTTAGGATTGCAGCTGCAGTTGGACTAAGTGGACAGGTTAGCCAGCATAATATTCTGCAACTTAAAGTGTCAAGTGTTAAAATCCCATTCAGGCCTTATTATAAGATCCTTCACAGGTCAGTAGAAACCCAGGGGGCATTGCTTGGTCGTACCTGGATATTTAACAAGCAGAATCAAGTGGATTTTTTTTGGCAGTGAGTGACAGAACCCATTTCCACTTCCTTTAAATTATATATTTTGCTCCTTGTTGATCCTTGGCATGTTTACTCAGAAGTAAGCCTCACTGGGGAATACTACCAAGTAAATGAGCATAGGATTTGTAGCCTTAGGTGAATGGAACTAACTAGCAAAAGAAGAAAGCTTTTGCTGGTAATTTATCTGATAACTGGGATCAAGTAACATTTTCTGTCAGAGTTATTTGCTTCCCCCCCCCTTTTTTTTTTTTGCTAGGGACATGCTTGAGAGAGAAACTACCTTATTTAATATGCAATTGGTTCCCCATGACAGGAAAAGACATCTTTGAGGAGGGCAAAAGGAATTGTTTCTTTGGTCAGAGATTCACATCCTCTCACGCACAAATGGCATTTAAAGTTTTCCTACTGAAGTTGGTACTTTCCAGTCCTCCCCGCTTAGGGCCAAACTAGACATTATCTCTGATACAAATTGGATCAGGGCTTCCTCAGTCCCAACTGTTCTTTGTTCAAGACAGACATGGCATTGGGGAAGGAAATGTTCCCTAGTACACCAGAGTCCAATTCCTATTGGGATGGTGTCACAAGGGGAGGAGAAACTTTAGCCCCTTGCCTGCACTGTTTTCTGAAGCTGAAATAGTCAGTCAGTCAGTCAGTCAGTCAGTCAGTCAGTCAGTCAGTCAGTCAGTCAGTCAGTCAGTCAGTCAGTCAGTCAGTCAGTCAGTCAGTCAGTCAGTCAGTTCTTTATTTACAATCAACGACTAGTACAACAAAACAAATATGCATCAGCTGAAATAGTCACGGGGGAGACCCCCCCTCCCCCGTTGCCCCACAGACTGAAAGATGTTCCCCACAGCTCTTTTGAGTCAGGAATGCAAGAGGAAGAAGAAAGACTGAATCTCCTTCGGAATCATACCTGGTTCTCCAGATTAGAATCCACCACTCTTAACCACTAGCCTACGCTGTATAAATCAAGTACAGTCAACAGCATGAGGCATCCAGTTAACACTGCAATAGGGTTTGGACTACAGAAATCTGATGTCAAACAGGAATCTGAAACAAGAATGAGCTTTTAAACATGCAGTATAGAAACTACCTACAATCCGGAACTTACTTACTGTGGTAAGAAGCAGTATTGTAGTAGAGGCCACACCTCTTTCCCCTTACCAATGCAATTTTCTGAGCATAGTGTATAGTCCTAATAACCAGTTCAAAAATCCCTCTTGAATAGCCCTCAGAAAGCCCTCAAGCCGCCAAGCCAGACTGACCAAAACTCCAATGTCCTTAGGAACATTAGTTCCTCAGTATCATGTCTGTCTTTATAAAGAATAGGGTCGGAGCTGGGCGAGTCCCAACTCGTGTCAGAGATGACATCTAATTTGGCTCCCGGACTCTGCCTCCAGTCAGCAATCAGTGGGTAGTAAAGACAGCCAGACTGTCCTGTGCTGTACAAATTACATGCTTCCCTCTGCCTGCTGCCACTGTTCCTGCTGCCTTGGCTCATTGGGCAAAGGGCGTGTGTGAGAACAGGCCAAGAAGCCGTGCATGTATTCTTTCTCCTTGCTGTCGGTTTCATAACTGCCGGACGTGAAACAGTGCCAGGTTTCTTCCTGTGCTCCCATAAAGTGCTGAGCAAGAGCATCAGCTGCAAGTACAGCTGAAGACCATATCATTTAGGACTGCATTTTGATTGATTTGGCTTTTATTATTGGCAGTCCTCGTTGGATTTTCATGACTTTCATAGTTGTTGTTTTTATTGTGTTTTTTAAATAATATTTTATTTATATTGTCACCCATCTTGAGTTTTGTAAGTGGGAAAGACCGCATAAATGTTTTTAATCAAATAAATAAAATGGCACCCCTGTTTGAGGGTGCCGAGAAGCTTGAAATTTCAAGAGCCCCAAAAAAGAGCCCGAAAGACATGTCGCAAACAATATGTAGTTACAATCCCCACCCCTCTGCAGGACTGCCAATACTCTGAGAGGGGCAGACAATCAGACTGTGGGCCTTATGTTGTAGAAACCTCTACTGCCGTGGTGGCGAACCTTTGGCACTCCAGATGTTATGGACTACAATTCCTATCAGCCCCTGCCAATTGGCCATGCTGGCAGGGGCTGATGGGAATTGTAGTCCATAACATCTGGAGTGCCAAAGGTTCGCCACCACTGCTCTACTGTGTTAACTCATTCTCAGCTACACTTAACAATATTTTTTTCGAGAGCCAGCATGTAGCGGTTAAGAGCAGCAGACTCTAATCTGGAGAACCACGTTTGATTCCCCACTCCTCTGCGTGAAGCCTGTTAGGTGACCTCAAGCCGGTCACGGTGCTCTCAGAACTCTGTCAGCGCAACCTGTCCTGTTGTGGGGATGGGAAAGGAAGGTGATTGTGAGCCACTGTGAGACTCGTTATGGTCGAGAAAACTGGGATTTAAAACCCAAATCATCTTCTTCCTGAGCGTGAAATAAATGGTGTCAACATCAAATATATGTGGGCGATGGTTGTGTGTTAGGATTTTGCTAGATAGATAAAAGATGCATCTATTTATTATTTGCTTCGCTTATACTCTGCCTTTCTCCCCAGTGGCTTACTCCCCTTTCTCAAAGTGGCTTATATCATTCCCACATTTTGACCTTACAATAGGCCTGTAAAATGCATTAGCCTGAGAGTGTGGGACTGACCCAAAGGCATCTGGCGTGCTTCCATGGTACAGCAGGGATTCAAAACTGGCAGCGCAGCTATGTGCAGAGTTACTCCAGTCTACGCCCACTGAGTTCAGTGGTGGCGAGAATTCTGCTTCTACCGGTAGGAGGTGACTAATAGACTGCAGTTTCCTTAGGTATCATGGACATAGCTGAGGGTATTAATTCCATATTGTTTCAGGATGAAGTCCACATATCCTGATATTCCCACAGTGATGGTGCCTATGCTTAAGATAGTAGGACATCCAGGGTTGCCAGGTGTATATATCCTTGCCCGGTCAAGGTTCTTGGAGTTTTTCTGTATAAATTTTTTCCTGTATATTTTTAGGTACTTTCTCCATGATTTTATTGAGTTCCCACTGACACTCCTGTGTGGATAGCAGCCTATAGAAACTGGCACTTGAGAGCTGTCACTCAGATTCTTGTGTATGTTTTGCTTTGCACCTTTATGACAATGACTCCTCCATTGTCTTCTTGTTTTATTATAATATTTGGATTGTTCTTCAGGCATTCTTCTCTGTACGGCTGAGACTGGGTCTTATGTGGTGATTTGTGTTGATTATGTCGGCTTGGGCCTAGTGGGGGAACCATTGTATGTAGAGGTCCACAGTAGTGTTGTGGCCTTCAGGAGGAATCCACATGGAGTCCTGCTATCTATGGTGTTGAGTGGGAGCTAACCGCTCATCTTTATATGGTTCACTGGTAGAACTGTGAGGACGTTGTTCAGCAGTTGACTGTTGAAGCTGTGAGGTGGCTGTCTGTGTGAATGTGTTTTGTTCTTTGCTTTGGTGAAAGTATTCCTTCAAACATAGGCTCATCCCGCACATGCAGAATAATGCACTTTCAAACTGCTTTTCAAATTGCTCACTTCAGCCTGTAGCTGTGCGGAAATAGCAAAATCCAACTTACCAAAACAGAGTTGAAGTAGAAAGTGGTTTGAAAATCCACATTATTTGTGTGACCAGGTGCGGAAGGAGACCCATAGAGCCAAGGTCGGAAAGAGGAGGCCTCCATGTCACCCCAAAGTTGTACTACCCTGTTTCCCCGAATATAAGACATCCCCTGAAAATAAGATGTAGTAGAGGTTTTGCTGAAGTGCTAAATATAAGGCATCCCCCGAAAGTAAGACATAGCAAAGTTTTTGTTTGGAAGCAGGCCTGACGAACAGAACACAGAAAAAATAAGACATCCTCTGAAAATATGACAGAGCCCCTTGGGATGGGGCGGTATAAAAGTTTAAATAATAAATAAATAAATAAATAAATAGCGCATCTTTGGGAGCAAAAATTAATATAAGACGCTGTCTTATTTTCGGGGAAACACGGTATTTGTGTGGATTTAGTGGGGCAGAAGAACAGGCTTCTTAAAAGGACAGATTCCTCTGCCAGTGGGTAACCATGTTGGTCTTCTATGGCAGTAGAGAGTCCAGTAGCACCTTAAAGCCTAACAAAATAACTGATGCTGTAACAGCAAGCAGAGAATCACTTGCAGAAATTCTCAAACTCAACCTGTTGCCAATCAGAAGTTGACCAGACAATTGATGACTTTGCAACAGAATGCATTTGGCTGGAAAAAAATGAGAGATCGTGGATGCTAGATTCACAAGGACACCTCCATTTCCTACATGTATTCTTGATTGAATGTCTGCAGTTTGCCACATTAAAGACAGACATCTCAACAGATTTGAAGATACGTTCTGAAAGTTTGTGACAGTATTACACTCACATCGGTGAAGTTCGGCAGATTGACTTCATCTTTGTTAGTGGCATTGACACCTTCAATTACAGAAGTCACAGAAGGTCTGTGTCAAAGCTTCTGGAGTTCGCTACCACTGAGTGTAACACAGCTGTTCCTATTGAGCTTTGTAGTCTTCAGTCATCCCGTATGCACAAGGAACTAATTCGGGCAGCTGCAAAATCTGTCATATTGGTGTCTTTGCCAAGTACACAACCCTTCGCGACCACAGTGAGTTCAACGCTGCAGCTGAATCTCACTCATCCTCGTTCACAAATAGGGTTTGCCCTCTGCTGCCACCACCAGGTTATGAGAAGCATGTCTGACCCCCACCAGTAAATTTGCTCTTAGAAATCAAAATCCCCTCCTTAATTCTACCGCCATGAAAGTAGGGGGAAATTTGGGAATTTATCAAGTGAGAATTTAAAAAATCTTTCCGTCCACACAATATTACCCCTTAAGCAGACTCCCCTGTCAAGCTTTGATAAGCATGAGCCTTTGCCCACAGTTGCTATTTTTCTCATTGCGAACCTGCCTGATGCGTCATGCAGGTAGAAATTGATGTCACGCAAGAATTCCTATGGAAGGCCCTTGCAGGGACTGTATTATGGATTATAGGCTGCCATTTTCCCTCATGCTGCACTATGAGTTTAAAATCATTCTGAGCTACCCACACATTCAAGATCTCTTGGGTCGGCGGTTCCCAACCTGTGGGTCACAACCCCTTTGGGGGTCAAATGACCCTTTTACAGTGGTCGCCTAAGACCATCAGAAAACACATATTTCCGATGGTCTTAGGAACCGAGACACAAATAATTTTATGGTTGAGGGTCATGACAACATGAGGAACTGTATTAAAGGGACGCTGCATTAGGAACGTTGAGAACCACTGCCCTAACCTATTGTTTTATTTAATTTATTTTTTCTTACAATTTTGGGAACAATTTATGACTGACAAAATTAAATAAAAATAATAAGTTAGGGTTAGGGTTAAGGCAAGGGCAGGGGCTCAGGCTTGCCTTAGTGTTATATTGAGTTCCAGGGCACAGTTGAAACATAGCGCAATAGTCAGTTTTAGGTTTCGGGTTTTTGTTACCAAAATTGGGAACAATTTATGACTGAACAGATTAAATAAAAATAAAAAGTTAGGGTTGGGGTTCAAACAAGGGCCTGGGTTAAGGCAAACCCCCGAAAACTGAAACTGAACATAGCCCTCTTCTCGGACTGCGCCCTAGAACTCAACGTAACACTAAGGGAAGCCTTTGCCTTAACCCTTACCCTGGGTAGGTTGTACCAGGTTAGATGAGCCAGTTTAAACTAGGTCAGTGTATGTACAGTTAGGGTTTTTTAAATTACCATTTGTGTATCTTTGAGCTTACTTGTATTGGATCACGTTTTATTTTCCACTTGCCCAGATCTTTCCAAAGTTCTTTGTGGCTTGCTTGAATTTTATTGATTTGAATAATTTGGTGTCAACTTGTGTCTGTACTGTGCCACCTCCTTGCTCATTCCTGACTAAAGATACATTTATGGACAGGTTCAACAGTGCAGGTCCCGATAAGTTGCATAAAATGTTATTATTTTAAGATCACAGGGAGAGTTACCCTCTTGACTGTCCCATCGATCAAAAATTTTTGTCTGATGGGTACACCAGAGGGGGTCTTTTCAGTAGCAGCCTCATGATTACGGATTTCCAGGTAGGGGAGCCTGGTCCTCCAGCTCTCAGTCTTTAAAAGGCAGCTGAGGGCAGTTTTATTCATGATGCCATTTGATTAGCTTTTCTGCCTTCGGGGATAATGAAATTATTGACTGCAACTCTTGGTTTTGGTTGTATTTTGTTATTAATTACTTTGTGATGCCCCTGTGAGAAAGGCGGACTATAAATAGCATAAATAAAAGAACACATATAAAAGTGAGCTGCCTTGAGTTTGTATCAGATAGAAAGGTGACTAATAAAAGTTTCAAATAAATAAATTTTGGATGGATTTCTTGATGGGGGGGGGGGCTGACTGCCTCATGTGCCTGCTCCCTTTCACTCCCTCCCTCCCTCTGTTTCTCTTGCAACTGTAGGAATTTTGGAGAAGCCTCCTGGTCCCATACCCTTAATCTCTTTCAATGAAGCACTGCAGCATTTTCAGACAGCGGATCTTTCTGACTGCAGGGTATGTACGTGTCAACTGGGATTGATTAAACAGTTGTGCTGCTTACATATTTCAGGCTTCCAAAATGCTCTGCTGGTAGGAACTGCTTGGTCCGCAAACTTTTTTCTAAGCTGAGTAGTCTTACATCATTTTGATAAAGCGCTGGTGTTATTTGAGTGAAGCTGGTACCTTAAATCTCCCTTCCCTGCCCCATTAATCTGTGGTGGTCTTCTTGCTGAGGAACATACAGGATTGAAAGGTACGTGCTGCAAGTCACTGTCCTGGGAGAGCGCTCTCTGTTATCATGGAGCTTTGTTATGCTGGTTAATGTAGAAGCAGTAACTCTACTGGCAAGCAGCTACATGTGTTGTATGATATTGCAAATAATTTCCCTGTGACCCAGCCTGGCTGTAGCAGAAGCCAGCCCCTGATGCTTTCACTTCTCACAGAAATTGCTCTGTGGTGTAGTGGTTAAGAGCAGGTGCACTCTAATCTGGAGAACCGGGTTTGATTCCCTGCTCTGCCACTTGAGCTGTGGGGACTTATCTGGTGAACCAGATTAGCTTGTGCACTCCAGCACATGCCAGCTGGGTGACCTTGGGCTAGTCACAGTTCTTTGGAGCTCTCTCAGCCCCACCCCTCAGGGTGTTTGTTGTGGGGGGGGGGAAGGAGATTGTAAGCCCCTTTGAGTCTCCTGCAGGAGAGAAAGGGGGTATAAATCCAAACTCTTCTTCTTTCCCTCAGCCTGTTCTGTGTGAGCTTGGCTTTTGATGCCTTTTTATTGTGATACATTTTCCTTTTTCCAGAAAAAGATTCAGCCAACAGTGCAAAGAAGAGGGCTGGCGGCCGTGGCCCACTTCCTTTTCGGCCCTCCCCGCCTCTATCAATTGCTGCAAAGTGAGAGGGACTTAGCCCTGGCAATCGCTCAGTGTGAGTATTGCTTCCTAACACAGAGGCAAGCCTTTCCCCAATTCTTCTCTTGTCAACCAGCAACCGTTGTTCTAACTGCTGTTGAAAGTGAAGGACTCTGTACTGCCTAAGGCCCCTTCTGCACATGCAGAATAGTTCACTTTCAATGCACTTAGTAGCTGTGCAGAATAGCAAAATCCGCTTGCAAACAATTGTGAAAGTGGATTGAAAGTGCATTGTTCTGCATGTGTGGAAGGGGCCTTAGCCTCAGACTTCATAGGGAGACTGGAGAGGAAGAGTGATAGAAAGGTCAGGACCTGTATATCCTTTCATTTTTGCTACTCTGATTCTGTCCCCTTGATGTTTATATTGTCAGGGACTGTTGTTTCCTTCCTTCCAGCTAACAGTTTCCACCTTTAAAAAAAATTATTAATTTTATATATCTCCATGTGGACTCAGGGTGGCATACAGCATTGTTGATAACACTAAAAACAGTAAAATCCACTGTATTTCCACACCATAATTTCTGCTAAGGAATAATAGCTAAATTAAAACCATACCCCTTAAATCCACTATTCACACCAGTATTAAGGACATAGGAAGGGGAGGAGAGGAAGAGGGAAAAATAATAAGAGATGGACATAAGGCAAATCATAAGAGAAGAACATGCTTTCCTGCATCTCCACCCATCCTGGTTTAGCTAGTTAATTTAGAATGTTGTCTGTGGCCTGTCTGGAACACAGTTCCTTATAATAAGGAACTATTAATTACTCAGATAAAAGGCTCAGTGTGAACTTTATTTCCTCAAATAGCAACCTGACACAGTTTCTGCTGTGCCCTTTGAGCTCTGCAAATACTGTCACTCATAAGCTTCTTGTTTTTGCCATGTCTCCAAAACAGTACGTTTGAGATGGTAAATAAACAGGTTGGTGTGATGTTGCATCATTGGATCGCATAGTTCTGAACTGTGTGCGTTGATGGGCAGCAGCCTGCCAAGAAGTGGGGCAAAAGTCTGCCTGTCTCTCTCTGCAGCTTGAGATCCCTCAGTGGAGATATCAGGGGCCAAAGTGACCTATCAGGAATTTGTATTCCTCATCCTCGTTTTCCTAGATCAGCTAATCCCCCCTCTCTCCCCCCCCCCCCTTCAGGTGGCTTGGATAATAATGAGAAAGTGCACATGAGAATTCTGCAGACGATCTACAAGAAATTAACAGGATCCCGATTTGATTGTGCCCGCTATGGATCTCATTGGGAAGACCTGGGGTTTCAAGGTATGAAGTAATAAGTGGGAGACTGAGACTAACCCATGGGCACTTGCATAGTGGCGGTGAGGCTCATTCTGTTTGCTCATTGTAACTCAGTGTCCTTGCTGAAAGTCAATAGAAGGTGATGGGAAGGGCCAGGTGGATCTTTTCTCTTGCAGTAATCCCAATGCCAGTATGGGTGAACTTCAAAGCTTGCCCTGATCCTGCTGGAGTTTCCATCTTGTGTAGGTAGGCAAAGGGGTCATTGTAGCCTGAGGGCTGGCAGTGTTCTGAGCTCTCAAAAACCAGATTCGCAGATAAAATGCTGCAGATTATTTAAGTGCTGTGCAGAGTTCATGTACCTCAGCAGAGGAGGTGAGCGAGTCTAGTGTTACTTCGTTTTGGATTTCTGATGTGACTACTTCTTCCCTGTCTCCCCCAGCAAGGTATGTGAGCTGTTCACATCTGTAATTCGTGTATGTCTTCAGTTATGATATGTGTTACAGAACAGTGTGAACTTGTATTCCTTGTATGCCCCCCAACTCCCAATCTGTTGCCTTAAACATCCAGACTTACATTTTAGAACATCAATATTTGCCAGTTGCTTTTCCAGAAATGGTTCCACAAATGATTACAATTGCACATCATGCATAGTTTGCATGGAAATTCTTACTGGCTGACTATTGAAACGTTCTGCATTAGGGAGTGGGAAATATTCTCATCTCCCTGTGAACATGAGCTGCAAAATGCAGTCCCAGAAAATTTCACTCTGTCATCCTTGATCATCATTTTCCTCTAGCTTTTAAAATGTAGAGGCAGTAGAATGTGGATTACATAATGGGAGAATGTGTTGCATTGTGGGCTCACAAGGGATAGCATTAAGCTTTCCTCAGGCCACATTAATTTTAGCACCACCTATTGTGCGCTAAGCAATTAATCCTGTGATGTGCTGTGTGTATGCAATAATTCACAAATACAACCTGAGTAAGAGTATTTCTTGGCCTTGCTTGACAGTTTTGTGTCCATGTGTGTTTGTCTTGTACTTAAGGGATGGATCCTGGCACAGATCTGCGTGGGACTGGATTGCTAGGACTGATGCAAACACTGTATTTTGTGATGGATTCTCGGATATTACCTCTGGCGCGGGAGATTTTCAAGCTGTCCCATCATGAAATGCAGGCATGTTCTTCTTTTTTTCTGTTTATTCCCCCCAAATTAGCTGTTGTAAGCATATGGGAGAGAAAACGTTGCAGTGTTGGTTGCAAGTCTTTATTTTCAATAGGAGCATTGGATTGGAGAGGTGGCCCGTGCTACCTGCCACACAGGAAGAGCTCCTTTCAGTCTTTCTGCCAGGGTGTCCATTGGCTGTTATAGTGGTTCTGTTTTTTAATCAAAAAAAAGAGGGAACACTAACAATCAGGAGAGCTAGATACCTTCTAACATCCTATATACATCTCTCTGTGTTTGTTCTTCTTTGGTATATTTTTTAATCTGTTAATTAAAAGGGGCAGAGAAGCTGCTGCAGAGGAGATTGGATGGTTTAACCGAAGGCCAGGTTTAGTAGGATTGTAACAAAAATCAGCAAAAGCAAATCTTGAGATTCATGGAAAGGATTTATGCCGTGCTAAATAGAATTGTACCCTTCTAAACCCATTGTAGTGAATGGGCTTAGAAAGATGTAACTGTGCTTAGGGTTTCATTAATAATACCTACAACCAGTACTGATGGCTACTAATAGTCTTGAAAAAATCTAAATTTTTTTAACTTTTTTTTTTTTTAGTAACTTGGGTTCCGAGTGGAAACCTCTGGCTTATAAAGGGAGATGTGGAAACTTTTAGCTCTGCTATAGATGAATGTATGCATATAAAGAAAGGAAGGAGAACAATAAAGGGAAATTAAAACAAATCCACAACAATTTACAGACAGAAAGTGGAGAGTACAGATAGCCTAAGTAGATATTTCATGTTGGGGCGGGGGGGGGGGGGGGGGGGCCATGTTTCTAATTCCCTCCTTGTCCTATTTCAGAATTTCCCTTTCTGTGTGATGTCAATCAATATTACTCGTATTGTGATCCAGGTACTGAGGGAAGAACGCCTTTCTAGGTGAGTATTATGTGGCTGTTTGCAGCTTAAACCTCTGTGGACACTCTGGGTTGAGTTAAAGAATGCTCCATCCTTGCCTTCGCTTTTCATTGACCTTTGAACATTATCATCATGAAGAAGACCATGGAGCCCTCCCTCTCCTGCCACGCTGTCCCTTTATCATTACTAATAAATTCTATACATCTACCTAAGTACTTATAAACTGCTTTTCTTCCCAGTGGGGCCTTAAAGCAGCTTACAATATTGTTCTCTCTTCCTCTGTTTTATGCTTACTCAGTGAATTTCATGGCAGAGAGTGAATTTGTACACTGATCGCTAGTCTGACACTCTAACTGCTGTACCAAACTGGCTCTTTATGATGGCTTGTCTCTTTTACTTTTTACTTTCCAGATCTCAGGATCTGCTAAATGATTCCAGGAGATTTTTAAAAATCACTACTCAAAGATTGATGGGGCAAATTCTAGATGCCTGAATTTTCCATTGACTTTTTAACTATTGTGGCTGAATCTCTACAAGGGAGATTGTTTCTAGAATAGCTGAAAAGTATTTAGACATTAGGGGAAATGAAAATGAGTTACTTTACAGAGGTCATGATAATGTGGCTGTCCAGTGAGAGGAATTTTATTTTTCCAGCAAAAGTTGTATGTTCCTTCACTTTAATAGCCAAGACTACCCCGATCTTATCAGAACTCAGAAGCTAAGCAGGATTGGCACTTTGACTGGCGACCACCAAAGACAACTGGGGCTGCTAGGTAGAGGAAAACAATGGCAAACTTCTGCTCATCTGTTGCCTTGAAACCCCCAAAAGGTAGAACTGCATGGGATCCCCATGAGTTGGTGGGCACACTTGACCTTTAGACTTTGCTGGAATGTGCTGCTTTGAATCATGCAAATGTACATCATGAACCTATCGAAGGAGGTCCCCCTTGAGTTGACCTGCCTCCTTTCTTTGAATGTTGATAAGGATTAGTGTTTAGGAGGCAGCCAGTGCTAGGGGGCAGCATCAAAGAATGCCTTTGGTTTCTGTACCTGGTTTGTAGGCCCTCCGGGGCCACTGGCTGGCTACTGTGTGAAATAAGTTGTTGGATTGGATGGCCCACTGATCTCACCTAGCAGGGCTCTTCTTATGCAGCTCTAGGAATACACATTGTGTGCTTGTCCCTTCCAGAGAGTGTAATCGAAGGCAACAGGTCATTGCGGTGCTAAATGATTTGTACGTGGCTATATTTTTGCGCCTCTTCAACATCTGGAAGACACAACAGAAGACAATTTCCGACTCTGGTTTTGTTCTAAAAGGTGGGTTGCTTCAGTCCTGTTCAGATCAAAGCACAGTTAAAGTGAAAGTGACTTCCATCGCAGAAAGCTGTCTCTCTTCAAAACTGTAATAAAAACACTCAGAGTCTTGATGTCATAACAAAGTATATGACATCAGTATTTTGACAATACATTATACAAAGTCAGTATTTCACCATAGATTCTCTGGTCTTGTCTTGTTTACCAAATTGCTTCTAGACCACGTAGCAGTATCATAAGAATACATCAGTGAATCTTTCATATACAGCCATATGAACGTAAGTCAACCCTAGACCATGATACATGGGTCAATAATAAACCACAGAGCTAGTTGGCATCCGGATAATTGTCCAACTTCGTCAATGCTTCGGAGGCTTGTGGTAAATGCTCCACTCTCTTAAAACGTTTAGTTTGTCTCCAGCCTCAGAGAAGGACAAAACTACATTTAATCATCCCAACCTGTGGTCTGCTGTGGGTTCTCTAAGCAGCTGCAAAAACGTCCTGTTCAGGGCGGGGGTGCCGCTGTCGGGAATCCAGAATGTTGGACCCAGCGTGCCCATCATTTGATCCAGCAAGGCTCATTTTATGTCAAGCCCAGTGGTGGTATTTGGAGGTGTCTAAAGCTCTGTGTGATTTTTTAAAGCTATTTCTTGCATGATCCCTAAATTGTAATGAATCCCTGCAGCAAAGCATTCAGTTGCAAATGAATGCTTTCCCTCTCAGACCGCCCGCTCGTAAGCCCTGTGACCTCATCGTTGTTTCTGTAAAATATTGATACTGGATTTGCTTTGAGCTCTCTAAACATTTCTTGACAATAGATATTTTGTTAATACTGCTTCACTGTAACCTTTGCTTATTGAAATATGCTATCAGTAAATAAGGTGAATGCCATTACATGCATCCATAAGACCATGTTTCTCCTCGCCCCACCTGTCTAAAGTCTGCACCAAGTAAATGCACCTTTGTATTTATTTAATACAGCTTTTGGATGGGTTAGGGAAAATATTCAGGCATTCATTTAATTCCCACGAGTGACGGCATCTAAAGGCTGCCTTTCGACATCGCAAGAAGCTACAGATAAGCCACAGCCAAGCTGTGTGAAGGAAGATTGAAGGATTTTGGAATATTGAGTCTGGAATAGAGGGGGTTGAGGGGAACCATGTTTGCTCTCTTTAGATATTTGAAAGGCTGTCACTTGGAGGAGGGCAGGGAGCTGTTCCTGCTGGCAGCAGAGGGTAGGGTTTTCAATATTGGTTGTAAATTACAGGTGGAAAGGTAGTGGCTGTACATTGGGGGGGAAAGTTTGTATAGTGAGTAATTCAGCAGTGGAATTGGTTGCCTAGAGAGGTGGTGAGCTTCCCTACAATGGCTGGACGAATACTTGTCAGAGATGCTGTAGGCTGATTGTGCATTGAGCAGGTGGTTGGACCAGACCACCTGTATGGCCCCTTCCAACTCTGATTCTGTGAAGAATGACCACAGCTTGTTTTGTGCTCAGGCATTCTCCCTCTGTTCTTCTTGTGAGCAGAGCTCTGCCACTTGAGCTGTGGAATACCCACCTCACAGGGTATTTGTTTGGGGGGGGGGGAAGGGAAAGGAGATTGCAGGAGAGAAAGGGGGGGATATAAATCCAAACTCTTCTTCTTCTTCTCTATAATTTTTATTACACCTTTCCTTCAGGAACCATAGAAAGACATGTCTTGTTTTTACCCTCACAAGAACTTTGTGAAGTATTTGAGGCTGAGAGAAGATGACTGACCTCTCAGTGGGTTTCATAGCAGAATAGGGTCATTAATGTGAGTCTCCTCAGTTCTAGTCTGACACATGAAGAAGCGGCACACATAGTGGCACACGATGGTATAATTCTTCACTGTCCTTCTTCAGTACAAAAACGTCTCATTTCTTTTCTTGCAGAACTGGAGGCATTTGCCAAAAGGAACCCTAAGCAGCTGCTCAGACACTTGGAGATGTACATGAATCAGAGCGCTGTGCTGGAAGACTGCTTTCAGGCCCATGCCATCTCATCTGAGGTTTTCGGTCCCAACCTGAGCTCTGTTAATGACGACAAAGAGGCCAGTTTTACTGGAGTGTGTGACCTGCCAGCTGAGACAGAGCAAGAGAGCTGATCTGGTCCGGGAGGAGACGAAAGTCCTTGTACATGATTAATCAACGGCGCTGGTTGGTGTGGTCTCCTAAGGGCTTCCTTGGCTGCTGCAAGAGGGCACGCAGGAGTCTGAAGGGCTGAAGTTCTTGACGTGCTGCTCAAGTAGACCGCAGGGCTTCAGTGGGGGTCGGAGCCGCTAAGCGAGGTGTAGCGGGAGCCCCGGGGTGGAGTCTGGGATCAAGAGCAAACTCATTCTAGAATGCCAATCTAGGCAGGATTCATTCACCCCAGTTCAGCGGCACTGAGTTGCCAAGCCATCACATTTCGCAGCGGGAGTGTAAATTTGAATTCAGAATCCTCTTGTTCCCTGAAAATAAAATGTTCTTCCAGTTCCCATCATTGAGCAGGACATCCGTTTGTTAGGAGCTTTAAAAACAAAACAAAAAAATCTGTGCTTTGCATTTTGGAACATGAGCTTAAAGTGAACTTTGAACTACTGTGATCAGATGCTAATCCTGGGGCGTGGGGGTTTTTCCCCCCGCCTCCCCAGCTAGAATTTCATCTGGGACTACACAAGTTATTGAATCATTTTATTCCATCCCTTTGAAAGCATAGATTCTCCATTGGTGTGTGCCTGGTGACATATTTTTGTTCGAGAAGTACTGCTATGTATGTGCGCCTGCCCGACTTACACGCTGTTAAGGGTGGTCATAGGCAACCGGCAACGGCACAGTAGCTGCCTCAAAATCTGCCATTTGGTGGCTGGAACCACAGGGGAAGGTGTGCAGGTCCCAGCAACGTGATGGACCCTGTGTTCTGACATAACCTGCTTCCTTGAATTACTGACCCTGGTGGATATGCTGGGGCCATCCTGTGCGGCTAAAGTTGTTGGGCAAATGTTGTTTTGTGCAACTGTAGCTGCCACATGTTGGACTTTTGAGGAGCTGCCGTGTGGTTCCCAGGGACTTATTTCCACTTCAAGGCATTGAGACCTGCCAGATGGTGCACTTGCTGTATATGTTAAGTGGTAGCCCTAGCTGATAAAGGGCATTTCTATTAAACCAGTTACAGTCTTCAACCCTCCAAATTGTTTGACCATTTTATTCAACTTCCATTTTTAAACTGAGACATAATAAACCTGTGTGTGTGTGTGTGTGTGTTAATACAGGTGTTGAAGGTTATTATATAGAACTGTGTACAAGTGAAGAACAGTTATCTAGACACAGGCAAAAATATGAACACAACGAGGTACTTTTGGCATTTTAAAAAAAGGATGTGCACAACACAGGCACAGAATTGCTCACTTTTAGAAGCTACATTAATTCTGCTTTAGAATAGAAGCCGGGGACATTTCGGCTTCTGCTGCAGCGTGGTATCCCAGGAGCCGCTTTGAGGAGAAAGCAACACATGTCCTTACTGTGCTGCACTCCTTTTAAAATTAGTCAATATTCTGTCTATGGAGGGGTTTTTCTCACATGATGGACAAAGAAAGGGTTGATTCGCAGCTGTGTTGAGATTTTGCCCAGCGTGAACAGCAGACATTCATGTCCTGAACCACTGCTGCATACTGAAATTCCAGAATCTTTTATGCCCAGATTTTTCTCAAGCTGCTTAAGCCACTAGTTTAAACAAATGTTGAACAGTGATGTGCATTTGCTGCTGTTCTGGGGAGTGATTTCAGGCAGCGTTAAGGTCACCCGCCAGATCATTGTGCTCAATCAAACTGAAAGCCCATCTAGGCATCTCCCTGTCTCTAGGGAACTTCAGGGGATGGCTCATAGCTCAGTGTGTACCATTTGTTTAGCTGCTCTGATGTCACAGAAGAGCTGAGCAGAGCTGTGTGAGGCACTGAGCCCTAATGGAAAATTGGGAGACTGTTGAGCTTAAACTAACATTTGATAAACCTCAGAAGTCTCACCTGTAGGACTTAAGCTTCTAGATTACCCTTGGTGCAAAGCTGAACAAATCTAGCCATAGTACAATCTTGGGTATGATGCTTAACAGTGCAATCCTAAACGGAGTTACACCTTTTAAACCCATTAGTGTCAATTCATGTGGAAGAGCATAACTTTATTTGGGATTGTACTGTTGCCACCCATGACTACTCAAATTCTCCAAAATCAAGTCATTATAGTTCTTTCTATAGTGCCAGCGTGGTATAGTGGTTACGAACTGGTGGATTTTAATCTGGAGAACCGGGTTTGATTCCCCATTCCTCCACCTGAGTGGCAGAGGCTTATCTGGTAAACCAGATGTGTTTCCGCACTCCTCCATTCCTGCTGGATGACCTTGGGCTAGTCACAGTTCTTCGGAACTCTCAGCCCCTCCTACCTCACAAGGTGTCTGTTGTGGGGAGAGGAAGGGAAAGGAGTTTGTAAGCCACATTGAGTCACAGGAGAGATAGGTGGGGTATAAATCCAAACTCCTCCTCCTCTTCCTCCTCCTCCTACTAGCAGGAAATAGCCTTGAAAAGGAAAACGGCTGATAGTAAGGAATAACAAGCAGCAGCAGCAGGAAAAATATGAAGCCCGATCATGGGCCTTTTTAAGGGTAGTGGTACCCTTTCCAAGAAAAGTCTGTCACTGATTAAGCCATAGAAGGGGGAGAGTGATGCCTTTCCTATTGCCTAAACTCCCTGCTCCTTTGAGTGATGGGAGTAGATTACAACAGAAACAATGACATTCTCCATATTACTCCATTAGAATGCCTCACCAGAAGTAGTGATGTTTGGTACATATAATTCTGTGGATGATAATGAAATCAGAAGGCTGGTTCAAACGGAATTTGCACCTGGAAGCATGTTGGCTGTACTCCATGTACAAAACAAGGGTTAGAAATCAGAGACTCTTGGAGGGATCCAAAGTTTGCATTTCTTAACTGCCAGAGTCTTTGTCAGAGGTATAACATACTTTTTGTACAGGAAGGCAGAACAGAACAGAAACTGTGCATCCAATCCACTGCCCACAACAGTGAATCTGTGTTGGAAGCTTTGGACAATGGAATCGACATAATGCAAAACTAATTGCCTGGTGGGCTTCTGGTGAACGAAGGGTTAAGACTAATAAATATAACACTTGTGTGATGTGTGTCATTCAAATACACTCTGGAGCTAAACCATCTCTTGTTTGTGTGAATACTCTAAGACCTCTCTTCTGCCATTCTTCCTGCTGTCTGCTCTTCTGTTTTTCAACAGGGACACTGGAACAGTGCGGTCTCTAAGCTCCCATTGTCTTTCCTGACCTTTTTCACAGGAACATTTTCTGGCTGCGTGTATTTCTGCTGTTTCTTCCATTTCTTTCACCCTCTGTTTTCCCCTGTACCTCAAGCTTTTCTGACAGTTTACTGCAGTTGACACACACACTTGGTGGAGAATGCATGTTCCTCTCAGATATGCACACAAATGCTCTCTTCCTGCCTTTTTATGCCACGTTAACAGTGGTGGGATTCAAATACTTTAACAACTGGTTGTTTACAAGCACCATTTTAACAACCAGTTCTGCCGAAGTGGTGCAAACCTGCTGAATTCCACCACTGCACTCTACACCTTGTAATTCTTAGGACAAGACTAGTGAAGGAAGAGATCATTTAGGTATTTTTGACACCATCTGAGAATCTAAATCCTTTCCAAGTGAACTGCTAATTGTTATTTTAGCAATGCTGAAATGTGCAAGCCAGGTCCACCAGAAACAACGGGATTTACACTGAAGTATTTATTTAGAATTATGGCACAGTTTTACACAAGTGTAAATATTCTGTTTAAGGTCATCGAGCTTCACTTAAATGTCAAGGGAGTCATGTTTGAATTATACAACTTATATTTTCAAGGCTTCACAGTGGCAAAGAAGGCGAAAAGAATAGGTTTGTATAAAATAGTTGTTTGATTCTTAATTTTCAGGTTGCTTTTGTGTTCCAGCGACAAATTGCCCCATCCCAAATCAATCAGATAAGTAACCTCAGTAAAAAGGAAATTGTTCATGAAGTGCTTTGTAAAGTTAGATTAGCCTGGCACTTGGAGGGAAGTAGGCAGCATGTTGCAGAGTGGAGACCCCACCACTGAGAAGGCCCTGCCCCTTGCGCAGGGGCGTACTGCCCAGGGGGACATAGGAGTCAAATGTCCCTGGGCTGTGGCCATTTAGTCATGTAGGGGGCAGAAAATCGCCCCCCTTCTTTCCCCCGGGTCCATGCACTGACTTCAAGACCTGGTGCAAAAAAAGTTATTTGGTTGTGGTGGGGGAGGGCGGCTGCACATACGGGCTGGGGGCTGGGGGCAGAAAATTCAGATTTTGCACCGGGCTACATTTTCCCTAGATACCCCTCTGCCCTTGCCGCACCTGACATATGCCAGAAGAGGCACATGAAACAAAGATTTTTCCTGTGGACCTCAGATTCATGTAATACAAAGAAATCCTTCAGACCAATTAATATTTATTTTAATGACTTATCCACCACCCTGATCTCACGATGGTTTGTGAACAACAGATTAAATACAATAACAAACCACTTACAAGCCCATTGCTCACATGCTGATGGCAGAGGCCAGAATATATTATTTTCTTCATGTCTGCAGCATTTGCACAACTGGCCATTCTGCAAAGTGTTCTTTTTGGTCAGGAGGGAAGGAATAAACTCTGGAGGCTTCCCCTCCTACTTGGCCAGGTTCTCCCTCAGAAACTGTGTTCCTTCTACAAGACAGGGATGGAGGGAGGGGAGGGATGCAGCCCTAGAACTTTTGACTGTTGGTAGAGGTTAGCATGTCCTCCTTGCCAGCGTGGTGTAGTGGTTAAGAGCAGGTAGATTCTAATCTGGAGAACTGGGTTTGATTCTCCACTCCTTCACCTGAGTGGCGGAGGCTTGTCTGGTGAACCAGATGTGTTTCCACACTCCTATAGTCCTGCTGGGTGACCAGTTCCCAGAGCTTTTTCAGCCCCATCTACCTCACAAGGTGTCTGTTGTGGGGAGAGGAAGGGAAAGGAGCTTGTAAGCCACTTTGAGTCTCCTTACAGAAGAGAAAGGTGGGGTATATCTTCTTGTTCTTGTTCTTCTTGTTCTTGTTCTTGTTCTTGTTCTTGTTCTTCTTCTTCTTCTTGTTCTTGTTCTTCTTCTTGTTCTTGTTCTTGTTCTTCTTCTTCTTCTTCTTCTTCTTCTTCTATCTGCTGTTCCATGGTACCTGACGTATAGGTCTAGTTATAATCAGAACCTTTGGCTGTGGTGAGTTTTCCGGTCTGTGTGGTCACAGCCTGGTAGTTTTTGCTCCTACATTTCGCCTTCGTCTATGGCTGGCATTTTCAGAGATATGTCATAGTGAGGTGCATTTCTCTCTGCAGCAGCAGTGGTGTAGGAGGTTAAGAGCTTGTGTATCTAATCTGGAGGAACCGGCTTTGATTCCCCGCTCTGCTGCTTGAGCTGTGGAGGCTTATCTGGGGAATTCAGATTAGCCTGTATACTCCCACACATGCCAGCTGGGTGACCTTGGGCTAGTCACAGCTTCTCGGAGCTCTCTCAGCCCCACCTACCTCACAGGGTGTTTGTTGTGAGGGGGGAAGGGAAAGGAGATTGTAAGCTCCTTTGAGTCTCCTACAGGAGAGAAAGGGGGGATATAAACCCCAAACTCTTCTTCTACTCTTCTTTGGTGGCACCAGGATTTTTAATCAGATCTACAATGAAACTGATAGCGGGTATAGTTTCTCCCTCAAAGATGACAATATAAGTTCTCTGTAATTACGTGCCAGGGAGCAGTCTTTCTCCTTCATTTTGTGGCAGGTGAGTGTTTTTTCTCTTGCATTTTGTGTTAGGTGGATTTTTCAAAAGCAGCCTGGCACAGAGCAGGCAACCATTATCTAACCTGGCTGAAATCAGAATCTGGACAGCTGCGCCCACATCCGGATAAGCAAGGGGAAATGGCTTCAAAATGGATTTGATTGCTGGTTTTCAAATGGAGAAAATGGATGTTTTCTTTTTCCGCCTTTGATATATCTCCTGTGAACTGAGACTGTCCAACCTACATTAATGGACCAGGCTTCTATCAGGATTTATTAAGAGTATTACAAAATGTGTCAACTGCACTTTTGAGCTTCTTTTTTGAGCAACTCATGCTAGGTTGTAGAACAGGATATATCATATTCCTAGTCATTGAAAGCAAAGGTGGTTTCCTACAGTATTTGAAATCAACGTATTATTAAGAACAAGCTGCTTGTATACCATATTTTATATTTTGGAATATTAATGGTATATATTCTAATTGCAAGCTGTTTTTCCTGTTATATTGTGCCAACACATTACAGTGCGTAGTCTTTTTCAAACCTCTCATTTGGTCTTTGCTGTCCAGCACATAATTATTTTTAGGGGTGGGTTTTTCCATTCCTTCAGTTATGTTATTGAAAGCAAACATTTTAATATAAAGTTATGTAACGTTCTGGGAAGAGGTGAAAGACAGCATCACGGTTATGGGTTATTGGGAGTGGAGACATAGATCTGATGTAGCATAGTGGTTAAAGTGTTGGACTGAAGATGTGAGAAAACTAGGTTTGAATCTCCATTCTGCCAGAAAACAGGTGACTTTGGCATTCCTTTTTTTAAAAAACCCAACTTGCTTCACAGGTCTGTTGTAAGGATAAAATGAAGGAGGAATCAAGTTAAACTCCTGACTGGAAACATTTTGTCTAAACAATCTTTGAAGGAAATGTGCCAAAAGCAGGTGGCTTAAGGGCTACCTGCATTCTCTTTCCACTACCACCATCTTTCTTGTTTATGTATGCTTTGGGGGCTGAAGAACAGACTGTATGACAACATTTCCACCCTGCAGTGTGAATGACACATTCCCTCGGTCCTGGAATAGCTTGTAAGGAACAGATGCTCTAGCTCTAGCGCTGCTTATTAGAATCTTTTGTATGTATTCAGATGACTCCATTGGGGGGCAAAAAAACGAGGCCACGGTTGTGAATGGAGCGCCGTCGAGACTGCATTATCTGCAACGTCGCACCATGTTTGGATGAAGGGAAATCCTTCTTTCTCCAAGCTGGTTGCCCCTCTGTGGTCCTCAAGTTAGGGGTCTTTTTTCCCCATGGGAGGGTCTCTGCCTTTCAGGGAGACCTGGCATCTGGGTCTGAAGCCACTGTGTTGGTATCAGTGGAGCTAATGCATATTGATGAGGAAGGCTGGGCCCGCAGCTTGTCGAAGCTCTCTGCAGAGAGGGAAAGCAGCTCAGTGCCTGGGAAGCGCACGGTTCCTGCACAGACAGACAGGCAGGCAGGCAGAGCTAGCTGCTGGCTGGTTCCCAGAACACATTTGTGTTTTGTGTTTTCTTTTTTTCATCTTTCCATCCTCTGGGCCTGCCGAATGGGATGTTGAGCTGAGTTGCTGCCACACTCAGGTGTGTATTTCTGGGTGTAAAGGGGAAGGGGGGGATGCTGGAGAATGCTTATCTGCAAGGATTTCTAAGCAATCCTTTCCCATTGTTTGTTGGGAAAGGCCAGGCTGAACACTGAGCGAACGTTGGAAATTGTTCCTCTGTCTTGGATGGAGTAATTTTGGCTTGCTACAGTGCTGTTGGCTAAGAAAGGGCAGGGGGCATATATGTCCATGTACGGTGGCTTGTATATATTGGGCTTGAGAGAAAATGGAATTGGGGGCTCTCTCTCTCTCTCTCTGTTTGTAAATTGCATGTCTGGAAGACAGAATAGATATTTTTTGCTTTTGTGTACAACAGCCTGGCTGTGTGATGGTCAAATAGTGTATACAGGTGGGTATTGTGTGCACCATGCAGAAAAGGTCAATTGGGATCATATGAACAGGATGGGAGGGGTGTTTTGAGTGGATCTGTGTGAGACAAAGAGAATTGTACGAGGAGTGGATTGTGGTTGGCTCGGGGACAACGAACGCTTCGTTCATGAGGACAGCAAGCTGTGTGGAGGGAATGTTCACAAGGATGGTGTGAGGTGTGCAGGAAGTCCGACGGTATGGATGTTTGTGTGCTTCCAGTGTGTGGTGATATTAGTGTGTGGGAAATTATGAGCTGTGAGCCTTGAGAAAAAAGCAGCAGTATTTTATGCCTCTGGAAGAAGACAGTTGATGCTCTTTCAGCTGCAACTTTGCTTGGTATACAGGCAGGAGATTGTATGTGGACACAATTGCTGCTTTGTTGTGCAGATAAAGTTATTTGCCATGGGGGAAAAGCAAGGTAGTGCGTTGGTGCAGAAGGGTGTTGGCTTCTATTATCTTTGTGAGGTCAATATAAGGGAAGGACTCATCTCTTTTGTGCATTACTTGGGTGTCAGAACAAGGTGACCTCCTGTTTACTGCTGTCCTAACAGAATTACTATGAAGTGTTTGTAACTCCTGGGGGATGCCTTTAGATACTGCAAGCGGAGCAGTATCTAAAGCAAAGTCAGCTTGTCTGGGGATGTGAAAATGCAAGGTTTTCACCTTAGGGCAAGGTTTTTGGCTCTGACACCTCTTATTTATAAGTTACAATAAGCATTTATGCATGGGAATTGGTTTTTGGGGAGAGAGGGGGCACAGTTTATATATTGGAATTGAAAAGCCTAGGCCTGTTTCTTAGTTCCTGATCTGTTAAATGGCAAAGTGGCACGCTCCATAGAATCCTGGCAGTGGAAAGAAGTAAAACAATTGGCTGTCATTTCCCTCAGCTTTTCCTTTCAGCTTTGCACAGGGTAGCAATGAATTGGTTGGAAGAGAATGACTTTGCATCTGGTCACATTTTTCCTTAAGAAGATAGTTCAGTGTGTCCATTTTGCAGAAGGACAAGGGTTGCCAACTCATGCATGGGGAAATGGTGGCATTGGAGTGGGGAATCTGGGAAAGGATTTCAAAAGAGGAATAGATCTCTGTAGTGTGGAAATCAGTTGTAATTCCTGAGAGAACTCCAGCCTCGCCTGGTAATTGGCTACCATAAAAACAAGTTGGTAATGAGGGGGCAGATGAGTGTCTGGTTGTCATGTTTAGGATGATCAAGGGATTCCCTTCCAGGCCCAGGACATCTTTGCTACCTCCCCAGGGCACTTTTGACAGTACGGGACTGGGATTAAGTTGTTGTGTCTAGCTTGCTCACTCCAGTGATCTGAACTATTTTCCCTGTTACAAGCACTACGCAGAATACTGGTTTTGTGATTATGACATATTGGCATGTAGGCTACAGGTTGGAGGAAGGGTGGGCACTCGGCACCTGCCTATGGAAGTTCAGCTCCAGCATCCAATCACCTTTCAGGTTAGGGATGGCATTTTGGAGAGAAGCACAGCAGGAGTTAGTTCAGGTCTGCCTCAGGGAGAGTGCAGTGGTCGTCTGAGTCTGCCTCAGCAAAAGAACAGACAGTTAGAGGGGTAGTTCTGCCTGGAATAAGGCTCTTAGCTCTATGAGAGAATAAAGTACCCAATTGTCAGGCCTGTCTCTGACAATGAACAGACCTTAGTTAATTACCCAACAGCGCTCTGGCACATGGTGGGACAGGAAGTTCATTCAGGCAAGAAATCTTGCCCCAACGCACTTCCTGTTTGCGGTGCACCGAGAAAGGAGGTTGTTGGGGCAAAAAATCCTGACCTGATGCACTTCCTGTTTGCAGCGTGCCAAGAGAAGTTGGGACAAGACTTCTTATCACAACGCCCTTCCTCTTGCCCCGCATGTGTGCTCACTTTTCCCAGGAAACGTGAGAGCACTTCTGGTGTGACTTTTCACACCAGAGCAGGTTTGGCTGGGGAATGCCAGCAGTGGTAATGAGCCCTTGTACCATTTAGTCTGACTGTTGGGAAAGGGTAGGCTGGTTTGGGTGGAATCTTGGGTGTGTGGCTAGTCTAGCTTAGTGGCTATTTGGTAAAAGCCTGTTTGGGTTTGCAAGCATTAAAGAAAATGTAAGCAACTCTCTGAATCCATAACTAGTTTAAATGTATGTTTCTGAGCCAGGCTTCCTCTCTGACTATCTGAAAACCTGTGCTGTTGATCTGTTATTTGAAACCAAACTGTAAATAAACAAATCTTCTGTGTTGCTTATAAAACAGTCCTGCCTCAGTGATCACCACAACCAACTTGCTCACCACAAAACCTCCAAAGCCTTCACACTTACTGCCTTTACAGTGCAATCCAGTGGGGAGGGAGGAAGTGCTGCTGTGGCCAGAGGTGTTGCTCCAAAGGCAGCACGTGCCACCTCCCAGGGAACTTTGGGAGGTACAGAAGGGAGGGGAAACAGAAAACCCTTCCACTACCTGAATCGCTCCATAGGCCAGACAGACTGCAGGTCTGGGGGCCATCATTCCTGGGCTGCAACACTGCTGGAAGCCAACTGATGTCTGGAAAGGCCCAGGCCCACCCGCCCCTGGAAAGGCCCAGGCCCACCCGCCCGCCATGCATCTGAGCAGACGCTCAGCACTGCTCCAAGGCAGCCTGGACCTCCATGGCAGTCTGGAGCTGAAGGGCATCTTTGCCCCCTCCAGTGGTGGGGTTACCCTTTGTGCTGATGGAGGGGGCAAACACATTGTTGTGGCCCTCTACTGCTCCCTATGCATGTCCCCCCCCCCCATGTGGATTGGGCTGTCCAAATACCTGGTAACATTTATAGTTTAAAACAAATATCTCCCCTAAATCATAGGAGGTTGTCTGGGTTCCATCAGGTAGTAAAAAAAGCCTCTGTTCCCAACTCCAACTGGGGAAATTCCTGGATATTTAGAGGCTAGCATCCTGGGAAGACCTGGTTTGGAGGGCAGAGGGAATTATTTATTTATTACTTTTCGATGTCAATCCCGCCCTATCCCCGCAGGGCTCAGCAGTGTATAAAGCCATATGTCAGCAGGTATAAAGCCATAGAGTCCGCCCTCCAAAGCTGCCATTTCTCTCAGGTGAACTGAACTCAGAAGCCTGGAGATCATTTATAATACTGGAAGACCTAAAGTCTTCCATCTGGAGGCTGGCAATTCTTATGCATATGGATTAGAGGACTGCCTGGTGATAAGGAATTGTGCTAGGAGCTAGGTGTTGACTGTTGGTTTCTGTGAAGTTTATGAGGTGACTAAATTCTGTCCTTAGGGAGGATAGCAACGAATCTAGAGGGATTTCTGAACAAAAACATGAACAGTACCTCAGATACAGTGGACAGAGATAGTTTCAGAGGTGGGATCCAGCAGGTTCTCACAGGTTCCCAAGAGTAGGTTACTAATTATTTGTGTGTGCTGAGAGGAGGTAACTAATTGGTGATTTTGCCACGTGATTTTTGCCTTAGTTACGCCCCTCGTCTCAGCAGTAGCGCGCAGAACTTGAAGCAGTCTAGCAGGAGGTGCACTGGCATGCATGGCAGCCTGCACCTGCGTGCATTCGTTTCCCGCCCAAGGACTGGCACAGCAGCTGCGTCCTTGCCACAGCCCCGCCCAGGAATTCCCCGCCCCTGGAATGCCCGGCCACGCCCCCGTCGTGCCCAGCCCAGCCCCATTGGCTTTACGCCACAGTTTGAATCCCACCACCATGGGAACTTGTTACTAAAATTTTTGGATCCCACCACTGGATAGTTTTGTTCACTGCAAAATGTAAAGGAAAAGAAGGCTTGTGTGTGGGGAAGAGGCTGCCGTTGGGTAGGATCCTGCCAAAGTGAAATGCATGGAGAGAGTGGTGGCACTTGAAAGAAATATTTCCAGTTTCTCATCCTCCCCTCCCCATTGCACATTCAGCTGCTTCTGTCACATTGTGTTTGGCCGGAGGGAATGTGAGTCTGCACGTGAACTGAAGCAGTGCTTTGGAGCTCCGTCTGCTCTCTGCCCAGAAGTCCCATGTCCCCTTGGGAACGGAGGTCATTCCTGCTCCTTTTAGGGGAATTCAAGATGTAGAGAGATGAAATTAAAAATCAAATGTCTGAAAGGTCAGCAGCCAAAGGGAATTGTGTGTGTGTGTGTGTGTGTGTGTGTGTGTGTTTGTGTGAGTGTGTGTGTGTGTGAGTGTGTGTGTAGGGGGGAGGCAGCCTTCTTATACAGCCGACATGTTTTCAGGTCTCCATGCTACAGAGGTGAACAAAGGTTTTTAGTTGCCAGCAGCTATGTGCAAGAGTTAAGGTGTGGAATAACAAACGGTGATGCTGCAGAGTTCAGAGTGAAGTGCAGGTATTGTTGGAAGAGCGTGGAGGGGTTGGACTTGGAACAGCAGGGATGAATATCGATTAGGATGTGCTGGACTTGGCTGAACTGCGCTGAGGAATCTTTTGAAATCACTGAACCCTTCAATTAATTTCACTATTGCAGCAACACAGGCCTCATGGCACTTTAAAGACTGCTTTGTCATACTGTAAGTTTTTGCTGGTTAGTGTTTACTTTGTTAGATGTTCACAGTGTTCTCCAGTTGGCAAGCATTTTGCTCTGTCTCTCTCTCACACAGGCAAAGCGAGTGAGAGAGGAAGTGTAACAAAGGAAACTAAAAATGGGACCGAAAGGCCATGAAATGCAAGAACTAGTCTAGGGTTACCAGCTCTGGATTGGGAAATTCATGGAGATATTGGAATCTGGGGGAAGGGTGGGGTTTGCAGAGGGTAAGGACCTCAGCAGGTATAATGTATTAGAGTCTACCAGCGTGGTATAGTGGTTAAGAGCAGGTGGATTCTAATTTGGAGAACCAGATTTGATTCCCCACTCCTCCACCTGAGTGGCAGAGGCTTATCTGGTGAACAAGGTTTGTTTTTGGGTGTTGTGTGGTTTCCGGGCTGTATGGCCGTGTTCTAGTAGCATTTTCTCCTGACGTTTCGCCTGAATCTGTGGCAGGATCCTCTGAAGATGCCAGCCACAGATACAGGTGAAACGTCTGGAGAAAAATACTTCCTTCTGACTCTCTATCCTAACACCTAAGTGATCCTAATGGCCGTGAAAGCCTTTGACAATACTAGATTTGTTTTCCCACTCCTCTGCATTCCTGCTGGGTGACCTTGGGTTAGTCACAGTTCTTCAGAACTCTCTCAGCCCCACCTACCTCACAAGGCATCTGTGTTGTGGGGAGAGGAAGAGAAAAGAGCTTGTTAGCCACCGCGAGCAAACTCCTCCTCCTCCTCCTCCTCCTCCTCCTCCTCCTCCTCCTCCTCCTTCTTCTTCTTCTTCTTCTTCTTCTTCTTCTTCTTCTTCTTCTTCTTCTTCTTCTTCTTCTTCTTCTTCTTCTTCTTCTTCTTCTTCTTCTTCTTCTTCTTCTTCTTCTTCTTCTTCTTCTTCTCAAAGCAGCCATTTTCTCCAACTGATCTCTTTAGTCTTGAGATCAATTATGATTCCAACAGCCTCCAGCCACTACTTGGAGTTTGAGAACCCTAACTACAGCTGTTGACATTTGCAATTTTCACCCTGTGTTGTGAAAGTTATATTCAACCAAGCATGCTCGCAATGAATCCTTTCACTATAATGTGTTTGCTTGCATGTAGCAAAGGCTAGAGCATGTCATAAAAGCATCTTATTCCCTAAGTATATCCAAGGTCCAGCTCCAGATCTGAATGGAAGACCACCTAGAAAGTTTATACATACCACCATTGACAAAAAAAATTAGGCTGGCCCTCAGGAAGAAGTTGCAGATATAAAACTATAGCAGCAGTTTGTTGCTTTGTGCTGGAGGGTTGTACTAGTTGTCACAGTCTACAGATCAACAGTCAAATGATTTCTGGTGTCAAATAGCGGCAACTGGACTGGATGGAAACAGCCGGCAAATAGGCAGTTTCCTTTTAGAATGGATGAGGCGTGTGGGCTACAAGGTTTTGGCTTTGCGCCCTGTGGGGTTGCGGTAATGAACTCACTCCGTTTTAATATCCAAAAGCAGTTAACAGCACACTTTAGAACTTTCGCTGGGTCAGGCTGGAAATGATAAATGTAACAAATTAAAGCTGAAAGTCAGGAAGCAGGCTGAGCCGTCTCTGGTGGAAGAGCCTTTCTAGACAGTGCTGTTGTTTCAGTAGCAATTACTGTGCAGCTGTTGCACAGGATCCAAATGCCTTTCCATTTGCTGGGGGAAGTATTACGTTTTCCCAGTATTCAGACCGCAGCTGGGAAAATGCAGATTTCCCTGGCATCCGTTGCAGTGGTGAGATCTGGCTCCCAAATACCCTTTTCCCAAAGTGGCTGCACGCTGTGTCCTAGAACTTATTTATGTATTTATGCGGTTTAAATGTTTATATTTATAGTATTTACTGTATTTATTTGATTGTTTTTACTGCAAGCCGCCTTGAGTTGTAGAGATATGGCAGGGTATAAATGTAATAAATAAATAAACTTCTCCCCCTTCTCTCAGCCAGTGTTGTGGGGAAATACACTGCTGGTGGGGTGCGGCATCTACACTTATTACTCCTGCTCTGTTCTTGCTCTTACTGTGGTGTAGGAGGTTAAGAGCTCGTGTATCTAATCTGGAGGAACCGGGTTTGATTCCCCACTCTGCCGCCTGAGCTGTGGAGGCTTATCTGGGGAATTCAGATTAGCCTGTACACTCCCACACATGCCAGCTGGGTGACCTTGGGCTAGTCACAGCTTCTCGGAACTCTCTCAGCCCCACCTACCTCACAGGGTGTTTGTTGTGAGGGGGGAAGGGAAATGAGATTGTAAGCCCCTTTGAGTCTCCTGCAGGAGAGAAAGGGGGGGATATAAATCCAAACTCCTCCTCCTCCTCCTCCTCCTCCTTCTTCTTCTTTCAATGTGATTGGGAAAGTCAGTGTTTAAATACAGGAAGTTGCTGCTATCATGTTATGCTTGCCAATTCCAGAAGCAGAACCTGGCAAGGACAGAGTTTGGGGAGGGGAAGAGCTCGGTGTGGTTCTAATGACGTACAGCCCATCCTCTGAAGGTGCCATTTTCTCTGGCAGAACTGATTTCTGTTGTCTGGAGCTTAATAGTAATTCCAGAAGAACCCCAGCCCCAACTAGGCGTTGGCAACCCTTCCGAAGTTGGTACTTTCTTGCTGGGATGTATATCTGTATAATAAAAAGAAAACATGCAGAGTTCCTGCTTTCTCTGTGAGTGATGTGATTCGCTCCTTTTTATTAAAATTTTTGAAACATGTTAACATCAAATCAAGCACTATCACCGCAGTAAAGAAGTCTTAATCAACTGCATGTTTTAAAAGCCAGCCAGTGGATTGACATTGGATACATCTGCATATGAATAACCCCATTCTCATTTGAAAATAAGAATGAAGCAATTCTTGCTTAGCTGTTGTAGGATGCATGTGGGCACCCTCTGTCGTTTGTGGTCACTATTTATTTTTTGCACATTTGCGGTGTAGGACCTTGCTGTCCTATCAGCCCCAGTGGGCACCTGGACCACTGCTTTCTTTTAACTTTCTTTTAATTATCCTTTTTTTTGTATCCCAGAAGTCATCACTGTGTCCTTAGCCAGCCCAAGATGGAAGCCCCTCTGGTAAGCCTGGATGAAGAGTTTGAGGACTTAAGACCCTGCTACATCGATGACAGGGATGAGAAAACCCACTGTTATTATGGATCTTCCCCTCGGCACTTGGAAGACCCTTCCCTTTCTGAGCTTGAGAACTTCTCCTCTGAAATCATCAGCTTCAAGTCCATGGAAGACTTGGTCAATGAGTTTGATGAGAAGCTCAATGTCTGCTTTCGGAATTACAATGCCAAAACGGAGAATCTGGCCCCTGTGAAAAACCACCTCCAGATACAAGAGGAGGAAGAAAATCTCCAGGATGAGGAGTGAGTAGATTAGAGATGCTCCATTATGCTGAAAGAAACATGTTAAAGGAATTTGGTGGGTTAATTAAATGTGTCACTGGCTTATCGCTCATTCGTGGACATGCATCCATTTAGCTATTATCAAGACAAGTATGATAAAACTGGAACATTTCATGCTCCTGTCCTTGTACAGATAGTAGCGTAAATAGCCCAGACTAGCTGGAGTTTGTCTGAACATGGAAGCTAATCTGGTTTGGGCAGAGTAACCAGGGGCGTTTCCCCACTCTCCACGATCCCCCCATGCCGTGTGCTGCTCTTAGCACGCAGCATCCCTGGCACGCGCCTGGCCGTCCCCACGACCCCGCGCTCTGCGCAGGGTCATCAAAAGGCGCCGTTTACAAGAGCGCCAGGGATGCTGCGCGCTGAGGGGGCGCGACAGGGGCGGCTGCGCTGTCGCTGCCTCTGTCGTGGGGAGTGCCGGGGACCCCGCGCTACTTGAGGAGAGTAGCACGGGGCTTAAGGTAAGTGGGGAAAGGCCCTAGTTGGGTAGAAGATCACCAAAAAAGACTTGGTCTGCTATGCAGTGGAAGGCAATGGCAAACCTCCTCTTTTCTTGAAAATGCCATGAGGGGATACTGGGGTCACCATGAGTCAGTTGCACCTTGAAGGTGCCTAATTATTATTGTATGTGCAGACAATATATGCATCTTGTCAAAGGCTTTCACGGCCAGAATCACTGGGGTGTTGTGTGGCTTCTGGGCTGTATGGCCGTGTTCTAGTAGCATTTTCTCCTGACATTTCACCTGTATCTGTAGCAGGATCCTCTGAAGATGCCAGCCACAGATGCAGGCGAAACATCAGGAGAAAATGCTACTAGAACATGGCTATGCAGCCCGGAAACCACACAGCACCCCAATATATGCATCTATTTAGAGCAGGAATGAGCAAGCCAACATGGTGTAGTGGTTGGAATTTCAGACCAGGATCTGTGAAAGGTTCTTGTTGTGAGGATATAATGAAGGAAGAGCAGTGGCGTGCTTTGAGTCAGTGGTAGAGCATCAGAAGATCTCAGTCTTGGTCCCTGGCACTCAGGTAGAAGGATCAGGCTGTAGGTGATACAGGTAATCTTAGGACCAAACCACACAGCCATTTTTCAGCTCTGCTTCCTGAAGTGCTTTCTAGCTGGAAGCCCTTGAGATGAGATCTGTGAGCCTCTGCTGCAAGCCGTGTGTTTCACTACTGAGCTATGACTCCTCCTTTTCATTGATGCTCTTCCACTACTAGTTTTGCAGGGTTTCCAAATAAACGCAATTAAAACATTTCTCAGAGCTTTGCTTTTGCCCAGCAAGAAAATTTATTAAGTGAAGCAAAAATGTCAGCTACAATGGTGATCAAGAGACCCCAGGAAAAGCCCAAACTGGGATACATGAATGCTGCAAGGATATGGTCTGATTCATGTTGACAGGCGTGGGAGGGAGTCTGTATTCCTGTGGTTGGTTCAGCACATTGGCCTACAGCAAAGCTGTAATAGTGCATAAGCAGCTGGATTCCAGAGGCTGATACTATGACTCATCCTCCTCAACTAGCCTCAGTGCTTGTACCTGCAATTTTTCCCTCCATGCAGAAAAAATTGCAGCTTTGGAAGAAGCACGGAATGAAATGGTTAAACTTACTCCCACCGATTGACCTTTCCCCAGTCTTCCAAGGTTACCTGGTGCTGACAATTGTACATTTAAGAAATCGTGGGTGATCCTAATCACAGAACTTGCAACTCACATCTCTTTTTACCTGGGGCATGCACTGGGCTTTCTGTGTGCACGTGGGCCTGCTTGTCTTGGGTGAGATGAGTGGTTTTGTTTTGTGGTGATGGTGTTTTGGTAACTTCCCGGAATGACCTACATTTACTGATCATTTCTTAAATATATTACAGCGATTTTTTTAAAAGATCAATTTGTACATTGCTGTTTATGGTTCCTGGTTTTTAGTGTTTTATGTTCTTGTTATGTTTCATTGTTCAAATGTGCCTTGGGAATTTTCTGTGGGGAGAACAATACAGAAACATTTTAAAGAAATATATGCAAAGGCCCCAGTGCTGGAGTGAATGTGAAATGCATTGGGGTGATAAGAGATTCAGACAAATAATAGCTGTGCCTCCCCTGCCCCCCAGCAGTGGAGAGAAACAGGGTGAAATCATACGGACATGTTATTCACCTGACACTTGTGATGCTTATATGATTAGTGTAGGGAATCATCTGTGCCATTATTATGTGATAGTCCAATTGCAGTAGGTTTCATTAAATAGTGATAGACTTCATATATCCCAAAAGAGTGATTCTTAGCATGCTTAAATAGAAACCAGTCCTCATAAATGTGCTTGAGATTGCAATCTAAACTTTCTTTTCTTCAGCTGTGACTCACCATTGGGCCTTGCTGTAACCTGAAATGAGTCATGGCAGTGGGCTAGTACCTCTCTCTCCTGACCAATTATGCACAAAGTATCTGCTGCGCAATGGGAGCAAATGTGCATCACCAGAAAATTTTTTTGTATGGACATATTTCCTTAAGCCCCAGTTTCACATTCTAGTCTCCCCATGTCAAGCGAAACTCACCAGTTAGCAGGATGGAAGGATAATACCTTTTTCTCATCAGCTGGCTGAGGAATTCCTGTGCAACCCCCCCTACTACCCCCAAATTTTCTGCCATCCCCCTACTGAGCCAAAAATCCTCACTGCCCCCCTTGATGTTCGCAGTGGCGTAGCACCAACAGGGTAGGGATGGGGCGCGGCGCCCCGGGCAATGCTGCAGCGGGGGGCATTCTGGGGTGTGGCAGAGGCGCAGGGCACGCACGTGCCCCGGGCGCAGTTCCCCCTTGCTCCGCCCCTGCCCAAGGGATCCCCACTTTGGGGATCCCCACTTTGGGGATCCCTAATCTACTGTATACCTGACCTAAAATAGATGGTTTGTGTTGTTCTCTAATTCTGTAATCCTAGCCCTATTGTTAGTTGTTTTAGGGTCTGTCTGCACTGTTTTTTTATTCTGTAATCTGTCCTGAGTACCAGCCAGAAAGGCTGCCTATGCACAAAGCAAATAACAATATTGGTTTTGTTTCTTTTGTTGAAGAAAGCTGTATGCTACCTTTCAAGGTGGCTGACAAAAAAAAATGTCGATTCAGACCATGAGAACTAATCAAATAAAACCAATAACCATCAAACCATTTTTTAAAAAACCCAACCATAAGTAGCACTGCAGGATTAGCCAAAGTGGAACCATAATCCATTAAATGCACATGTATGACATTATTTTGACTGGTAGCTAGAAAACAGTGAGACTGGTACCAAATTAGATATCTCAGGGGTGGGTTTAGCATCACAAAAAAAACCCTCTGCATCTGTTTTCTATTTACCAAAAACTCCAAGGATAGGGGGAGTCGAAGAACAGTTGAAATATAAACTGTAGAGCTTGATTGGGAACAGGCAGCTGTCAAGCAGACGTGTCCCAGTGTCTATTAAAGCTGGGTTAGGTAACTCAGTACAGATGATCAGGTTGTTTTTTTTAACCACCAGTATGATTTATTGAATCATGATGTAGTAGTACTATGTGTGCATAATATTTCCGGGAATTTCAAGCAGCAGGCCAGCCCTGGCAGTAATGATTAGATGAAGGTTTCTTCACTATCGGTAGCCCAAATAAATTCAGCATCTCTTTCATGGGCAGAAGCATAATTTCTCTTTGTATTATACTACAGCCACCAGATTTTTCACTTTATCTTTGTTCTTCTTGCTGTTGAATCTGTTGCTTCCCTGTTTGGTCCTCTGCAGCTGCTGTCATTAATTTTTTTTTCTTGGCTTGGCCCCAGAAATGTGTGTTTTTCTGTGTTTTCTATTGTCTGAATAGAGACTGTGTTTGCTATTGTAGAGACACGGGGAAGGGTATGCAGTAGAACTCCGTATTATACATAATACCTTGTCATCTTCATTCACTATAGGTATAATCTCAAATCAATCTAGCTGTCATATTTTTATCCTGTCCTTCCTCCACAGAGCCCACTGTAGCATCTCCTGTCTTCCATTTTTTCCTAGTAACAAGGAGAAATAAAAGGGCTACACCAGTCACAGGAGATGAAAAGAAAGCCAAGGCCAATAGTGCAAATAGGGTGCTAGCTCTGGGTTGGAAAATACTGGGAGATTTTTGGGGTGGAGTCAGGGGAAGGTGGGGTTTGGGGAAGGGAGTGGCTTCTGCAGGGCATGATGCCATAGACTTTACCTTCTAATATAGCCATTTTCTCCAGTGGAACTGATCTGTGGAGATCAGTAGTCATTTAAGGAGAACCGCAACCTCCAGCTGAAGCAGGGGTGTCAAATTCATGGCCCTCCAGATATTCATGAACTACAATTCCCGTCAGTCCCTCTCAACATGAGCATTGGCTACACTGGCAAGGCAGTGGTGGGATCCAAAAATTTTAATAACAGGTTCCGATGGTGGTGGGATTCAAACAGTGGCACCGCCACACACACGCACCTGCAGTCCCTATTGGGCAGGGAGGTTGCTTTAGTAACCCTTTCTCGGCACTCAGAAAGAATTAGTAACCACTTCTAGAGAAGTGGTGAGAACTGGTTGGATCCCACCTCTGTGGCAAGGTCTGATGGGAATTGTAGTTCATGAACATCTGGAGGGCTGTGAGTTTGACACCTATGAGCTGGAGATTGGCAACTAGGGTTGCCAGCTGTGGGAGGGGAAAGTCCTAGAGACTTTGGGATGGAGCCTGAGAAGAAGAAGAGTTTGGATTAATACCTCACCGTTCCCTCCTGTAAGGAGACTCAAGTTGGCTTACAAGCTCCTTTCCCTTCCTCTCCCCATAACAGACACCTTGTGAGGTAGGTGGAGCTGAGAGAGTTCCAAAGAACTGTGACTAGTCCAAGGCCACCCAGCAGGAATGTAGGAGTGTGGAAACACATCTGGTTCAGCAGATAAGAATCCACTGCTCATGTGCAGAAGTGGGGGATCAAACCGGATTCTCCAGATTAAAGTCTACCTGCTCTTAACCACTACACCATGCTGGAGGGCAGGGTTTGGGGAGAGCCTTCAATGGGGTATAATACCACAGAGTCCACCTTCCAAAGTGGCCAGGTGAACTGATCTGGGCCTCCTGGAAATCTGTTGTAACAGTGAGAGATCTCCAGGCACCACCTATTGCTTGACAACCTTTGGTGAAACATAAGGTATTTTATTACTCAGTTAAATTTCCTAAAATTTTCTGCACATTTTATCAGGAGTCACCTTCAGTAATTTTCTTGCAATAATTTTCAAAGAGAATACAAAATTAATAGGCTTGGCATTATTTTTACTTTCCATTTTCTCCTCACAACAATTCTGTCAAGTAGGCCTGGCTGAGGCAGTGGATCTGGCCCAGTGAGTTGCAGGACTGAGTTGGGTTTTGAAACCTCTCCCCCATCTCCATAAATGAAAAGTAAGATTTCAATCAACTTGAACACAGCAGGTGCGATTTATGTTGTCGCTATGGAGCTTTCTGCCACTACTGCTGTCCCCTTGTTTTCTAAAGTTTTGCATTACCCATGGGCTGTTCAAATCAGCTAGTCTCAGTGACTTTGATAAGGATGCATTCGTGTGAATGAAACTGGCCCGAGGTCAGGCAAGTATTGTGCTTGACTCCCATCGAGTTTGTGCTGAATTCATTCTGCAAACATGCGGTGAAGTGGAAACAGAGGCAGTTGAGAGCTCAATTTATTTCAGCCACTGGCCATAAATGGCATGCCAACAGAATAGGGACCCGAGATAATAAATAAAGCTGATTAGATAGTAGACAATCAATAAATACATATAAAGAGAACCCAGAGTAAGCACAGATCTAGGTCAAGCGGTCTCAGGATGAAGCTTCAAGGCCTTCAAGAGGGAGGGGAAATTCATGGCAGGGCTGGCTGTTTTGATGGCCCAGGGAAGGCACCACTGTTCTGTGCCTATAAATTCAGCCACAACTTGCCAATCCCATTTTCTTTCCTCTTCTTCCCCCCCCCCCCCCCCCCCCCCCGGATCTATGTGCTTGCACACTTGAGGAGGAGTAGAGGAGTTGGGTTCTCCTTGGTCCACAGTTGTTTGAGGAATTCCCTGTGTGAAGAGGATGTCATAGAACTTAATTACTGTGGAAAAGTTCAACAAAAAGAACTGATTTCCTCTGATGAAGCTCAAACAGTGAAACACTGTTGACAAACATGACAATAAAGCTGTTCTCAGTCACCTTGCATTGTTTTTCCTTTTTTTTTTTTGGTTTGCTGATGAGGACATCACCAGACGACAACCCTTCCAAAGTTGGGGCTCAGCTAGGATGGCCAGCTCTCAGATGGGAAATACCTGGAGATTTTGGGGGTCAGAGCCAGAGGAGGACAGGGTTTGGGGAGAGGAGATACTTCATTGGGGTATAATGCCATAGAGTCCACCTTCCAAAGAGGTTGTTTTCTCCAGGGAAACTTATTTCTGTCGCCTGGATATCAATTCACAACAGTATCATGCACTTATCCCATTTCTGTATAACAATCTAACTGATGCTCTTAAGATACCTATGCTTTTGAACAACATGGATCCCACAGTGTGTGAGAATGTAGCAAAATTTCTGCTAACAATAATAGACGTAAGTCTAGATGAATACCAACCAATGTCTATGTATTATGACCACATATAGCCAGCAGTAATTTTTCTAGCTTCTGTCAGTATCCGATGACGTTTAAGTGAGTTAACTTAGCTGAAGGAATGTCCTATAGTTACAGAAGGACCATGTATATATTTTAGTATTTAGTATTTTAGTACCAGTGTCTATAATTGTGAGCAATAATGGGCAAATTTTGTATGCTGATTTTGTATGTTTATTTTATGCCAATAAAGGCTTGTGACAACAGTATCAAGAACCCAGGCATCCTGAAGGTAAATCTTGATGTAGTTGTTGGCTTGTGGCCATTTGCAAGTCACAGGCCCTTTATGCATGTAGAGCTTAACCCACAGTTTTGCAGTGAATTTTTCCTGTGGGTTTTTCCCAGGATTCTCCTTCAAAGGATTCTCCTGCTGCCATTTTGCCCTCCCATTCTTTCTGTGGAGCCTCCAGTTGGAGAGATTGCTTCCTGTCTTTTTTGGGTGTCATCTAGTGTCTAGTGTTGCCTTGCTAGACCTTTTAAATTTTCTGTTGATTTTGATTGTCCATTTGAGTAGACTGGCATGTCAATTTTTTTTTAAAAAGAAAGCTCTTCTGATCTTTCTGAATTTCTGGCCCAAAGAGTGGGAGGAACTGCTGTTAGTGGGCACAGGAAGGCAGGGTGGTGTGAGGAAACCTGATGAAAGCGAAATGCATGCTGACTCTCTCTACTTTCCTGCGAAGGAAAAGTTGTGCTTGCAGAAATTTCCAAAACTGGAGATTCTTTGATCTGAGGCATGGTGAGTTTGGAAGAAGGTAAAACTGAGAATCCAACCCAAAGGGAATATACGCTCAATGCTAAAGGAGCTCACAGGTACATAAATGGCCACAATCTCTCCACCGGGTCCTCATCAGTTAAAATGAGAAGAGTTTTTACCTATTTTATAGGATTGTTATGAAGTGAATGAAGTAATTTCTTTAGTAATTTCTCTTTAGGTACTGCAGAATTCAACTTGAAGTTTTGGGAATATTTTTTTTGATGATTTCAGCCATATTTGCCATGGTAAACTGAATTAAACACCATCCAGTTGTATATTTTTTTGTACTGGATTTGCACAGAGTAGGCCTGTTTGAAGCACTGTCTGTGTCTTCATTGTAGCAGGCAGTTTTGATGCTGTTGCTACTGGGTTATTCAGTGGAACAGAACACAGCATCTTTGTCATCCCTCTTTTTTTGCCATACATTTCCAATTCTGCCTGCTGAAAAAAAAGCTCCAAAGAATGCCGCAGCTCCTCGTCAGGACACTTTCCCAGTATTAACATCCTCTTCTTCTTTTCCCAGGGTTTGGGATGCGCTTACAGACAATTACATCCCGTCTATCACTGAGGACTGGAGGGACCCAAACATCGAAGCGCTAAATGGCAACATCTCTGACACAGAGGTACTCACCTGCATTTGCGTCTCTTCCCTTTCCCTCCCTCCATTAATCTCTAGATAAAATAATCAAGCCATGCTGGTGGGGATGTATGGTGTGAAATACGGCCTGCAATGCTTAAGCGTTAATGCATGCAAAATGGAAACTGAACACCCTTCCACGAAGGAGGGTTAATGGGATGTGAGAATGAAGCTTTCATTGGGGAGCAGAACAGATCTCCCAGAGCTGCTTGGACTGAGATTATAGTCCAGCAGTGGCGTAGGAGGTTAAGAGCTCATGTATCTAATCTGGAGGAACCGCGTTTGATTCCCCGCTCTGCTGCCTGAGCTGTGGAGGCTTATCTGGGGAATTCAGATTAGCCTGTGCACTCCGACACACGCCAGCTGGGTGACCTTGGGCTAGTCACAGCTTCTCGGAGCTCTCTCAGTCCCACCTACCTCACAGGGTGTTTGTTGTGAGGGGGGAAGGGCAAGGAGATTGTAAGTCTCCTACAGGAGAGAAAGGGGGGGATATAAATCCAAACTCTTCTTCTTCTCTTCTTCCTTTGGTAATGGAGAAGCAGGCTTAATGTGCTCTGTGTGTGTGTGTGTAAATGGTGAATGAAGCAGTCTGATATGAGTATGTAGAGAGGCATTGTCATCCAGACAGTTGTTGGCTTTGAGAGTGACATCGACAAGGCCCGTACCACCTTCCACCCTGATACGTTCAGAACAATGAAGGCTAGCGGCCTGCTGAACAATGGCGATAGTGATGGGAGAAGGATGCACATGGCAGGGTGTGCAGGGAATGAACCAAGCCCTTTTGCCGCTGCTACTTTTTTGGCACTACCGAGAGATCAGAAATAGCATCCTCTCAGGTGCCTGCACCACTGAAGCAGCGGAAGTGTCACTCTTGGTGCCCCGCTTCCCATAAGCCTAAAAAAGGCCACGTTAAAATGTGGGTGAAAACACATGGCACTGCTTGTGCTGAATCGTTGGTCAGCCAAGCCTTGCCTGCTCTGACTGGCAGCAGCTCTCCAGGGACTCAATGGATTGGTCTTGCACAGCACCTGTTTCATAACTGGATAAGCCAGGGATTGAACCTGCAACCTTCTGCAGAAACCCCTAAGAAAGAGTTTCAGGAGAGTGTCTATATCCAGATAGAAAGTTCTCCATCATGTACCTGGCAATTAAATAGGCAGAGAACTCACATCTTAGGCAAGTGACAAGCTCAAGATCGGAATGTGTTGTTATACATTAAGAGTAGGATGAGTTGAAAGGGAGTCATGGTCTCCTTTTCAAATAGTTTCATCAACTAATTGGAGGAATGTTAAAGGTAAAGTGTGTTAGGGAGGGAATGCATACTTGGAAGGGTGCCAAAGGGATGGCAAGGATGCTGCTCAGAGTAGGTGTTAGGGGTTGGCAGCACTGGACTCCTGCTGAGACCCACAACCTGGTAGAGTCCCCCTACCTTAAGTGGACTGGCCTTCCTCTTCCTAATGGCAGAAGTGCCTACAAGGAGAAGCAAAGGCATAATGCATGAGCACCCCTTCTAATGTTCCCAGATTCTCCGGCTTAGTCTCTTTCTTATTTTAGCATTACCAACACCAGTGGGCTTAAAAGGAGGGCAAGAAAGTCATATTCTGCTCCCTCCAGTTGGGGGAAAGAAAGGAGCATGTTGGATGAGGAGGAAACTGGGTCATGACTAGTGGGGAAGAGATATTCAATGGAAGAAATAGCCCAACGGCACATAAAAACCTGCCACTAGTTGTACTGCTCTTTGATTGTCACTGCTTGGTCTCTGCTGCCAACAAAACTGGACTAGACCATGCTGTACTTTTGGGCTCCCTGTAACAATGCCCTAAAGTGGGGCCAGAATTCAGTCTTCCATTCGCCCAGTACAGGAACCTCCTGCCTCTTATGCCAGATGTCACCCCTGCAATTGAAAGTGACTGGGCTGCTAAGCAGTCCACTTTGACTCTTGTCAGTCCCAGTTCAAATGGAGACAGGAACTATTGCTCCAAAACTCTGGTGTGTGTGTGTGGGTGTGTGTGTTAGCTTTGCTAGCTGAATAATGGAAAATTGCAGCTTCCACCTCGAGTTTTGTTATTCTGCTCAGTCAACAATAACTTATTAGTCCTTAAATTATTAATGGCTTTGCAAGAGTAAAGAGCTAATTTAATCAGGCTGGGAAGCATGAACAACAGACGGAAAAGAGATGTTATTTTCAGCAGGCAATGGAAGGCTTTAGATTATCCAGAATTTCTCTGAGTGGCGCTCACTGTTTTGAGAGGCCTATGGGGACTTTACAAAGGGTCTGAGCCACCACTGCTGTGCTACATGTGGTGCTCATAGGGTTGCCAACCTCCAGAGCAGGGCTGGATTAAGACCTTTAGAGGCCCTAAAGACTGAAAAGTTTCTCGTACCCCTCATATACTGTATGTGCAATTCAAAATAAAAACAATAGTAAACCATAATATATATATATATATAGATTCTAAGGAATAAATATAATTATTTGTATGAAACAAAACACCTATTATTCCATTTCTTTCTTGCCTTGGAGATGCACAAATTAAAGATTCAAAATAATATTTACTGTTGCTTACTTATAATTTTATTTATAATCCAAAACGTTTTCTCTGCTTTAATAATTAGCTGGGATAAGGAGGGGAAAAACCCTCTTTACTTGAGACTCTAAGCACGTGGTTGTTCTACTTAATGGTTAATTCAGGACTGCTCCAGGGGGTGGGTGGAGATCTCCCCAGAGGCAGAGTGCTCATGGGGACATGTGGGGTCACACGCCAGCTGGTCACATGGGGGCAGAGAATCACCCCCACACCCCTCCACATGCCCCCCCCCCCCGGCCAGGCTGCTCCTTCAGCCGGTGGATCCTCCTTGTGACTGAAGGAAGCAGCCTGGCAAAACCAGGCTTCGAGGGGAGCAACCTGCGAAACGAACTTTGTCTAAGCTAAGGAAAGGTGGCTTAGAGGCCCCGGCCAGAGCAGATGTTGCCCCGCATGCCATTTCCCCCCCTACACCTCTGGATCTCCCACTATTATAACTGATCTCCAGGCAAAGGAGATCAGTTCACCTGCTTTGGAAGGTGGACTGTGTGGCACCATATCCCATAGAAGTCCCTTCCCTCCTCAAATTCTGTCCTTCCTAGGTTCCACCACCAAATCTCCAGGTATTTTCCATGCTGGAGCAGACCACTCTAGGTGCTCACAAACTATCTGATCCCTTAAAAACAACTCTATCGTTGATAAGCTGAAATTCACCTCACAAAGGCAACACATGCAAGAATGGATGTTAAAAGTGAGCCATGGTTCCCAGTGATCAGCTAGCTTAGAACATCTCAAGCGACGGCTCAGCTGCGAGTTCAAAATGTCACCCAGCCAGGAAATTAATTGGATGACTTTCGGCCACTCTTTCCTAGCTATGCTTTTACCCGATAGGGTTGTTGCAAGGATGAAATGGATCAGATAAATGCCAAATATGCTCCTGAGCTCTTTAGAAGAAAGGCTGGATAAAAATATAGCAGATGTATTTGGCCAAGCTTTGCATGAGCTTGCCATTTTCTGTGGCTGGGTGGTGTTTGCACTCTGTAGATTAAAACTATTGATTTTATACAGGCATTTTGTGTGACAGTTACTATTTAATCAACGACCTTTCAAATGTAATTCAACATGATGCATATCTCTGGAATCAAGGGTCTCTTTCTTTAATCAAGCATAAAGAAATTGTGCTCCTGTAGGCTACATGGAGGCCTGAACTCGCTGTCTATAAAATTAGGGTCATGTTATAGGTCTAACAGTAGTTTTCAACATTTTCAGACTAGGAATCCTTGGTTTGATCATCCAGATGTGTAGTCAAGAGCTGTGTGTCTGCTTTTGTTGTCTGAGTTCCCACCTTCAAACTCCACCGCCATGGTGCAGTGGTCTCAGACATGGAGTGATGCTGCAACACTGGTTTTTCCATTCAGACATCATGCTAAACCATGGTTAGCAACACCATGGTTTGCAAACCAACTCCATTGTTTCTCAACTTGCTTTCCCAGCTAATTGGAAACCATGGTTTGTGGTTTGTCAATAAACATATCTCTCTAAGCCAAGTGTTTAACCAATCTTCCTCACTGGTGGGGTTTCAGTATTTCCAGATGGGGTCAGACATACCCATTCTAATATGCATAGGGATGAAAGAGTTTTTTTTTGTGTGTGCTACAAATCAGATTCCTTTTTGCTACAAATCAGATTCCCCCCACCACCACTTGTGTTATACCTAAGGGTCCCCTGTAGCAATATTTGAGGGTAGTATTTTGATCTGCATCAGGAAGGGAAGGAAAGGAATTCATACTCTGTGGAAGAAATCACTGCTATCTTTGGAAATGTTCTGGGGGCTCTAAGTTATTGTGACTGGAGAAATTCAGTCCACAAATGATGATTGAGAGAGACTCAAGGTCTCTTTACCCCCTTCAATCATCCTGGCACGATCATATTCATATTCATAGGAGTCTTTTTAACCTGACATTTCCCTGTTATAAATGCAATTTCCATTCCATTCCATACTTTCAGTGGAAATGGTCAGGTCATAAATCAAAAACTTGTTTTGTGATCAATGGCTAGGTGGGTTGGGGTGATACACCTTTGCTAAAGTCCCGTGCCAAACTACAGTGATGTTTTCTTCAACATGGTTTGATGCGACCTCTGTCTATTTCCTCCACTTTTCTCCTGTTTTCTGCAAACACAGTTTCTGTCTCCCAGCTTAGAGCATAACCCAGTTTATGACAGACCCATGGTCTCTAATGGTTTATAATGAACAGAGTGTCCAAAGAACAGTGCCTGGATCAAAGCTGTAACTCAATATGTTGGTGATCTTGTTCTGGGTTGTTTTTCTCTCCTGGGAACTTCCCTTTTGCCTTCCAGTTGAGTAGCAAGATTAGTATATTTGATTCATCTTTGTATCATCTTGTGACTGTATAGGAATTACTAGTAAGTAATTATATCTTTAACCTTATTTAAAGAGAGCTCTCTTGTGTGTGTCGGTGCTAGTGACCTTGAGATAAACCAGGATGCGAAGGAGCAGGTAACTAGGGATTTGAAGTGATAACGAAGGCTGGAGAGCCAGACCAGAATCAGCAGTTTTATATAACCTGAAGAACTCTTCTGGCCTCTTGTGCCACATGACAGCTGCAGGGCTGGAAACTAAAATAACATTTTCTGACTATTTGCAGCAAGGAAGTGCTGCAGAGAGCCATCCAGTGACATTTTCCTCCTTTTATTCAGCTTTCGCTTTCTAAAATTTTCTGGAGCTTGGAAGTCAGGGGTGGAAAAGGAAGGAGTCCGTGGTCAGAAGGAAATGATCTGGCCATGAAACAGGAATGAAGGAGATGAAGGAATCCAAGGCTGTGGTGGTTGCTATTGAATATAGTGGAGATGATGGCAAATGGCTTAAGCCCCAGTGGGATTGGTTGATATAGTGAAAGGAGAAAGCAAGGTATTCAGAGTTACAGGCCAACACGAACTGGCCCTAATCTTGTCTGGAAGGGCTTAATTTTGCCAAGGTTTTGGGAAGAGGGATCAACTAAAGGTAGCTGAAGATCTCTTGCTATAACAATTGATCTCCAGGCAACAGAGATCATTTCACCTGAGGAAAGTGGCCATTTTGGAAGCTGGACTCTGTAGCATTATACCCCACTGAAGATTCTCCTCAGACTCTGCCCTCAAATTTCCAGGTGTTTCCAGGTGTTTTCTCTGTGTCCTGGGGCTGGCTCATTGCAGTTTTTTTTTGGCCATAGGTACACAAATAAGACAGTGTATACAGCCAAACAGTGACTGCCCAATTCCTTTGCGCACACACTGTGCTTCATGCATTACAAATTGCATGCTTTTTCCTGCAGATAATACATGGAGATTAGTCTTTCTGTAGGAAAAAATGCATGTATTTTGTAATGTTTGAAGTACACAGCATGGGAGTAAGTGGGTAAACTGTGAGCCTGCAGGAACACAGCCATGGTGTTTTATTCATGCACTAAGAATAAGAGATTTTAATTTATTATCCTTTTTTTTTCTATCTCAGCCTACTACCGTGGCTGACATTTAAGGCAGCTTGTAATTCATTTTAAGGAATCCAGTAATAAATACGAGTGCCATTTTTGGGGGTATTTTGCAAGAGTCTGACACACTTCAGACATGAAGGGGTTAACTGTGTGCATGCTAATTAGCTACTGAGGTCACAGTTTTATGGCCAGTCAATTGATTAAGCTATTGGCCACTTTGTCCGGCATTGGTAACATGCCACAAGTCATGTAAGCAGAGGTTATAAAGTATAGTCTGTTTCTTTGTTAAGACACACAAGGCTTTGCACATTACATGAGGAAGTGACCATCATAATGTGACCATGAGGTGCAAACTATGTAACCAAGTTGGTGCTAGAATAGAAAGTTGTTCTTTATTTTCTTCCATGGAGCCCTCCCTAATAGTTAGTAAACTCATTCATATAAAACCTGCAACTGCGTATGGGTCTCTTTTATGCTGCTCTGCATATTATAGCAGGGACGCAGCGAGGGGAAAGTGCGCCCGGTGCATGCGCCCCACCAAGCCACCGGAACACTCCGTCCTGCCCCGGAACACCCCGCCCCGCCCCCGCAGGGGCTCCCGCCCGGTTCATCACACACCTCCCCTCTCCCTTGGCGCTACACCTCTGTATTATATTAAGTTCAAAAGTCAACACAGTTTCATACAGTACAACCTGAATGCAGAGGTATATTCGGGGGTGGAGCTGATGTTAATTGGCTTCCACTCCACCGTTGCCTCTTGGGATGCTGGCACCCAGGGTTTGGGCTTATGCTGCCCTTAGGCTTATATCACACATGAGTAACACTCTCAGAGCCACATATATGAATATAACATCTATTAGTCCATGCAGCAAAAGATCAAAGAAGGCTAAAATCCATCACAAATTGTGATCTGAATGTCAAGTATGAAAGTCAAAATAATCCAATGACAAGCCCCCGTGCTTGTTTCCTAGAGGTTATATAATGAATACACTTCCTCATCACTGATGTTTAAAGCACAGCTGCACTCTCTTGAGATAACGGCTTTGATCTTTTGTTGCATGTGCTAATACACATTACATTCATATACATGTGACTGTTATTCATGCGTATTGGAGCCTTGAGATAGCCTTTGTTATTTTGATTTGCTGATAGCTGTTATTTACATATTGGCATTTGCTATTGACTTTGTCTTTAGTGGATCTTGGAAACAGCCATGGACACTGAATGTATGGGGGTCATCTGCTATGTAAAAAACACACAGAACTACCTGTACCTAACACTCCATCCAACCAACAGAGACCTCTTCATAGTTTCAGGACACAATTATGCATGATATAACAAGGGGAAGCAAGATAAACATTTCATATTCTGCAGCAACGATTTCTCCCTCTGGTGTTACGCAAGTTCAGCTGCGACGAAACTGGCTAATTATTTGGTGCAGCAATTCAGTCAAACTGCTGGGACCAGTGAAACAGTGATACAAGCAAATATTGATTAATGTCCTAAATAAAACCAGAACAGGAAGAGCAGACTTTCTGGCACTTTAGCTGGAATGGAATGGTGCTTACCAGCTGGAAGACGGTGCAGCAACCTCTTAGGAGCAAGGACAAACAACAAGGCTTCATAGCAGAAGATAAATAATCTGGAAATGATACTTTTGTACTCCAACTTGACATCAGTTTTTCAATTGGGCCTATAAGCAATATCTGGGTATATTTGTTCCGTATTCGGCTTTGAGGTTCCTAGGATGAAATGTTACAAGTGGTACTCAGCGTGGTGTAGTGGTTAAGGTGTCAGGCTAGGGCCAGGTCCTCATGAAAGTTTGCTGGGTGACCTTGGATTAGTCACATGCTCTCAGCCCTGTCCCTGGCTAGTATTTGGATGGGAGATCTCCAGAGAATATCATGGTTGTGGCTAGGGTTGTGAAGTGGAGGCAGGCTATGGTAAACCACCTTTGAACATCACTTGCCTTTGAACATCACTTACCTATTCTGAGCAGCATTGGCCCTCCAAGAGCAATATTTCCTGAAGCTCCTATCTGAGATTTTGATTGTCTGATTTAAAGTCCTTTTAACCTACCGGTACCTTTCCTCTGGAAAGGACTTGAGGTGAGTAACAATGTTATTTTACAAATGCATCTCAGAATAATCTAGTTAACAAAAGCTGAAAGTACACTTAAAACAGATTTGAACATCCAAGTATTAATCAATATGCAATCGATTTTATCATAGCTCCTAGCTCAATAAAGAACAGAGGAAGAGGTACCTCTGAATATCAGTGGGAGGGATACTGATCTGCTTGTAAATTTCCCTAAATCACCTTTCTGGCTATTGTTGGAGACCCTGCTGATTGACTGTTGGATCCTTGTTCTGATCTATCAGGATTTTTGTTCATGCTCTTAATTTTCCACCGGGACCTCTCCCCATAACCCCAACAAGTCGGATATTCTACAACATGTCTAGTTTAGTCCTTAATTAATGACAATCTAGCATCCAATGAAGACTGGGACGTGGTTTCGCTGCTTGATCTTAAGTGTCTGAATGATGGCATCATGAAGGTGAAGGGGGCTCCATGAGATGGACAGGTTTCTATCTGTTTGCGTATTATGAAGTACAAAAACTGGGTCTTGGGTCTCCACCCTGTGTAACAGACACAGTTGAGTTATTAGTCGTCCTCAATTCCCATGTACATAGTGCCTGATTTGGATCATAATTGCAGTGTGCATGATGAAGGGGTTTCAGCTTTCTCTTTGCACCATTCTCTTGACCTGCAACAGTCTTGTGGTGCACTAAATAGCCTTCTGGAGAAATCTGCAGGTGTTCATAAGGGTTTCCCCAGTGGGCCAAATAGCGCACCCCCATGACCACTGCAGGTCAGCAAAAAAGGAGAGGATGGAGGAGCTGATGCCCCGCCTCTGTGACACAGTCATGTCCCCAAATTGGGCATTGCATGCGAGGGAACTGAGGAGATACCACAACCCGTGTGTGACTTAGGATTGGGACTCTTGGTCCAGCCTTTGTGCTCCCTCATATGTGCATGTGTTGCTTAAAAAATCTGCCTGGGCTTTTCCTACATAATAATAGTAATTGTGAACAGAGAGTTACTGTGCATTGGTAGCCAAACATTTCATCCCTCCCCTCCACAAAAAACTCACCTGGCTTATTTTAATATTGAAATAAAAGCACAGCATCAGCATTTTGTTTGACTGCTTCTCTCCACGTGTTTCTGAGCCATTGCAAGCATAATCATAACTGGCCATCTTTATAAATGACATGGAGTGCCTATATTTCTGAGATTTTGTTTTGCAGAAATTCCCCTTATCCATTTCCCCTCCCACAGGCTTCCTTTTCTCAGCTCAGGGAGAGGCTAAGCATCAGAGCATGCTGCATGAAGGGCTCGTGGTGCATCTCCAGCAATGCGTCGGTTTTGATTTTGCAAAATACTGTGGATCCTTTAACTGACCCTTAGAACTCTCTTTAAAGACAGAATATTTGGGTAGTCTGCACGGTAAAAGATCAGGGGAGATGGAACTGTGGTGGACTAGTGAAGCCCATGCCAACTACTGAATCAGAATGTGGTTGGGATGTTTTCTTTTTCCCTTCAGATCCGTGAGAAAGAGGAGGAAGAGCTTAACGAGAAGAGTGAAAATGACTCTGGTATTAATGAGGAGCCTCTACTGTCAGCAGATCAGGTATATGCCATGCCCTTGAAAGATGGAAAGTCTAAGATGGCATCTTTCCTTCGCCACATTATTAGGAAAATTGACTTCTCTCTGCAACATGGTCAACTTTTATATTACTAGCAAGCAAACGGTGGCGCTTGTCCACTATGACACACATATCACTAGCTCCTTCCAGAGCCAGCGTGGCATAGTGGTTAAGAGCAGGTGCACTCTAATATGGAGAATTGGGTTTGATTCCTCGCTCTGCCACTTGAGCTGTGGAGGCTTATCTGGTGAACCAGATTAGCTTGTGCACTCCAAGACATGCCAGCTGGGTGACATTCAGCTAGTCACTGTTCTTTGGAGCTCTCTCAGCCCCTCCTACCTCACAGGGTGTTTGTTGTTGGGGGAGGGGAAGAGCAAGGAGATTATAAGCCCCTTTGAGTCTCCTTACAGGAGAGAAAGGGGGGGGGGATATAAATCCAAACTCTTCTTCTTCCTTCCCTTACTTGTGTTTATTTTCCACACTGTGTTTATTTTCCACATTGATCATTGCAGTATTTGGGCAACTGATTAATTTGGTCCATCTGGGCACCCTTCTGACATTTTAAGCTTGTACAATGAATGTCCTGTTGGGTGAGTGGGATTGCATACACCTCTCATTTCCCCATGTGTGAAACATGTATGGAACCTGTATACAGAGGCCTTTTCCCATGCAACTGGGAACCCAATCACGTTGAGGCACTGAGGCTCTGTACTGAGGTTGGAACGATCGTGCATAGATTGGGGGGTGCAATCCCACTTCTCCTTATGTACATAAAACACCTGAAAAGGGCTGGTGAGTGATTTCAAATGCCACACTTACCCCACACTGCAGGCACCAAATCAACAGCATATTTAAAATGTGTACAGGTTTATTACTACTTATATTTACATGGTTTTCTTTCTAACCCATGGTAACCATTGGTGGTATGTGCACATTTTGCATATGTCTTTTTCACATTGTAATGTATGGAGAAGTGGGAATATGTATATGCCCCCCTTTCTGCTGGGTTTTTGCACATGTATTCATTTATTTATTCCAACCTTTCTCCTGGTCATCATCCCAGAGCCCAAGAGTCCTGGGAGACTGTGATGTAAATTGCAATATAGCATCTGACCACTCATACATGGTTGCAAACAGCTTCCACAGAGTGTGAAACAACACTGCCAAGTGAGAAAAAGGACTGTAGAGGACACTCTAAGAGTAAATTGGTGCCATAGGTAAAATGCAACTTTTTTTTACCATGTCATAAATATGACATATAAAAGCCCATTAATCCACACACGCGCGTGCGTGCGCGCGCACACACACACGCAAACACACATACCAGAATTGCTCTTCTCTTTTTCTTAATGCAAAGGGCAACTCTCACTGCATAAATTATTAATCATTGTTTAAGTTTATGGCACACATGTCAGCTGCTCTTCAAGCTTTGAAGTTCTGCCCAGGGAAACTTCAGTGGAGTTTAAGTAACACTGAAGCTGGTGTTTTGCCAAAGTAAAGGATTTCAAGATGGTTCTCCTAATGAAATGTTACTGCTCCAACTTATCTCTGCTAGCATCTCTGTCAACTCCACTATTCATAACAACTTATTTGATTAATTGTTAATTATTTTTATCAAGCATCATCTTCATTTGTTTTCTTGAGATGCTCTCCTATACTCAATAGCGTATTAATAGTACAATTCTGAGCAGAGATACACCCTTCTGAATCTGTTGAAGTCAGAGGACTTAGAAAGGACAGAGCTCAGTTTAGCACTATAAATCATATCCAAGAAAATTGAAAGGGGTAATCCATGAGAACCCCATATTTTAAGATGTCCATTCATCTTCTAAAATATATCTCTGTTTTAGAACCTTGTTCATCCCACCACCCCTTGTGCTTTGTTATTTCCTCATTATTGAAAATTATAGTTTGGTTTTATATCAGTACCAACAGACTTGTGCCAGATTTGTACAAACCCAAATTGCAGCTGGTTTGGAATTTTAATTTGTAGGCAAAGCCTTAATTTGGTGGTTTGGGTGTCATATAGCAACAAACTATGTATGTGTGTGCTGTCAAGTCATAACTGACTTGGTGACCCCGTGAACATCAGGTGCAGAGCTCAGGAGCTCAGAGGGGTGGGCGGTAGGGCAGGGAGATCAGGAGGCTGGGCGGGAAAAATAAACTGTTTTTGCTCCCATGGTGTTTGCATGGTAGCGGGTTCAACCTGCGATTTTTGAAAATAATTGCCAAATTGGCGATTTTTGAATATCCCAAGATGAGGGAAATATTGCGGGGCAAACCCGCTTTAGGATCAGGAACCGTGCGAACTTCTTGACCAAACCGGGTATTTCCCTTGCTCAACCCGGGATATTTGAACCGTGCAGAAACAACCTTAGTCACTATACATGCTGGATCCTAACAACAAATTATAGGTAGCTCTAAAGTGGAAGTTGCTAAAATGAGAAGATGATAATGTTAGTCTGTCTATTTGCAGACTTGCGTAGCTTCTATTTGCTTTGGTACCATTCAGGACAGACAGAGGAAATTTAACCCATCATCCTCCGTTCCTTTTTGATATTTCAAACCAGGCTTTGTTATTAGCAGTGTAAAATTTGCTCACAATTTCACTAAGAAAATGTGACTGCAAAGGGTTATGCCAGCACTGGCTATACCAGCGATAGCGAACCTTTTCGAGACCGAGTGCCCAAATTGCAACCCCAAACCCACTTATTTATCGCAAAGTGCCAACATGGCAATTTAACCTGAATAATGAGGTTTTAGTTTAGAAAAAACGGTTGGCTCCGAGGCATGTGTTACTCGGGAGTAAGCTTGGTGATAGTCGGTGGCTTTGCTTTGAAGCAACCGTGTAACTCTTCCAACGGGTGAATCAAGACCCTAGGAGGGTTTACTCAGAAGCAAGCCCCATTGCCAGCAATCAAGCTTACTCCCAGGTGAAGGATCACGCTTTAGTTCTTCACATGAAAATCAGTGGGGTTTAACAGCGCTTAACAGGGTTACCTACACTGCTTCCCCAAAACTAGGTTTAATGCTAATAATTAGGTTTAATGCTAATAATTGAGCCCAGCGGCCCAGCCCAGCCTATATGGGTGTTGGGTGGATGAGGGCGACTCTGTTTCCGTGTGCCCACAGAGAGGGCTCTGAGTGCCACCTCTGGCACCCGTGCCATAGGTTCGCCACCACTGGGCTATACAAATAAAGGGTGGAGGGATGCATGGGGATATTGGGGTTGGGGGTTAGGCAGGATAAGTCTGCAGATGGCAGGGAGAGCTCAGAAGATCAGAGATGTAGCTGCGCCCCCACAACTGTGCCCCGCCTCAAACTCTCTGGGGAGTTCTGAGCAGGGCTCACCCCTCCCCCAATCTACACATGGAGATTGTTCACTGGCACTCAACTGCGCTCCTGCTGGAACCCTCAGACCAGGGTGCAGTTGTGAGGGGGGCAGCCCTGCAGTGTGCCCCCATGAAAGAGTGCCCAGGGCTCCAGCCCTCCCCCCCAGCCCCTTAGCTGCGCCACTGTAGGACAGGATGTATATCTTGAAAATCTGTGAACAGTTTCCACTCTCAAGGAACTGTGCATTTTAGCTCTTTTGCCAGGGCCACATGCACACCCACTCATTCTGCACATGCATCTCTGGGAAGAAATAAGCTGCTTGGCTCGAATGCCTGGAAGGCATGTAGGTGGTTCTCATAGTACCTTTCCCCATACTACTGTTGCCTTCACTAGCAGGCAGTGGATAACATGCTAGTATGACTGCATGTGAAAACAGCTTCCTTGAGCCATATCAAGATAGCCTGTGCTCTCTGAGTTTCTGCTAGAATCTAAAAATTGTGAACGTTGCTTGTACAAATGAGATTTTCCATTTGTTGAATAATGCCTGAGGTCTTTTACATAATTCTGGCTTTAGAATGCCATGTTATCTTTCTTGCATAGAGTCTCCAGCTTTTGGCCCAGCGAGACTATCTCTCTCTCCTCTCAGGTTTTGAGGTGAGCCAGTCATTAATGTGTGAAGCTTATTCCATACTGAGAAGCTTGTAGCTGCACCTGTGAATTTCCCTTGGTTTCCATGGCAATGATATCCAGTTCATTGAGCTGCGGCAGAACTACATCGTTCCAAGAACTACATCATTCCAAGTTCTTTGTTGTTGGGTTTGTTTGTTTGTTTTGCAATGAGTGCTTCTGGGTTATTATTCATGAGAAAAAAAGATAGTTGGCAAAGCAGCTAAATAAATTGGTGATTTTTTCCTTTCTTTTTCCTGTAAGGTATTATAACTTTTAAATTCAGTTTTGAGAAGGATGAGAGTCCCCTTGTGGCAAATATGGCCTTATCATTTCTGAAGATAACCAGGACCTCTTTCCAAAGGTCCAGATATAATGCTTTTGTGGTAGCTATGCCTATTAGGTACTTAATTATTAAGACACTTGTGTCCAGCATTGAGTATGGCTGACAACATGCAAAGATACAAAATTCCATAAGTAAAAATTAAAACCATGTGAATAAAAGCTTATCAATAATTCAGGTGTGGTTATTTTTATAGAAAATATGATTAAGAAAATCCCATTTCAACTAATTATTAAAAATCCCATTTCACCTAATTATTTCAGAGCCTGAATTTTTAAGCGCTATGATCTCACTCTCACTAGGTTTTGATAAAGTAGGGAACAGCTTACGAAAGCTCATACTATCTAAATAAAAATTGGTTAATCGCAGACAGAAAAGGATTTGTTAATTAAGGTACATTAGGTAATTAGTAATTTAATCATTAATTTTAATAAATCTGAACATTAAAATGTCAGGTATTAATATCACCCCCCCCCCCCAAAAAAAAATCAGGAATGAAAAGCCAATTGTAAAAGGTATATTTTGTAACTTCTACAAAATCCAGTCGATAAACGAAATAGTCTTAAACAGAGTTATACCCTTCTAATGCTTTCTAAGCAATTGAATGATTTGGAAAGGTGTAACTCTTCTTAGGATTGCACTAAAGATTACCCCTCATTGCTTCCTTGGGCAAGGTATTTCATAGGGTGGGCACTGCCACTAAAATGCCTGGTTCCTCACTAATATAGATTTAATTGAACAGGGATACTACAACAATACCACTGACTGCTGGGTAGGGGAACACTGGTGTACAATTATTTCCTCATGGTCTTCCCAGAAGCATCTAGAGTAAAACATGATACTGGACTAAATGGACTTTTGACCTGATCCAGGCTCTTAGGTTCTTACTTTGTGTCATAGTTATACTGTCATGAAATTGCATGTACCTTTGTTAAGTAATGCCACTGGGAACCAGCACTGATCCATCAGACTGGCCCAACCAGGATGATCTGTATAATCCCCAAGGTACTACGATGTCATCTGTCTAGTTATTTTGGAAGGGTTGGTAGTTTGGAGGCAAGCAGGTAATCAAACAGAGTTGGGCAATCCAACAAGGATTTGCTCAGATTGAAGAGCCAGGAATTTTATAGGACTTGGTGAAACCTTAATGGTCTTTTGTGCCACATGATTCCTGCTGAGTTGTAATCTAAAATTCAGTGTGTATTGCTGCCCTCTGTAGCATGATGCAGAAGCTATCCTATGTTATGCTATTAGGGAGAGTAAGTAAAGAATCTGTACCCTACAAATAGCATTGCTGAGTTGAGACCTCCTGGAAGTACAGCATGGTTTCTGGTTTCTTCTTGTTACTCTTTGGAACTGTGCTTTTTCATACTGCATTTCTCATTATTGAGAGTGTTATGGTTGAATCAGTCACGAATCCCTTCAGGCTAAACAAAGCAAATGGTGGCATGGCAAGATTTTGAATCTTTGCTTTCTACCTGCCTGATATTCTGGAATTTGTGCAAAATATGTATGAGTAAGAGAGAAAGACTACTGCCCCATACCTCTCCTATGGAACAAGTGGTAGTGGGCAAAACAGTTAATCCTGAACTGGAATGAATAGGATGTTGGCTTCTCCCAGAGCAGGGCGGTGCCCTAGATATCTGTTTTCATTGCTGAACTTTACCTAGTGTATTGCATAAAGTAACTATGCTGAAAGTGGGCAGAAAGAGGCTGATAAGTATAGCCTATGGAGGAAAATTTAGCTTGGTTCCTGTGAAAGGCTTCAGTGTGTACCAAGGTGTCTGTAGCTACCATGTTCGGGACCCCTATAAGCCAAGCCATAGATTAGGCAAAGCTCTGATCCACATTAACTGCGAAGCTTAGAACTTCCTACGGCGTTTGTAGTTTGCTTCCATCACTGGAAAGACGCAAAGAAGAGAACGCCTCTGAAAATGTGCATGGCACGTTTCCTTGCCAATGAGAAACAACATCTTTCCTTCACATGTCTCTTTAGTAATCAGTGGGTGTCAAATGCTGTGTTTTGGAGTGGAAAATGTAAGCAGGGAAATGTTCCCTCTTTGACAGGGTGCAGCTTACAGAATGGTAACAGTGCAAGTATTCTGTGCCTAGACCAATTGCTATGTGCTGACTGATTTTAATGATGCATCAATGAATATTCTGCTGCAGAACTGTTTCACCGTGTGCTCGCTAGAGATGCCTTTTGGCTGCTTTGCAGATTTCCTCTGAAGCATCATAGCCAGTATATTCATGATGGGATGCAAGCAGAAGGAGCTTGTAAAACTGAGAAATAAAAACAGTAAACACCAGTTCATTTTTCATTAGGGGCTACCTCTTTGTCCTAATAATCAGCACTTTGTGGCCATGTTTCTTCCACTTTTAACAACAGATGCTCATTCTTGAAGACAGGGAGTAGAAGAAAGCAGAAACCTTTCAGACATTTATCTGAACATTGCATTTAATTATTGTTTCAGAATGTGTATACAGTGACCTAAATAATTCATCTTCCATTAACAGTAGCAAGACTATCCAGACAAAAACAAGGAAAGAGAGAGCGTGCATGAATGACTTTGGTGTTTATACTTAAAATATACTTCCCCATAAAATGCACAACAGATAGTACTGGAAAGAATACTCTCTTGGAAGAAAAATTACAGTCAGCATTCCGTTTTAGGAATGTTCAAGTGTTTGAAAGTGTGTAGACTCACTGTGTGGGGGGTGGGGAGGGGTTGGGACTGAGACAGCCGTTGTGGTCTCTGCCTTATTGGATGGCTCAGTATATGTGAGCTGTTATGCAGGGGTTTCTGGGTCCACCCTGACCACTGGCAGGGAATGGTGTAGGCTTGCCAGATCTAGGTTGGGAAACCCCTGAATATTTGGGGGTGGAGCCTGGGTAGGACAGACACCTCAGTGGGTACAGTGTCATAGAGGCCACCCTGCAGAGTATCCATCTTCTCCAGGGGGACTGAGCCCTGTAGTCTGGAGATGAACTGTAGTTCTGGGGGATCCCAGGTCCCACCTGGTGTCCCTATAGCAGAGCTTCTGAGAGCCACCATTGGCACCCAGACGAAAATTCTCTCTTACCACCCCTACCCCCCATTCAGAAGAACATCTCCAACTGCTTGATTCGATCCAATAAGCGGGAGTCCTGTAACCCTTTAAATTACAAACAAGACTGTGGGCTCTAGTCCATGATGGACCAGATGGAATAAAAAATTGCTAGATGGTAAGGCAGAATATGGGCATCTGTCTTTTTTCTTAGCCATGGGAAGGAGGCATTTTCGGGCAGGGAAATGGCATATAGAGGTGGTTTCAGCCATGGACCACAGATGCCCCAGGGAAAGGAGAGGGGCAAACTGGTTAGGTGGCTGCCCTGTGTGAACCCACAGCCTCCCGGCTGGATTCTGATGGTAGGAGTGATTCCCTGGAGCATCAGAATCACTCAAACCACCCCTATGGCATGTTAAACTTCCCCACTCCAGTGTCACAACCCAGTCCATACCACAGCTTCACCCCGGTTGCTTTTTAGGACCAGGGGATGTGTTGGGAGTTTTAGTGGCAGAACTTCGGTAGTTTCTGTCATTCGGGGCCCTCCTAGTGCTGGCTTTTCAGGACAGGAACAGTTGTGTTAAAATTTCATTCAAGCTAAGCCCACGGCAATTCATTTTTTAAATCAACGGTTGTCAAATTTACCCACATTCAAACGTTTTCCATTTGACCTTCCTGCCTTCCTGCCCTTAACATGGGTGTAAATCAAGCATGAAATTGTTTTTAAATCTTGCTGTATTCTGTTTTTCCCCCCCTTTCCTTAATGTTCCTCCTTCCAGTTGCCAGGGCTGCTGCAAAAAAATTTCCATGCTTGGTTACCTGAAAGCCTCTTATTTAAATTGTGTCCGAGTAAAATATTTTGTGACTTCAGTATCCTTCCGTCAGTCACAGTTTGCAACAGTTGGGCAGAGCTAAATGCTTTGTTGCTGCTGTTTTAAATCCCCATTTAGAAAAAGACTCTGGCATTTATGACTGAATAATGTTTGGGACATGACACCCCTGGAAATTTACTTATACTATGAAGCTTTTAAAAAGGGGCATGCTTTGGAGCTGTTGGAAGCAATAGACTCCATCACTCTTGGAAGGTGACGTCTCCATGGTAACATCCATGGTTCCTTAGCATCAAAGCTGTACGTCATTCTTATATGATTTGATGCTACTGTTCTTTTAACAGGTGATTGAAGAAATCGAGGAGATGATGCAGAACTCACCAGATCCTGAAGAGGAAGAAGAGATTTTGGAGGAAGATGATGGTGGGGAAACTAGCAGTCAGGCCGATTCAGTCATTTTGCAAGAGATGCAGGTTTTGTCACAGACTTTCAACAGTAATTGGTCCTATGAAGGTGAGAACATGGGGGAAAGTTTCTTAGGATTCATCTAAAATTGGTGGCCCAGTTAATTGGTCTGATTCTTCTCTCTTGTCGTGTCTGTTTCTGGGTCTTGTTTTGAACCAGCTTGTCTTTGTAACATTCCCTGGAGAACATAACTAAAACCCAAAAAATACAACTTAAAGCAACAGCAGAGTATCTGAACAAGATAATTAGTTGAGGAAAAAAACCAACAATTATCTGAGTCCAAAAGACACATTAAATGAACAACAAATGTGCTTAAATAAACAAGTCTTTCAAACTTACTTAGAAGGGCCAATCTACTCAACCTCAGCAGGGAACTCATTCTTTCTTCATGGTCCAGTAAGAAAGCCTTCTCTACAGTTGCTTTCTTCCTAAAATAATATATTAGAAAATCATCTGTGCCACCTTTTAAGGAGTAGAAAGGTACATATAAGACAAGATATTCCTTCTGATATCCTGGGCAAATACATACCTTTGCATCGTGTATGTGTGCTAAAACATAATGAGCAAAGTGTATAAATTATACAAACTTATACAAATTAAATGTATTCATTGAGTGACTGAAAACTCAGGCAATTTATAGTGCAATGTTAAGCAGTTATACCCTTTTAAACCCATAGACTTCAATGGTCTCAGGAAGGTGTACTTCTGTACATTTTTTAAAGTTGGGTGATGGAACTAGCAGGCAACATTCCCATTCTCTTAGAATAGAATAGAATAGAATCTTTATTGGCCAAGTGTGATTGGACACACAAGGAATTTGTCTCCGGTGCATATGCTCTCAGTGTACATAAAGAATCTTCTTCTGATTCTTCAAAGGCTTGGGGCACATGTCTGATGTGGAGCTCTTAGAGCTGCTGGATCGTGTCGAAGGCGCCATCCGTGACTACTCGGAGGAATTGGTGCAGCAGCTGGCTCGCCGAGATGAGCTGGAGTTTGAGAAAGAAGTGAAGAACTCCTTCATCACGGTGCTAATGGAAGTCCAGAACAAGCAGAAGGAGCAGAGAGAGCTGATGAAAAGGAGGAGGAAAGAAAAAGGGCTAAGCCTGCAGAGCAGCCGAATAGAAAGGGCAACCCAGATGCCTCTGAAGGTGGGCGAGAACTTCCAGCATTCCTTCCGTAAGAGTGTTCAAAAAGTCGAGTGCCGGGCTTTGCTCCAAGTTGGGACGTTAAGACACTTTTTGCAAGCCTGGATTCAGGTGGAGGCTTTTCAGTGCATGTTTGTGTTGTATTCTCTCAACAGCGGCCAATAGAAACATGATAAGTGGACATGAATGAATGCTTTGTAGAAACCCCCAGTAAGAGGTCATCCACAGAATAAAATGTCACACAGCAGGGCCAGCATTGACTCTGCAAAAAGAATGATTCCTAAGTTACACATTCCTGTCTTTTATTGACTACGTCTATACATGTTTTAATCAGAAGTATGACTGTTTCTTTTGGACAAGAGACTGTAGCTTAAAACAGTGTTGAGCTGGTTTCAGGCTTGTGTGGCCCTTTAAAAAAACACTAGAATATCTGGGGTCTTAAAATGTGCTGTAAATACACAGAAACAAGAGTACATTCCCAGCATTGACAGATAAGGTGTAACTGATCTGTTCTTCTGGGCTTACACACATACTAAGAACTGAAGAAGTGCCTTGTAGGATTGGATCAAAGTCTGCCTGAACTGCTAGTCTTGGCAAGAATCCAAATAACCTGCAAATTATAGGTGGCCCACAAATTGACCACTGTCCCCCCATGAGTCTTATCTTCTGCCCACCCCATTTTCACTAGTTTATGGAAGTCCAACCATTAGTCTGAGAAATATTTGCAATTTGATTATGTTCACATAGCTGATATGGTTTGCAGCTGCCCCATCAAATTACCTGCTTGGAGCCACTAATAAAAGCATCCTCTGAAACAAAACAGTGATTCAGTGGTGGGTTTCTGCCAGCTTCCCATTTGGGGAGAAAGAAGTGTATTGAACATCAGAAACCATGTGATTGCATGGACAAATGATACTGAATTTCTAATGTAGACTTCTAAGGACAGAGAGCCTTAACATCCATGAATCCACCAAAGCATGGCATATTGCACGGATTCTTTGCAAAGCACATGGGTGACATAATTAAGCAGACACTGCTGCTGCTGCATCTTATTAGACAATCCTGTAAATGAAACCAACAATTTGAAAATGGACTTTCCCCTCTCCTTTCTGTTCAGCGATTCAGTATGGAAGGAATCTCAAATATCCTGCAGACTGGTATCCGGCAGACATTTGGAAACTCAACAACTGATAAGCAGGTGAGTACAATATCCGCTGAGGATAAAAATGTGAATTATACCAGCATATATGTAACCTCAGCTTGTGAGTTCTGTGGGGCAGAACTTGGAATGAGTTTGCAACAACAATTTTTAAAAACAAAATGGTTTACTTTCTTAACATACAACATTAAACATCAACATTTAACATCACACTTCAAGGTCCTGTTCAGGTTGCATTTTCAAGTCCTTATATTTACAGTCTACTGATACTGCCAAGTCCAATTCTTCTTTGCAAGTGGGTTGGCTCCTGAAGACTCCAAGGGCTTGATGAACAGGATTCAACATGATGAAGGTTTCCAGGAGAACTCTCACCCATTACAAACATAAAAACCCCCTGAAACAATAAACTCCAACATTTACAACATAGCAAAAATAAACTACCACCTTCCCAGTAGTTCCCAACAACATTGCAGTTACCTTACAAGGTGTTAAGGGCTTATACAAACCAAGGTCCGAGTCTGGTAGCCTTGTCTCCTCCAACTACATGAGCTCTGCAGCCTTTTGCTCCACCCCTTTCTGGGTCAACCCATTCTAAGCATGGGGGTTACATATACACTTTCTCTAACCTGCAGCCCCCTGGATAGCATGACTGCAAGGAGCAATTTCAGGGGAGGTCGAGAAGGCAGGAAAAGGGGGACTTAACTTTTCCCTGTGCCTGGTTATTCACTCCTGCAAATGAGCCCAAGTTGCTTCCTATTGTAATAAGAGAAGAAGAATATTCAATAAATAGCTGGGAAGTGTTTGCAGGAGGACATCAGCATATGCAGGAAAGGACTAGCCCCATCAGTGCCCCTTTGCCAGTGTCCCCAGACCTCACATAGTTCACAGTGTGTTTGCCTCATAAAGTTTAATTCTATCCTGAGTGGATTATTGGATGAACACCAGTACTAAATTCTTGCCACTTGAGTAGGGCCACATCCTGGTCTGGAATCCCAGCAGCAATTGAATTACCTTGGAATTGTATACCCTTCTCATTTCTTGCTCAAGGCTATTTAAAACATTCTGCAGCTCTGCCTACAATCCGTTTGTCCTCCAGCAGAACAAAACAAAAGGGAAAGTGGAAACCAACTTTCAGTTCTGCTGATCTGGCGGTCACTAGCTCTAATGTTTGGGCTACTGGAGAGGAAAATAAAACTGACTCCTTACCAAGGGCAGCCAATGCTTGGTGGCAAGAAGGACAGCATTTTGCTTTTAAGGAAAAAAATATCTTCAGAATTAAGCCATGCTTATGTAAAGTGCCTTGCTGCTCTCTTGGGATTCAGTTTTCATTTTATTTTCTGCTCTTTGAGAATTAATGTGTTTCTTTCATTGGCCCCTTCCGCACACGCAAAATAATGCGTTTTCAAACCACTTTCACAACTGTTTGCAAGTGGATTTTGCTATTCCGCACAGCTTCAAGGAGCACTGAAAGCAGTTTGAAAGTGCATTATTCTGCATGTGCGGAATGAGCCAACATTTGGTTGTTTGAGAGCAACCTCCATCTTTTCATTACTCCATCTTTCCTTTAAAAATAATCCACTTGGTTCTTCTGATAAAGCCTTAAAAGTGGTTTTTAAAAAGGTTTCAAAGTGAGAAACTCAGGTGGAAAGGGAACCTAGTACCTAAATTATGATAGGGAAAGCTTTGGGCATGCTTGAGTCAGGATGGTGTAGTTTATATTTAGGCCTCCTCATAGCAAAGACCCTTTATCTGGAAACTACCTGCCTAATATTTGATAGTGGAAGTACAGGGAAAAAGTCCTCTGCAGAAGATCTTAATAAGCAGGTTCAGATGGGAGCTGGGAAGCCTTCAGATACCCTGGTCTTGTGCTTTATAGAACAATGACTGTGGCCCCGTACAAATAGAATATTAGGAAGGTGTGTTCACAGCAGTTAGCCTCTGTCAGTAGTTTGGCCTCTGTAATTCTAGATCTGCTGAAGTTTCCAAATAATTATTAAAGACGGTTCCATGTTGCAGTAATCTATCTTAAATGTAACCAGAGTTTGGACAATTTTGGCAAGACCATTTCTGTCCCAAAGGTCTGCATCTGGTGCAGCCAACAAAATGAGTGAAAAGTGAATTCATTCAACAGTTGCTTCTTGAGCAACAAGCTATACACGGTTGTATCCAGAGCAAAGGACAAGCCGGAAACACGATTCTTAAGGGGATCGTGATCTTTAAGGGGAGTACGACCACTATCCAAATCAGAAGAAACTCCACTTTATCGGGCTATGCTACAATTACTTACCAGCAGCACTTCCATTGTCTCTGAACTGAGTTTCCGTTTGTTCAAAGGCTGGCATTGCTGGGTAGCTGCAGTCCTTGCCTGCTGTTTACCTGTTTGCCTTTGCAAGCATCATCACGTGTTTGTTGGGCAAGACTACCACAGGCAACAGCAGTCCTGCTGAGTGAGGAATAGAGAAGAGCCATCTCCAGGTTAGAGAGAGGCAGTAAGCGTCCCTTACCCTATCTTCTCATTCCAGCAAAATGCAGGCAACAGCTCTTGCTTGCTAGCATTGTTATCTCACCCAGAAAGGTGCTAGGGGCATGAGAAGTCCATCCAACTATGCTCTCACCTGCTTGATCTAGTTGACCATTCCATTGCTAACAGTAGCCAGCCAAAATGGCCTTTGAAAAACTTCTGGGTAAAACTGTTAATATGTCTTCCTTACCAGTCTTTAAAAGAAACCCAGCTATATGTCTAATGATGAAAAATATTAATTTGTTGAAGGTCTTAGACATCATACAATAAATGCTGTGGCTGCTGAATAACTTTATAGATATATGGGTAGAGTTCATAATACTGTCTCATTTGTTGTGTCTCGCAGCTGAGCATCCATCAGGGAAAGGGCTTCATTGGTATAGTACCAGCATTATAGTGTTACACATTGGCAGATGTACTGGGCAGCCCTTGTGAACACTGTAGCATACATTTACACTCTGAAGATTTTCCATAAATGTGTTTGAATGAGAACATTAAAAGTTGTGATCTGGACACAAGTCAAAACATTCACCAATTTGTGAACAGCCTCAGAACATTTCCTTGGGAGCAAATGGAGGTCGTCACTTCTGATTCCTGTTCCATTCCTTTCCAGTATTTGAACACAGTTATTCCATATGAGAAGAAAGCCTCGCCTCCTTCAGTTGAAGACTTACAGATGCTTACAAACAGTAAGTTGCTTGTCTGCTGTGTTGAATGTAGTAAGGACACACTGCTTCGAAATCAACACATTTCCCGTCCAGCAGAAGTATTCTAGAATCTTTGAAACCACCAGCATAACGGACCCTCAAACTTTCTCAAGCAGTGGCTAATGTTTTGGAAGGTGGTGGTGAACTGGCTTGAAGTTATCATCTCCTGGGCAATCTAGATTGTCCTTTTTAGCGAGTCTGAAGATATGTTTACCATTTGAGTTGGTAGATTGCAACATGCCCAATATTAAGCAAAGTTCAGCACTTGAGTGCACATTTTCAGAAAGACATAGTAGGCGCAGATTTTTGGTAGGCAAAAATCTACTAACTATGGCCCCTTCCGCACACGCAAAATAATGTGTTTTCAAACCACTTTCACAACTGTTTGCAAGTGGATTTTGCTATTCTGCACAGCTTCAAAGAGCGCTGAAAGCAGTTTGAAAGCTTTGCATGAGCCTATGGCTCATTCCGCACATGCAGGATAATGCACTTTCAAACTGCTTTCAGTGCTCTTTGAAGCTGTGCAGAATAGCAACATCCACTTGCAAACAGTTGTGAAAGTGGTTTGAAAATGCATTATTCTGCGTGTGCGGAAGGGGCCTAAATCTCCTATGACTTGAAAAACAATAAGTCAACTAATTCTATTCTTATGTGTTTGGGGATGGGGGCAGAAGTATAGAACTCTTGAGAGAGGCCAACCAAAGTCACTGCAGATCTTCTGGGAATGAAGACAAAAATTTTGTATTTAGGCAGGCATTTTAAAAAATGAATATTGTTGCTTTTTGTTGATGTTATGTGGTTCCTTTTCATTCTTCAAATTTTTGTTTTTATAACTTGGTAAAAGCTCTGGTTTACAATCTTTATATTTATTTTTTAAAAGACTATACATTTTAGGTAATATGCATGTGATTGTATATCCTGTATATGGCATCTTGAGTAAGTCTTATCTAGAAAAGGCATTGGAAATTTCCATGATGTTCCTAAAAAGTGTATTCCATTATTAAACTGGAATTCTTCATTTTTGTTTTAATAGAATGGCTTGATCTCATTTTTGTTTTAGATAACTTTTAAAATGTTTGAAAGTTATCATCCGTCTTATCTGTTTTTTAACTATCATATTCTGGTAGCGAAGTTCTAATCTAGAATGATCATATCCCCCAATTTGGATGGAACAGAGTCTGAATAGCTTTCCCACACAATCAGAGATGTAATTCTAGGAGCAGGCCAGAATTGGGGGCTGGTATAAATGCTACACTCTCTCAAATTAGTATTCTGTAGCAACTTGCTTTTCTGTTTTGAAGTTCTTGTGAATTGTCATCAATTTCATCTTTATGTATCTGTTCTCAAACTGCTGCGCTCCATTTTCTGAGTGGCACTTAACTTTCAGGTTTCTGCTCTCAAAATCCAGCATGTTCCAGAACAGTTTGCAGCTTCAAAGCTATTTCATAAACATCTAAGTTAGTTGGATAGAGAATTTAGCCTCTAACTCTGACTGATCAATTTGAGGAACAAAAATTGAAAGGTTGAGATGTTGTGACAGGCCCTTGTGCATTATGGGAGAATCGTCAGTCTCCTTTTGAGTTTCCATGGCAACTATGTTTTGAATTAGCTGGAACAAACACTGGCTTAGTCCTCCTGAAAAGAATGCAGTGCTATGAATGGCTGTTTTGTGCATATAGAGAGTTTTGTGCAAGTGACAATTTGTGTCTCAAGGCAAAGCCTTAGCAAAGAGGTTACTAGGGATAAATCTGTGAGGGTCTTTTTGCCTAATTAACTGGTGTGCAAAGCTACATTAGACAGTGATGCAAACATAAGATATATTTAGATGAGATCAGTTACTGAGCTGGAAGAAATGTTCCTGAATAAAATTCAAAGACCAGCCAGCCCCTCCAAATACAGTCCCTTGAATCTTTGGTATCCAAGTTGCTGCCAACAGAGCATGCAGTAATGTAACTTGTGTTCCCACATTCTGGCTAGATTTCCCATTTCACAGGTCTCTTGGATAAGACTCCTGTCCATGTTATAGTAGTATATAAAAAGATCTCTGTTTTGACCAAGACTAAATTTAACCATTGCCCTGTAACTTCTTAACAGAATTGCCAGTTTCAATATGGCTTAAGGCTCTTTGGTATTTGAGAATTACAATTCCAACAGGCACGTCTGTTCCTGTCATAGCAGTAATACAATTTGAGTGTCAGTGCTCTGAATCAGAACCCTGTGTGAGTTTTGATGCAAACACGCACGCACGCACACACACGCACACACATGGGCTTCCTGAAGATTCAAGTATCCCACCAACTTCAATGGAAGAGAATTCTCTGTGCATTGAAACAAATGGCTCCACCCAATCTGCCCTAGATGAGGGGAGGGGACAAATCATACCTGTGTACAAGTCCCTACTCTGGCACCAAATGACTTTGAGGGCCATGTGTGTCACTGAGCCTCACAGGAAACAATTGCTCCTTTGAATAATTCAGTAATGATGTTCTCCTCCCAATTTCTTTCCCCAGTTCTTTTTGCAATGAAGGAGGACAATGAAAAGGTCCCTACGTTGCTAACTGACTACATTTTAAAAGGTAAATATTTAATTTGTAAGGGATGGTCCATACATCATTTAATTTCAGTAGCTGAATGAGTGAACTGTTTTAGCTGAAAATCACTGTGTGTGGGCAAAGTAAGCTGACACGAATGCTTTGTGGTGTTTCGTGCTGGTCTCTGACTATAAGAAATTATTCTGTTCTGTTTTGTCCTGTGGCATTTGATATGTGATTACTCATTCAAACCAATGAGAAGCACTTTAAAACTACTACTACTACTGCCCTTCCTAGGGGTGCTAATTCCAGGTTAGGAAATTCATGGAGATTTGAGAGTGGAACCTGGGGAGGGCATGGTTTGGGGTGGGGAGGGGAGAAACCTCAGCAATGTGCAATGCCATAGAGTTCACTCTCCATCGGTTACAATTCTGGGACATCTCCAGGCCCCACCTGGAGGTTAGCAATTCTAGCACTTCCCCAGATCTGCTCTGTGAACAAGGAGAAATCAGTGTAGAAGGGAGCACAGTTGGTGTGCGGCTTGCAAAACCTTCAGGCAGCAAACATCCCATACAAGCGTTACACGGACAAGCTTTTCATGTCTCTTACAAGAGTGGTTTCTTGCTGATCTTCTGTGAATATAACCACATGAAGTGAATGGTTTTCTTGGACTGCTGTACCAACAGATGGAAGGTGTGCTTAGCAGAGCAGAATGATATTTTTAAAAACAACCCATCAGCCTTCTAACAGGGAGGTATTGCCCATCTGTTGCAAGGTCAGCCGTTCTTACCTAGAAAACTCATGGTGGACGCTGATTCCCAGGCTGTTGGCCTTCATTTTAATGCTGCCAGCTTTCATTTTAATGCTGCCCTTGACATAAGCAAAATAGTGTGTGTGTGTGTGTGTGAAGTGCTGTTAAGTTGCACCCAATTTATAGCAACCCAGTAGGATTTTTCAAAGCAAGGTACTACAGAGATGGTTTGCCACTGCTGCTTTCTTCATAATGGCCCTGGTATTAGAGAGGGCATTTTATCCCTCTCTAACTGGCTAATCTAGAGTAAAGTGAGATAATCGATAACAGGGGACCATTTTTAATTTTTTCTAATTGTTAATGTTATTATTCTAAATATTAAAATTATGGTACTGATTTACCGTTAGCTGCCCTGAGTCTGGCCCTGGCTGAGAAAGGGGCAGGATAGAAATAAAAGAAATAAATACAATCTAAGTACTAGCCAGGGTGGTAGTAGAAAGTGCCACCAAGTCACTGCTGACTTAGGGTGACCCCATAGAGTTTTCAGGGCAAGAGACATTCAGAGGTGGTTTGCCACTGCCTGTCTCTGCATAGTGGTATTCTTTGGTGGCCTCTCATCCAGGTACTAACCAGACCTGGCCCTACTTAGCTTCTGAGATCTGATGAGATCAGGCTAGCCGGGCTCATCCGTATCAGGGCAAGCAAAATGGTGGGGTCCATTAAACGTCCTGACTTGTGGTCTTGCTTATTCCCTTCCTCCTTCTTTCAGTTCTCTGTCCTACCTAAGCTTTACGGCTTTGAGCAACGTGGAACCAACGGGAGACAACGAGGCCAGTGTGTCATTCCATCACAGGGACTGCATGACATAATGTAAACTTTGAACTGTGTATTTAAAGATGTATAGCATTAACCTGGATTAAACATGAGCAAAAGTCTTTTCCTTTGCTGTCCGTTTCTAGTCCTAGTAAACATTCGAATGCATGAGTGCAAACAGGTTCTGATCGTCTCGTTCTCTCTTGCCCATCTCCGTCTTGGGGAGGCAGTGTTTTGCCCCATGGTGTGTTCTCAAACCAATTTCCCCCCAAACCACTATGAGACTAATTTGTATACTGAAATAAACATTTCTTTACTTAAATACAAACAGCTAGCACCCTTCTTGGAGAGGTAGTTTCAGGATCTGATTGCTGGGTTTCTTAATCTTCCTGATAAAAGGGCAACCCCCCCCCAATAAAACCAAATTAAAGGAATAGACGTGTTTACATCTTTTTATCTGGCCCTGGCTGTCATTTACTCTGTGCCATGCAGAAATAGGATAGATTTTAGAGAGAGGGAAAGAACTCCCTTGAAGAAAAGGGATAAACTATGTAAATATATATCGGTAGTAAATATAGAACAATTCAGGATGTGCGGTCCCATATACCTGCAACTTTCTCACCGCTTGATTCATTTACCTCCATCTGAGTAGGTCCTTTACCTTATTGGGATCAGGAGGGGTTTAGAAGTAAGTATTAAAAGTACATAGTGATGGAGTATTAATAGGATATTGTGTGGCTCAAAGCTTTGCACATTTCTTCCTCTAGCAGTTTAATAATACTACTTAAAGGGAAACATCTGAAGAAAAGCCAGATGTTCTCATGTTTGTGAGGGCCACCAGCCAGATGGAACAATATTTGGATTGAAGCAGCGTCTGGTTGGTATAGGAATATGAAAGTTCTACAGCTGCATCAAACCCTTGTGTATTGACCCCCTCCAAAGCAGCTGCTCCATACAGCCCATACATTCAAATAAACTCTGTTCAATGAATCCTGTCTCCAGGAATACATTTTTGTGAGGAATGTCATGTTTGACCTGAGCAGTAGGAGTGTAGGAACAGTGGCTTCTGGAATTTTGGCTCAAAATTTCAGATTATTGTAGCTCTTGTTAACACTGTCCTCAGCTAAATGATAGGTTTATAGCTCAGTCTTATCATGACACTGGAATATTCATACACGTGAGATATCTGCAACCCCTTGATATTACGAACAGTCTAAATGCAGAGTTCTCACCCTATCTTTACCCTTTGTGGGTTGGGTTCACGAACAGTCTAAATGCAGAGTTCTCACCCTATCTTTACCCTTTGTGGGTTGGGTTCCACCTGGAAAAGATGAATGAAAAGATAATGTTTAGGAGGATCTGTCACTTTGTTGAATGCTACTTACACAGTGAAAAGAATGACACAGGATACAGACATTTGCTTTCTCTCTGCAAATGTATATGGCTGATACGAGGATATTGTTGTAAATTGATGTGAAGCAGCAGGCTTCTGTGGTCAGTAATTCTGAGTTATGTACTAATGTAACAAGGTATGAAAGATGTGGCAAAGGAGTTCTCTGGGTATGGACTAATGTAACATCCTCTCCATCTCCCCATAGAGAGGGCTCCGAGTGACTTGTGGGGTTTTCTTTTGCAAATAAAGTCTGATTTTCAACCCACCCTACCGAGTCTTGTGTGAATTGCTCCAAAGGCGAAAGGAGTGTAGGGGAAAAAATCCATAATGAACATTGGGGGGGTGGGATTATGTAGGGATGCTGAAAACTTTGTAGCCAAGATCTCTCTTTTCTCAGCCATGATCACTCATGAGTCAGGCCTTGGATCAGCTCATCTAGTCCTCACTGTTCAGTGCCCAATTTGATGACTGTGTCGCACAGCTTTGCAACAGCACAGCAGTCATGGTGAAAGAATTTCATTTCCTTCTGCCTGGAAGCCACTTTTGTCCAACACAGTAGACGAAATTGATTGTTTTGTGAGGGTTATGAATGGTAGGGTCGGGTAATTAAAAGACACTGAGCAGCAGTGGTGGAAAACAATGTGTGCACGTGTGGACTTATACCGATCTTGGTAGATCAGAAGCCATTAACTTTGTTTAGAGAGAAACATCCAAACATCAATGGTAAGACACAGTGTTTGCTTCTACACAACTACCTCTTCTGTTCTTCATTGAACCAGTTGGTGGCACCGTTTGGTGAAGTGGAAACAGCAGATGGAGAGGGTAACGTTTTCTGCTATGAAATGTTTCCTGCTCTGGTAGGGTTTTCCTTTGTTCATGTTAATATTTATGACTTTATTGTGTTGTGCTTTGTAAGCTGCCCTGAGCAGATTTGCTGGAGAAGTACCGTAAACATTTTTGAAAGAAAGAACAGGCCCTGTGTATAACCACTGGAAACGACTGGCATGGGCAGAAAACAATCCAGTGACCAAGCACCAGCTGCTTGTGAGCAACTTAAACTGCCTGCTTGAACAATAACCTTCCTTCCTGTGATGAGTGAGCAGGATGTGAGCTGTACTAGTAAAGGCTTCGGCTTCTTGTTTTCTTGAGTTTCTTGTATTCCCTCTCAAGAAGCTTCACATCATTCATCCATGGACACAGCTGCCATGGATACATGGCAGCATGTTTGGCTGTGAATAGCTCCAATTAGCTTGTTCTCATCAAAGTTTGGAAGCTAAGCAGGGCTGGCCACGGTTAGTACTTGGATGGGAGACCACAGTTGCTATGCTATGCAGAGGAAGGCAAACCACCTCTGCAGGTACCTTGCCTTGCAAACCACATGGTCCTGGGGCCACCATGAGTCAGTTCTGACTTGACAGCACACAATTACTATTATGGACAGCTTCCATAAGAACATAAGAACATAAGAACAAGCCAGCTGGATCAGACCAGAGTCCATCTAGTCCAGCTCTCTGCTACTCGCAGTGGCCCACCAGGTGCCTTTGGGAGTTCACATGTAGGATGTGAAAGCAATGGCCTTCTGCGGCTGTTGCTCCCGAGCACCTGGACTGTTAAGGCATTTGCAATCTCAGATCAAAGAGGATCAAGATTGGTAGCCATAAATTGACTTCTCCTCCATAAATCTGTCCAAGCCCCTTTTAAAGCTATCCAGGTTAGTGGCCATCACCACCTCCTGTGGCAGCATATTCCAAACACCAATCACCATCGCTAGCATTGAAGAAGTGTTTCCCTTTTATTAGTCCTCTAATTCTTCCCCAGTGCATTTTCAATGAGATGGCCCCCTGGTTCCTGAGTGTGTATTGTGAGAAAGAGAGAAAAATTCTCTCTCTGTCAACACATTTTCTACCCCATGCATATAATTTTATAGACTTCCAAATCATTATCCCCCCTCAGACGTCTCCCTCTCCAAACTAAAGTGAGAGTCCCAAACGCTGCAGCCTTTTCCTCATAAGGGAAGGGATGCTCCAGTCCCTCAATCATCACCTCGTTGTCTCCTTCTCTGCACTTTTTCTATCTCTTCAATATCCTTTTTGAGATGTGGTGGACTAGAACTGAACACAGTACTTCCAAGTGTGGTCGCACCACTGGCTTTATATAAGGAGACAATGGACAATCTTTGCAGTTTTATTATCAATAATTCCTTTCCTGATTTCTCAATATCCCCTTGGCATAGAGTTTTGCCTTTTTTTTACAGCTGCCATACATTGAGTTGACATTCCCATGGAACTATCAATTAAGACGCCCAAATCCCTTCCCTGGTCTGTGACTGATAAAGCACTGACCCCCTGTAAGCCCGTCAATATGTGAAGGGGTTTGGATTTTTTGCCCCTATGTGCATCAATTTCTTTTGCATTTTGCTACATTGGAACTGCATTTGCCATTTTCTTAGCTCCACTCACCTAATTTATCAAGGTCCGGCTTGGAGCTCCTCAAGCAATCCTTTGTGGTTCTCACTCACCTCTACATAATTTGGTTTATCATCTGCAAACTTGGCCACTGCACGCTTACTCCACCCCCCTACTTCCAGGCTTCATTTATGAATAGGGTTCAAAGAGCACTGGTCCCAATACGGATCCTTGGGGGACCACCCACTCCCCACATCTCTCCATTGTGAGAATTTCCCATTTACACCCACTCTTTGCTTCCTGTTTCTCCAACCAGTTTTAATCCATAGGGAGGACTTCCCTCTTATTCCCTTCATTGCTGGAGTTTTTCTCAATAATAGTCTCTGGTGAGGAACTTTGTCAAAAGCCTTTTGGAAATCCAAGTAGACAAATGTCCACTGGTTCCCCCCCCTTATCCACATGCCTATTTACATCCCTCAAAGAACTTCTAGTAAAAGCTCTTGTACATTGTGACAGGACCTTTGCCTTCCTGCAAAATGCCATGCTGACTCTTTCTCAGCAGTGGTTTTGCTTTTGTACATGTTTTATAATTTTATCTTTTAAATGACAGATTCTACTAATTTACTCAGGAACAGAATGTCAAACTGACTGGTCTCAGGTAATTTCCTGGGTCCCCCCTAGATCCCTTTCTCTTAAAGGGCATTGGTGTGACATTGGCACATCTTCCAGTCTCTCAGGGGATGGAGCCTGATTCTTACCAAGGATAAGTTGCATATTAAAGTGTGAGAACATCAGCAATTTCCCATGCTTTGAGCTCTTTAAGAACTCCTCTTTGGGTGAATGCAATCTGGGGCCAGGGGATTTGGTAGCATTTCAGTTTTATCAATGGCTGCCAGAACTTCTCTCCTTGTCTACCACTCATCTTCTTCGTTAGTTCCCTCGGATTCGCCTCCTAAGAAGCTTGGTTCAGGTGCAGGAATTTTCCTCACCTCCCTCTTGGGTGAAGACATTGTGATGCAAAGCAAATTCATTCAGGGCTTTTCTGCAATCTTCCCCTGTCATCTCTTTAGCACAATCCCCTTTGTTCCTTTGTTGTCATCTAACGGGACCTCACCAGCTTCCCTTGCTGGCTTCCTGCTTTTTGATGTACTTTGAAGAAGAACTGTTTGTTGCTGGTTTTGATGTTTCATGTTTCAGCCATGCGTTCCTCATAATCCTTTTTTTTGCCTCCCCTTACAGCTAACTTGCTTCTCTCTTTGCCACCATTTGTGTTCTCTCTGGTAATTCTTTATCCAGTTAAGTTGTTGACTTCCATTTTCTAAAAAGACATATTTTTTCCCTCCTAATAATGGTTCCTCAAGCGCCCCTTTGTTAACCATGGTGGCTTTCTTTTTGGACTGGGCGCTGCCTTTTCCTCAAACCTTGTGGGAACACATTCCAGTTGAGCTTTTAAGACTGTGTTTTTAAATAACCTCCCAAGCATCTTGGACATTTTTGACTCCTCTTTGGATTTTCCCCTTTCAGCTTCCTAAGCACTCATCCCCCTCATCTTTGAGGAAATTTCCCTTTCTGAAGCGTAAATGTAACTACCATTTAGTAGTTGTCACTTGTTCGCATGCAGAGATACTGAATCTGGATAGGCCATTGTGGTGCAGCTGTTCCCCTATCGGCTCAACAACACTGACTTCCCGCGACCAGCGGTCCTGGGTCCCACATAGAATTAGATCTAGGATCTACATCTCCTAATGGTTGGTTCTACAAACCATCTGCTCTTAAGCCACAGTAGTCATTTAGCATATCCAGGGAATGTTCTCTTCCTTACTATGACCTGAACATGCATTTTTACAGCTTTATATATGGGGATAGTTAAAAAAGATAGCACTTCATTACTTGCATACATTTTTTTGCTTTTGTTGGCCTCTCTAATGTCTTTTTTCCATCTCAGAATCCCTCTTGTGTGCTTTGGTCAGGGGGGACGATACAATATATTCCCTAATAAAGTTAAACTATGCTTCACCCCTGGTATTGATATCCACAGTGCTCTGTAGAGGAACTCAGCTCCCCCTGCATTGTCTACTTTTATGTGACACTCATGCTCTGCTTTGATGTAGAGGGCCACCCCACCCCCCAATACGCCCTGTCCTATATCCTTCCCTGTAGAGCCTGTAACCTGGGATAACAGCATCCCACTGGTTCCCTCCCTCATTCCACCATGTCTCTGTGGATGCTCCACTATATCAATGTCCTCCCTTCAAAACTCTGTACTCCAGCTCCCCCATTTTAGGTCTAGAATGCTTCTACACTATTAGCATAGAGACACTTAGCGTATACTCTCGTATCTCCTGGTCCCTAACCCTGGGATTTCTATATGTGGTTTTTTAGCCTCTAGCCTTTTGTGTAGACACTATCACTCTATCACGCATTGCTATGTTCTCTACTCTTGTATGTGGTTGATTTAAAAAAAACACCTCCCTTCTCTGTCTGCATCCGCGTGGACTCTGTATTCCGCACCGAAGACACCGCCGCTCCTGTCGGCTTTCCCAGGAATCAGTTTAAAAGCTGTTCTTGCCACCTTTTTTTAATGTTGAGCGCCAGCAGCCTGGTTCCTCTTTGGTTAAGATGAAGCTCCGCTCCCTTTGTGTACAGGCCTGCCTTTAATTCCAACGCGGCAAAAACGCAAACAAACAACGCCCGCCCGTGGCGTTAGCCCCAGTTCCCTGACAAATCTGGAAACCCTCTGCCTTGCACCATGGCCTTCTCTCTCATCCCACTATTGAGGACCCTGTATCTCCGGGCCTTTGCCTAGCTACGCCTCTACTGGCGCGATGGAACAGGTAGCATTTCAGAGAATGCCACCTCAAAACTTGGGGGTCCTGGATTTTAACCTTTTTTCCCACAGCAGCTAAATTTAGCTTCCAGAACCTCTCCGGCTAGCATTTCCCAATCGCCGTCATTCGTAGTACCAATGTGGCCCACAACTGCTGACTTCCACCCCAGCACTGTCTAACAGCTCTATCTAGACGTGAAGCGTGGACATCCGCGAAGAACTCCTTCTCGCAAGACCCAGGCAGGCCAGAGTCACCATGCGGTCATCACGCTTCTGTCACAAAGCTCCAACTCTCTATATTCCTGATGATCTAATCACCCACTACAAGGAGCCTCCCCGGGCCTCCCGCTGGAGGGGTATCCCTCAGTGCGAAGATGGGGATAGCTGATCACCAGTTAAGGAAGGGGATCCCATCTAAGGGGAGAGCATCTTCCCCCACCTCAGACTTGGCACCCTCTGTCACCCAGACTCTCATTCTCCATGGACATCTGAAGAGATGTCACCTTGGGAAGTGGGGACCCGGCTGCTAGGTCCCTGAAAGCCTTGTTTGTTGCTCCCTCTCTGCCCCTCTCCTCAGCTTCTCCAGGTCTGCCACCTTGGTTTCAAAGAGAACGGACACGTTCCTTGAAAGTGCCAGGAGCTTCATTGTGCAGCTTGAGGGCACACTCCACGACTTCTGGCCTAGTGGCAGATAGTCATACCTATGTGACACCTCCAGTGCAAAACACTGGTAAGCCCCCATCCCCCCCTGCTGGCTTCCTGCCTTCATATGTGCTTTCTTGTTTAGATATTTTAGATATTAAACTTTTGAAGGTCAGTGCCCCTAGGAGCTATCCTTGTACCTACTATCCCTCAAAGAAATGTCCTTATTAATTAATTAATTTATTTATTTTAAAAAAGAAAAAAGAAAGAAATTGCGCGCGCCGCTAGGCGCGCGCCGCTGGTTCCAGAGACTGAACTAAAGACTGAATGACTCACCTCAGGAGCCCCACCTTTAGCAGCCCAGGACAAAGAGTAACCTCTGTTAACCCCTGTTAAGCCCCACCTCCAGCAGTCTCAGCTCCTAGTAGCCTTAAGGAGAAAAAGGAAACTTCCAGGTAACTCTTGATGTCATGACTGTTGATGTCACATGACCAGCCCAGTTCACAAAAGAGGCTGTACCGGAGGGGTTGTGACTAGGAGGTACAACCATAGTTCACATGCAAAAGGTCCCAGGTTCCATCACTGATGTTTTAAAAGGAACTTGGCAAACAGTTGTAGTGAAGAACCACTGCCAGTTGCAATAGACAACACGGGGCTACTATAATGATCCTTATGGCATTTTCTTGCGATTCTGTGATTTGCCTTGGGTCTCAATGAGAAAAGTGGATGAATGATGAAGTAAATAAAAAGATAAATAACTCATATACCAGTGGGATAAGGCAGGTTCATGTTCATGCAGCTCAGGGACAATCATGGAGTCGGACACAACCAGCTTATAAAAGAAGGCGGCGGAGGAGTCCTCTTTGACTTCTCAAAAAGGCCATGCATGCCTTATCAGAATAGGGGCTGGAGAAATTGGGTGAGATGGGAGTGGGAAAGCTGGATGTACTGCAACCCTTGGTTTACTGTGTTTTTAAACATCTGAACTACAAGAGACATATTGGACTATTGTTAAACTTATAATTTAGGTTCTGGTTATTCGGAAGACTGCAGACTCACAAGCTTAGCAGATACAAATGAGAGAAATCATTGGCAGGATTTTAAAACTTTGGGATCAACCACAGGCGTATTTAGGGTGGAGCAAAGCAGGGCGTGTGCCCCAGGTGCCACTTGCAAGGCAAGAAGCCAGTGTGCCTCCTTTTCCAGACTGCACCCTACCAACCTCCACATCCTGCTGCCACTCAGAGGGCTGGTCTACCTGCTGTTAAGAACCTATTGCTTTCAGCTACAGGTAGACCTCCGAGTGGCAGTGGAAGGCGGAGGCTGGCCCACAGGCATCAGTAACACCTATTTTAGACTATTTTAAGGTTGATCTTTGTGAATCACCAGGTGGGGTGTGTGTGTTTCAACTTCCTTGTCTCCTTGCATTGAGTCAGCATGGGGCCATTTTTATTTCCTTAAAGGGTCTCTTACTGTTCTCTTTGCCTTGCTAAGTTGGAGTCTGGTTTATGCTGTACCACTGTTTTCTAGGGCATGAGGATTTACCTTTGGGATAAGAACACAGAATTTTTATGTGAACAGGACAGATGCGTGAAGAGAACCAAATACTCACCAGTACATCTGCCTCCACATAAACATCCTATTCTGCAGCTGCAAAATACAATAAAGAAGGCATAGCGCTTTCATCCCTTGCTTATTCTCTATGATGTTTTTCAGCCTGTATGTATCTTAGTTGGGTGATGTTGCCATACATTTCTGAGTGACTTACTTCATCCTACTCCCTCCCCCCCGTTACATAATATTTATCTTCAAAGGCTTTCTGAATGCTGCTCTCTTTATGTATTCAGAAGGGATAACTGTAAAGCAAAGAGAATACAGAATTACAGACTTTTCTGATCAACAAGCAGTAGGGTTTGGGTTGAATTTCTCATATTTATCTCTTGTGGCTTTCAATCATAGTAACAGGAAAAAAATGTGGTCTGGAGCTCTGTGGAAATAAAGTGTTCTGCACTGAATGAGGTTGGAAAGGGGACCTGAAGGGACATATTAAATTTTTTAAAACCTTGCATATTGCACTCAACTGGCATACTAATCACCTCGCTATGGGGGAAATTAAATCCGTTCGTTGTTGTAATATCCCTTAAAAACAACAACACAGTAACCCTGTCTTAACATGAGCTTAGATTCAAGTAACTCTGACTACAATTGCTGGCTTTGGTTTGGCTCATTAGGGTTCAAAGGTTCAATGTAAATATATTTAATTCATGAGTGACCTAGCTCTCTTTTCTGCACTTAAATCTTATCTGGATCTATCTTCTGTTGTTCTACTGAATGAAATGAGCACAGGGGGGGGGGGGGCATCTTTGCTGACTTGTTTTTCCATAAGGCATTCTTACTGAAGAAATGGCTGATACTGTCTGTTTTGTTAGGATTTTTTGGGGGGGTAACTTTTAAATAACCACATTGTCCATCAACAACAACAATATAACCAGAATCCACAACACAGCACACTCTGAAGCTACCACTGTTCTAGCTTATCTTTCATTCCTGTTGCTCTTTCACATGCTTTGCATTTACATATATAATTTAAAATTTAAATATATAAATTTAAATAATAAAATAAATAAAAAATATAAATTTAAATAATAGAAAAAAGAAATGCCAGGGAATTGCAACAACTCTGAGTGGTTGGGAAACAGATCCAAATTGCATAAAAATACCAAGGCAAATACACAGAAAAGAGAGCTTGGTCTCACTATTGGAGATTAACCTTTGATAGTGTTTGAGAACTGGGAAATGGTTGCTACCAACCTGACAATGGTCTCTTGGCTCACTTTCCTGCAGTTGCGTACACAGCAGTGCTCATAATGTAAAAAAACAACTCTTTTCTTGATGTCATGACATTGGGGTGTAGGATTTGCCAAAACCTCTTATGGTTTAACCATAGTGTTTGGGTGAATCTTAGCGCATCAGCATCCTTTTGGAACTCTGACATCATGAGGTCACAGCCTGAATATGTTCCAATCCCCACTTACTAGGGGGCCTTGGGTCTATTGCATTCTGTCAGCCTAACCTACTTCATAGGGCTGTGGTGTGGATAAAATGGGGTAGGGAGAACCAAGGACATTATTTTGAGCCCCTTGGGGGGCCAGCCAATAAGTCGAAAGAATCAATCGATCAATAAATAAACAAACTGACCCTTTCCCTTTTAAAATTCCAGCTGATGGCATTACCTGGAGCAATCAAAAGCTTGCCAACTGTTTTTGGTTCATCCTAATAACAATACGTTTTTTGAAAAGTTACTTTGCACTATTGCAGCTACCTCTGTCCATCTGGAGGTTCGTTTCTCTCTTGTTTCTATGCCTGCAGCATAAACAAGCATTACCAAACATGGATCCAGATTCCCCCTTGATGCAAATAGTTCCCTACAACACACTCTTGAAAAGGTGCAGAGATTATTTCATGTCCTGGTTTGTTGGGCTGAAATGTCTATTTAAGGCATCGTGATGCCTCTGAATGAGAAAATACTCTCCCAAACTGCAACTGAATTGGGGTAAAAATAAATGCCAACTTGTCAAACTGCTCACTAGGAGGTTTACGGAGAAATGACATTAATTTATGTGCATTTTGCAATGTTTGTTTTGAAACGTATTACTCATGCTCTAGGTCTTACTTGATCTGTTTTTTCTTTTAAAAAGTAAAAGGTGCATTAGCTTCCTCACCTGACGCAAATCGGAAACTCACATTTTAATGTCCCCTCTGGGGGTGGGGTGTCACTTTTCACTCCACCCGCAGTCAAGACCTTAATGTTTTTGGCTAATAAATCTGCATTTTTTGTATAATGTGTAAACTTTTTGTTAAAATTTGAAACAGAGGAAGAACAAGTAAAAGACTGTATGATAAAATTGGCCAGTAATTTTGAGTATAGCGTACAAATGGATCAGTGGGAGAATATATAGTTAAGGAGTCTAAATTCTCAAAGAGAATGTCTATAAAATGATGTATTTGTTGGTATTTGACTGGAGAAATGAGCAAAAATGTATAAAAGTGTTCCAAAAATGTGTTGGAAATGTGAACATCTTGAAGGGTCATTTAACCACTTATGGTGGACTTCTAATAAAGCTAAAAATATAGGATGCAATTTTTTTTAGTACATCCAATAATCCCAAAGATGTTAGAGATTAATATACAAATAAAAGCAGAGGCTTTTCTTTTGGGTCTTATGGACAGACAGTTTGAAAAAAGATATGGAATTTTGTTTTTACATATGACATCATCAGTGAGAATATGATATGTGCAAAAATGGAAAACTTCATCCATACCCACAATAGAACTGTTTGTGAAGATGCTGGAATTGGCTGAGAAAAATAACTAAACTTGCTTTTTTTATTAGAGGAAATAACTTATCTAAATTTATTGAAAACTGGAAACCCTTAACAGACTTCTTGCTTAAAACATAAAAAAGAATGGATGAATTATGGATTTAAGAACTAGGAAAATAAGAAAATGGATATAATACAGAAAAGCGTGAATTCTACTTCATTAGTACTGTAATAGCAATTAAGAATTAAGTGAACTATAATTTAATAACTAACTGGGGAGCAAGTGAGTTCATATTTGGTGCAATCGGGAGCCTCCTTTCCCCCTTCTCGTTTCTGTCTGCCATTTTTGCTTGCTTGTCTTTTTAAAAGTTTTAATAAAAAAGTATATGAGAATGCATTTTTGTTAGAGAAGGCCAAATTTCTCACGTATCACTTTGGCCAGCATTTCACTCCTCCTTAATTTCAGTTTAACTGGATAATGTCTAAAGTCAATCATAGAACTAGAGTATGCTCAGCTTACTGCTGTTTTCAGTTCCGTCTCTCTCCGCCCCCTCGCATAACTGCCAAAATGACAATCAGTGTGTGATTCAAAAAGTTTCTTACTACAGTCGTGATTCCATCTGGCTTTTGGCTACGCAGGTCCCATGACTGCCAGCATAGTTTTGTAAATAGTGATAGTGAATGCCCATCCCTTTTTTCACTAGTGGAAAACAGTGATTGGATCCAAGTCTGATAGAGATTGGAGAATCATGCACGTAGCTGGAAGGTGTGGATGGCAGAATATGGCTCCACTTGCAGTGTTTCCACACCAGGGTACTTTTTCATGGTTTTCTGATTGCTGATGCAGTTCCATGTGAAATCTTCCTTGCAATAGCTGCTTTCACACAGCCCAGATTATTTTCTATTTTTAGCCATGGTTTCCCTATCACACCTGATGTTCATTGAAGCCATCACCCACAATATTCATATATGACCCTCAGAAGTCTACATCCAACTTCTTGTTGTAAAGCTGCACAGAAACAACACAGTATCTTTGAAAAAGATATCTGCAATGAGCCCCTTTCCCCTTCCTAAAAGGCAAGCCAAGCCATGGGCTTTACTCTTCTTTTTCTTTTAAACACACAAGCACAAATAACACTAGACAGAAATTATGCAACACCTTTACAATCCACAAAACGAAATGCTTCCTCCAAGGATTCCTTCTAAAAGGTAGGTGATTCCCTTATGTTATGTTAATTTCTGCTGGAGACTGGCCCCTTGCAGTAAGCATATGAAAGAGAAACTGAGGAGTACTTCATCAGTTAATGCTGTTCCTTTTTCTGACTTGAGGGCTTCTCCAGCCCGTTGTGTCTTGCCCAGGAAATATTTTTGTGGGTTTTTTTTTGCGAGTTTAAAATAAAGCAGATTCCCCCCACCGTGGAAGCAACGGGCTGTTAGTGGTGGAAACATTAAAAAAAGCCAAACATGCAGTTGCTGGTGATTTTTTTTGGGGGGGGGGGGGTCTCCTCTCAAACTGTTTGGAAAAACAAGGTTTTAAATTTGTGACAAGATAGTTTCCACTCAAGGAATGAGAGTTTGGAGGAATCATATGGTTTGTCTCATTCCATTGGTAGGCACATGTTTCCCCACCACTGACATATGATGCTCTATATTTTGCTCCACATCTTACATCTAAAGAAGGAAAAAAAGTGGCCATTGATGTAAATAAACCCATAGCATCCAAACCTTGATGGATATTTCAAACTGTTTGAACTACCATAACACTGAATCTATTGGAGTATTTAAAATGCAGCGAACAAGTGCAGCAAAATCATGGCACTATTCAGGTTAAGAGTTTTTGAAATTATCAATTAATAAGTCCCGGGGAAATCACTGCTTTGCTCCCCCCCTCCCCATTCATTTCTTTGATGCTCTGCTTGGCAATGCGACAGCCCCACCTAGTGAAGAAATCTTGCTATGGCGCTGTGGGACTGGTGCAGGGATTTTTTAGGCATGAAAATGCATGTTATGCGTGCGTACTTGTCTGTGTGCACATGCCTGGGTGTGTTGTCTCTCCAGTAAAATATGGCTTTTGATAAACACGAGCAAATATGGAGCCCTAAATCACAGCAATGGAATTCGTTGCGCATAAGTAAAAATATTAAGGCTGGTGTCAGATGTAATGGTACAATCGCTGTTGGCAACTCAGTTCCTCCCAGGATGGCAGAATTTTGGGGGGAGAAGGAAGAGTCCTTAGAGAACCTTAAGAATTTTTCCTAGCTCAATGCGCTTGGTGTAGCATCACCAAGAGAGGCTTTTTATACTGCATTTCTACCAAATTTGCATTAAAACAATTGAGAGAGAAAAATAGCCTTTTGCTTCGCCATTTTTGAATATTCTGTAGCTGTTCACAAATATGCACATGAATAGTGTGTAACTATTTACAAAAAGAATCCTGCCCCAAAAGATCTGCATTAGCATAGGGGCAAATCCTTCCACCCACGGCACCCTCTCCAGCGCGCCCCCTCCCCACGTAGGAGGTTTCCCCCTCTCCAAGAAGTCTCATTTTCTGGGACTTTTGGGGTTGCTTTTGGGGGGAGGATTTGTACTTCCATGCACAGAATTCAGATGGGATTTAACCCACCAGCGTGATATGCAACTACCTAATCAGACTACGTGTGAGATCAGCATCCCAGTGACACAAAGCGGGTTGTATGAATAAACAATGTGTACAAAGGAGGGGGTGATCTCTCCTCCTGCCTTTTCTGGTTCAGAGTCAGTCTGTCTGAACCCCCTTTCTCCTGCTAAAGGAGAAACAATGAGGCGCTTTCATTTTTCCTCTCCTTGCACATTAGAAAGTTGTGGGTAAGGAATTTGAAAAAAAAATGGTAGGAAGGGATGTTGTTAAACAGCCCCTTCTGCTGGTTTTTAATGATCACAGCTTTTTGATTTTGTTGGATTCTCTTTGAAGTTAGATGGAATTTTTTTGGTCAATTCTCTCCCAGATTCTTTAGGCATTTCCTCAGCTGATAATAGTTCTACAATTTTTTTCACTTGCTCTGCTGTATCCTTTTACCCTCAGATAACACCTTTTTAAAGTTTAATATACTTTTTCAATTTAATATACTTAATATTAAACCATGCTGGCTTCCCTTTATCTACAAAAGTGGAGAGAAAAGAAGATACCATAATTTCTAACAAGGTGTACATTTGAAATGCCCACAACTAAATAACTTTTAGGACATCCTGCAATGCTTGCATCGAAGTCCATTCTGTGAGTATATTGATAGATATGCACCCTTGCCCATCACAGAATACAGTAATACCGAGATGGCTTTTTTTGTAGTGTTCTATCAGCACTCACAAATTCACTGGTAACAGGAAGAGGTTTTGAGATGGAAAGGGGTAAAGTAAATGTTGAACTGGATTGCTGCACAAATAAATTAAAATTAGGAGCAATGCATAATGCCTTGATTCCACTTCAGGAACAAGAGCCTGTAATTCAGAAAAGCAAAAAAATAAAATAAAAATCCCAGGGACATCCAGGAAATGCAGATGACACTTTTAGACAAACCGATAATTCTGACACAGCGCTCTCTGAGAATGGAATCTACCTGCTTTGTAAGACGGGCTCCCTCCAATGGATTTGGGTTACTATTTTATTCTTTATTCCTAATCCTTTGTATAACAAGAACATATAAATAAACTCACAATAAAATACAGCTGGAAAACCTCATCTGGTAGCACTTTATAATAAATGGACATGAATACTAAATTACAATGATTTTTTTCTATGAAATTACATATTACATTCATGCCATATCCGTATCCAAAATGGGCTCTTAGGGGCCCACTGATATTTCAATACATTCCCAAGGAATTATTTGTAGATATCAACCCTTAATGTAAAGCAATTCATTAAAACTTCTCAACTCCTCAAAGAGCCAAAAGGAGGAGCAAATTGAAAACTGTGCTTCATGAGAGAGGAGACAGGAATTAATTCTTATAGGAAAATAAAGCTTCAAAGGTGAAGGAAAACAGTCAAACAGGCACAAACTTTGCCTTGGAAGTTTAGATGATGCATCAAGGAAGGGGCTCTGAACAAAAACATTAGCAAAGGGGTGGCATTTGTGCACAGGTAGGTTTTTTGAGAAAGATGAACTGCCTCTGGGAACCTGCCTATTGCCTGGTTTTACTTTGCAAAAGTGACTCTTCTTGTAGTCAAAAGGAGACATATAAAAAGCAACCACTAAAACAGACAGATTGAGTAACACTGACTGTTATAAATAAGATTATAGGAGTTTCCCCACCTCTGCCAACCCTTTAAACACCAGCTGCTTCCAGAGAAAAATACATTCATGTCAGGGACGGGTAGAAAATGTGCTGATCCAAAGACCTCTAAATGCTGTTCTCAAGATGATGAATAATGTCTTCCCTTTGGAAAGGGGGTGGTGGTGGTGGTGGTGGGGGGGGGAGATACTGGAGTCTTTTTCCTGAGCACAATGTATGGAACAAAGGAGCTAAATTTAAGTGACAGAAGAGAGAACAATATTTATAAGATCAATCTTTCTCCTGCTTGACTGGGAGGAAGTTAACAGCCGCAAGGGGGAAATGTCCTTCCAGGCAGTGAAGTGACCCTGCCATTCGGCCAAGACCATTGTGCAAGCAGCGTGGCCTTTTAAAGTCACAACCGACCATGCTAGCCCATGGGAAGGCTGGCTGGTTGTAGCTGTTCCCACGTGGATGGTGGTACCAGGGGCTCCGAAATTTAGGGAATTCAGCCTTTCTGAGAAACAATAGCTCTTGACGTGGTTGCCATATGGTGAAATGGTGGTTTGAGCTGTCAGCCTGAAAATGTTCCCGGGTTTTTTTGCTTAAGAGGCCCTTTCCCTGTATCCTGATCTTGGCTAGAAGGCTGTGTTATACACAGGCAACAGAACAGCCTGGAAGTGAGATGGCAGCGTCCTGGGGTGAGAAAGTGCACTGGCCTCTGCAGTTTGCCTGTCACTTTAAAAAAAATGCAGTGGATTGAGGGTTCTGTTTCTCAAACTCATCTCTTTCAGGTCATATTAAAAGAAGTTGCACCCCCTCCCTCCACCTTAAGCTGTACTCAACCCTTTCCAGCACTCCACCTGCCACCCCCCTCTGCTGGTTCCAGGTTTTGGGGCCCTTGGGCAAAAAATGCTCTCAGCCAAGTCTCTTCTCTCCCTGACTGATCCAAGCTTGCTTGCTGCAACTCACCATCTCCATCTGTTGCCTAAAAGGTGACTTGATCAGAAATAATAGCTCCTTCTCCTCATTCCAGTCTCTGATTTCTTGAAAAGGGGCAGTGGGCACCTAGGGGATGGCAGCGAACCCTCCTTGGGCAGAAGTTTCTGCAAGTGCTGCATCGCTTGACCACCCTGTTCTGACGAATTTGTAGCCCAGGCTTGGGAAGCTGTGAAAAATTAGTCCAGCACCCACTGTTGCATCTGTCCTTGTAATCACTGAGGCTCAGCGTTTGAAGGGCTCAGTCTTAAGCACACCGAAGTAGGGCTTGTGTCTGAGTAAACCTAGCCAGGATTGCATTGCACAAATGCACCTGCGCAATAGGCTGGAAGGACACTGAATATACACAATATCCATCACACTGACCTTGCTGAGGTGAAATGTTCTTTTCTTACCCCTTTATGCTTCACAGTAGAGGCCTATGATGGCTAGACGAAATCGGCAGCAACCTGCATTGGAAGATTCTGTGTGGTGGCCACAAAAAGATTCTCTAGGGTTCCCTTCCAGCATTCTGGGACCTGCTGTGCCCATTTGGTGGATGAATTCCCAGTAAAATCAGTAGTGGATGAAGATGCCACATATATACACTCCTGAATGATGCATCTGGACTTAAAAGAACTATGGAGTTTCTTGCCGGCAAAATGTCACACATTCATTTAATGGAGGGAGCTGATTGAAGAGTATGCCCAGATTGGCTCCGTCCATGTAGCAGACTAGTAGCAGACACTGGTTTGGTCAAGAAAGGCCCAAGCCTAGAACAGACGGCTGGAGGAGGTAGTAGAGTGGATTTTGGAGAATATCAACACTGGACATCTTTGCCCAGACGTGGCTCTGCAGAGAATAATCTCCTACATTCTAGCTAGCACCTCCCACACCCACTGAATAATTCATTGATTGTTTAAACGGGGGTGAAAACCAGTTTGTTAGAATCTCTAAATAGTTTTCCATGTTCGGAGTCTCAAATAATCAAACTGTAGTCAATCTACAAAGATTGGCAATAACTAATTCCTGAAGCACCCTTGAGATTTCAGACCTCCCTGATTATGTTCAAGAACAGTTTCATAAGACTTGTTTTAGAATTTTATGTGTCTGCATAAGCATGTTCCAATATGTTTCCATGCTGATAGCAAAATGATGCTCACTGCTTTCTACTATGGGAGTAGCCCTGCTTCTCGGAAGGAAAGTGCAGGTGCTATATTTCCCTATGGCAAAGACAGCACAAAGGGGTTTACCCTCCATGCATAGATTCCTTTGCTGGCTTTAGATCTGCCATTTGAGATGGCAGGGAGCCCTTGAGTGCCTGGGCCATGAACAAAATGACTGTTCAGAAATGGGGCATGTACCAGATTGACAGGATTTAATAGTTAGGTCGCAAGGGGTTTTTAATTTGAAATTAAAAAAAAACTTTTTATTTTTACATACCACATTTAGCAGCTTTGGGGGTGGAAGAAGAATAGGTTTCAACTTAGGCAAGAAAAGACAGTCTTAAGGCTATGTTGAGCTATTTATGGGGATTGCTTGATTTCCCCCCCCCCCCTTCCCCCTGCTATAAACCGACAACCCAAAACTTGTCTGAGGCAACACAGAGATCATGGCACAATCCACGTGGCAAGCCACTGAATGTAACAGCCTTAGGGTCTCATAGCCATTGCTCCTATGAATTAAAGCGCTCTCTACCTGGGCACTCTAACATGTGCTTAGAACCTCTGCAGCTCTTGTGAGACAAAATGACAACTGGGAAAACTGTTGTGGATCTCATCCCAGTCATGAATATATAGAATGAACCCAGATGAATGTTTTCTTGGAGGTGTCTGGAGCGGGATGAAAACTTCATGGGATAAAAATGTGGCAACGGGGCAGTTCTGGGGACAGGACATAAAAAGGGCATTTATCTTACCCCCTGGCTAGTAATTCCACTCTGATCCAGAAAGTATTCCATAGTTTGGAGAGGCAATGACTTCCCACTTCGCCAACAGCTAGAAATCTGAGCCTGCTCATTCTCAACTAACATAGAAAAGCCATAAACGTTAATTTTCATCGTTATGATCCACTAAACAATTAACATAATCATTCAGGGGCATTTGTTCTGGGCTTGCCAACTCACAACAGGCAATCAAACCCCAGGTGTTACAATTGGGGCATTCCGTTCAGATGTCTAAAGCTTGGCGGTTCCCGAGCAAAGTGGGTCAGCTCGCAGTGAGGTACCTATCAGTTGCAATAACTGCAAGGCACGGCCCCTCTCTAAGCTTTGGGATTTGGACACTGGCTAGTGAGAATCCTGAAGTCCTGGAATCCAGTTCCTCAGATGCAACCAGGAGTCTACTTGGGTCCAGCATCTCTCACTGCTCACTTGTTAAATTTTTGCACGCTTGCAAACTTTTGATTTCCCCCCCTGCAGTTAGATATTTATAACCGTTACAGCCTTTTACTCTCTTCTTTTTTTAAAAAAACCATCAATCTTCTCTCTCTCTTTTTTGCATCTATAAATCTCTCATAAAAGCAGTGAAAATGAAAACAGACCTGCCTCTCAACTGCATGTCACAGAAAAGGCTTTGCATTAGAACATCCATAAAACATTCAGTCATACAGAAAACGCCTTACCCTAAAAACACTTCTGTTTGTTATTATCAAAAACAAAGGGGGGTGGGGGGACAACTGGCCACAATATGTGCCTTGTAAACGTGTGTCCTTCACTTAAATAATCCATTTGCACATTTCGGCATGTCTCTTGAATGTGCCTTTGTGTCCCCATTCCTGCAACAGGGTGCAAACCAGGGAGACACTCAGGAAGGGCTGTCATGGTTGAACTTGAATGACGTCTTTAAAGAGGTGTGGAGCTCAGATGGTAAAAGTTCAAGCTCTGTTTACAATTCCTCAGGTCAATGATTGAGGCGAGAAAGGTTTCTCCGAAGGCATCTGGCTCCACTGCCAGACCACAATGTGCTACTCCAGTGAGTCACTGTGCTCCAGGCCAAGGTCGCTAACATTTGTTGTCTGGAGCTCTTCGGGATCCTCCTCCAGTTCCTCCTCTTCCTCCTCCTCCTCCTCCTCCTCCATTTCATCCTCCTCCTCGTCCTCTGTCCCATCCAGTGAGTCATCATGAACAGCCATCATAGCCTGCTGCATAGCAATGGTGGCGTTATCTGAGGTGAGAGATTGCAGGTTGTCCATGTTTATGGAGCCTAGGACAAAAACAACAACTGAACTTAAGGGAAACCTAGAATTGCCAGCTGTTGGTTGGGAAATTTCTGGAGATTTGGGGGAAGAGCCTGGGTGTCTGTGATTGGCGGAGGAGTATAATACTAAGGAGAGTATTTTTATTTATTTTATTTATTTATTTATTATTTGATTTAGTATACTGCCCTATCCCCAAAGGGCTCAGGGCGGTGAACAATATAAAAGCATATATAAACATAAACATATAAAAGTTTAAAATTTTCATTCTAAAACAGTATCCCACGAACCCATATGCAACCCTCCCAAGAAGAATGATGGGTCCCGATGATGTTAGGGACCCTATACAGCAGGGGGGAGGATGAAAGCAGGGCACCCTCAGCGGCTGGTCGCTCCGAAGGCCCGGTGGAACAATTTGGTCTTGCAGGCCCTACGGAACTCTCCAAGGTCCCGCAGGGCCCGGACAGCTGGTGGTAGAGTGTTCCACCAGGCAGGGGCCAGAGCCGTAAAGGCCCTGGCCCGAGTGGAGGCCAGCCGCATCATTGAGGGGCCAGGGATCTCCAGTAAATTGGCCTCTGCTGAGCGCAGAGGTCGACTCGGGACATATGGGGTAATGTGGTCCCGAAGGTACGAGGGTCCCAGGCCGCGTAAGGCCTTAATGGTATAATACTAAGGAGAGTATAATACTAAGGAGCCCACCCTCCAAAGCAGCCATTTTCTGCAGGGGAACGGATCTTCTGGAGATCAGTTATAATACTAGATCTCCAGACCCTACCTGGAGGTTGGCAAACCTCCTGGAACGCCACTCATCCTTCCAGGGGACTCTGAATAGTCGCACATTTCCAGGTCTAAATATGGCTTCGCTTCAGAAACAGCCCCTTTCAAGCCACCCAGTGTTTTTCAAACTGTGTTGGAGGGAGTTCCTTGGGAGCTCATCAAAGGCTCCTCAGTGAAGTCCTCTGTGACAGACAACCATCTTTAGTGAGGTCAGCATTAGGCAGCACCAGAAAATGGCAGCCATGGAAACAAATCCAATCACAAAATGACTGCTATTGTGGGAACTGTGCCTATTGTGGCCAAGCCAAGAGCACCAAGCTGTGATGAATCTGCCCAGGATGAGGATTTACCAGCCCCAGCCTTATTTCCCATCCCCAGGAACTGAGGTGCTGGAGAAGATGGTCTAAGGATTTTCCTTGGTCTACATGGTAAGGACCATAGAGACTAGGGAACACAGCCTTGAGAAGCGAAGAGAAGAAGAGTTTGGATTTATATCCCGCTTTGCTAAACCCCAAAGAGACTCTAAGAGGATTACAAACTCCTTTCCTTTCCTCTTCCCACAACAGACACCTTGTGAGGGAAATAGGGCTGAGAGAGGTCGGAGGGAACTGTGGCTGTCCCAAGGTCACCCAGCAGGGTTCATGTGTAGGAGCAGGGAAACAAACTCAGTTTACCAGAGAAGAGTCCACCACTCATGTGGAGGAGTGGGGAATCAAACCCTGTTCTCCAGGTTAGAGTCTACTTGCTCTTAACCACTACGCCACACTGGCTCTCAGTGACAGCATATCTTCCTCAAACAGTGCTCTCCCCAGGCCCCCCTCCCCAAACACCCAGCACTTGCCAAGACAGTGTTGAGACTATTAGTAATGGGAATGACCCAAAGCTCCCCAAAAGTCCAGCCCATGAATCACTGCCAACCTCCCCTCCCCGCCAGGATGCTGTGACACCCCCCCCCCCCATGTCCATGCCTCCAAAGGCCCTGACCCTAGGTGGTGGACCAGATTTTAATATGACTGAGCAAGAGAGGGACCAGCCTTAGAAATGCACTAGTCAGCAACGGGATTGTCCAAAGCAATGTGAATCTCTGCACCCCAGTGCATGTTCTTACCGTCGGGGTTAGTACCAGGATTTCCTCCTTGTTGCTGCAGCACACCAGCAGCAATGGAGTTGGGCCAGAATCTCTGAGTGGGCCGATGCTGAGACTTGATCTTCTTTGCTTTGGGGGCTGGATCAGGATTGCTGGCATCAAGCATGGGCTGCAGAATACGTCGGCGGGCATTGATAAACCTTTCCACAGAGAGAAAAGAAAAAAGAGCACAAAACTGTGTGCTTCCTTCCATTCCCAGTACATTTGATTTCAAGCAATATGGTTTAGAAAACAACAACAACAACAACAACAAATGTTCATACTGGATGGTAGTAGAGATTAAACTTCCAAGGACCCTCAAAGTCTCTTCCAGACTGCAGGCCCTCAGTCCCATGAGGAATTTTTCCTGAGCTCCTCTTTCTGGTTGGCTTCTGTTTCCACAACCCCGACTCTTCCTCTGAATCCCTCTCAAGGTTCGGTATTTCTGTCTCTTTACCTTCAGCCTGTCAACACCTCCCAGCCTTTCCCATTCTTGGGGCCCGTTATTTCCTCAGATCTTTGTCTCCTTTTCCAACACCTTCTTTAAGTTCATTCACTTTGGCCATTCATAAAGGGATGTGGGGGAAGTGGTCAGCAGGGAAAGCTGGGCAGATCAGAGGTGGCACAAAGGTTTGCACCTGGTTCTCAGTATGTATAACCATGTCGTGGAACATGAGCTTACAAGACTTTGTTGAAAACTTGCAAGGTTGCAGAATATCTGGAAACCTATCTTTCGAGACAAGCGTCAGGTACCAGGTGCTTGGGAGCAGCAGCAGCAGAAGGCTTTTGCTTTCACATCCTGCATGTGAGCTCCCAAAGGTATCTGGTGGGCCACTGCGAGTAGCAGAGTGCTGGACTAGAGGGACTCTGGTCTGATCCAGCAGGCTCTTTCTTATGTTCTTATGTTTTTTTTTAAGTTCATAGTTCTCAAACTTACCACCTTTTCTGACCAACTTGTGCCCTCAGCCTGTGGCTAAACAGGCAGCTTGCATTATGGCAGGTGAAGGTCTGGATATTGGGCGTGCCTTGATGTGTGTGTGTTTTATGAAGGTGCATTAAAAATAATAAATTTACAGTAAAATCTGTCAATTCATCAAGAGTTTCTTTTTATTCAGTCAAAACAATTCAAATAGTTAATCTAGCCACTTAAATGATAAACATTTTAGTCCCTATTTTAAACACTCACACTTTTCAAAGCAAAACAAGACCGCTTTCTTTTGCACGCACCTTAGCAGGAAGAGTTTAAACAAATGTATTGTCAAAGGCTTTCACGGCCGGAATCACTTGGGTGCTGTGTGGTTTCCGGGCTGTATGGCCGTGTTCTAGCAGCATTCTCTCCTGACGTTTCGCCTGCATCTGTGGCTGGCATCTTCAGAGGATCTGATGTTGGGAAAGCAAGTGGAGTATATATATCTGTTGGAGTGTCCAGGGTGGGTGGAGAAACATTGTCTATGAGTAACAAAGAAGGCAACCAGGCCACAGTTGAGGGCATCCACAGGAAGTATGAGCAAATAATGAAGACTATAGCATGGGAGTGTCAATGGAGATAGCAAGGTCACTGGTGGGAGCATCTGAATAGAAGTATCTTGGCCTTTGTTTCTTTGTCTATGGTCATCCTGTGTTTGTGTGGAGCCATTTGGATACAGTCTTGACTCTAGTGCATTTTCTTGCAACATGAAGAAGCACAACCTACAAAACCATCTATTACAGACGCACTAAGAAAATTCAATACGTGCTACTACCAGCAAAGGATAAGAGGGATCCTTTTTTTAGCTTTCACTTGCAGGAGTCTATCGCATACCATGCAGCTTGTGGATAAGTCTCCATGAGAACTACTAAACGTATAGTGCACATACACGTGATCAAAGAATATCAAAGGCACTCGTAGACTATTTCCCAGCTAGAAAAATCAAAGTAATAGTAGAAATTACAAGGATAAACCAACTCTGGATATAGAATATTATTTGAAAAAACAGAAATTCTGGACTAATTTTGAAAGCCACTAATACCAGACTCATACAGAGAAGCAACTGAAATCCATAAGCACATGGACAATTTTAACAGGTACAAGAAACTATGAAAATGAAATAGAACTTGGCTATTGCCAGTGTTGAAAAATACTAGGCCGGTGACTACAGCCGTCAAACCAGCTCCACACAAACACAGTGGATGATCTATAGACAAAGAAACAAAGGTCAAGATAATTCTATTCAGATGCTCCTACCCAGTGACCCTTTGCTATCTCCATTGATTAATCTCTGCATGCCATAGTCTTCATTGTTACTCATAATTTCTATTCAGATGCCCTCAACTACTGACCTGGTTGCCTTCTTTGTTAATTATAGACAATGTTTCTCCACCCACCCTGGACACTCCAACAGATATATATACTCCACTTGCTTTCCCAACATCAGATCCTCTGAAGATGCCAGCCACAGATGCAGGCGAAACGTCAGGAGAGAATGCTGCTAGAACACGGCCATACAGCCCGGAAACCACACAGCACCCAAGTTTAAACAAACTTTATGTATTTTCAGTCAGAAATTTCCATTTTTTTTGCTTCTTTTCCCCAGCATGTCAGACTGGGCAGGAGACAGCAAAATTTAAAAAGACAGGCTGTCTGATGGAGACAAAGCGTGACAGACACAGCTAATGTTCATTCCTAAGCTTGGCTCAGGGCTGTTAATGACACCTGAAAGATTTTCAAAGATGTTCTGCTGATAAAAAGCCAGCAGGTGGAGCTATCCGAATAATTTCCATTGAAAGCTTTTTTGTTTCAGCTTCATACCGGAAAAAAAATCGTTCCCTCTACATGGATGTTTTTATACGTCATCTATGCACAGAAATTCCTATAGCCAGCAACGTGTCTTTCTGTTGTTAATACAATATAGGAAGGAGAAACCCTTTCGAAATCAAATTAATCACGACGGCTCTTTCCTAGGTCTCAAAACTCAGTTGCTGATTTTATAGATAGCTGCCTAAGACATCCAAATGAAGTGAGCTTCCAACAAACATCTGAACCTGGCTGGGACCTTTTGCAAACAAGCTCTGGCCTGAAGTTGCAACCTTGTATTGTACAGACGCCGTCACAGCCTGGACTTCTGTGTTTGGGTGCTGCGGAACTGTGCAACACCTGCTGCCCACATATTCACCCACCCAGATGGAATACTTGCCCTTTATGGTGATGAAGCGGGCACCCACAACAGTGTAACCTTGAACCAATTCCAGAATGGATTTGCCCCCATCCTCAGGATTGGGCTCTAGTATGTTTTTTTTAATTGGCAAAAACCTTTATCCCAATGCAACCCAAGATGTTTTGTCTGTTGTCAGCAACACCCCTTGGTGGTGGGCCTGGCAGAGCAGTGGGCTCTAGTTTATAATTCAGGCCAATAACTTCAACTGATACATTTCTAGGTCGATTTATTTTGTAGCTTCTGAAATAATGGTTGCAGTGACCCAATTGCAGCTCTGTATGAAAACATTTGATTGTTAGAGAAACCTTTTTGATAAATGACTCCAGAGTTCATTGTTCAAGTGTTTTCTCTCTTTTAAAATGACTATTATTAATATTTTATAGCATTAGGTCATTTTATTTTATACTTTGTATGGATCTGCTGTTTTATCCTGGTTATGCTTTTTTAGTGCAGATTACTGGAAATACAATAAATCATGGGGGATTTTTTTTTATTAATGGGTAGGCTTGTGAGTCCCCATGAGTATTAAAAATAAATACTGTGCTATCAGGGAACAAACTGCCCTGCAAAATTAACAAAAGGGACAGGGTCCCAGACAGGACCTAAAGAGGTTACCGTACAAATAGACACTGGAGAAACAAGAGATGAATGGAATGGAAGAATTAGGAAGTATAAGGGAGGCAAGGGATGAAAGTTCAAGGCAGGTCAAACAACTGCTCCTTTGGTGACCCCCAGTCTTTTGAAGATTGATGTTTGAGCCAGTCTAGTGTAGTAGTTAAGAGTGTTGGAGTAGCACTTATAAAGCGTGAGTTCAAATCTACCATGGATTACCTGGGCCCACTCTCTCTCTCAGGGGTGTAACGAGGCAAACTGGAGCCCTGGGCAAAACCTGAGTTGGATGCCCCCCCCCATGGATGCCCCCATGGATGCTCCCCCCACCACAACCAAAACATTTTTGCACCAGGACATTGGTGCCTGCAGGGGGTACATTTTTAGACATATCGGCACCAAAACTTCAGCGTATCATCAGGAGACTGTCCTTATGCTACCCACAAGTTTGGTGCAGTTTGGTTCAGGGCGGACAAAGTTATGGACCCTCAAAAGGGTAGCCCCCATCTCCTTAGCTCCCATTGGAAAGAATGGGAGATGGGGGCTAAGGCAGGTGTGCTAAGGCAGGTGTACTAAGGTGTACTAAGATGTGCTAAAGCATGTGTACTAAGGTGTACTAAGGCAGGTGTGTTAAAGTGTATTAAGGTGCACTAAGGCAGGTGTACTCAGGTGTACTAAGGTGTACCAAGGCAGGTGTATTAAGGTGTATTAAGGTATACTAAGGCAGGTGTACTAAGGTGTACTAAGGTGTACTAAGGCAGGTGTATTAAGGCAGGTTTACCAATGTGTAGTAAGGTGTACTAAGGCAGGTGTACTAAGGTGTACTAAGGTGCACTAAGGTATGCTAAGGCAGGTGTACTAAGGTGCATTAAGGTGTACTAAGGCTGGTGTATTAAGGTGTATTAAGGTGCACTAAGGCAGGTGTATTAAGGTATACTAAGGCAGGTGTATTAAGGTGTATTAAGGTGTACTAAGGCAGGTGTATTAAGGTGTATTAAGGTGTACTAAGGCAGGTGTACTCAGGTGTACTCAGGTGTACTCAGGCAGGTGTACTAAGGCAGGTGTATTAAGGTGTACTAAGGCAGGTGTATTAAGGTATACTAAGGCAGGTGTATTAAGGTGTATTAAGGTGTACTAAGGCAGGTGTATTAAGGTATACTAAGGCAGGTGTGTTAAGGTGTACTAAGGCAGGTGTATTAAGATGTATTAAGGTGCACTAAGGCAGGTGTATTAAAGTGTACTAAGGTGTACTAAGGCAGGTGTTTTATGGTGTATTAAGGTGCACTAAGGCAGGTGTATTAAAGTATACTAAGGTGTACTAAGGCAGGTGTATTATGGTGTATTAAGGTGTACTAAGGCAGGTGTACTAAGGTGTATTAAGGTGTATTAAGGCAGGTGTACTAAGGTGTATTAAGGTGTACTAAGGCAGGTGTATTAAGGTGCATTCTTTGCTAAGGAGATGGGGGCTACCCCTTTGAGGGTCCATAACTTTGGACCCCCTGAACCAAACTGCATCAAACCTGGGGGGTGCCATCATGACAGTCTCCAGATGATACCCTGAAAATTTGGTGCTGATACGTCCAAAAATGCCTTCCCTGCAAGAACATCCCGAAATTTGCCCAAGAATCTTTGTTCTGCATTGAGTTTTCTGCATTGCTGTCAATGGGGGTTGCAGGCTGGGGGGGGGGGCACATTTCTGAAGGTACAGTCTCAAAACTTTCAGGGTCTCATCAGGAGACTGCCCTAGTGATACCCGCCAGGTTTGGTGCAGTTTGATTCAGGGGGGCCAAAGTTATGGACCCTCTAAACTGTAGCCCCCATCTCCTATTAGCTCCCATTGGAAACAATGGGGGATAGGGGCACCCACTTTGGGAATCCATAAGTTTGGACTCCCTGAACCAAACCTCACCAAACTTGGGGGGTAGCATAAGGACAGTCTCCCAATGATTTGCTGAAATTTTGGTGCCGCTAGCCTAACAACTGCGCCCCCTGCAGGCCAAAAATGGAAAACCACTAAAATACCCAAAAACGAACCCAGCATTTTGATGCCCCCCACAAGGTGATGCCCTGGGCAGCTGCCCACCTTGCCCAATGGGCATTACACCTGTGTTTTCTCTCAGTGTAACCAGCTTCATAGAGATGTTGGGTCTCTACAATGGCAAAGGGATCTACGGTATGTACAGGTCTTGAACTTCTTGCAAGAAGGGCAGGTTATATACCCTGTTTCCGTGAAAATAAGCTCTACCCTGAAAATAAACCCTAATATGATTTTTTGGGATTTTTGGAGGGTGCTTGAAATATAAGCCATACTCCAAAAATAACCCATAGTTACAGATTCCATCGCAGCTGATCTGGTCACATGGGGGGTGCCAAATATAAGACATCCCTTGAAAATGAGCCCTAATGCATCTTTTGGAGTAAAAAATAAGACTCTGTCTTATTTTCAGGGAAACACAGTATGTACACACACATGCACGCACGCACAGAGGAGGTGTAACTTGGGTGACCTTCCACAAGATGGAGCCTGGAGTTTTCCCAGAATTACAACTGATCACCAAACTACAGTGATCAGTTACCCTGGAGGGAATGGAAGCTTCAAAGGGCAGACACTATGGGGTAGAATAGAGTCTAAAGTCTCTTCCGCACATGCAGAACAATACACTTTCAATCCACTTTGTATTTATTTATTTATTTATTTATTTATTTATTTATTTATTTATACTTTGGGCTTCTATACCGCCCTGTCCCCGAAGGGTATCTGGATTTTACTGCACAGAACAGCAAAATCCACTTTAAAACAATTGTGAAAGTGGATTGAAAGTGCATTATTCTGCAAGTGCAGAAGGGGCCTAAGAGAAACAGAAGACCCAGTGTGACATCACAAAACCCCCCTGACCTCTCCCAAACTCAGCCCCCCTCAGGCATTGTTCCAAATCTCCAGGAATTTTCCTAAGACAGGTTTGGCAACCCCATGTGCCCTCCTTCCACCCGCTCCACCAAAGATACACTCACCAGTTGTTGACTTGTAAGAGCGTGAGGTTTGTCTGTGCCGCAATCTGTCTTTTCTCATCCTCTGTTGGATAAGGGTGCTGAAAAGAGAGAAGGACCATTGTGACTTGAACTGCGTGCTGCCAGCGGGGATTATCCTGAGCTCTTCCTGTCAGAGAAGATTTGAAGCACAGCAGGGATCCTTCCATTGTCAGCTTCAGGGAACTGACAGGCTCAGACGGAATAGCTCCTGTGCTCTCATGATGTTACAGAAACCAGAAGCATTGTGTGTTGACTATCATGCCGTATTTCTCTTGCTGTTTCTCATGCCTGGGGGAAACCAAAAAGGCCTGACACTCATCAGACCAATTGGATTTTCAGTACATGTCGAGGGAGGTGGTAGCTCCAGGAAAACAAATTAAGAAAATGATTGGGGAGGAGAAGGGAAGGAAACAAGAAAAGGGCTTGTGGCATAGGACACTTCGGAGTGACGTAGATTTGGTTCAGAAGTAACAATAAAAAAGGTAGGAGGGAAGGAACAGGTCTGAAGGAGAGTCATCTCTTTCCTCCTCTAGTGTGAGGCTTGATAATGACATTTCTGCTTTCATGGCAAACCATAGTTTGCTGTTTGCATTTGGAAAGGCAAACTATGGTTGCGCTTCCTCTGTAAAGCAGGATTCCAAACTGAGATTAAGTGGTGGGTCAAAATCCTGGTTTTCAGGACACACTACAAATTTCTACAAACCTGGAAAGATCTAATGATCTAGAAGAATGTGTGAGAAACAGAAGGAGATGGTGTCCAAGGCCAAGGATTGCCCATATTCATTCCCCAGAGCAGAAAACTATGGTTTGCTGCAGCACCTGAACCAAGCCACAATATAGTAGTTAAATGTGAGATCTGTGAGTCAACAAGTCCTTGTCTTAAACCTCTCCCCAATCATATAGACCTTAAAGAAGCTGCTCTACGTCCATCATCTGTACTGGGAACAATCATACAGAGTTTTTATAAGATTGATTGAAAATAGTATATACAGTGTGATTTTCAGTGCTCTAGAAACAATATTATCAAGTCTGATTATTAGGACCTCACCATGAAAAGACAAATTTGGAGCTCTGTAATTATCGGTCAGGACAAATTGGGTCTCCCACAGGTGGGCGATGAGGCAAAGAAGAACAGGGTGAGTTGGGGGTGCCAATTTCAGATCTGGAAATTCCTGGACTTTTGGAAGGCTGCCATGTGGAGGGGCAGGGATGGGAAGGAGATGGACCTCATTAGGGTACAATGGCATACAGCCCACCCTCCAAATCAGCTATTTGCTCCAGGAGAACTGATCTCTGGAGTCTGGAGATAAGATGGAATTCTGAGCGATCTCTAGGTCCCACCTGGATGTTGGCAACCCCAGGGTGAGCAGGGAGACAACAAATCAGAGCTCAGTTCTGCATAACATACCGCTTGTTGCTTGGTAATGCTATACAGCCATAAGGATTAACCATGAAAAAATAAAATATAAACCTGATCAATTTTACACTGAGATTAGAGATGGTCTAAGGACCATTGGTGTAGATCAGGAGGGGCTGACCTTACCTTTAATGAGAGCTTCTTGTGAGTAATGGAAAATATGCTGAGCTACTTCCCCCCACCCTCCCCATCAAGTTACTGAGTTTTGTTCTGTCCTAGTAACAGAATAAGGAAAAGCCAGAAATGAAGCTATTAGCTAAGCAATAAAGAGGAAAATTCTAGCTTTTAATAAAAGCTTTTCATTAAAAAAGCGTAGAGAAGATTTCTTTTCCTGGTTCTTCTAGGGCCATGGTGGCGAACCTTTGGAACTCCAGATGTAATGGACTACAATCCCCATCAACCCCTGCCAGCATGGCCAATTGGCTGATGGGAACTGTAGTCCATAACATCTGGAGTGCCAAAGGTTCGCCACCACTGTTCTAGGGGATGCACCAGCTGCCCTGCAGCAGCCAGCGAGCTACGAGCAGCTCTTGACATACTTGTTGGAGACTTGGTTCAAAGTATTTCTCTTGATCAGGTTATTTTACAGATCAGGCAGTAGAGGGCAGCAGCACTCTGGCTTGGCAGAAAGTGAAAAACTGGGAAAATGGATTGTAGGCAATATCTTTTGCTCTACAGCAAGGATAATTCTGACTTACAGGTGGAAACTCATGCAAACTTTTGGATCACATAAGGTTAATCTTTTTTCCCCTTCTTTTCTTTTCTTTTGAGTCTTAACAACTCCCAGCATGAAAATCTGGGAGCCAGAAACAGATATCTCAAGCAGCCCCTATCGTTATTTTGCATGCCTTCAATAATTCAGGAGAGCAAGTGGTGCAGGAGTTAGGAACAGTGGACTGTACATCAGGAGAATCGGGTTGGATCCCTCACTTCTCCAAATGAAGCCTGTTGGGTGACCTTGGGCTGGTGGCAGCTCTTTCAGAACCCTCTCAGCCCACGGGGAGGCAGTCAAACCACCTCCGAATGTGTCTCTCTTGCCTTGAAAACCCTACAGGGTCACCATAAGTCAGCTGAGACTTCATCACACTTTCCACCACCATGGAAGAAGTAGAGCACACAATCACGTAACCTAAAGTTTAAATGATGTTTTGTTCTCATGGTAGCTCCAGGATATTTCAGAGGGAGTTTATCAGGCCACAGGGTCCACTGAGTCACATGAACATAAGAAAGGAAATTTTATATCGTCAAGAATGTGCCGATGTGGGGGGGGGAAGCTTACAATCTCCCCCCCCCCCCGCCTGCTACGTCTGTCTCCATTCCCAGCCTCTTCCATTATGTAATTCATTTGTACTCTTCCTTTCCCTCCAGTGGCAACCCAAAGCAATTTACAGCACTATTCTCCCCTCCATTTTCTCGTACACTAACCTTGTGAGGTAGGTTAGGCTGAGGTTGACTGGCTCAAGGTCACCCAGTGAGCTTCCACGAACCAAGTCTGACACTCTTTCACTACAATACACCACACCAGCTCAGCTCTCTGAGCATAAAGCACTGCCTACTGCATGTCACTGTGAACACATGAAGCTACCTATTACTGAGTCAGACCACTAGTCTACTGAGATCAAATATGCCTGTTCTGGTCCTCCATGGTTTCAGGCAGAGGGTCTTTCACATCATCTGCTACTGGATCCTTTTAATCAGAGGGGCCTGGAATTGAACCTGGGTCCTTCTGCATGCCACGAAGAAGCCCTGTCTCTAAACCTTGACCCCTTCCCTAATGCAGAGTTTCCCAAAGGCCGTCTGGCCCTTATGGAATGATTACTGACAGTTTCCCTACAGGTCATTGTACAAACATGCAAGGCATATTTTTTTTAAAAGATGACCGTTTCTGGTTCCTTGCTACAGCAAAGCATAATTATGTCTGCAATAAAAGCCGTGTGGGAGAAACAATGTAGCTGATGGCCATGGTAGCTACCAAGTCAGAGCCAAAGGCGGCCAGAGATGCAACAGGAGGAGGAGAATCTGCCTGGGGCACTAGTTATAGGGCACACCTTACTAGGTGTGTGAGGTATGAGAGTCAAAATCCTTTGCCTGTTCTGTAAGGGCCTTTCTTTGCTCACATCTCACCTTTGGTCCGTAAGCAATTTTTGTGCTGCAGGTCTGAAGGGATTGTGGTTTAATAAAAGCTGCTCTTGATTTAAAGCCCCCACGAGGAGCTACAACTTGTAAGCTAAAATCTATAGCAAAGTGATATTGGAGCAATTTTGCTTCACGGAGATGCATTCCTGATGGCTTATTTCTGTCTAAGCAGAAAAAGTGCTAATCGCGCATTTTGAGGCATTTCACAGAAAACTCTCGTAAAGAACTAAATCAAGGACAACAAACTGAGGATGGAGGGACTCAACTGTGCAATCCTATTCAGAGTTACACCTTTCTAAATCTGTTGAAGTCAGCGGGCTCAGGCAGGTGTTACTCGGCTCAGAATTGCACTATAAGGGTGCTGCACAAGACCAATATAAAGACCTGATGTAGTTCAGCAGGAAAAATGTGTTTTCTAAATAAGCCGGCAATGGGAACTCATCACAAGCTCTCTAATTCAGGGGCCATCTCCACATTGACTCATTCCACCTACAGAAGACCCAGGAAAATAAATTTAAACGTAGATGAATTCCAGCACTTTTGAAAACCTTGCGGTAATAATGGGGTTGAAAAGTGCCATCAAGTTGCAACTGATTTATGGCAACCCCATAGGGTTTTCAAGGCAAGAGACAGTCAGAGGCCGCTTGCCATTGTCTGCCTCCCTGTCACAACCCTGGTGTTCCTTGGAGGTCTCTCAGATACTAAGCAGGGTTGACCCTGCTTAGCTTCTGGGATCTGATGGGATCAAGCAAGCCTGACCAATTGTGTTGGTATTTCTCTGTAAGGCCCTTTCCGCACGGAGGCGGAAGGGCTTGGGGTCAGCGTTGCTGACACCGACCCGACGACGCCGGGACAGTCCACATGGACGGTCCCAGAAAGAACCAGGAAGACGGCGCCGCTGGGTGCAGTCGCCCGGTCAACTTACCTGCTCTCCGGCCCTCCGGCGCGTCGCCGGGGCCTGGGGACACTCCTCCCCTGCCCTGCGTGCCTGCTTCTGCGTCGCAGGGGGGCGTGTCCCCAGGCCCCGGTGACACGCCAGAGGGCCGGAGAGCAGGTAAGTGAAGGGAGGGAGTGGGGGGGGGGGGAAAGCTCCTGGAAGCCAATGCCGCCGGCGTTTCCAAAAAACCATGCTGGGGAAGCGTGGTTTGGAAACGCTGGCTTGGCGCCGGTCGGGCGGCACGAGGGCGGCGCGGCTGCGAAGCAGCTGCGCCCCCTGTGCGAATGGCGGCCTGGGGAAGGCGTTTTTGCCGTCCTCAGGCTGCCATATTCTGCCCGTGCGGAAAGGGCCTTTATATGACAGTGAAAATTCTCTGGAAGGGCAAGAAAGGACTGACTCGTGGCTGCACAGTATAATACTAAAAACGCCTGCAAACATTCACTGGTGAGGAAAACCAGCCTGCAGAGTTACAGTCAGCTGGCACCATTGCTTTAGGGACCTTGAGCTAAAATCTCTAAGTCCCAGAGAAGTTCTGAATGAATTCCCATTTGGGCTTGATATTTGACCCACAGCAACACAGAGCCTGTTCTTCTGACTCAGTGAAACCGGAATAACAACCTTTGCTTACCTGCCCTTGTGATTTAATTAAGTAACGGGCAAGGGTGTTTTGCAAAACAGAAAGATTTATTGCTTGGCTTCCTCCTTACAGGCTGGGCGGAGCAGAATCCAGCACAAACCTCCTTTCCTGGCAGATTGACTTGACTGCCTTTTATAGAAGAGAGCGGAGGAGTGGAGAATGGACCCATGAAGACCAAACTCCAAGGGCTGTTGGCTTGTGTGACGTTAAGATGCCATGCCAAGGGGCTTCCCTCTTGATTTAGTCTTCCAATGATGTTCTTTCTCCAGTTTTGTTTCTAGCTATTTCTGGGCTCTTAAGTCTTGTTTGGTTCTTCTGGAGTAAAGGTTGGAAGAACTGGAGGCAGGGGCTGTGGGGAGATACATGAGCTACACCAGGAGTTAATTTTCCATGTGGCACTTGGAAACACCGTCAGAGACGCAGAAGTGGTGAGAAGAGAGTGACATAGTAAAGGGTGAAAAATAGTGCTGTCACCCGACTGAAGAGATCTGAATTATTGCTATGTTTTAATAGATTCATTTATTCACTGATCAGAGCGGCTTAAATCTGCATATGCATGATACACAAAATAACCCCATTCTAAAAGAAGCATGCTTTGTTTTTAAATGATGCACACGTGAATTGCAGCAGGTTTATACTCTCAGAAGAGGCACTGCCTTTCACACAGCTGGGAATTGCTGGTGCTTGCCGATCTGCAGTTTTTATAAGAACCTGTTCTCAAAGTAATTAGAAATTTAAATTCTACTGCCTAGTTAAGAGGGAATGGGGACCTTTTCAGTTGATCAAAATGGTTTTAATTGATTCAGAGATTCAAACACTAAACTGGGAGTCCCCAACGTGCTGCTCATGGGCACCATGGATCCAACTGACACTTTTTCTGGTGCCCACCATTTTTTTTTCACACAGTGGGTGTGGTCAGGTGGGGTCTTGCCCAGCTGGGCTTCTGACTGACCACTGGAGAACTGATGAGCTATGAAGAGTAAAATAATACTGTTTCGGTGGAATCATTCCTTACTGATTCAGATTTATTGTTTTACGATCATAGATGAATAGTAATAGTAGACCAGTAGCATAGGATAATAAAACAATACAAGTTCCAGAATAATAAAATGAAAGACATTGTTAACCACATTCCTTACTGTGTGTAGAGAACGTGGGAGGATAATTGTTATTTATAAAGCAACATAAAGGTGCATGGCATCGACGGAGTACAGAGGAAAGGTCCCTGCCCTGAGGACTCTGCAATCTCAGAAGTGATAAGGGGATGGAATGGAAACAAAAGGAATGGAAGGGGGGAGGGGAGGATAAATAGACAGGAAAATACGGATGCTGGATTAAATCCCAAAGATGCAGGAATGAGACTCTGATAAGGTTTCTACACTGCCCAGGGCCATTACTAAACGAATGGCATTGTACAAAGTTGATATTATTCAACACTACTACACAAAGAAAATGGCATTCCTATGGGCAATCTCATTACCTGACTTGATTTTTAAAGGATCTACAAACTTATAGACTTGAAGAAAATAATTCACAGTATGATCAGGAACTCAGCAAGACATTTTTGCTTCCTAAACGGCTCGGTCACAGGGTGGGATTCAGGGTGGGATCTACAGCACTATTCTTGTGTTGTCTTGTGCTACAGCAACTAATACAGGCAACTGAATTCTGCTTCAGCATCCTGTCTTACAGCCAGAGAGCTTCCTGAGGTCTATTTCTCAAATTGGAGACCTTTCATGTGGGGATGGACTACACACAGTGGGCAGAGCCAGCATGGTGCAGTGGTTAAGAGCAAGTGAACTCTAATCTGGAGAACTGGGTTTGATTCCCTGCTCTGCCACTTGAGCTGTGGAGGCTTATCTGGTGAACCAGATTAGCTTGTGTACTCCAACACATGCCAGCTGGGTGACCTTGGGCTAGTCACAGTTCTTCGGAGCTCTCTCAACCGCACCCATGTCACAGGGTGTTTGTTGTTGGGAGGGGGGAAGGGAAAGGAGATTGTAAGCCCCTTTCAGTCTCCTTACAGGAGAGAAAGAGGGGATATAAATCCAAACTCTTCTTCTTCTAGAAAGGCTCTCTGGATGCTTTCACAGTCAGACCAGTTACAACCAGTCTATAATTTTGACTGCAGTTGCAATATCAATGAATTTCTTCACTTCTGGCCTATTCAAATTTTAAATTGCGCACAAACTACATCATGATGGTAACAAGACCAGCCAAAGATAAAAACAGCAACGTACAATTCTCCAGAAACGTTTGAGCACTTGTGGAATTTTATGGCCGAATTAACGTGTGATGCATGTTTCTTTAATTGTCCCTTTGGACCAGCTATCCAGCGAGAAGACAAACTAGAGAAAGGAACAATGGTTGCCACCATTCCCTGACAAGGGCCACTGGACTGATTGCTGAATTAACACATGTGCACTCACCCCAAAATCTGAACATGGGAAACATTTGGATTCAAAACTGTGCCATAAGTAAACCTTAAGCTTCAGAGATAATTGGGACAGAATGCCCCAGAGTCTCTTTTTAACAGTGCTAATTGCATAAATCTGTATTAATTGCAGGGTAAAATGGTGCACAGGAAAATCTGCCAAGTGCCTTATAAATCCTTTGCAGTTGCAGCCAAGGAAGATGTGAAAATGCAGCCCTTCAGAAAACTATTGGTGCAATCCTAAGTGGAGTTACATCCTTCCAAGTCCATCGGAGTCAATGGATTTAGAAGGATGAAATTCTGGTTAGGATTACACTGTGTGAGTCATCAACACACAGGATGCGCCATAGAAAAGCAACACTTTCCCCCTCTGCTATTAATGTACTTTCTTCCTCTCATCCTGTTCCAGTTTTACAGACCCCCTAAAGCAGAAGTTGTCATTGCTTCTTTTAAGAACTCTGTATCAAAGGGGAAAAATAATACTTCCCTCACTGCAGCAGATCAGCTCAAACATCCCTCTAATTCAGTATTCTGTTTCCAACAGCAGCCAGGGAGACAGCTTTGAATGCTCTGAAGCAGGGCCTCAAAACAACAGCCATCTCCTGTTTCTTGCCCTCCACATCTGGTTGACAAAGGTATACTTCTTATGGACATGGAGGTCCTAGATAATTGTCTTGGCTAACAGCTGCCAATATATGTAGCCTCTATTAACATTTATCCTCTATTAATTCTTTTAAAACAATCTTACAGGAATGAATTCTGTAAGTGAACTGTGTGTATCATTTTAAGGCATCTGTCCTGTTGCTTGTCCTAACCAGGAATGTGCACTCAGATATACCTGGTCCCAATACATATTCGAAAAATATATTATCGTATTTTCCAGATACATCCGGGTGTCTGGATGATATCTGGGATTTTCCAAGGTATGGAAAATGGGTCCTGAAAATCCCAGAAATATTCAGGATTAGCTGTGTATATTGGAAGCCAGTGCTCAAAAGCTTCCAGGACTGTTTCTTCCCTCTATGTATCTGGGTCTTCCCAGATTTGTTGAGTTCGTTCATTGATTCTGAAAGCCAGCGTAGTGTAGTGGTCAAGAGCAGGTGGATTCTGATCTGGAGAACTGGGTTTGATCCCCCACTCCTCCACCTGAGTGGCATAGGCTTATCTGGTGAACCAGATGTGTTTCTGCACACCTACATTCTTGATGGGTGACCTTGCGCTAGTCACAGTTCTTCAGAACTCTCTCAGGCCCACAGGGTGTCTGTTGTGGGGAGAGGAGTTTATAAGCCACCTTGGGTCTGCTTGCAGGAGAGAAAGGTGGGGTATAAATCCCAGACTCTTCTTCTTTTCAATTCTTTTTGTTGACCTTGCAACATTGTCTTCTCCCTGCAAGGTGGCTGTTTGTAGGGGAATCTTGGGTTTGACATTGCCTTTGATTTTCAGGTTTTACAGTGGCACAGTATTTTTTAGGCTTGCAACAGGATCCATATTCAGTTTGGCTCGGATGATTTTCTGATTTAACAATGGGTTGGATTCTTGAATAGTACATTAGTAGTGTTAGGGTTTCCACATAGTCCCACACTTCCACTGTTTTTTGGGGTTTTTTTTGGTTCATTGGGCTTGCTGGCTCTGTCTGCTTTCAGAGGCTTTTGGTTGGTGCCCATAGAATTGGACTCCTTGGTCCAATTAACTTGAAATTTGGTGAGTTATTTAAGAGACACACACCAGCACACCCCTACAATTTTGGTGCAATTTGGTCCAGCCATCTGGAAAATTTCCCATAGAGAATAATGGAGTGAAACAACACCATGAAAAAAAATCCACCTTACTGTTAATTTCATTGGGTCACCCACAAGTTCTAGTGTTGGGAGGGAGCGAGAAGAAACTCTTTCTCCACAGCATTCATAATTTTATTTATTACCTGCATTGTCTCTTTCTCTTGTGGACTTATACATCTTTATTATTGTTGCATTTGTCTTCAGTTCAGTCATGGAAACAGCAGCACAAAGTTCCCAGTGGAACTATAATGGTACCTGGCTTCCTGGGCAGCAAAGTAGTATTTTTAAGAGCTGAATTTAGAAACTGGCTTTTAAGCCCTAGGATGCTAAACAAGGGAGGTGGATTTTAAAAGGTGACTTACATAAGAACAATCAACTTTGGCATAAGATGTCTGAAACATCCATTAGTTGAGGGAAATCAGTGAATTTGACAAATTATATCATTTTACCTCTCTGGCACACAGTTTGCAACATTAGAGGCTTAGAAACTTGAACACTGTAGCCTAGTTCAAAATCCAGCTTTTTGTCTGTTTCCAAAGCATGGCTCTATGATTTCTAGTCCTCATGGGGAAAAATAAAAACACGCAAATGATCAAAATGAGGAAATGATAGGCTGATCCGTCATCTCCACTTGATCACTGGAGAAGGACCTGAAAACCAGGCACCTGAAAAACACATTCAGATGAGCAGATCTGAAACCCTCAAGGATTCTGTCACTAGTAGATGCCTGCAATGATGAATAAAGAACCCATCAGTCCAAGCTTGTCATATTGACAGAAAACCTCTGCTTGTGGATTGGCATGTTGGATACTACAGATGCTGGAGAAGTCAGGATTTTTTTTCTGGCAGAAGCTTCTGTCTTGGGCACTAGGTGGCAGATGGAGTCCTAATATGTATCCATACTACCAAATGTTGTGAAATTTCCCTTTGTCCAAAGATTTTGGAGAAACATAGTTGGTGGAGAGTTGGGCTCGCTACTTTACAAATCATTAGAATATGCACATTTTCTATGTGATCGTTACATAGACAAAACTGTGACTAAACAGTGCTTTTCTTCCCCTTCTAATTTCTGAACCAACCCCGACACACTTATGCCTGCATTGCTTGCTTGCAGCTCACCCAGAGATAACTATGGTCATCAAAAGAGCGCGGGGTCATCAAAAGGCGCCGTTTTGAGGAGCGCCAGGAATGACGCATGCTGAGGGGGCGCGAGAGTGGCAGCGTTGGGGCGGCTGCGTTGTCACAGCCCCTGTAGTGGGGAGTGCTGAGGGACCCCACGCTACTTGGCGAGAGTAGCACGCAGCAGATGGTAAGTGGGGAATCGACCTATCCCACAATGAAGCAAAGAGGCTGAGGTGCAAAGGAATGAGCACTTTAAAACAACTTGTTTGGTGCCAAAGTGCCCAACAGGTCAGTCAGCCACTGGTCTCCCTCCACCTTTAGACATTTCAAAGCACCAGATGTCTTCCTTCTGGGTCAGCATTTCATGACTCAGCCTGAGTTCAGCAGAGCTCCCCCCCCCTTCCAATAAACATTTCATCAACGTTCCCAGCGCCCATATGATCCTGCTAACAAAAATGTGAATTTGCTTTGTTCTCATGTAGATATGTTTTTACACCACTTGCAGTTATGGAAGTTGCTGGCTGGATTTGGAAAGCAGACACTTAGCTTTATTACTGCAATCTTCTTTGCCCCCCCCCCTTCCCCCCAATAATGTTTCTTTGGGTCAGTGCATTGGGGTGGGTAGCATCAGAAATTGTCCTCCCCTCTTCTGCGGCTACGGCACCAACGGAATTGCACGGCAGAATCCAAACTTCAAAGGTTAAGTTCATTACGAAAAATGATCAAAGATAAGGATTTCGACTTTTCAATTCCAAAACCTCAAACTGAATTTGCATAAAATTTGCATTTGGACTGCAGAATCTCTCCTTGAGGTCAAGTCTGAGAAAACTGTGCCCTTCCAGTTGCTCAACAATATATATATATATATTTTTTTCAAGGCTTGTGATAAGGCTTGTCACAAAACCAGGAGATTTACTGGGCCCCTGGATGGCCCCCATGCATGACTGCCGGGCTTCAGTTTGTTTGGTGTCTCACATGTTGTGCTGGCCTGCTTCAGTCTGACAGCTGCCCCTCTGCTCTTACAGCTCCTGTTTTCTTTCATCCATTGCTTACCCCAGATAGGAAAATTGCTTCATAAACTTTGTTTTCCCCTGAGTGATGACAGTGCATTAGAGAGCCAGAGTGGTGTAGTGGTTAAGAGCAGGTGCACTCTGATCTGGAGAACTAGGTTTGATTCCCCGCTCTGCCACTTGAGCTGTGGCGGCTTATCTGGTGAACCAGATTAGCTTGTGCACTTCAACACATGCCAGCTGGGTGACCTTGGGCTAGTCACAGTTCTTCAGAGCTCTCACAGGGTGTTTGTTGTGGGGGGAAGGGAAGGGTAAGGAGACTGCAAGCCCCTTTGAGTCTCCTTACAGGAAAGAAAGGGGGGATATAAATCCAAACTCTTCTTTTTTGGATATATAGTACTGTGGCATAATTATGTTCACTTTGTGGTTCCTGATTGGCTGGGAAGAAGAATAATGTCCAACATGTACCCCCAGCAAAGGGCACTAGCAATAGAAGAGAAAGGAAATGAATGGCAGTGAACAGGTATGGTGAAAAAATGACCAATGAGGGGGGTTCAGTAAATATTTTGGCCTCCTGAAAGCTGTGTTTTCTTAAATGGAAATGGATAAAAATGTTATGCAGCTCTAGTATTGGGCATGAAGGTATTTACTTTTGTGTAGACACAATCAGTTTCATAAAGTCTGAGAAGTCTGTCATTCTGTGGTGTGGTGAAGTGTAAGAACAGCTCCACCCTGCTTGCAAAGAATATTCACACGCAGCCATGGAAGTCAATGCCTAAGAAGTGATTTGCACTGTTGCTAATAAGTCCAGCGCTTGCACCATGAGAACAGAAGAAAGAGCCTGCTGGATCAGGCCAGAGTTCATCTAGTCCAGCACTCTGCTACTCGCAGTGGCCCAATCTCCGATCAAAGAGGATCAAGAGGATCAATATATAGCTGAAATTAATCTACAGGAAGGGACTGTCTGTTTTAATCACAAGCCAACAGGGTAAAGATCATCACATTGCCTGGCCTTGCCCGCCAGAAGCATCGCTCTGCACCCACCCCAGCAGGCAAGCAAAACCGCTTCATAAATCGGTATTGCGCATCTTCTTCTGGTGACCAGACTCAACTTAATGGAGAATGATCCCAAGGGGTTAATCTCTCAGACACACTTGTTGACTTCTCTCACCATAAGATGCTGAAAGAGCCAGGAGCGCATGATATTCGTGGCGTGCTTCGGCAGGACTCCCCGTTTGTTCTTTGACTTTTTATCTTCGCTGTCAAGAAGAGAGGTCAGGTCCAGGTTAACCTACAGGGCAGGCAAAGAGAAAGAAAAGCTTAAACAACAATGCGGGTAGAAAAAAAAGGAGGCTGGGTTGCCATGGTGACATGGTTCACAACGTCGGACTGATTTCACAGTGGTTCCATGAGACTACACGGAGTTGTGCTATTCAGAATGGCAAGACCGGAACTATCTGAAGAGGAACCATAACGTGTCCTTAAATAAAAACAAACAAAAACCAGACTCTCTCCTCTATTTGAGGATTACACTGGATGAAATCCTGGATGATCCATGAATAGATTTCTGGGTGGGACAGATGATTTGAAGCAGGGACATGACCAGGGGGTTGAACTGCTTCCCGGACCGTAAATATTGCCCCACTGGGAAAAATGTGTAGGTATTTTTATGAAGCTGGCGAATACCAGCTTCAGGGAGTTATTTGAAGTTGGAAAGTGACATTTCTTCCTACACTTTATCTACAGTTTGGATCCATTGGGAGCAGCAGTGGCGTAGGAGGTTAAGAGCTCATGTATCTAATCTGGAGGAACCGGGTTTGATTCCCAGCTCTGCCGCTTGAATTGTGGAGGCTTATCTGGGAAATTCAGATTAGTCTGTACACTCCCACACATGCCAGCTGGGTGACCTTGGGCTAGTCACAGCTTCTCAGAGCTCTCTCAGCCCCACCTACCTCACAGGGTGTTTGTTGTGAGGGGGGAAGGGCAAGGAGATTGTAAGCCCCTTTGAGTCTCCTGCAGGAGAGAAAGGGGGGATATAAATCCAAACTCTTCTTCTTCTTCTTCTTCATTGAGGCCAAAGTACATAGTTGGCCATCATACTTAAGTTCATGCTGGACATGAATGAGGGAAAGTAAGAGATGGCTGGTAAGCTTGAGTCAAATTCAACAAGGAGCAGCGCCAACACTTGATTTCAGTGCTAAGAATCAACCCTGGAACATAAGAACTAATTATAGAAGCAATATATTATTTTATGATTTGTGAGAGCTAATAAGGCTCAAGGGTATACAAGTGTTGGACTAGATCTGGGGAGGTGGATGTCCAATCAACCATGAAGCTCACTGAGCTTTTAGAGGACCAATTGCTACCTCTCGCCTACCTCTTGTGCACAACCTTGAAGTCTAGAGGAAAGATGGGGTAAAATTGTAATAGACAACAAAACCAATGCAGGCAAGTATTTCAGCAGCACTTACTTCCCATTAAATAACTTCAAAAAAAAAAGAGCCTTAGTCAGCTCCTTGAAGTTTTTTTCCTTTAAAAAATACCCTTCGGTCTATTAATCAGTTTAAAAACATGTAATTCTCAATAGGATTATTCTCGGGACAGCAGAGAAATCTCTTTAAAAAACAGCTGATAAAATGAAAAGGAAATGCAAAGATCTGGGGAAGCAGAAAAGAGAGAAGTTTTAATGAGGTTGCAGGAAACTGGAATCGGACGTCAAGTTAAAAATCACGCACACACCTTCTTTTTTTTTTAGGTTCTTCAAAAAACATTTCTCCTGCATGAATTAAACATCAGGATGGCAGCCCCGTGTCAGGTATAAATGATTCCCCCAGGTGCCGCTTGGGATGTATTGCAAGGCCTAGACTGAATAAATTACCCAGGCAATACAGAAATAACATTAAGAGTGCTTGTCCAGGGCTCCATCTGTGGCACAATATTCCCAGCATACTTGTATTCCAGCAGATCTGATCAATTTCCCTCTAAGATCTGAGCTGGCAACGGCTTTTACACATTAAAAAGAGCAGAGATTCAAGTTTTGTTTTTCTCCTCCTCATCCCCACGCAAAGAGCCCGGAGAAAAGATGAGAAATGGGGATACGGCAGCCCTGTCAATGCCCCCCCCCCCCCCCCGTTTTTTCAGCTTTGTAAAATATGAAATAATAAATGCCTTAGTGCAGGGAGAAAGCCGGAGAGATTTTAGAAGAGCTCCAAAAGGGATCTGGTGCAACTATGGTTCCACTAGTGCTGACTCAGTAGGAAATGTCAGTATATCAATGAACACACACACACACACAAAATCTTTGTTTGGGAAGTAAGAACTACATGATTTGCCTCTCATGAATATAAAATGAGGGAAAGAAAAGCTGGGACTGATCTTAAGATAGGTTAGGATTTCCGTGTGTAAAATTCAGATGGGGAAATGAAGGGAGAATATGGTTATCTATATCTATTAAGGTTATCAGTACTCATATGTCTTTATCTGAATTTTTCAGTTGATTTTAATGTCTCCCAGGCTAGAGACTGATGAGTTTTTGAAGACAGCTGAAAGTGGCATACAGAGGTCTGTATATTTTGGTTTGTATATTCATACGGCTGGGTCTTTTGCTTCCCAAGATCTCTGTATCTTCTTTCGGAGTGTGGTGGAGTCTTCTTCTTTGGAGGTTTTTAAAGAGAGGCTGGATGGCTATCTGTCAGGTGTGCTTTGATTATGTGTTCCTGCATTGCAGGGGGTTGGACTTGGTGGCTCTTGGGTCTCTTAACTCTATGATTCTATGATTCCTGTGGCAGAGTTGATGTGACATGGGACTGCCATTTTCAGTCGAAGTTCTGTGTTTGCCTACTCATCTTGTTATTATGACTCAGTCTGTTTCAGTTTTTCAAGATCTTTATATCTTTTTCCCCCTACTGGCAACCTCATCTTTTGGATAACCTGTTACTCGAGAAATATGTGGCTGGCCACAGTTGGAAACAGAAAGCTGGACTAGATGGACCTATGATACAGCAGGGCACTTATGACAAAGAGTAGCTATTTTCAGTTCCAGAAGTAGACTCTGCAAAGTATATAAAGAGAGGTGGCGGTTTATGTATTCTATATAGTTTACGAATGTTAATTGTTGATATTTTAGCATTGTTAGCACCCCAAGCCCAGTCTTGGTCAGGGAGAGGCAGGATATAAAGCTAATAAAATAAAATAAAAAATAGTTGCTTCTTACTATCAAACTAAACTTCCAGAGGATCATGTTAATCGTTTTTGACACAGCCCTGTCGTAATTGGAATTGGTTTGCTATGAGCCTAGACAGATTTCTAGGAGGGTGTCTAATTACCTTCCATTGTTTCAAGATTTATTAAGCATGAGCATCTTTAGGCTAGGAGTTTTTAGAAGCATTTGTGTATTGGTAATTAGGACCTGCTTCCTATGTTGCAATTTCTCCATTTCTTCTTGGAGATAAGGAGGCCCCTCCCTAGACACAAATCGAAGCAGAGATTTGACAAATTCTTCTCAATCTAAAAATGTATTTCAAATAAAACACAAGAGAGATTTATTGGTCTTTTCTATATGTTCAAATAATTGAATCCAGGGCAACAGGAACTGCCATGCAATCATTTCGAGCACCCTGTTATTCCTCAAGCCTCTATTTCTGTTGTCTCTCTCTGACCTCAGTTGCTCAAGGAACAAGCGAGTTTCTCCAAGCTCCCAGATTCAGTAGGCTGGCCCTTATTGGTCACAGGTTGCCACCCAAAGGGTGCTTCAGGGGTGCAAAAGAAGAATCAGAATTCCGATAGCTAAATGTCCAAGGGAGCACGTTAACTCCTCCTGACACAGCACTGTCATAATCAGTATTCTTTCACTATGAGCCCACCTTTGTAAGAATGTGACCCCCATAAACTGACTCACCTCACCTCTTAACTGCAGTACTTCAGGTCAATTTAAAGGATGCAAAAGACAGCTTTGTTAAGAACCAGAGTGGAAAAGACACAATTATGTATCTAGAACATCGCTAGAAGAACAAGATCACCTCTGGCACGCTCAGTGTTTGTTCCCTACTTTCTCCAAGAAAGAAGAAATTCTTGCCCAAAGCTGTTTATAGTAAACAATCAAAACCAAGTAACAACATAAAAAAGAATCAGTGGCACAATACAACATCAAACAGCACAGCAGAGGGAAGATAAACACAAATAGGAGCAGAAATAGACTACTAGGAGAGTTCCAAAGACAGAAATGAACAGGGAGGCATTTAGGTTTATTCCAGCTATCCCGAACGTGGCACCCACGGGTGCCATGATTCCCCTTGATATGGTGCTTACTTGCTTCTTTGGGGGACAAAATTCACAGGATCTTGAAGGGAACAGGAAAAAACCTCAAGGATCTCGAAGTCATTCCTTGAGATCATCCCTGGCATAAAGGCGTTTCTCCTCAGAGATTATTTTACAATAACATTTCTGTTATTGTACAATACAATATTGCACAATACAATACAATACAACATTTCTGTTATTGTACATACAATAACATTTTCACCACTTTCTCCCTCTGCACTAGATAAGATTCAGATATGCAAAACCTGACAGACATCCAAGTCTTCCTTTCCCTCAAAACGTCATGACAAAATGAGTGCATCTGTCACCATTTCCCAGCTCTTTATGATCTTGGCCTTACCTGCGTGTTCTGGATCTGTATAGCCCCCTGTGGGATTGCTTGGGTTACCACCTGGCCCTGAGACGTTACCATAGTTACAGGCTGGTAAAGGGCTCCACCTGGCAAAAAGATATGATTCACAGCAGAGATTTAGGGAATCAGCAAACATCTATTGGTGGTGGGGGTGGGGGGAAATGTTTAAACCAGGGGTAGGGAACCTTTAACACTCAAAGAGCCATTTGGACCCATTTTCCACGGGAAAAGAAAACACTTGGAGCCGCAAATAATTTTTGACATTTAAAATAAAGATAACACTGTATATATTAGGGGTTTTTACCTTTTACTCCGCTCATTCTGAGAACCGCATGGATGCATCCGCCCTGCTGCCTGCAGGGCAGGCAAGGATGAGGCCAGTGGCTTGGCCTTGCCGGCCGCCGGGAAAGCACCCGCCCCGCTCCAATGGGGCAGGCGAGAGGGGAAGCCCACGGCGCGGCCCAGCCGGCCGCGGGCAGTTGGTGCGCCCGCCCTGCTGCCTGCAGGGCGGGCAAGGATGGGGCCGGCAGCTTGGCTTGTGGAGCTGCAGTCCAAGGGCAGAAGAGCCGCATGCGGCTCTCGAGCCGCAGGTTCCCTACCCCTGGTTTAAACCGTCCTCTTTTATTTGAACTGTGGAGGGAAACCAATACCAAAAGAACACTGCATCATCATCTTTAAACAGAAAGATTCCATGCGCAGTCAAGCAATCGTAAGGAATGAGACTGGACTGAAAACATTTGTTTCTGTCATTTATGGCACAAGACTCAAGTAACAGAATCAATCTTTCCCAAAGCCTAAAAACCTTGTCTGACAGAAGCGTCCTATGAACAGGTACTCTTTGAGTGAAGACAAAATGGATAAAGACAGACGCAACATTTAAGGGTGAAGACAAGTGTAAAGTGTGGTTCTCCAGTCACATTCTTGACAGAGAAAGTAGCAATTAACTACCACACAAGTGCTTTATGCTTTTCATAGCTTTAGCCTGTTCATCCCACCCCCCCTTTTGTTTGTTTGTCAGTAAGCAGCAATCTTAGGGGAGATGATAGAAGGTGACTTTTGCTAGTGGGGAAATGGCAGTATATGTGAATCCTGGCTTTAATTGAGAGACAATGCAGTGTAACAGTTAGAGTGTCAGATTAGGATCATTAATGCACTTGTGGTTTGCAGTGAGCATACATTCCCTTTGGGTAGGATTCTTGGCTGCACACACGTCCTCCCCTCCCCCTCTGAAGTTCACTATGCCACAGATCAGAGAAACCCTGTGGTTTTTGAAACATGGCAAAATGCATCCCTCCTTCACAGGTAAAGTGAAGGGAATTAGCATGCATTTTGCTTTCTTTGAATTTCTTTGCTCCTCTCAGCTTTCCCCACGCACACAACAGCAGTTCCTCCTCATGTGGACAGAATGAGGAAGTGGACGGCAGGTGAAAAGATGGATTGGCTCAGCTGTGTTCACTTTGCAGGGGGAGAAACAGAAAACCGCTGGAAAAAAACCACTGCAAAGCACACAGCTATGAGGTAAACAGTGCATAAATAAATGGTCTAGAACTTGAGAAATCCAGGAGTGGGTCCCCACTCTGCTATGGGAGCAGGCTGGGTCACCTTGGTTCATTCACACACTCTAAGCTTTACCAACCTCACAGAATTGTTGTGAGGAAAAAAATGGAGGAATGGAGGACGATGTAAGCTGCTTTGGGTTCCCACTGGGGAGAAAGTTCACGTATAATCTAAGCAAATAAATAAATGCTGGCATCATTTCTGCCCATCAAATCCACGATGGTGTCAGAGTGTACCTTTAAGGTGGGGGACCTTTGTTCCGCCCCTGGAGGCAAAATCCTGTAATGAGTGTGGCATTACTGGTGAACACACATGTCCCTATTTGAGAGAGAGTTTGTATTTTCTGGCATCTGTCCCTGGTAAATTACAGTCCGCAATTCTGCCTTTTGGAGCTGCCTTGTTAACATGTTGTTAGCTTAAGCTGCTAGAACTGGCATTCGTCAGGGTTCAGCTCTCTCTCCCCAGGGTTTCCCAGAAGTTATATTTCTAAGCAGGCAAGTGGTGCCTCTTGTCTCTAATGTGCATGCATTGAAATGCACGCATGTGAACATGAAGACACCACGCTGTGTTTTAGCCTTCCATTTTACACAATGCAGCTGCTGAGGTATATATTGAAATGCAATTCCATATTGTCCGACATTTATATTTTCCCCTAATATATTTTAACCACAAGCACAAACATCTTGACTTGTAAATCAATGGCAGATTGGCTAATGCCAAGTAACTGAATATGGTATGCAACAGAGTACAGTGCGAGAAAGAAACAGGCATTGGTATGAAAACAGGAGTGTTTTTAAAGAACACCCCTTATTTTCATCTATGAAATATCAGAGGGGATGTGCAAGATGTGTATGTGTGTGGGAGGAGTTGTCTGGGTGGAGTGGAACAATGAATATATATGTGCAAGGGAGAAAGAGTGCACAGGAGCTTCTTACCAAAACAAACAACCCCCTAAACAAATCCATCAACCTGTTTTTCACAGATTTCCCTCTTGATATATACATAGTTCAAAATTGAGTTATCTAAGGGAGTTAAAAATACCAAGCATGCAAAAGATGCGACTAACATGGTCACTGACGTATGCTCCACGCCTCCCACCTGGCACAACTTGTGAGTTGACCGTCGTCATGGAGATGTTCCCCTGCTGAAGTGCTGATGCAGGTACCACGATTCCTTGGGGGTTGCCAGATACTGCAGTCATTGAGTTGGGAGAATTCTGCAGCATATCCTGGAGACAGAAGAGAGATTGGAGGGGGAAAAAAAAGCTGAACATGTTGTCCTTCTAAGGTGTTCAGACACAAGCTCAAAATAAAATAATCCAGTCTAGGGTTATCTTAGCTGCCTGCTACATTTTAGCCCTGAATAGTTTCTCAGATCTCTGTCTATGAAAATGAATAAAATGCCCATCCCACAAGCCACTACATCAGCCCATGCATATTTCTTCTTATTAGGTCCCTTATCCTTTTTAAAGATGTACCCTATGGCTTAGATCCAAAAATCTTCACTGATAAAAGTATTTCCACCAGCAGACTGTAATTTCTGTTTCCTTTCTCATGACATGCCCTTGAACTGCTACTTCTAGGGGCCAGGGGACTCACAGGGATGGGACGTCTTTCAAGGAGGTCTGCTGTGCAAGAGCGGGGAGAAACTGGTGAGATTCACCCCCTTTTGCATGCATGGAAATGACTGGTGGAATCCATCACTGCACTTGGAGCTAAGCATTATACTATGCACGATATGGGAGATCTGCAATCAAGCTTTCCCATTGTTCTCCTGAAATTCTAAAAGCAGTTGCTGGAAACTCTAGCCCAGTTCAGTCTGTGGATGTGGTGTGTGCGTGTGGGGGCGTTATTTAACAGCCCTCCCACACCACTAACCTGATTTCAATTACTCTCTCCTCATAAAGAGCTGTTTGCTCCATAAGGAGACATATAACCTACACATGAAAGTTGCTCTAACTATCCATCCATTATTTCCTGCCACTCTTCCTCATGGCTGAGACCAGAGGAGGGATCCAACCAGTTCTCACCACTTCTCTAGAAGTGGTTACTAATTTTTTTTCTGAGTGCTGAGAAGGGGTTACTAAAGCAACCTCCCTGCCCAATAGGGACAGGAGGTGCGTGTGAGTGGCGGCGCCACTGTTTGAATCCCACCACCATCGGAGCCTGTTACTAAAATTTTTGGATCCCATTACTGGCTGAGACGGCATCTGAATCTGAGCCTGCCCAGTATACACACATTGCTTCTGGAGGAAGGGCTATGTGAGAAGGCTACTGCCTCTGAAAAATACGCCTTACATTACTGCTGTAGCAAAAAAGATGCATTACCATCACAGTTCCCACCCTATTATAACGTGCAGATGTCTTGGGGGGCGGCATGGGGATGTTGTTGGTGCAACAATGTTACGCCATTAGTCAGAGAAGACAACAGGAATGTAGGTGGACCATTAGTGATCAAAGTCCCAGCACCTCCACTTACAAAGTGTAATTTCCCCTCCACAGGTGTCAATGTCAACAAAACCCTCAAATGGCAAAGGTGGGATGTTAACACCTAGAAGAGCTGTGGATTAAATGTTCCCCTATTCAGGAGACAATCACGTAGAACTCTGCAACCTTTGCTAGTATCTCCCTAGATTCCTAAAAGCACTTTTCATATCATTAGGGACTGCATTAAAATCAAGGAGATTTAAAGCAATGTGCATGCTTGCAGCTAAGTGTTGCTCTCTGAGGACAAGCTGTTCCTTAAATCAGTTTGCAGAAACTTTGGTGGTGGATAGTGCTGTCAAGGCATAGCTGACATGGTGACTCTGTGGGGCATTCAAGGCAAGGGGCGTCTGGTGGTGGTTTCTCTTTGCTGCCTCCACTGAGAGAACTGTGACTGGCCAAAGGTCACCTAGCAGGCTTCATGTGAAGGAGTGTAGAATCAAACTCCCTTCTGCAGAAGGGAGTTTGCGGCTCTTAGTCACTATACCATGCTGGCTCTTGTTGTGGAAACTAAATCCATGGAATGAATAGAATGGGCATGCCTTTTAGAGGAATCACAACTCAGATGTGCTTGGCTGCCCTGGTCTGTCAAACACTTTGAAACGCTCATTTAAAAGATGGTAACAGTAGACAAGAGCAGAGAATAATTACAAAGCCAGGCTGGTGGTATACGTAGTGCTTGTGGGGGAGTGGGGCAGGGAAAATATGGGCAAGAAAGGGAACCCAGTATGGGAACAAGAGATGTGAAGGCTCAGGAAAAAACAGGAAGATTATGAAACAAAAATCATTTCCCTCTTGAGGACATCTTTCCAGTTTCACGATGGAAAAATCGGAAAAATCTGGGGAACAGGGACAACATTTCTATAGATTTGTTTTCCTCTGGAATAAGTGAAATGCTTTTTAAGACAAGGCTTTACTCAAAATATGTAGTACAAAATTTTTTACATGACATTCGATAATGGCCCATGTATACTGCAGAAATGAACAACATATTTTAAAGAATAATTTTGTTTACACTAATATTTTAAAATATTTCTGTTTATTTTTTGCATTTATGTCTATGTTATAATGTGCTTTAGGATTATTAAACATTGCTAAAGTGTTTAGAGTTTTCAATTTTATGACATTTAGCTTGATGTCCAAATTTGCTGATAGTCCTACCTATCATGGCTGTATGAGAGTGCTGAAATTCAGAGTTTCTTTTCTACCTTCAAGTTTTATTTCTGCCTCTCAGATGACAAAAATTAAGACAAGTATACTAAAGTAGGATAGGGTGCAGCAGTTTGCAACTCTTTCACTTTTTGTGTATAATTGCATTTTTTCTTCTAGAAAACCAAAATATTTATACTTTTCAATTTCATAAAAATGCCAAATAGTACAATTTTATCTGCTAAGTTATAAATAATGTATTTTATTTATTTATTTATAAATAATAAATCATACTAGCATTTCTAGGCAGCTTATGGAAGTTAAAAACCACAATAAAACCATCATCAATAAACTATAACAATTAAAACGACAGTAAAAATAGTCATAAAATAACCCCCCACCTCAACTTCCCCATCCCCTAAACCAGCAACTGTAATAAAAGTCAGTGAAAGAAGTCAGTAAAATAAGTTTAGGTTTAATAGAAAATCTAAATATTGCTTGTATTTCTGTTTTTCAAACATTTCTGCATTTTTCCACGAAAAAAAACAACACTTTTTTCCAACTGTATCAACATTTCTGGAAAGTTTACATCTCTAATGGGGACACCAGAAGTCCTGTGGTACAAAGCCAGGCTGGTGGTATACGTAGAGTGGTAAGTTATAGCCCTGCAGCCCAAGCTCTTCTCACAACCTGAGTTTGATCCCGATGGAAGTCAGTTTCAGGCAGCCGGCTCAAGGCTGACTCAGTCTTCCATCCTTCCAAGGTCGGTAAAATGAGTACCTAGCTTACCGGGGGTGAAGTGTAGATGACTGGGGAAGGCAATGGCAAACCACCTCATAAACAAAGTCTGCCAGGTAAATGTGATGTGAAGTCATAAGAACATAAGAACATAAGAACTAGCCTGCTGGATCAGACCAGAGTCCATCTAGTCCAGCAGTCTGCTACTCGCAGTGGCCCACCAGGTGCCTTTGGGAGCTCACCAGGTGCCTTTGAGTCAGTGGTGGGATCCAAAAATGTTAGTAACAGGTTCCCATGGTGGGGGGATTCAAACTGTGGCGCAGCGCCAATGGGGCTGGGCGGGGCACGATGGGGTGTGTGGCCGGGCATTCAGGGGTTGGGGCATTTCTGGGCGGGGCTGTGGCAAGGATGCAGCCGCTGTGCCGGTCCTTGGGTGGGAAACGAATGCACGCAGGCGCAGGCCGCCACACACGCCGGTGCACCTCCTGCTAGACTGCTTCAAGTTCTGCGTGCTACTGCTGAGAGAAGGGGCGTAACTAAGGCAAAAATCACGTGGCAAAATCACCAATTAGTAACCCCCTCTCGGCACACACAAATAATTAGTAACCTACTCTCGGGAACCTGTGAGAACCTGCTGGATCCCACCTCTGCTTTGAGTGCTTGCTCAGGGGACTACCTTTGCCTTTAATGTGATGTCAGTTTACTTCCTTAAACTTGGCTTTTGTCCATGACTTTTTATTTAGGGAGAATGCAAATTCTAATCTATACAAGCATCTGTCATCACTGAACTAGAAATTAATAGTTATTCCAGATTGTTCCATTAAGGATCATTGCCTTATTGATCTATAATTGATAACATCCCTCCCTCCTCTGTATTTCCCAAGCGACTTGAAGCCATGTTTGCTCAGCGGTTCATGGCAAGCATTAGAAGTTTGGTTCCTTTTGGAAATGAAAATACTGGGGAATTCTGTTGTCTTCATAAACATCATATCATTTATAAGGAGACAAATATTCAGAAGCCACAGCAAGTGGATTAGAAACAAGTATGGCTTTGAAAGTTAAGGAAACTGATGTTTTGCTAACAAGTGGGATTGGGTTTAATGATAGCTGAATGACAACATTGATGATATTGCCCACCCACTGGAATACTGTCAGGTTTTTGGAAACAGATAAATACAGATTGAGATCAGAGAAAGTACAGGGGAAAGGGACATGTGGTGAATTCAAGGGCAAGCTGAACTCAAACCTTGTGGCTTGACATCAGGTAAAATCTGGAGTAAGGTCAGCGTGCGTAACAGGCCTAAGAGATTTTCTACATTTTTTTCCAGTGGCTCTGGCTCTGTACTGCTCTGTACTGGTTTCCATATGCATTTTTGTGCCTTTAATTTTCACTCTCACTTTCATTTGCTTTTAAAAAAAGTAAGTCTCTATCTCCTTCCCTTGTGGAGGTGTGCCTTCTTCCCTATATCTCTATGATGAAAGTAACTAGAGACTTGCTTAAAAAAATTAAAGCTTTGAATCAGACAATATTATACCATAATATCACTATTTTGGGGACCTTTTTTTTTTTTTAAAAAAAAAGAAGGGTGTGCTCTGATGCCACTGATAATGGCACCAATGACAATAGCAGCTTGAAAATCCCCATTATTGAAACCACGTGTGGAAGAAAATAACCTGACTCCACAACTGTAAAAATGCACATGGGGCAAATGTGCTGAAGAACCTGGCCCAAACCACTTCCAATGCTTGTGAATTGATTCCCATGAAAATCAGGAATTACTCAAGTGTGCGGAAAAAGCTTAAGCAAATCCAAGTCTTTCTGATCCAACCACCTCTGTGAGCACTACAACATCATTGTGCAAACATCCTTTTTTAAAAGTCCAATCATTCTTTCTGTCTCTTGTTATGCTTACTATGTACAGAGATATGTATACCCAGGAAAACCATATTCTGCAACAGATGCAAATTAAGAAAATGAAGCTCATTTTAATATATTTACACAATTTGCTGTAATCCTGTGAGAAATGCTGAGAGCTATGCAGGGTCTAAACCACTGGAAATATTGCTCAGACCTTTCTGGCTTCAGAGATTTCACCCTCAAACTTCCAAGCCTATCATAAGGCGAGATGAGGCGAGGCCAAGCGAGGTGAAGAAAGAAAGAAAGAAAGAAAGAAAGAAAGAAAGAAAGAAAGAAAGAAAGAAAGAAAGATCCATCTAATTTTGAGCTTGATGCCCAGAACTGGTTTGAGCGCTTCTGTTTGGAATGATACACACACCCTTGATAAATGGCTGCAGACAAAAAAGTGCCTTTGAATGTTTTCAAACCATACGGTTTCTCTTTCAGAAATTTTGTATATTTTCCCTCCAAGGTAAAGAACAGCTTGTGTGTAGGTGTACAATTTGCACGTGGGAAATACTAAAGGGGGAAAGGGTACAAAACCCCACTACAGCTCTAGTATGAATAGCTCCCAGGTGCTTTTAAGCAAATAAATAAATCGATGGGAAATTAGTTTCTGTATATCCTGTCATCACATCCTGTTGAGTGCTCCATGCAGCTAACTGTCTGGGCAGTATGAAACGTCTGGGAACTCTAGACATTGTGAAACTTCTGAAGTTAAGCAGGTGTGGACCTTAACCGATGGGAGGCTGCAAGGAGGCCCACAGAAGCACAACAGCCAGCGTAGTCCAGAGTGTTGGACTAGGATTTGGGAGAAGTTGGGATAGTCCCTGTTTCTCAATTTAACCTACATCACAGAGGTGTTGCATAAATAAAATGGAGTTGGGGAGAATTCTGCTGACCAGACCAAACTCCTTGTGAAAAGGATGGCATGAAAAGGGAATATAAATTTAAACAGAAATATAATAAACATTTAAAATATTTCTTATTTTATACATTAAAATACTCTTCAAGATGGGTACACAAACTATCGTCAGTCACGGAAACAAGGAAACCATTGGGAGTATAAGCTACTGGGGGCAGACCAAACAACAAATGACCCTGATTCTCTTCAGGGTCATGATCAGATAAAACAGAAGTGTCCAACTCTGGCACTTCAGGTGTTCATGGGCTACAATTCCCATCAGCCCCTGTTGGCATGGTCAATTGGTCACACCAGCAGGGGCTGATGGGAATTGTAGTCCATGAACATCTGAAGCGCCAGAGTTGGACACCCCTGAGTTCAAACCAGTGGTGGGATTCAGCAGGTTTGCACCACTTTGGCAGAACTGGTTGTTAAAATGGTGCTTGTAAACAACCAATCGTTGACCACCAGAATCGGTTGTTAAATTATTTTAATCCCACCACTGGTTCAAACCTCAGCAGACTGTAGCGGGATCTGTCCATGACAAAGGCAACTGTTGGTCTCACCAACACTCTAACTCAGGTGTAGGGAACCTTTAACACTCAAAGAGCCATTTGGACCCGTTTTCCACGGGAAAAGAAAACCGCAAATAATTTTTGACATTTAAAATAAAGATAACACTGTATATATTGGGGTTTTTTTTACCTTTTACTCCACTCATTCTGAGAAGCGCATGGATGCACCCACCCTGCTGCCTGCAGGGCGGGCAAGGATGGGGCCAGCGGCTTGGCCTTGCCAGCTGCCGGGAAAGCACCTGCCCCGCTCGAACAAGGCGGGCGAGAGGGGAAGCCCACGGCGCGGCACGGCCCAGCTGTCCGCGGGAAATTGGTGCACCCGCCCTGCTGCCTGCAGGGCGGGCAAGGATGAAGCCGGCGGCTCGGCCTTGCCGGCCACCAGGAAAGCGCCCGGCCCGCTCCAACGGGGCGGGCAAGAGGGAAAGCCTGCGGCGCCACCCAGCCGGCTGCGGGCAATTGGTGCGCCCGCCCTGCTGCCTGCAGGGCGGGCAAGGATGAAGCTGGCAGCTCGGCTTGTGGAGCCGCAGTGCAAGGGCAGAAGAGCCGCATGCGGCTCTCGAGCCGCAGGTTCCCTACCCCTGCTCTAACTGGTGCTTTGTCAGAAAGAAAATCATTTGAGGGAGATGGAATTCAGATAAATGGTTATGAGTTTTTTTTCAACAAACAAGCCGACATTGATGTGGAACTGGCCAGAATTGTTCCCACTGTCCAGCTACATCTGGGTGACAGAAGCTAGGTCTGGACCCTCCTCCAGGATTTTATCCCAGATGGCTGTACACTTTTGATTGCATTGTCCTGTTATTCAGCTGTCTGGCAGCCTTGTATTGTTGAAGATTTTCACAACTGGAATCAACTGGTTGTTGTGGGCTTTCTGTGCTGTGTGGCTGTGGTCTGGTAGTTTTTGCTCCCAACATTTCACCTGCAAATGTAGTTTGCAATTTCACAGGAATGTCACAATAAGAGGTATTTCCCTGTGCCACAGAGAGAAACAAATTTTATTGTGACATGCCGCTGAAAATGCCAGCTACAAATGCAGGTGTAACATTAGGAGTAAAAAGTACCAGACCACGGCCACATAGCACAGAAAACCCACAACAACCGAGTAGTGCTGCTTAAACTTCTAGCTGACCATGCCAAAGAGGAAAAGTTCAGCTGCCAGACACCACATAACAAGGAAACCGTGATGCACAAAGCCCTATAGAAGTCATAGCATAGAATGACTTTGTCAAAGAGGCAGTCTTTTGCTTCAAAAGCTTTTTGTGACTAGGATTTTCACTGAGCCACCCTAATATGCTGCCAGTGACTCAGCCTTTCGACTCGTTCGGTGTACTGTACAAGCCATCTGCTCCTTTTGGCTGCCATTGGTCTGGCTTGCAAGACACGCCTCTTGCAAAAAGCACACTAAGCACATGCCAAGAAATTCTCTTTCGGGAGCCAGCCATGCTATCAGTGCACAGCTTGCAATGCTGGGAAAGCCCCAAAGTAAATGATGCGGAATCTAATTATTCAATTATTAAAGAAGACATTCTTGTCATTGTCTGGGATAAAGGGGTCAGCATTCAATTAACACTTTTGCATCGTGGATTAAATATTTATCTTATCTGAATAAACCCACTACTTTCTCAACATTTGTTCACGACACACAGTAAACAATCTCTGGCTTCCAGAAAATGGAAACTCTTGAGCAACAACCCAGCATCAAAAAAGGGGTGGGTGGGTTTAAATTCTTTTTCTCTGTAATGTTCATTAATTTGTTCTACAAGTAAGTTCCTCAATCCAATTTGGCTTGCTATCCAAGAATCTGAGCTGTGCTTTTTAGGACCTTTCCTGCATGCTTGGAGTTACTCCTGATTTTCTTGGGACTTGATCCCACAAGCACTTGCTCCCACAAGAGCCAGCGTGATGAAGTGGTTAAGAGCAGGTGCACTCTAACCTGGAGAACCAGGTTTGATTTCCCACTCTGGCACTTGAGCTTTGGAGACTTATCTGGTGAATCAGATTAGCTTGTGCGCTCCAATATATGCCAGCTGGGTGACCTTGGATTCGTCACAGTTCTTCAGATCACTCTCAGCCCCACCCACCTTGCAGGGTGTTTGTTGTGGGGGGTGGGTGGGAAAGGAAAGGATACTGTAAGCTCCTTTGAGTCTCCTTACAGGAGAGAAAGGGGGGAATATAAATCCAAACTCTCCTCCTCCTCTTCCTCCTCCTCCTTCATTGGAATCAGTTTGGGTACAGTTCGTTCACATGTCTGCCTCCCTATGCATTTTCACAGCTGCAGTACCTTTTGCAGTATTAGGGATTTGTGGATTACTCCTCTTTTCTGTATTAATGAGGGGGTGTCAAGACCAAATAAGGTTAAGAAACTCCTAGCAGGGGTGGATTTAGCCAATTTTTTTTGCTCACATAATTAAATTCAAAGGACCTCAAGCACAGTAACTGGTTTGTTGTTTGAATTATTTATTTTTTGTTGCATCTAATGTGATATTGCTCAAGGCTTGCAGGCGAAATGAAAACATAAAGTAAGAACATTTACAGTTGTAGAGTTAGTTTATTTTCTTCTGTACGTGGCTTAAATAACGAGGATGTCCAATGGAGGATGTTGTCATCGTCTGGGTCATTGTTGGTGATGTCAGAGCAACCCCCTCTTTTAAAAAGGCCCTATAATAGTGATATAACAGTGGAGTGTTGGAAAGGTAGTTTAAGCAGGCTTTCTGAATTCAAAGCTTAATTTTTTTAAAAAAAGAAAGTGAGTCTCTAGCTTCACCCCTTGCAGAGATATGCCCTTTTCCTTACATCTCCATGAGGAAAACGGCTAGAGACTTACTTTTTTTTTAAAAAAAAAGAAAGGTGGGAATTCAGAGAACCTCTTTAACTGTTATTCAACACTACAACATTATATCGCTATTTTAGGGCCTTCAAGAAAAGCCTGGCCCCCTTACAGAAAGAGCAGCATAAAATGTACTACATAAATAAAGTATGTGCGCGTGTGTAAAGTGTCATCAAGTTGCAGCCGACTTGCAGCACCCTCGTACAGTTTTCAAGGCAAGAGACTAACAGAGATGGTTTGCCACTGCCTTCCTCTGCACAGCAACCCTCAAATTCCTTGGCCGTCTTCAATCTGAACACTAACCATAGCTGATCCTGCTTACTGCCAAAGTCTGATGAGGACAGGCTAGCCTGGGCCATCCAAGTCAGAACTCTAACTTTCCAACCATTGTCATTCTTATAAGTGAAAATGAATTCACAACACTGGTTAATGGATTTAAAACAAACAAACGAACAAACACCACAGGGCAGTGCATCTTTGAGCAAAACATACCATATATGCAAATACTTTCCAGGTCTTTAATTAAGGTAAGGAACTGATACTGTTCAATGAAATGATCTGTAATAAGAGACTTCTGAAATGTTAATTAGCAGCTTTATTTTCCCATGGAAATACACTGGTTCAGGTCTTAGAACTGCAAAACTGATTTTCTCCAGTGTATGAGGAGAACTGCACTTGATCTTAGCCAAAAGGCTCAGAAAGTTAGGTCATAGTCCGACCCCCCTTTTCATTAAATGTGGATGACACCACAGTTACATCATGCACTAGAGTCGGTTTGCAAAGATACTTAAAATCCTTTCACCGATACTGTCAATTACGCTAAGTCCGGCGGTCGCCTCCCCACGCTGCGTCTGAGTGCAGCCCCTGTTTACCCCTCGTAGAAAAGCCTCCATGGCTTTTGACAACTGAGACATTTGTTCCCCACTCATTTTCCATTCAGGAAATAGCGCGGGGTTCCACATCAAGAGTCAAAGAGGCAATCGAGCGTTCTGATTGGCTGGCACGCATGTGCATCATTTACACATGGGAGTTGCAGCCAGCCGAAGGCGGGGCTCCATTTTGATTGGCTGACCCGAAAAGTTCGTTTGGATAAGCTGAACGCATTGTTTTAAGAAGTCTGCACATGCTGACGTTACTACCTGTTGCAAATTGCTTGGGCAGAAAAATGAAAGTAATATCGGTTTCGGTTTACACCGCCAACAACCCTGTGCTCAGCAGCACTTTGCCAAGCTGCAAAACAGTGGAGCTCGAGCAAAAAAGAGCAAAAAAGAGCAATGTTGGCACGTCTTGTTGTGCACACGTCTCAATTTCCGAGCACTTTCTGACGGGAATACCCTCCCTAAACAAAATGGCGGTTCCTGTTTCCTGACCAATGTGGAAGCTGCGTGTCAGAGCTTAATCAGCCGCGCGTAAACAGCTGAGGTTCCCCACCCCCCTGCGGCACCTGCAGGGTTTTTGAAAATGTTGCTCTTTTCAGAGGACCTAATTTGCCGCGCGACAAGGAGGTGGGAGAGCGGCAAATTAAGGGCAGCTGCGCAGTGGGCGCTGGTGACGTGGGGAACGTCCATCCTCCTCGTGTCTTTTAAAGAGATGACCCCGCGGCTTATGGTGAGTGGGGAGTGGCCCCAAAGTTATAGTCTTCTCCAAAAGTTGACACCTTCAAAAGTGGTCTATTGGCAATATAGCAATTGAGCAGGTTAAAATCTTCAAATTTTGGGCATTCCTGTTCAACGTAATCTAAAATGGTCTGCTCATTGACTGCGTGGAATTAATCTGGCTAAATACTCAGCAACAAAATAAAACAATTATTTTTTTTTGAAAGGTAATTTATTCCAGCAGCAATTAAAATTTTGTAATGCAATTTGTAACACAAATCTTATATGGTATTCCTATATGGATTATGGCTTTTAATAATGCTATCGCAGACATCCAAGCTTCTTTCTTAAGATAAATATTAGGGGATCCTAAGTGTGTTCCTTATCTAGCCATTTGTGCTGAATTGGGTCAAAGTTGTACAGAAGCTGAGGCTCGGATTGCTACTTTTAAATATTGGATAAAAATTCATTTCAGAGCCAAATCAGAAAGCCTTCTGGAAGTGTTGTAGTGCCGACGCGACTGGCGGGGAGGGGGTGCGACATCCTGGGCAGAGCAGTGGTGGAGGCTGGCCAGGGCATGGTGCGGGTGTTGACCTGCCTTCTTTGGCATTCATAATCAACTGCAATCTATGGCCCAATATTTTTATAATTTAGATGCCCCTGTTCCTAAGGCCCATTTTTAAAAATAATTTAGATGCCCCTGTTCAAAGAAGAGCATTTCACTTGGCATGAACCCAATCTCCTCCTAGGAAGGTTTTGGAATGTCAACCATCAAGAGAGGTTCGTTCTTTGGAGTTAACTAACCAGACTCGATATCCCATATCAACCGTGAATATCAACTGTATGAGGATCTTTGCAGCAAATACCTTTCAGCCTTACTTCAGACCAAAAGATTTATAAATAAGGGCCAGAAAATTCAGTTTTTGTTGTCAGATTCTGACATGGGAACTTCTGTTCTGATAGCAAAGCTTCTAGCAATTAAAGCAAAATAAATAAAGTTCTTTTGATATTACTATTATTCCTTGTTAGGATACCTATTGTTGTTCTATTTTACCTCTAATGTGTTAAACTGTTCTATGTATACTATAATTTTATATTGCTTGTGTAGAGGATTTTATTGTTATTTTTTATTTTTCTTGGTAATTTTAAATCTGAAATGATCTGGAGCCCTTGAAGTCAATTATTGACATACATGGGTTATTTTCTTGCTGTTGAACCTTTCTTGAGGCTGTAGAATGACTTTGGGCAGGTTCTGATTTATGGCTATTAAAGGTTAATGAAATGAAATGTATGAGGAGAACTGAATTCAAATCCCTACCCTTCCATGAAGTTCTCTGAAGGAGATCATCTCTGCACACGACCAAGTTGGAGGAAGGGAAGAATAAAATTTTAATAAATAGAACTATTCAAGCACTTAACTCAATCTACGACTTGCAGTGTCATTCTGTTACTATTTTGTGCTACTACCTTACCTCGGAAATTATGCTTTCCAAAATCTGACTTGTAGGTGAATAAATGCACACTGAGAATTTAAAATTCCGTCAGACTGGACAAACAGGCTCATTCAAATGTTAATAGAAAGCAAATAGAACAAGACTGCAAAATAAAAATTGTATAACTTGAATGTTCGTCATGACTTCAGGGTTTCTGCACAGGGAAAGATTAGGGTTTTTTTTTAAGAAGTCATCAGGGTGGTGTTGGTGAGAGGAAAGGATTAGATGCTTACCCCACGTGTTAAACTCATATTTTGCTTTTATAATATGACAAAGCTTTTGTTCATTTCTTTTGTTCAGTTATCTGACTGAACAACTATGCCATTCCAATGGCGTATTATCAGAAATCATTATAAACACACGGACAAGATTTTTATGCATGATGAGAATCCCATGAATTAAAAATAGATTTTGGCACAGTGTTCCCTTCCCACAGTGAAGAAACGTTATGGGTCCATTGCACAATCCAAAGGGACATTTAAAGTGTCCGGATTCCATCTGAACAGTGTCTCCAGTTTATCCTTCCCTTAATCCAGATCAGGTTATAAACTCATGCCAAATCCAATGTTAATGCAGATGCCAGAATTACAAACCATTTCCAACTCTACTAGTGTTAATGAGTGGGGATGCTGAGTGCAGTCTGCAAACTTTATTCAAAACATGATAATCCATAAACAAGCCCTCTGTTGCCAATTGTTTATGAGTTCTCACCCTAATGGAAACAGATGCTTTCCCTGTGCTGTTTTTAATTGCAGTCTTTGCCAATATTTCCATTTGTACTGAGCTGTCCCTTCTACTGGAAATAGGTCTAAAATTTGGAATAGTTAGTGCATGGGCATTTCCAGTGGTCAGTTTTGTATACTTTATAGCCTCACTGTGGGTGTGGGTGTGCTGAAAATGCTTGTGGGAGTGGTGCAACCCTGCACCAGCGTGTTTGCTGATGGGTCTATCCTTGATATTACTAAGGAATGGAGCACTTGGCAAGGCCATCCTTTTACACCTTTCATGGCACTGCCAATTGTTTTTAGAACGTTGGAAGGTGGATGAGTGGGCCAAAATTACTTTTAATGGGCTATTGGGGATCTGATTGGTTGTGTAGATTCTTCAAAGTTGCTTTGGAAGCAGCTGCTACCACAGCACAAAGCCTTCATGGTGTTGACTGAAATTAAGTTGCATATATACAAGAAAATAACAATACATCTAGTTTAAAAAGCATCCTGTCAAAAAGAACTGAAAAACCAAAAAAGTGATTATTACACTTATGCATGATCTCACTCCCTGACATTATGTAGTTGGTTCTTCTGCCTTTTCTGGCAGCCATTTTGTAGATGCACCCACTATCCTGTGTCAGAATTCCCACAAAAAGATCAGGAACACCTATTTTACAGCTTACATCCCCCCCCCGCATTTCCATCCTAAATTATACTGCTGGATAACATCTGTATAGCCTACCCAGTCCAGCAGCTTGCATGTGGACTAGCTGTTAATAGTATTCTCTTTCAATATCTCCATGTCTGAAATACAGATGGGAGCACTCATTCACTGATTGCATAGAGAAAGATGAGAGTTTAAGGGCTTTATAGAACAGGATCTCCCTCCAGCAAAGCTCTTGTCTTCTAGATATGTTTACAAGACAAGGGCCTCTACTATGTGGGCTTTGGGTGTTACTGTCAAGAACACTGCTATTTAACATCTGTTCTTCAGTCCCAGAGCCTATAAAATGGGCCCAGCATAAAGATGGTCCAACAAACGTGCCCACATTTACTTGAATGGAAGATGACACTGAACGTAAGCTGACTCCCTTAAAAATGTTATACACACACCCAAAAATGCATTATACCACATAACTGTAACTTCAATGTGAACGCAACAGTTTTTGATGGCATACCTATGAATAAGCTTAGTCTTGCATTTGAGTAACGACTCTTTCCCCATCCTTCATTGTATTCAAACTACATTTTTACCCCATCCTTCCTCAAAGGAGACAGGCTAAGCTAAAAAAGTGAGCGGCCCAAAGTCCTCCAGTAAGTTGCATGGCAGAGTGGGGATTCAATGGCCGTTTCTGCACGGCACAATTATACCAGGTTACAATTGGTATCTAACAACCCAGGTCTTTTTTTTATCCCAGTTTCTCCCTTCACATGGCTGCCTGTTTCTGTGAAGGAATCGAGTGAAGATTGGGAGGAAATATTCCAGACTGTTTTGCACAAGCCCGGGTCTTTTGTATTTACACTGCAAGTGTATTCACGCATGCGCAAACCCCCACAGTGTCCTGTGTTCTGATTGGCTGTTGTTTTTGTGCAGCAGCAAAGCCCCTTCTTTTCCAGTTGTAATTAGGGCCCGGCGGTGGGTGGAATTTTCTTGTCCATGAAACGAACAGAGGTTCAAAAGTCTCCTCGGGTCAGAATCCCACGATCTTATACACAGAGACTCTCACGCCAGATCTTAGTGTTCAGAAAATCAGCACAGCTCTTACTGGCTCTAGAGATCCATAAAAGTTAAAATCTGATTCTTTATTAAAATATAACAGACACACTATCGATAGTGAAGGAGATCACCAAGTTCTTTCCTTGCATCATCCTCAGTTCACAGCTAACAGGAAAATCTCTCTCTCTTTTAAAGAGAAATACCTTTGTTGTTTTCTCTAGTGTGAGATTATGAAAATATGAGCATGCCCCTCCCCGCTCTCTGGTCTTTTGATTTCTCAGCTCCTTGGCCTGATGTTGCTGCTCTGGCTGGGGCCAGAAAGCTGACTCTTCCATTACTTATAATTTCCCAGTGTGAGGCGCAATGAGGGTGAGGAATAAGGGATAGAATGATGGGGGAAAGGAGAGCCATGTTTTCTTGTGCGGCTGGCAAATGGGAGGCTGTTGTTAGCCAAGAAGAGATGCAGCAATTCCCAGCTGGAACTGATTCTGTATATCCATCTTGATTGGGCTTCCTCCAGGCATCAACAGATCTCTATTTCCTCCTCCAATGCTTGATTTGCATTCCTTCCAATACCAAGCAATTGGGGGATCATATCAATTCAAATCAAACAAGTCAGCTCCAAAAACTAGAGAAGAAAGCGGACGAGAGAAGCCCGAATTCCTGGCACTGATCATCAGCGCTTCCCGCTTCTTTTGTAAGGCAGGTCTGGTCTGGCCTACGTTTTTGCATGTGACAGACTCGAGGCAGCCGGATTCCCTTCTCTCATCACAGTGGGGGAGGCAGAGCCCCAGCAGCCTGGAGCCAGAATTGAGCACGGGGTTTAAGATTCATCTCTTTTCCACCCTCTAAGACGACTTCTTCTCTCTCTCTCTCTCACTCTGTAACACGAATCTGAGTAATTAACAACTTGAGAAAAACATTAGCAAGCTGCCTTCAACAAATCTGGCAGCAGAGTGGAATTTTTATCCTGCTGTATCATTTTCCAGTGGGGAGCAAGCTCACCGTGAGCACAGATGATGACTCTTCTATTTCAAGCTGCTGGGATTAATTCTGAACCATGACGAATTTCACAATCCCGCTTGCTTTCCCCTCTTTCTTTCTTTCTTTCTTTCTTTCTTTCTTTCTTTCTTTCTTTCTTATTAAAAAAACCTGTGTACTTAATGCCAAGTTGTGGTGAAAATCCCTGCCTTGAGTTTTTCCAGTGCCCTTATCCAAGGCCTCAGAGATGCAGTCCCCATCCAGAGCCCCGTATGCAATGGTAGGTTTGTCTGCCAGCTATGCCACATTCAGCCCCGCAAAAGCCAAATGAATCACAATCTTGGAGCAACCTGTCTTGTTGCATCAGGACAACGGAGCCCACTTCAGGATCACCCCCCCTCAACACTGCACTAAGATTATATCTGCAGGTGGAAAATTAGATGGAAGAATGAAAAGAACCTGGTTTGCCAGTGAGCTGAAGTTGCACAGCGAGCTTTTCCGGATGTCGCAAATACTTTCCTGGGAGCAAAATGTCAAAAATGAAACAGCAGTGAATCAGGCTGAGTTATATTGCACCATAAAACCTTGGGTTTTCAAGCTGAGACGGGCTGCCCAAAGGAAGGATGAATGGCTGTTCAGGGAAAGGCAAACTTCTACCGGATAAGGTTGCAATATTCCAGTTCTTCCCCAAATTCCGGGCAACCTGATTGGCACATCCTGCACACTTCCTGCTAATTATGCAAATCAAACACACATAGCTTTGTCTATCAATTAGCTTTGTGTCTGCTTCTGGCATCCATCATAAAAAGTTGGGGAAGAAGCACAGAAACCTTATTGTCGAAGGCTTTCATGGCCGGAATTACTTGGGTGCTGTGTGGTTTCCAGGCTGTATGGCCGTGTTCTAGCAGCATTCTCTCCTGACGTTTTGCCTGCATCTGTGGCTGGCATCTGAGATCCTCTGAAGATGCCAGCCACAGATGCAGGCAAAACATCAGGAGAGAATGCTGCTAGAACACGCCCATACAGCCCGGAAACCACAGAGCACCCAAGCACAGAAACCATCTCCTTTCACTGGACCATAATCTCATGTTTGGATTTGCTCAGTCATTCTTCAGATGATAGTACGGCTTTCTAGAAGAGTGCGTTGATCACAGCAGCCATTTACCTCATCAGCTGAAACAATGGAAGTCAGAAGGATCGGTCTCGATCCTAATTAAATGAAGGGGCAGAATACTGCCTCTTTCTTGGGTTCATACTGCTAGATTTTCAGGGGTTAGAGAATTTTTTTTTATAATTAAGGTTGTGCGTCTCTATCAGCAAACAATGTACACAGTGGTTGATTATGTATGAGGGATCTGCAATGAACTGGGAGCAAATGTCAGTCGCAGCAAGATTTTTTATACAGACGTACTTCCCTGAGCCTCGCTTTCACTCTCCATTCTCCCCACAGCGAGACCACTTGTGGCACAACTTAATGTCCTTTGGCCAGAGCGGGGCAGATTTGCCAGTGAGCACAGCTTTGCTCCATGGATCTTTCCTCTGCCTATGGCCAGCCTACCTAGCTTCACCCCTCCCACTCCCTCGAGATGTCCTACTATGGCTTCCCCCTTGACCCCATGCTGTTGCCGACTCCTTCCATCTACGGATATTAAATGCCATGGCTTCTCTGGCACATCGGGGAAGGGACAATCAGGAATCTGGAGAGCTTGGGAAAAGGCGGCTCATGTTGTCCCTTTGCAGTTGGCGTGCCATCGTTACTCCCCTGTCCCTTCCCGCCACAGAAGTGAATCAGTGATTTGACGCTGAACAAACAGTGATCAAATTTTTATATATCGATATAAGCGCAGTGTGCCAATGCAAAAATCATGCTTCTTTTTGTGAAAAGGAGCTTTCTGGTGCTTTTCCTCCATTGTTGACAAGTCAAAATGGTGGATCCCCTCACCCTCTTAAGCCCATCAGTCTGCCCCGCTGCAAAGAGGGTGAGAAACTGAAGGGGAAAACCGCAGTGGGTCCTAATTACAAATATGCCCCCAAACAAAAGATTCCATGGAGGATTCCATTTGGGATTGCGGCAAGCTCGCCATACCTAATGGGCCCATATTCAGCGCCACTGGTCCACTATGGGCCAGCTGAAATGTGGCATTCTTAAAATCCCTTTTCTTATATTTATTTCACAAAAGGGTGTCCTTGTGGACCTTGATAATTGCTGGTGAGTTAAAAGAAGGTTAATGAATCTGGGTAGAACTTCCCATCCCAAAGAGATCAGCATAACATAAATAGTTCTCTCTTCCTCATTTCCCACACAATGACCCTGTGTGGTAGGTTAGGATAAGACAGAGTGACTGTTCTAAGATCATCCAGCAAGTTTCCATGGCAGAATGGTAATCTATACCTGGCTCTTCCAGATTGCTGGTCAACACCACATAATGCTGACAGAAATGAAACGCATTTCTTGCAAAATTGTGCATTTTAATATAAATCAATTGCAATTTTCACCTACTTGTACAGTTTCTGACATTTAGGTATTAGCTCAGAGTTCTAACGTAGAAACTGAAAAGCAAAGCGAGGGGAAAGGAAGGAGGAATATTGTGGAACAGACGTGTGCTGAGCCGCTGTCCCGCAGGAATGGACCTTGTTTCTCATTATTCCGTGCATTTACTCAGCACCCATCACTGGGAGTATCTGCAAAAGGTCATATGGCTTTGATGGAGAGTAATTAACATTTCCTAACTTTAATGATCTGATGCTCAGTGACCTCTTCAGCGCTAGGATTTTAAATGACAGGGGCAGAGGAAAATCTAGCCACTAAGCAAATATCTCGATTACCAGGTGTTCCAAACACTCATTATCTCATCATCTCCAGGGTCGGGGACCGAGAGTAGCACAAGAGGAGAGGATGTCTCCACGTCACCCCTTGGTGTGTGAAGTCTCACAGGGGGTGATCTTCTCCCCATTGTGTCACACACAGGCACCAGGAAACAGTCAGTAGTTAACTCCAGTTCCACAGTCACAGATATAGGGTCCAAAGGAGTGGTATATTAGACATCAATCTAGAAGTACAGCTCAAGGTCAGGACAACACAGACAACACAAGCAAACACAGCAAGGTTACACGATGCTTCCACGCAGCCACCTCTTTCCAAGTCTCTTTTGAACAGGATGGCACTCAAGTAGCTGGAGATGCTGTGCACTTGGCCGTTGTGTCAGCCCTGCTCCTGCAAGCATGCCTCTTCACTGTTGAGGCTGGGGCAAAGCAGGGCTTTCAAGTATGTGCTACTCCTGCTACCTTGCAGGACACTGTGCAGCCTTCTTCCACAACACACACAAGGCTTGGGAGGACATGGTGGGGAGAGAAAACCAGCAATGAGCTCCTTGAGACTGGTCTGGTGATGGGGGCTCAGCAGCTTCTGTGCTGGTTCCCAGAACTAGAATTCCTTGTTGTATAGAAAACACCAAAGAATATGACAATTCTGTCCCTTGAGCATACATGAAGCTGGCTTATATTCATTGAGAATATGGTCAGTTTGTCTCCTCTGCCTGGCAGCAACTTTCCAGGACTTCAGGTAGAGATCTTTCACGTCTATTAGCAGGGGTGTAGGGGTAAAAAATGGCACTCAGGGCAAAACAGCGCCCATGCGCCTCCCCTGTCCCACCCCCTGCCCAGACGCACATCAAAGGAAAGGGGGCAGGGCGGGGCAATTTTCCTGCCCCCAGGCACACGCCCGGTGCAACGCGTCCCCCTGGCCCCTTGTAGCTACGCCACTGTCTTTTAGTACTTAGCTGGAGACTGAACCTGGGACCTTCTGCATGCAAAGAGATGCTCTATCACTGAATCACATCCCCTTCCCTCCTTTACTTCACTGGTCCACACTTCACTGGTCCACAGTTCAGTTCCATAGCTGAGATCCATGAGGCTACTTTCTTGGGGTGTTAACACTAATTTGTATCACAGCACAGTTAGCATCACAGATAAGCTAGTCCTGAGTCTTACCCATACAGGCCAAACACCTATTTATACTGTGATGAAAGCAGATATTGTTAAAAGAAACATCTACATCACTACAGGAATGAGAGCATCAAATATTATGGAACATACCAAAACATCACAAGTTGGTTCCAAATATACATCCAAAATATTTATAGAACACTTCTGCTGCTCCTGCATTATTGTTGACATTAACATTTCCATCTAAGTCAGGAATTTCTAGCACCACTGAAGATGTTAAAGTGCTCCTGTTACACATTGTGGAACACAGCAAGAAAAAGATGGAAGACTTTACTATTCTTAACTCTCTTGATCACAAATGCCCTCAATGATGCACTTGGCTTCTTAAGAACAAATTATATCTATAACCTTTACATTTATTATCATCTTGTCCCAGGAGACATGGGGTAGTGACATGGTATTGAGAGCCAGCATGGTGTAGTGGTTAAGGGCAGGTGGACTCTAATCTGGAGAACTGGGCTTGATTCCCCACTCCTCCACATAAGAAGAGGAAGAAGAGAAGAGTTTGGATTTATATTCCCCCTTTCTCTCCTGCAGGAGACTCAAAGGGGCTTACAATCTCCTTGCCCTTCCCCCCTCACAACAAACACCCTGTGAGGTAGGTAGGTGGGGCTGAGAGAGCTCCGAGAAGCTGTGACTTGCCCAAGGTCACCCAGCTGGCGTGTGTGGGAGTGTACAGGCTAATCTGAATTCCCCAGATAAGCCTCCACAGCTCAGGCGGCAGAGCTGGGAATCAAACCCGGTTCCTCCAGATTAGATACACGAGCTCTTAACCTCCTACGCCACTGCTGCTCCTAAGTGGATGCTTTATTATTTTTTCTAGTGATGTTCTCATGGCTTTAAAACCTGCCAGGAAGGAAGAAACCGAGCAGCTGAAATGTCTCCTGGCTTAAAAGGGTTAGGTAAAAAGCTTCACTCACTCAGTGGCACCTATTTTGCATGCTCAAGGTCCCTAGTCCCAGCATCTCCAGTTAAAAAAGCCTGCATAGCAGGTTCCAGGGAAAGACCATGTGCTAGAGGTGCTAGAGAGCCTGTGGGGGACACAGTGAATATTACCAGGTCAGAAGACCCTGCAGTATATGGCAGCTTCCTACGTTCAAAGAAAATTGGCAACTCTAGATCTGCCACATGATAATCAGTTCAACAGTCTAACTTGTTTCTATCCCTTACTTAGGAAAATTGCCCATTTTGAAGGCACTGGTTACTCCCAAAGGGTCTCTTCCTGCTCAAAGGCTGGCAGGGGTTCCCAAAGGTTGTTTGGCATCCTCTTAGCTATGACCTCTATCCAGACAGGCAAGCCGGAATGCATTTTGAGAGCAATGTGACAGCTTGCCGGCTTGCCAGAAAGAACCATGTTTAGGAATCATTTCCAACGTGTACACAATCCTGCTGTGTGAGGAAATAGCACTCGCTAAATTGTTCTCAGCTCGTGTTTCAAGTTTGAAGTGCCAACATATGCATATAAGGCTCAAAGAAATGTGAGAAAGCTCATTTGGACCCTGGGCATCTATCCCAAGGAAGTCAAAATTCTGATGCGCCTCCCCAGCAGTACAGGAACCGTGGATTTGAGTACAGAGCGCCATAGGGCTGGAAAGGATTAAAAGGCCCTTTATTTATTTATTTATTTATTTATTTATTTATTTATTTATTTATTTATTTGTTTGTTTGTTTATTTATTTATTTATTTATTTATTTATTTATTTATTTATTTTATTATTTGATTTAATATACCGCCCTATCCCCAAAGGGCTCAGGGCGGTGAACAATATAAAAGCATATATAAACATAAACATATAAAAGTTTAAAATTTTCATTCTAAAACAGTATCCCACGAACCCATATGCAACCCTCCCAAGAAGAATGATGGGTCCCGATGATGTTAGGGATCCTATACAGCAGGGGGGAGGATGAAAGCAGGGCACCCTCAGCGGCTGGTCTCTCCGAAGGCCCGGTGGAACAATTCGGTCTTGCAGGCCCTACGGAACTCTCCAAGGTCCCGCAGGGCCCGGACAGCTGGTGGTAGAGTGTTCCACCAGGCAGGGGCCAGAGCCGTAAAGGCCCTGGCCCGAGTGGAGGCCAGCCGCATCATTGAGGGGCCAGGGATCTCCAGTAAATTGGCCTCTGCTGAGCGCAGAGGTCGACTCGGGACATATGGGGTAATGCGGTCCCGAAGGTACGAGCCCAACTGACTGGTATAAGACAGGACCAAGCAGCTCCTATGAAATGTCTACACCATACAAGGCCATGGTGTGCTACAAGCACACAACAGCTCCGCACAAAGGTGGTTACAAAGCAAAGAGGAAACAAGAACTCAGGGTTACATGAACGTTTCCATAATTTTTTTGGAGGATGCACTCAAGGCTTGTCCAAGGTATTTGCATCCTTACTGCACAAGGGCACAACTCTTGTGGCACTGCAGACTTGCAGAGGATGCTCATGGCCTGATTCCCAGTGCCACACCAGGCAAGACGCTGGGATGCAAACAGTGGTTTCTTGGGGATTAGACAGAATCATAGCAGTCCACGGGGCTGCTAGCCGCAACCTCTGTAGCAAAGGCAGCAAACCTCTGAATACCAGTGTCAGGAGTTGACAAGAAAGGTCTTGGCTGATACACACTCTTCATTGGTCCTCAGACAAGTTAGTTGGTCACTGTATCAAATAGATGAGACAGATCATTATTTGATCACTGATGTGATCTGGTATGCTTTATGATGGTCATTTTAGGCTGGGAAAATGGCACGGGAGAGAAGGCTTAGCGCCATCTTCCCTCAAGGACCGGATTTGAAGGATCAAGATTGGTAGCAAAACTTGTATTGAAGATGAGATCCTCGCCCCCCGTCAGCCACTGCCCAAGCTGCTTCCCAGTTAATTAGTCAGAATACATTTGCAATTAATGAAAAGGTTTCAGTTAATGGAGCAATATCACACATATTCAAATAAAATCTGTCTTGCAGAGGCTCCCTTCCTAACTCCCCAAACACTCAATACCTTAATGAAATACTCAGTTGCTCTTTCAGCCTACGCATGTCCATCTTTCTGCTGGTGAAAAGGGAGGAAAGGAGGAATCTTATTTGACCACCAAAAAAATGCTATGCTAAGAATCAAGGGACCTGCATGTACAAAAGCCATGAGGGTTGGGGGCTGAAATACAGAGAAGAATCGAGTGTGAAGAAGTGAAGAAATTGAGTGGCACCAACTCAATGACTGCCCTATGATGGTCTGGCCCACCACTGAAAAATGGATGCTGATGCCAGACCTAATGGATAACACACTACAGCCTTACGAAATGTATTTTCACCTTGTTCAATCAGACTTGCAGTCAGTTTTTCAAACTTCAGGCTGAAGATGCACTTCTCTCCATGTTCTTCGGTTATTCTGAAATGTGATTTCCTCCCATCCCCAAAGCCTTCCAGCACATCACTTTCGCAAGAACTAATGTTTAACTAATTTTAACTGTAATGTGTGAACTTTTCCCCCAACAGTTGGAGAAATGTGCCACACAGTCCTGACAGCCGTGTGAATAAAGGATAGAGGAGCCACTCCTTGGTGGAAGAATTTCCTTGTAAAAAACGAGAGAGTGAGGAAAGGTGGGGTTTTAGTCCCTCTCCAAGGGCCTGATTATTTCCAAAGACTTGTGCTAATTTTCTGATATGATCCTCACATCTTTGTGAGGCACTAAATCCTCATTACTTTTCCTGACCGATGCATTCTAATTAGATCAACAGTTAAAAAAAAATTCACAATAGCCACAGGACGGCTTTCCATCTCATTAACTCCTCACATATTATTTTCATGAAAATTACTGATAAAAATGTGCATCTCCATTTGCTGGGACTCGGAGCCTCGTCGGCTCATATCTAACATCTCTCTCATCGCCCTGGATGCGAGCCGTTGCTATGGCGACTCGCAATAATAGAAACTAATAAATTACAAACGAGATGCTCGTTGAGCAATTATTGTTCTCCTTTATGCAAGTTTCTTGCTAATTTTGATCATGAGGGAAACTACAATAAAGCAGTAGAGGAATATTAAGTCCATTTCTAAAGAATATTTGAAAACAAAGAAAGGCTGTTTTTTTTTAGATCGATGATTAAGTGATTTGGATATTTCAGTGTTTCTAAATGGAGAAACTTGAACTTGTAAAATTTCATTTTTCTTGCCTTCCTCCCATTGGAGACTCTCTGGACCATGGCATTGTTATGGTAACAGTGCAATGGTCCTGGTTTGGGAAAAGTTGATATTTAAGTGGACCTGAGAGATGTCCTGAACACAGGGATAGTGTCAGTGATTTGGCAGCCCTTGGTAACAATCTGGGGTGGAGACCTAGAAACACTGACTTCACTGGGTCCAAGAAAGGGATGGCCTTAATTTTGGGCAAGATGGATAGGAATGATTGCTGCCATCAGAAGCCAGTTGCCTGAACCCAGATGGGACTAGGGCACTGGTGGTGAACCTTTGGCACTCCAGATGTTATGGACTACAATTCCCATCAGCCCCTGCTAGCATGGCCAGTTGGCCATGCTGGAAGGGGCTGATGGGAATTGTAGTCCATAACATCTGGAGTGCCAAAGGTTCACCACCACGGGACTAGGGCAAGAAGTGGTGAGAGGCAGCGTGGTGTAGTGGGTTAAGAGTGGCGGGCTCTAATCTGGAGAATCAGGTTCAATTCCTCACTCCTCCACGTGAAGTCTGCTAGGTGACCTAGAGCCAGTCACAGTTGTCTCAGAACTCTCTCAACCCCCATGAAGGCAGGCAACGGCAAACCACCACCAAACCCCACAGGGTCACTGTAAGTCAGCTGTGTCTTGAAGGGACATTCCATCAAGAAGTAGAAGGAGCCTGGTCTTCCTATTTCTCCCTTCCTTTTGGGAGTGGGGGTGCACAGCCATGGGTGGTTGCCCTCTCCCCTCCCTGCAGTGCAGGGTCCAAAACAGCTGTTCCTGTTGTCCATTGGCTAAGACCATCCCTGCCTGAAACTAGTTAGACTGAAAAGCTGCACCAGGAAACTTGAAAAGGCTACACAGTGGACAGAATTCTAAGCATTGTTACCAGAAGTGAGATGCTTAACCTAACTAATTACAAGGGTTAATCAGAGTGAATAGTCTCTTTGCACATTATGAAGTGCACAGGTTGTTTCTTTCTATATATGAGGTCACATAACTTTCCGTTAGGTATGAGGAAACCACTGATTTCTCTGTTGCCTGAACAGGGAACACAGTAGCAACACCTAGCTGAGGATGTTACTTGTGGCTGTGACTGAGCCTGCATACTGCAAGCAGATATACTCTATGTGTTACTTAGGACACAGGGCCTGGGTCTCCACTATGTCAGATGTAACACAATCACCTGTGAGGGCTGGGTTCAGCCTCCTGTCTGACCATTTTTCCAACCTGAAACAGTCCCAGGAAAAAAACTATCTGGGGAAATGTACATGTTCCTTGGGACCCACGTAGGTTTTCCTAATAGGCCCAGCTGCACCCACAATGGACTGTTTCAGAATAGAAAAAAGCATGGGGAGAAGACTGAAGCACATTCTTCATGAGTACCATAGTCTTGAAACCAGTCAGGCACTTATGCACAGGAACTGAGGAGAACCTAGGCCCAAAGAGTACCCAGCTGTTCTCTGCCAGAGCCAGGTCCTCTTCAGTTTTGGCTCTGGCCTAGTGGAACTCTCTGTCAAGTGAGATCTGGGTCAAATGAAACCTGATGAAATAAGCCAGTAAGACAGAGATGTTCTACCAGGCCTATGGTTGAAGACAGCAATGTTGTTCATCTAGTTGACCCCCCCCCCCCGCCCCCCGTATCCTGATCTTCTTGAGGAATGGTGCAGGAAAAAAATAATATAATTAATAGCTAATGATCTTGGATCTGCATGGATGGGTTGAACGATGAAAGAGAAAAAGGAAAGAGGATATTATTTTATTGTTGCTTCTTATTCATTCTCTGATCATGCTATCTTTTTTGGAAGAATGGAAGGGGTAGAAAAAGAAGTTTGCTGTGTTTTTTTTCTGCTACCAAAGCAATCTCTCTCTTGCTGGTAAACTGTAACTGAGATTTATTTGTATCTCCAGGGCTTAGAAACATAACGCTGAAAAGCAAATTTTCTGCTTTGGGACGCACATAAAAGGGGCCTTTAAAAATCCAGAAGAGAAGCACTATGGCTTTTCTCACAAGCATTGCTAGTTATCATGTTCAATTGGCAAGGTTCTGAAAAATCAGACTTTTCACCAAGGGGAGGGGGTGTGACATTTTTATTCTGCGATCCTGCACCTAATTACATGCAGGTTAATCCAGTACAGGAGTAAAATGAAAGTATAAATTCAAAAAAATTATATGCTTAGTTCTTGACTTTTAAAATTTTGTACACAAACACAGGCAATTCAGCAATTCAAAGCTTGAATACTTGAAACGCAAACACTAAATGCAAACCCACCCACAGACATACACCAATTGTGGCATTAAGGCATGTAACAGATTTGGGAGGAGCCTTATTTATGTATACTCTGCAAACACAGTTCAGAGATTTCTGTTCCCCAAGGACCTGCAAGCACTTCTGTGGACCTAAAATGTTGGGGAAAACTATATGTATTGTGGGTTTTCTGGACTGTATGGCCGTGTTCCAGTAGTATTTTCTGCTGACGTTTCACCTGTGTCTGTGGCTGGCATCTTCAGAGGATCAGATGCTTTGCAAAGGGGCATCCCGGGCATCCCTGGGTAAGTAGTGCCCGGGACTCACATCCTGTCTTGGGCCACCCTAAATACACCACTGCAAAAAAGTTCCATTTGCAATGCCACACTGCAAAGCGCACTTGAATCCTTTCTTACTTTGAGGAGCTCCTCCTCAAGCAACACAATGTTTCAGAGAAAAAAACCCAAGGGTTGAATGAGACAAGATACAGCACAGAGATCTGAGATTAGGACCCCTCACTTTCAAATTCACTGTCAGTACAATCCCAAAAAGAGAGGCTGATTCCGCATGGGCCAAAAACAGCAGTGTGAAAACAGTGTGAAAATGGTGTAAGAGGGTTTAAAATGGTGTAAAAGGGTTTATACTGTTTTCACACCGTTTTCACACTGCTGTTTTTGGCCAACGCGGAATCAGCCAGAGATACTTTTCTAAGTCCCTTGACTTTGGGGTATGTAGAAAGGTGTAACTCTGTTTAGGATTGCATGGTAAGTAGCATCCCTCCGAAGATATTGAAAAGTAGAGAACTTGCACTAGGGCACAGATTTCAAAACCTGTTTTCCACTGTGCCGTTTTTTCAGTGTAAATCATTTCCCTCAAAGCTTGAATCAGCTCTATGGGAGAAGGAGGAAAAAAGGCAGACCTCCCCCCCCCCCCCACCCCCGGAGTCATGGATGAAAACTCTTACATCATGTCCTGTCCAGCCCTCAATCTTATCTGGAGGTATTCAAAAAATAACTACATCTCACCTTTCACCTTTCCTACTCAACAGTGCCAATACAGAATCAAATCCAGCAGCAATAGTAATTAATTACTATTAAAACTGTTAATTACTATTAAAACCTCAGGAGAACAAGATAAATGTAGTCAAGCACATAAAAGATATTAATGATGGTGGAAAGGAGAATTCCCTGAGAAGGAAATACAGTTTAGAGCCAAAGTACTGGGACAGGGACAAAGTACTGAAGGCAGGGACATTTGGACAAGGACCTCTAAAGGAAGTAATAGTTAGGGCAGGTTTCTGTGAAAGAAGGTGGTCCTTCAGATAGGTTATTTACAGGTCAAAACCAAGGCCTTGAATTGTGTCCAGAAGCAAAGCCAATGAAGATCTAACATGATCAGGGTAGTAAAATCAATCTTAGTAAATTGGATGGTCATCACATATTGAATTGGATGAAGGTTTAAACACTTCCTCACAGTTAGTTGTATGATTTTCTGTGCAGTTCTCTGAATGACACACAATTTGATTCAGCGGTTCTCTGGATCATAACCAATACATATCCCAGATCTATGCTATGATGTCACCGCAACCCACTTTATAAATGTTCAAATGTTAAGATATTTGCACACACAAAAACAGACTTGCAACTACTAAGATTCACCTTCAAGATTATACACATTGGGACAAGAGTACATCAACCAGACCATTTAGACTAAACAACTTAAGACTTGCCGTGTGGATTAAAAATGAGAGCTCCCCATATCATATGCTCCATTGGTCATATCCAACAGTCTTAGACAGTCAAAAAGGAGGCTGTATTCACATGCATGATTGTAAAAACTCTTGACATTCAGCCTTTACATTACACAGACATTATGACAGTGGTGCGCAAAGCTGACAACATTTGAAAATCATGTTAGATAAGTGCTATGTAACTGGTACACACAGTTCTTAAGAGATACAGTAATAGAGGAAGGAAAACAAATATTGTTGAAGGCTTTCACAGCCGGAATCACTGGGGTGTTGTGGAGTTTCCAGGCTGTATGGCTGTGTTCCAGAAGCAGGAGAAATGTCAGGAGAAAATGCTACTGGAATATGGCTGTACATCCTGGAAATCTCACAACACCCCAAAACAAATATCCATTCTGTCTTATTTTGTAAGGGTAAAGACTTGGCTTGAGGGATGAATTTGCTGTGTATCTGTGCTATCCCATTTCCAGAAGACTTCAGCTGCACAGAGCACTGACTGGCTGACCTCTTGCAATTTCTAGCCAATCAGAACTCTGTGTAGCTAGAGGTAGAGGAAATGTGACTTTGTGATTATCACAAGAGGCCAGCCAGTCAGGAATCACAAAGTCACCTCATAGACTATTCTGTTGCCCAGAATGCTTCAAATTAACCTGAATAGAAAGATGTAATATAAAATGTAAATGGTTGCATGTGCTGGATTTCTTTAAAAAGACTTTGACGAATGGGGTAGGGGGGTGAAAATCCCAGACTCAGACCCAGTTTTGTGTCAGTGGTGGTCGTGGGGAAGCAGGTTTTATGCCATAGCAGAAAACCTCATAGCTGATCCTTCAGAAAGCCAGTCTATCTTCAGCCATCCTCTTTTAACCAGATCTCATTTTGATTTGGGCTACAGATAATTCTGTGTCATATTAATCTCTTGCACTGCCTATTGGCTTCACTTTTCCAACCCCTCCCCCATTTTAAATACAAGATGACATATTTGCTAAGGGTGCTAAAGGGAGCCCTGTGCGACAGAGTGGTAAGCCGCAGTACTGCAGTCAAAAGCTCTGCTAAGTTGATTTCAGGCAGCCAGCTCAAGGTTGACTCAGCCTTCCATCCTTCTGAGGTCAATAAACTGCATGCCCAGTTTGCTGGGGGTAAAGTATAGATGACTGGGGAAGCCAATGGCAACCTGCCCCATAAACAAAGTCTGCCTGATAAATTTGGTGATATAATGTCACCCTATGGGTCAGTAATGACTTGGTGCTTGCACAAGAGACTACCTTTATCGTAAAGGCAATGATCTCTCAATCAGTAGAAATCTCCACAACCTGTTTCCTGAAAGATATCAGTGCTCCTGCAGTGCAATCGAATACTGAGTTACTCCCATCTAAGTGTGTTGAAATCAGTGGGACCAGACTGGAGTAACTCGCCATAGGATCGCACTGTTAGAGCATTCAGTGAATGCGCAGAATTCTGCTGGCTGTGCCTTCAGCCTCCTTCTGTCCTATTTAAATGGAACCTGTGTGTGTAAGTTCCTGTGCACATGGATAAACAAACATGCACTTGCCCTGCACAAACAACCTTTGACTGTATTGAGATTGAGGGTACAGTGGGGTGGATATGCATTCATTTGTACCTAGATGAATAATTGAACAAGGCTTGGATCTCTCCAGCTGGTTAATTAAGAAACATAGTACCTTGGCAAAAACCAAAAGTGTAGAAACATTTTGAATTAAGCATTTAGTGTTGCATTCCCCCACCTGGCCAACATTACCTGTGCGTGTAGGTTTATGGAGGACTGGTTTGGAGAGTAGGGTCCCCCAAGGTCATTCCTGAGTAGGTTGTCACTGTGCATCTTAGTTTTGAGGCAGGTGATATAACGATTACAAAAGTCCTTGCACAATTCATTCACCTTCTCCAACTCCAGTAGATGAATTCTCAGTACCTGAATGGCTTTTACCATCTGGGAGCAATTAAACAAAAAAGAGGAGATCAGTTGAATGTCCATCATTCGCAGAAAGACAATGATGGTTTATCATTACCTTCAAAAGATATTCTTCAGTGCAGACATATGCAAATACTCCAAGCTAACCCTACAGAAATCAGTGGACGTAGACTATAGCAGCTCTGAAAATGTTTGCATAAAGACAAGATCATAGTGCTGGCAACGATCAAATTAGCAGAAAACAGTTAGGCTTCGGTAATATTCCTTCTGCTCCATTGACAGTCATAATTCATGAAGAAAGATGGGACAAAACGGTGCCAACTGCGATTGACCTGGTGAATCTAGAGTATGTGTGATGTATCCTGGTCAGCAGACTTACAATGGTGGCACCAAGTCTTAAATGTTAGGCACAGTGTACATAAGATGCCATGTTATAATAAGAACCTCTAACTTGTTTCAGTGAGATGCCTCATCTTTTTTTTTCTATCCAAAGAAATGTACATCCACAGTAATAGCTACACATTCTCGATTAATTTAATTTTGTTTAAGGAAGCTATATGTTGCCCTTCCATCACATTGATGACTTCCAAATGAAAATGTTAGGAAGTCCGTACAAAGATATATAGAAGATACAACTCAAAGATGCCACAAGTAAGTTCCAGAAGCAACAATCACTCCTCCTAAGAACAAAGTAGCTGACCTCTATTGTGACCATGAAAATGGAAAAATAAGCCCACTCACAGACAGGAAAAAGGGGTTCCATTAAAGAAGGGGTCAATTAAAATTTAAGAAGGAAACAAAACAATGCATGTTTGCTTCATATGGGTGGCCACATTAATCTTTAGCACAAATAAAACAGGCCTCCTTTGACCCCTTAAACACCCATACTTATTCCAGCATAAGTTTTCACAAGTTGGAACTGATTTCATCAGATGCATGACACATATAGCCAAAGCAGTTATTTAGACTAATACATCTGATGAAGTGAGCTCTTGAGTCATGAAAGTTTTTTTTTTTACTTAACAAAAACATTTTTGTTTAATACAACTAGTCTCATTGCACTCTTGGCTGGAGGCTGGGAAATCTAGACAAGCAACTCAAAACTAAACTAGAAATAAGTATTCCAAAATTCCAGATTCATAAAGGTTCCTGCCATTATTTAACGAACACACGGAGCTTCCTTATAGTGAATCAGACCATCAGTCCATCCAAGTCAGTATTGCCTACAAAGACTGGCACCAGCTCTCCAGGGTCTCAGATGAGATCTTTTCACATCATCTACTGACCCTTTTGACTGGAGATTGACTGGAGATGCCAGGGATTGAACCTGGGGCCTTCTGCATGCCAAAGAGCTGCTCTACCACTGAGCCATGGCCCTTCCCCAATTTTTTGCATTCAGTTGCAAACTTCAGTTTGAAGTTAGCAACCCTCATTATGAATCCATTTTGAGCCTCTTTGAGATCTAAGAAAGCCAATGTGATTCTGGGCTGCATCAATATGAGTATATTGCCTAGATCAGTGGTGGCGAACCTATGGCACTCCAGATGTTCATGGACTACAATTACCATCAGCCCCTGCCACCAAGGGCCTAGATCAATGGAAGTAATACTACTGTATTCTGCATTGAGTCCAGTTTCAAGCACTACAATGAGACAAGTTTCAAGCACCACAGTCAAGGACATTGTCATCTGACCTCAAGATGGCAGTGGGCAAGCAAAAAGCAGGTAAACCACCATTCATCCTTTGAAATGAAACTTATTGAATTACTATCTATCTTCACAAAGAAACTTGGATGTATCTAAAGATGTGGATTCAATTGATATGGGCTTTGGATCTAGATGTCTGAACAAATTTGCAAAGAACAAAGAAAACAAATCTATCAGATTATTGTTTCTGTCTTTGCTGCAATATGCATTTCCTACCAAGGGCAGCATTGGCTTCTCAGAATCCAGTGAAAATAAGAGATGGGAAGGAAGCAGGGCGAGGCAATTGCTGCTTATTCTGGCTTTAAAATCAATATCGATGATGAAGAAGGATGCAATTTGTTAGTAAGAACTAATGATCCATGCTGAAACAGGTCAACTCAGTAAGAATCTCTCATCCATCTTTTTAGAATTTTCTCAGTCTATTTACTACTATTAGTATCCCACCTAGAGTCAGGATTAAAAAAATCTGTAGCTTTATCAGTGGAGGGCACCTGCAGTAATTACAAACAGGGGTGGGGGTACCAGGAAGGCTTCCCTTTTTTTTGTCCCCTATAACTTGCTCTTGCGGCAAGGGAGGAAACTCCCCTATAAACAGAAAGAAAAACTAACAGACAGAAAGCCAGATAGATATCTCCTTCTTTAACTGGAAAAAAACGAGTTGAATTCCTGATATTTTACATTATGTTCCCTAGAGCCATTTCATATATTATGTGCACACACAAGCAGATTAATAAAGACTCACATGCTCATTCAACTTCCACCTTCACTCTTGGAATTTGCATGAATTGTAATGGATGTGCAGAAAGCGAAATGACCTCTGGCAGCCACTTATCAGCATGTCATGAAAAGTGTCATAGCAGTCATAAACAGAGGATTAAAAAAAACATTTAGATTTAGGGCCCCAAAACATGTATAACTATTTCTATGCACTCTGGGAGGGGGGGCCTTTGGGCTGACTTCCTTGGACAGCTGTCTCCTCATGCTACATATGAAACCATGTTGGATACTTCCAAAATGCACCTTGTAATACGGCGTAAGGCAGGCAGAAGGATTTGATGCCCAAAGAAAAAATGTCACAAACCCCACTGAGCATGACTCAAACTTTTGGGGCAACTCACGTATCTCTTTTGAATTTGGCCAAGTGGTCCCAGACATTCTTAGCAAAGCATTTGTGGAGCCCTTGGAATCCCACAGCTGAACAAACGGACCCTGGCATGAGTCTCCCAAGCTGAATTGGGCCCCAAAGGACTTGGGAACTTTAGTTTCATGAATTTACAGGTGACTACCATTCAGCTCAAGTGAGTCCTAACCAAACTCGTGTCACATGTATCATATAGTGTGGCCTAGTTGTCATAGATACAGGCAACAGCAGATTCCCATGATCCTTTATTTCATTTTATTTTATTGCAGTCCCTGCAATCCTAAAAGCCTTGTCCATTAAGCCTTTTTGCTGTGTCACTTTCCTAGCAAAATTCGTACCCTGCATCCACTCTCCTGGTGCCTACACCTTTGAATTTAAGGTACTGAGTGACGACGCCGACGACGACGACTACTACTACTACTTACTACTGCTTTTCTTCTTTTTCTTCTCAAAAGCCCCCAAACGACTGTATTAATTGAAGGATTACTTATGCAAGAGCCCCCAACCAACTGTATTAACTGAAGAAGAATGCTCCTCTCCAGGTTCTACTTCCACAATGTCACGGTCCTAGCTACTGGCCAGCTACAACAGATGCTACTAACACCTTAACAAGTTAAGTTCCAGAAGCAAAACTCAAAGCTTTGTTCTTGGAGTGCTTTTGGGATCCAGCTGTAAATGTTCTATGTAAAAGCACACGGTACTTGATTATTCTCAGCTGGCCTCTCTTCCTAACAAGATTTGAGAGTGGAAACATGCCTGTAAGTTCCCCCTTGAGCAGAGCCTTGGCCTCAGTAAAATATACCCCATAAAATGTTAAAAAATTTACACATAAAACATTCCATGCATGGAACCGAGATCGTTTTACAGCTTCGGCTCGAAATTTTGAATAATATATAAAATCTCAGCTATTCACTGCAGGGTAATAAATCAGGTTTTTTATGTAACAAAGAGTCTTTAAATTTCAAAGCACTTTTTCAACTTGCTAATTTTAGTGGCCACCTTTACAAACTATTAGTCACAGGCTACTCATGGGTAGGATGACTATGCAAATTTGCATGGGGTTTGCCTTCAATCCCATTAAGTAACTCGCAATGACAGCAGCAGCGAGGGAGCCTGCAGACATCTGGCATAAATAGGGAGGCCCGTTTCTGATCAGTGCCGGCTGATTTGTGCGCTCAGGGATACCAGCCGCCCTGAAAAGTGATGAGAAGCAAGGGAGGACCCCAAGATAGAGGGGCATTTCTCTCCCCTAATTCATTGTGAAGGTCTTCCTCACTGAATCGCACAGATGACGGGATGCTCAGAGGAGAAAAGGGCACAGATGGAGTGGGGTGGAGGGAGAGGCAGTTTATAAACACACCAAGGAAAAGGTTAATTAGAAGCCTGGATACCCAGGAGCAAATAGGGGACAAATTCCTCTGGCTCTCCTGTCTATTCTAAAAAATTCTTGAGATTAAAGCAGTGATACCCCCATTGACCCCTGGGAGACTGTTCAAGCTGCAGCGTGAATGTGTCTAGCGCTTTTCATGTGCAGAGTTGCCACATGCCTAATGTGCCTATGTCCCTTATCACTGCTATGGAATGGCAGCTAGCTGCTACATAGATGGGACAAAACTGGGGGGCTTTTGGCCAGTGCAGCCCAGCTCATTAGGCCCTTTTTCATGGTAGACATTAACAGGGATGCCATTTCAAATTCCATACGTTGGTACGAAAGGGTTTTGTGTGTTGGTTGGAGAAGATTCGGTGCCATGCAAGCTAATGGTGAATGTATGATTGAAACCCCATATGCATTCATATGTTGGCCCCTGGTTTCAGTTGTAAAGTGAACACACATTGGCTGTTTCTTTCAAAAAACATGCAGGCAGGTTATATACTTGCTCACTGCAATGTATAAACAGGGCTTCTGCCACACTTTACTGTGTGAAAGAAAACACAGAATGGGGTCCAGCACACAGAATCATTCCTTAGTTCCTCATCTGGGTAGTGTTCCCTTGATTGTTCTTTAGTGTACGTTCCAGAAATGTAGCCAAGTTAATTTGCTGCAGGGAAAGCAAAATGGAGTCTTGTGGCACTCAAAAGATTAACAGAATCACAAGAAGACCACTATAGATCTTAAAAAGTAGACCACCGATAAAGATCGCATAAGACTCCATTTTGGTTTTGATTTTATTTAAGTATATGTTCTTTAACTTTAACTTGTTCGTGGGAACACTCTGAAGGCACATGGCTACAATACCAATATAACTGCAATCACAGGTATATCCATATAACTGCAATGCACTTTATTTTGTAACTGCTGTGATGAGATCTGTGACTTTAAGAGGGATGAGATCTGTGACTTTAAGAGGGAGTTGATGGGCGGAGTTAAGAGAACCAGGAAAGAAGGCCTATTGAGAAGTCAGTAAGTGCTTCCTTGCGAATAAAAAGAGAAATGTGAGGAGATGACACTACAGCCTCACTGAGGTAAGCATTCCATGCATAATGGGCCTTGTAGAGCAAGGACCATATTCAAATTTGTTCTGGGCATACAGAAATGATTACTTCTACTCCAGCTGTCACTGATAGGACCCCAGTTGAGGAATATTGCCTTTCCAACTTTTTGTGGAGACAACTTTAGGACTGTGAAAAAGAGGACTCCCTGGATCCCTCCCACTGCCCATCAAACTTGACAGGTGATTGGTTTCATATCAATCTAAAATGGGAAGCTCTGGAAAATATCAAGGATTTTTGACTATATTTCGTCATCCCTGAGCATCCTTCCATCCACCACTTTCCTGAAAGTCAGTATTCAAGGGCAAAGGCAAGAAGACTTGACATATATATGTATATGTGTGTGTATATGTATGTAAAATAAATCTCTCAATTATCTCAGCTCATTTGCTTGGGGTCTCTCATTTTATGTCTCTGCTTTGCTGAGCAGTATATCTGTCCGGATAAAGAGTTACAGTCCGATGGAATACGTGCGCCGGGTTGTAAAAAATACAGATGCTGAATTAATTGACTGTGTGGCACTCAGCAGCTGATTGAGTTGATAATGGCGAGATCTGACCTTTTTCTAATTTCTAATTATGTGCATCTCGCCTGTGAGGAATACATGATTCTTATTCTAATGATAGTTAATGTCGCCGGCCTTTTCATCTCCTCTTTGCTATCAGCAGTGGTGGACAATTTACATAGGATTAGTAGCATTAAAATCATGTGGATACAACAAACAAACTTTAAAATTGGGGGGGAGGTGATATTTCGGAACTATCTTGCATGTTCCTGAGGCAGTTATTTCTTATAGGATTTTTCTTCAGAAATTAAACAGGAATGAAAGTGCCCATGAGAGGAATGGGAGAAGCAGAAATATATTTCACATAAAGGGAACACGTCACCTATGACATTACCTCAGTAATCAAGAGAGAGCATAGCACAATGGCTAAAAGAATAAGATGCAGACTAGGAGGTCCCTGGTTTAAACTTCAATTCAGTGAAGTCACTGCTTCCTTCAGCCCTTACCCCATGATAAGGGGATGATAACACTGACCTACCTTATAGAGTTGTGGCAAATATATATATAAAAATGACTACAGCCATGGGAACCAATATTCCTGTCTTGGCAGCCATGGCAGCTCAAAATGCCCTATGAAATCCTGTTCCTGGGGATGTCTTCTTTCCCAGGAACAGGATTTAAGGGGCATAAGGAATCCTGCTTCAAAGTGTAGATATCCTTAAGCCCATGGAAATGTCTAATCAGATTCCAAGGCCAAAACTGAAAGTGACATAGGGTAGCTCTAGGAATTGTCAGAAATTTTGTTGCTTTACCATAGAGCTTCTTACTATTCCTAGAACTACCCTGTGATGTGGCAACATCACATTCCCACCCAAAGTCCCTACCCCCAACCTCCAGGCTCTATTTGTCAGTCCTAGCCTGGACTTCTCCCAGACTTACAACTGTTCCCCAGACTGAAGATAAGTTCCCATCAAGGAAATGGTAGCTTCAGAGGATGAGTTCTATGGATTCACACACCTACTGAGCTTCTTTCCTCCCCCAAATTCTGACCTTCCCAGGTTCTGCTCCAAAATGTCTAGAATATTCCCAAGCCAAAATTGTCAATTCTATTCCAGGCCCCAAGCCATGAAGCTTCTGAGAAGTTGTACATCTGCTCCAGCTATGAAACAAACCATTGGTCCACTGACTAACTGGCACATAGGTCTGCCAACTCTGACATTGGAAATTCCTGGAGATTTAGGCATGGTATCTGGGAAGGGCAGAGTTTAGATGGTGAGGGCCCTCAGCAGGGTTTAATGCCATAGAGCCCACCCTTCAAGGCAGCCATTTTTCCCCAGGGGAACTGGATCTCTGTCATTTTTGTCATCTGGAGATCAGCTGTAGTTCTGAAAGAATTCTAGGGCCCACCTTGCATCTGGCAATCCTCCTGGCAGCAGAAAAAAGTAATTGCGCACACTTGTTACCTCAGATCATTCAGCTGAAGATATTGTGGATCTGGGACTTTCTCTTAGAAAACACGTGATCCATCACAGATTCAGTCCCTTCAGGAGTTAGGGCCAGCCTGGTATACTGGTTAGTGTGTCAGAATAGGATCTGGAAGACCCAAGTTTTGCCTTGGAAGTTTGCTGGGTGACCTTTGGGCCAGTCACATACTCTCAGCCTAACCTACCCTACAGAATGGTTGTGAGGATAAAACAGAGGGGAGAGGAGATGGAGGCTGCGAGCTGCTTTGGGTCCCATTGGTATAAATATCCAAATAAATGCCATCTTGTTATTGTTCTATGCCATCTTGTTATTAATTGGTCTTCATGTTTATAAGTTTTTAATGTTTTTACATCATTGTATTTTTATACGAGTGTAAGCTGCCTCGAATCCCTTGGGAGATTGGCAGGGTAGAAGTGAATATAAATAAATAAATAAATAAATAATATTAATTGATTTTGTGCAGATTATTTTCCTATGTCAGTCATCAAACTGGGAGGAAGGGCGCTATCTGTGGAGGAATGTTGAAAATGCCTGCCAGAATTGAGCTGCTGTACACATTGCTTCTCTGCCAAGGTGACAGTGAGACACATAGAAGGGGCTGCAAGGGGATTACACATGACAGCCATAGTGAGTAAGCCCATCAGCCAGAGAGCATATTTGGCAGATATGAGGGGTGGTAATAGCACATTTTTAGTCATGTTTTGTAATCTCTTTGATTTTGGAGTTTTGTGACAGATGTTAAAATTTCCAGCCAGGCTTTAAAGAATAATATACATGACATAAACTGATTTTCTGACAAAACATGAAGATTCTCACAACTCTCAGGAGTTTAAGAAAAGACCTAATAAAATTTGTCCAAATCTGAGCAACCCTATGAACTCCTTCCACTTCTTCGCCACTAATGTTTAAGAGAATGGTTTGCTTTTGACATACATCCCACACTTGGTTACTTGATCAACATTCAGCTTGAGGCAGAGGGCTAGCAGAATAATTAAAAAAGGTAGAAGAATACCATCAGCACCTTATTTATCACATCCATTTCTCGAGTGACATCTGTTCATGTCAAATTGAGGGGGAGGGGGAGGATAAGGATACAATGGCAGTCAGAGTCTGGAATTATTTGCTGTAATGGATCACAACTGGAAACTGAAGTGTCGACAGGAAGGGTGAAAAGGACAAGATCTTTATAACCCTGTCCTGTGTCATCTCCTGGCAAACAATTATTGAGATGTTGTGAGTTTTCCGGATTGTATGGCTGTGTTCCAGTAGTATTTTCTCCTGATGTTTCGCCTGTTTTCGCCTAAAATGAGCAAGATTTTGCCACAGCTATCTACCCTATGGTGACGGCACAGATTCTATCTTCTGAAGCTCCCATTTCCTCTTGGGGAACTGTCTAGTTTGGAGATCAGGTGTTAATCCATTCCAGAAGAACTCCACATGACCATGTCTGCAGAAGTTGAGGAAAAAGGTTCTTCCCCAGGGCCCTCCTGGTTCCCCTTCTTGTTGACTACAAATACCCAACTATTAACACATTCATAAAGGCCACTGATGTTATAAAGGCCATAACATCAAAATTGGTCTGGTAAATTTAATTCTGAGAAGGTATGAGGCAAGATATTTGTGATTAATCAAAGTCTAAAATGCTGGTAACATATTTGAGATTTGCCCCCTTGCCTTGTCCTGGGATTCTGCTTGAGCTCCGGCATTATGCAAACAACATTTGAACCACAACATCAGGAAATAGGATTGCCCCCTTGCCTTTTAACTTGTCCTGGGATTCTGCTTGAGCTCTGGCATTATGCAAACAACATTTGAACCATAACATCAGGAAATAGGATTGAATAATTAAATGAATTTTTGCTCCAAGCGAAATGTCATTTCATCACTCAAAGCTGCTTTCTTCTTCGGTTGAGGGAGGGGACATACTGCTGGCAATAACCAAGTGTTTATTTACTACTGCAGAACTGATCCAGCTCAGTTTGGTCTTTTCTGCGCTGCCAATCCTTGTCAGCATACACTGTATACAATGTGTAAATGCCCAGACACTATTCTGAAAATCCTGGCTGGGAACGGCATTTATTTAAAATGTCTCTGTGCCAGACAATGTGCTTCCAAGGTGGTTACAACAAAAGACCACTTAAAATATAACAGAGGCGTAGCTAGGGAAAATGGAGCCTGGGACAAAATTTTGCGCCCTCCACCCCATATGGGCGGCCACCCTCCCCCACCATGACCAAAAAACATTTTTTGCACCAGGTCATCTCAAAGTCACCATCACATTATAGAACATGCCTCAACACACAAATCTGAACACACCCAGGGCTCCCTAGTTTAAACAACATTGAAAGTGATGCTATTTTTGACTGGGGGGGGGGAATCCACCCTGAAACAGCATCACTATCAATGTTGTTTAAACTAGAGAGCCCAGATTCTCCTTTTAAATCCACCTTAAAAGGAGACTCTGGGCTCTGAAGTTTAAACAACATTGAAAGTGATACTGTTTCAGGGTAGACCCCCCCCCCCCCAAAAAAAACAGCATCATTTTCAATGTTGGTTGTTGTGGGTTTTCTGGGCTGCGTGGCTATGGTCTGGTAGATCTTGTTCCTAATGATTCACCTGCATCTGTGGCTGGTATCTTCAGAGGTGTATCACAGAGAGAAGTCTGTTATACACTGTGTCCAGACTTCTCTTATAACAGACTTCTCTCTGTGACACACCTCTGAAGATGCCAGCCACAGATGCAGGCAAAATGTTAGGAACAAGATCTACCAGACCACGGCCACACAACCTGTAAAACCCACAACAACCAGTTGAATCTGGTTGCGAAAGCCTTCAACAATACTTTCAATGATTTTTTTAAATCTAGGGAGCTCAGATTCTCTCTTTAAATCCACTCCAAAGGGGGTGGATTTAAAGAGAGAACCTGGGGAAAATTTGAGGGTTCATGTCAGGGGAGCAATGTTTAAGCTAACAGTACCAAAATTTTAGGCTATCTTCAGGAGACTCTCCTGATGAAACCACCCAGGTTTAGTGAAGTTTGATTCAGGGGGGCCAAAGTTATGGTCCCTCAAAAGGGTAGCCCCATCTACTATTAGCTCCCATTGGAAGTAGTTGGGGATGGGGACATCCCCCTTTGGGGGTCCATAACTTTGGATCCCCTGAACCAACCTTCACCAAACCTGGGAGGTATCAACATGAGGCTCTCCAGATGAAACCACCCAGGTTTAGTGGAGTTTGGTTCAGGGGGTCCAAAGTTATGGACCTTCAAAATGGTAGCCCAAAGTACCATTTGCTCCCATTGGAAACAATGGGGGATGGGGCACCCCCTGAACCAAACTTCACCAAACTTGGCTGGTATCATCAGGAGTGTCTCCTGACAATAGCTTGAAATTTTGGTGCCGCTAGCCTAAAAACTGCCCACCCTGCTGGCTGACAAAATAAAAACACTAAAAATACCCCCCCAAATTAGAAATGAACCCAAATTTTTCTGCGATCCCAATGGTGGGCGCCCAGGACATTTGTCCCCGGATGTCCCCATTGTAGCTATGCCTCTGAGGTATAATTACAATACCCCTTCCCTCCAGTTTTTTTTAAAAAGGATACTGCTCTTTAAATAAAATTTAAAATTAATGTTAGGAAATAAATTGTGGAAGAAATTTAAAAGCAACAAGAGTGAGGCAGGGTGTGAAGATTATTATTGCAAAGTGTTTGATGGGCTTTTGTGAGCACTGCCCTTTTTCATCCCTAAATGGCCACAGGATCTTTCCCTCCCCTCACACTGGGAAGTTGAGTTGACACTCATACCTTCTGCCACCAGTTAATGGGCTGCAAGCCTGAATGGCAAAAGTATTCACAGCCTTTCCAGCATTTAATTATGCTCAAAGATGGACATAAGGCATTTGCTGCTTCAGCAAAGGAAGCACAGCTTAGATGATGGCATGTGAAGGTTCCGGCCACCCTAACTGGAAGCCCACCACCACCCTGAGAGCTCCCAATTTCACACGCCTGACTTTCACTCTGACATGGAATCCCTTGGATAAATAACACAGAATGCTGAAATAAGAACAGTGAACTTTAATATAATCTGTGCAAAAATAGCAAAAGGGGGTGGCAAGAAGCTGGTTGACTTGGCACAGAAAAATCCTGTAATACAAGAAGGAATCAGGCAGTTAACCCATTGCATGCTCCCTCAAAAATAGACCTAGTAGCCCAGATTAGCCATACCTCCTCAGTGCTTGAAAGTTAAGCAGGACTGACCATGGTTAGTAGTTGGATGGGAGACGACCAAGGACAACCTGGGTTGCTGTGCCGAGGAAGGTAATGGCAAAGCACTTCTATTCATCCTGCCTTGAAAATCTCATGAGGGGTTGCTGGTGGTCAGCTGCAACTTGACAGCACACCTTAGTTTCTACACTCCCTCAAATCCATTTTGTGTTAGCTGCTTCACAAGTCTTCTCCATGCCCGTTTGAACCTGGCTCTCCCAGATTCTATACTCTAATCACTATAAACTCTAATCACTACACCACACAACACCACTCTAATCACCACAAAATACTCTAATCACTACGCCACACAGACTCTCTAGCTATTATTGGGAATAGGGTACGTGCAACCTAATGGAAATTGAGGAGAATATGGAGACTACTCAGAGAATATTGTTGGGAAAGAAGAAGAGCGGACCGAAAGTTTAGTTTTTTATTTCAGTGTTCTCCAGATTTCCTTTGTCTTACAAACGTACTGCTGTCTTCCATTGGTTTTTCCTGAAGGAAGCATAAAAGCCATCAGATCGTGAAGATAACACAAACAGGCCAGGAAAGGGGGCTTATACTAGCCTAGATTATTAGAACATTCCAAGTGGTTACTCAGCTGTGTCAATGTTTTGAGTATTCAAAGCTACCTTTTGTATAATAATGGGACTGGCCAATCAGAATATATGGATTTGCATAACGAGTACCTGTGAGAGATTTTGCAAATTAGACAACTGTCAACTATCACAGAGAAGGGAATATCATAACTCTGGGGAGCTGTGCAATATTTTTAAGCAGTGGCATATTTGCCTAGGGACATGGGGTACCTGAAGTCCCCAGGCGCCCCCTAGTGGAGGGCGCAAAAATTTCAGGCTCGTTTGTGTGTTTTTCTATTTTTTTGTGATTTTTCAGTTTTTGGCCTGCAGGGGGCGCAATTTTTAGACTACCAGCAGCACCAAAATTTCTGGGATTTTTAGAAGACTCTCCTGATGATATCACCCAAATTAGGTGAGGTTTGGTTCAGGGGGTCCAAAGTTATGGACTCCCAAAGGGGGTGCCCCATCTCCCATTGTTTCCAATGGGAGCTAATAGGAGATGGGAGCTACACCTTTGAGGGTCCATAACTTTGTACCCCCTGAACCAAACTTCACCAAACCTGGGTGGTATCATCAGGACAGTCTCCTAAATATACTCTGAAATGTTGGTGCTTCTATCTTAACAATTGCACCCCTGACAGCAGGCACCCCGCAAATTTCCCCAGATTCTCCTTTTAAATCTACCCCCTTCAGCATGGACTTAAAGGGAGAATTTGAGGTCCCCAGTTTAAACATTGAAAGTGATGCTGTTTCAAAGTGATGGCGAATCCACCCCAAAACAGCATCACTTTCAATGTTGTTTTAACTGGGGACCCCAGATTCTCCCTTTAAGGTGGATTTAAAAGAAGAATTTGGGCTCCCTAGTTTAAACACCATTGAAAGTGATGCTGTTTGGGGGTGGATTCCACTGGAGGTGTTTTGTGAGAGATGATGATGACATTTGTTTGGTAAATGTTTTGCTGAGCGTGATTTGTGAGAGATTTACATGCTTAACACACACTTGCATTGGCTTGGAGCTGTTTCTCAGGCTAACAGCGTACCTCAAAGGAGTGGTGTGAGGACAAAATTAGGAAAGAGAGTTGGTGGGGAGAGCACCATGTATGTTTTGCTGGGGGTGGGAGGTGTTTTGTGAGCTGATGCAAAAACCATTGTTTGGTTGTGGTGTGGGAGGGTGGCCGCCCATACGGGGTGGGGGGCGCCAAATTCAGGTTTTGTCCCTGGACTCCAGTTTGCCTAGATACGCATCTGTTTTTAAGGTCCTGAATCAGACAGGACATATTCAAACTAATGCAAGAAACTTGTCCCGGCAGAAAAAAACTATTATATAAGTGCCTAACTCCAGCATTTTAACTATCTAGATTTCTTATGCTTTCTCTGTCCCTAGACAACAAGGCAATACAACAATAGCAGAGACCCTAATCCAAAAATCATTACCTGCATGCAGAGGAAATGATTTTCCAATCCACTTATCAGGCCACTCAGAGCTAACATTTGCCATGGAAATATCACCAAAAATAGCATCCCAAGCCACAAGTAGTCCCTTTTCCACTGATGATTCTAAATTCAGCTGTAATCAAAGCAAATTTCCATATTTGTTAATCAGGGGGGCAGGGGGCGGGGCGTGCAAAACATGCAGAGCAGAAAGCTCCAGTGGGTCCATATACTTTTCCTGCAAGTGTTTGGAGTTGTAGCATGGAAACCTAACCAGCTGCCCTACAATTAATATTTTTGCACATTTCTAAAACTACTGTTGACACCAATCACTGACACCAACATCTTTGCTTTTTCATTGTTAACCAACACATCCTCACCACAGCTGGGAAAATCCCTGCCCCTGGACACACAGCGATCGCCTTCTCTTCTGGCATGGTATAACAACTTGTATTTTCTCAAGGGTATGAAATCAGCTCTCTCTCTTTTTTGTACATTGAAACTGCCCTTATTGTACAATGAATTTTTTTTTGCTATTTGTGCTCTCTTAAATGGATTCTTGAAGGGACTGAAATTGCTGTTGACACATTCTTTGTTGTGTTTTACTGTACTGACTTGCCCTGCTTTCAACGCTGAAGATTTTAGTATAATTGTCGTTGTTACTGTGAGCCACCTTAGGTACTCTGAAGAGCAGGAGATAAGTTATTCAAATAAAATTCATTTAGAGGCAGTGAAACTCATTTTGTTAAGGCCAGCTGATTTACTGTTGTGAACTACTTACCACGTTTCACTACATTTCTGCTTATTTTAGCATTAAAATGTTCCAAGTTCATGATTTTTACATAGCTCTGGTGTTTAAATGGCATATCTCTTGTAAGTCTCCACCTCAAGCAGTAGAAAGGTGGAGTATATTGTCCAAATAAAGGAATATAAACAAAATCACTTTGTGCAAGTCAGAGGTGACAATAAAACTTATTATGCCAAGGGAAGATTAATCTTGCCATTGTTTTATCACATTATCCATTTTGGGAGCCAAAAATATATAATTTGCTATGAGTCGGTCATAAATGTGACTCTGGCACATTAGATGCCAATATAGTTTCACACTTCCTTTGGGCTTTGGGGCTTGCTTAATAGAAGGCAGTTCTCCAAATGAACTATTGGTAGAGTTAGATAAATGCCAGAAGCCTTCCTTCCCCTTAGGCACAGAATCCTCTCCTCCAGATTGGCTATTTCCTTCTCAAAAATGTCAATTCCCAAACGAATCCATTCTCCCAAATTGCTCTAATATAACAGATCATCACAAACTCCCGAGAAGACAGCTGTAAACATTTCCAGCACGAATGGTGCCTGGCACTTGGAAGCTGGCAACTCCAATGCAAAATAAGATAGATGCAGATTTACTTAACCTATTCTAGCAGCGGAAACTGTACTTTCTTGCAGTTGAATGTTAAGATGGCTGCAGCTTATGAGACAGTGGAATGTGGTGTTCTTTGGGCTCAAAACAGTATATTAACTGTGACAGATTCAGGCAAGAACATTACCAGGTTGTCCAGCTCAGGGTCATCACTGAAGAATGGTTTGTGCTCCTGTTCTTGCTGGTGTACGAAATTCTCAATGTCTACATCGAAGCTGGCGGAAGTGATGCACTCGGAGCCCTGCGTCGCCTGCTCACACTTTTCAAACAGCAGCGTCAGGAGGGGGAATAGAGGATGCCTAAAGATACAGGAAAACGCAACATCATTTCAGGGACTACAACATGTTGCTGCAGGGTTTGGCCAGTGCTATTTCCTGACTGCACAAAGCAGCAATCCAGCAGACACTCAACAAAACTACATAAGGCTGGTAGATCCTTCTCCATTGGTGTCTTCAGTTTCCCGACTGTTTCATTCTGATTGGGTTGGGGGTTCAAAGGTTGCTTATTATTCCAACACCAGTTCAGAAATTACCCACAAAAGAAGATCAAACAAAAGCAGAATGCTGCTGGATGAGACCAAAAAGTTTATTTAGTACAGCATGGGAAAATGGCAGTTGGAGAATGACAGTTATATTCCTTCTTTTAAGCTACTCAAACTTGCAGCATCCCCTAAACTGTTTTTTTCTTTCTGTTGGGCATCACTGCAAATATCTCTGTGTAACTGCAGTTTGCCTCTTAACTGAGTCCTGCTACACAGCAGAAAATATTGTTATTTCCCATTTTATAGATGGGGGCTATTAAGACGCAAACTATATTGTATAGGGATGTGTGTGTAAGTGCAGTCAAGTCTAGGCCAACTTTTGGTGACCCTTAGGGTACAGTATCCAACTCTGCCTGTCCAGATGTTCACAAATTATAATTCCCATCAGCCCCTCCATGAACATCTGGAGGGCAGAACTGGACACCTCTACTGTAGGGTTTTCAAGGAAAGAACATAAGAACATAAGAACATAAGAACATAAGAACTAGCCTGCTGGATCAGACCAGAGTCCATCTAGTCCAGCATTCTGCTACTCGCAGTGGCCCACCAGGTGCCTTTGGGAGCTCACATGCAGGATGTGAAAGCAATGGCCTTCTGCTGCTGCTGCTCCTGAGCACCTGGTCTGCTAAGGCATTAGCAATCTGAGATCAAGGAGGATCAAGATTGGTAGCCATAGATTGACTTCTCCTCCATAAATCTGTCCAAGCCCTTTTTAAAGCTATCCAGGTTAGTGGCCATCACCACCTCCTGTGGCAGCATATTCCAAACACCAATCACACGTTGCGTGAAGAAGTGTTTCCTTTTATTAGTCCTAATTCTTCCCCCCAGCATTTTCAATGAATGCCCCCTGGTTCTAGTATTGTGAGAAAGAGAGAAAAATGTCTCTCTGTCAACATTTTCTACCCCATGCATAATTTTATAGACTTCAATCATATCCCCCCTCAGACGTCTCCTCTCCAAACTAAAGAGTCCCAAACGCTGCAGCCTCTCCTCATAAGGAAGGTGCTCCAATCCTTCAATCATCCTCGTTACCCTTCTCTGCACTTTTTCTATCTCTTCGATATCCTTTTTGAGATGTGGCGACCAGAACTGAACACAGTACTCCAAGTGCGGTCGCACCACGGCTTTATATAAGGGCATGACAATCTTTGCAGTTTTATTCTCAATTCCTTTCCTAATTATCCCCAGCATAGAGTTTGCCTTTTTCACCGCTGCCATGCATTGAGTTGACATTCCCATGGAACTATCAACTAAGACGCCCAAATCCCTTTCCTGGTCTGTGACTGATAGCACTGACCCCTGTAGTGTGTATGTGAAGTTTGGATTTTTTGCCCCTACGTGCATCACTTTACATTTCGCTACATTGAACTGCATTTGCCATTTCTTAGCCCACTCACCTAATTTATCAAGGTCCGCTTGGAGCTCTTCGCAATCCTTTGTGGTTCTTACCACCCTACATAATTTGGTATCATCTGCAAACTTGGCCACCACACTACCCACCCCTACTTCCAGGTCATTTATGAATAAGTTAAAGAGCACTGGTCCCAAAACGGATCCTTGGGGGACACCACTCCCTACATCTCTCCATTGTGAGAACTTCCCATTTATACCCACCCTTTGTTTCCTGTTCCTCAACCAGTTTTAATCCATAGGAGGACTTCCCCTCTTATTCCTTCATTGCTGAGTTTTCTCAACAGTCTCTGGTGAGACTTTGTCAAAAGCCTTTTGGAAATACAAGTAGACAATGTCCACTGTTCCCCCTTATCCACATGTCTGTTTACACCCTCAAAGAACTCTAGTAAGTTTGTAAGACAGGACTTGCCTCTACAAAAGCCATGCTGACTCTTCCTCAGCAGGTCTTGCTTTTCTACATGTTTAATAATTTTATCTTTAATGATAGATTCTACTAATTTACCAGGAACAGATGTCAAACTGACTGGCCTGTAATTTCCCGGGTCCCCCCTAGACCCTTTCTTAAAGATTGGTGTGACATTGGCCATCTTCCAGTCTTCAGGGATGGAGCCTGATTTCAGGGATAAGTTGCATATTAATGTGAGAACATCAGCAATTTCATGCTTGAGCTCTTTAAGAACTCTTGGATGAATGCAATCTGGGCCAGGGGATTTGGTAGCATTTAGTTTATCAATGGCTGCCAGAACTTCTTCCTTGTCTACCACTAACTTCGCTAGTTCCTCGGATTCACCTCCTAAGAAGCTTGGTTCAGGTGCAGGAATTTTCCTCACCTCCTCTTGGGTGAAGACAGATGCAAAGAATTCATTCAGCTTCTCTGCAATCTCCCTGTCACCTGAAAGAGACTAACAGAGGGGGAACTAACAAGGGAAGAGACTAACAAAGTCAATGATTTGCTCTGCAGTGGTGGTCTCCAAGATCTGATGAGATTTGGCTAGCCTTGGACATCAAGATCAGTATTGTACAGTTACTCCAGCCTAAGCCCATTCATTTCAGTGGGCTTAAACTTGATAACTCTTATGTGATTTTACTTAGAATGACATGCCCACAGCCATACACCAGATCTTTTTGGACTAGTGTGGAAAGCCACAGTTTGCTTTAATCATCATTTGAAAACCACGGTTTGGTCTTCAAATGCAACACAGCAAGATCTTGGTTTGGACAGTTTTTCTGTGTTTGTTTTCAATTCACTGAGCTTCATAAATTAAATCCAATCTTCACAGTGAAGCAGCCTCTACTGGCAAAATGGCAGCTATAACTTGCCACTTCTAGCTGTCACAATTACACACCCACTAGGAGCCCACCAGTGGAATTGTGTGCTACTCATAATACTTCTTATATGTATAGCTGCCTTTACTTGAGAATAGCTTACATGTGGACAATCTCCATGTATGTGGAAAATCAACTTGTTGCTGTATTCACACGAAAGGAAAACAATGTGTATCAGGAGTATTGGGGGCAACTGGTGGGCTCCTGGTACATGGGTTGAAAATGCAACTACAATTTGCCAATTTGAACATCATACCCAATCACAGTAAGTCCAAAACTTCAAGCTCCTCTTTCTCATTCTGGTTCCCAAGGCAATCCCAAACTATGACTTATCAGTGCAGAAATCATATGAAAAATCAGTTGTGGTTCGGCCTGTGGTCACACCCTGTGTCTTGGAAATGTTTTCTGTTAAATTATTCTGCACACCCCCATTCACCCATCATTGTCTCCCTTGTCTCTTCAGTTCCATTTACTCCACAAGCTACTGCTGAAAACATATTATTCCCAATAGGGGTCAGATGTCATCTGTGACATAGAAAACCCTCCCCTTCAGCATTTCCCCTTCCTCCTCATTCTCTGTTTTCAAAATAAATTTGATTTTTTCTCTATTACATTAGTGATGTAACATGAGGTATGGATAAGCTCCAGACAAAAATAAAGACCGTTTCAACATGTTCACATGTTCAAGGGAAGCTAGCTTGGAAGTGGATTGAAAAAAAAATCATGGTAAAAGTGCCCAGGAAAACAATGGAGGAAAAATGTTTCTGAAACTTAACGGAGGAAAATCATGCGGAATTAAAAGGGAAAAAAAAAGCATTTGGTGACAAGATATATGGTAAACAACTTGTGGATAAAAGGTCCCAATTACAGAGTTTGCATCACAGGTATGTAATGAAGCAACTCAGTGTACTGGACTCCACTGGTCTCAGAACTCTATCCCCAAGCCAGTACCAGTTTCCCAAAGATTTACACACCCATTCACATCTCACTTAGGGTTGTTCCATGTAACACACTGCTGCGATCAACTGTAATCAGTTGTTTCTTGGCACGTTTTTGATAAATTAATGACATGAGTGTACAAGCTCAATTGGTAGCTTGAGGAAGAGTGTCCAAATTTAAGAGGTTCTGTGGTACCCAGACAACAACATCTGGGAACAGCGGTGCCCCAGAGGTATACTGATGATGTTCAACCTAGCCATGTCTGTTGCTAATCATAGCCTGAAAATCAAGTGATTACTGCTGCAGAAAGGAGGTTCTTAGGCATGATTTAAAAATGATTCTGGTGAGGCAAGGGATCTATGTGCCCAGCGTCTCATTTAAAATGAGCTGCTATTCATGCAAAGCAGCTACATGAACTGGGCTGTCAAGCCAGAGATTTGAAACTTTGGTAGCATTGTGCTAGTGCACTAAGCACATGCAGCTAAACAAGATGCTGGGTTTATGCAACAGCACACATGTGAGTTCTTTTGCCTTGCTAGAGTTATGTATAAATCAGGCTTGGACTGCTGCATGGACCAATCACAGCTAGTGGGAGAAGGTGACACAGAAGAAGCTTTGATGACGAGGAACTCCTGCCCGCAGATTTGGGAACTGGTCACACTAACAGCTTCCTCAAGTATCACACATTGGTCAGGTGTCCATTTTCCCTAGGCTCGAAGCCAGAAACGGTTGTGCAAAAATGACCCCATCATAGACTATTAATTGACTGAAGTTCTGTTGCTGTTACATACTCAACAATCTTGGTGGTGGTGGTGGGGATCCAGGAATAGTCAATATTTGTGTTGTGTGTTGCTGATAGGACTGAACAGGAACAAAACAGTCGCGCCAATCCATAGCAAACAAAATACCCAGAGGTGGTACAGAAGAGTGGTTGGTAAATATTGAGTTGTACAATAATATACTTTCCCCCTGGAAAGAACAGTCTTTCTTCTTTTCCTTCTTTCCATCGTCAGGGTTTAAGCACCAGAATCACATAATTCACAATTAAACCATATTGCAAGGTTCCTGCATAATGTTCTCTCTGATTTAAGGCTCCCTACTACCATTTCCCCCTTTCTTTCTGCATCGCAACACCATTCTCCTCTGTGAGCTTTTCAGAGGCAGGTTCCATTCTTTTCTGTTCTGACAGATTTTAGACTGGAGGGCTGCTGTATTTTCTCTACATAAAACTAGTATTCTTTATTTAGTGCACTTGCACAATAAAAGCTTCTTTGGGAAGTTAGCAAAATGTAAGTTCAGATAGTTGCATTGCTGTGGGTGGAGAATTCGGAACTACTTCCAATGCCAACTGAGCCAGGATCCAAAAGTTAGTATCTAAAAGGGAAGATTAAAAAATGGAAGAAATGAAGATGGCTGTCAATGGAAGACAGTGAATTAATTTGGCTACTCATCTGCTAACTATTATCACATCAAAGGCAAGAGATGCCTTGCAAATAAATTAACTCCTCCACACCTCTGTGCAGTAATTTGGCAACCAGGCTGCTTACATTGGAAGCACAGACTTAATATGATATCGGATATTATATCTGTTTCCTCCCTTTTACATATGTGGAGAATTGGAAAAGCCAGATGCCCATTTTGCTCTGGGCTGAAATTCACTCTTTATTTAATCAAAGTGAGTGCGTTTTAATTTCTTTAAAGTCTGTTGTGTCTTGAATGCTCAGTGCTAAAGATGTCCCAAGAGTCCAGTGAGCTGAAAGATCTATTATACACATCAACAAATCACAGGAACCAACGGATTAGCCAAGCCTTCCAAAACCAAGACAAAGAGAAAGGCAGGTGAAGGGGTTAAACTCTGGTATAAGTCTTCATTTGCAGCTACTAATACTGCAGCATATTACAGTCTAATCTAGACTGATCCCAGTTTAATGCAAGATTCTTCAAGCCATGAGCAGAATACGAAAAAAAAAGCCTCAGTGGTCGTAATTTAGGCAGCCCTGCCGAGGCTTAGCCGAGGGATATGAAAGGCAAATTCCAGACGGTGTTATGAATTATTTCGCCTTATGAACCTTCCCACTCTCAACAGATGCCTGCTGCCATTTAAACAGCCACTAGATCAATTAGAAATGAAAGGCACAAATCGACCCTGTGCAAGGGCACTAAATTACTAGGAACTAATAATCCAAGCAGTAATGCCAGGTGGTAGGAGTTCAGCAATGCACCCCCCTCCCGCCTTTGCACACAGCACAAATTCCTTTTCAATGTTATGGAGAGAATTAAAATGTGCAGGGAAGAGAGAGGGAAAGAGAGAGCAGTAGTTTGTAAACCTCTGGCCAATGCTTTGGCAAGCAAGCTCTTCTGACTTGGTTGTAGCCTCATCACTGAAAAAGAACATGGCATCAAGGAAGGTGGTGATGGGACACCCATGGTCATCTTCTGAACACAGAATGTGATTAGCTAATCGCTATTACTCTTAAAAACAAAAGTAACTGGCCTGATATGTCCTTATTTATTTAATAACTAAAAGATTTGTACCCCATCTTTCCCTGGGGGTCAAGGCAGTTAAGAGGAACAACTGGCACATTCAGAAATTAGAATTTAAACAACAGTGAAAGGGCACAAGAACATCTAGGAACATCTAGCAGAAGTACAATGACCTCCCCCGCTCCAATAATTCAATATTGGTTTTCCTTATGAAGGTTTTCCAGCATGGCTTTATAGGAATGCTGGCATAACATGGTGCGTTTTGTTGCAAGCCCTCTTCAGTTAATTAATGGATACACGTTTGAAGAATTCAAGTAAGCCAACGAGTCTGCCACTAGTAGAGCTTATCTACACCAGGAGTCCCCAGTCTTTTGGAACCTGCATGTAACTACTACCCCAAAGCAACATTTTTTTTAAAAATCTGCAAAACCAATAAAATTTCTAAGATTTGCTGGGCAAAAGCCCTATTTAGCCCCACCCATTTTCTAAAAACATTTGGTGGGCCTCAGAAAAGGTCGGGCGGGCATCATGGCAGTCCTGGTCACCATGCTAGGGATCCCTGATCTACAATATAAATGTTACACTTGTTGTCCTCTTCAGACTTCTAAGTACATTTAATTAATGTGTATAAAAAGAGAATGTGATCATGGCAGCAAACTCCAACTCAGACTGAGTGTATTCATTGCAATGTATACATATAGACTATATGCTCACATGTGTGGGTGTTTGGTGCTCTCTCCTACCCTTAAAAAGCAGGATTCCTAATCATGTACGTGCATCTGCTCTATACATATGTCCCAATGAATGTTCACAGATTTTATTTATTATATTTTATTCTATTTACAGGTCGTCCTTCCCCTTGCAGGGTCAGGGCGGCTTCCAACATGAAATAATAACAATAAAATAGCTAACAATAAACTATACAGCCTGTCACAATTTACAACAAACTCATCCAAGACCATGTTGAAAACTCTAGCACAGTTAAAGCAGATAAATTCCCCCATGCTCATAATTCATGTCAGCTTAAAGGGGAAAGGGGAATAAACAAAACAAAATAAAGGAAGAGAAAGAAGGAAGCCCACTAGATAGAATATTGTTGCTTTCTTAACCATATGCCTGGGGGAACAACATGGTTACGCTGGCCCTGTGAAATTGTTTCAGTGGGCCCAGGTCTCATCTGACAGGCTGGGGCAAGGGCTGAAAAATTAGGGGATGAAGCTTGCTCTCTGTTTGTTCATTATATCCACTCAGAACATCTGAAAGGGGTTTATATCTCCTGAGGCATAACTTGAATGTCTCCCCACCTCAACACCAATAATACTTTTATGAATAAAAGAGAAAATGGAAAGGGGAAAAGCTGGCCATTTTTCTAAATGTTATGAATGGGACTGGCCATTCATAATGGGGAAAAAAATAGCAGCTGTAAGACTCCTGTCCAGTAATTCCTAAGGAAAGTGGGGAAAATATACAGTAGCAGTTTATTGATTCCCACCCCCCTCAAGGTCATTTCACCCATTGAGCAGCTACAAACAGATGGCAATTTGCAAGCATTTTTAGCTGCTCATTGCCAGGAAAAATATGGGTAGCCATCAGTATGGTGGTACAGGAAGTTGTATGAGAGACACCTGTAAGGAAGAAATAAATGGAAAACCCAAAGGGAAACACCCCCCCCCCCCAGCAAACAGGTCAATTACCACACTTGAAAGTAATAAAAATCATTAAATCTAATAAATAAATAAATTATAATAAATAAATCTAATAAATAAATAAAAAATCTTGTTTTCATTTATATATTTACATTATTTATAGCCCACCTTTCTCACTGGGACTCTTGTGACACCTTAAAAGGGGAATGACAAATAGTATCTGACGACCAGGGCCCTAGCTCACAAAGGCTTATGCCACATATTCATTCATCTTTAAGATACCATTAGCTAAAAAGCTACCCTTCTAGAATCTATCATATTTCAAAAATCTGCAGGCATTTGCTATAAATGTTTACATGTACAGGGGAGCTTTAACAATAGCCTCATTTGACCAGATCACCCAGCCCACAGTCAGAAGAGCCTTGGAAAACGCACATGTCCAAGGCATTCATGCAAATCTCAGTCATCTACCAGTGAACTCCTTAGAGGCTTGCAAAAGGTGAGCTACTTGGGAACATCCAGGATTTTGCTCCTACAACAGAAGTTTAGGAAGGCTGGGCCCTTTTGAGATTTTTACTTCACATTGTAATTTCTTTCCCAAAGTGAGATTTGCTATAATTCAAGCCAGGCTGGAATCTTGCCTTCTGACCCAGAAGCCTTTCCCTTTAGTACCAGACGAGAAGTTCATTTTAATGCACAGCTCACAGCAGGAAAAACACATATGTGTGGGACTAAGTATCGTGCAGTTGGTCTGTAGGATTTATGAAGGAGCGCAGTTGTTTTTCTCAGTTTTATTCCTCTGTCAGTTCACCTTTCTTCATTCCTGTTTTTTGCTTTGTCATTTCATCTGCCTCCTTCCTTCCATCTTCCCTGTTCTGTCATTTTCCCTCCCTACGTTTTTTCCCCCAACCTAGAAACAAATTATGTTTATCTTCCAATATGCACGTGCATGGACTGGTGGGGTGGGGAATACATTGGAAAAAGCTGAGAATAAAACCTGTCTGGATGTTGGGAGGTTATCTGGAAGCAGGTCTATGCTTAGGCTCAAAGATGTTCATATTATGTACATCTCTTCATAGTTATCCTGGTGAGATCCACTTTAAATTAAACCATGTAGAATCCTAGGTTTCTAAAGGTACAATACAGATAATATTACAGATGCTTAAAACTCCCTTGATTTCAGCAGGGTAGGTTGAAGCACATGCTTCACTAACATACCAATAACTTTAGCACCAGTATAGTGCTGCCGAGCGTTCAGCGTGCTTCACACATTGAAGCTGTAATCCTTAACAGCAATTCATGTCATGTTATCATCTTTATATTGCAGATGGGGGATGGGGGCGAGGGTGGAAGCTGAGAGAGAATGTGGCTTGCTTAATGACAGCTAATGAGTCCCAGGCAGAGGCAAGATTAGAACTGGGAAGTTCTCATCCGCATCTCAGGCTCTTAGCCACACCCTTACACCAGTTGAACTCTCTTGTTGGGAGTTAATGGATCGTAGACAGAATATGAGACCCCAGTTCAAATTTCCACTCTGCCAGAAAGTGTGTTTTGGGGCCCTGTTAAGGAGGGAATGGAATGGGAATAAAATACAACATGCCACCCTGAGCAACTTTGAAGAAAAGATGTGATAAAAATCAAACAAAATAAAAGAAGAGTTTGAGTTTGGAGAGTTTGGATTTATATCCCCCCTTTCTCTCCTGCAGGAGACTCAAAGGGGCTTACAATCTCCTTGCCCTTCCCCCCTCACAACAAACACCCTGTGAGGTAGGGGGGGCTGAGAGAGCTCCGAGAAGCTGTGACTAGCCCAAGGTCACCCAGCTGGCATGTATGGGAGTGTACAGGCTAATCTGAATTCCCCAGATAAGCCTCTACAGCTCAGGTGGCAGAGCTGGGAATCAAACCCAGTTCCTCCAGATTAGATACACGAGCTCTCAACCTCCTACACCACATGGACCACATCTTGGAGATTCCCCTTTTACCAGATGCCACATCTCTGCTGATTTTCTTTTCTGTCCCCTTCAGCAAATTCACCCCTCCTTCACTTTCTTACTTTTATGCAGGGGCTGAAATCTAGTCATCAGCTGTAGATCAGCACTATTGTAATTTTTTTTATATAAATCATCTGAAAAAGACTGTATTTAGGTTTTTTTTAAAAAAGCCTGCGTTGAAGCTGCACAGAGCTCATTTCCACCACCGCCAACTCCCCCCCCCCGCCCCCACAAGCCATTCAAAATTTGGAGGAAATAAATCTCTCTACACTAATTCAGGGAAAGTTTGATCCTCGTCAGCGCAGAACAAATAAAAGGGCTGAACTGGCCTGACATTTTACTGCAGAAGAGAGGTCGTTTTCAGCCACTAATAAAAAGGATTTGACACAGGCTAATAAAGAGAAATGAATTCCTCTAATGGCCTAATTTAGCACATTCAGCACTGTTCTGCCTGCAAGTCAGCCAGGAGGGGAACTGCCAGGAGAGTTGGGGGGGGGAGCAGGGGAGAGGGAGAACTGGGTGAAACGGAGGGAGGGGAACTCAGGGTCTCAAATACCAATGCATCCCCGCCCCCTCCTACAGTTTTCGGGAAGGAACCACATATAGGGGAGGTGTTGCACAAATGCAAGGGAGACAAAGGATCTTTCTCCTCAGAACAATGACATTCTCGTGACAGCTTGACATAAGCGATTAAAAATGACATTTTTATTCTTTTGGGCGGGTTTCTCCATTCACTTGTTTTCATTTACAGAAAAGAGTGGGGAGAAAAATGGATGGGAGACTTGTATCCCAAGGTCATTATTCTGACATAACTATACAACCAAGGAATTCAAAGATTATGGGTACACCTTTGCTGACTAGTTTGTGTCCTTTATGGCCTTGCTTTGTCAGACTGAAGCTCCACCTCCACCAGCACCTTCCCCAATTATTTATAAGATGAAAGAGATATTATGGCATTGTAAGCCACACTTGACAGACCAACTGCTGCTTGCCCCTCACTTTAAATTATTACCTTTCCGGCAGTAAAAGATGGGGCAGACAAGGACCTTTTGGTTGCTGACAGCCTCTAGTTGAGCCCTGGAAGACTGCAATACATCAGAGGACAAACCTTCTCACTGACAGTGAAATAAGGCCTGATTATTGTAGGACTGTATGGTGGCCTTTTGATCCCCGGGGTGGTACTTCACAAGAGGCTCCAAGTATATAGAACCTACTTGAAATAAGGAACGGTGCAATCCACTGAAGTCAGGGGACTTAGAAGGGTCTAAGGATCAGTGTAGACGAGGGTTTGGAAGGCCCAAGTTCAAATTTCCACTCTGCCATGGAAGCCTCAGTTTCATCTATATCACAGGGTTGTTGTGAGAATCAAAAATGGAGGAGAGGAGAACAGAACAAAAAGCTTTGGCTCTCCATTGGGGAGAAAGGTGGGGCATAAATGAAAGAAAAGAAAAGACACCCAGTTTAGGATTGCATCGAAAGGGTGGTTTTTTGTACACATCTCACTCCCAAGTCTGCCAGAAACCAATACTATGCAAATAAACGTTTGGGGAAGGGTTGTAGCTCAGAGGTAAAACATCAGCTTGGTATGCAGGAAGTCCCAAGTTCGATCCCAGTTGAAGGCAACAGTTAGTAGGTTGAAAGACCTCTAGCTAGAAACCTGGAGAGTCGCTGCTGGTCTGGGTTAAAGGACTGAATCAGTGGCCCCTTCCACACATGCAGAATAATACACTTTCAATCCACTTTTGATGCACTTCGCAGCTGTGCGGAATAGCAAAATCCACTTGCAAGCAGTTGTGAAATGGGATTGAAAGTGCATTATTCTGCATGTGTGGAAGAGGCTAGTAAAAGGCTCATGTGCTCATGTGTCCTATTTTCAGAAGTACTCCTTTAGAAATGAAGAAATTACCTGCTAAAGATGGGGCCTTTTTTGTATTAGCCCCTCACTCTGAAATGCCTTCCCCACAGCTATTTTCTACCTGGCATTCAGTCTCTACAGTTTTAGAATCTGATTTCTTTTATATTGGATTCTGATTGATTTATTTTCTCTCTCCCACTCCTATTTCAAGTTCATTGCAGGAAATTTTCCAGATGTTGGTAACATGCTTAGTTTCCCCCCCTTTCCTGTCCATTGTATGTTTAATCTTTCAATGTATTGTTTTAAATTTATTATGGTTTTCACTTAAATTGTGATTATTAGTTGCCTCAGAAAACATTGGGCTAAGATGTGCGACTTTCAGCCAAAAGTATCACTAGAAAAGAGGATGCATTTAAAATGTTTCGAGGCTGCAAATAAAATGTTTTGGGGGAAAAACACTGAAGAACTCCTTGGCAGAAACATTTTATTTCCTGCTCTCAAATGTTTTAAATTGACTGTGTGGAAAGGCCAGTGTTACTGTCACTGTTCTGGCTAAAGAACATCTCATAAGCAGTGTACACAGGAAAAGGGAACTGGATTCTTTAATGACTGGGAAAATCCTGAACTGGAAGGTACTGAGGGCCAAATTATATGGGGCACTGGATGATCTCCTGATCATTTAATTTAGTGGTAGATAGCAGCTGATGTATGTGTGTAGTAGGGTCAATTAAAAATGGAGCCCTAGTGAAGGACACGGGAATTCAGGACAAGTGTACAACCTTGACCTAATAATGGAGATCTTTTCTTCTACTCCTATTTATCAGTAAAGGTGCCCAGGAGATCCATTTATGGATCTTGCTGTGTCAAGTCTAGCTTGGCCCTCAGTCAACTTCTAAAGGTTGAAAAATGAGTCTACAGTGTTTTTTCTGCTTCTGCTTTGCCTCCTCCCCCCATCGCAATTGACAAGTTTCCCAGTTTCTCCAACGAAGGAAAAGGTATAAAGGGAGAAGGGTTATGCATGAAAGCCACCTGGCTGAATGGCAAGGCTCTGGAAACATATTTTGCAGAGGCAGAGCAAGGGGGAAGAAATGATTTTGTAAAGTTCTTTTTATGGGTGATAAAACTCCCGACACACTATAAACCCAAGCAGTAACTTCACAGCCACTCAACCATTTTCTTCAGAGTGACCTTGGCCAGGGAAACCAGACCTCAATTACAGACGCAACCAACTGTGCAGCAATCCGACTGCTGGGCACTGCGTCCCTCCCCCCATGAGTGACCTTGGAAGCCTCCACCGAGTGCAGGGACTTCTCCGATGTTCAGCGTTTTACAGCCAGAGCTAACACACAGAAAAAATAATTTAGCAGGGTATTAACTTTGAAATCCAGTTCAAAAGCTAGAAGCTGCCTTGCACTGTCCGATCTCTTCAGAAGCACAGCCCTGCCTCTCCTCTCTCTCAAATCCATGAGGCAGGAAACAAACCTGCCCACTTCAGTGTATTGCATCACAAGAAGGCTTGCATGCGGACACTGACAGGTCCCCCCCGACTCCCCCGCAATAACATTAGAAGTTCAGTGAGGCAGCAGATTCAGGACAAAGGAGAATAATTTTTTAACACAATGCATCATTAATTTATGGAATTATCTGTAACAGAGGACTCTGTGGTAGCATAATTTGCTTTAGAAAACAGCACAATCCGCTTTTAGAATTAGGCACGTTCAGCAACAACTGGTCATAATGGCTGATGGAACCTCCACAGTCAGAGGCAATGTATCATTTGCTCTCAAAAATGGGCTATTGCTTTCGTGATCTGCTTGTGGACTTCCCACAAGCATCTGGGTGACCATTATGGGAAACAGAATGCTGGACAAGGTAGGACTGATCCTATCAGACTGAGCTTTCCTAAATCTGACATTGGGGTAGTTTTTTATATTCACTTCACTGTTTTAAAAGTTGTGGTTTATGAGTTTATCCTCGATTCTATAGGTTGTGCAAAAAGTCACCCTACACAAGGGGAAAAAAATCCCAGGTTTTGAAAAAACCAGCATTGTAATTGCTACGTAAAACACACAGGTACTCAGTCAACAGATGGTTTGAAAGTCACAAAACATGAGAAGGACCACAAGCTCCTCGCACTGGTCTGTGGCTCAATTCTAACATTACACCAAACCATGTTTAAGGAAACTCAGACTCATAGAATCATAGAGTTGGAAGAGACCCCAAGGGCCATCAAGTCCAACCCCCTGCAATGCAGGAACACAAAATTAAAGCACTCCTGACTTGAATTATGTCAGGCAAAGCATTGTTCACAATCACCACATAAACCAAAATGCGTTATTACAGTTTGAAATTGTTTTGCAAACCATGGTTTAAACTTACAGTGGGATGTGAATTGACAAATTATAGTTACACCCGTTACTCTGCCTTTGGAGCTCTAAAACCATTGTTTGGAAGTACATCCCGAAACTCAAACCAAAGTATAGGCTCTAAGCAATAGTTAGCTTGAGCAAACATCTGACATAATGTTGAATTTGATTTTGTACCATTTTTTTCTCTTTCCCCTCCCATACTGATAGTTCTCACACACTTCCCTAATGTGCATGTCCCACTGGCACACTTAAAGCATTCCTGACTTCCCTAGATTTTCTCCCCTTTCTAAGTTCAGAAATCTGATTTTACAACACAGTTTTAGATGCACAAGTTGAATCTACTCAAGTGAATTTGTTGCTTTTTTATATCGATAACGTCTACCCCACAATGACACTTCCTTCTCTCAACAGGACATCAGAATTAAATAAAGGCCATGAGATCCAGGAGGCCACACAATCACTGTCCAAGAAGGGTGTGAATGGGGTGCTTTTGACTTTTGTTGTCTAACCCTCCCCTGAGTTTCAAAGCAATTTTCTCAGTAGTTACAAAGCCTTAGTTAATGCAAGATGGTTACCATCGTCCATATTTATTTGCTCAGCTTCGCTCTCCTGCTACCTTTTCTCACCTGGATAGATTGCCATTTGCTAATGCCCGCCAGTCTTTCCAACAGTTTGCAATTCAAATGACATGGATTTTTAACCCAAGACAATTTAAATCAATTTTATGTTTCAGGCAGCCTTGCTTAGGGGAAGGCTTGGACATTCAAGGCATTCCTTGCTCTGTTCTTATTTGAGATGCTGTTTGGGTTGTGGAATGCTTACGGTTGACAATGATGTATCGACACTAAGCACTCAAAGCAGCATGGGGAACATTAAGCACGTGAAGTCCTGTGGCCTTGATTTGATCCACCCCACCTGGATAGAGCAGAATTTCCCCTCCAGCTCTTGATTTGATGGCTCTTGTTTGGGCCAGACAATTATCCCAGCAGTAACATTTTTCATGGGCCTCTTAATTTACCTTGCTTTGTTTTCCATAATAGCTGGGGAGGGGAAGAGCACAACCCGCAAACTCTGTCATCAAGAGTGATCAAGAATCCACAGAGTTAGCGTATAATATCTGCATTTACAATACATTAAAACTGTGTTAGACCCTCAGTGATTCATTGTGTTTAAAGCTGACGAGAACATTTATAATAACACAGTCTAATCTTCTGCACAGGAATTTGGGCTTCACGCAATCATCATTTCGCTGAGCCCAGTCGTGGTTGGAGAACTGAATGTTTTTAATTCAACAGGATATCATATTCTAGGCTGGGAGAAAGTTTTTTGTGTTTGTTTTGGAAATCCCAACCTATGGAGCACTGGTTACATCCTTTGGTTTTGGGTTAATCGGTTCAAGTGATAAATTAGGTTAAAGGTCTGCGTTTTATTCCCAAGTCATCGCTCTGGCATGTCTTTGCAGCCATTCCAATGTACAGTTTGTCCACACAAGTCCCGTTTTGGAACAGAGATTCAGAAATGTTGTCAAAGGCAGCCTCCCTCACAGAGCGTCAAGGGACCCTGTCTAAACATCCTCCAATGTAGGAAAACCACAACAGTCATACTTTTTATGATTAAATTTTTATTCTATGAAGTAAAAGGATTAGGGATGACATACTGAAATCTGTATATCTGTGCAATCCTTTTAATATATCCAAGGAAGCAGAAGAAGAGGAAGTCCTGCTTCTCTTGCCATTTTGCCTCACAACTAACACCTGCTCCTTTTCCCCCGGAGCTGAAATCCTATACTAAGTGAGACCACTGGTCCTATAACCAGCTTGGCTTTGTCTTCTTTGACTGACAGACACTTTCCAGGACAGGGCTCAGGAGTCCACATCGTGGCACCCCTGGAAGGATTTGGGCTGGGGAAAGATGTACCAGTGTTATGCTGGCACCCAATGTCACTTCTGGTGAACACTGGAAGTGATATTGTGACAGGAAGGATGCCCTAAGGATGCTCTAAGATTCACCAAAACACTGTGGTTAAACCTTGAGAAGATAAGCCTCACTGGAAAAATCAAGAATACAGGAAAAGAGGAACACCCAACATGAGATGGAGTGACTCAATAATGGAAGCCACAACTTTCAGTTTACAAAATCTGACCCAGGCTGTTAATGATAGGTTGTTTCAGAGGTCATTATTTCATCATCGACCAGAAGTGACTTGATTGCGAATACTCCACACAAACTATGGAGTTTTTGGCAAACCCAAGAGCAAAGATGTCAAACATGTGGCCCAGGGGCTGGATCTGGCCTCTTGAGAGGACTTTTCAAGCCTGCAAGCCAATGGACGCACCCCCCCACCCCGCCCCCCCCCCCCCGGCCAGGCACCTAACCACCCTGCTGTAGGCTTGCCAGTCCAGGCACCCACTCACCCCTTCAGATTCACCATGCCACTTCCAATCTGGCCTGGTGAACCTGCTGCAGCACCCAGCACCCACCCATCCGTTCCACCCATCTAAAAGTCCAGCCCCCACCCATCCGTTCCTGATCTGGTCTGGTGACCCCATGACAATCTGAGCTGTTGAACCTGCTGTGAGCTCACCAGCCAAGGCAGCCCTCCCCCCACCTGAATCCAGCCCAATCAGATCACATTAATATCTGGCCCTCATAACATATCAGTTTGATACCCCTGCCCTAGAACATCCCTTTCCCTTGTTGTCATGTCACCATTTCTGGTTTTCACCAGAGGTCTACCACCACAGTGGGATACCCAGCATCCCTAAGCCAGTCATATGAAGCTTCATTACATGATGGCTGCTTGCATCTGCCAAGCATCTCAAGTGGCACCAATAGGTGGGAGGATGAGAATTAGGTCTATAACTGTGGAATGGAACCATCCATCATAGGTAGCGTTGCACTAAAGGTAAAAGCCAACTGTGGGTTGTCTGAATCTTGGTTTATGCAGTAAAGGCAGGAAATGAAAGAGTCCAAAGCAAAGAGGTTCAGTCCTGGGTATATCCAATTTTAAAAGGACCAGGTAGGAGATGATGTTAGACCCTGTCACAGTAGGCAAGACTGACCTTGGCAGGCCAAGGGTTTGACTCTGGATTAAGAACGGAGCTGCAGAAGAGTTGAAATGCATTATTATAAAAAGCTTTTCCTATTCAAATTCTAATCAGTGGCTTTGACTGAAAGCTAATGAGATCCTTGAAGATATAGAGAGGAAAGCAGAACCTTATTTAAGTCTTTGTATTATCTGACCTCTAGACTTGGCAGATCCACTCTTTCCCAAGAGCAGCATCTGGACAGACTACAGTGCCTGCAGTTTTTCTGCTCTATGCAGCTGCCACAGTGGCAAAGAGAATAGGGGATTAATGTTGCTCCTGACAGGCGAGGGTTTGAGACACATGGCTTTCTGTCACACAGCGGTTGCCCACATGCACTACACTCGAGCCACATCCTTACTATGAACACTCTGCTTTGAAGGAAAGGCCATTTTTTAAAGTCACAGATTACATTCTTAGGATGGCTTCTGGGATGGTTGCTATGGAAACATTCCCAAGAAAAGTGTTATCACAAGGAATTACCCACCCAACATAGTTAATACAAAAACCAGAATTTTTTTCTCCTTATTGTAAATTCATCTCAGGGGATAATATATGATCAAGGTGTGCCAATGACCTGTTCCAACCCACCATCAAGGATCTAAACTGTGATAGTATCTTTATTCTTTCTGATAAATTAAGGGCCAAACTGTACAGGATATTTGAGTTCTGTGATCTGAACTCTCAATAAATTATTTGACCTTGAAAAACAATGGAACTGGATTGGGGCCACAGAACTGGGGAAATAGATTCTCTCTTCCCTAGTGCCATTTCTGAGAAGACAGATGGCCAAAGACAGATATTCTTATTGGGTTTAAAGTGGGATGTGTAGGGAGATGGAGTATTTTCCATCAGGAAAAGGACATTTGGGGAAGAGTTCTCTCCTTCATTTTTCCAGCACCGTTTCAGTTCCCAATTTCCCATGGATCTGCTTCAGGGCAAAACATACACTGCCATCATGGAGATTGCAAATGGATAGAGACTCACAGTTTGGGGACACAGAATTTTAACCATAGAGTTTGGACTGAATGCTAGAGCATTGCCAGCAACTCCATGAGCTCACTTCCAGTCATACCAGAAGTGACATCGATGCATCAGGATGCCAGTGATTCCTTCCCCTCACCTCATTTTTCCCCTCTATTGTCCAGATGAGCAGTGGCAGGAAGGGCCAGCTCTCAGGGGGAACATCGCAATCCTAGCAAAATACCTTGCTGGGAATTTTACTCGTGGAACTCCATTGCCTGCAATCTGACCCTAAATTCTTCAGTTTCTGACCTCAAGCATTTTCTCAAAAATGCTAGATCACGGCAGTAGATCCCCCCCTGAACATCTTCAGGTTCTTCACATGTTCCTTCAATTTTCTTGTATTCAAATTATGGAATCATGTCACAGGTTTATAAGTTCGCTCCTCAATGCAAAAATAAAATGATGAACAGAATCACTGCTTGGAAAAGACGGCAGCAAGTGGAGGGAGAGGCAAGAATGAAAGGAACGTGATATATTCGCTGTGAGCCTCCAATCCAACTAGTATCTTCATAGCTTTTTAGGTGTGTTACAAAATGAGAAACCAGGTTGCCATAGGATTCTTTAGCAACTAACAACTTAAAGCCAAGACTCCCAAAGGAACCATTTTATTCTATTGTCTCCAAGAAAAAGCTACTTTTACTAGGTATTAAAGTAAAATAAAATAGAAAATGATCCCAACACAACTGACTGTGTTATACATTTCAGCACTAACCATAAATCTATCAGAAAGTGCATTTCTGTGGATGCCTTTGAAAAGTATAGAGTGTACTCTAGGAGAAGAAAGCTTCTGGATAGGGGAGGGCTTTTACCAAAGGCCAGTGGCCGAGCATGAGTTATTGCTGCAAATGGCATCAATTCCAGAACAGTCAGAACAAACAAGCAAAAACACTGCTGTCCATTAAGGTGAAATGGCTTAAGAAACTGAAGACAAAAATGCATACATTCTCAACTACACTCTTAAGTTTAGAGGTAGATCATTGTACCACTGACTGTATGACAGAAAGGAAATAACGATTGAAAATCTGTGCATCATGAGGAGTGGTTTGTTTGCAGTTTATAACTAACGTTCCCCTAAACAAGGTTTGCAGCAAAATAATGCCTCTTTGCGAACAGTCCAGCTCACCACCTAAAATCCTCATCTGAGGACTTGGCTCTCTGTGGTATCTTTCAGACTGCCTCAATGTTCCAGTTTCATTCCACCTAAACATCAGGAAAAACTTCGTGACAGTAAGGACTGTCCGACAGTGGAATGAACTACCTCGGAGTGTGGTGAAGTCTCCATCTTTGGAGGTTTTTAAACAGAGGCTGGATGGCCGTTTGTCAGGAGTGCCTTGATTGTGAGTTCCTGCATTGCAGGGGGTTGGACCTGATGGCCCTTGGGGTCTCTTCCAAGTGTATGACTCTACGAGCTTTTTTTTTGCCCTGCTTCCATACAGCTCTGTTAAAAACCTGTGCTGTCCTCACTGTTTTTATCCTCAGTTTCCCCCTCTTTTTAAAAAATGGCTTGATTCCGCATGATGCCTGTTTTTTTAAGAAGTCCAAAAATTTTGTGCCACTTTATGGAGCACTTCCCATTTGATCCAAAAAGGGTGAGATGGCCAGTGATTTTTTTAAAAAATTGCTGGCTTTTTCCCTCCCTCCTTTGATATGTAATTAATAGTCCAGAAGAGGAGCTGCTTTCTTTCTTTCTTCTGGTTTTCCTCTGTTTTTATATCAGCATGACCCCCAAGTACGTTCCGGGCAGGCAAGCCGCCTAGCAGTTCTCTCTTAATTGCAATATAGTAAAGAAAATGCAAATCAGGGTGTAACAACACACCCCCTCTCTCTCTTAAATTCCAAATGAAATTAGCAACAACTTTAAATGGCTCCATTAGTTGTGGACACCCCTACACACACATGTACATATCTCGAATTGGGCAGGATGAGGTGCAGAGAGATGGGTTAAGCATGTGCCAAGAAACCCTCTTGCTCCCTTTAAATCCTGCACCCCAATCCATGCTGAATTTAGGCAAACAGCGCTGCTTCAAAGGTTTTTTAAAGGTGTGTGTGTGGGGTGTGTGTGTGTGGCAAACAGGGGAACTGGGAGAGGAAAGTAGGTGTTGACAAGCAGGGGAAGGGGAAGGAGAGGAAAGGGAGGGAAAGCAGAATTGTTTTGTTTGCCTAAATTTGGCATGGATTGAGGGGAAGATTTAACAGGAGCTCTCCCTTTAAATCTCACCCCCCCCCCCATCCACACCGAATTTAGGCAAACAAACAAAAGTGCTTTCAAGGTTTTTTAAAGGGAGCCCATGAGGCTCCCAACCCCAGCCCCCAAATTTATTTTAATGCCCAAATTGTGATTCACATTTGGCCATTCAAATGGATTCAGATAGGGCTCAGATTTGGGCTGCTTGAATTCGACCCAAATCTGAGCTGAATTACCTGAATTGGGCCTGATTTGGTTGTTTTGGCAATTCGGCCAATTTGGCCTAGTAAGCAACATTTTGTGTAAGCTGCATGCATGCGCAGCCGTGCGGGCACCATATTGGTGCCTGCACCATATAAGGGGCTGCCCAGCAGGGGGAGCTCTCCCGGCAGCTCAGTTCCACGCAGGGTTTTTGCACTGCTACATAGCTCTGGGGAATGCTCAGAGGGAGCATTGTCTGCAAATTAATTGTTTGATTTGAAAACACTTTTTGAGCTTTTACTCTGCAGAGTAGAAATGACTCAAACAAAATAATAAGTAGAACACTCCAAGTGAGATAGTGTTACCACTGATTGAAGAACTAATCTTACAAGTCCATATTTGTTCCCTCTATGGCAAACATGCTAAGGCCGGACATTTCCTGTTCCTTTTCCAGGAGTTCTTGTCAGCTATCTAAGTAATGCAAAGAGGCACATCTGCTCATTGAGAATTACAAAGTACATTATTGTGAGTGGTTGGTGGGCAAATAGCAAGTCTCTCATAAGCTGCCATAATTTTAACCCGGCTGCTGTGTATCTCCCCATCCCAAGCAGTGCCACCAATGATGGGATGTGCAGACATACCTGGAGAGCACAGGTCCCTCTCGAGTGCACAAAGACCCCAGACAAACACCTGTAATGGCCTTAAGTAATCCCATGCACTTTCTAAACCAAGGCACCAATTATACTGCCTTTAGTTTGCTTTTGGGGATTATATGGGGCCTCCCATAACCATTTCCATAGCAACTAATGTACTTCAGATGGGAAAAGTGGAAGAAGATGGAAGAGGATCAAAGTTCAACTCGGTAAGTGGCACGAACAAAACAGGAGATGGAAGCAAGGTGGTGAATTTTGCTTCTGCCATTGCTAGGCTTGGACACTGCACAGTAAAAGCAGGGGAGAAACATGCAAGAAAAACAAGTTAAACCATTGTGAACAAGCACTTAAAATTAACTTGGCTTGTTATTACAAAAGTGTTGTAACTTAAAGAAATACTATATCCATTCATCTTCTTTAATTAATTTACAAACATATTTATGCCATCTTTCCAGATATAAATGCCCACAAGATGGCTAATAATGATAAATACCACATAAAAGCATTTTTTGACAAATCAGCTCTGCTCCCTTTCCCCCCTATCAAGAAGCAAAACCTCAAAAGACAAACTCATAAAGCACAGTCACGTGATTCCAAGCACATTGACTTCAATGGTCTTAGCAGGATGCAACTCTGCTTAGGATCTCAGTGATAACTGTCAAAAAATCGGCGCTCATCTGTCTCAAATTCTCTTTAGGAACAGCCAAAGTTTGCCTGAATTGGAGTCAAATGGAGATGGGGGCTGCAACTGAAAATGCCACTGCATGAGAATGTCAACTCAATGTGGTGACCTGGAAGAGGGCCCTGATACACCAGAGTCTTTGGGTAGGTTCATAGAGCCATCTTTAAGATAACCTGAGACATTGAACTTTGAGGTTTTCAAGATCAAACTCAGCAAACAGACTGATAATCAATTAAGTACAAGCATTCCAGATATGTACTACTTGACTCAATTCTAAGTCGTATTAAGCTTTTTAAATGGCTAAAATAACTTAAATATTCTTATGATAATATTTGTTAGGTACATTTAGGTGTTTACACACAATTTAAAAAACCCCACTCCCATTTCTACACCTTCTTTCACTAACTGCAATATTTTTGCAATCAGAAACATCAGTCAGAAAGGTTCTTTAACTGTCATGTAGCAGCTAACAAATGAAAAGCTCCGGAATGCTTCTTTTTTTAATCAAGAGAATTTTAGCTTGTCACCCAGAATCACAGGCTTCATTCCCAGGTTTTAGATGGGGGTAAGATTTTTTAAAATTAATACTACATTTCATTTTAGGATTGAGTTCACTCCTCCCACTCTTTTACTTTTTTGTTCCATCATTTCTCAGATCCACTCTTCCTGAACTCTGGTTTAAGCAGAATTTCTAAAATTAACTCCAGAATCGGATCATTCACCATTTGATACAGTTTCCTCATTTTATTTGCACCTGCCCACCCTGATACTGTTGAATGTGAGCCCACTCATTAAACATGACAACGCCCCCCAAGCAATTATTTCTATGATTGCATCACGATTTTTAAAAGAGTGTTTTACAGTTATGCATATGTGCTTCCCTGCACAGAGGTAAAACACCACGCAAAATCAATGTTGGTACAATTATATGTACAATCACATGAATGTACACATAACTGCAGTCTGTTATCAATGTACATGTTTAACTGCAGTATGTTATCAATGTACACTGAGTGACATTTGTCAGTTTTCAAGGATTGAAAGCTATGGCAAAGTGTACACAGATTGTGCTCCATATAATATAAAATCCAGAAATCAAAGTAAAGAAAAGAAAAAAGAGGAATAATTCAGGAAGAGAATTTTGGAAGCATCGCTAAAACTGGCTGGCTGTCTTATACACTTCTCTGCACTTCTCCTGATACTTACATTTTAACTGAGCAAAGCTCTGGCTTAGAATTTTTCAAATGGGGTTTGGTGCATCTTCACACAGGCGTGGGAGAGAAAATTAAGTACCACATATATATTTCTTTTATCTGTACTCTCCAAGAGGAGAGCATAAAAGCTACAGCTTAAGCATTAATTTGAATTGAATGGGGCCTTGTTAAATTTATTGACATGAAATGAAAAATCCCCAATGCGGTTTTGAACTGTCATGCTACCCAGAGGCAAGAAATTTTAATTAAAAAAAAAAACACCTCTAGGCGCTCAGTATAATATACAAGGTTTCCATTCAAACAATCTTCTTTCCTGGCTCCTTTTCCCATGAATACTTCCCTTTTCTCTAGCTCCTTTCTTAGATAAACAAAACACAAATCTGGTAATAGATGGTATTAAATAATATGAAATCAAAAATTGCAACACTCCAAACTTCCTTTAAACTTCCTTTTAATAGCAGTTTTAATACGGATATAGAAAAATCCTGCTAGGAATGTTTACATGCCCAATTACTGCATAAGACAAAGGCTACTGAAGGGCACACATATGAGATTTCCTACAGTGCTCACCTAGTGATGGAACTTGTAGTCCCAGGATGGTGTAGTAGTTAAGAGCAGATAGACTCTAATGGGGAGAACCAGGTTTGATTCCCCACTCCTCCACATGAGCGGTGGTTTCTTATCTGGTGAACCAGATTTGTTTCCACTCCTACATTCCTGTTGGCGACCTTGGGCTAGTCACAGTTTGTTCAGAACCCTTTCAACCTTACCCACCTCACAAGGTGTCTGTTTTGGGGAGAGGAAGGGAAAGGAGTTTCAAGGCGCCTTGAGTCTCCTTACAGGATAAATCCAAACTCTTCTTTTTCTTATACAAACACATGCTCAGTGATCATCTGTATTAAAGGGAAGAACACCAGATATTCCCTGATTCCTACTGTTTACCCTACCCATCCTCTTAAGAGCTCATGATGGCATATACAGATGGTAAATGTCCTTTTAATACCAGTTTTAAGAGCTAAGGGCTTTCCCCTACCTAAATTCTGTCCTTCTTAGGCTGCAGTCACAAATCTCTAGAAATTCCCCGAAATAGGGCTAGCAATCCTATGAGCAGTGACAACACCCAGACCAGGTGCCACACCTAGCCCTCAGCCAAACTCCCTGCCCCCCTGCCACCACTGCTTGCTTGTTCACTCACCTGCCCTGCATACCTTGGAGCAAACCAGAGGCATTCTGAGCCTGCTGTACTCAGTGCCTCTGACTCTCCAAAGGACTCAGGGCAGGCAGGTGAGTGAGCTAGTGAGCAAGAGGCATGGCCTCTCTCCCTCCTCCCTGGCTTCCTGAAAGGCAAGGGGGCCAGGAGTGTGTCCTGGTGGAGGGTTTTTTGCAGTGGCGGGGGGAGTTTAGTGAGGGGCAGAGAGTTCAGTCAGGGGTGGCAGGGAGTTTGGCCAGGTGGTAGGTGCAGAGAGGCCAAAATGGATCCCCACATGACCCAGGCAGATGGCACATGGATCAAATGACCCTCCCTGCCCCCCTAGATATGCCACTGCCTATGAAATGTCTGTTGGAGGAAGGGGTCTCATCTGCAGCTCCTGGATGAACTGTGCCCTCTTGTCTTTGCTCAGGGCTGATACTTCTGCTTTCAGGGACAGCCCTGACAAAAGCAGGAAGTATGCATGGACCATCCATGATCAGAACCACCTTTGTGGGGGGGGGGGGGGGGGGGGGAGAGAAAGGAAATTTGAACTCCTAGTATCTATTTGCAAGGGTGGGGAGACTCTAATGAACTTTAACCCACAAGGAGCAAGCTCTCAGAGTGAAAAGTAACTTTGTCATTCTTCCTACCTGTCTTTCTTCCCCCTATATGGAAATTAGGCAGCACTCACCCTCTTTGCAATAGCATATGGAGAAAAGACTCTATTAGGCATGCATATAGTGACCATCCATCCCGCTTTTGGCGGGACCGTCCCGATTTCTACCACTTTCTCCCGCGTCCCGCGGCACTTTTTAAAAGTCCCGATTGTTGCCCAATCTCCCCCTCCTCCCTTGCCCTGCCAGGGAGTCCGAGACAGGGCGCCCGAGAACCCCTCTGCCGTCTGGGACGTTCTCCTTCTTGCGCTGCCGCAATGCTGAGGAGAGCCGAAAGAGCACAGGGTGGGAAACAGGAGAACGCCCCAGAAGGCAGTGCGGCAGAACGAGAGGCTGCCGCACTGCCTTCTGGGGCGTTCCCCTGTTTCCCGCCCTGTACTCTTCAACCGAGGCAGGGCAGCCCCTCCCCGACTAACTTGCACTAGAAGCAGGGGCATAGGGCCGATGAGGACATCTGGGGACAAATGTCCCGGGCGGGACCCCGCCATGGCATGTGAGGGGCGGAAAATCGCCCCTCACCCCCCTCTTCTTGCCTGTGTTGGTCTCGGTGAAAGCGCCGTGCATGTCTGAGGGGTGTGTCCAGGCTGCTGCCCGAGTGACGGGGAGGCAGAGGGGGCGGGCCTTCAGCAGATGCAGCCCAGCCCAGGAGAAGAGCAGTTGAAGACTGAAACCGAGAGAGCCTCTGACCTGTAACGACTGAGAGACAGAGCAAAGCCTGCAGCCAGGGAGGAAGGAGGTTGGTAAGCAGGCTGGCCGCGCGGGCAGGCGGGCAGTGGTGGCAGACTTGGTTTCCCCTCCTGTGGCTGCTCTCAGCATTTGAACCGGCTCAGACGGTCCAGGCTGTCAAGCAGCTTTTGTGCTTTCTCTTCTCCTCCGGCTGGTGGATAGGGGCAGAAATCAACTGGATCCTAAACCTGCCAAGTTGGAAGGGAATCCCCCTTGCATTCAGATTTACTCCCAAGTATTTGCGCCAGCACCAGAAACGAGGGCAGCTGCTGGGAGGGGGGGGGGGGGAATTGAGAGAGGATGCAGAGGGAACCCCCAAGGGCTTGCATTGTGTTGATTGATTTGACTAAAGACTTCCCCCTTCCCCGTCTTGCCTTGCTGGGCATTGTTTTTTTTTATTGCATGTATGCTACTTGCAAAATGCCCATTTTTGTGCCTTCAACTTCCAAAACATCAAGTTACATTGGGTATACGCGTGCAAAAAATTCCAGGGTTGCACCATGTTGCATGGTGGGGGCCCCTCCCTCCTTGCAGATTTACATTATGTTTTTGCATTTTGTGCAGTTTGCAGAAGGTTCCCGGTTTACATTACAGGGTGCACATTCAGAAAGACCAGCTTTTTTTGCCTGGGAAAAAACAGGGAAGGATGAGTGCAATGGACTTCTTGCATTATTGGTGATGCAAAATGAAGCAAGACTAATTTGGAACCGGTTGTTACCCTTGGCTCTCCTCCTTCGCTTTTGCAATAAGTTATCCTTTTCTCAGCTGCCTGCCCTCCAGCTCCTCCCCTCCCCTCTGGTGCCTCTGCATAGCTTGGATCCTTTTTGGGCAGAGACTGGAACTCCCATGAAACTCAGGGCAAAAAGCAAAGGCTAGGTGAGGGCAAAGGCTTCAAAAAGGCACCACTTTCTCATTGGGCATGTGCGTAGGTTTGGCACGTGCTCATTTGGGCTGCTCAAGGGGCTCTGTGCGCGGGAAGCTGCCAGGTTCTACCAGATCTGGGTAACCTTTCGGGGCAGGGAAGCCTCCCAGCTGACCCACAGCCCAGCAAAGCGATTTCCAGGTGGAGGACTGGAAACAGCCACGGAGCCTGCCAACAGCCGTCCTGGGCAGATGGAGCTCTCATTTTCTCCAACAGGCAAGAATCTAGTCCAACTGCATTGGGAGGGAGCAGGGAAAACCTCTGTGCATCTGCCCAGCCTCCCTTACTCGCGAGTAATCTCGCTACCTGGCAAAGTGCCTCCCGTGCTGATCTTGTGGAGCTGCTTGGGAAGGTGATGAGGGACGAGATTCAAAACTACCATTTGGGCATGGGGTGTTCAGCTGCCCCCCCCCATCCCCCCATATCTTGATGTAAATCCTCCCAGGCTTTTCAGAGATCATTACAGGGATCCCTTATGTCTCCCTGAGGAGGAGAAATGCAGCGAGGGGGAAGAGAGAGAGAGAGATCCAAGACCTCACTCAGCAACCGGCAGAGCTTTTCTGGAGGTAGCAGTTGGTCCCACATCCCCCCTCCCTTTATGCTTTCACTCTATTCACCTGGCAAAAAGTTGATCAAGGATACTGGTCTCCATTGCGGATTGCTATTTCTTCTGCAAAGAGTGTAATGCGGGGGCGGGGGGAGTTGCATTAGCCCATCCACCAGAATATTCCATAGTGTGCCTGGGGCAGAAATAACGCTGTCCTCGCTGTGCATGTTTTGAGTGTGTGGTGTGTGCGCATGCCTCCTCCCTCTTTTCCCTACTGTGGGCAGCAGTAGTGTCCTGCCTTCCTCCTCATCCTTGCACACACAGCCAGAACCAGTAAAATGGCCTTTGAAAGCCTGTTCTCCAAGCCTCCAACCCAATTCTTGAACAAATCATGCCTGACTCTGACATGAGGGGATGAAAGGTTTAGTAACGTTAAGAACATAAGAACAAGCCTGCTGAATCAGACCAGAGTCCATCTAGTCCAGCTCTCTGCTACTTGCAGTGGCCCACCAGGTGCCTTTGGGAGCTCACATGCAAGATGTGAAAGCAATGGCCTGCTGCTGCTGCTGCTCCTGAGCACCTGGTCTGCTAAGGCATTTGCGATCTCAGCAGACGTCTCCTCTCCAAACTAAAGAGTCCCAAACGCTGCAGCGCCTCATATTCTCATGCTGTCTCTCTCTGTCTCTCTTTCTCTGCTACTCAATGATGACGATTATCAGTGATAACTAAGAATGATGTAATGTGGGATGATGGGAGTGATAATGATGTGTGTTAAAAATGTGCCTAGTTTGGTTTTAAAAAAAGAAAATGGAAAAATATTTCTGTAGCATTGCATGGGTAAGTCACCTTCAGGCTTATGATGGGAAAGCATTTTTAGCTGTTTTGGGAGGGTGATCTTTTAGAGGTGCATTTTGCATTTTAGTTTTGTGAACCTCTTTTATTGTTCTTATTTAAATATTAACTTTATGAAATAATAAACTACTTTTCGGTATGTCATTTTTTAATATTTAAAATGGTCATTAGGGCAGCGAACCAGTTGTTATATTATTTGAATCCGACCACCAGAACTGGTTGTTAAATTATTTGAATCCCACCACTGCTGCCCGGTCTCTGTCTGGCAGCTGGGCTAGGAGAGTGGCTCTCTCTCAGAGACCAGAGAAGCGGGGGGCAGGGGGCGGCAGAGGGGGTGGCTGGCCTGGCTTCCTTGTTGCCCCCAGCTGCTCTGTTTGTTTTCTCTCTGCTCACCGTGCTGGCAGTGGATCCTGCCAGGTCCCCATCTGACTGCCTCTCAGCCCAGTAGGATGGGGGGGGGGGAGGTCCTCCTCCCTGCTGTTTCCAGTCTGTAACTCATCAAGAGATGGAGGAGGAGTTTCTGACTCCAGCTGTATCACTGGCAAACTCTTTTAAAAACTTTGCTTAGTAGGAAAACCTATTTTCAGCAAGACTGGGAAGGAAAGCACACTGTACATGTTCAATAGTTCCCTCTCTGATACTTCACCCCTTCCCACCGTCCCCCCACCGCAAGCCACCCCTTCTCATCTCCCCCACCCCTACCTATCCCTTGCCACCTTCTCCAATCCCTACCAACCCTTGCCTCCCTCTCCCCACCCCTAGGTGAGCTGGCATCGTTATGAGGGGTGGTGATTTTGGGGTGACAGTGCAAAAATCATGAGGATTCATATTTTCCAAGCAGGTTTTTGTGCCACTGTGGTGCCACAGAACATGGAATGCAGGATTATTGTGTTCAAACATGTGGCTAGGAGTTTCAGCTGTGATGTACTAGTGATTTTGGGGTGACCAAGTGCAAAAATCATCAGGATCCATGAGGATCCATATTTTCCAAGCAGGTTTTTGTGTTTGAATGCAGATAGTATTGTAATATATTTTTTTAAATTTCAACATAAGTACAATTTACAAATATAATACATTAAAATTATGTATAGTATTATTTTATTCTTTGGCATATTTCTCATTTGAGTGAATTTTTTTTAGTAGATTGCAGTCGTCGTTTAAAAGATAATGAAAATTTTCACAAGAATTTGTTAAATTATATTTCACACATAAAATGGCTTTCAAAGTCTCAACACTTAATTGTGATTTTTCTGATGTGCACACTTTATTTACCGTACATAATCCCACTGACTTCAACTATTTTTGCATTCTATTAAAATTTGTGTTGCTCCATATAGACCAAATTTTTAATCAAGACCCCCCCCCCCCCCCCGGTCAATGGTGTCCCTCTTTACCAATGTTAAAATCTGGTCACCTTAGGCATGCAGCTATACCTTACTTTGATTTGTAAACCCAGAATCCTCCAGGATTGTGAAGATAACAATTGCCACTTATTGCTTCCTAACACGGATTAAAATTATTACAGCAGTTTTGCAACATTTTAATACCAATACAAGCAAGAAGCTAAAAAAGCCAAAAGTGAATGGAGAGATCCCTGAAATGCCAAAGTCTTAAAAGTGTAATTGCAAAAATGCCTTGAACAGAGATATATACAAGAACATAGACTATGATAAATCTCTCTCTCTTTCAAGTCAAGTCAAGTTCCCTTTGATGGCATTTAAAATATATAATAATAAAGCTACAAGTAAATAGAGAGACACAATCTGTAACTGAAGCCCACCAAAAAGTAGTCAAGTTTAAGCATTTAGAAATTTCAATTCAAATTAGGAGATTTTACAGAGGTTTGGGCAGTTTCTTCATATTTGGAAACGTGTTTCATAACTTCAGCTAGAAATGTTGCTCCCATTGTTTTCGGAATATTGAAACTCCATGAGAGTTTCATCAGCTTGTTATCATTTACATCCAGTTTTTGGCAAGATACTCTCTCCCTCTGGTTGCACATAAATAATAGCTTTATAGGAATTTGAAAAGAGTGTTGTAGTGCTATACATGTTCATGTTCTCTATCCCGTCACATGATCTGATCAAATTTGTCCCTGCAGCACTTTAAGCAACACATAGGAAATCAGCTCCCAACAGCATAAAAAGGACAGCTGCAAAAGGAATGTGCACAAGTATGTACATTTTGGAGTGACTATCAGAGTTTTTGTTTGACACTACTAAAACAAAAATGACCTCACATTACTGTTCCTCCTGCACTAGACTTTTAAGTACTGGAGCACAGAGCTCCCCAAAGAAATTAACAGTTATCAAGGTGGTCCTTCCCCCTCCACCGATGGTAACCTAGGGCTTTTTAGGAACTATATCACTTGGAGAGAAAGAGAGGTCAGAGCTTGGTGAGCCGCCCCCAACTTCATGAGAACATAAGGAGAGCCATGCTGGATGAGACCAGTTGTCCAGCTATTCTCACAGTGGCTGACCTTTAGGAAGCCCACAAACAGGGTGACTACTACAGCATCCTCCCACCTGTGCTCCTCAGCAACTGAGCGATATCCATCATGACTAGTAGTCACAGATAGCCTCATTTGTGAATTTGTTCACTCCCCTTTGAAAGTCTTCTAAGTTGGTGGCCACCTCCACTTCCTGTTGCAGCCAGTACCAAAATTTAACTATGTGCATGTGAACAAGTACTTCCTTGTGTCTGCCCTGAAACGCCCCCATTCAACTTCTACTATTCTACTATTTTTGGGAGAGGGACAAAAGCTTCTCCATGGTGGATTCTACACAGGGCAAATATCAGGAGTGTAGGTCATGATACAGACTGTTTTTAAGGGGATTTTGCACTGGTCCTGCCCCCAAAATGACTCTGCCCTCAACCTGGAATTTTCAAAAATCGCTAAAGCAGTGATTCTTTTGCAAAATCCTGGGTTGGCGCCACTCCCTCACAAACAGCCAGGCAAGAGGTGCTTTATTTCCCTTCCACTGAGCTGTCCATGGTCAGGGAGAACCCACCTGCCACAGCAATACATTCATTATTGCTCTGCTGTTGCAGGGAGGGACCTTTTTCTTTTTTAAATTTTGCATGTTGCACATGTGCAGCTGCATAGGTGCAACTGATCGTATTGTGGGACGATTGGCATGGCTGTGGTGGTTCATTTCTGTTTGCCTGTGCAGCTATGCATGTGTTGCATGAAATAGAAAAAAGGAAAGCATCTCCATGAGAAGGTGTTAAAGCAGCCCGGATTGTTTCCATGGGCTCCAATTGCTGCCTGCCCAGCACACATGTGAACGGGAAAAAAGAGAATTGGTTCCTTAATAATAACGACTGCAACCCGTTATACATTTGCTGTGCGGAAACAACCCATGTCTACTTTGTCCACACCATGGATTCTAACTGGGCTGTTCACTTTCTCCATTAATTGCCCCTATGGAATCTTTAAATGGCAGGTTTAAATACTAGTGTTATTGGGTTGAATCCTCCTTTCCACTAAGCGGGATCCTATACTTCCTGTTGGGCAAGTCTTATTGGAAAAGTGTTCCTTCAATGGAAAAAGGTATCCTCCAATGGAGACCACTGGAGAAGTCTTGGTGGAAGGGAGTGGTAGGATCCAACTTATATCAGAAGGGGATTGCAGGATCCAATCCTAAATTGCTGTAAATTGCCTTCAGCACTTCCTAAGAATAGGAAGTTTGGATATAAACAAACAAACAAATAAATGTATTTGTCCTTTATATAATGCTTGAGCATTTGAGCTACTTCACATACATTATCTGCTTAAAACCACCACTCTTTAAAGCAGTTCAGTATTTAAAAAGGTAAAGTGTGCCATCAAGCGATTCATGGTGGCCCCATGAAGTTCCACCTCATGGGGCTTTTGAGGCAAGATAGGGGCAGAGGTGGTTTGCCACCACCTTCCTTTGCACAGCAGCCCCAGTCTTCCTTGGTGATCTCTCATCCAAGTACCAATCCCATTTAGCTGCCGAGCGCTGAGGAAATTGTGCGAAGCTAGGCTATTTGTGATACTAAACAGTACTATTATCTCTTTGCCAGCTACGGGATGGCGGCAGTGAAAGTTGAGAGACAGTTCAGATTGCCTAAGGGCAACTAGGGTGCTTGTGGCAAAGGTGAGATGTGAAAACTTCCTGACTCGACACATCGTCTTTTATCCAACGCATTACACTAGCTTAAAGCTAAATGAAAAAGGAAAGAGAAGACGCAGTCATTCAGGATAACAATCTGCCATGCCACTAATTGTGTCCCCAAAATTCCTAATAGATACTAGTCCCAAAAGACTCATGCAACCACACTGTGAACAGCAATCACAATACCAATAAATATCCTTCCTGGAGGTAGCATCTCCATTCCCCCCAGGTGCAAAATATTGCAGCTTTAAGTGCTCATAAAACCCTCAGCAGAAGCACAACCTCAGGACTGTGAGCAGTGAACGAGACTGGAAGGCACACATTCGCTGCAAAAGGAAACTCGATGGTGCAGAAGGACACCTCTTTCCTCCCTAGAAACATTCGCTGCTACATCATCATCCTTCTGTTGTCTGTAATTTAACTCTCTAACAAAGAAAACAAATGTTTTTTAAGCTCTCTGCTTGAGGCACTGCTAGTTCAATATGCCCGGGAACATATTTCTCTCAGTTGAGAAAGAAAGAAAGAAAAGAAAAGAAAGAAGAAAGAAAAAAAGAGAGAAAAAGAATGAATGAAAGAAAGAAGGAAGGAAGGAAGGAAGGAAGGAAGGAAGGAAGGAAGGAAAAGCCTCTGTGCATCACGTCATTGACAAGGTAGCCCCAGGCTAGATTCCAACAACATCTCAACATGCCACTACAGGGATGGAAATCCAGATTAAAGAACCGCCTGGCAGCAGAGTCCCTCTGTACCTGTAGACAGCCCGCTTGTCAGCCTCCAGCTGTGCCTGAGGGTCGATAGGAGTGCTAGGAAGAGTAGTGTTGGCGGCGGCCGAGGGTGTGGTGATGTGCACAGGCTGTGCCTTCGCCGGCTGTTGCGCTGTGGCAGTCATCTGTCAAAAAGAAGATGAGAAGAGGCAGAACCAGATCAAACTCTTAAGCAGGTACAATTGCTGGTGGGAAGAGAAGCAGAAAAGTGCACAGGCTTCTGAGAGCCACCTGTCAACAGATCCGAGTATTTCCTGTATCTCACATGAAAAAATTGTTCACCTGGCTTCTGTACATATTTATTAAACTCCGTTTATGCCAGAATGCTAGCTGTGGTCTCCCACACAACTGTAATTATATCTCTATGTGTCTACCAGGTTTGTTAAGTTTTTAAAAATTCTTTATAGCTTTCTGTGTCACCGTGGTCTTTTTATTAACATGTCAGAAACTCAAAAAATCAAAATGTTTTCCAATCAATACTGGCATTGAACCAACAGGAAAAGTAAGATATAAATAACTATGGACAGAGGTCCAACGGTTATGGGGTGGATGTGACCCTCTCTCTCTGGAACACCATCCCAATGAGAAGTTGACCAGCCTAGCCCAACTGTTGTCCAGAGAACAAGCAGCTACCTATCCCTTGGTAGACATTGCTTTACTCTTAACTACCAGATGTCTACAAACTGCAGACACAGGGGGAAGGTATTATTTCAGTCTATTATAAACAGAGGTGTATGACCTATAGGGAAATGGGGTCACTCTCAGACAACATCTAGACCTGATTAGGTTCAACAAGATTGCAGCATCTTATGCTTCCAAAACATTAGATACTACATAGGTTCCCAAATGACATTTACTAAAAATGCTCCCTTTAAAACCCACTACAACACAACATTGTTTCAACAAACTTTTCTGGATATTTTACAGTCAATTTAGTGTCTTCCTTTTGCTGTCAATTAAGAGTTGGTGCTACACTTTCCCCGCTCCTGAACACACTGCTCTGCAGATCAGAGAAACCCTGCGGTTCCTAACAGCAGGCAAAACATGACTTGTTCCCGGTCTGGGCAGGGACACTGGAGCAGACCAATGTGTGTTTTAGTTGCTTTGGGTTCTCCGCTCCTTCCTGCCTTCCACCGCCCATTCAGGAGCAGTCCCACCCACTCCTTGGCTGGCATTTCCTGGACATCGATAGTGCTTCTTTTTTTTTTTTAAAAAAAAGTGAGCCCTCAGTCTATCGCAGGATCCTCTCCCCCTCCCCACAAAAAAGAAGAAAGAAAAAGGTAGCAAAGAATCTCCTGACCCGGAAGCAAGGGTCAGGAAAAACGGTGGTTGGGTACAGTAGGGCCAGAGCACTCCTGCCCACTCCTCGGCTAGCATTTCCTGGACTTAGATGGGTTTTTGAGCCCTCGATCTAGTTCAGGAGCTCGGTATATTGCAGGAGCCACCTCCTCCCCCCCCCCAAAGAAAAAGGTGGCAAAGAACCTCCTGACCTGGAAGAAGGGGGCAGGCAATATGCGCTGGGCACAGTGGCACATTTCCTCATGCGTAATATGAGAATCGTGGGGAAACCTCACCGCAGAGCCAGCAACGTTGCCACAAATAGTAAGTTTACAAAGAGCCTAACATTTAGATTCAGCACCTGAACTCTGCTTATTACAGACTCCAGTCTAGACTGTGCAGACGGATTGAGTGTTAACCTCTGGCAGGCCCTGGAGTTTACACCAGACAGTCTTTGGGCCCCTTACAGTCTATCGTTCATTAAATTAAGTGCAATGATACTAATAGCTCCCACCCTTTGCAGCATTTAACTCAGATTATTTTTGTAGGATTTATTCATTGCTGGGTTTCTTTTCTTTTTCAGAAGCATAATGAAATTTGGTACCTACTGCATGCTCTTGCCTTCAGTCAAAGATGCCGAATTCCCGCTAGAGCTCATTGTTCAACCAGAGCAGGCAGCGAGTTGGCTGGTTTAAGTACAAGCAAGGCATTCTCTTTTATGTTGGCTTTTTTCCTAAGCTACTATCTTACTTTGGAATAAATACAATTACCCCCATGTCTAACACAGCTTGCTGTTAATGCTCTATAGTGCCAAGTTTAAAAAAAAATAAAGAGCAAGGCCCCTCTGCAAAGACTTCAAGTAGGTAATGAATCTGTATAAGGTTTCTTGGCACTGAAAAAGGATTCCATGGCTCAGAAGTAGATTATGAGGTTTAAATGCCCTTCATGTATTTTGCAGCTAGCAGATAAAGGTCAGGGTGGTTTCAGGCTGTACCAATACAGATCAAGCCTGCCTTGGAAAAAACCAGAAGGAAGAATGCGGGCAGAACAGGGGTCTTTCCAAAGCAGTCCGCTCATGTAAGTCATGAAGATGTAGGTTTATGCAGTTGAAAGGAACCAAAAGACCATCAAGGAACTGCTAACGGCAAAACTCTTCCCCTTTCCTGCTGACTTAAAATGCCATTATCCTGTCCCCAAACTGTTTCAAGATGACACAGAAAATGGGCACATACTGTACCTTTCCTTTCCTACTAGGACTTCAATCACTCTGACCTAGATGGACCAGGCTAGTTTGATCTCACCAGATCTCTAAGCTAAGCAGGGTCAGCCTTGGTTAGTATTTGGATGGGAGGCTGCCAAGGAGCACCAGGGTGGCTATGCAGAAGAAGGCAATGGCAAACCACCTCTGTTCTGCCTTGAAAACTCCATAAGGGGTCACCACAAGTCAGCTGCAGCTTCATGTACACTGTACACACACTGTATGCACACATGGCTTCAAGCAGCCCAGGGTGATAGTATTTTCAATTTGGGAAAGGGCATTTCAGGGCAAAATGACACATCTAGAGTTCTAATCATGCAACTCCAGCATCTCACATAGTGTCATTCTAAGAGGGGTGGAATAATTTTCACATACATTTCAATGGCCCTTTACACACAACACAAATAAAATGTCCTGCAGACACTTTAAAGAGAGCCATTTTGGCTTTTTTCGTCCACATCAGGAAAAGTGGCAGGAAAAGCGGTTCTCCCCCTTCCCGAAAAAAGACCCGGGAAAAGATCTTGTATTAGAATATTTTAAACAATACTGAGAAAACAAGATGAAAAAAGTAAAGCACCTAAAAGATAGGGGGTATCCTCCAATGGAAACATGCTGTGGGGGTTGGAAGGGGTGTGTTTGGAGAAAACAAAGGAAGAGCAGAAGCCCAAAATCAGAAAAATTCATGGTGGAAAAAAAAAACCACAGCTCCTTGTAGAACACCTATTGTTGCTGATGTGGCCAGCCTAATGAATCACTATGGGTTTCCAGTCCACAGAAAGGGCTTTTGGAAATTCTAAACAGGATTTAAGGCAATTGTATTATCCTCTATTGCTACAGCCTGAATGCATTTCACAGCCAAGTGACCAGAGGTCTGTGTAATGTAAGAGACTATGGAGCTTTTTTTAAAGAGATGAGAGGAATGTAAAGTGAGCGTGAATGCATTTTAACACAGGGCTATTGTTGCTCTGTCATGAAGAAAGGCCAGCCCAGCCCAGCCCAACCTTCCCCTGGCAAGTTTCGAGTTAATTAAACCAGAATGCTGATGCTAATGACTGATCAAAGTACTGCCTTGGTGGCTTTAACAAACAGCTCCGGGGAATTTTCGAACTCATAGCATCACACTGTGTTATCCTCGCCACAATGAGGATACTTTAAACTGAGGTACTTTAAACTGTGAATGTGTGACAGACTCAATTTTCATGGCAGAGTGGGGATTCGAACCTGCGACTCCCAGATCCTAATCCAGTGGTGGCGAACCTATGGCACGGGTGCCAGAGGTGGCACTCAGAGCCTTCTCTGTGGGCACGCATGCCCAGAGTTCATCATGTGAGCAGGGCGAAAAATCACCCCCCCCCCCCCACACACACATCTAGGCTGGCCTGGGCACAATCCTTTACCTGGGAGTAAGGTCGGTTGCTGGCAATGGGGCTTGCTTCTGAGTAAACTATCCTAGGGTCGTGATTCACCCATTCGAAGCGTTGCATGGTTGCTTCACCAAGCTTACTCCTGAGTAACGTGCACCTCGGAGCCAACCGTTTTTTTCTAAACTTAAACCTCAGCATTCAGATTAAATTGCCGTGTTGGCACTTTGCGATAAATAAGTGGGTTTTGGGTTGCAATTTGGGCACTCGGTCTCGAAAAGGTTCGCCATCACTGTCCTAATCCAACACTCTTACTACTACTCCACACTAGCTCTCCCTCTGCCACACCAGTTGCGTAGCTTGGCTTAGTCTATGTTTGAGTGCTGTCACATAAATTTCATGTCCCACGCTTTGAGCACCAGGCACAAAAATGACCTTCTTTCAGCCCTTTCTTTGGTGACCAGGATGTCTTGGGCACAGTGTTTACCAAATGACAGCTCCATGATGTGAAAATCCTTGCAGAAATCAAGATGTCTGGAGCTCTGGGTGTACCAAATTTCAACCTGCATGAATATTTTAACTACTGTGGGTATAGCCCACATTTCACCACTACAGTTTATATCAACCTCCCATCAGCTGAGGACCCAAGCAAAAAACAAATATTGTTTGTTGTGCTATCAGAACTGACAAACCAATGTTCGTTTAGTAGCATTATTCTATAGGGGAAAGTTTCTCCTGTTGAGAGGCAAAAAATACGCAATAAACATTAAAAAGAAAAGAAAAAAGGAGGGGTTTGGCAAAAACCAGGATTTACGTATGTCTGGTCATGAATTACAAGCTTTTGCACAAAACAAGTTTTATTGCCATGTCTGAATGCAATCTCAGGTTCACCATTTAAGGCTATAAAGAACAAGGACAACTTGTGCTGTTTACCCTTAGTAGTACCCTTACCATAGTACAAAAATGTTCAACTGCTTAAATCTTGCCACTGAACCAGATTTATATATTCTTCCTTCCAAAGGAAAATGGTAAACACACTGAGAAACAAAACAGAAAATAGATAGAAGGAGCACTTTCTTCTAAATCTGACTGACAACCAATATAGTTCTATGGACTTTATTCTGCTTTCACAGAAGCATTTTATTAGATATAGTTCCAACTGCTGGGCTTCACACACAACATATTAGAAGAGATATTGCATATTTAATATATGCTTTCACTTTTCAGAACTTTATTCCCGGGACTTCAAGGACAAAACAGCAGAGGAAGAACTTTGCTTGGAAATGCTTTAATTTATTATAAAGCAACATATGAACTGCAGGATTTTTATGCAGATTCCCAATTTTCAAAAGATAGATTCTCCTGTGCATTTGAAGAGATTACGCTCAATATTACTGGCCCTTAGCAGAACCAGAAGATTATTAAAGCAGTTGCTCTGCTCTCAAAGGATGTTTTTCCAATTGCTTCCTCTTTATTTTCATAAAATCCAGTCGCCCCCCCCCCCCTTTTAGACTGTTGGTTCAGTTGCCTTTGGAAAGCCCCATCAAGCAGTCTTTCACTACGCAAAAAGATATTTATGCTAAGCTATCAGAGTAGGAAGCCAACTTTTGCTTTGGTTTCTGTTTATTTCTGGGTAACGTGGATTTTTAACATAGAAAACATTTACTGGCTCTTCTGCCATAGAGGTACATAGAGGTACAGAAGGCCTGGTCCAGCGACTGCAGTGGGAAAATTTCTTGTCTACCTCCTCCTTTAGCTCGGGCCACTTCACCTTCCCTAGTTTCTATCACATGGTAAGTACACCTTAGGGCTTCCATATGTTGGCTGCAGTCCAGTTAAAATTAGTTTTGACTAAGCTCCATTGAAAACGACAAAACTAGTGAGTCACGTCTAAGATAAGCATAATTATTTTCATGGGACATCCATCACTGGGTCTTATGGACCACATCACTCCAGTCTTGGCTCATCCACACAGGCTTCCAATGTTTTTTCCAGGTGTAATTCAAAGGGCTGGTTTTGACCTCTAAAGCTCAATATGGCTTGGGATCAGCATATCTGAAGGACTCCTCATTCCCTTATGAAACTATCCAACCTCTGTGATCAACTTTTCAGGCCTTGTTTCCAATGCCCCCCTTCTTCCGAAATTATGTGAGTGGCAACTTGGGAGTGGGGCTTCTTGATGGTGACATCAAACTCTGGAGCTTTCTCTCTAAAGAGATTCACCAGTGGTAGATTCATCCTTTACCAGTGGGTGGAGATTTGTTTTGTTTTATCTAGAATTCCTTTTTCTACCTTCCCACGCTGTTGAGAAGCCCTCTTGGAGGTGGTACGCAACGCCGAAGCAGTGCTGTGTCCCGCCACCAGGGGTGGGGGGCTCTGGATGGGGCTGTCAGTCTTGCACATATTTTATTCCAAATTCCAAAAATCTCCTTATTACATGGGTACCTTTTCTGATGAGATCTTTCTTCTGATCCACATTTTTCCACCCTAAGTAACTATGTTGTTCCTGCTTTCAAGTCTGCTGTTTCTAATTTTATAGCCCTTTGATCTGAGTTCTTAATCCAATCTGAGATCCATACAAGGCCCGCAGCTTGGTGGTATAATTTACAGTGAGGCACAGCTAAACCTCCTCTTCTTTTTTCATTTTGTAGCACCTTAAATCTTATTCTTCGTTACTTTTTATTCCAGATAAATTTATTGGCCTGTTTTTGCTATTCTTTTAAAGTTTTCCCCTGTATATAGATTGGCAACTATGGCGGAACAGCCCGACTTTGATCTGCAGGCCCTAGGGCACTCAACCCTCTCCCAGGGTTGCTAACTCCTCCTGGAAGGGGCTTTCTCTTTCTTGAAGGTAACTGCTGCCACCACCTGATCTTTGTAGGCATTTCCCACTGGAGAGAGTAAGGGGCCATCAGCCTCCTTTCCAACTCTGAAGCTTGGCCGCTGTGTCTCCTATTTCCTTGTTCCTGGGCATCAGAGGGATGGTCTACACTAGGGGTGTCCAACTCTGGCGCTTCAGATGTTCCTGGGCTACAATTCCCATCAGCCCCTGCTAGCATGGCCAATTGGTTTACCCCTGGTTTATGTCCTGATGCACCCCTGAAGGAATAGCTCCTTGCCAACTGCCAGCCTTCCCCCCACTCCTGACACCCTCCTTGTAAAATAGCATGTCCAAGACAGTGGAGGTCTGTGTGCTACAGAGAACTGCTACCAGCATCCAATGTTTAAAGTATTTATTTTTTAAAAAGAAAATGTTTACAAGCATACTTTTAGCATAGCAGCAGATTAAGCAAGGGATTCAAAAGAAATGAGGGACACAATTCATCTGACCCTTCCTCTATACATATTCTTTCAGTTGTTAAAATCAGGCAGGATCTTAAGCTTAGGATGTTTCAGCTGCCTACAGATTCTTCATAACCTGGAAGAAAGTGTTCAGCTCCTGCCCCTGAGTTGCCTGCCATGGTGCCCTGCCCCCTCCTGGCCCTCTGTAGCCCAGCTTCTGCCCTCCCTAGGCCCTGGGTAGAGTAGGAGTCAGCCTGCAGGGGGTCGGGTGGGGTGTTTGTCCCCGGGCACCATTTCCCCCAGATACTCCTCTGGCGAAGACAAGGTAAAAATGGCTGCCATTTCCAGAACTCAGGCACAAGCTCTGCTTCTTTCAGTGGTCCAACCAGAAGAGTCCTTCCTCTCTGCTCCCAATAGTTTTATCAGTTCCCAGTCCCTACCCCTTTGACCTGGTCAGTCTGGGTCAAGGAATCTTTTCCTGATGGCTTCAGGTAGCCACTTCCTGAAGCCCTTCTTTCCTCCTGAAGACCTCCAAATCTGTGATACCTGCTTATAGAAGAAGGGGGGCTTGACCCATCCCATTGTCTTTCACTACCCGTATTAGCATTTCTGAAGGTGGCTGGAATTCTCCTGCCCAGAGCATAAAATTTATTTTATTTTATTTTATTTTTTAATTTATTTCTTCAATTTATATAACGCCCGATCCCTTCAAACCTCAAGGTGTGCCGGAGCCGTTTTTTCACAGCAACATTTGAAACAAGAATTTCAGCTTCGGCAATTTTTCCTAGCTATGATGGTCTCATTCTGGACCACCTTTGTAGGCCTTCTTGTATTGTGTTTCAGCATTACTGCATAATTGTCTTTGTAAAAGGTATTATTCTGTCCATTCACATTGATCTCCAGATATTTAAACTTGTTGGATAAAACATTGCATCCAGCAACTTTTCCAATATCTGTTTCTTCTTGTTTGGTTAGAAACTTTGCAGTAATCTTTGTTTTCAGTCTGTTAACTTTATATCCTGAAAAAAAAAATCCAAACTGTTGTATTTGAGCCATCAGATACTTTATTGACAGTTGAAGAAGAAGAAGAAGAAGAGTTTGGATTTATATCCCCCCTTTCTCTCCTGCAGGAGACTCAAAGGGGCTTACAATCCCCTTGCCCTTCCCCCCTCACAACAAACACCCTGTGAGGTAGGTGGGGCTGAGAGAGCTCCGAGAAGCTGTGACTAGCCCAAGGTCACCCAGCTGGCGTGTGTGGGAGTGCACAGGCTAATCTGAATTCCCCAGATAAGCCTCCACAGCTCAGGCGGCAGAGCTGGGAATCAAACCCGGTTCCTCCAGATTAGATACACGAGCTCTTAACCTCCTACGCCACTGCTGCTCCTTGAGAGTTACTTATTGTTATCATGACATTATCTGCATAACTTTTCATCCTAAATTCTTCTCAATCTATTTGCAGAAGACAAAGAAGAGCTGGTTTTTAGACCCTGCTTTTCTCTCCCTACAAGGAATCTCAAAGCGGCTTACAATCAACTTATCTTCTCCTCCCCACAACAGACATCTTGTGAGGTGGGGGATGGGCTGAGAGAGTTCAGAGAGAACTGTGACTGGCCCAAGGTCACTCAGTGGGGCTGCATGTGGAGGAGTGGGAAAACAAATCCAGTTCACCAGATTAGAGTCTGCTGCTCATGTGGAGGAGTGGGGAATCAAACCCAGTTCTCCAAGTTAGTGTCTACCACTCTTAACACCATGCTGGCCAAAAGCCCTCAAAGGTTTGCAAGCTACTATGGCTGTGTTCCCTAGGGTTGTAGTAAGTATGGTTCAACCAGCCAGTCTCTCTCTTGCACATTTTTATCAGCCTACCCCACCATTGTCCTCCTTTGTGCAAGCAGAAGAGCTAATACAGAAAGAATGACAGTGATGAAGTTCTCCTAATCCCCAATTTTCCGTAAATTCCCAACAGGAATAAGCAGTTAACTACATTTCCCTGCTGCCTCTTCTGTCTCCAGTTTCAGCTGCCTAAGCAGGAAAGAAGTCACACTTCAGGAACAGCTAATGGGAAATGGAGATGCACAGTATAAAACCACCACATCTATTCAGCATGGTGTGCTAAAGGTGGGGAGCGGGGAGAGAAGGGGCAGGCCGAGGAAGGAACCAAGAGGAGCAGCGAAGCGAACAAACGATGACACAGAAGTTCCAAAAGCCATAAAAACCCTCACCGAGGGTATCATTTGCGCAAAGTGACCTTTCTCACCAGAGGGACACATTTGCGAGATGAGAATAAAGAGGCCCTTGTGACTTTGAAAGTGGTTCGTAATGTGAAGATTTCACTCCATCACAGAAACCTCTATGAGGTGTGGCAAATAGCCTTTGGACCACAGAGCCGTAGCCAACTCACGCCATCTATCAGGAAGACAGAAGTAACCCAAAGGTCTCGCTCTTTGTGTGGTTATTGCATACAGGAGACAAATGGTCCCTCTTTGCCACTGCAGACCTCCTTGGGACTCACGCCCTCCAAAGTGCCCCCAGAGTGAGGCACAGCTGAAGTCAATAATATGATGGCTTTGACCTCGAGATTCCCATCAGCCCTTGCAAAAGAAATCAGAAAGAAACTAGCCAGTGTTTTTCGGGAGTGTAGCTGTGGCTCAATGGTGGAGTATCTGCTGTGCATGCAGTAAGTTGTAGAATCATAGAGTTGGAAGAGACCCCATGGGCCATCAAGTCCAACCCCCTGCAATGCAGGAACACACAATCAAAGCACTCCTTTAAAAACCTCTCTTTAAAAACCTCCAAAGGAGACTCCACCACATTCCAAGGTTGTGGATCCCTGAGGTAGTCTTGGGTTGAATCCCCAGTGTCTCCAGTTTTTAAAGAAAGAATCAGATAGTACATGGTGTGGAAGACCACTGAGAAAATGGAGAACCACTGCCTGTCGGAGAAAACCATAACATAAGGCAATTTTATGTGTTGCTGTGAAAGCAACGTAATAACTTTACAAAAGATTCTGTCTGCACTGAGCCTGGCCTCTCACTGCTAGTACTATGTGTTCATCTGCCCCGGTGTACCTGCAGCTGGTTTTACTTGTAATTCTCCTTTCCACCAATAGTAAAATTTCTTGACATTTTTGCACCTGGATCAGCTTAGAGCATCCTTGACAAGTATTTATCCAGCTGCGGCTTGAAGACTGCCAGTGAATCAGACTATTGTTCCATCACTGTCAGTACGATCTAGTTAAACTAGCAGTGGTTTTCCTGGATCTCGGGCAGAGGTCTTTCACCCCCCCCCCACTGCCTAGTCCTTTTAAGTGGGGGTGCTGGGGTTGAACCCGGGAGCAGGTGATCTACCATGACACCACAGCACCTCCTGTCCTTGCTTGCAGTTTATAGCCCATGGGGTTTCACATACTGGACCTATTTACTGCAAGCAAAATGCCAACTTCAATTCCCTCCTCAAACCAGCCAACAGTGCCGTGGGGGGGGGGGGGAAGTGGCACCTGGAGCAAAATGGTGCCCGTGCCCCCCACAACACACCTCACTTACCTTTAAAAGTTAAAAGAGCAGCCTGCTCCGGTCCGTGGGGGCTGCTCCATCCATGACGGCGGCCTGAGGGGAGGGGTGGGGGAGCAATTCTCTGCCCCCATGCCTGCACCCAGGGCACTTGTCCCCCTGCCCCTCCCTGCCCTGCCCCATGGTAGCTCTGCCTATGCCAGCCAGCCAGGAAAAGAGGAGGAACAGCCATGGCTAGAATTGCCCATGGGTTCACTGCCTTTCTGCAGCTTCCATGGTTGGCACTGCAGTTTCGGCAGCTGTTTCGGCAGCTGTCATCATGCAAAACCTGTTGCAGGGAGGAGAGTTTCTCCACTTGAAAGAAAAACCCACTGAGTTCATGGGATTTATTCCCAATGGGTCAATACGCATTCTGACCGGTTTTCACATCGATGGTTGAAAACAAAATAGAAGCAAAAAGTTTCCTGCAGAAGTCACAAATTGTATTTGATCTGAAATTTTCTCTTTCAAGACTTCCATTTCACAAACCTCATTAACTTTCATTCCAGCCATTTACACAACTGTCTTTCACAGCCACTTCAATAAAGAGAAAGTGGCTGGAAATATATCAAACATTCATAAAATTAAACTGGGGTATTATTGCCAATACCCAAGGATGTCGTGAATTTTATTTGATTAATCATCTGCAGTTTCACTGATTGATTAATAGGGTTGCCAACCTCCAGGTGATATTACAACTGGTCTCCAGGCTACAGAGATCAGTTTTCTTGGAGAAAATGGGAGGGCTCCATGGCATTATACCCGACTGAGGCCCCTTCCCTTGATAAACCCCACCATCCTCAGACTCCACCCCTCAAATCTCCAGGTATTTCCCAACCCAGATCTAGAAACCCGAAGCTTCAATATTATCATCACCTCAACCTAAGTATCTCCTTGAGATACAAACCTACAGGGAAGTTGCAGAATTGTACTTTCTAAGCCCTTTGAAGTCAATGGATTGAGAAGAAAGGTTTAACTCTGCTTAGTTATGCATTGTGAAACTACAACGGTTATAAAGACAGACTTAGCTTTTCGTTCCCCAAATATAGCCCCTAAATTATAGCCCAACCAATTAAAAGTTGCCATCACTGCTGAAAGTGAGTCACAACTGACTAAGTTTTCATTAATTTACCAAACTGACTGTGTACTTTACAGATTTTTTGTTTCATTGTCATTTTCATTGTTTTTATAACAGGGTTTTTTTAAATAAAAGGGTAATTGTTTTTATAACATAAAGTTATAAATATGAATATATTTTATTGAATATATTTTATTGCACCATTATTTAATCATGGAATTGGTAAAGGAGACCCAAATACTAGTTTATTTGTTTTCTTTTGTCTTAGAGAATCCTACAAAACAATGAAAACCAAATTTGGATTCCTTTTTTTCAGAGATATTCAACATGGCAATTCACAAACTGCAGACTATCTTGCCAGGAAAGATCCACAGACATTTTTCCAGTTTAAAGCCAAGAAAAACTAAGCTTTTCCATAACCCATCTGCATAGTCCCCAGAAAATTTACCCTTAACCTCTAAGTATAAAATTCCTTCCTTCCTGCCCCCACTGTATGCTAGACAGATGACCATAGCCCAAGATTACTCCAGACTGTGTGATTAATCAGGGGAAATACCTGAACAAATATTAATTATCAAGTGCAAAATTGCCAGACAGGAAATTGCTATTAACAACTAGGGTAGGAACAATTGCCCTGCATATTTAGGAGACAGCTGGTCTGAAACACATTTGAAATGGCTTTGCAAGGGATGAAGAAATATCTTTAACAACCAAGGAAAAAACATTACAAAAGTCTTACACGGGCACATATACCAATTCTATTAAAAAACCTGCAGATTCCCAATAATAAAATGCATGTATTTCAGAGATTGGGCCCAGTGTCCACTAAAAAGTGAATTTTAGAGCATGAAATGACTGACAGGGAATGAACTTTGGAAGAACAAATGATAGGCTTGTTTCAGGTACCTTTAACGAACTAGCAAGTTATAAATGGGCACCAGATAGAAGTGAGCCAGTCAGTTAAACACATCCATAAGATTCCTGACAATTCAGGGCTATTCATATATAGTTCCATCTGAATCTGCAAAGTATCAGAAGATATGGCTAGAATCCAGAGGCCATAATTATACTGGAAATAGTTTTTTTAAAAAAACTCATGGAGACAGATACAGCTATTTAGACTAAGTTCACACAACACATTTTTCAGCTTTTCTCTTATTGTTGATGTGCACGTGTGAAAAAGAGAGTCTAAATGTGTCTGTACTGGGTTGCTGAATTAGGAAGGTTGTTGTAGCATTTCAACTTTTCTGCATTTTACAATTTGAGATGCTTGAGCACCTATTGGTTCAGCTTGCAACATTTGTATTGTGTTCCCATTGCAAAAGGTGAACTTGTGATGGGCTATCCTGCCTGTGTCCAACTTGCTCGATTAATCTATTTTAGTGGGGTGCTGTGTGGTTTCTGGGCTGTATGGCCATGTTCTAGCAGCATTCTCTCCTGACGTTTCGCCTGCATCTTTTGCCACAGATGCAGGTGAAACATCAGGAGAGAATGCTGCTAGAACACGGCCATACAGCCCGGAAACCACCCAGCACCCCAGTGATTCTGGCTGTGAAAGCCTTTGACAACACAAATCTATTTTAGAATTGTTGCCTCTGAGCATGTGCAGAAATTCATTCTTGGAGAGGGTCTCCACCACCAACACAATCATGGTATTGTATCAACAAATTTTACTACATTTTATAAAATGCACTACAGTCAAGTTGCTTCCAACTTATAGTGACCTCTAAAACATCCTATCGTTTGCAACCTTGTTCAGGTCTTGCAAACTGAGGGCTGCAGCTATTGAATCAATACATCTAATGTTAGGTCTTTTCCACTGTCTTCAACTTTCTCTAGCATTACTGAATTTTCCAGTGCTTCTTGCCTTCTCATATGGAAATCCAGAGTTTAGAGTAGTTAAATTGTGGAATTGTATAGTCATGGCCACAAGCATAGATGGCTTTAAAAAGGGATTAAACAGATTTGTGGATGGTTTCTTTGTGGATGGCTTCCATCAATGGCTTCTTTTCATGGTGATCAAAGGGCACCTCCCTATTTAAAGGCAGGAAACTTTTAAATATCAATGCTAGGAGCCAGCATCTGTGGAAATCTGCAGCTTCTATGCCCTATTTGTTGAAACCAGTAATCTGATCCTGCAGGTTTCGTCTTATGTTACCGTACAGAAATATAATCACATGAGAGCTTTGATATGAAGAAGAGGAGTTTGGATTTATATCCCACCTTTCTGTCCTGTAAGGAGTCTCAAAGCAGCTTATAAACTCCTTCCCTTCCTCTCCCCACGACAGATACCTTGTGAGGTAGGTGGGGCTAAGAGAGTTCTGAGAGAACTGTGACTGGGCCAAGGTCACCCAGCAGGCTTCGTGTGTAGGAATGAGGAAACAAACCTGGTTCACCAGATTAGAGTCCACTGCTCATGTGGAGGAGTGGGGAATCAAACCCTGTTCTCCATATTAGAGTCTACCAGCTCTTAACCTCTACACAACGTTGGCTCGCTCTGCATTCAGCTCACATCTGCTCAGCATGTACCTACATCCACCTTAATGTGAATTTGGCCATTAGCAGACTTTCAAACAAGTTGAATCACGTTCCACCTGAGAGATGACGTTTCTTAAACACTGAAATGCCTTCCAGTGGTACATGCATTGCCACAAATCTGTTACCCAGATTAGCAAATCCATGACCAACCTGGAAATCAACAACTGGAGCCGTGATTACTTTCTCTAGGGAAATGAAAACATTTGGCACTATGACTAGCCATGGGGCCTCCCTTTCAGCAGCTGCGATTTGTTAATCCACAGTATAATGTGAATTAAATTAGGCTCTTCACACTTAACTAACCCTCAATCTGCATTCTTTTGTAACTCCTGAGGTTTCCAATGCAGCTAACAGCTAATCCCTTCAGCCTTAAACTTCTCCCAGCTGCTGGCTCAGAGCAGTTATGGAGGGTTTCCAACAATTCAGGGCCAGTAAACTTAATCCTAAAGCTGTTAGGCTCTTCTAAAATAACGAGGCCCACCAATTTAAAGCTATTAGCCTTAATTAACAGGAAAGGAAGCATTCAGGTTATGTGCTGAAGCATAGCGCTGAGCCAGAAAGCTACGTTTCATTGCTCAGCTTCCAGATTCCTTGTGCTTCCTGCCCATCTCAATACTACACACAGAGTTTTGAACTGCAGTGCTGAAACATAGCAAAAGGGGCAACCTCAGTAATAAAATCCTGGGCTAGGACAGATTAATCCAACGCAACAGTCTAGAGCTGTTAATGCGATCAGCTGGCATCCAGGCGGTAGAACGCACAAGGCACTTCAAAGTTTTGGGTGTCCTTCATCCAGTGCCTTTGTGAAAAAAACATAAGCGTGGGAAGTGCTTCTGGAAAAAAGGATGCCATTTTGTGAGAGCCTCATGTTGACAGTTGAAATCCAGCTGCACACACAGCATAGTTTTTTGCTTGTCTACGTTCACCCCTATTTACAAAATGTACATCTAAGAGAAAGTGGTGCAGGATGGAGTGACCAGAAGTGACCAGAGGCTACTGACCACAAAACTGAATTTCCAAGATGCAGCAAAACAGGGCTTGAGGAAACAGGTCCGTGCAAGAAATCTTGCTGCGACAGACAAGATGCAACAAAATGTAATTGGCTCCTGTCTGCCCATATTTGCATTAGGGAGGAAGGGTTTGTCATACCACCTGCCTCTGAGTACAGAGTCTGCTCAGCACTTCCTGTTCCTTCCAGTTTTGTCACAATCAGGCCTTTCCTCCTTGGGTGTTTTTTCTTAATTGCCTTGGTTCCAAAGTATAAATCTAGGGAGAAGAGAATGGCTTCCAGGGTGCAAAGCATAGCATCACCCCATTAAAAAATGCATTTGCCACTCACAGCCAAATTAACAGTGCTATGGATTGGAGGACATGCTGGGACACCTTAGCAACAACAGATCATCATCATCATCATCATCATGGACTGGAGGAAGGCTCTGCACTTAACTGAGGGGTTGTGAAGATGTGGCTCAATGTAAGCTTAATGGCTCTGCACTTAGAAGGTCCCAGGTTCAATCCCCAGCATCTCCAGGTAGAAGGACCAAGCAGCAGGTGATGTGAAAGACCTCACCCTGAGACCCCGGAGAGCCGCTGCCAGTCTGAGTGGACAATACTGGGCTTGAAAGACAAATGGTCTAATTCAGTATACAACAGCTTTGTGTGTGTTCATATGTGTGAAAGGATACAACTCAAATTTAATTGAGCTGTGTGGAGACTTGTCCATTCGCTTATTTGCTCCTTAGAACTGACTAGAGGAGCCCTTGTGTGCATATGCAAAAAGGGTGCACATTTACTGCTGGCTGATTGAATTATGTCAGTAAGGAGGGTTCTAAGCTCCACTTTTATCCTCTCTCTATGAACTAGAGATAGCCATTATTTTTTTTAATCACTGAGAAACTTATAGGACGATTACGTACAATATACCTGCTGCGGGATGGGGAAGAATGTCCGTCTCAGCAAGAGTTGTTGTACTGACCTGTTTCCTCAAGCCCTGCTTTCACTGTCCGTTCTCTCAGTGGTAAGTGAGACCACTTTTACCATGAATGTTACTTTGCTTCACCGCCAGAGTGGGACAGATATACCAGTGAGCACAGCTTTGACCTGGATATGTTCCCTCTGCCCACAGTCAGCCTCCCCTTTCCCCCATGCTACTTTGCACGGCTTTCCCCTCACCCCCCTCCTTTCATGTTGATGGCTGCTCTAAGTAACAGAAAAAAGCTCACTCACACAACCTCTAATTCTCTTGATATTTCAAGATACTGATATAAAGAGAGCTTGGAAATAACAAGCCTCTGTCCTGCAGCTGCAGCAGGAGCAGGAGCAGCAGCAGCAGCAGCAGCAGCAGCAGCAGCAGCAGCAGGAAATGCTGTGTGGAGGGCAGGGGGGCAGCATTAGTACAGTCCTTTTCTTTAGCAACCTGTGGTCCAGGGAGTTGCTTAGCCTCTTTTATCTGGCAGGGGGGGGGGATTATTTTTGGAACAGAAATATCTATATAAGAGCAGTTTAAAAGGCTAAGTCAGCAGTCTAGACTACTGAATGTAACAAGATGCCTTTAAGAATCCCATGATGTGTGGAGTTAAGAGAACCAGGCCTGGAGAGCTCTCTGCGGAAAAACTCCAGGGGAAAGGAGGGAGTGCCTCCTTGCTTGAAAATAGAGAAACACAAGGAGAGCCCTCTGCAAGCCCACTGTGCAGTCCTGAGGTAAGCGTTCCATGCATAATGAGCCATATTGTTCATATTGGGGACTTTGGGGGATGCATAGTGAAAACTTTAGGCTTTCCAAAACTGGTTCTGGTGGGTTTTCCGGGCTATGTGGCTGTGGTCTGGCCATGGTCGATGGCCACACAGCCCGGAAAACCCACCAGAACCAGTTGAATCCGGCCATGAAAGCCTTCGACAATACTTTCCAAAACTGTTTGTTTGATGCAGCTTGGCTTCCAGACTACATCGGGATTCTCTCACCCTTACAGGCAGTATCATTTGCAGGTTGCTGTTCATCCCGCTTTTCTTCACCTTTTTTTCCAAGCTAGGTGTTTTTTTAAAAAACAGGAAAACGTGAAAAAAAATGGAAAAACAACAACCAGCAAATGATTCTTTCGGGAAAATAATGGCACAAAGACAGACAGCTTCATAAAAAAAAAACCCAGTGTAGAAAAGGCCTTTGTTAGTGAGCATTGCCAGCGTTGTCATTCTTCAGGGTTTGTCTCCCTCCCCAGGATATCTAAAAGTTACGCTTTGAGGGGTGGTGTATCTAAGACACCCTGCAGTGCACAGCCAGTTCTTCACACGCTGCAGATGCCGAGATATATTTTGATCTGTGATAGCACATTATGTGACAAATATGAATTATTAAAAATATATGGATACTTTTAACCAAAAGAACAACCTTGGCTTTTTAAATCTTCATGGGACAGGTTACCATACAGTAAATGAACATGGCAAAGGACAGAAGAGAGCCATCAGCCAGGGCCCAGGTGTCAAGAACCTAGCACCCCAGAAGGGTCGGACACAACCCCCCCATTAAGCCTTAACATTCCATGCTATAATCGCTGCACAGCTGTCTGTAGTGAGAAGCAACAGCTGCCCCTTATGGAAGTGGGTGGCAGAGTGAAGGAGCCACAATGTCCTGCTCACCCACTGGTTCTCTGGGTGAGTGAGCAGTACTGCCAAAGTGGGGACAGCACAGGGCCACCATGGATGTCTCGCGGAGGGGACTCTAAAACCTGAAACCAGCTTGCATAAAAGGAAGTGGGTATTCAAGCAGTAATCTATGGTGTGAGAAGAAGGATGTCACAAGAACACATCTATTTTCATCTAAGAAACATTGAAAGGTATGGTTTACTTCCCTTTTTGACTCGATTTTTATAGAGTTTTTCTTTTTATACTTACCATCTTAAGAGACACAAGATGGGGGGGGGCAGTTTAAGAGCACAATTGATTGATGGTAGAAGGTGAAGAGAGAATATTGCAGGCAGAGGAAGGAAACTAAGCCCCCTTCCGCACATCGTTCCGCAGAACGATGCACTTTCAATCCACTTTCAATGCACTTTGCAGCTGGATTTTACTGTGCAGAATAGTAAAATCTACTTGCAAACAATTGTGGATTGAAAGTGCATTATTCTGCATGTGCGGAAGGGGTCTCAGGCAAACTATGAAAATATGATGAATACTAATGTCCAACTAATTCTGCAGATTCAGATCAAATGTTGAGTTATTAGCTTAGGTTGACCATGTAGAATGTGAACCCCCCCCCCCCCAATTCTGAAATGCCCCTGGAAATGCTGTTCCTTGCGGGATTTTTCAACTGTGGAAGTGTTGGGTCCAAGCCATTTCATTTCTGCTTCTCTTCTATTAAAGGCAACTTTTACATTAACCGCAAATTCTAACTCTGCTTTGCGGCATAACTATGTCTGAGATGATAACCTTTTGATCAAATATTGCTGTATTATAAAAATATTCCAAGATTCTAACATACAATCGGTATATCTTATAATTAGAGGCATTTTTAAAGCATGAGTTGCAGTTATTTCGCTAGCTTCCGTCTTCTGCACTTGCAGCTGGCCACTCCCAAATGAGACTTGGGATTCTTGCCGTTTCAGCAGCTGTGACCTACTGAAAAAATATCTAGAATCAAGGGAATCGGAAAAGCCTGCGTAAATAAGAAATATCCCCGGTATGAGAACTTGATCATGCAGGCTCAATATTGGTTTTCTCCAAATAAAACAAAAATAAAGTGAATGTCTGCGAAGAGTCAGAGCTACGATAAAGCGGAGTGTCTCTTTTTTCATTGGGAAGAATATCCTGGCCACATTCAACTGGATTTGCTAGACTTAAATCCCCTGTATGTGATCAGTTATACTAGGAAAACAGAAGCTGGATTCATTTTTCCTCTGTTTGGTATAGGGATGCCAGCCTCCAGTGGGACCTGGGGAATCCCCCAGAATTACAACTTATCTCCAAACTACAGAGTTCAGTTTCCCTGGAGAAAATGAATGCTTTGGAGGATGGAATTTATGGCATTGCATTCCAGGGAGGTCCTTGTCCTCTCCAAGCTCCATCCTTAAATTGCCAGGAGTTTCCCAGCCTGGATATGGCCACCCTACTCTCCATTCCCCACCAGTGAGGGGTGGAGGGGAGATGGACCTGGCCCCCCTAGTTTGGTGCACAGTATTTGAGGGCGTGTCAGAGGCTGACAATTCTCTCCCACAAGTGCAACAGATGGTTCTGCAGTGGCCTGTGAACAATCCTGGGGCTTGGGGGCAGCAAGAGTTTACCTCAGGATGACAAATCTGGGACTTGTGAATCTGGATCATGTAAGTCCAAGCTTTAAAGTTAGATTTCACATCATTTTTTTCACCCACCTCTTCCAACAAACCTATTATTTGCTGCTAAAGTTGTGGCAGTAGAGTTGAATGTGTGTCAGACTTTTCACAAAGCTGAATTTCATGTGAATCTTGTCACAAAATGAGCTCAGGCGAAAGGAACACACACACACACACACACACACACACACACACACACTTTTTGTTAAAACAAATGCAATTGCATGAAGTAATTGTTTTCTCCCAGAATCACTTTAGGCTTGATTTTTCACATTGATTTAGATGTGATTAAGTCACAATGAGGTAACTTTCCCTCCGTGATCATCACATGGTGAACATTCCTCTGGGATTTATCTGCACACAGAGAAGTGTGGATTATTACACATTCTGGAGACTCAAAACTTGACAGAAACTCAAAGAGTTATCATAAATGAGTTTGACCTGTATTCTGGAGAATTGAGGGCAGAGTCTAGGGAATGAGGATTGTGGGAAGGGGAGGGAAAACATAAGGGAAGTGATGTCATGTATCTGCTATCCCAAGCTGCCCTTTTCTCCAAGAGAACTGACCTGTGTAATCTGATGATCAGTTGTAATTCCAGGAGAACTTCAGGTCCCACCTAGAAATTGGTAACCCTATCTCTCTTTTAAAAGAACCAAGGCTTTCCCATGTCAATAACTCAAAAATTAGTACCTCATGAGCTTTGGCCAGGATCTACTCGTTGTGACACAGGTATGTGTCACCATCCACTGAGGGTCTACAGCTGTCTTTTTTTATAGACTTGTATCTTTTACAGTTCTCCAAGGAAAGAATTAACTTGGGAATGCAGCAGTGTCTCATTTCTACTGGCAAGCTTCCAGCTCCCCTTCTGTGAGCCGTTTCCTTGCAAGAAATGTAAATGCCAACTTAAGAAAGCCCTTTTGCTGTAACCAAGGCTAACAAAGAAACGGCCTCTTGGAAACCAAGGGTGCCATTTAAAAGGGTACAAGACACAGTAACTCCAGCTGCCTGGTTGGCAAGAAGGTGGTGGGAATAAGCGGAGACCTGTCAGCCTCTCACTTGTGTGCATGTGAGAATGTTGTTAATGAGAGGTAGAAAGTCAAAGGGAGGCATCATGGTTGGAATGTAGATTCCGGCCACATCGATTCGGTACAATTCTGATTCCTGCGAGTTCCAAGACAGGGCATGGAACTGACATGGAGAGAGTGAACTAACAAGATGGGCTTTCCTTGTGGGAGCTGTTTTTTGCTGCCTGTATAAAATAGTTTCTTCTTTTCTCTTAGCCTCACAACGACTGGTTTTATATTCACACTAACTACAGAAGTGGGAAAAGCAAAAACCAATTTAAGCTTCATGTGTGAAAACTGACAGCCTTTCAGAGGATGCTTGTGTGAATCAAAAATGGTATGGTACTGAATTCTGAGGCATCCCAAATTTATATTGGTTAAAAAAACCAATTGATTGATTAAAAAAACAGCCACACACAATTTGGAGCTCCAGTGTTATGGGATCTGGAAAGGTCTTGTGAGGTCCCAGAAAGCTGCTAAATTTTGCTGAGCCAGTGGCTGAAGTTTTCAGAGTATATCAGGTACGTTGGCATTATGTATGTGTACATCTGCATTTATATCCCATTATTCTCCCCAATGTGGACCCAAAGAAGCTTAGAACATAATTCTTCAATCCTCTGTCTTCTTACAACAACAATCCTATGGGGTAGATTGGGCTGAGACAATACAAGTGGTCCAAATTCATCAGTGAGCTTCCGTGGCACAGTGGGGATTCAAACCCAAGTCTTCTAGGATTCTAGCCCATCAATCTATCCACTATGCCATGCTGGCTGCCTCTGTGCCATGAGGGGTTGGGGGATCAGCAACATCTCAATGCACCTGAGCTATACTGTGGTACCTGTTTTGGACTGCAGATCAAAAATGCCAGAATCCAATCTGTAACTGTGATAAGTCTATCACAGCCTCTGCTAAAACATTTTGCCTCGTAATTCCATCTGCCCCTATCAAAAACTGTAATTACACTGTTTTTGCTGGTTCATACACACTCACTATATATATATCATGTGTTTTGACCATTGGAAACTATCTTAGAACAATTCAGAGTTTCTGCTCAGCTAGCTCAGTTTGGTCTGCTGGGATTAGCAGTTGTTCTTCAGGGTCTCAGGAAGAGAAGAATCTTTCCCAACATATTTACCTTTTAACTGGAGAGGTCTTACATTGAATCTGGGGTCTTTTGCATGCACAGCAGATGCTCTGAAACATCATTATAACCCTTCCCCACCATCCATGAAGCTGCCATGCTTTGAATCAGACCATTGGTTAGTCCATCTCATCTAGTACAGCTGTCTCTTCCATATCACAGTGAAAAAAGGCTGCAGACGCTGCCTCGCTGGCCCGCAGCTCTTTGATCTGTGCCGCCCAGAAATGCTGCTGTGCAAAGGAATGCCGTAAAAATTTCATGTGGTTTTCCAGATCATGGGCGACACGGTGCCCATAACCCCCACGATGTGGAAGGACAACTGTATTACCTATTCCTACTGGCAGTGGTTGTCCAGGCCCTTAAACAGAGAGATCTTCCTCAGCCCTCCTAACCACAACCTTTTAACTCAACAAGCTGAAAATTCACCAGGTGCCGAATCTCTCAAACGTTCGGTCCCAGGCGAAAACATTCCTTCTTAAACTTGGCTTTTTGTTGATGTGGATTTTGGCTGACCCTCACAGTATTTTATCCACACTGCCTCTTAATAGTTTAGCACCTTTTAATATTTTAACATATGTGGCTGTTTTAACATTTTTTAATTGCTGTGATTGCTGAGGAGATTTTGTACTAAAATACTTATGCTCGAATACTGGTTTTATTTCTGATGTTTTAATTACTTAACAATGCTTATGCTTCTGACTATTGTCATTTTTAATCGTTATTTGATTATTAGTTTTTTAAAATTATTATCACAGTTTTAGGATGCTAATGGAAATCTGTACACTATACCAAAGTTTTTTAGATGAGCTTAAAATAAAATAAATGATTCAATACCAGGTCCTTGTGACCTTTAAGCCAACATAACAGAAGAACGGAATGATGTGAAGCTCTTACACAGGGAGGACACAGTAGTGACCCAAGATGTTGTTTGCATTCTTTATCTCTTAGTTGACCTCTTCTCAGAAAGCCATAACAATTGCCCTTGGTGACAGGATTCTCAATTTCCCATTTACCATCCACTGAGGAAAGCATAGCTGGGAACAGCTATTAGCTCTGGAACCATCAGCTATGAAGATTTTCATTTTGTATATGATTGCACTAACAAAATAAATTTTAACAAACCCAGCCCAAGCCCATTGGTGTATGTGTGTGTGAAGTGCCATCAAGTATCAGCTAACTTGTGGCGACCTCATGGGATTTTCAAATTAAGAGACTAACAGAAGTGGTTTGCAATTGCCTTCCTCTGCCCAACAACCTTGGCATTCCTTGGTAATCTCCCATCCATTTACTAACCAGGTCTGACCCTGCTTAGCTTCTAAGTTTTGACAAGATCAGGGTAGCCTGAGACATCCACTTATGACATTAGAATTTAGCAAAACTCTCAGAATAATTTCATCTATTTCTCTCTCCCTCCCTCTCTGAAAAATTAAATGATTGGTTTCAAATTGCTCAAATATCTTGTCTTTACTGGAGGCATTTGTGCTTGAATTATACATTTAACTGGAATACCAAGGCACAGGCCTTTGCATGCTCAGCAATATTACTGTCAAAGACAGGAGTAGCAGCTGCTGAATGTTTTAAAAGGGGGTAAGTCCCACAACACACTCACCTGCTGGCTCTCTTGATAAGGGGGAGGGGGTACAGTCTGTGTGGCCATCATTGTCAGAGCTGGTGCTGGGGAGACATGTTGCATCATGGGATTGATTCACATCTAGAACCTGTTGGTAGGAGAAAGTTCAACTTGATTAAGGAACTCAAAGAACTCCTCCCTGAAAATGAAACCAAACCCTAGCCACAAAGCCAAACCACATCAAACTAACTCCATTGTGAAAAGATAGAGAAAGATGGCAAAAAGGTAAGATCTGATGGAGGGTTATAAGCAAATTTCTTCTTTTCTTCCATGGTTGCAGCAAAGCGTCCTCTTTGACCATCACTGTTATAAGAAACTGCTCTCCAAGGCCAAGGCAAGATTCCTTGCTCAAGCACATTTGATGCAAACTATGTCTGATCCAGCATACATGCCTCTGGATCACCTAGGCTCATACCGCGCATGCAGAATAATGCACTTTCAAACTGCTTTCAGTGCTCTTCGAAGCTGTGCGGAATAGCAAAATCCACTTGCAAACAGTTGTGAAGGTGGTTTGAAAACGCATTATTTTGTGTGTGCGGAAGGGGCCTAGTTTGTAAACTGTGGTTTCATCAGACCTTGCAATATTTGTGACATTCAAATGTAAATAGGTGAAAATGGTTTGCACCAAGCTAAGATATCAAACCAGGATTTGCAGCTGGTTTGTTAACTGCTGTAGTAACTCTTTTTTTAAAAAAAATTCTGAATTCACAAGTTTGTTGAGAAGCACCAGCCCTCACTGAAAGGGCAGACTGCCGTAGAAGTGGGATCTCTTCCCTGTTGGGAGGCAGAAGGGAAAACACACACCAGGATCCATCTAGAAACCAAGGCTGACTTACCAATGGCAGAGTGTTTATTACACAAAACATGCTTTAAATTTGCTGGTATACCATGATGTCTGAATACAGCTACCGAGTGATGTACAAGCATCCAAGGATCAACTGTGAATTTTCTTGAGAAACCCTCCAATTTATCAATTCTCTCATTTTTGCCTAGGACTCATGTCAGAGTGAGGGCAGAATAAAATACTGGGACTTCATTGTCTTTCCTCAACAAAGAAAAATCTCCCTGGTTTTCAAGGTCTGTTCTAATTAGTATCTATGGCACCAGAGCTCCTCCACTATTCCCTGAAGACTTGGGTTTAAATTATCTACTCTTGCTGATTCAAAAGTTTAATTTTAGCTGGCATGGCTCAATGTCCGCCTTAGTTGGCAAAGGGGTTTATTTGTTATTACTTTTATATAGCTGCATCCAAGAACAGAGAACTTGAACATAATTAGATTCCTGTGCTCAAAGTCTACAATTTTGAAAATAAAAATAAGGAAAACAAGGGAGACGGGAGAGTAGAACGGAGGTTTATAAATGTTACATTCAGAGCTAATTAAGATAATATTTGGTGTGGAGGGGAAACTTTATGAAAAACACGGCAAGCACAGGCACACAGAAAGTTAATAGCTGTTCCTTACTTTAAAGCTGCTTCATGACTCAAAAAAGAACATTGAGTTTGGATTTATACCCCATTCCTGTAAGGAGTCTCAAAGCATCTTACAAATTCCTTCCCTTCATCTTCTCACAACAGACACTTTATGAGGTAGGTGTGGATGAGAGATTTTTGGGAGAACTGTGGCCCATCATTCATGGAATGCTTACCTCGTGCCTCTTAGCTGCGTAGTGGGGCTGAAGGCTCCTCATGTTTCTCTGTTTACACGTGAGGAGGCAACCCAGTTCTCCCTGCAGCTAGTCTCGATTTCCTGATTCTCTTATCTCTGCCTCTCTCAAAGGCACAGATCTCATAATACTCAGTTGTCCCAATACTATAGAGCTGATATTGTCCCCCCTTCCCCTCCCTAGACACTCTCTGTCTCTCCCCCAGCCTGTCTCTTCCTGCTGCCGAGGGCGAGATGCTCGTTTTAAAAAAGAGACTTGCCTTTTAAAAGTTTCTAAAAGCCCTTCTAATCATCAGGGAGAGCAGAGCAGGAGAGGTAGGCTGGAGCCCACTTCATATAGGAGGACAACAGAACTCACCTATTGTGGACTGGGTCACACAATTCTCATTTGACTTAATTAGGAATTATGTTTCTTTTTTGTTTCAAAAGGCACTGGATTTTTTAGTTCCAAATACACCTGGCCTGTGATTTCTGTCTTCAATCTAAAGCTGCAACCACTTTAGTGCTGTTTCTGTCTTAGATCACTTTTGACTATTATTAATAAAGTACATTTTAAAAACAGGCTTGAAAAACAATGAGCTCATTAAAAGGAGCGTTCATTAGAACTTGTTGACATTAAACCCATTAGACCAATTAACATTCCATTAAGTGGAACCGAGTCTTCCTTGGAGCATCAATGAGTTAATTCTGCATCATGATAATTGCTCCACCAGAGCCTGAGAGGTGTATTCTCAAATGCGGGAATTAACGACAGACACTCCCTCCCGAGAAAAATAAACCAGGACTAATTGTGAAGCCTCAAGGCACTTGGGCTAGGCAACCAACGGGCCAACATCCTCTTCCTGGCATGGAGCAGCATTTTCGGCTACAACCAATGATTCTAGCAGATGTGAATGTTAACAGCTTAAGCTTAGAGGATGTGAAGCTTGTGGAAACATGCAAGTCTTTAAGAGAAAAAGGAAAGAAGTTTGTGATTTTTCTAAGAACCGTGCTAAATTCTGATGTCACAAAAATGTGGCTGGACTGCTGTTATCCTAAACAGCGTCTGACTCCAAGGTCTCATTTTCTCCACGCTAAGCATTTGAAATGGAAAGTCATAAATTCTTCAGAGTTTAATTCATCTCTAGTTAATATAGTGCTAATGAATTCCTGGCTGAAAGCCCACATAGCTCTGAGCAGAGATAACAACTGTAGTTGGGCTGAAGCTCGAAGCATACTTACTAGGCAGAGAGTTCAATGGGACTTACTTCCAAGTAAACACTTATTGAATTGGGTTCTTTGGGCCAGAATACACATTATGCTTTAACCTGCAAAAATAACTATGCTAGGGGAGGGGAGCAATCTGGATTGGGACTGTATCATTGGGGCAAGGGTGGGGTAGACCCCTACATCATGCCAACTGCCCCACGGAAGTGGTCCATAGCAGACTGGCAATGGCCGATTTCTATTTGATAAAGGCACAGTGAAAAGGATCCATGCACTTATGCTTCATTCCTTGGTTGGGGAGAAAAGACAATGTATTGTTTTAGGCTTTCACGGCCAGATTCAACTGGTTATGGTGGGTTGTCCGGACTGTGTGACCATGGTCTAGTGCACAGGTGTCAAACTCGCGGCCCTCCAGATGTTATGGACTACAGCTCCCATCATCCCTTGCCAGCATAATGCTGGCAAGGGATGTTGGGAACTGTAGTCCATAACAACTGGAGGGGCCACGAAGCTTCTGACACCTATGGTTCAGTGTAGAATCTCCAGTGTTTAAAGCTTCCAGATGTTTTCAGGAACTACAATTCTATCAGTTCTCTGGGGTCAGCATGACCCACAATTGGCCATGCTGGTAGGGGCTGATGGGAATTGTAGTTCCTGAACATCTGGAGAGCCAAGCAGAGTTCTCTTTACCTTGGTCTAGTGGATCTTACCCCACCTGTTTTGTTTGTATTCAGTATTAGCATCTTCGGCAGGTGATACACCTCTGAAGATGCCAGCCACGGATGCAGGCAAAACGTTAGGAACAAGATCCACCAGACCATGGCCACACAGCCCAGAAAACCCACCACAACAAGAGAAAAGACAAGTTTCCTTCCTCTACCACTGGGACCATTATCAGTTCAGGTAAGCAATGTTGGATGGCAACTGGGAAAATGACAAGGATGGAAACAGCTCACCTATCCCCATGCTAAAAAAATGGATGTGGGGAAGCACAGCTACTATTTAAAGCACTATTAGGGAGACCCAGCCTTGGACTGCCAACAAAATGTTTATTTCAGCTCACACTTTGAAGAAGCTATTTAATAACGAAAAGGGCCTTTCGCCAGCTTTGGCTGCAGTCCTTCTTGGAAAGGGATGTGCTCTGGCCTTGTTAAGGTTAGATTACTGAAATGTGTTCTGTGTAGGGCAGCCTTTGAAGACTTCTTGTAAGCGTCAACTGAGCCAAAATACTGAAATAAGAAGGCTGACAATTACATGTCACAAAATACACATTTCTCCCTCTTGCAAGATCTACAAGGGCTTCAAAGTGCTGGTGGAACCTATATTGTCATCAACTGCCTTAGACCAAGGAAGGACGGCTTGCCAAACCTGCCAATTCTTTGAGATCTTCACCCTCTTATCTGAGCAGGGCAGGCAGCAACAAGGGAGATGGCTTTTTTGGCTGTGGTGCCAGGTCTCTGGAGCATCCTCACCCATGAGCCTTCACTGGTGCCATCATTACTGGTGCTTAGATGCCAGGTGTGCCTTGGGCTGACTCCCCACCCCCACCAATTCTGTTGAGTTCCTTTAAGAAATTTTAATCTGATGCCTCCAGGAGTGACTGATTTTTGTGCTTTGCTTCACTGTGGATTTCTTTTGTTGATCTTGCATTCTGCTGTTAGTTCATTTACATACTGTATCTTTTCTAACTTATGTTCTTTCTTGTTAAAGTTGCTTTTTCTTCTGCTTAGCAGGATAAAATGATTGCAACAAACAGTTTGAATGAATACAGGCTTGGACATTCAGTCTTAAGGGGTGGGTACAAGCCCAAACACAACCGTGTGGACCTTTTCCACCATGTTTGTCCAATAGAAATTGCCCACTGTCAAGTTGCCAAGGACACTGGTTGGGGAAAAGGACAAGTATCCTTATTCTATTTGTCCTGTTGACTGCTTTGACCATGTTGCAAAACTGACTGAATGCATGTACGGAGAGGGGCTTTTGTTAAGCACACAAATCAAGGTCAGGTCAAAAGACAGCAAACTGAAGGCCGGAGCACAGTAATGTCTAGAAAGGAAAGATGTTGCTACCACGTGGCAGTTCTTCTCTTGGCTTAAGCCAGATGCTCACCTGGCTTATTCATCAGACCTGCTCCTGTAAGCACTCTCCATCATAGCTGAGGCCTGGCTGATGCTGAACAGCCAAACAAGTGCTGCGTCTTCTTTCATGTAAGTCACTGCGCAGCTTTCTCTGGATTGGCTCGCAGGGCTCGGAAGAACTGTGGTGAGGGCATGTCAGTCTGGGGTCCCCTGCATTCAGTTTGGAATTGGACGGATGAGGGGCTCCTGTGCTTATGCCTGACTGAGGCTGAGTTTGGTCCTTCATGGACTGTCCCATCTTCTTCTGATGCCACCGCTAGCTGCTGAGGCTGAGGAAAGGGTGTTATGCCAGAGTCTGATTCCTCATCTTAAGGAGTCCTGAGCCATAATAGGCTTGGGACCATGATCGGCTTGGGACCACATCTATTGATATTGACTTCCCGTATATTGTCAGTGAGTGCTTAATACCTGGGGCCTCTTTGGGTTGCTGAATGCTTTCTTTCTGTCCATCTCCCCCTCTGCTTGCAATTTTAGATAACAGGATTTTTGCGATATAAGCTTTTGAGAATCAGAGTTCAAACCACAGGGTTTCTAGTGATTCCTGAAGCTACCCCAGTATCACTTCTCAAAGCTACCCAACAGCTGATTATCCACTGCCAGCTGTTCCCTACCCTCGCCCTGCTCTGGCGTGAAAAGTCGCACCAGGTGTGCTATCGCTTTCCCCATGGAAAGTGAGAAGCTTGCGTGGAGCAAGAGGAAGCATGTCAGGACAAGAAATCTTGCCCCACTGTGTCTCCTCTCTTGATGCACTGCAAAGAGGAAGCGTGTCAGGACAAGATTTCTTGCCCCGTTGTACTTACAGTCGCACTGTGTGCCAGAGCGCCTGTGGGTAATCAGCTAATATCCTAAAGTGATTCCAAAAGCTACCCAATATCATTTCCCAGTTGTACACAGAAGTGATTTCCAGCAATTCTGAAAGCTACCCATTGTCCCTTCCAGGTTAAACTCGGAAGTGACAGTGATTTCCCCATCCATGTCTCTGCCTTCCAACTCTCCCCAGCCTAGCAACCATGCAGTTCAGTCACAATGCTCAGAAGGATACTACACAAGGGTTTAGAGAGAAGCAAATACTCTTCAAATTTTATTAAAAAAATATTCAGACCCCACAATGAGAACAGAGACACACGTTGTGCTTCACACTGAATCACGCTTTCCCAACTGATTAACTGGAAATGCTGGGGATCAAACTTGGGACTTGCTATATGCCATGCAGAGCACCTCCCCAAGAGATGGCAGTAGGCCAGTTCACATCAGAGGTAAGTAGGCATTTTAAAATTACCTTCATGCCCTTCCTTTCTTAGATCAGGTTCAGAAACCTGTGGTTCTCCAGATACCATGGGACTACAGTCTCTGATCAGCCCCTGCCAGCATGGCCAATTGGCTTGCTGGCAGGGGCTGATGAGATTTGTAGTCCATGAACATCTGGAGAGCCACAGGTTGCAGACCTGTCTTAGATGTTACTTACAGATCCCAGACCAGGGCATCCGCTTTCTCAGCTGCTCTTCAGCCAGCAAAGACCATAGTAGAAAGCCCACCTGATGCCATACACAAAACTAGTGTGCAGATATTTTTGTGCAAGTTTAAATGCACACCAAAAAAACTTGGTCCTGGTGCAAGAGTAAATGAAAACTTGGTCCCTGTGCAAGACTAAATGCACACCAAATATCTTGGTCCTGGGTTCCAAAAGCATTACTTATGTCTGAAGCATCTTTTGAAAAAGCAGGAGCTGAAACACTGGCGTTCTCCAGAATATCCTTACATTTTGAGGCGAAAACCCCCAAATAATGTCATTTAATAAAAATCTTATTATTGTTGGAAAAGGAAGTTAACAGTCAAAGAACTGTTTCCCCTTCCCCAGTTACTTGGTTATACATTACAAAGCGAGGAAGGAAAAGGAACCCAGAGGGGTGACCTGTATCAAACAGAAGAGAATAGGCACAGAGGGATATTTCTGGGGACCGAAATGTCCTCCAAGTCAATGCACAGCTAGAATTTTACATGCTTCATGTTTTGAAGAACGGTTTTCCTTTGGGTTCTCTTATTGGTAGATTGTAAAAAATATAGAGGGAAAACCAATTTCCTTGCATGGACAGCCTTTCCCCCCTGTAGAATCCTGCAGTAAAATTTCACTTTCAAATGAACGGGCTCAGATGTATTCAACTCTTCAAAAATAATACTGAAACAACACCATGGATTCTATACACCATGAATGCTGTTGCTCCTATTCTGGACAGAGATATAAACAGAAGGAACAGAAACATCACTTTCAAAGAGAAAAATAGTTCTATTTGCAGAAGGGAAAGTACATATGGATAATTCCCAGTTTGCAATCCTGTGGAACTCCTGATGAAGTCTCCCTCAAATTAGGGGGTCTTCCTGGTCTAGGTGGTTAGAATTGAACTGTCAATCTAACAGTCTTGTGTATATCACACAGACTGTTCATATGGGTGGTGTGTGAGTGTGTGTGTTCTCTGTCATCACCAAGGATACAACACTTTTATTTGAAAACAAACTCCATCCTTTGAATGGATAAGGCCAGATTTCTCATGGAATGTATTCCCTTCTGGATTAAACCTTTCAACGACAGTCAGAGCATTCAGAGTCTGGCTGCAAAACACTGTAAACAGCGGTTGTCATGTGGGGAAAGAGACAAGCTGGATAGATACGAGAGAGTCAGAGATATCTGTTCAGATAGGAAGACTGCAAAGTATCATATCTGGGATCCATGCCCTATGAGGAGAGACTTCAGGAGCTGAGTATGTTTAGTTTGGTGAAAAGAAGGTAAAGAGGTGACACGATAGCCATGTTTAGATATCTGAAGGGAGGGAGCAAGCTTGTTTTCTGCTGCTCCAGAGACTAGGGCCAGGAGTAATGGGTTCAGGGTGAAGGAAAAGAGATTCCACCTAAACATTAGGAAAAACTTCCTGACAGTAAGGGCTGTTTGACAGTGGAATGCACTACCTCGGAGTGTGGTGGAGTCTCCTTCTTTGGAGGTTTTTAAACAGAGGCTGGATGGCCATCTGTCAGGAATGCTTTAATTATGTGTTCCTGCATTGCAGGGGGTTGGACTTGATGGCCTTGGGGCCTCTTCCAACTCTATGATTTTATAATTCATATTCCCCCTCCCGTTCCTCCAAAGAGTTTGGAGTTTCACAATTTTGTGAGGAAAAGTTGTCACTGACTTAACAAGATGAGCTTCACAGCGAAGCAGGCATTCAAACACAGGTCTGTCCAGTCATAGCCCCACACACTAACCATTGCACCGCACAAAGTCTCAAGTTGTTTGTGTGGCATTTCCAATGGATAGATAAAATGAAAAGCCAGAAGCAACCTCTGATTAACAGATTATGCGGACTCATTATACTGTAATACATACCGGAAATTGAGTCTTCCTCACTGGCTGATTTCGAACAATCGTAATGGACAAATGAACTTGCCTTATACTGAATCAGAATCCATTGAAGTCAGTATTGTCTATTCTAAGTAGCCTCTTTTTCGTGGTTTCAAGCAGAGGCTGCTCTTTTTATCTGGACATGCCGTGGATTGTCTTGGGCTCTTATGCATGGAAAACAGATGCTTTACTATTTAACCACATCTCCTCCAAAATAAGTCACATGTGGCATGTTAAAACTGTGGTTTGTGCAATGCATGATGGTTGTAAGGAACAAATCCTAGTTGCTGGGCAAACTCCAGTTTGTTGGTGTCTCACCTCCTCTGTGCTTCTCTGTAGATGTATCACAGTTCTTCTGAGCTCTCTCAGCCCCACCCACCTCACTGAGTGTTTGTTGTGAGGGGGGAAGAGAAAGGAGATTGTAAACCCCTTTGAGTCTCCTGCAGCAGAGAAAGGGAGGATATAAATTCAAACTCTTCTCTTCTTCTCTCTATCTCCCCTATTTTGCCCTCTGATCATCTTACACACGTAGGACTTGGCCTGAATTTTTCCCCAGCCCTGGCTGATCTCCTGGTCCTTAGGTCTACTTCTATAACTCCCTGAAGCATGTGGACGAAAGGTGCAAACCTTTCTGCAAACCTGGCAGCAGCAATAAGAACAGCTCCTGCGGTGGCTTTCAGGAGGCAGCCACAGCATTCAAGCTCTGCCCTGGTATTGTTTTCTGCAACCTACTTCGTGCCAGTCTTTCCCAATCGATCTCTGTGATAGGTCTAGATCAGGGGTAGGGAACCTGCGGCTCTCCAGATGTTCAGGAATCCATAGGATTTCATCAGCCTAGTTTCAGCATGGCCAATTGGCCATGCTGACAGAGGCTGATGGGAATTGTAGTTCCTGAACATCTGGAGAGCCGCAGGTTCCCTACCCCTGGTCTAGATTTTCAGAAAGATTTATTGTGACAACAAAAAGCTGGAAGTCAACCACCCTTAGGCACGGAGTGAAAAGAACAGATGTGGGGATAAGCCCTGACCAGAGCCAGCTCTGTTGCACATGAAATGTAACCTCCCACCTAATTTTGTTTTCCGTATATTCCAGAGGGGGGCAGTGTGGCATGTTATTTAATTGTCTCGCGTCCCATAAATGTGCTCCCTATATCATGATCTCTGAGCACCCAGAGCTGCTAAATCACAGGGCTGCTTGTCACAGGATTTACAGCTCTGGGTGTTTTTAGAGAATTGAACTTATAGTCAAATATAAAAACAAATAAAAATGAGAGACAGCTGTTGCTGATAACGCTATATTTATCTTTGGGACACAAATTCGCTTTGCTGCAATAAATATGCCAGGAGCTGCATTCTGTTTGCGGGAAAGATTTGGACAGCTCTCTTTCACTCTCTCACCGGGAACCTACAGCTATGAATCTCAAAATAATGGTGTAAAGCTGTCACAGGTTTCATGTGGCTCCACGGATATGTCTGAAGCAAAATACACACGATTCATTCTGGAAAGAGCCAAGTGTGAACTGCGTGGTGCTAGAAAACATCAAACTGGCTGATTGGAGCGGTGAGAGGCAGAGCATGGACTACGGAGCTAAAAGGAAGTAAAGCCAGATGCGATGCTGCGCATGGCTACCAAGCCTGGCGCTACAGTTCTAAATGCAACGAGGTGTGCTTTAAATTAATGACGCAACTCAGGGCTGGGAGTAAGGAATATCCGCTGCTTCAGCTTGGGGCTTCTGGGCTAATTGTGAGCTGAGCCCAAGCTTCTTTAAAAGTAGAGTTGAGACTATAAATAGCTCAGCCTCGCTGGCACAACCATCTCCTTCCCCTTTTCAACTACAGCAAACCTGGCAGCAGGAAATAAGAACAGCTCCTGCTGTGGCTTTCAGTGGGTAGCTACAGCATCCAGAAGCCTCAGAAATGTATGCGCTCAGGACATGTTAGGTTGGTTTCCATCTTTCATGTTTTAATCCAGCACTCTAACACTTGAGGGCACATAGAGAGATGCATCTGCAATTGCTGTCAACCAAAAAAGGCACATTTGCTTTGATCCCTTGCATGGGACCTGTATCTCAAGTAGGGTTGCAGTTTCCCTTTTCTCCAGTGGTAGCTGTTTCAAGGTGAGAACTACCTGCCAACCACAATGGCTGCCCACTATCCTGAAACCTGAGGCAGGTGCCACATTGGGGACCAGCACTCGGAAGAGCCACCTGTGTCTCCTCAGCCACTGTGTATCATTGCTCAAAACACTTCACCACTTCACTGGTCTATGCTTCACAAAGATTTTGCCAGCATCCAAGGGCTGAAACAAGGACTCAGCAACAGCTCTCATCATTACCACTATGGCTGTGCAGCCAGTTTGGGGTAAGTCAGGGCTCATAATGTGATGAAGAGACCTTTTTGAGCTCCCAAAGACTTACTCTTAGAACACAGCAATACAGGGTGCTCTGAACTGGACCGAATTTTAAACAGGTCGAAGATGGAGCTCCTGTGGCTCGGACGAGGGGGCCAAACTGGGGATTCCAACTGCTGATATTAGTTGGTGAGACTTTAACACCTGCCTCTTCTGTAAAGAGCCTGGGTGTGGTCCCTGTCTATGGAAACCCAGGTCACACATACTGCCAGGATGGCTTTTTTCCTTCTTTGTCAGGCCAGGCAGTGGGCCCCCTAGCTGTCCCATACAGACCTGGCCACAGTGATCCATGCAACTTGTCATCTCCAGGCTATATTTCTGTGACTCACTCTACGCTGGCCTGCCCTTGACATGCAGCCGTGAGAGTACTCATTGGGACACCAGTAAGAGAGCACGTGACAGCTGTGTTGCACATGAGAGCTATGGAAGAAGAAGAAGAAGAAGAGGAAGAAGAAGAAGAAGAAGAAGAAGAAGAAGAAGAAGAAGAAGAAGAAGAAGAAGAAGAAGAAGAAGAAGAAGAAGAAGAAGAAGAAGAAGAAGAAGAAGAAGAAGAAGAAGAAGAAGAAGAAGAAGAAGAAGAAGAAGAAGAAGAAGAAGAAGAAGAAGAAGAAGAAGAAGAGGAGGAGGAGGAGGAGGAGGAGGACAACGACGTTGGCTTTATACCTCACCTTTCTCTCCTGTAAGGAGTCTCAAGGAGGCTTACAAGCTCCTTTCCCTTCCTCTCCTTTACTAACTTCACTGGTTGTCAGTTCAATTACAGATCATTTTCAAGGTTTTGGTCCTAACTTTAAGGCTTTGAGCAATCTGGGGCCGTCGTATCTTCGGGACCGCATCTACCCATATTGCCCATGGAGAACCCTTTAGTCCTCTGATGGCAATCGACTGGTGGTCCCCAGTGCCAGGGATATTTGGCCAAGTTGCACCAGAGCCAGGACCTTTTCAGCTCTGGCTTCTGTCTGGTGGAACTCATTCCTGGCAGACACTATGGCCCAGTGGGATACAAACCAATTCCGCAGGGCCTGTAAGCCACAAATGTTCCACTGGGCTAACAACTGATGAAGCCAGTCCTAAACTGTACCATCTTGGCCCTTGAATCTAGATCCCCTTCCTCTCTCACCCATTAGTTAGGATTGTGGTGAGTGTGGGAATATGTGTGTGTAATTTTAGGAAATCCTCATCTGGATATTACGTATTGGAGGATATTAAATTTTAAATTTAATCATTTATTCTTGTAACATTTTTGTTTTTACATATGTGTGTCAGCCAGGGAGGGTGGGATATTAAATCAAATTAAATACATTAAAAAAAACCCTATCTTGAGTATCCTTCCATTGAAAGGAACTGCAACATCTCTGCAACGGCAAAGTATTAGAAAGCTGGAAGAGAATGGAAGCTGGCTTCTCTCCCTTTAGCTCACTATGTTGAGAAAATATAAAAGGCAGCTGACTGAAGTCCAACTCCTTTAACTGGCAGTTGTTCGCATTTAACTAAAGTGACCTCTAGAGATCCTTACCTAGTACTCCATTCATCTATGGAAATGGCAGCATAGAGAGAAATGATCCTCAGACTCATTTTGTGTTTAGTTTCCATTGATTAACGGCATGACTTCATGCAGCAGTAAAAATGCCCAGCTGAAATATTTGCTGCTGAATCACTCAAAAGAAAATACAGCTGAGAGGGCTGACTACATATGCCTGCGAATGGCATTTATTTGCAACACAAGCCATTTCAAGCAGAAGAATAGTTAATGTCCTAAGTTTTATTAATTCTCTGTCATGCACAAACTTGCATTACGTCGTGTTCTGCTCTGTAGTCAACAACCTTTTCCTTTTACCTGGGACTGCGGCAGAGGCACAGGGGGTGGGTGGAGGAAATGGCAGGGGCAACACCGTCTCCAGGCGCCCCCAACCCCCCTCACACTCCACTTGCCTTAGCCAGCAGGAGCCTGCCGTTGGCTGCCCCTTGGCCCAACCCCACCAGACTGCTCCTTCAGTTGGCGAAGGCTCTGCTGGCTGAAGGAGCAGCCTGGTGAGGCTGGGCCGGGCTGAGGGGAGGTGTGGGTGTGTGTGGGTGATTCTCCGCCCCCCCACGTGACCAGCTGCTGTGCACCCGGGGACATGTGTCCCCACATGTCCCTGTGAGCGCTTTGCCTCTGGACTGCAGAATCTAAGGCCGTAGTGGCGAACCTTTGGCACTCCAGATGTTATGGACTACAATTCCCATCAGGGCAGGGGCTGATGGGAATTGTAGTCCATAACATCTTGAGTGCCAAAGATTTGCCTCCACTGATCTAAGGTATGGTCCCAGTTTGCTTTTGTAGAATTTTAGAAGTCGATTTTGGAAGTTATTACCGTGTTAATGTCTACAAAGTAAGGGCTGTGTTTGTTGATCACACAAGTTTGTTTCACACAAGTCTTCAGCTTCATGGAGGATGGTACTTTTCCTACTTGGGTTAACAGCCCAGACATAAAATTTGTCTCTTGAGTGCTCATCCCACTATCAACCAATGGTAAAGGATAGCATACCGCAGGTTCCAGGAGTAAATGAAATTAGATAATTGTTTACAGTAAAATTAATAGCATTCTTATTTTTAATTGTAAATCTCTTTGAATGCAATGCTGAAATGTGGCATATATGATAGCACTATCCTACAGCAAGCATAAGCAATCTTTTTTTTGGCTTAAGTGCTAAAATAAGTCAGCAACATCTACCTGTGAAGATGTTGGTGTGCCAGCAAACAGAGGTGAGGGAGAACAGGATTATATTTCGCCAGATACAATGAATGTATATCCCATTAGGATTAAAGTTAGGGTGCTTTGAGAAAGCAAGGATAAAGCATCAGTGGTTTTACTAATAATTTTATTTGTACATTAGTCTTGAAAATCTTTTGAATTATCATATGTATTGACCTCCAAAATTGTTTAGCCTTCCACAGGGCCCTCTCAATGTTCACATTTCCAACACTTATCTGAAACATTTTTATACATCTTTAGAACTTTTGCTGGTGTTATGTATCAACGACACATCATTTTTAAAAAATCTATTTCAAGTTAGAATTTAATGTATACTTAAGCCCCTTTGACCATATATTCTCCCACTGTTCACATGGGATATTATATGCACAATTAGTAGCCCATTTTATTATGCATTCTCTAACTTGTTTCCCTTCTGTTTCCAGTCTCAACAAAAGTTCGTACATCTTAGCAATAACACTGCATCATTTGTACATACGGTAATTCCCTTTCAAATTGCATTTTAGTCTTGGGGAAAGTGCCAAACCCTAAAAAACAATTGCATCTCAGTCTAACAACTTCCAACAGGTCAAGAAAAGGAGAGAGTGATCTGATAGGAATGGGTACTGTTAATAGGGACTCAGAATACAGGGAAACAGGGAGAATATTTTGTGAGCAGCACAAACTTGTGAATGAAAAGTGTTCCCCGCATCCAACAGTGCGATAAAAGAAGGCACTCACAGTCTGCAGTTCATGCCTCTATTATATCAATGGAGAAGGGTCAGGGGTGAGTCAAGAGGTCACTTTCCTTGCTCAGTCAAGACCCACAATAAAACTAAGGATGCTACAGTTGCTGGGGGAGATGCCATGTGTACCCCACAGGAAAAGAAACAGTTGCCTCACCCTTTGAAAAGGAGGGCTAGAGCACACTCACGCATCCACCCTCTGTTCCTCCCTCGTTCATAAAATCCACATAAAGTATTGAACAACTGAGACGCAAATTTCATTCTGCTCCATGGTATCTCCCCACTCACGCTTCGTTCTTAATCCTTTTCATCTAGCTGCTCGTAACTTCTTGATCTTCAAATCAATTCCGTAAATAGCGGTTGAATATTTCATTATTTTCCTGCCTGGGTCTCTGCATTTTGATGGCCAAATCCACCAGCTTATCTCTGTTGCATTGTGCAGCGCTGCCAGGTTCACTCCCTCAAACTATTTCAGATGGGAGAGAACCCATAACCGGCTCCAATTGATTCCCTATCTCTTGGCATGGCCCTTACAATTTTCTTGGGGTGCCAGGCCGTTCTGCACACCAAATATATGCATGCTGTTTTGTGTTAAAAGAAACTTGCCTCCAGATGCTAGATCAGGAGGGGGTACACAGCCTTCTGAAAGAACACTTTCCTTACCTTTCTCCAGAGGATCCATGTTGAGCATGTGTACTCCACTAAATTTCTAAAATACAAAGTGCTCACAGGCAATCATCTTGCACGGAAAGGTCCTATTCTGAGCCTGCTTTTGTCGTATCCAGGCAGGTTCTTAATAAGTAGGGTTGCCAACAGGATGGAAAATTCTTGGAAATTCTGGGGTGGAGTTGGGACCCAGCCAGATATAATGCCATAGAGGCTACCCTCCAAAACAGCCACTTGCTCCAGAGAGAGAGGTCTCTATCATCTGGAGATCCATTATTATTTGGGAAGTCTCCAGGTTTCAACTTGAGGTTGGAAACCCTATTTATAAGGGCATGAAAACTAGAATGAGTAATCTGAATTCTCAGTGGAGTGAGACCATGAGATGTTTGCAGGGAGATCATCAGAGTGACCCACTATTGCTAGAGGAGAAGTATTGACCGGGGATCATTTTGTCCTGGAAGCAGTCAAACTGCTTGACTTTCTTTGACCCATAGCAAGAACTTTACAGGGCTAGACAAAGGTGCCCAATGTCTTTATGGAACATTTCCTTCAGCACATCCTCAAACATACACAGTATATACATGTACTCAGATGCATGACGGTCTCTCTGCAAATCTACCCGCCAAGCACAACACTGAAGCTGGATTTAAGAATTTCAGGGGACAAAGCTTAGAAACAGGCCTGGCATTCTAAGCATAAGAAACTTTTCTGAATGCAGGTCTACTTTTTCTCATATGTCCAGCTCTGTGGAGTATTTCCAAGTTTTTCTGAAAGTAACAGAACATCTCTTTTGAAATTTGTGAACCAACTCCCACTTTATAGGAATGTCTCTCCCTCAAGAGAAATGATCATAAGAACATAAGAACAAGCCAGCTGGATCAGACCAGAGTCCATCTAGTCCAGCTCTCTGCTACTCGCAGTGGCCCACCAGGTGCCTTTGGGAGCTCACGTGCAGGAGGTGAAAGCAATGGCCTTCTGCGGCTGTTGCTCCTGAGCACCTGGTCTGCTAAGGCATTTGCAATCTGAGATCAAGGAGGATCAAGATTGGTAGCCATAAATCGACTTCTCCTCCATAAATCAGTCCAAGCCCCTTTTAAAGCTATCCAGGTTAGTGGCCATCACCACCTCCTGTGGCAGCATATTCCAAACACCAATCACATGTTACGTGAAGAAGTGTTTCCTTTTATTTGTCCTAATTCTTCCCCCCAGCATTTTCAATGAATGCCCCCTGGTTCTAGTATTGTGAGAAAGAGAGAAAAATTTCTCTCTGTCAACATTTTCTACCCCATGCATAATTTTGTAGACTTCAATCATATCCCCCCTCAGCCGTCTCCTCTCCAAACTAAAGAGTCCCAAACGCTGCAGCCTCTCTAAAGATCTACTGGTTTCAAAGTGCATTCAACTGGCTACTGGCTGTGCAACTGTGCCTTTTCTATCTGTGCCCTAAGTTTCTGCATCCATTTTCTTCACTTAGAACTTTCTAAGAATGGCGCACATTCACAATGACCTCTATGTACATCATCTTTAAATGTTTTAAAACCATGAATTCAACCTTTCTTCTATGAAACTGTGAAGCCCCACAGTAGGTTACAACATATCACTGGAGAATGGTTGCTAGCCCTCTGCTGGAAACCACCAGGAGAATTTGGGAAAGGCAAAGCCTGGGCAGGTGCTCACCTGGAAGTACTGTCACAGCAGCTGGAATGCTCTAAGAATTCCCCCAATCTCTATGATAAAGATCATAGAGATTTGGGGAAATTCCTAGAGTGTTGTAGACGTTGACATGGCTTCCAAGTGCCTGCCTTGAAGTGATGTCATGGCAGTTGTGCCATTTTCCCCCTGCTGCTTCACTTGGTGGTTTCCATGGCAGACCCAAGTCCAACACTGGGATTCTAGTCACTAAAATAAAAAATATTGTTCAAAGCATTGAACTTGAGATCTCACCAATGAAGCATGTGAACTTGGGAGACATAGATTACCTCTTCCTCTTTTAAAAAGACTGTATAAAACAACTCCCGTTGAGCTTCCTGGCTGAGTAGGAACTTGAATCTAGGCCACAGACTCTATTCATTGTACCACATTAGCGCCATGTCTTGTGCAGGGCACAGAATGCCAGCCTATCTCTTGAGGTTTTCTCAAAGTGAAAGGTGTGTGTGTGTGTCTAAAGATGTCTGAATGAGAAGCTGTGAGCTGGGGAAGATGCCATAATGTGTCTGAAGGTAACAATTACAAATAAGCCATTTTCTCCCCTCCAAAGAAACTCATCACAGCCAATCTTTAAGCCTGGAACGCTCCAGGGATGTGTCTATAGCATAAATGGCAGAATAAAAACAGCAACAGGCAGGGAGAACTTAGTCGCCAAGGTTAATGGACCTTGAACAGCAGAATTAAACAACATTGTCTTTATCTGAAAGAGGAAGGAGAAGACACCTACAGAGACTTAAAGTTTTATTTTCATAGGTGGTGCTCTACCCTCCAAAATAAACAGCATAACAAATTTGGGAGAATCAGGAGAGATATCTTCCATGCACAATAACCCAAAGGGACCACGAGCAACAGTTATGCTGCCAAACAACTGATAGAAAGCTTGCTTTATGTCTACGAGGGGGAAACACTTCACATGTTACGGCTGCCATGTGATATGTGAATGGGGTGACCTGTGGAGCTGGTGTATTTTCAGCCGTTGAGCAGCAGGTAAGAATTTCTGCAGCCAGGAGTCGGGGGCACCTCTTGAGGAAATGTTTGATTTTCCCTTTCTCAAAGAGACAAAAGCCTGGTGGCAGCACAGCACAAGAGAATCACACTTGGTTACCTTCCGCATGAACACACATGGAGCTGCCTTACGCTGAAAAAGATTCTCAGTCTATCAAGGCCAGTAGGCTCCAGGGTCTCAGGCAGAGATCTTTTGTACCACCTTCTGCCTGGTCCTTTTGGCTGGAGATGCCGGGGATTGAACCTGGGACCTTTTACGTGCAAAGCAGATGCTCTACCACTGAGCCACGGCTCCTTGCCTCCAGGGACCCTTCCTGCCATCAGTCATGAGTTTTCTGCAGTACTATGTCTGCAGTACTTCAGCAGTTCCTTCTGTCCTCCTTTTTGATTGGCTGGCTCCCATGAGGCGGATAAGGGTGCAAGAAAGACATCCTCTGCCCCCTCCAGCATAATTACCATGGCAGAGGGAAAGAAGGGAGCCACAACAGACAGGAAAGAGGTCACAAATGAGCCTGGTGGCCCCATCCACAGCTCTGATCGTCTTACCTCTGCAAGAGAATCTGACCATTCAAGATCAAGACTTTTCATAGGTGGGTAAAGAAGGTTGTGATCTATATACACTTGAACCATACTTTCTTGACAGGATTTCTGAAACAGTTTACATTTATACAGGATGAAGTCTGCCTCTCAAAGTACATTTGTACCTGCCCCATTCTCATTTTTTCTGGTCCTTCAAACCTGCCAGGGAGTGTGTGTGTGTGTGTGGGGGGGGGAGATGGTGGCCCCAGAGATTCTTTTGAAAATCAATACCCTTCTCACTACAAAGAGGAACTGACAGAACCTGCTGTTCCTCCCCCAAGCTGTTGAAACTAACTAAACACAGCGAGCAGAGAAAAGCTATTTCTAAGGTGGGAAAGGATCTGTGAATTCTGACAAAGTTCTCTGCACAAATCCCCCCACCCCCCATACACTTGTGGAATCTCTAGCAAAGTTTTACTTCAGAAATATTAACATCTGGAAACTGGAGGCATGTCAGGTGTTAACCCTAGGATGCAGCTGTCCAAAACTGAATTTTCATCCCATTTACAGATGCAAACACAACCTCACCAAACTGTGCGCGTGTAAGTGCTGGCAAGTCACTTCAAACTTGACTCTATGAATTATGTAGGGCTGGCAATCACCAAAAGGGGCACAAAGATCTCCCAGTACTCCAAATGATCTCTGAACAACAGAGAGTGTTTTCCCACTTACCTTCTGCTGCGCGCTACTGTAGCCAAGTAGCGCGGGGTCCCCCGGCACTCCCCACTACAGGGGTGGTGACAACGCAGCCGCCCTGACGCTGCCGCGCCCCCTTAGCGCATGTCATCCCTGGCGCTCTTCAAAATGGTGCCTTTTGATGACCCCGCACAGAGCGCGGGGTCGTGGGGAAGCCCAGGCATGCGCCAGAAATGATGCGCGCTGAGAGTAGCGTGCGGCATAGGGGGCTCATGGTAAGTGGGGAAACGCTCAGAGACAAGTTCCCTTGGAGAAAATGGCTGCCGTGGAAGGTAGACTTGATACCCTGTTGAGATACTAAACCACACCCTTCCCAGGTTCCACCGCCAAATATCCAGGAGTTTTGAAACCTGAAGTTGGCAACTCTAGGCAGAAAGAAAGAGCCAGCGTGGTATAGTGGTTAGGAGCAGGTGGACTCTAATCTGGAGATGTGCATTTGATTCTCCACTCCTCCACATGAGTGGCGGACTCTTATCTGGTGAACTGGTTATCCCAGCTCCTACACATGAAGCCTGCTGGGCGGCCTGGGGCAAGTTCTCTCAGAACTATTTCTGCCATACCTACCTCACAAGGTGTCTGTTTGGGAAGAAGCAGGGAAGGAGGAAGGGAAAGTGACTGCCCTGAGTTTCCTTACAGGAAAAAAAGCAAGGTATAAATCCAAACTACTCCTCCTCCTGTTCTTCTTCTTTCAAACCTCACCCTTCCATCCACCCCCAAATATTCAGGAGTATCTAAACCTGGAGTTGGTAACCCTAGGAGAAAAGAATGTAGGGGAATGAATCTGTACAGCTGGAGTGGAGAAAACAAAGAGCTGGGCAAAAGAGGCAAGAAGACGAAATGAACATCCAAAGAGACAGCACAGAGGTATGTGTTTATGTGCATTCACATAATGTGCACAAACTGGAGAGGATGGGGAAAAAAGACTACTCACGGTAGAAGGAAAGGGAGGGAACAAAGGCCTTTTTACACACATCCATTAGAAACAATATGTGCTCTGCGTACAAGTAATCTTTAGGCGGCCTAGATTTTTTAAAAAACATGATCCTTCATAAAAACTAATCACTTAAATTGTTAAATGGCACAGGAGTATTTCTTCCCAGATACCTGTAAAATATCTTGAAATGCCTTCACTCAGTAGAGAAAGAGACAGCTTTTTACATCTCAGCATTTCCCTCTATAAAGCTATCTTGTTTACTTTTCTATTAAAAAAAACCAAATAAAACCATGCATGTGTATATACATTTGTGTGCACAAGTGTGTTTTATATGAGAGATAAAGAGTAAGAAATATTGCTATGTACTCATGTTCCACAGACAGACTTCTGGGGGGTTATTTTAATATATGGTTTCATTAAAGATATTTGGATTCTTTAAAATGTCTGTAAGTTTGTTCCCCACTAATTTTACGTGCAAAGTAGCTTTCGGTTTGTTTGTCCGAGTTATGGAAATCAGTCTGCTCTGCTGTGAGTATGAGAAACTATGGAAATGCAGTTCTTACTATGGAGTGTGCTCTGGGAGCCGCTTGTCTTTTGAAACTCTCCCCTCTGCCCTTTCTTCCCTGGTAACACAAAAGCTGCTTCTTCCAGCCAGAGCAGAACCACCTGAAAGGAGACAGATAAAACCATCAGTTGCAGGGGGCGAGGATGTTTCCCTGCAGCAGAAAATCTTTCCAAAAACAACCCGGGAAAGCAACATAAGCCAAGGTAAGTAATTTCCACTCCAATCTTCAGAACCGCCACCGGCCGCAGCCCAAAGATTCTTCCCCATCCTGGCTAACAACAGAAATAGAAAGGGAGGCTGCTTATCTCATCATTTGTTTCCCTTGCGATTAAAATTCTGACCTTTCCAAATGGACTCGAGGCACAGAACAACCTGACAAACACACCAACACAACTTCATGGATCGTAAAATTACACAATTGAAAATATTAAACATTATGCAGAATAAACAAAAATGTACTACAATGCAGATGCCCTCACTGATTGATTATGCTATCTTCATGCTTACTCACATGCTAAATGGGCGGATCCCGCCCAACACATGCAAATCAAGATTGCTAACTGCACTTTACCCTTGTTAATAGGCAAATGGTTCTTTCTTCCACCCTGGAAATTCCACAGGTATATATACTCCACTTGCTTTACTACCATCAGATCCTCTGAAGATGCCAGCCACAGATGCAGGCGAAACGTCAGGAGAAAATGCTACTAGAAAACGGCCATACACCCTGGAAACCCTGCAACATCCCAGTGATTCCGGTCATGAAAGCCCAATACATGTAAAATAGAAGCTTGCCATCCCTATTTCATCACATCTCAGAAGCTAAGCAGGATTGGCTCTGGTTAGTTTTCTTGAGCGTGCCCACTAAGGAAGTTCAGGGTTGCTATGTAGAGGCAGGCAATGGCAAACCACCTCTGAGTGTCACTTGCCTTGAAATCCCCACAGGGCTGTCATAAATTGGCTGCAGCTTGACGGCACTTCCCACCACCAATATACAAGCTGGAATCTGTGTCTTCAGAAGTTCAACTAAATCTATAACCCAGTCCTAGATTGTGGTGTGAAGGCATCTAACACTGGAACAGCTGGTGGTTGACTGAAGAGGAGTTTGAATTTATACAGCCTCCCTTTCTCTCCTGTAGAGAAGACTCAAAAGGGCTTACAAACTCCTTTCCCTTCCTCTCCCCACAACAGACAACTTCTGAGGTAGGTGGGGCTGAGAGGGTTCTGGGAGAACTGGACTCACCCAAGGTCACCCAGCAGGAATATAAGAGGGGGGAAACAAATCTGGTTCACCAGAGTCTGCCACTCAGGTGGAGGAGTGGGGAATCAAACCCAGTTCTCCAGATAGCAGCCCCCCTCCTCTTAACCACTGCACCACGCTGGAGGGGAGACCTTCTGGCAATCTCTGTGAACAGTACTTGGTTTCCACAGCAGGATGGGATAAAGGATACAAATAATTCCTCTAGAGGTGTCACCTCAAAAGAATTGCACTTTCTTTTGCTGTTCCACCTACCTGAAATCCAGGTTGAACTTTGGACCTTTTTTAAACAGTGGATTGAATTTTTGCCTTTGTTTAACATCACCTCTTAATTGATAGGAGACGGGGATAATGAGTTAACAGTGGCAGCTTTTGCATCTGCCTTGGCAGCCTTTAAGACTAAACACAAACTAATGCAAGGAGGCAAAGTAGAGCTATTCTCATAAGGATGCATCTGGATATTTTTGACTTGTGGAAATTTTTGCACTACTTCTGCATTTTTCCCCACTAAGGCATCAGATATCGTCGACTGGAACCTAACTGTGCAGAGAACAACCTGTGCTTGCTACCTTGGACTCAATGTGCTGTTTCAACCAGCTGTTGGGAAAATGAATAGCTTCTCCTCATGCTAATTATTGAATGAACATTTGCCATTCTTAGTAGATGAGCAGGCAAATGGATTTAGAGAAACCTTCTTCTAAATAGGAGAAGATGTATGAAGATGTTTAAAGGTAGGAGAAGGGATGGGTACACAAGTGTGCGGACTCATTTCATCCCCCCCCCCCCCAATGATGCAACAGGCTTCTTTGTTGGACGAGAGATGTGCTAGGACAACTACAGGCCTAGTTAAGCAGAGAAATACTTCTTCTAGGCTTGAGAGAGAGATTGATTTTCTTTATGCAGCTAGGATAGCTGCAAAGGACACCTGTCTCCGCACAGCTATGCCGTGCACAGTAAAGAGGGGTATTACCAAAAAGGAGAATTCAGCAATTTGTTAGCTTTGTAAAGGTTTAATTATTACCCTTTAATCCTGACCTTCCTCCAAGGAGCCCAGGCTTCTCCTGCTCCACTTTCCCACTTTTCCCCTCCCAACAACACTGTGAGGTGGGTTAGACTGGAGAAAGGTCTCTTTGCAAACTTCATGGCAGAGTGAAGGTTCCAACCTGGGTCTCTCAGATCCTAGTCTGGAACTTTAACCATGACTGGCTCTGCAAGATTTTTTTCTTTTCTCTACTTTTTTGCCATCAAGTCATAGTGAACATGGTGACCCTGTAGGGTCTTCAAGGCTGTAGGGTCTTCAAGGCTTCAAGAAAAAGTTTAGAGGTGGTTTGCCTCTGTGTAGCAACCCCAGATTTCCTTGGAGGTCTTCCATCTAAACACTAACCTTTGACTATGGCTGCCATATGTTGTTAGATTTTACATAAGGTTGTTGTTGCCTAAGTTGTATGCACGGATTACAAACTGTTATATACCTGTACCATATTCTTGCTAATATAAGCACTATATTGACTACTTGTTTTGTATAAGGCTGTGTTACCTATGATGTACACATTGCATACAAGTACATATAATCTATTACCATATTTCTGCCAATATAAGCGCTATATAGCCAACTTGTCTTGCTACAAGCACACTGTGCTGATAAAAACAATTTTTGGATCATGTGTAATAAATTTTTCATGCTGCTACAAGCATATACATTCAGGTACATTATATTCATTTAGTCTCAATAGAGATTGTTGCTCTTGTTCTCAGCCAAGTCATAGCTGACATGGTGAGCCCATAGGGTTTTCAAGGCTTCAGATGTTTAGAGGTGGTTTGCCTCTGTGTAGCAACCCCAGAATCCTTGGAGATCTCCCATCTAAATACTAACCAGGGCTGACCCAGAGATCTGACAAGGTTGGGCTAGCTTGGGTTATCCAAGTCAGGGCTCTGCAGGATTACAGGATATGTAAATAAATCACAGAAAGGTCCTTTGCCAAAGTGGCTCTGATATATTAGGATTGGGGTTTCTGGTTTATTGAGTGGGCCACTCCAGAATAAAGTTGCGATATTCCAGGCAACTGTGTTGCATGGATCATTGCTCACAGAGCGGCTACTTGGATGATCAGTTCATGCCAGAGAAGCAAACTCAGACAACACCAAAACTCCTCTTTAATGGACAAGAAAATTTGCAGCAGTTCAAGTAAACCACCTGAAAACCAGTCGGCTATCAACATGGTGTCAAGACTCAGCCATGAAGAAAAAGTATCCCTTAAGACAGTGATCCCTTAACAAACCAAGAACTATTCTGCAACCCCTCAGCTTCTGCTAAGACACCAATACTTAATGGTCAGGCACAACAAAATCTTCATGAATACTTAATGCATTCCAGGAAATGTGATTGCATGAATAACCACAGTGGTACACAGGGTAAGAGGTTGCTCACAACAGTGCTGTTCCACAGGAGAGAAAGAGACCCATCTGCCACTGGACTTTCAAGACAACATTCTGCCTTTACAAACTTGTTCTAAGGCAGACTGTAATTCCAAAAGGTCGTACAGGTTTCTACCAATCTGAGTAGTTTGTTTAAAAAAATGATTACATTTGCTCAATGGCATCATGCAACACATCTCCTACCAGCAAGTTAAATAAGCAAACTTCTGACATTAATGACCAACAAGATTTCCATGGTATAAGCTTTCAAGAGTCAAAACCGCCTCCATCAGATAAGCTGGAAATCTTGTTGGTCATTTTGGTGTTACTGGACTTGAATTTTGCTCTTCTATGGCTGACCAACATGACTACCCAGAAACTGTTCTGACATTAATTTCCCTTGAAATAAAGAATGGCAATTTGCAAATATTGATAGAAAGCACAGGGTTTGGTTACCCTGAACACAATCTTCCCTTGTGGAGCAATATTTCTATCAGAGCAAAACCACAGATTCTATTAAATCCTTGATTCAAAAGATGCATTGTGGCTAAAATTACAACTGCAAATCAAAGAAGTGAGTATGGGAAGAGATGGAAAACAGAACCTTAAACTCCAAATGCCGCTATAAAGAATATGTTGCACAATAGTTAATTTAGACGTTCAAAAATAGACTTCAAAGATTGCAGCCATTCATAAATGTTTAGAACTACAGCCCTTTGCCTGGGGACAATAAATGTATGTGTTTGTGAGAGGGAGAAATGGGACTCTGGTAGGAAGCTCTGCTCCTATCATCACTGAAAAGTGCGTATGCTGGCAGGCAAGGGAGGAGTGAGGGGGAATTGTGCCCGAGGCACATGTGCACCCTGTGCCCCTGCCACACCTTGGAATGCCACGCCACACCCTCACCACGCCCTGCAGGTGCTACGCTACTGCTGGCAGAGGCTGATGGGAATTGCAGTCCATGAACATCAGGAGTGCCGTAGGTTGGCCACCCGTTATAGGCCATACAAACTATTAGGATCCCTGTTTTTTTAATGACTCATGATAGCAGAAAGACGCTTCTATGCATATTAGACAATGAATACTGGACACAAACTTTTCTAGACAAAGTGGATTCCTTGGAACTTTTCCAATCTGATTTCAGGCCCGGGGATGGGATTGACACAGCATTCATCACCCTGGTAAATGACCTCTGCTGGATGGGCAGAGGGTGTGCAACTGTGCTGATTCTCTTGAATTTCCCTGAGGTTTTTGTTTCCATCAATCATCATATCCTTCTGCACTGCCTTTCCAGGCTGGGACCAGGAGCACAGTTTTTCAGTGATTCCAGCCCTGCTGGGAGAATAGTCTCCTCTTGGAGATTTGCCATGTGCCTAGCCTTTATGGGTCTAGGTGGATGACAAAGACCTTTCTTTTCACCCAGGCATTTAGTTAGCCTCCATGGAAACCCCCTCTACACCCTGCTGGTGTGGGGGTGGGTGGGAGTGGGGTTATTTTAATGCCATTTTTATTGCTGTTTTAGTTGTTATATTTTATTCACGATGTTTTAGTTGTTGTTTTAATTGTTTTTTTTAATCTTTGTAAGCTGTCTAGAGATGATAGTATGAGGTGAGGTATAAATATCATAAATAAGTAAATAAATATTTTTAAAAATAATTTCAGTCAGCAACTATTTGCTTTCCACAAAACCCCCCATTTTCCAGGAGATCTACAATTTCCTAGATGTTGTTTCTGTTTCTTCATCTGTTCCTTTTTTTCCCAGATTCTTTTAACTTAAGCAACAGATGATGGCTGAGATCCAAAAAAACTATGTCAGGCGAACCTGGAATTATTCTTGCATGCTCTCAAATGAGATTTTGCTTTTGCTTGCATTGAACAGCAAGAGTTTACAGCACACTGCTGAGTTTCGAAAGTGGTTGTGTGGGTAGGGTGGGGGCTGCCTGAGAAAGTCAAATCCCAAGTCCCTTTGGGCGTACAAGAAAACTAATCACACATTTCTTTGGATCTAGGCTGCTATATTTTTGACATAACGCACATAGCACTATTTTCAAAATCTTTTTTTACCCAAATAGTCCCCCCCCTTGTCTTAATACTGCTGAGCAAAATTGTTCCTTCTCTGGGAACCATCAGCTATAGATGGGTGTAAGTTATTCAGTTTCTTAGTTTTTTGCATTAAAAAGGATGTTATTCTGCACAAGATCTGTATGTTTATTCGTGCTATTACTTCCCTACATTATAAGGCATCAGTTTCCACATACGAGTGGATCGAAAGTGACAGGTGCAATCAGATATTTCCCAGGGCACAAATTCTCCTTATATTTGTACAATGACTATGGTTGAAATGAGATTATTAGATAGTTGCATCACTGCTTATATTAGTTGTTCTGTCACAATATTTATACACAGTAAGGCTTGGAGAAGAACAAGGCCTTTTGAGTCATAACTTGCCGGTTGGTTTACAGTATATTTTAGAGAACACTGCAAAAATAAAACCCTAGAAGTACAATTCCAAGCAGAGTTACACCTTTTTAATTCCACTGATTCCACTGTTAATTTGTAAAATCTTTTTACTGATGATGACACTTGGAAGATCCACAGTGTCTGTGTATTTCTTTACCTAGTATTTTACAAAATGTACATCCCACCTTTCTGCAAGGGCCACAAAGGTCGCTAACAAATTAAAACATACATGATGAAACTTTATCTTTAACAACCATAATCCCTCCCCCCAAACCACACCATTAAAGTAATTAAAACGAGGGCTGAAATAGATATGAACACATATAAACAACAATTCAAACACTGGACAGGAACGAGGGAATGCCTGACAAGGGATCAGTCTAATTCTTGACACAAGCAAACTGGAGTTTGTTTGCAACATATGAATACAATAATCATCCCGAAAGGGAAATAAGTTTATTTACCTATTCTTCATCAACTCAAAGTTGCTCCTTGACCTCAAGATAAAAAAAGAGGTTATCCGTGAATTTTATTCCTAAGAGCAGTCTAGTCTACAGCTCTTCTCTGAGTGTGCGCGGATGGGTGTGTGGGTGAGGGGGTATTTATTCCTTTATTTATACATTGTCTTCCAACTAAGAAGACTCCAAGGAAGTTTACAACGCACAAAATACAACAAAAGTCAGTCAAACATCGCAAACATTCAGCTAAAATGCAGTGAAAATCAACACGTCAGTTACCCAACAGGGCCAGCCCCTTGCCACACCATTTCGTATCGATCTAACTCAAATGCCTTCTTTGAGTGGCAAGGTTTTGAATGCAGCCTTAAGACCTTTAGGGAAATAACTAATCTTAACCCCTGAGGAAGGGAGTTCCAACATGGGGGGTGAGGCTGAAAAGCTTCCTTACAGGATCCCACAGCCAAACTTCCACTAAGTCTGGTTCCCAATAGAAGGCCCACTGGGCCAACCTCAAATTCTGGGCCGATTGATTTTGGTGGATTTGGTCCCTAGCTGTATTTTCTTTCTAGCTGGTAGATGTGAATGATCCCCTCACTGCTAAAAGTTCATGATACCATGCACAAAAGTTGTCTGTCATGCTATACAGTGTTGCATTCCAAACTTGACACTACAGCTGCGTGCAAATCCAAGCAACTGGGGATTCATAAAACACATTTTAGGTATAGAAAAGAGCGTCTCTGGCGACTCGGTAGCACCTGACATTTTTGAGCCTGGGGAAATAAAACAGATTTCTCTCCCCACCCCATAATTAATGTTTCAGCTTGTTTTCATTTTCCTTGCGACTGCCCAAAGAAAGCTCTCGGGTTGAAAAATATCCCTCCTAATCTAATTTTCTCTGCCAATAAGCCATACCTTGAAGTGTAAGTGCAACAATTTATATGACAGGGGGAAAGAAAGAAGGCAAAACTGAAAGGAGGGAGAGAATGAGGAAACTGCAGCCCCTGCCAAGCTGTCTGAATTTATAGCCTTGCTTGGGTAGCTCTTTCTTGCTTCATGCTGCCGCATACAATAGAGCAAGGCCATTTCTTCCAGCATTTGACAGAGGCAAGCAGCAGTAGGCATTTTACACCAAGAGAACAAGAGGATCTTCGATACTACAACAGTGCAAAGGGCATAGAGAGCCACATGAAAGTCGCAGTGTGCCATGCCAAAGAATTTTGGAATCGTTACCTGTAAATTCACATCTTTCTAAATCGTAGAAAGAACTTCTTGATATGTTATGCATTTTTGAATGCATGTTTATTGCCTTGCAGCAGTTTACTCTCAAATTGCTAGCATCTTTAGAAGTTCAAAAATTCAACATACGTCAGTAAAATTAGGAGACTCATTTCCAAACATGAAAAATATGGGATTGTATCAACCATACACGTTGACAAGCAAGTGTTCTCCCTTCCCCCATTCAATATGATTTCACTCAACACACACACACACACACACACACACACACACACACACACACACACTCTCTCTCTCTCTCTCTCTCTCTCTCTCTCTCTCTCTCTCACTCACTCACTCACTCACACACGGCAATGCTGCATCTAAAACTCTGGGGGTGAAGTAAGGCAAAACAGCATGGCCTGAGTGGATCCATCTATCAAGTGAGCCATTGGCGTATGCAAGAGTTTATCCCCATTTCTTCCAGGGGTCCTGTTAGTCCCCAAAGTGCTTTCCCACTGCTTGTAAACAAATGATTTTGGAAAAAAATGATTTTGGAGCGACCAACTTTCATCAAATGTTTAAAAAAATCTTATCATCTGAAAAGATTTACGATTAACCTGCTCCCCCTACAGCCAACTACGGCCCGCAGGCTGCAGAATGGTCAATGGTGCAGATCTCAAGCTGCGTCTCCCCAAACGCCTAATTAACAGCCAGTCTGGCTGTACTAGAACACCATGGGAGGTAAGCGAGTCTGCAAACCGGGGGCGGGGGAGGCTGAATCCACTAATAAATTAGCTTGAGCTCAAACTCTATCAAACTGCCTCTGCTTGCATATTGATCCCTTGTGTGAGAGACATACAACACATGTGTGTGCCCAGATCAGAACTGGCTTCTTCCTCTCTAAAAAATGTCAGAAGGAATGAACGAAACAAATCCAAGATGGACGGTGGTGCAAAGGGGGAAAAAGGGGGAAACCACACAAAAACCATGATTTTGCTTTGACTTTAGTAACATAACATGACGACAACTCCAGAAAAGTAATGAAATGTACTTTATGAGGCTTATTGTCCATAAAGGGCTGGATTCCATCTGACTCCTGACCATATTGCAATCTCATTTTTATTAAAACATTTAGAGCTATTTCAGGCTAGGCATTATGAGGGTTTTTTTTATGGCTACAAACAAAACAAGAAGGAATTTGAAGGCAGACAGAAAAGGCCGAACTTGTTCAGCAGCATGTGATGATCACACCAAAATAACATCAGAGATAAGAAGTTAAATTGACTTTAGGAATTACAGGGGAAAGGAGAGAGAGGATAACAGCACTTAGAATTTGGAGGGTAAAGACACAGAATGTGTGTATCTCTCTTTGTCTGTCTGTGTGTATGTGTATGTGTGTGAAATGCCATCAAGTTGCACTTGACTTATGACAGCCCTGGTATTCCTTGGTGGTCTCTAATCCAATCACTAACCAAGGCTGACCCTGCTTAGTTTCTGAGGTCTGATGAGCCATCCAAGTCCAGACAAAGACAATGAATAAGATATAAATGAAAGATCAGATGCCTGATGTCTAATTTTTTACTCCTGAAGCTGCTTTATACTTAAACCAATTGGTCCATGTAGCCCAATATTGTCTGTTCTAACTGATCAAGAGGAATACCGGTAGATGAATCTCCCTGGCAAGGGAATATCGGGATTTTGATGCCATGACCAAAATTCAGGTTGACACCCTTTAAATGGCAGGGGCACTCTGAGTGGTCAGGTAGAAGAAGAAGAAGAGTTTAGATTTATATCCCCCCTGCCCTTTCTCTCTTGTAAGGAGAGATTGTCTGTGCAAGCCTTTAAAAATATTGATTTGGCCACAGCTTGCCATCATAGCACAAAAATCTTCATTGTGTGACTGATGGTCAGCCACAGCAGCCATTCTCTGGACGGCTCTGCCTTCTATGGGAGCCATTTTGCTGCTGAGCCCACCATGCTGTGTCAAAACTCCAAAGATGCTGAGGCTCAAAAACTTTGGGGACTGCTGTTGCAAAGCTTTGAGACATGCCATTGAAGAAAGATAGCTTAACTAAGGCTGTCCAATTGTTTAAAGAAATATTAGTTGATTAATCATTTCGTGTCCTTAATTAATGAGTTTGATTCCTTTATCGTCAACTGCATATATTTGCATATGCAAAAATAATGCTGAAGATAAAGCACTCTGTTTTCAAATGTCACATGAACTTGTTACCATAAGTGCCATCTGCAAATAGGCTTTCCCTCTTGTGTAAGAAGAAGGGATCTGGGTCTTTTCATGCTTTGAAGAAGTGGGCTATAAGCGTATATTCAAAGGTAACGTCTACATGTTCCAAACCACCTCATAAGAGGTGGTATGAAAGAGGAAGAAAGCTGCTACATCAAGATTTGCTGGAATTTACACTTAAGGAAAGTAATATTGTTCTGAAAGTACCTGTTACCTGATTCAAAATGTTCTTAATTGACTGATTAAATATCACAGCAATAAATGTATCCTGCTCTGAGCATTAGGTACAGCCAGGGTTATATAAATATAAAAATGAACAAGCAGTATAGTGTGTGGTGCCAAGAGTTTCAGTGCTGAAAAGCTGTGCTGTCTTTCAAACACTTCCTGTTTGCTTATGCAGGTTACAACTGAGAAACAGTGGGGTGCTGTAAACTTCCATATTACAAGAGATCCCTGAAGACACTAAACTCCCTCATGTCCATTCAGTACATATTTCAACAGGCTGACTGTTTACAGTAGCTTTCATTGCCTTCATTAGCTTCTGTGCCTGTAAGAACATTCAGTAGGCAGGACAAGCTGCAGCTCTGGGGGTGTGGGGGCTCTGTTGCACAACTACACCAAGGAAGATTTCTGTGGATTGGGGAAGAAATAGGGCAATAATTACAGAAATAGGGTTGCCAACTGAGTGCTAGCAACTGGCAGGAGGCTCAACTTGGTGGGAATGTTTAAAATACCATTGCTTCAACAGCAAGTTTCAGTGGGAGTTTCAGTACAGTCCTAGAGTGTCGACCCAAAAATGTGACTTCCAGTTTTGCGCTGGAAGTGACATCACATTGGCTGATTCCGCATGGGCCAAAAACAGCGGTGTGAAAACGATGTGAAAACAGTATAAACCCTTTTACACCGTTTTAAACCCTTTTACGCCATTTTCACACCATTTTCACACTGCTGTTTTTGGCCCATGCGGAATCAGCCATTGTTAGAACAATGGTAATTTCCACCTAATTCCACCCCCCACCCCCATCCCCCGTACTGCCATACTGAATGGCTGTGAGAGTCCAAGGCTGCTGGCTGGGAGGTATCCTGTTATAAAGGGAGACCTGGCAAGCCAAAATGAAATGTGGACACCACTGGTGTAGGAAAACCATGGAGATACCCCAGTTTCCCCCACACCTTCAGGAGGGCTCACTCTTCATTGATCTAAGGCCTATTTAGCACTGTATGCATTGCCTTGGATCCAGAGGTGGGATCCAGCAGGTTCTCACAGGTTCCCGAGAGTAGGTTACTAATTATTTGTGTGTGCCGAGAGGGGGTTACTAATTGGTGATTTTGCCACGTGATTTTTGCCTTAGTTACGCCCCTCCTCTCAGCAGTAGTGCGCAGAACTTGAAGCAGTCTAGCAGGAGGTACACCGGCGTGCGTGGCAGCCTGCGCCTGCGTGCATTCGTTTCCCGCCCAAGGACCGGCGCAGTGGCTGTGTCCTTGCCACAGCCCCGCCCAGGGATGCCCCACCCCCAGAATGCCCAGCTACACCCCCATCGTGCCCTGCCCTCCCCCATTGGCGCTACGCCACAGTTTGAATCCCACCACCAGGGGAACCTGTTACTAAAATTTTTGGATCCCACCACTGCTTGGATCCCATTGGATCCAGTGCCAAGGAGGAGTACCAGTCCTTTGTTTTCATCACGCCCCTTTTCCAGGGAATTGGTGGTCTCTCAAAATATATGTCAACACGTGAAGCTATCTTATACAGGCTCAAGTCCACTGGTCCATCAAAGTCAGTACTGTCTGCTTAGACTGGCAGCAGCTCAACAGCATCTCAGGGAGATGTCTTTCACATCATCTACTCTTGATCCTTTCAACTGAAGATGCCAGGAATTGAACCTAGGACCTTCTGAATGCCTAGCAGATGATCTACCACTGAGCCATGACCTCTCTCTCTCTCACCTGCCCTGCTGTGCTAACATCCTTCCCAGACATGGAACCAGGCATCCCCAGGCACGCTGCAAGGGTTGGTGCACCGTGCTGGTCTAACTCAGATCTATCTTTATTTACTAAGAACAGTTCTATCCCACCTCTCTAGGAACCTGTCCAAGGCAGCTTACAAAATAATAAAAATAAGAACAGAACATTAAAGGATACCCATTAAAATATAGCATTAAAATATAGCAGCAAAAAAGTACAGATCATGTCCTTCTCCCCAGCCACTCACAGTGCACCATCAGGGGGCATGTTTGAAAACTATGGCATCAAACCACCAGGGACAGAAATCCACAATTAGCTACAGACATGGGCAGCAAAACACCCTCTCTTCATGAGACGAAATGTTTCATTTATGGAATCACGCCACTTCTGTAGTTAATAGCCACAGCAACCCTGCTAGAAAAAAAAGTTGGCAATCCTAATTTGCCATGGTGGTTAAACGGATCTCTATGCTCAGAGGCAGATATTTCTGAACACCAGTTACTGGGGGAGTGCCATCCCAGGAATTTGTTCAGCCATCATGGGAAGCAGCATGCTGAACTGAACAGGTCATTGGACTGGTCCAGCAAGTCATTTCTTCCATGTTTACATTCCCACGTGAAATTATAATTTTTAAAACGAAAGCACCTTTAAAAAAAAATTAACCACACAAGGCCCCATCCCCTCATTGTTAAATTTTCTTTTTAAACATATCAACCATGGGCAGCAGTACAGAAATGACCCTGATAGTCCACAGGATACCTGCATTCTTCTTCTGCTAGGAACTCTGTAAATCAGAGAAGATCCACTCAAAGGATTGTGTGTGCATAGACAGTTGTGTGTTTGCAAGTGCAAGGGTCACCACCACGCAGTCCTTATGTATGAATAAATTTGAATACTTGAGAGAATGTGTGAGAAGAGTGTGTGTGTGTGTGTATGAGTGTGTGTGTGTGTGTGTGTGTGTGTGTGTGAGAGAGAGAGAGAGAGAGAGAGAGAGAGAGAGAGAAAAGATATGAAACAGCCAAGATTAGACTTAAGAAGTTGCTTACTGTGAAATCTGGCTCATTGCAATGGATCAATAAATAATAGAAAGTCACAGTGCCCTGCAGACGCTGCCCCCATACTGTTTGGCTGCAGGCAAAATAAAGGAAAATTCAGTGCCCACAAGGTCTAGAACAGTGGGATTAATAACACATCAATTTTAATGCAGATTTTTTTTTCTGCTTCATAAACAGCAAAGTGAATGTTTGAGCATCTCAGCAGGGGGTTAATGAGGACTCTGATTAGTTATTCAGATTTCCTTACACTGCCTCAATCCATCCTACTAGAGGGGGAGGAGGGCAGGATGTACAAAGAAGCTCTTAAAAATACAGTAAATACATTCTCTTCCTCCCCCCCCATCTTTCCAAGCAATGCCTTCCAGATCCAATATTACGCCACTCTCAATGATTTTAACTTCTCAGAGTGCTTGTAGAGGGTTCCCAAATAAAGTATTGGCAGTGGTACCAGAAGGTGGTGTTGTTTTTTGGCAGCGAGGGAGAAATGTAAGTTGGACACTACTCAAAATAATGGCAGTGATTAGGAAATGGGGCTTTTTGCATAAAATCACAGTCTATGCTCACCCTCCATTCCATAAAGATGTAAGACTGTGTGTGTCACAAGCATTATGTTAGGAAGTTAATGGTGAAAAGATCTACAGATGGAAGGATTGGGAGGGGAGAGGACACTGACCTTTAAAGAAGGGATCAAGGTACCCAAAGAGAATATGTAGCATATATTTTAAAAGATAGAATTAAATTGGACTTTTGGGCAAGGAAATTGAAAACTGTACCCAAATATCAGCAAAGATGCTTGTCCCTTCTCACCAGCCAATTTCATTGCTGTGAGTCTGAGTTTATGGAGAATGACCCCTTTCTTGCCAAGTAGCCTCACCACATCCTCTACAGTCCGCATATCAATGTTATGGTTTGGATCTAGATTGGCATTCCCATAAGCACAACTCCCACCCACAATTTTTCCATATTCCCCCTCCAAATGCACCCTGAAATCCTGTTCCTGGGAGTCTACACACCCAGCCAATCTCATGGGAGGGAGGGGCTGCAGAGACCCTGAACCAGTGCCTGAAAGAAGCTTTGGAGTGAATGTGAATGGATAAACAAGATGGAATTCTACTGCTGCACATAAGGTCAAACCTGTGATTAAATGTCTCTCCTGAATTGGGAAGGCACAGATCCATAGTTAGGAGAGCTCTTCAACCCAGGCCTATATAAGCAGGTGGCAGATATGTCCAGAAGTGCCTTTTACCAACCAGCTGTGGCCTTATCCGAAAAGATTCAGCCACTGTGGTACAAGTCCTGGTTACACCTGGATTAGATTACTGTAATGAGTTGTATGTGGAGCTTCCCTTGAAATGTGTTCAGAAACTTCAACTGGTACAGTGTTGACTGGAGTGTTTCATAAGGTGTGTTTCATAAGGAGTGTTTCTTCACTCCATTCTAGGCCTATCTTGAGCATCTCCCAATCTGTTTAGGGGTGCAGTTCTAGGGGCTGGTTTTGATCTTGATCTGAGATACCTGAATACCTGATATGCCTACAGTACACCCACATGCAACCACTACAATCTTCTTTGGAGGTCCTGCCAGAAATGTCCTACCTTCTGAGATTAGGCGGACAGCAACTCAGAAGAGGGTCTTCTTTGTGGCACCAAAACTATGGAACTCTCTCCCAAAGGAAACTTGTCTGTCCCCTTCTGTTCCTGCCTTCTGTCAGTAGGTGAGGACTTTAAAAAAAATCATTTGACATTCCCCAGTGACGCCTCCTTCCTTTCCTGTTCTAATTTTTATGTACATTTATGTTCTAATTATGTTCTAATTGTACGTGTGTATTTTAGCTTGATCTTAATTGTTTTAATAATGCGATTTTGTTGAGTTTTAATGGTTTTTAAGGTGTAATTTTATTATGTCTGTTTTTAATCTGTTAGCCTCCTTGGTGGCCCTAATGAAGGCAGAAAAGTAGGGTAAATAAATAATACAGACATAGTATATTATGCAGATGGACCAAAACTATGACAAGGTGTTCCTGCAGCATGAATTGCTCTTAAAATCTGGCCTTAGATATATGTATTTATTTTATTTATTTCTTCATATAGCTTTCCTGGATTTGTCTTTCTTTAATCTAAACCAAGGGTCTGCAACCTGCAGCTCTCCAGATGTTCATGGATTACAAATCCCATCAGCCCCTGCCAGCATGGCCAATTGGCCATGAACATCTGGAAAGCTGCAGGTTGCAGACTACTGATCTAGACAATCCTTCAGTCCTTTCCTGGCCACCACCATTTGGTTTTGTGATGTACAAATGCTCAACGTGTGCTTTACCTGTAAAATAGTTTTCAGATAAAAGAGCAGAACTGTATTAACCACTGAAAAACCTTGAAAACACACGACTGATGGATGTGCTTTTAAAGACCTGAGAAAGCAAAAGTTTTCTGAATAACAAATGGAAACTAGCTGACAACATCAACTTACTTGTACATAGTACCAATACCAACTTACCTACTTTATTTTGGGTATTTTTGCTTTGCCAAATATCTTTGTTGTTTTTAAATAAATTCTTATTCTAGTTCTTTTTAACTTTTAAAAAGCCTCTTGTGCCTGTTTGTTTCTGACTAGGGGAGGGGTTTTATTCTAAATAAGTGACATTCATTGGCTTACTGGGAGGTGGCTGGAAATCTGAGCTGAAGAAGCCCCATTTATATTTATTTTTAATGTAGGGGTTGTGAAACAGTGAACTTACAACAAAATACAGCCCTCATACACTACATTTTTTAATGGAAGCTTTAGACAGGGCTGCTCAAAGTGTGCAAAGTTAAGCAAATAAATTTTTGGAGGGAAAAATCTCCTCAGGGCACTTGTGGGCAGAAGGTACATAGCCAGTGGTGGGATCCAAACATTTTAGTAACAGGTTCCCATGGTGGTGGGATTCAAACTGTGGCATAGCGCCAATGGGGCTGGGCGGGGCATTCTGGGGGCGTGGCCGGCATTCCGGGGGCGGGGCATTCTGGGCGGGGCTGTGGCAAGGACGCAGCCGCTGCATTGGTCCTTGGGCGGGAAACGAATGCACGCAGACGCAGGCTGCCACGCACGCCGGTGCACCTCCTGCTAGACTGCTTCAAGTTCTGCGCACTACTGCGGAGAGGAGGGGCGTAACTAAGGCAAAAATCACGTGGCAAAATCACCAATTAGTAACCCCCTCTCGGCACACACAAATAATTAGTAACCTACTCTCTGGAACCTGTGAGAACCTGCTGGATCCCACCTCTGTATAGCAGACATCACCATAAGAAAGCCCTGGACCCAGCCCCGAAGAAGGGAAGGAGACACTGCCTGGCCAGTTGTGAACAGGAAGTGCCCAGACAAGCTCTGCAGCCAGGTGGGGTGAGGCTGGTTACTCGGTCCCTCCTTTGCCAATTGCACTTCCTGCCACAGTGAACGGGTTGATTGGGTGGGTCCTTTGCCACAGCAAGGCTGGGCATGCAAGAAACTTTCCAGACGGCAGCAAGGCTGGGCCAGGCAGGTTCGTTTCTTGCTGCAGCTGGAAGGTGCACCCCCACCCACCCCAGCCTTTGGCAAAGACAGGGTTTAAGTTTTTCTTTTTGAAAAATGCAATGGCTAAATAAACAACTGCAGAGATGGTGTAGCTTGTCAAATAGTGCTTGGTATGAGCAGAGCTACAAGTATGCCCTTGTTTTCATCTGTGAAGTGCTGCAAGGTATGACACAACTGAGAAAACAGCTTAAATAGAAGAATAAATTGAAATTTTAAATTTGCTTCAGTTGTTTTGGTCCTATTTTTTAATCAGTGCCTCTCGTTAAAGGAGTATCTCTTAAATTACAGTTATGACCAGAAGATTCCTTGTCTGTCTCCATTCTAGTATTATGTATCATCCACTTGAATGGTGGAACGCTGCTTTCAAATGGATCCGAAAGATTTCTCATCTTGCAATCCACCCAGCCTCCTTCAACCACGCTCAGAGGTCTGCCTGAATGTGAAATTAGATTAATCCTGATCTTCCGTGTTTGATGAGTGTCATAACAATTATATCTTGTTCCAATTCAATGCCCATTAGATGCTTGCGCTAATGAACTAAATCCTCAAAGCCTTGATGACTGACTGGGAACGTGCACTTTCCCAGATTCGCAACCACTTTTTTGGGGCCACTTTTGGAGAAGGGATGCTTTTATCATGGTCCTTGGACAATAAAGTGCTTCCTTTCCAGATGCCTTGATTGCCTGTTTCCTTTTTGTTCCAACGAGAACCTACCAGAGCTGCGAAGTTCAGGCAAAGATGCCTTCCCTTGTATCTACTGCAAGCAGGTTTCCTTAGTGCTATTGCAGGATCTGAGATCAATGCGAGACACTGTTTGAAGAGGATTGGGACAGGGAGTGTGAAGATAGAAGGCTCTGAGACTGAAGGCTCTGCTGATGCCAAAGCTGTCAAGATATAGCAGAATGGACTGGTTTTATTATATCCTGACACAACTAAGAGCTTCATTTAATGACCTGAATGTGATTGTTGCTAGGAGGAGCGTTTGTTCCCTTCTGTGACCCAGCTGAGAAGCTCAACTTTGAAATAAACAAAGGGGAAAGAAAGAAAGAAAGAAAGAAAGAAAGAAAGAAAGAAAGAAAGAAAGAGGAAAACCTGATGCTCAAAAGAAAAACAGATGGTGAGGACAAAGCACCTAAGCCAGTCCAACTTCTTTTTCAAAACAGATTCAAGAGAAGACCAAAGTCTGTTTCTAACCAAGACTACATCTTCCAGTGCAGTGTACCCAAGGCAGAGAATCTGGGTTATCTGGCAATGTCCCACTACACTGTGGCTGGTGCCCATTCCACCATGAGGAGAATCCCACCTCCTCAGGACTAAAATATTTGGTGCTACCTGGCCCTGGTTGCTAGGTAGCACAAGCTCTGTATGTGTGTGTGCGTGTGCATTCACACGTGCGCTTGTGCATGGATGTGTACATACCAACCAGCATCTCTCTCCTATAGACATCATGGAACCTTTAAAAACAGCAGCATTATCTAAGTCCAGAGGAAAGGACAGCTTACTTCATGCCTTCATTAACTGCTATTCTCTTTAAAAGTCATATTTTCACCAGCCTTCCTTTTATCTGCTTCCCATTTTCAATATTTATTTTCTTCATTTACACCCTGATTTTCTCCATAGCGGCGACCAAAGAAGCTTATATCCTTCTCTCATCCTTTTATCCTCACTACAACCCTAGATGCATAGATGATAATTAAAAAGTAGCATCATCAGAAATACAAGTTTGCCCAGAAATACAAGTCTACCCAGATTTATCCAAATGGGACAGAGCCATTACCTGTGTTAGGTGCCTAAAAACAGTCAGCACCCCAAACATCAAACTCCTGGAGAAGTAAGGCATATTTTCCTCAAAGAAAGCAGAGCTGCAAAGCGGCCAGACCCCTCTCTGGGTAGGAGTTGTAAAAAACAAGATTCACTGTTGCGAAAACTAATGATGTTCTGTTCAGCGCTTCAATCTAAGAATCATATCCACACACAATGGCATGAGACATTCAGAAGTATACCAGCCTCCCTGGGGTTGGCAGTGGTTTTTTGTTGGGCTAAACACTGTGGGCTAAACCTTTGTTTGGCAATGAAGTGACAGTGTGATCTACAGGGACAGCACAAGGGACGCTGAGGCGTGCTCCTTAATCAATCTGTACTCAGCAAGTGCCCAACCTGGTCACATTCCACATTATTCTTCAAGTGTGTGAATCTTGCTGAAAATTCCCCATGCAACAGAATAATGAAGGTTTTGCTGCACAGACTATTCCTAATCCTTTCCTTGCTTCCTAGTAACATCGGAGTGTTACACTCAGGCCGTTTCTGCACGGGCAAATCATGGCGGCCTGGAGACGGTAAAAACACCGTCTCCAGGCCGCCATTCGCACGGGGGGCGCAGCTGCAACGCAGCCGCGCCGCCCTCGCGCCGCCCGGCTGGCCTAAAGCCGGCGTTTCCCCAGAGCGCTTCCCAGCGCTCTTTTTGGGGAAACGCCGGCATGAAGCCGCTGCCGAGCGAACGGCAGCGGCTTCATGCCGCCTCCCCCACCCGGCACTCACCTTGTCGAAAGGCCGGCGGGACTGCCCGGCGCGTCGCCGAGGCCTGGGGACACCTTCTGCCCTGCGCCGCCGAGCAGGTGCGCAGGGCCAGGAGGCTGGGTCAGGGTCGTGCGAGCACCGGCGCTCCGCGGCGCCGGCTGCCCGCCTCTTCCCGGGACCGTCCATGCGGACGGTCCCAGCGTCTTCGGGTCGGCGCGAGAAGCGCCGACCCAGCCGTTTCCGCCGCCGTGCGGAAACGGCCTAAGTGTGTGAATCTTGTGTCACACTAAGCACAGTCAGAACCTTCTAAGTCCTCTCAAGTCAATGAACTCTGCTTGGGAGGGCACTGACAGAAAGTATTTGCCTAGCAACTGGAACAGTGGTCATTCCCAATCCATACATGATGTTTATCCTCATGCTGACCAGCCCTAGTCCCAACGTTCTCACATGATCGACAGGACAGCGTCATAGCAAAACAGCACTGTTTATTCCAATACCTTGCAAGAAGAAGTGTTAAGGCAATTCATGCAGAACTTCCTGGTTTAGCATTACTGCCCCTGCAGCGAGTAATGTCTAGAAGTGCTCTGATTTATATTCAAGGTTTCTTAATGGGGAAGATCCAGCTGCTCATGCCTGTTTCATCTGAATTGACTGAGAGGAGCCAAAGAAACAAAGAGGAGCAAGTGGGAAAGCATTAGTGGTGAAATGTCCTTCGATTTAAAACACATGTAGCGTAGAGCAAAAGTGCCTTTTGCAGCCGTTGCGTGGAAGGCACAGTTCCGAATAAACTTCTACTTTAAAAGGATGCATTTATAAATGTTCTCTGCTCTCTCCCTCTCAGACCGGCTGCACTGCATGTGAATTTTACAACCAAAAGGAACTTTCCTTCTCAAGCTTTCTCCTTCAGTGTAATCGGGAAGTCATTTATTCCTCCATAACATTTGCTTGAAGGAATGTTAGAGCTGAGTTATAGCTAGGACCATTATCTCACAATAACTGTCTGGGAAATGTTAATGCCTGGATCATGCAGAATGCCATATTACAGTTTTTATGGTGGACATAACATTTTTATGAACTTTTTCTCGGGTAACACCACCATTTACTATGAAGAAGATCACCTACCATGGGTTCATTACCTTCAGCATAAACTTGACGAGAGCCTTGGGGCACCTTGCTGGAGACCTCCTGAAGTAGGGAATGAACATGTGAAAGCTGTCTTATATGAGTAAGACAACTGGTCCATTGCCATTGAAGAAGAGGAGAAAGGAGAAGAAGGAGAAGGAGGAGGAGATTATGATGATGATTTTGAATTTATATCCCACCTTTCTCTCCTGTAAGGAGACTCAAGGTGGCTTACAAGCTCCTTTCCCTTCCTGTCCCCACAACACACACCTTGTGAGGTAGGTGGGTCTGAGAGAGTTCTGAAGAACTGTGACTAGCCCAAGGTCACCCAGCAGGAATGTAGGAGTGCGGAAACACATCTGGTTCACCAGATAAGCCTCTGCCACTCAGGTGGAGGAGTGGGGAATCAAACCCAGTCTCCAGATTAGAATCCACCTGCTTTTAACCACTACACCATTGCTTGCACTAACTGGAAGTAGCTCTACTAGGTTTAGCCAAAGAAAGGTCTTTCCCAACACCTGTCATGTGAGATCTTCATATGGTGGATCCAAGGAATTGAACCTGGGACCGGTCTCTTGACAATATTTGTTTTGCGAACAGCTAGCAAAATGGCCAATACTGAACAAAGACAACAGGCTTCCAGGACAACTCCAACTCTGTCGTTGGACGAGAGGCCAAATGTCTGATTTCATGCAAGAGTTGTCACACTATTCCACTGTGAAATGGCTGTATCAACCTGACTTTTGCAAAGAATTAAAAGGGGACTCGGAGGAGGTGACAAGGACTCTTAAAATATGTCTGCAACAGACAACATCTTCTGTTGAACTTTGGAGTCTCTCTCCGGAGAAATCTAGACAATTATTTAAAGTGCTTCTCATTCAGCCCACAAAAATTCACTTTCACAGTAGCCATATTTTACACAGACTTTCATAAAAGGGTCTAATAAAGTGTTTAGTATTTTATATCCCCGCACAAAAATAATGATCTTGGATCTTTGCTCCCCAACGCTGAAATGTTTTAAATGGGTTTATGTCTCTCACCTCCAGAATATTTTTTCCTTTCCTTTTCCTTTTTTTTTTTAAAAAGGGGCTGAATTTATAGCTTTGTTCTTTATCTGCCCCCAGCTTCCATTAAGTGTCATAACTATTTCATTATAGGCAGGCTGGGTCTCCTTACTTGCACCTGCATGTGGGGGTTACATCATTTCATTATTCTTCTAGACAGAGCGCTGCTTAACCCCCGACACTGGTAGTAAAATCTGGACGTTGAACATCAGTTTACAGTAGTTAGGGCTGACAAGTGTCAAAGCAACACACCCAGGGGTGGAGGGAAGAGGCAGAGAAAATGACCCAGCGCTTCTCCCTAGATGGGCAAAATTACCTTCAGAATATTCACAGTGGCATTAGACAAACCCATTACAAAAATTCATGCCAATCCTCTCTCAAAGAGCATGGAGCAAGTGTGAAAGTTAACAACAGAAATGTCACATTGAAGCAATGTGTCGGGTGGCTGGCTCTCGTTTTAGCTTGAAAACCGACCTGACATTGCATTAAGTCTCCCCATCCTCCTGAGGCTGGGGAAAGGTTAAGCAACCCTCAAGGGGGGAGCTCCTTGCTCAGAGAAGGAAGGTCACTTTGCAGCGTTCTTTCTTTAATGCAAACCCCGCCACACACACAAACAGACACACAGCTCAGAAACATTGTGTCTCCTCAATCTTTGACCTCAGATAATACGTCACCCACTTTCCATCTTTTCCTCTTCTGAGGTTGAGCATTCTGGATTTGCTCATCCCTCAAGCCACTACTCATTCGCCATTTGACTGGGGTTGGCCTTAAAATCTGTAAACATCCTTCCTTGGGTGAGTCTCATGAGGCATCCAGAGGCCAAGAGACCACATTGATACTGCCAAGAAAATACTGCAGTGGCTCTCAGCTTTGATATCATTTGATTGACCTGGCCATTTCTGAAGTAGGCCTCTCCTGTACCTGTCCTTCAGGGCTGTACCATCAGGCTGCTGAGAGGGGAAATGTTCTACCAGTGTAAAAATATGCCCTACAGGTGGAAAGTTCATTTGTCATTTATTGGGTTTTATCTTTCCTGATGTGTTAGCAACCCATGTGCAGGAAAGTATCTGAGGCTAAGCTTTCAAAAATGCAATCTATTATCTTCATTTTGAAGAGATGCAGGTCTAGGAAAGGACCTATGTACCTTAAACAATCGCAAGATCCCCTTTCCCAGTCTTGGTGTATATCCATTCATACATGTAGGCTTTGAGCGAGCCCTACAAAATACAAGTTTCCTCATCCCAGAATGTAACTACAAACATACAAGAAGAAGAAGAAGCGTTTGGGTTTATACCCCACCTTTCTCTCCTGTAAGGAGACTCAATACAATACAATACAATACAATACAATACAATACAATACAATACAATACAATGCAATGCAATGCAATGCAATGCAATGCAATGCAATGCAATGCAATGCAATGCAATGCAATACAATGACTTTTATTAGGCATGGATGTAAGGAGACTCAAGGTGGTCCTTTCCCTTCCTCTCCCCACAACAGACACCTTGTGAGGTAGGTGGGACTGAGAGAGTTCCAAAGAACTGTGACTAGCCCAAGGACACCCAGCAGGAATGTAGGAGTGCGGAAACACATCTGGTTCACCAGGTAAGCCTCCGCCACTCAGGTGGAGGAGTGGGGAATTGAACCTGGTTCTCCAGATTAGAATCCACCTGCTCTTAACCACTACACCACCCTGGCTCTCAGGTTGAATGCATGCGTACTCTGAGTACGCAAGCTATCAGATGTACCAAGTTATATGACTGGCCCATCTTCCTTACTCTTATCTACTCTAGAAGGGCAACCACGTTAGTCTATTGCAGAAAAATTTATTACATACCGAGTCAAAGCCATTGATCAGATGTGTAAGATGAAGTGAGCTCTGACTCGTGAAAGTATAGCTGAAATAAACTTTGTTAGTATTTAAGGGGCTGTTGGATTGTATTATCTAATGAGACTAGCAGTGGTGCTCCAACATTTGAAGCAAAAGTCTTGCCCAACATCTTCTGCCTAAGATTCTTCAATGGGAGATGCCCAAGAATGAGCCTTGGACCTTCTACATGCTAAACCACAGCAGGCTAAACCTTCATGCTAAACCACATGCTAAACCAATCGCCTACATGCTAACCCTTCCCATCAATACACAATGTGACTGAGTGTAGACAGTGGAAGCAATACGACTTGTCCCACTGCACACAGTTCTGAAGGTCTGAAAAGGGCTCCAAGCAATTTTGTTATGGGATTGACAGCATTGTCAGTTGCTTGACTGGGAAGAGGAAAGCTGTACTCAGTGGTTATGGAAAAAGTTAACCTCCACTGAGGCAGAGAAATCAACTGCTGCGCTCAGGCTTGATTTGCTAAACTGAAAACCAGCAAAGTACTTAAAAGGAAGATGTATTGCTGTAGTGGGTTATACCAGGCACTTGTTATTTCCCTAAAGAAAGTGAATGATGCCACACCTGCTGCTAAGGAACTCAGGACCGGTTCTCCTGCCTCCCACTGTAAACAGCCTGTTTTCCAAACTCCCTACCTGATACTAAAAAGAAGCTGTTTTTTAAAAAAGACTCTTTTCTTTGGGACCACTTCCATATGCTTCATTTCAGTTTTAAACTGCATGTTAATTGTTCTGAATTAACAACTCCAGCTGGAAAAGCAAACAAGCAATTTTCAAACCTTAAGATAACACTCAACTTATTTTAAGTGATTTAGGATCCAGGGGGGAAAGCAACACTTCTCTTCTGGCGGGGTGGAGTTCAAAGAGAATTTTTTTTAGGCAGGTCTTTAGATATTCGTAAGAGGTGCCATTAGAAAAATTAAGATACATCACCAATGATGGACTTCCGGTGGAATGGTATTTCAATCTGGTGGAGCCTCTAAGTGCTCCCAGACTACCCGTTGCTGAGAAGGGCTATGCTGGATGTAGAGCAAGTTCTTTTTAGCTCTCGCCTCCCCAGATACTAGGGACCTTGAATTTGACAGGTGGACTAGAAGGGTCTGGGTTTTAGGCTCTTGGAAACAGCCCCCTTTCTCTTTGTTTTTTCTCCTCATTAGTCCTCCCCCCTCTTCTCTTCTCTTCTCTTCTCTTCTCTTCTCTTCTCTTCTCTTCTCTTCTCTTCTCTTCTCTTCTCTTCTCTTCTCTTCTCTTCTCTTCTCTTCTCTTCTCTTGCAAGGGAGGGGGGAGGGGGCCCAGCATCTGGACATGGCCCACCCACCCTAGTGGTGGGAGGGGGAGGGATGGCATGCAAGGGAAGGGGAGAGAGGGGTGGCATGCAAGGGAGGGGAGGGAGAGGGCCCAGCATCTGGACATGGCCCACCCACCCCAGTGGAGGGAGGGGGAGGGATGGCATGCAAGGGAAGGGGAGAGAGGGGTGGCATGCAAGGGAGGGGAGGGAGGGGGATCAAGCATGCAAGGGAGGGGAGGGAGGGGGAGTCAGGAATCAAACCCGGTTCTCCAAATTAGAATCCACCTGCTCTTAACAGCTATACCACACTGGTTATCTACATTGTTTAATGTGAATGTTAAGTACCTTCAAAGCCAGTCTTAGTGGAAAAGTGGGAGAGATATTTTTACAATAAATAAATAAATCTATAATACGTTAACAAATAAATAGACAGAAGTAGAAACCAATAGGGCCACAAACCACTAGCCTGAAATTCAAGTGTGAAATGAACTGAAATGGCAGCCTCCTTCCTTCCCATCCCCTTTCTCCTCCAGCAGACCCTGTTGCACAGATTAATCCTTCTTGGAGGAGAATTACAAGGACCTCATTTTAAGGAGATATCAGCAATCAGATATCTTATCAAACGCCACCTCAATTATTCAAATAATCCCTGCCTCTAAACTTGGGCACTGTTTAGGGAAAGTATTCCCTATTAACTGGCTGCCACTTCCCCATCACGTCCGACATTCTGAGCTTCATGTCTGATTACAAAATTTGCATTCAATTTAATTTTTCCATCTGGAGTAAATGAATAATCCGAGTACCTACCTCAGCCTTAATTACATTTGTTAAATTAAGAACCAAGAATGTGCAAAATGTAAATGCCTGTAGTCTGTGGCCAGACAAATGGCATGTTAGACCAGCAGAACAGCCTTGCCTGTATCCCTGGTTCCAATTTCTTTTCCCACCTCTATAAGCCATACATCAAAAAAATTACAACTGAAAAACAACAACAAAAAAACCCCTTTATAAATGATGAAACAATAGATGATCTTTTGACATTTTCAGTGGGCTGTTTGCAGGAGAAATGAGATAAAATGTAATAAATTCATATACTTCTGCATGTTTCTTGGCTTCAGCAGATAGAATTTCCATCTCTTTATGCAGGATTCCTGGGGTGCAGAAATCCTTGATAATGCCAAACAATTCAGCACTTTATTTTCTCTTTGCTCTGCACAACACAAAATATAGATCTCAAGCTGCCAACAGCTGAAAGTGAAAGCAGATGCCATATTCCTTCTCCACATGGAAAAATCATTCCAGCTCAGATATTATAAATAACAAAAAAGCAAAGGTTATGAAATTAATTCCAGAGTCAAGGTAGACATGATGGCAGGAGATCTGGGATTGGTTTCCCCTCTTAAGCATATATTAATTAGGGTTGCCAGTGCCATGTTGGAAAATGCATAGACATTTGGGGATAGTGTTAAAGGAAGGCAAGATTTGGGTAGGGGTGTAATGCCTTACAATTCACCGTCCAAACCAGTCATTTTATCCAGGGGTAGCCCCTTGGTAGCATAGAGATCAGTTCTAATTAAAGGAGATCTCCAGGTCCCATCTGGAGGTTAGCATCCCCAAACAGCAGCTAGAGAGCCAAGACAATTCAGGCAAGATGTGAAAATGAGTTTACACATAAACAGCTGCTCAGCAGGATGGATAAATCAGGAAAATGGCTTCAAAGGAGGGTTAACTCCCCACACCTCGGAGCAAGGGTTTGATTATCCTCCTCTCCTCATAGCTCTATTAAATAATTATTTTTTTAAAAAAAATACATTGGAGGGAAAGCTAAGCATGGGTTTACCAAAGCTTTGTGTAGCTCTGCTCTCAGACAGAATTTATAATCTGACAGAAGGGGCCACCATTTTCCCCCAGATACCAAGTATCTCCCCCATTCCATTCTTTATACACCTGTTGGCTTTCTTGGTCAGACACATACACTTTTCTGAACAGGGCACATTTAGAAATAGAATTTCAATGGACTTAACTTCACAGTTATCTATTTAAATAAACATTAATTATTCACAAACTAAATTGGCACAAGAACTCCTGAGAACTTAAAAGCACGGGGATTTCTTGAAGTATTTCCTACAGGTGGCATCCAGCTATCGCAATTTGCTTAGTCCAGAGCAAGCAAACCGAAAAGAAGAAACCAAAGCCTTCCAGTTCTTTCAGTGAACTCAGTTTTCAGTGAACTCAGTTGTGAAGGAAAACAGTAGGCCAAATCTTCTCCACTGGGCTCATGTTTCTCTGCAAGTTCTCTGAAAGGGTCTCAAAAGAGCCTTCCTTCCAGAAGGGCCTTGTGTCCTGAACTCAACATTATGCTCAGGATGTTTCACCCAGTAACGAGATGGCCTCTAGATGATGTTACTTCAGATGTACCTGAAGGCTAGTTCTTATGATCTTAAGTATCATCAAGTATTCCCTGTGTTCACACCAGTCTGATCCTTGCCAAATATCTCCTTCCTTACCCTCCGTACCAGGCTCTAACAGCACAATCTTTCTGTCTTCTTTGAAAAGGTCCCAAATGTTGCACAGAATGAGAAGTGAACAAGATACCTCATCCTTTCTCCTCTGCCGTGTTAGTAAATGATTCTGTGCACCAGAGTCCACCACTCTATAAGGAATAAGCCAATTAGATGTGTCTGCAGACTCTAGCCAATGCCAAGCCTCCCTGGCATCCTGACAGCATCTCCAATATGCCACATGGGCTCACCCCAGACTCACCAGCAAAGTGAGTTTGGAGTTCCTTAATGGTGAGCCAGCTTTAGAAATCACACCTCTTAGCTAACTAAGCTAACCTGTGGTTTTGGTTTCATCCATATTGCTGATACCAACTTAGGGGACGTGATCTGTACAATAGATAAACACATGGTTCAGAAATCTATTATTGATTTCAAAAGAACAGATTTAAGTATGTTGCCAGGATATAGGTTTGGCTCAGTCATACTCTACAAATCTCAGCCTACAAGACTATCAATAAACCATTCCAATGAAATCTTTCAATGGTGCACAGGCTGCAGCACAAGGAAGTCCATAGTTTCTTTTTATTTCTTGAACGGCAGAAGCCTTTCTGACATCATATCAAGCTCATTTCCCCATATTTTTTTTCAAAAAGCATGGAATTTGATTTACCACCAGAGGGGAGAGAAAATCCTTAAGAAACAAGAAAGTGGACACATCCGGCATTCAGATTTACAGCCCAACTCTCCCATCTGCTCCAACAGTAAATCGCCTCTATTGGTATATCCATTCCAGCAGAAAGAAAGAAATCTGCCGAGTCGTAATCACCTGCATCAGACTGGAGGAGCTTGTCATTATAACTTCAATCCCCCAGTCCTCTGATTTACATGTATAAATAATCCTACTCAGTGACATTCACCCTAGAGACTAATAATAGATTTTCTGTGGGAGCAGACACAGAACACATAAAATAAGAATGACACATGCGGCAAGCCAAAGTAAAGAGATGGTGGCAAGAGCAATGGGAGAAGCCCTGGGGGATACTGAGAAATAAATGAGTGGGCTACAGTCTACATCTCGCCAACGTACAGCTGACATGGGGCATTTCATTGGTCAGTTTTAGCTGGGCGGCTCAACTTGAATCTTGGGAGAAAAAGCCTCTTATGTGGGTGCTGGTGTTTTTAAGGTTGTTAAGCAATTGTGTGGTGTTTCCCCCGCTCTTTTTAAAACCAGGCCATATAAAACCTATTACAGGGCAAGAAAAGCTATTATAGGTTTGAAATAAAGGCCAGATAAAACAAAAAAATATTTGAGAAGAAGAGCAGTTGGATTTATATCCCCCCTTCCTCTCCTGTAAGGAGACTCAAAGCGGCTTACAATCTCCTTTCTCTTCCCCACCCCCTGCAACAAAGACCCTGTGAGGTGGGTGGGGCTGAGAGAGCTCTGAAGAACTGTGACTAGCCCAAGGTCACCCAGCTGGCATGTGTTGGAGTGCACAAGCTAATCTGGTTCACCAGATAAGAATCCACAGCTCAAGTGGCAGAGCGAGGAATCAAACCCAGTTCTCCAGATTAGAGTGCACCTGCTCTTAACCACTCCACCACACTGGCTCTCCAGGTTATATATATCTTAACAATATCCAGCACTAGGATGTACCTCAACATTCCATTTGCTGGTAGATCAATGTTTGGCCTGTGCATCATCTCTAGTCCTGGGTGAAAAATAGACTATAGACTTTTTATCAAAACAATAGAAATAGCCATGAAGAAATGCACCTGCTAAAAGGATTCAAAGCTGGATGCTAATGAATGCTTCTTAGGTTCAAACTCATAGGATTTGCTAGTGGAAGTCTTTAATGGGATTCTACCCTGCCATTGTGCATTGAGGCAGCATGAGCTCTATTCTGTTGCACCCTTCATTCAGGGTACATCAGATCTAAGCATCCTTATTTCCAAAGAAACAAATGGAGAGAGGGATTTTGGTGCATGGCTGAATGGAAGCCACATTTCCTTTCTTGAATATCCTGGTGGGTCCAGGATGTCTCTATGGGCGCTGCAGTACAGAAAAAGGCAATGCCCTCCAAGTCCATGTAACACCACCATCAGTCGCCCACTGTGTGCCAACCACTAGCTGGAAACTCTACTTGCCAGGTTTCTGCCCTCGACACTCAAGAGCTTTTGGGTGTAGGGCAAGTGGAAGGAATACCCTAGCCTAGTGAGTATGGGAATGGTCTAGGAAGTCCCCAAAACTCTATTGTAAAACTTGGAAGTGATGTTGTGATGTCATCCCCCCACTTCCCAGTTTCTGCCAGCTGCTCTATTGAGTGATTATGGAGGACATGAGAGCACCAGTTGGAGGACTCCGGCCATCATCTGCACATTAAGTGGAAACTCTACCATCATGAATCCTTGTGCTGGGCCTAACAAGACAAACAAAGAGGATCTAACTTCAAAAAAGCAGCAACCAAGTGCTGTGATTTAGGATGTTTCAAAGTGAACCTTTCTCCTACACAAAAGATACACATTAAAAATTAGGCGGTGCATCTTCTTTCCTTCACTTTTCTATGTTCTGAGGAACAGCATCCCTGCTTTAAAAAATGCCTCCCCCATCGCATTGGTTCCTTTCCAGATTTGGAAGCATTCATTGCCTAAAACCTTAAAATCTTTTTGAAGTTCCATTAATACTTTTTAATATAAAAAGTGAGCAGATTGTGCCTGCCGAGCAAGAGCCAATCTTCACAAGGTTCCTCTCTGTTTTGTTTTGGATTAACAGTTATTGTGCCAGAGGATAAATTGTCATGTATTAGCAATGAGGTCCCTAGTGAGCCTGTTTAAAAATTAATTAGCAGTATGCAACAACATATTTGCAATGAATAGTAATTTTTCTAACATCTCCTTTACTCAATCACCTGCTCCCGTTCTTTCAAATCACCTTGCTGGCATTCCTGGGGCCTCCATGACATTTCAAAAAGAAACATCATGTATAGAATTGTTCCTCTGCAACTAACATTTGACAACACTTGATCAGCCCAGTGGTAGAGCTGCTGAGACGGTGGAAAGAGTTATCATTTTTGTAACAAAACTTCCTTTTACCACTACTGTGGCATTAGACCTCATCAAGATATTAAATTGCTTAAATACCTGTACAAAAAGAAGAAGAGGTGGAGGAGGTGCTCCATGGATTCAACAGCTGTCGCTTGCCCAAAGTACACACTGTTCAAAGAGCTGTTGTGGTGTATAATTAAAGTGCCAGACTAGGATCTGAGAGATGCAGATTCAAATCCTCATTCTGACATGAAAGTTCACTAGGCGACCTTGGGGTTGCCTCTCCCTAGCCTATTTCACAGGACTGTTGTCGAAGGGGTTGAAGTGGAAGATTAGAAAACGATGTTGTCAGCTGCTCCGAGAAAAAGAAAGGAGCATAGAACAGCCCGATCTTGCCAGATCTCAGAAGCTAAGCAAAAATATGGATAGGAGATCACCAAGGATATCTTTGCAGAGGAACTTCTGATTCTCATTTGCCATGAAAACCCCATGCTGGGATAATTTGGTTGTGACTTGACAGCACTTATGTACATAAACTGCTTTGGGAAGAAAAGTGAGATATAATTTTTTTTAGTGGTGAAACTGATTAACTCAAGCTGCAGAAACTCTTCTCCAAGAACAATTTATGAGTTTTTTGATGGACGGCAAGATACATAAACTCTCAGGTGAATAAGAACTCATCCTTCCATGTAAAAAACCCCCTAATTTTAATTTTTTTGCGAATTTTAGTAAATTTAATATTTTTTTAGTAATTAAAAACAAAAATAATTAAATGCAACATCATAACAAGAAAACCCAACAGCAGATGGCGACTCAAAGAAAGACCTTCTACCCCCCTGGGACAGGAGTCAGGACTGGACACAACAATAATGGCAACCAGTGATGATGCTATGCAGGGGATGGCGGGGGGGGGGGGTGACATATCAGCGACCAGCCTCCCCAAAGGCCATTTTGCAGGCCCTGCGAGACTGTCCAAGGTCCTGCAGGGCCCTGATGGTGGAACTGTCCAAGGTCCTGCAGGGCCCTGTTGGCGGAACTGTCCAAGGTCCCCCAGGGCCCTGAAGGAAGAGTATTCCACCAGGCAGGGGCCAAGGCAGTAAAAGCCCTGTCCCGGGTGGAGGCTAGTTGCATCATTGAGGGGCCGGAGACCACCAGTAGGTTTGCCTCCACAGAATGCAGAGGCCGAGTAGGGACATAGGGGAAGAGACGGTCCCTAAGGTATGAGGGCCCCAGGCTGCGAAGGGCCTTAAAGGTCAAAACCAACACCTTTAAGGTGATTCGGTATTCCACCGGGAATTGGCACAGTTGGCGCAACACAGGGGAGATGTGCTCCCTAATAGAGCCACCTGTGAGAAGCCGTGCTGCTGCATGCTGGACCAGTTTCGGTTTCTGGATCAGCCGCAAGGGAAGGCCCACATCCAGTGAGTTACAATAGTCTAATCTGGAGGTGACTACTTGCCTTTTATAAATAGTGAGAGGGCAGGTTTGGGACTGGGGCCAAAACGGCAGAGGAGATGGGCAGATCTGGGAGAAACAGTCATAATCAGCCCCTAATCAACAACAGAAGTTATTTGCAAAAAATGTTTATCAACATATCTCTTGTGGGATACTAAGGTGATGAGCAGAATGCTTTTATGGAGATTTAAAGAAAGTTGTGAAAGGTTATATCATTTTTGCAGGATCTATTTTACTGCCCACCTCATTTTGTATTGCCTTTGGCAGTAATTACCTTTGGCTTTGCACTCCACTCAGTAGCAAGGTATATTTCCTTACCAAACATGGTACTTCTTTCATCAGCTATACCTACCCCCTCCCCTTGTCCTGCTTTGTTTTTTTGGGAATTGAAACTCAATAGGGTAACCTGGCAGCGGTATTAAGCGCTGACCAAATACATCCATTTAACTCTCAACACCAGTACTCAAAAAGAAATGTCTGATTGCAGCTAACAACTCAAAACATTTGGGGACTGACTAAATACATCACCACGCTGGGTGTTAGCAAAGGAGGACAACAAGGTGAAAGGAGAACATTTCCTACTCAATAACATTCACGTAGGTAAAACGGATGGCAGAGAATTCTGGGGGACATCTGGAATGCATTAATTTTATGGTATGTTTCATATCACAGGCAGGTACTTTGAACAGAAAAGCTGGTAGCAACGGTGCACCTCCCCCTGGGTGGGCTGCGGCTCATTCTTTCAACCCCCACTGCATCAACATGATAAAGGGGCTGGGGACACAGCAATGACATATTCCAAATGCTGCTTTCTGCCTCTGGGGGGAACGTAAAAAAATACAAAAAACAACAGCGGAAAAAAAAGAGACAAAGTCTTAAAGTGACACGGAGCTCCTTCTACATCAGGCCAATCCCAGCACAAATTGTAAATAACTCAGATAAATTAAAGCACTTGGCAGCTGCTAAGAAAGAAGCCTTTATGGCTCAGTAGGAGAGCATCTGTACGGCATGCATAAGGTCCCAGGTTCTGTCCCCAGCCTCTCCAGTTAAAAGGACCAGGCAGTAGGTCATGTGAAAGACCTCTGATTGAAGCTTTAGAGATCTACTGCCAGCCTGAGTAGACGATACTGACCTTGGGGGACTGATGGTCTGATTCACTACAAGAAAGCTTCATGAGACCCAGCGTGGTGTAGCAGTTAAGAGCAGGTGCACTCTCATCTGGAGAACCGGGTTTGATTCCCCGCTCTGCCACTTGAGCTGTGGAAGTTTATCTGGTGAATCAGATTAGCTTGTGCACTCCAACACATGCCAGCTGGGTGACCTTGGACTAGTCACACTTCTTCGGAGCTCTCTCAGCCCCACCCACCTCACAGGTTGTTTGTTGTGAGGGGGGAGGGCAAGGAGATTGTAAGGCCCCTTGAGTCTCCTTACAGGAGAGAAAGAGGGGGTATAAACCCAAACTCTTCTTCCTCTTCTTCATGTCCATGTATTTCATTAAAAGGAACAGAGACACAAACAAAGGCTTTCCAAAGAAGCAACAGAATGGCCCTACTCAGTCAGGCCCAAAGTCTACCTCATCCAGTGTCCAGTTCCCGACAATAAGGAATCTGGAGCTTCCACAACGTCTATACGCGAGAGGTTAAGTAACCAGGCTTCCCCCACACTCTCTGTTTGCTCTCCCTCACACTGCCTTTGAACAATATGTTTCCATTAACCATAGGTGTCAAACTCATGGCCCTCCAAATGTTATGGACTACAGTTCCCATCACCTCCTGCCAGCATCATGCTGGCAGGGGATGATGGGAACTGTAGTCCATAACATCTGGAGGGTCACGAGTTTGACACCTGTGCATTAAGCTATCAAGGACAGCAGACTCTTATCTGGAGAACTGGGTTGATTCCCCACTCCTCCACAAGAAGCCTGCTGGGTGACCTTAGCCAGTCACAGTTCTCTTGGAAGTCACAAAGGTCACACAGAGGCAGGCAAAGGCAAACCAATCCCAAATCTCTCTTGCCTTGTTAACTGTACGGGGTCGCCATTAGTCAGCTGTGACTTGAGAGCACGTGACACACATGCACAAAATTCATAATAATCACCCCTCAAATATTTTTATTCACTATATTTATAGCCCCCCTTTCTCACCGAGGTTAAACATGGATTGAACAGTGTAAGTCGATACAATACAGATATATGAAGATTTAACTGATCTTCCTACCAACAGTCAACTAAAAACTCACAAATTAATCAAGCAAATGTTTTTTAATCAGATAACAGTCCAAAATCGTAGCTGAAAATAACCCAGAGAGGATGAAGTAAGGAACATATGCTCTGTTCAGGGCTGCCTGCGAGGAAGAAAAAGTTTGATATTTCACCAGAGTAAGCCTGATCAAAATGGCACTAATGACATTTAAGGGCTGATTTCTATAAAGACTGTAAGATACTGCTTTGTTTTGTTCTGGTTTTTTACAGATAAAGCGAGCAAGCAAAAAGCACACAGGAAGGGGCTGGTTTACAGTGAAAACATGATTCTCTGCTTCAGGGTCACAGATATTTCTAACAGCAGGAGTTTGAATAGCTGTGGATCAAAACTCTAAATGGAGAAGGCACAAGGAAAAGCAAGGGAGAAGAGCCGCTTTGCAGCAAGCCCCAGAAAAGATAAGCTGCTGAAACATCTGGCAAGAAAAATACTTGGGAACTTTCAACTTGAAGGATTTACTGGAGGTCTCGTTATGGTCCAGTGAAAATCCCGGGGTTTTCTTAAATGTACACATGATAACAGTTTGACATAAAAAAAAATATTTCCCAGCAAAATAGTATAGGAAACTGATGAGAACTGTCACTCTAAAGGTCATTAGATTTTTAAAAAAGAAATCTCAGAAAGTTCAACAAGACACACTTGAGTTTCATGAGAAAGTACATCTCCAATCTAAATTTATCTCCCAATTGTGGCAGAGTGAAGCTTCCAGGGAGGAACTAGGGCTCAGTGGTATGCATATATTTTGCATAAAAAGTTCCAGGTCGATCACGGGCATGACAGGTAAAGGATCTCAGGTAGAATTTTTACCTCTATTCTTGTCCCATAGTCCATATCCAAACTCTTCCCTGAACTTCAAAGCTTTTTCTCACTGGTGGTCGCCAAATTATTAGGCCAGCTGGGTGAATATCGACGTCTGCTCCTACCTATTCCATTTGTTTTTGACCTACAGTGCAGCATTGAGCTTACTTGTGTGCTGTTAACTTAAGCTCCCTCTGTCTTTGTTTAGATGCCAGGGCCAGACACAGCACCCAGTAGGAGGGTGGCTGCCTCTGCTAGCCCCAGAATGGCACTGGCGAGTCCACAGTGGGGTGGGGTGGGGTGGCTACTTTAAGTGGGGTTGCCAGGTCAGATCAGGAGTCAGGGGGGTGGGGGTTGCCTCAGTTGGCTCGCGGGCCTGATGAGCCCCTTAAGGGGAGGAATCTGGCCTCTGGGTCACACATTTGACACCCCTGGTGTATGTGCACATTGGCCATCCCCCAACCTCTGCTTATCAATCAGACACTGTGTACACAGCCTCTTCCATCTGGCTTCTGATCATGTGTATACAGAATTCAAACAGCCTCTACTGCAGTGATGGCGAACCTATGGCACGGGTGCCAGAGGTGGCACTCAGAGCCCTCTCTGTGGGCATGCACAAACAGGGGGGAATCCCCCCCCCACCCTCGCACACACATCTAGGTTGGCCTGGGCCACTGGGCTCTATTATTAGCATTAAACCTAAGACCTAGTTTTGGGGAAGCAGTATAAGTAACCCTGTTAAGCGCTGTTAAACCCCACTGATTTTCACGTGAGAAACTAAAGCACAATCCTTTACCTGGGAGTAAGCTTGGTTGCTGGCAATGTGGCTTGCTTCTGAGTAAACCCTCTAGGGTCGTGATTCCCTCTCTGTGGGGACGCACAAACAGGGGGAAATTGCCCCCCCACCCTCACACACACATCTAGGTTGGCCTGGGCCACTGGGCTCGATTATTAGCATTAAACTTAAGACCTAGTTTTAGGGAAGCAGTATAGGTAACCCTGTTAAGCGCTGTTAAACCCCACTGATTTTCATGCTAAAAACTAAAGCACGATCCTTTACCTGGGAGTAAGATCAGTTGCTGGCAATGGGGCTTGCTTCTGAGTAAACCCTCCTAGGGTCGTGATTCCCCTGTTCGAAGAGTTGCAAGGTTGCTTCAAAGCAAAGCCATCTTCTACCACCAAGCTTACTCCTGAGTAATGCCCACCTCGGAGCCAACCATTTTTTTCTAAATTAAAACCTCAGTATTCAGGTTAAATTGCCATGTTGGCACTTTGCGATAAATAAGTGGGTTTTGGGTTGCAATTTGGGCACTCAGTCTCGAAGAGGTTCGCCATCACTGCTCTACTGAGAATGCATACAGGTTAGGGGCAGAGCCATATCACACATACAGGAGCTTTCATGCATTCAGACACACCCACATTTCCAGTAATCATGATGTCCATTTTTCAGGGTCCGATAACACATGTAGGTTACAAATAAGGAAGTACTGGAGAAGGAATCAATAAAATGGGTTTTCAGGGTATCCTGCCATCTCTGACTCTTTTTTGTTTCTACTAAACATTTATTTATTTACTTACTTGCTTACTTAATCTATAGTCTACCTTTCTCCTGAATGTAAATCCAAATTCGCTCACACAGTTCTCCTCCCCTCCGCTGTATCCTCCCTGCAACCCTGTGAGGTAGGTTAAGCAGTATATGACTAGCGCAAGGACACTGCTGCGGAAGCTCGCACAGCGACCTTGGACCACCAATCTCCTGGATCCTAGCTCAACATACTACTAGAGAGCCAACACAGCATGCTGGATAGCATGCTAGGTCAGAGACAAACAGTTCAAAACCTTGTTCGGCAGCCGTGAAGTTTGCTGAGTGATCAAGTGCTATCAACATAAGCAAACGTACCCCACGTGGTTGCTGTGAGGATAAATTAGGACATTGTCCAGAGCTCCAAGAAAATGCTAGTGATCTCAGCAGGGAGAGAACAAAGGGTTGGTAAAACACAATGACACACTGAGAATGCACATTAATTATCCCTGAGATTTAATATTCCTGATGAGGGCTCAAACAATCAGGATGTCTGAATGAGCCTAAATGTCAGAGGAGCCAGTGTGGTATGGTGGTTAAGAGCAGTGAACTCTTAATCTGGAGAACCAGGTTTGATTCCTCACTCTTCCACATGAGTGGCAGACTCGGATCTAGTGAACTGGATTTGTTTCCCCACATCTCCACATGAACATAAGAACATAAGAACAAGCCAGCTGGATCAGACCAGAGTCCATCTAGTCCAGCTCTCTGCTACTCGCAGTGGCCCACCAGGTGCCTTTGGGAGCTCACATGCAGGATGTGAAAGCAATGGCCCTCTGTGGCTGTTGCTCCCGATCACCTGGTCTGTTAAGGCATTTGCAATCTCAGATCAAAGAGGATCAAGATTGGTAGCCATAAATCGACTTCTCCTCCATAAATCTGTCCAAGCCCCTTTTAAAGCTATCCAGGTTAGTAGCCATCACCACCTCCTGTGGCAGCATATTCCAAACACCAATCACATGTTGCGTGAAGAAGTGTTTCCTTTTATTAGTCCTAATTCTTCCCCCCAGCATTTTCAATGTATGCCCCCTGGTTCTAGTATTGTGAGAAAGAGAGAAAAATTTCTCTCTGTCAACATTTTCTACCCCATGCATAATTTTATAGACTTCAATCATATCCCGCCTCAGATGTCTCCTCTCCAAACTAAAGAGTCCCAAACGCTGCAGCCTCTCCTCATAGGAAAGGTGCTCCAGTCCCTCAATCATCCTTGTTGCCCTTCTCTGCACTTTTTCTATCTCCTCAATATCCTTTTCGAGATGCGGTGACCAGAACTGGACACAGTACTCCAAGTGCGGTGAAGACTGCTGGGTGATCTTGGGCCCATCACAGTTCCCTCAGAACTCTCTCAGCCCTACCTACCTCACAAGGTTAGGTTGTGGGGAAAAGAAGGGAACAAGCGTGTAAGCTGCTTCGAGACACCTTATGGTTGAGAAAAGTGGGATATAAATCCAAATCCTTCACCGTCTTCTTCTACATGCTCTGCCTTTAATTTTTCATTCTCTCCTGTGCCACTGCCATGGGGGTTCTCCCCCTCCCAACTCGAAATCCAGTCCTATAAAACCTTCTCCTTTCGCACTTCAGGTGCATTCAATTCTCTTCTTTACCGGTTGCCCCGACACAAGAATCCTTTTATGCAGGGTTTCAGAGGCATAAAAGATGTAAAATATTTCTAAATTATTCACGTGGCATTTAAATATGAATCTGCTACTGTGGCAGAATTATGAGAAAATAGAGGGATTTGTATTAAAGAACGGGCGCCTCCATTTCACTTTCTTTTATTTGAATGGAAAATCATTTTGCATTTGATTGCCCAAGAGTGAATGTGCGGAAAGGGCAGACAGAAAAAACATACACATACAGGGAAGGCCCAAATCCAATCAACCAAACTGACCACAGCACTTCCTAGTGTTTGTCCACCTTGCTTTCAATAGCTAATCAACCGCACCACCAGAGAGCAGTGCAGCCACACATCCCTGGATAGTTCAGGCTAACCTGATCTCATGAGTTCTCAGAAGATAATCAGGGTTGGCACTTGTTAGTACTTATACGGCAAATCTCCAAGGAAGCCCAGGGTCATTACAAAGAGGCAGGCAACGGCAAACTACCTCTGAACGTCTCTTGCCTTAGGTGGCCACATGTCAGCTGTGACTTGACAACAGAAAAAGAGACCCCTACCCTCAAAAAAGAGGAATGAGCTTGTTCTAGGAGGCACAGAAAGCTGAGGACAACTGAACACTAGTTAACGAGGGGAGATGTAAACAAGGGAAACAGGAAGAAATTGACCCACATTCAGGGTTTTCCATAGTGAAAGGCTACATTTCCAAATGTACAATTGTAAGCCACCTCGCACCGAGAAGGAAAGCGGGGTGCAAACATTTTAATTAATAAACGAGGTTATAGGATGACAAAAAAGAAATATGCTTTCTTAAGAGTCTGACTGGACATTTTTGTGATGCATTTAAAACATTCTTCACTCTGACTGACGTGAAATATATCTCAAAGTGGAGACAAAAGAAAGGTTGCTCTAAAGATACTCACAGTGGGACACAAACCACTGGAAGTTCTCTTGCACAAGTTTTCATTGAGGCGGACTGGGACCATTAAAGAGCATTGTGGAACTCCACCCATCCATTTGTATGAGGCCTGCCCAGGGGAATGCCCCGGCTGCATCCAGAGTTTCTTTAGGCACTATGTGGGGCGGAAACCAAGCCAAGCTGAAGGAGGCAAAAAAGGTAACACATAAAATCCAGATAAAATCAGAGCACAGCTTGATGCTCACTAATTACTGGGTAAAACTATTTGTATGCTGCTGGCATTCTGAGAAGGGACTCCTGCTAAGGGAGGTCCACATCAATATTAATGGCACTGCTCTCATGTTAACACCCGGAGTTGCAAAGATACAAAGGCGCATGTCCCAGCAAAAAGACGATGGGGGATAAAGGGAAAAGAAGATCTCAAGAGTTCAGAGGATCTCCAAAAGCAAAGAGGGGGAAGCCAGTGATGCAGAAAAGAAGGGACAATTCAAGGTGCGTAGCAAACAATTGTAATTAGTCATCTCCGTCCAAAATTAATCTCCTGGAGGAAATAAAACTGGGAAGGAGATTAGCAAACAGGCAACTATTAAAGAAGCGATTCATCCTAATGGAGGAAGGAGGATCCCACTGTTTGTTTGCATATATGACACCATAAGGATGTAAGAGCATCCCTCTGGGACTGGACCAAAAACTTCAGGCCAGGTTTTGTTGATTGACAATATTCAGGGACCCTTCAGGACCGCTTCTCCTGATCTGACCCCTCCAAGACATGTCTAGCGTGGGGCAAGCCAGGGCTTGTGGCCTGGGCACCACTTGACTGGGGATACCCTGACTGCCCCTTCTCAGACTCAGGAGCAGTGCTGAGCAGAGTGTGGTTGCGAGCATCCCCCCTGGATGCCTTCCTCCAACTGATATGCAAAGGTAGACTCCTTCTGAACATGGAGGATCCCTTTAGCCTTGATAGGTAATAGCTGCTGATGGATTTGTTTCTCTTGGTTCCTGTGCTTTCTTTTAATTTCATTCTTTTAAACTTCCTTTTGTGTGTGCACGTGGTCTTTTTCTTTTTTTCCTCCCATTATATTTTGCATAGTTATTTTCTGATTTTGGAACCATCTCGCACCCTCCCATCCCCTCTGTTTTACATAATGACCAATGAACTCCCACTAGGGCGAGAGTTCTCTGTTTCAGACTTCCTGTTGTTATTTGAAATGAGGAGTGATTTTTCTCCCTGATTTCACCCACATCATCATAAACTATTTGTTCCAAATATGTTAAATATTTTGATTAAGTCTCTTCTCAGGGTTAACGTTACTTATGTGAGTAACCAATGAACTGAGAAAGGGGCTATACTTGAAGCCCAACAGTCTTTTTTAGACCTTGGCTGGCTAACGAGAGATGTGACAGTAACAGCCATGCTTGTCCTTTACACATAAAAGAGAAAAAGTCAGAGGTCTCATTTTCAAACAAAAAACCACATGCAAATGAGGAGAGGACAGAATATTTTTCCTCTCGCACTCCTTTCGTGTAGCTTTCCATCATGTCAGAATCTTTTCTATTAGCCCAGATCCATTGCTTTAAAGGAGCAAGGATGTAGAAAAGTGCTCCAGAAAAAAGAACCCATCTAGGACCACTGAAATGCACTTATTTCATAGGCCAGAAGGATGCAATTTGAAGAAGAGTTTGGATTTATACCCCGCCTTTCTCTCGTGTAAGGGGACTCAAGGGAACTGACAAACTCCTTTCCTTTCCTTTCCTCTCCACACCACAGATCCCTTGTAAGGTAGGTGGGACTTCAGAGAAAATTGTGACTGGCCCAAGATCACCCAACAAGCTAGAAGAAGGAGTAGTAGTAGTAGTAGTAGTAGTAGTAGTAGTAGTAGTAGTAGTAGTAGTAGTAGTAGTAGTAGTAGTAGTAGTTTGGATTTATATTCCCCCTTTCTCCCCTTTAAGGGGACTCAAAGGGGCTTATAATCTCCCCCCCCCCCAACAAAAACCCTGTGAGGTGGGTGGGACTGAGAGAACTCAGAAGAACTGTAGCCCAAACTCACCCAGCTGGCATGTGTTGGAGTGCACATGCTAATCCGGTTCACCAGATAAGCCTCCACAGCTCAAGTGGCAGATCAGGGAATCAAACCCGGTTCTCCAGATTAGAGTGCACCTGCTCTGAACCACTATACCACGCTGGCTCCTGCAAAGGAGGCTTCATGTGTAGGAGAAGGGAAACAATCTTGTTCACTTATGTATCATTCAAGAGATTCCCTCCCTCCAAGGCAAAGTTGCATTCCTGCCCGTTTAGAAACATTAAATTCTCAAGCAAGCTTTAAAACCAGTGCAAGCAGCAACAGGAACCATGTGGAGCTAGATTTTCGCAGCTATCTGCCAGCATGATAACAATGTGTTTTTTCTTTACCTTTATAGTTTCCAATCAAATGCAATTTTGATGGTTAACACTGGGTTAAATGTGGAACAGGCACAAAAGCTGTACAACTTTTTTTTTTGGTCGCTTCTGTGCTAACTAGCTGCTTTCTTCCATGTCCTGTTTATTCCATGGTATAGATTACAAGAGGGAAATGCATCCTGGCTCAAGCTAAAATGCCTTTCAGAGGCAAATTAGTATCAACAAGCAAAATACCAAGGTGCTTAGTTCAGTGTGAAAGCAAGATTCCTCTGAGCGGTCTGATCCGTAGCTCCAGCTGTTCCCACTGCCTTGTGCTTTCAGAGGCTGGCTAGTCGATTTTCAGAGAATTAGGATGAAATGAGAATAGGGCAGCCTCACAGCAAATTCACCTGACGTTTTAAATATAGCATGACAGTCAGTAAGCATGTGATGATGCCACAGCCTGATGCTTCACACACCTAAATTATTGCTCTTCGTGCACCGACAGGGACCTTGCTTCTTGAATGCTGCAAAGAGCCATGCACATAAACACAAAACTCCAATCACTTCAAGATGTCTCATTCATTGTGACCTATCTAGCCAAGCATACGATAAACTAAACGAATGATAGTGTCAGAAGGTAGCCATGGCCTAAATCCAGTGATGACCAAGGGGGAACTCAAATTGACATAGTGCCGTTCCACTTGCTCTAGATATTGTGTTAGTGCCTTGTGCTTCCCGCTCTCTACATTACAGTGCCCAGAAATCAACTCCACAAGATCTTGTGCAGTGGCAACCCCATTAAGGATACAATACGGCTCACTCAGCACAAGTGACTTCTTGCGTTGCCAGATGTACAAGTGTCCAGAGCAAGCAAACATTTTGCTCTGGATCCAAGGCTATGCTTCTAGTACTTATGTTCAATGCAAACACATTTTGAGCCTGAACTGAAAGCCAGACAGGATCACCATGAACACAAATATCATGTGAGCTTGCCGGGACGCTGGAAACAGGTGATGTGCAAAAATGGAGAATCTCAGCACTTTCGCTTAACCCTCTTTCAAAACTCTACATTTTACTTTATTTAAATTTATATCCTGCCTTACCCCAGCCAGAGGCCGGACTCACGTGGCTTACACACAGTCAATACAGTACAATAAAATTCAGCCTAGTATTCTTCAAAATTAATCTCTTAACAAATAATTAAAGACTTAGGATGTTGTGGTTTTTCCAGGTTGTATGGCCATGTTGCAGTAGGATTTTCTCCTGACGTTTCGCCTGCATCTGTGGCTGTCAAAACCTTCCATATATGTTGACACAACCCTCCAACCCTTTATCATTGTTTTTCATGCAAACTGCCATAAACTTTTTAATTAATCTACTGTCAGCTCTAAAACTTTCCTCCAAAAACTTTAATGTTAAATGCAGTGCAAATCAGAGACATGTTACTTCAAATTCCAGCCAACTCAGACTGAAGAGGCATGTTAGGATTCCAATGGAGGCTTCTAGGAATGGGAATTGGAGAAGAGAACGTCGGCAAAGAAAAGGCTTTTTAAAACTTCAATGCTCACTTCTAAATAATTGACTGCAGAGGATTAGCCGTGCGAGTATGCTGTTGAAAAGCCAAGTTAAGAGTTTTGTGTCACCTTAAACAGTAACAGATTTACTATAGTTTAAACTTTCATGGTTAGTGTCTCTTTCTTCAGATGCATGAGGTGAATCCTCAGTTGATATAGCACGGGGGAGGACTGTGGATGGTGAAGCTAAAAGGCCATGAAATGCAAGAGAAACAGCTTGCAACCTTTCTCTGCAGAACTCAAAAGTAACAAGATAAGCACAGTGACCAGTCACAGCAGCTGTAGCTATAAGAGTTAAACCCCGGTGAATACAATTCAATTGACTGTTAAATTCTAATTCAGCAATTATTTATGCTACAATAAATCTATTAGTCTTTGAGGTGCCAGAGAATTCTTCTTTGTTTATAAAGGGAGGAGAAGAATTATAACGCTGATTAAGAACGCATTCTGTCGTAGAGCTATGATCCCTTGCAGAAAGTGAATAATGTTAAAGTCAATTTTCTTTTTGAAGTCCATGTCAATGTTTCCTCTCTGTACCCCTACATGGAGAGGCCAGGGTGGTGGTGGCCCATTCCACGGTGTTTTTTTTGTACTTGCTCTGAAGATCTGGAAGAGCTGCTCAGAGGAGACCCTGTATCTTTCCTGCTCTCTTATCTTCTGTAGAATGTATGAGACAGTCTTTTTTAAAAACAGTTTTTAGTTTTTCTATTCAGTTTTTGCTGGGGTTTTAAGAAGTTAGCAATTGTCTATCCTTTTGTGAGTTATTTCATGATTTGCACTCTACATCAAAACCACACTATCAAACAATTTTGTGTAGGGAAGTGTGATTCAGGAGTATTTTAATAAATAAATACCTCCTTAATCAGGAATATCCCGTATACCTCAATATGATTTTAAAAACCCCACAAAACACAAATCATGGTTTTGCTCCCTCAGAAGGAGCAAGACAGCATTGAAGTACTCCAATATGCATATTGATCTATAGTAGCTGATTAGTTAAATGCTACACATGCAATAAATTAATGCAATGGCTGACCACTCTGGAAATTGTTTTTATGGCTTTCCCCTTCCATCCCACAAGCACCAAAATCCATCAGGCAACTTCAGTGTTGCTTGCCACTGTACATTGCGTTGAGTCCAGACCACTTTTTCTTAGGTCACGGAAAGCACATTTTGCCAGTGAATTGATGCCTGAGACTTACTAATTTGACAGATTGTTTTTTTATGATGTGCCCATGCAGCAACTTTGCTCAGCTCAGCAACTAGGGATGCCAAGAACATCCGTAGAGAAACAGGAGCAAAATCACAGGGAGGGAACAGAATGGTGCAACACCGCAATGTCACTTCCAAATGGTATCTGGAAGTGATGTCATGTTGCGTGTCACTCTAGGACAGTGATGGCGAATCTTTGGCACTCCAGATGTTATGGACTACAATTCCCATCAGCCCCTTCCAACATGGCCAATTGGCCATGCTGGAAGGGGCTGATGGGAATTGTAGTCCATAACATCTGGAGTGCCAAAGGTTCGCCACCACGGCTCTAGGAAATAAAGATTAGGGGAAATCCTAGAGTATCACAGACCATGAACACTTCTTGGTTCCCTACCTATCTGGCCTTTCCTCTTTCAGCCTTTGTTCATTGCTCTGAGCCTGTTTGCATAGAGAGTGGTATATAAATCAATGATGATGATAATGATTAAAAATATATACAATGCCATTCTGCCAATCTCTGCCCCTCTCCAAATGTGCCTGACGATGCATAGAGCTTTGCTAGCGACCCTATCAGCATTACTTGTTGGCTGTATGAACTTCTGCAAGCTGCATTCCACTGATGCTGACTCACAGTCTTTTTCTAGACTTTACGTTAATATTTTGCTGCTTCTACAAGTTCTTGCAATTTTTATGGTTTTTATTTATTTATTTATTTTGTGAGACTTACTATGCCGCCCACCCCCAAAGGGCTCTGGGCGGTGTACAAAAGATAAAATACCATTAAAACATACAATCACAATGCCATAATTAAAACAAAAAATAGCATAGCACAACAACAAATAACCAATAATCCAACAGCAGATGGCTAAAAACCTCCTTACCTTCCCCCCTTGCCCCAGGAGGGGACTGAACACACCACTAGTGGCAACCAAATGTGATGAAATACAGGGAATGATGAGGGGCGGCAGCACATCAATGGCCATCCTCCCCAAAAGCCTTGTGGAACAACTCTTTTTTACAGGCCCTGTGGAACTGTCCAAGGTTCTGCAGGGCCCTGATGGCCAAAGGAAGAGTGTTCCACCAGGCAGGGGCCAAGGCAGTGAAGGCCTTAGCCCGGGGCGGAGGCCAGTTGTATCACTGAGGGGCCGGAGAACACCAATAAGTTTGTATCTGCACATTGCAGAGGCTAAGTAGGGACATAAGGGGAAAGATGGTCCCTAAGGTATGAGGGACCCGGCATAGGGCCTTAAAGGTCAAAACCCACACCTTGATGGTGATCTGGTTTTCCACTGGGAGCCAGTGCAGCTGACGCAGCACAGGGGAGATGTGGTCCCTGATAGAACCACCTGTGAGCAGCTGTGCCGCCAAATGCTGGAGTTTCAATTTCCAGATCAGCTGCAAGGGAAGGCCTACGAAAAGTGAGTTACAATGATCTAATCTGGAAGTGACCGTAGCACGGATCACTGTGGCCAGGAAAAGCCACCTAGGCCATACAGGCCACCTGAGTCTCCACAGAGAGAGATGAATCAAGGTAGACTTTGAAGCTCCTGGGGTCTATCCCATTGTTCACTTTGAATCCCAGCTGAGAGAAAGACGGACATATGAACATATTAAATAAACAACTTTAGTATATGACAGTTTTTTAATGTGACTAGATCAGCTCAGGATAGCATGGGAAGAAGTCAGCATGGGCTAGTCTGAAATGGCAGCTACTTACTAGTTGTATTAATAAGGCTTCAAACTTTTCCCCATGCTGCTTTCCCATGATCCATTTCTCCTTTATCTAGTACAAATAGAAGCTCTGTTTATGTAACATGGCATCTGTGGACAAAGTGCACACGTAGCACAGGAGATGGATGAAGTTATCACAGTCACTGGCTTTGCCCCTGACCTATACACCTTTGAAAGGACATGTAGCCCTGTTCCAATGTCCCATCCAGAACAAATGACTATACATGGAGGGTGGCCCAGAAGTGTCCAAATGAACATTTGCATGGAGCTGTTTCCCAAGTCCCCAACAACATGAAGAGAGCTCTGTGTACATGCAATTGCACTCATGTCAAGTCCATGCAAGCATTCAACTCAACGAGAATAAGTCAGCAGCCTGCCATCATGATTCAGCCATCTCCCACTCCCATTCAGATTTGTTCATCTTTGATATGAACAGTACTCATGAACAAACTGTATGCGTGATCCTATATATCACCCCTTGCTACGCGCTACAAATCTTTTAAAATATATTTTGCCACAAGTAGGGCTCGTGTAAACATAGGCACGGAAAGCATATTCTGAATGAATTACAAATATCTTCCACTTAGGAATATTTTTATATAATTACCGATGTATGTATTTTTTTGCCATCAAGTCACAGCTGACTTATGGAGATCCCATAGGGTTTTCAAGGCAAGAGACATTTGGAGGGGGTTTACCATTGCCTGGCTCCATGTCCTAACCCTTGGAGGTGTCCCATCCATATACTAGCCAGAACATAAGAACATAAGAAAGAGCCTGCTGGATCAGACCAGAGTCCATCTAGTCCAGCTCTCTGCTACTCACAGTGGCCCACCAGGTGCCTTTGGGAGCTCACATGCAGGATGTGAACGCAATGGCCTTCTGCGGCTGTTGCTCCCGAGCACCTGGTCTGTTAAGGCATTTGCAATCTCAGATCAAAGAGGATCAAGATTGGCCAGGTCAGGATAGAGGAATTTTTCATAAAATATTTTATGTGTTAGCAGATTTTAATTTTTGCACTGAAAAAAACTCCTTGTCTGCCTTCAGGCACTCTTTCCTAGACACTTCTGTTTGCCATCACTTGCATCTAATGTTCAGTTGGCTGGCCCTTGTCTGGATGATGAAACTTGATAATCTTGGGAGGCTCCCCAGGTACGCAGAAAAATATGAATTTGTAAATTAGCCAAAAAGAGAAAAAAGAATAAATCCTGCAAAACACATCTCCTGATGAGAACTGAGTATGGTTCAGAAAGGCTGGAGTGTTTACAGTAGTCGAGTAAAACTGGGTGTCTCAAAACTCAGCAATCACTCACGGGATCCCAAATTGTAATTTTAAATTAGTCCACAATTGTTCAAACCTAGACTGTAACATCACAGACCCCAATGAGTGTTCTCACAGCTTGAAAAATGGAAAGCGACCTGAGATCAGTTTCTTCACATATTTCTCCTAATTAGAACAACGCAAAGTATTCTTAATTGGGGTGATAAAAATGGTTAAGCTGTTAGCTTAGCTTCAGTGAGAGGAGCAAGGTCTGAATTATTAGTTCCATAAAACTGGTTGATGATACTATTACTTTTATTCCTGAGCGCATTACCAAAAAGGAGAGAAAGAGAGAGAGAAAGCGGAAGCTGATATTTAAACTTGCAGAAAAAGTTCAGCATAATTTAACCACTGCAGGTCAACAGAAAACTGCACAAGAAACCCAGTTGAACTAGAGAAATGAAAAATCAAACTGATAGTGCAGTGAGCAGCGTTATCTTCAGATGTGAGAGGAGGATTGTATTTAAATTCCTGCTCAGAAATTAATCTTACCCGATTGGTTCGTAGAGTCATTCTCAATCAGCCTAACCTAACTCCAAAGGTTAATGTGAGGCTAAAATGCCACTTTGAGCTTTTTGGAGAAAACAAAAGCAATAAATAAAATTAATGGCAATGACAGTTACATAGCTGTAAATGAACGGGGACAAGCACACGTAGACTGACTGAAAGAGACCACAGTGGCTCTGGCCCCACTGCCCTGTGAAAACTTGTTAGCTTTCCCTGTGTATGTGCCAGGACTACCAAGGGTCTCCATAGGCCCTCAGACAAAGCTTCTCTCAGCAACCACCATTCACACCACCCAGACTTAGCCAAAACATTATCTGAAAACAAAATGCCTGACTTGTGCAGCTCCATCGGTTGACTCAATGAATAAGACCCCTTGGAGTTTTGTCTTCAGAGCCCCCCCCCCCTTTCACCATCCAGACCTGGTTACTGGATGGGAGCACACACACACACCCCAAGCATGGACCATAAACTGGTAGTAGTTCTGCTGATTTTATGTATATATATTTCCACATTCAAACATACACACATAAACAGTGGCTCCGTGTCACCACGGGTAAAGCAACATTAGAATCACATGATTGAGAGCAACCAGAAGTCTCCCAAAACCATTTGCCCACACCATCCCTGAGTCCACATGAAACCACTCTCACTGAGAATGCAAGCAAAAAGATCAAATAAGAAATGCCACAAAATGAATCATTTGAGCCAACTGAGTCAAGCTCTGAGGGAAGCTCAAATAGTTATGTCCAGTTTTCTCACCTGCTTGCAACCATCTCTTTGCTAGAACAACAGATACCGAGGGTATTAGCAGATCTCTTGTCACCAAGTCAGCTCTTGCCCTATTTCAGGCAGAGGAACGTAATGGCAGAATATAATAGCTCCTCCAGGCAAGCGCACACCAAGTCTTCTATGTCTAATGTCCCCTTTCACTGTTCACTGTTTTCTACAACTCTCTCCATGCCCACTCATTATTGTCAGTTCCAACTATAGAACAATCTAGTAAGTTCCACCCGCCGGACAGCACTGTGGGAGATTCTCATTTGTTTTCTTGCTTTGTTTTTTAAATCTAATCTAATTTAAATCTAATTTTTTGTTGCCAATTCAGAAGCAATGACCTCAGAAAAATGTGCAGAAGATACTAGCCAGAGTAGGGCACAACGCTGTTGGCTACAAAGGCAAAAAGCCTCAAGTTCAGATCATGCCAAGTCCCAGCTGTATTGGGTAGCCCTCATTTATGGCATCCCATTTCCAGTATATTCTCTAAAGTACACACATCCAAGGATCAAGCTTACCCCTTTAAACTATGGCATCAAACAGAAAAGACATAATGCACATGACAAGTACCTGTCAGAGGTTTATTTTTTTCTCCATTTGGGAAGGTGGATGATATAATTGTTCCAATGGATGGAATAAGAAACATGGCTCTTCTATAAAAGGGATAATTGGTCTAAACAACATTATTAGGTGAGTTCAGATTAGATTTAAAATTCATACCTGGAGAATACTTCTCAGCAGAACGTTTCTGAAAATGGGATGAGAGGCAGGACCTCAGCTCTTGGTTGCTGTCTGGACGCTATCCAAAGTTTTCAGCGCCAGTTTGAATGCAAGAGGTGAGTTCCATCAAGTTCTATCATACTGTGTTGGTGCAGACTGATGACAGTTTGGTGGGCAGGATTTGAATCCAAGCCAATCTTCATCAGTGGGAGAACTAGGAAAAGGAAAAGCAGAAAATGTAAACATTTTTAAATGCACAGAAATGCATGGAAAGGAGAGGGGGACAAATGTATATTTGTACACCAATGAGAATTTAGTGATTTAGAAATTAGCTTTTAAGGTATTTTTTTAATGTGTATATGTTGTGTATTTTCCTAATGGGGCAAACAGCAGCTCAGGGATGGGGAGGCAATACACCAAAGGAAACTTTGCATGGGAAAGGGGGGGGGGAAGGGTTAAAACCCTCTTTCCCAATGCTTCCTCCCACAAATGCTATGTACAGGAATTTAAAGAACCAAAGGAGTCCACTGAGGATCTGTAATGGGTCATCTAATCTTACCCTTAATAATCCAGGCAACTAAATGATCTATACATTTCCTATGGCAGGACAGCAGGAATGATATAAAAAACAGTATACTTTCACTAGGTTTTAGATGATGGACATAAGAGGCATTCCCTGATCTTCCTCACAAAGAAAGGGATGCCTCTGGGAAGAAGTCAGCGGCCATCTACAATTTTGTGAAAGCACTTAGATAAACATTGATAAAGAAACACTTAAAAATCTGCTGATAGGTTTGTTCCTTAGGGACAACTCTTTTTAGAAGAGAAGCAGAAGAGTTTGGATTTATACCCCACCTTTCTCTACTGTAAGGAGACTCAGGTTGGCTTACAAACTCCTCTCCCCACAACAGACACCTTGTGAGGTAGGAGGGGCTGAGAGTTCCGAAGAACTGTGACTAGCCCAAGGTCACCCAGCAGGAATGTAGGAGTGCGGACACACATCTGCTTCACCAAATAAGCCTCTGCCACTCAGGTAGAGGGGTGGGGAATCAAACCTGGTTCTCCAGATTAGAATCCCTCTGCTCTTAACCACTTCACCACGCTGGCTCTCAATATTTATATTTTACTCTCTGTGAGGGGATGCCATACATATACATGTGTATGTGCATACAGGAGCCCAAACACGATGCACAATGCACTACAGAACTACCACTCTTCATGGTTCCTACAAACTAGATCAGTTGCTACTGACCAGCTTGCATCTGCCTGACGGTATGATGAAGCACGGAAGCTGCAGAGGCCCAAGGGGAGTTCCCTGGTGGGGAGGGGCTGCAACATTATGAGGCAGGGGGTGTTCCATTCCCCTGCATGCCACAAATGACTGACCCAGCCCTTCATGTATTTTTAAAGTTTATTGGAAATAGAAACTGAATCCTGCTGCCTTCTAGGGGTCTGATGATACACCCGGCCCCAGAGAAACACGACTGCAAACACCCCACTAAGCACATTCTCCAGGACGCTGAACAGCAATGAGCTTTATACTCTTTCTGCCTCTCTTCTCCCCCAGCCAAAGAACAAACAGATGAACAGGGAAGGGAGCCAAGTAAGCTGTGGACAATTCACAGAGGAACTGTGCCATCAGGCCCTCACATTAACCCCACTCATAGTGTTACCACTCAGCTATTTGCAAGAACCCCTTTCTCACTGTCGTGGAGTATTTCTTAATCTAGCACAATATTGGCTTCTTTGTTCCAGTGCAAGATCTGACAACTGTGTAATTATACACTGAGGCCCAATTTAAACAAGATGCCAGGTACGCAAAAAGAACCTACCCATGAGGCACAGCACATGCAAGACATCTCGTTTAAAGCTACACACGCAATGTTAGCATGCCAGCATAGTGCCTTCCTTGGTTACCCATCCCTGGCATGCTAACAACGCGCTGTCAAGCAAGGTGACCCAAATTTAATTAGAAGCCAGGCATGTACATGTGTAAGTTTTTCTTGCCCACATGGCATTCAGTTTTGGAATGTCCAAGATTCCAGTATCGGAGAGCGTGATAAGGAACTCTGGCATCTATCCGTAAACATGTGTTTTTTAGATGGCAGGGAGAAGTTCAAGTTTCCACAATTGTTTAGTAGGATGTGCCAGCTAGGGTTGTGGGGAAAACCTGGAAGTGACGGTGGTAGCTCTAGGAATCATCAGAAACTTTATAGTAAACAGGAGCTCAGGGATCTTGGCAGCCCTAGTACCAACTGCACCCAAAGTAAATACACCCGATTTCATTAATTTTCCCAACAAATACTAGAGAGTGTGATTTAAACCCACTTTGTGTAACTAGGGTACAGTGAGCAGCTATAAGGATTGGATTGCAACCTAATGACAGAATTCAAGAAAGTCCCGTGAGCAGCTGTGTGGACTCTGGTCTTGTGAACAGGGCATCCACTATCTTGCCAAAGATGTACGAGTGATTACCTCAGACATATGACTGCTTGTGAATTGTCACACAATACACAATATTTTTTACTAAATTCAAATATATTAAGGGAGAAGAATGAACAAGAGTGGGGGGGGGGGTGAGAGACTGTGATGGCAAGCTATACACATCTAGTAGAATATGTTTAGAAAGTTCAAACACAGGTAAGGGAATTAGTATAGATCTATGTCTGGTATTCGAGGTCACTGAATAAACCTGAGTTCCAGCTATAGAAGGAGAAGCATACACCTCTGAACTCTATGCACGTGTCCCAATGAATGTGCAATAGATCAATTAGGTTTGCCAATTCTGGGCTGGAAGATGCCCTGGAGATTTTTGGGGTGGAGCTTTGGAAGAGACGGGTTTAGAAGAGATCTCAGTGGGGTATACAGTATACTTGTAATTCTAGGAGATCTAGGGATGTGCCAGTATATACCATATACTGCCACAGAACCCACCTTCCAAAGTAGCCATTTTCTCCAGAGAAAACATCAGTTCTAATACTGATGTTGTCTAAACATCAGTTCTAATACTGGAAAATCTCTATATCCTGTCAGGAGATTGGTAATCCTAGTCCTGTGGCACATTTTGCTGCCACTGTCTCATTCTCCCCTTGACCCACACATTTATTCTTCCCTCATAGAAGTCTGAAAAGGGTTTGTTGCCCTTCAAGGCCATACAGATTTATTCTGAGACACCAGGTATAGGGAGGCTTTGCCCTAACTCACGAGATGCCAAAAGGCTCTACCTCAATCCACGGTTCCATCTCTGAACTGCCAAGTACCACTCCTGAGCATAGAAGCTTTACCTACTGGGGCTCAGGGCAACTTTACCTCAGAAAAGACACATTTGTTAAAACATGGTAGCCAGTTGCACTTTAACACAGTTGTCCATCTGGCACCATATTCTAGTCCAAAGCTATGTAAAATAGTGGCTGTCGACAACATCTTGCGAAAATGAATTCCTTATGTTACATATGCCTTGTAAAAAGAGACGGTTTTCTTTTGAACATCCGCAGACCCCAAGATCTTCTGCAAGTCATTTGTGAGAAGCTCTTGATTGGTAAAAGTTGTAAGAATCCAACTTCAGTATTGTTTATTTTTCACTTTTCCAGCAGAGAGCATTCTTAGATGTTGTCTCGCACTTGGAAACCTTGTTTCACTACTTGGGAACCTTGTTTTATTTTTACTTCTTGAACAAACTCTGAAGATAACCAGTACCACCAACTTCTCTTATTGCAAAGATCTCAATTTTTTTTAAAGGGCTGTTTGTTTGCAACTATTAACCTTTAAAATTCCTCGTCCTTGATTATATCTCCCCAAATTTCCCCTTTCATTCAATCTGTTGTATGGTATTGTCCTTCACACATTCTGCTCTCCCCAGCACCCCGTAGGTCAGTGATGGCGAACCTATGGCGCGGGTGCCAGAGGTGGCACTCAGAGCCCTCTCTGTGGGCACTCACAAACAGAGTCAACCCCCCCCCCCACACACACACATCTAGGTTGGCCTGGGCCACTGGGCTCGATTATTAGCATTAAACCTAAGACGTAGTTTTGGGGAAGCAGTGTAGGTAACCCTGTTAAACACTGTTAAACTGATTTTCATTTGAAGAACTAAAGCATAATCCTTTACCTGGGAGTAAGCTTGGTTGCTGGCAATGGGGCTTGCTTCTGAGTAAACCCTCCTAGGGTTGTGATTCACCCATTGGAAGAGTTGCACGGTTGCTTCAAAGCAAAGACTACCACCAAGCTTGCTCCCAAGTAACGCACACCTAGAAACGTTTTTTCTGAACTGAAACCTCAGTATTCAGGTTTAATTGCCGTGTTGGCACTTTGCGATAAATAAGTGAGTTTTGGGTTGCAATTTGGGCACTTGGTCTCGAAAAGGTTCGCCATCACTGCCGTAGGTTATGAGAAAAATAGCACAAACTCAGCCCGGAGTCAAAGTAGGGGTTCAGTCTGTCAAGAGGCACATATCAAAGCCAGAGTTTAAAAACTGCATTGGGAATAGGGCAATTATCTTCTCTCACCACATTTCTCAGCCCTGACTGAGGTTTAATTAAAACCAAGTTAAAAAAAGAATCACTATTTCAGATATCACCCCACTGCATACCATTAAAAAAAAGGCAAAATAAAGCCTTTATCACAGAGTTTTTAATTTACTGAGAGAACCTCACAGCTCAGTTGGATATTATTCGTCTATAATATTTTCTTTAAAGAAATATATATATAAATTAGCTAATCCCCCATAATCTCCTTGAGTTGCACCTAAAACACAGTTTCTTGCAAGTGACCTTTTCCAGAAAGGCTGTTTCTATGGCAACGGCATTGTTCAATTCAATCAGGAGAAAAATACTCCATGGGAAAAAAAAATACTTAATTTTGCTGCATTTGATGTCACATTTAATGCTGACAACACGCCGAGGAGGGACAAAACCCAAATTCTTCACTGTCTTTCAGAATTGTGTTCAGTGGACAATTAATGACCCAATAGAGGAAATTTCCACTTCCATCCACATTCAAAGGGTCTGTCTTTTTTGAACCAGAAAGCCCCACTATTACTATACACACTGACCTCTCATAGCCCATAAAAAAACTCGAACTGAAATCACTAAGACAAAGTGACGAATTTTGGTTCAATAAACATAGTTCTTAGTCAATACCTCTCTCTTTTTTTAAAAAAAAAACCATAGCTTTATTCTTGGAATCAACATTTTCCTTTGAATATTCTCAAGTTAACATGGTCATAATAATATGAGGTAGGGATAGAGTTTGGTTCATTTTGCGAATGCTTATATCTTTCCTTAAATGTAACCATCACACCAGAGCATGGCATATTCCTTCTGACTTCCTGGAAATTGATGTTTCTCAATCAGCCTTAAAAACAAGGCATACGTGACATATTCTCCGATGTAGCCATGTTGGTCTGCAGGAAAGCAGCTGGATTCAAGTACCATGTCACCCCAGAGACCACGCAATTTGGGGGGTATTCACTTTCAAGAATCCAAGCTTCTTCAACACATTCTTCTCATGCAGTTTGTATGAGAGTTGGAGCACATCAGGAAAAGGTCAGCTATATTGCCAGATTCTGTAACGTCCACCACTTTGCACACATTTCAGGTTCTGGCTATGCTGCTATCACTTTTTGAATATCAGCAGGGTTTGGAATTGCCACTTTTGTGCACACCACAGCATAAGACAACTAGTTCAAGATGCACTAGACATGCAGAGAGGCTAACATTTCCTCAGCTACCCACATTCAGATGGGTGATGGATTTGGTTCTCAAACAACATTAAAAGAGAATCTGAGAGGAATTAAAGGGAGTTGTATTGTTGGGCATGCTCCAGACAAGCATGCTGAAATTCTACTGATGTCAAAGTGAAATGTGTTATGCATTGAAATCCCTCCCACCAAGAAATGCTTTACTTGGAACAAACAGAGCTCCACTGTTTGGGACACAGCAATATAGAAAACCTGTTGAGAAACAATGTAAAATATATATTTATATTAGGGTTGCAAATGAGAGAAAAAATAAAACAAAGATCATCAGCCAATGGCATGATGTCACTTCCAGAAGTGACACCATGCCTCTCTAGGAATTGGACAAAACTCTATGATAAAACAACAGAGTGCCACAGCAACTGATTGCTTTGGTGGCACAACCTCTGTTCTGGACAACAGTCTACTGTTGTGACAGAATATGGAGAATTTTTTTTCCAATTTGCAATGTTGTCAGGTAAGGTTGTATTTCATCAACCAGTCTTTTCAATCTATATGCAGAATATAAGGAAATCTGGATTAGATTTAGATGAAGGTGGAGTATAAATTGGTGGAAGGAAGATTAATAATTTGAGATTAGCAGATGACATCAAGTTGGCAGAAAATAATGAAAACTTGAAATGACTACTGCTGAAGGTTGAAGCAGAAAGTGCAAAAGCAGGATAACATCAAGACGACAAAAGTAATGACTGCTGGGGAGTTACTCAGCTGTAAAATAGACAATGAAGACAGGAGACTGAAACTAGGAATGGCAGCCAGGAAGGTGCTCAAAAAGGTTCTTAAGAGGCTGTGCCACTGGCAACCAAGATGGAGTAAATTAATGCCATATGAGTATGTATTCCCTATTACTACATATGGACAGTGGTGAGATCCAAAATATTTACTAACAGGTTCCGATGGCGGTGGGATTTCAACAGTGGCGCCGCCGCACACACACACCTCCAGTCCCTACTGGGCAGGGAGGTTGCTTTAGTAACCCCTTCTCGGCACTCAGAAAAAATTAGTAACCACTTCTAGAGAAGTGATGAGAACTGGTTGGATCCCACCTCTGCATATGGATATGAAAGTTTATTTATGAAGAAAGCTGATAGGAACAAAGTTGATTTCTTTCAAATGTGCTTTCAGAGGAGAGGTTGTACGGATATCATGAATCATCAAAAGGTCAAGTCAGTGACTACTAGATCAAATCAAAACTATACTCTCCCTAGAAGCCAAAATAACTAAACTAAGGCTAATGTACTTTGATTACATTAGGAGAGGACAAGAGTCACTGGAAAAGACAATAACGTTAGGAAAAGTTGAAGGCTGCAGGAAAAGAGGAAGATCCAACATGAGATGGATTTACTCTATAAAGGAGGCCACAGCCTCAGTTTGCAAGTCCTGAGCAAGACTGTTAACAATAGGACATTCTGTAGGACATTAATTCATAGGGTCACCATCAGTCAGATGTGACTTGATGGAACTTCTAGGAAGTTATGTCACACCAACTGCTACTCACACATGTCTCTGCCCCAAGGTCTCCTGCTGGTTACCAGGCTAGACCTAGCAACCCTAATTTATATTGAATTCTGAGCTACGTGAAGTCAGTTATAGAATCCAGTTCATCAGAACTTTAGACCATGACTCTGCAAACCATGACTCAATCCAGTTTGTAAAGATATCTAGTGGTAGCCCGAATTGTACTTGGTGCTTTTTCAAATACATTGGCATTTACTTCACTCTGAGAACAGGCTTCCTGATGAGTATAATAGTAGTGAGAGCATGACCTCAATATATAGTTGTCCATGGTCTTGTCATGCTATAGCACAGTGTGTGTGTGTGTGTGGGGGGGGGGGCAAGCTGCCTTTCAACATCCACAGAGAAGCTCTGAATGGTCCACAATGCTGCAACAATAGTCTTAACAGGATAGCACTACACTGATTTCACAGACCCTGTAGTAGATCTATATGTGGATTCCACTTTGTTTCTGAGCAATTCTGAATGCGGGTTTTGACCTGTTAGGGCCTAAGCAATCTGTATTCAAGGTACCTAAAGAACCGCCTACTTCAAAACTTGCCAGCTAACTGAGATTTTCTTCCAAAATCCTTCTTGAGATTCCAATCCCCCGCACCCAATTTTCTGAAGCAAGGCAGGTAATGATCAGAGAAAAGAGTTTCTCAGTAACAGACGAGGTCTCTCAAATGTGTCTCCTGGCATCATTGTTGCTAGCATTTAAGCACTGGGCAAAACCTTTTATTATTGCTGACTGGTATAAAATTTTTGTTCAGGTTTCGTTTTGCAGGACAGCCTATTAATATAAATATATTCATTTTGCATGCTTATAACCCAACCAAATGGGACCCAATTTATTTTCCATTTGAATTATATTTTATTAATGTTTGATTCTGTAAGCCACACATGTTATTTAAATACCAGCAAATAATGTGTCCGTAATCAAAAGTTGATTTATTAGAAATCCAACAATCATGGATTGTGAATCAGAATATGACATATATGTAGGATTGTCAGTAAAGACTGGCAACCAGGAAGGGATGGGGGCAGTAATGTGTGTGTGTGTGTGTGTGTGTGTGTGCGCGCGTGTGATTTGTTAGCAACGTTGCTACCGCACTTCCAGGTAAAACCATGGAGTTTCCGAAACTTTCTAGAGCTACACTTCGTCACTTCCTGGTTTTACCTGGAACATCACTGTTTTTGTATTTTTTCTCCCACTGCCACTTGGAATGGTGGCAGGCAACAGGGATTCCTAGTGGGAAGCCTCCCACAAGCAATAGGCCTGGCAAGTCTACCTTTATATCAGGTTTTGCATTCAAGATCCCTTCTAACAGCCCAAAGCCCTATACAGCAAATAAGGACACTGTTATGGGTGAGGAAAAGGAGGAGAGGGGAGGGAGGAAAAACATCCAAGGAGGCATTGAGCATACATTTACTTTGTCTTCCCTGCAAAGTGAAAAAAGGTCAAGTTTTCCCCGCTCCTGGAAAACGGAGGGCTTCCCCTCAAGAAAGCACAGTCACTTCAGAGCAGTTGCATAAGGGAAAATCTAACCCGCATCATCTAATGAAGCTGTTGCGCAATTAAAATTTTGATCTGAAGCAAAAGGCTGCTTGTAGCAGGAAGCACATTGGTGCATAATAGGCCCAAGACTTTTAAAGACCAGCCAAAGGAGGAGGCAGCATCATGCCTCTCGTTGTATGTGGGCCTGCCTCCAAGAGATAGAGAGCTGACTGATTGGCAGTTCTAGTCTTATATGTCCCTCTTTTAACCTCATAACTGTTCTCCTAATCGCTGTCAATCTTCTGGGCCTTATCTAAGTTATTGGGCCCTAGCTGAGTGGCCAGCGGAGTTCCTGTCATGGCCAAGAACTGCCACCTACAAGGGCAACTAGCTGACACCCCCCCTCCAGCAAGTCAGCTCTGCCCCTAGTGGGAGTTGGAGGTACCCCAACGCTGACAATATATATTTTAAATTAAGAAAAATGTACGTTTAATGTAACTAGTTTGATGTTCAAGCGAACAAAAAAGGAACCTCTTAAAAGAACTGAAAATTAAAAATGTAATAAAACACAACCCTACTCTGATGTCAAGTTTCCCTGTGCAAATAAGAAACATCAGCATCTAAGCTTCTGAGAGTTTACAAAAAAAATTTCATATTAGAGAATCTTGTTTGCTTTTAAACATTATATATGCAACGTTTTCATGTTTGCCAGACCCCTTTTTATCCTTAGCAGTAGACCTTCCATCTCCTACAGCTGATGAAATGTTGCCTAAATTACTTTCCCACCCCAGTTAGTCCTTAAGTAGAAAATTGCTCAGGGCATGACTAATGCAAAAGATGAACGGACGTCAGCTATCACAGTGAAGGTTTGTATAGGAGGTGGTGGTTTATCTGTCCTCGCTTATAATTTTTAATGTTCATTCCACTCTCAAGTCCTCACCTCATTAATCACATAACCTTCTGAAGGATGTCATTCATCCCGTTCAGCAACCGTGTGCAGTCAGGGATGGCGATGCTGCCCGTACACACATAAAGTGTGAGCAGAATCCATGCATTTAACACACATAACTGGGAGCTTCATTTTTTTGGTAAGGTTCCTTGTTGCATTGATATTCAAAGTCTCCCCTACATCAATCAGACATCAATGATTTACTACCTCACACTCAGTGTCCAAACGATGGGTTGACGTTCTCGGCAGAAGGGGAGCATTTTCTGGCACACGCAAAAAGCCTGCTCCAAACTGGACTGAAACAGTTGAAAGGACAGCTGTTATCTGAAAATGTCTGTCTGTGAATGCGCTCATGTGCCATCAGAGGCAACAGCTGCTCAACAAATGGTTGAACTCTTCTTCAACTCTTAGTAATTTTTAAAAAAACAATATTAAAATTACCCTAATTTTGAAAGTGAAATGCATATCGTAAACCAGCTTGTTTGGAGGTTCTAGCAGGAAAGTGCAGCTATTGTATACCCTTGACCGAACAATGGGACAATCCTATCTGGGATGGTCGTCCTCTTCCAATGACCGTGCAGCTTCAGGAGGGACACCTATGGAGCAGTGAGGGAGGTAGGGGACACCTGCCTAGCCAGCCAGATCAGCCGAATCAACCCTGGTGATCAATGGGTTGACAGATGTCACAGCCAGATTACCTTCACATCCAGAAGTTTGCAAAAGGCATTCAAGACAGGATCAAATAGATCTGACAACCCCCACCCCCCAAAAAAGTTTTCATTTTCAACCATTTTACATTCCTGTCTCACACTATCTCTCCTATTGAACCTCAGTTCTCTCCCCTCTTTTTAATTGGCCAAGGCTGCAAACCGACTTTTGTCTCTTTCACACGAAACACGTCATGCTAATTGTGTGCATAAAAATAGTCAAAAACTGAGAAGAGTCAAAGACAAAACATTTAGCAAAAAAAGCACTGAAAGTTCAACAGAGCCAAAAAACCAAGCCAATGATCACACAGTGCTGCCTGCAAGGATCATAGAGACAAGAACCCTTTTCAGAACGATCAGTGGTGAACCTCACCCCAACCTATGTGCACTGATCTGAAAGTAAGAATAGCCCCCGTATTTGTACAACTTTCACAAGTAAATAATTAGGACTATTGGTAAAGGTAACAAGAATCTGCTCCCCTGCAGTACTTAGCCTGCAAATCTAGAAGCACTGAGATGCCTTTCCCCTTAAATACGCTTTTTCTAGCAGGCAAATTTCCAACCTGAAATGCTTACCAAGATTGCTGTACAACTGGAGCCTGAGATTTGGCAGTAGACTCCATGCCCCAGCATGCATTGTGGTGTTATGATAACACAATTTGGACAAAGGACTGGGATGCAGAAGACTCTTTGTAGACATGCATCATCTTTACAACAAACGGTGACAGCAGCACAGGAAACTAGGTCTGTTCCCAAACTGGGGGATCTGTTTCCATACCAACATGACTCACATTTCTAGCTAGAGTCTTGATATGATGCCTTGACTTGGCAGCCGTGGCAGTAGGGGGCTCCAGTGTTTAAATTAATTTTTCCAGATATTTATCTTTACTTCCCCATTCTCATCTTTAGAACTGTCTAAAGAATTCTTCTCCTTCTTTCTAAAAAATTAAAAAGAAAGTGCGTATCTCAGATTTAAAGGCCCACTTACCTAAATGGAAGCTGTTCCACTTGTGCGCTCTGTGGGGAAGGGGGATCACCACTACAAATACCAAATACTACTTAGTGTATCTTCTCCTTTACACTTGCACACACACACAACACTGACTCTAATATGCTTTGATGGCCTTTTATTTATGCAAATATCTCCAGACACTTTTGGACAGAATAAGGCTGTATATTAAAATCATCACCATCAGTTCTGTTTGAGTGCCAAACATTATTCACATTGTCCCACATTTTGCCTGCTAAGAATGAAGCCTGGAGAAGAATGAATGCCAGGAGAAGAAAGCCTACTAAGAATGAAGCCAGGAGAAAAAAGCCTACTAAGAATGAAACCAGGAGAAGAAAGCCTACTAAGAATGAGGCCAGGAGAAGAAAGCCTGCTAAGAATGAAGCCCAGAGAAGAAAGCCTGCTAAGCTCAGCTGTAATCCTTCTCTGTCATAGACAGATCAAGACTAAACGACATCATAACATGTGAAACGTGACTAACTTGCACAGAGAAACTGCTGCTTTTAGTCACGTTGGAAGCCAAATTCTCCTAGGTCCCCCTTGGTCACCAGCAGGGGCTGGTGACAGAGGGGAGGAGTAGGGTGGCCAGATCAAGACTGGGAAACTCCAAGAGATTTGGAGGTGGAGCCTGGGGAGACAAGGACTTCAAAGAAGTACAATGGCATCAAGTCCCTTCTCCAAAGCACTAATTTTTGCCACAGGAACTAATATCTGGAGATGAGTTGTAATTCCAGGGGATCCCCAAGTCCCACATGGAGTTATACCCATTACCAAAACCAAGCAAAAAAAATTTGAGGAAGAGGGACACGTGGTTACATACCAACATGACTTATACATGGTTAACCAAGTGGTCAGATGTCACCGAGAACTGCCTTCCCATATGATGAGAAGTGGTCCACTGCCTATTTGTACACACTAAGGTAAAGGTAGTCCCCTGAGCAAGCACCTGGTCATTACTGATTCATGGGGTGTCATCACATCATGATGTTTACTAGGCAGACTTGGTTCACAGGGTGGTTTACCATTGCCCCAATCATCTACACCTGACCTCCAGTGAGCTAGGTACTCATTTTACTGACCTTGGAAGGATCGAAGGTGGAGTTAACTTTCAGCTGGCTACCTGAAAGCGACTTCCGCTGGGATCGAACTCCGGTCATGAGCAGAGCTTGGGCTACAATACTGCACCTTACCACTCTGTGCCACAGGGCTCCTAAGATTTATACACAGCAGGGTTGAGAAAATCCTGGAGATTTGGGAATAAGCCTGTGGAAGGTGGGGTTTTGCAGGAGGGGAGAGAACTCAGCAGGGATGCAATGTAATGCCATAGAGTCCACCCTCCAAAGCAGCCATTTCTTTTAGATGAATTGATCTCTGTCGTCTGGAGATCCACTGTGATTTTAGGAGATCTCCAGGCCCCACCTAGAGGCTGCCAACCCTAGTTACACAGTGAAATGTTTAATAATTGTCTGATTCCAATATTAGCTGTTGTTTAACCTACTTACATGAAACATTTAATACTCTAGGTTCCTTGCACTGCAAAGTGGGAGCAATAAGCCAGATGCCTAGACCTTTCCTTCCAGCTCCTCAACATTAACCTCTTTACGCGGGAGCTGATTGCAATTGCTGATTTTTGTCACAGCTTCTCAACAGGAGCTTCATCTAGCGGCCCCTTCATTCTTTCATGGCGTACAATCATCATGACTAAATATGACCTATATTTTTTTTCTTCCCTTGCAAATAATACATTGCTATGCTAAAATGCCTGTTATTCTGCTGGGCTCTATTTTGCAATTACGGCTTTCTTTTGGAGATTTCACCGGCTTAAAAAATTTGTCAACATCAGCTTCTGGATCCCAACGTGATGACAAACAACTCCTCCAGGAACCCACTTCTATGACAGTTGTGCCACCATCAGAACTGGGTTTTTTTCCCTCCCATCTTTAAGGGAGAATAAAGAATAAAGACCGAGAGCCTCATCAGAAAATGTAGCATGAGCTGTAGAAAATGCAGCTAATTTGCATATTTTAGCTGCAAGTAATCAACATAATTTGGATATCATTTTCATGAACATAAAAGATAACAGACTGTGGTTTAGTGGACACCTCGCAATTATTCTACAAAATTTGCATGCAGAAATTGAGGGAGGGGAAGATTCATGCTTTGAAGAATCTCGATACTTACACAGGAAAATCTTGGGTTAGATCCAGACCACGCCTTTGCTTAGTCTCTCCCAGTTTCCTCACCACTATAGCCCTTGTTCCACAAAGTTTTTGCCCATTCAAGGCCCAAAATTCCAAGCACAACCTTTTTGGTGGTCCAAGCGGATCCCCTCCCCCCCCCCCTTTTACCACTGAAAAAGCAGGTTAGATCCAACCGTTTAAGAACAAAAAAGCTGTAATTTAGACTCCTTGTTCACTGCCATTTTGCAAACTGCTTACCATTTCCCAACCACAAGTGCATAGTCCAGTGCACAGATGCAAGCATGAGTACATCTAGATGCATCGAGAGAGGGGGTTGGGGCTGCCCCCACCCCCAAAGTTCAAGTAATCAAGATCCTATCAGGGTCCTAAACATATAGGTTTCAGTGTTAAGAATCAGATCTTTAAATTTTGGCATCGATCGCCAGCGTGGTAATGTCAGGATGTGGTGAGTGTGTGTTCCATCCTTGAGAGGTGGCTGCCGACTGCTTCTGGCTTTCTGCCTGGGATGGGGATTTTTGCTTGTAGGTTTATCTTTACTTGCCTGTGAGAAACTATGCTTTGGTCGTTTCCGCACGGCCCATTAACGACGGCCTGGGGGCGGTAAAAACGCCGCCCCCAGGCCGCCGTTCGCACAGGCGCCGCTGCTGCAACGCAGCAGCGGCGACCTGAATGCGCTTCCCTCCCCCCAGGGTGGTGTCAGGGTTGCTTCAAACAACAACCCGCTAAAGGGTTGTTGTTGGGGAAAGCGTCTTCCGGGCGGCGGATGCGAGCAGCGCCCGGAAGACGCCTTGTCTCCGATCTCGCCCTCCATTTGTAGCGGTCACCTGCTGGCTGCCGCCCGCCCACACTGTCCTCCGACCTCCAGGGTCGGAGGGCAGCGTGGCAGGCTGAGACCAGCAGGCTGCACGCATTCCAGGGACACCGCGAGTAAGCGGAGTAAGAGGCGACTCCGTGTGGAGCTTGCCGCCTGCCGGCCTCCACTTTCGCCTGCTCGCATCGCCATTAGCGTGGCAGCGGGCTTTCTTACGCTGCCAGAACTCTTGGCGGCTTGGGGGCGACTGGAGGCCGTGCGGAAACGGCCTTTGTTTATTCTGTATTGCTTTGAGTATTGGCTTTGTTTATTCTGGATTGGCGGGAATGTGATGTGCCACTGTGTAAAATCTACAATCAAAGGTCTGAGGCTCTCAGACCTCGCATTGCATGTATTCGACTATGATTGCCAGAACAATAAAGAACTGAGAACGGTTACTTTGGCCTGGACTTTGCTAGTTCGTTACAGGTATAGCGGTTAAGAGCAGGTGGATTCTAACCTGGAGAACTGGGTTTGATTCCCCATTCCTCCACTTGAGTGGCAGAGGCTTATCTGGTGAACCAGATGTGTTTCCATACTCCAATCCAGATGGGGCATGGAGTGCAAATGAGCTGAAGGACCTTCCAGGCAGACTGAGTTTTAACAAGCTTGGCATGTATCAGAATGCTCTGGGTGCCCTCTAAACCTATTCACAACAGTATCTTTGTCATACAGGAAGCTCTGGGCAAGAGTGGGGATGGAAGAGTCTGTGTCCAGCCCAACCTTGTACAAGTTGTTTCAAGCACTGATGAAACAGAGAAAGCTCCTGTGCATGGAAAATGATTAACTTTTAAGTCAGTAACATTTTTGGGGTGATCTGCCGCTGTTTTGAACAATTTTAAACTTGTGATGTTGCTCATGCATATTTACCTGGTTCAGAATAGAAACTTCTGCAGCTCGTAACAGTTCAGATGCATTAACAATTGAGAACAACATGTTCTTCCCTGGCTTTGAAAGCTACTCGAAATTCTGGACACTTACAAATCAGCAATGAGCCCTATGCCATGTAGATCCCAGAGGCATCGAGAGAAGCATCCAGCCATTTGGCTTTGCACTTGGGACACTGCGTGAGTTTGCACATGACCAAACTGTGCCCAGTAGAATTGTCCTATCACCATTTTAAATGCTAGTTGTTAGAGATGACATGCAATTATGATGCCTTTTGACCTTCTGGATTCTTTTTAGATGTTGTCGTCATTTTTTTAATCCAGCCTAAAACTCACTCTCCTAGAATGACAACTCAGTCCAAAACAGTACAACTCAGCCCCCACCCTTCCTCAAGAACTAAGAAGAAACTCAAAATATACTCCTTTAGACCTTGCGAACCTAACTCTCCCCAAGACACATACCCATCGGCTGAGCTAACCCAACAACTCGCCTGAGGAGGGGAATTGTTCTGAGAAAGTAGCCCATTGGCTGGTTGCTATGGAGACCGACATACCACAGTTCTGACCCTTGAGAGGTTTAGCACTCTCCTCAGCAGGGTTGCCAGCAGCTGGACGGCAGCTGTTACCGGGTAAGATCAGCCAGTGTGCAAAGCAGAAATCCCTACCGCTGCCAATTCACAGAACAGACCCCACAGAATCACCCGCTAAATAGAGAAGAGGAACAAATATTTGTTTATAGTCAGTACCACTGTCAAAGTGCAAAACAACATGGGGGGGGGGGGATGGACAAGAAAGGGCATCGATCCCACATCAAAAGAGCTTTGCAGTCGCATCCACTGATCAGCGACTGAAGAGTTCTCCAGGAAAGGCAGAGCTGGGGATAACGTGAGAGGTTGAGGGTGCCTTTGTTTATAATCATAACTGGTCATTTCTCATGGGCTTGGTAGGGAGAAGCGTCAAGCAAACAGGACATTGTTGTGTACATGAGAGACATCCAGGAGACTGAGTCTCTCTGTGTCCTTTGGCACAAATGTCTATCTTTTGACATACGCCCATATTGCAGCAGAAAAGCTAACACCTCTGCTGTCTACAGCGACATTTCTAAACAGGAAGGCCTCCCAGCGCTCTTCCTGCAGCTCAACAAAACACCTAATGCTCCTAAGTGGGGTAGCAAGTTGGAGGCAGGTAGGAGAGAACAGAACCTGCCACTGTGCTTTGTTTCAGGCAAATCTTTATTAAATTTAATGGTCCTCATTTCAGCGGACTAAAATACAAAAACACTGTTTAAGTACAAAATTGTTCCATGTTGGACACTGCAGAGCCATTTACAAAGAGGGAAGGGGGAGAAATGATTAAATTTTTTGCTTCACCTAGCCATTTTCTGTCATCCCATAATCCTTTGCTCTCCCCAAGTGGTCTTATGCATACAGCGTCAAACAGGCGCTGTGTATAAATGGAGAGCAGTGGGGCTCTGGTCAAGCTAATCTGTGCTGGGATTTTAAATAAATACCCTAAATGGAAGGCGAGGGGAGATGAGGGTTTTGCTCTCTTTTTTTGCACAAGATTGCTATTACCTTTGTCATCAATCAGAAACTGTGCACAGTACAGAACACTATTCATCCTATTGCATTTGTTTCCCTATCCGTTCATTTATTCCGGCACATAACACTTTCTAGTATTGTTGAATGGGCTGTTGAGTCTCCTTTCCCCACATCCCCATAAAATACAAACCGTGGCAAGTTGCAAACTAGCTCTCTGTTCATACAACTGGATGCAGTTTACAGCCATCTTCCCATACAATGCAGGAATGCAAAGACTTTCCCCATTCCATTTCTTTATTATTTCAGAAGTCCTCTCTGTATTGGACTCTAGAACTCCTTGACTCTGTTTTAACTATGAGCATTTCTAAAATCCACTCCAGAATGGGAATGCACGCATTTCCGACATAGGTCCTTGAGTCAATTTGCAGTCACTCAAACATACACTATTGAAGAGCACTGATAAAATACTGCAAAATGGGAGTAATTTTGATGAGATTGTACATGTGGTTATAGCAATGCTTCTACAGAAGACCACTTGGGAACCTTACATGTGCTACCTTGAGTTCCATGAAAAGAAGGGCAGCGTAAGTACCCTGGGATGTTGATAAACCAACAGGTCAGAGGAATAAATCCTCTGGTTGGCCAGATCATTGTTGGATAATGAAATATTTTGTCGTTAAAAAAACCTAGAAACAATAATGTCAATCCAAGGACACAGACAATATGAGTTAAACCGTGAGGACATGCTGGTATATTGTTCAGCATAATTATTTTCTTCTTCACATACTCATGCACAACCATTTATTTGCCAATCATCCCCTCAATTAAAGGATGACTGTAGCTCAGTTGTAGAACATCTACATGTTCATATACAAAATCCCCAGGTCCAATTCTTCTGTTTCGCCAGTTGAAAGAATTGGAGTTAAAAGAGCTGAGAAAGCCGCTGTCTCCGACAAGGATGAGTTGCTACTAGTCAAAGTTATCAAAACTGGAATAGATAGACCAGTTATCTGTCTCAGTAGAAATCACCTTCATGGGCTTATAGTCCACAGACAAAAGTGTATTTTTAAAAACCCGAGTATTTTTGAAAACTCAGAGATGAGGCCACATTTTCTTAGGAGTTTAACTCCCATTTACTCAGCAGGCTAAATTTTTTCTAGGGGAGGGAATGTCCTTTTATGACATGAAGAAAAGATGATGCTTTTACTATCCCGCTGGAACTCAACAACATCTGGATCTGTTTTTGTACGCTCAAACCTTGAAGGAGCTAGCTTGAAGTACACTTAGAAATCTTATTCCCATAAAGAGGAAGGTCATTCTTAATCACTCAGACTTATTTTAGGCAGAGGCTTTCAGATTTTTTTTAAATTAAAAAACACCCCTCTTATTCTCACCAAATGTTTAGCAATCGTTGAACAAGCTGCTGTTTTGATTCTGGGAGGAAATTTTGGCTTCTGATTTGGGAATTACACTTTAAGATTAGGGCTCATTGTTGCCTTATCTGGACTGTTCTGTATTTTTTATTCTTACTGCTTGTTGTTCTATAGCAACTGTACTCTGTTTTATTTCATAAGCTGCCTTGAGGGCAGTTTGAACTGAAAGGGATGATTGAATTTTTAAATAAATGAGTAAAATGAAAGGAGGGACATGAAAAAGTAGTAGTAAAGCTGGCCAAAAAGAGGGAAAACACCACAGATGCAACAGCGATGGAATGGGGGAGAGCTAGCTTTGTCTTTAGCAGAACTGGCCACTAGAAGAACATGAAGTTGTTCTCATTTTACCCTTGCTCCGGAGCATCTTAGGAGCAGAGAGGGAGAGGAAGACTGCCATCATTCACTCTGAGAACATAGATCCTTCTAGATTAGGGGAGAAGTTAAATAAACTAAAATTAAATAGCGGCATTAGCCAAAAAGGAAATGATTTGGTGAAGGACTTTGTCAGGGTGTGTCTGAATTAGAACTCCTGTTTCATTAAGTGGCGTTATTTTTGCCCAGTACTCCCCTATAACCACTGTAGAAGTCCAGCATACATGGGTATTTTCTTTTAGAATGATGGGCTATTTTTTTCTGATAAAGAATTTGGACTTATGCAATTCATGTTTGCAAGGGGAAGTCCACAAAGAAGTGAGAGGGGAAAGGGTGAAGAACTCTTGTAAGCAACTTAACCTTTCTTTTCTTTACACTCTAACAGGTTGGGGGAGGGAAGAGGTGAAAATAGGATTTGGGGGGAAAAGCAGTATACATCAGGACTATACCTATGCCACAATCAAAATGCAGAAAATAACCTATCCAGAGATAGGTTTGCAAGCCTGAGGCTGGACCCAGCAGAAGACCTACTCAAGCAGGGAGGGCCTCTCCAGTGATATGGAGGCATTGCTTCCTGTGTGACCTGAAAGTGATGTCACTGTGGGGGAATGATAGAGCATAACTCCTATGTGGTAACTAACTTCTGGGTCGTGCCAGAAGTGTTGCTGCCAACCTCATGCCAGAACACCAAGTAGGAGCAGGGTTAGGGGAGATCTGGCAGCCCTATACAGGAAGTGATGAATACCAACAGCAGCTCCATATCCCCACCCTCTCCCTGCCCTTGACTGGCACTGGAGTTTTGCCTCCAAACTTTTAACAAAGGGGTTGTTCTTTTTAAATTGTATTGTTTTTGTTGTGACCTGTTTCTAGCAGGTCTTTGGGGAAGCAGTTTACACAGTGCCCTAAAAAAATAAACAAACCTGCCCAACAAATCTAAATGGGGAAAGATAAGAAACAAACTGGTGTACGTTTTCACCAGCTAAATCAAGCTAGGAGAATATCTATAAGAATTTCCTTCCAAAACCCACTGTTGCTTGTGGGGGAAAGGGGAAATGCTACCAAGGTGCCCTTATTTGCTCTGCGAATGGACAATCTGACCGTGCCAGTGAATGTCCTGCTGTTGATCTCACTTCAACCCAGGTGAGATGGTCTTTCATTCAGTCTGATGCCTTTTAAAAACCACACAGGATCCCTGCGCAAGGTCATGATTTACGAGACACCGATGCTCCATTTCTGTAGTCCATCGTTTCCAAGGGGTTTAGCTTAATTCACACAAGGTAAGCCAAAAGGTCTGTGTTCAGTGAATCTCTCAGCCACAAGAATAAGATCAATTGTGCAGCTCCATTGTAGCTCCAGCATCTCATCTTTAGCAGACACAGGTTCAAGGTGCTTCAAAGAGAACTAAAAGGGCTATAAGGGAGTCATCTACCCCATTGGCCTGAATCAGGATTCTGTGGAGGAGAATGACTTTCCAGGCCACCGACAGCCGTGCAAAGTGCCCAGCTCAGAATTCAACTGCCTCCCCTGCCATTCGCTTCTGAACACTGAGGAAAAAGCTTCTTTTCTAGGAGTTAGTTCCCCCCTCCTTCCATGAGTGATCTGGTGCCTCCATTACTGGAAAATGCCCTGGATTCTTCCCTTTGAGCCTAGGAGAACACAAACCGCTTCTCTACTCTGTCCCCAGCTGGCAAAGGCCATTTCCTTATTGCATAAATCAGGAGCTTCCTTTCTTCACAGTGATCCTCATTAAGGAAGACCGAGAAGCAGAAAAATGCAGTGCCTTTTACTAGTCTAAACTGCACAATTGTGTCACCCACAGAGTTTTAACGGGACCTGTTTTCTCAATGTTCAGTAAAAAAGCCCCAATAAAATGAACATGAAAATATATTCATTAGGATTTATAATGCTCATTAAAACTGCCTGTGTAGAAAACCATGGCTGAGATCCAGAGAAGAAGGAGAAAATGCAAATTATGCCACAGGAGAAAGGGAGGGGGGAAAAGATATTTCTCTAATCGTCCAATCAAATGCCAGCCCAATTATCTGTGGCCAGCCCAATGGGCTAAAATTATACCGTTCATCCTTTGACACAGTGAGAAGTCTAAAAAGTGTTTCATTTTAATAAAAATGAAATCTGGACGCTGCTGAAGCCCGCTTTACTAATGACGTGTTTACACAGAAGACGACAATTTCTATTAAATGGTGATTATTATCAAGAAAGAATTAAACTTTCCAAAGTATATGGATCAGAGATAATGGGAAAGGGGAGAGGAAGTATAGGAGGTGTGTAAATGTGTATGTATTTGCACAAACCAAGAACAGCATCTCTACACGTCCTATGTGTGCATGTTCATGAAGTAAAGAAATGAATGTATACAGTGGGACAAGAACGTCCATGCACTTCATGTCCCATTTGAAGTGGCCAAACAGGTAAGATTTCTTGCATAGAATCTTTCCTGTCCTTTTCTGCAGGGTGAAAATTGCAAACAGGCCCCTGTGCAAACACAATGGGTGGAAATTGGGGGCAATGTGTGCAACTCCCCTCTCCCATGCTGAGAGTTAGTTTCTGTATGAAATGAATGTCTATATATAGATTGCAGAAAAAGACAGTATTCCAGTGCTAGGTCTGAGTGAATGTGCGTGTTGTGGTGAAAAGTGCTGTCAAATCACAACTGACTTATGGAGACCCTATAGGGTTTTCAAGGCAACAGATGTTCGGAGATGGTTTGTCATTCACTGCCTCTGTGTCATGACGCTGGTATTCCTTGGAAGTCTTCCATCCAAATACTAGCCAGGAGACTTCCAGGGAATACCAGGATTATGATGCGGAGGCAGGCAATGGCAAACCACTTGTGAACACCTCTTGCCTTGAAAATCCTTCGGGGTCTCCATAAATCAGCTGTGACTTGACGGCACTTTTCACAACAACACAATTCTGGGATCTGATGAGACCAGGCTAGCCTAGGCTGTCCAGGTCAGGGATCTGCTTGCAAGTCACTTTAAAAATAAAATCAGGGACAAATACCCTAGATAAACTTTCCAGTACAGTTGAAAATGTACAGTGTATACGCGTTTTGTATACATCAACAGAAAACGTAGTGTGAACAGTTGAACTAGCTCTACAACCCTATACTCACTGACCTGGGAATAAACTCTACAGAACAAAGTGGGATTTACTACCCATGCGACAGAATTGCAAGGCCCATGTTTAATCTGTGTAATTTTTATGATTATGCAATGATGGATCTTAAGTTTAATAGTTATATACCATCTAGCAGCATCCACTGGATTAAACGACTTCAATCCACCCTATGTCAGGCTGTCTCCTAAATATTATTCTGAAACTCCATCCTGAAGTCAAACTTTAATCTTACTGCCCTAAAACCAACTGAAATGGCTCTCTGTTTCCATGCCACATGGAAAGTTCTGGGTTTGGCCCACAAAACCCTAAATGGTAGTGACTCAGGCATTCAGTTGATTATATTTTTGAGTATGTGATTATTCTGCTGATAAATATTTCAACTACCCATGCCATCCTAAGCACCTTTGGCAGTGGACCCACCTCCCCCAAACTGAGAAGAATTAGGAAGGAACTGCTGAAGATTCCATCCCACAGAAGGGCAGTTAGACTTCTGTACACAGTGGGGCCTTCTCGGCTGCAGCCCCAGAGCTCCAGAACACATCAGCTTGGGAGGGTGTCATGAGCTAGCCCCTGGGTACTTATCAGGATAACGAGAACTCTGATGCAGGACCTGACAACACGATGAAGCCAGAGTTGGCTGCTCCTGAGGAAGCTCCTGAGGCAGCAGAGCCAACTCCCAGCCCTTCCCTGCCTGACGAGGTGCAGGTGGAGGAGCCTGCAGATCCTCCTAGGGAACCCAGTAATGAGTCAGCTGTGCACAGGAGGAAGAAGCAGAGGCAGCTGCTGCAGAAGCAATGGAGGAGTGCTGGTATTGCAGCAAGATATGGGAAGACAGAAGTGTCTGCATCTGATGAGGATTAACTCCTTGCAGAATCCCAACCCCTTGGACAAGGCTCTCTATATAAGCCTTGCTGTGAGCTTGTTTCTGCCTAGGTGCAACACGTGTGTTACCTGTCACAGCCATATGCCTGGTTCATCGCTAATCCCCAGCATGTTTATTAGTTCTCTTATACCACAACCTGCGGACTGTTATCTGACTATGCTTTGCCTGCCACCTGCCTTGACCCATTGGACTGTGCTTTGCCTGCTGCCCGTTTGGCCCCACAAGGCCAGACCTGACCATGCCCTGCCTGCCAGCAGCACAGTGGGTCTACTAGTCTCAAACCTAGCAGGAGTTCAACTGGGGCCAAAAACCATTTTGATTTCTATGGTTTCTAAATATGCTTTTAAAATTCGATCTTGCTCACACTGTTCTTACATGGCTGTTGCCTGCTTGAAAGAATGGGAAGGGGGGGTGGAATAATTGTTTTAAGGTGAAGACCCATAGTTGATTGTTTTACAATTTATCAGGTAAGAATGGAAATGTTGACCGTTTTATTATGTTGTACACCCCTCCAAAATCCTTGAAAAAAGGCTTACAGGTTTCATAAACAAACATTTGCTCTTAAGGCAACTTAACACAGAACACACAGAATAAGGTTAGAATTCAGTCCACTTTATCCATTGTTCCAGCTGCCACTCAGCAGAAAGGTTCTCTCTTGTTGCAAGGATAATACAAGCTACTCAGTGAAAATGTACTTAGTCTGAATGGAGCGGTCATCCCTTCACAATCTGTATGAATGGTTCACATTTTAGAAATTCTGCCAACAATACAAGGAGAGGAATGAGCAGAAAAACCTATTCTGGATTGAGGCTGTCTACATTTTATGTGAAAGCAGCATTTCTCTTTGAAACAAACTGCAATTAGCCTTGATGTTGTTTCAAATTGTGTGGTGGGAAGGGTAGCACAGAGCAAACCCTAGCGTCTTCATCTTCCCCAAAGAAAATTCTAATGAGGGTAAGTAGTTTTGTAGAAATAATACAGTGTTTTTTTGTCACAACTCTAGGAAAACTAAAACTGTTGTGCAAGACAAAATAGAAGCTATAATGACCATTAGGCATTAATGACTTGTCTGGAAAACCGTATTTAATAATTACAATAATGAAAACAACCGAAGCAGATAGCCACAGTTCTAGTGTGAGCCCATAAGGGTGCCCCAGAGGGGCTCGGTCATGTTGCTCTGTGGACAAGATGAAAGATGGGACAGTTTGTAATTTGCTAGGTTAAAAGGAGGCAACGCTAGGAAAAGGGGAAAAGGTTGAAGGCCAGGAGCTACGCCAGTGGTAAACAACCATTCTCATAAATTTCTCTTTCACTACAATACAGTCAGTGCATTTCTGAGAGGGAGAGAGAAAAAACAAATTGCAAAATATTATTCTAGCTGAGGTTTGGCCTTTTAAAAATTAAAACAATATTACATGACCATTTTACATCCAAACTACATAATCTAGTTTGTTTGTTTTTTAATGTAGAACTATCCATTCTACGCTTGGTAAAATCTGTAAGCAAAAGGGAGTTAAATCCTCCCCATGTTTTTTGATAGGGAGAGAAATGAAACATGTTATAAAGATCTCTCACTTAAATGCACAAAGATCTATCACTGTGGGGAAAACCACACAGGTACCACAAGGTTAATAGCAACTAGGGAGGATGGAATGAGAAGTTGCATCAGAAAGTCTTGGTGAAATTGACAACACTGATCTAATTGCCCCAGCTTCTTCGTATCCCCGCCTGAATGTTAACATTGCATGCTCTATTTGAAATTGACAAATCTGATCAAATCACACATTTCTTCTCTGCCTCAATGTTACATTTCTAGTTTGATATGACAAAGAGAAAAAAATTCTTTCAAAAATGGAAGGACACAGGGGAGGGGAAAATGGCTGAAGGGGAAATTGGGTGATTAGACATGGACATGAATAAGGGCAAGTGTTTGGTGGCGCAGAGAAATAAAGCATGTTTTAACATGATTGCATGCTCAAGGGGAGCTGGTTTGGAAACAGAAAAAATGTTGTGGTAACAATGCTTGGGAAAACAACAAAGGAAAAATTAAAGGAAAAGGTTTCCAGAACCAACCAGGAAAAAAGTGGAGAAATAAAAGGAAAAAAATAGCATTTGGTGGCAAGATTAGTTGTAAACAACTCATGTGAGGAAGGACCTAGTTTTTATGTCATGTGATGCTTACCCATCCTTAGTAACCCTAGCAACACCTGCCGGTTCCCTGAAATCACCTTTCTCCTCATAAAGCAGTACAGAAACCCTTGCGCACCTACCCTCTCCTCAGTAGCAAGACCAGAGAGAGGCAGAAACTCTAGCAGTTTCTATAAGGCATTGGACTTTCTGCTGAGGTAGGAGAAAACTCCTCCCCCCCCACTCCAGTTTCCCAACTGTTGTTGTCTTCATCCCCATTGTCATAATTGTGGCAAAAGCTGGGAATGGAGGTGGATATGTAAAAACAATTGCAATAAAACAATGTCGGGAACAAACGACGCCTGCAACTGGGAAAACATGGGAATGCTATGACTTGGGATGAAGACAGCCCATTATTTCGAGAATATTATGGATGGAGTGTTGTGGGGTTTCTGGGCTGTATGGCCATGTTCCAGTAGCATTTTCTCCTGACGTTTCACCTGCATCTGTGGCTGGCATCTTCAGAGGATCCTCTGAAGATGCCAGCCACGGATGCAGGCGAAACGTCAGGAGAAAATGCTACTGGGACATGGCCATATAGTTCAGAAACCCCACAACACTCCAGTGATTCTGGCCGTGAAAGCCTTCGACAGTACAATATTGTGAATGTCTCTCAAATCAACCAATCATCATGATCTCTAAAACACAAAAGACGTGTAAATCCTGCAGAACCCGGTGGCAATAAATGGTCTCAACTTTGAGGTGAACTGGGTTTCCAGATTGGACCATCATTACCCTAATATGAAAAACAGATCTCCTCTTCCCTTTCACTGAGTCCACAGTGACAATTTGAGTCCACAGTCCAGGAACCCTTGAGGCAACAATAGCTTCAAGAGACAAAAGCCGAAGAAGGAGCAGTGTTTCAAAGGCCTATTGCGAAGAGTTACAGAAAAAAGAATGCCAATATGCAGTTTTAATATCTGTTCCTTTGTATGGAAGCGCAATCAATTACTTGCAAAATCGAGCCCAGATACTAACAGTTCCCAGTGCAAGAATTTAAACTCAAAGGCACATCTCCACATAATTTCTATGAAGATTTAATAATAGTAAAATTAAAATTGTAACTGAAGCATAATGAAGAATTTATTACAAACAGGCGCACCAACGCCAAGATTGGCCTCTGCGGAATAGTGATCACTTCACAGCAACAGTAAACAATGCACAGAAATGCAACTTAATTATCTTCCGATTCAAAATACACAAGCAGATGTACAGACAATCCTTCGAAGCAGGCCGAGGCGAGGGGGAGCGGGGGGTGGGGGGTGTGCTTTGTAAAAGGGATTGCGGTTGTGCTCCATCATTCCACAGGAAAAAGTTCATCAGAGTCTTTAGTCAAGTACTGATATATGGCCAAAGCAATCAGATTTCTGCTCACCTTACCAGGGGGCATTGCAGACCACCTTTTGCAGGACAGAGCATAGCATGGAGTTGTATGCCATGCTGCTAAACTTTTAAGCAGTTCCAACTGTTAAAAGAGTATGTGGATATGGGTTGGTGATCCATGCATTCAAAGGTAGAGCTACATCATGAGTACAGGCTGTGGGGAAGGGGGGGGGGGAAGAGAAGTTATTCTATCAGCTAATATCACTTAACTCATTGCAGTATGACATTATGCTTCTCGTCCAGGGCACTGGGAACTCATAGAAAGTTCCAGTGTGAAGGCGTTTTCCCTATTCACTTCTATAGAAGAGACGTCTCTGAACAACAGCTTCGCTTTGCACACAGAGAGCATTTTCTCCATTGAATTAAATGGAGAATCTTAGCAGCTGCAAGAAAAGTCTTCATTCTGCTTCCGTTATCGTTTTAATTTTACTAGCAGATTTTGTAGTCAGAAGGAACAAGTGGACTCTATCAAGAAAAGCTGAGGACAAAATAGTACAATTTTATCATGTATTTATTTAGAAGATTTTTTTTGGTTGCTTCTCCAGTTACCTGCCCAAGGTGGCTCCCAAAATAAAAACATTATGCGATGTTAATAAAAATCCAGCATTAAAAAAAGCCCAGGCCAGCATAAAAACAAAGATCATGAAGTCAAGGCAGATCTTAAATTATGGGCTGGACAATGTGGAAAGAATCCTTCAATTATCCTAAGCAGAAAAAGCACAGAATAAAAGGAGTTTATTCCTGCTTTCCTAGTAACATCAGCAAAAACAGTGGAGAAGCAAAGGCCTTGAAACAGATTAATCAAACAAAAATGACAAAAGTAGAGATTTATTCATTTTTTTATACGTTTACTTTAAGAAGACAAAAAATATATATCCAAAGGAGACCCCGAGGAGCAGCATTATGTTCCCACAGGATGCACGGCCTCCCACATGTTATAGCACTAAGCGACCCACCAAGATGCTAGGATGACATTTTTTCAGCTATTGTGCAATTGAAGGCCCATCAATTCCAGAGAGCAAGGGGATTCCAGAGAACACTGGAGCACACAGTGAGTCACTAACCAGGTCAGGGGATTTTCAGGTTTTACAGAACGGAGGAAGAACAGAGCTTGATTTGTAAAGCTCTGGTATATCAATTTTCTGAAGAAGAGGCTCAACAGGAAATACATTCAGAAAATGTGTTCATATCTTCTTTGCAAAACCTCTTTTGTATTAAAATACGAGAAAGTCCAGCGGGTAGATTAAAATATACACTGACAATGATCTGCATTAACTTCTCTCACCAACTATGTGCGTGTACCTTTTAATTTAATAGCATATGCATTACAACATTTTATTTCAGCAGCTTTTAAAAAAGTTTTTTTTCTATAAAGAGGTTATGGAATTAAAGAAGGGGAGTTTTTTGAATTGTGAATGAGAGGTTGTCTTTTGGGAATTCAGTAAAACAGTTCTAAAACATTCCTGGATTTCATTATCACTTTCCTACTTCAGTCTACAATACCAAACACTCACAATTATTCCCAGCTTTGGGAAACAGGTTTCATCAACAAAATTTCATAATCAAAATCAAAAAGCACAAAATTCTCTCCAGTATTTTTAAAGGTTGTAGGTAAACGAAGGTTTGAGTGAGATTAAAATGTGTTCCAGTTGAACAAATAGCTAAACTGAGTTAAGTAGACAGGCCAAAAACTCTGCAGATCAGTGGCTTGCCAACACAAAATGGGGCTTGCCCTGGGCACTGCCTCCCCTGCGCCCAGCCCCCAGCCAAACTCCCCATATTGAATCCCCCCATGCCACTGTCTGCACCTCACTTGCTCGCCTGTGCCTCTTGAGGAGAACTCCAGAGAAGGGCCTGAGGCACTCCACAGAGCAAGAGCCCTGGCCTGGTGCCAACATGCAGCCTGATGGCCGAGGATGTTGCAGTGAGATGGGCAGCCAAGTGGGAAGGAGTGCAAACGGTGGGCGCAAAGCAGGAGTGAAGCTTGGAACTTGTGCCAAGTGCACAGGGAACTTTGGAGAAGCCCTGGGGGAAGCATGGCTATGTGTGTGAGGAGGGAAGGGGACAGGGGGCCCTCAGATCATTTCAGTGGGGCTTGGACCCAGAAAAGGGTCAAGTCAGCCTCTTGACTCGTTGCCACAGGCCACAGGTCAAAGGGAGATTTGGCGCATCACCAGAGTGAGTGGGAGAGCAGCAAGCAACAAGCAGGGCAAGCGAGTGGGAGAGCAGCTTGTTCCGTGTGCTTATTTATCCAAAAAATTCTCCGGCTCAGAACTCAACTGGACCGTAGGGGATAAAGAGTCTGCTGCCATCAAGGTAGCGCTTTCCACTTGGCGCCACTGGCTTGAGGGGGCTAAACACCCCTTCCAGGTTTGGTCGGATCCTTGTGCTGTAAAGGTTTCAATGGTGTTGATTCTCAGCACAGCCGCTGGCAGTGGTGAGCAAGACAGCAGCAAGTAGGTGGTGGAGGACCTGCAGGGGGAGGGAGGGGCAGGTGACCAAATGCAACCCCGACTAAAGCAAGTAAAGCCTGGGTTGTGAGACTCTCCACACACCCCAAGATATGCCCGTGCTACAGATGTGTCTTTCTCACAGATATCACTGGAGTTTCACTTAAAAAAATCAGATAACCTCTAGGGATAAGAGGGAAGATATCATGGTATGGCCCGATCTCATCATATCTTAGAAGCTAAGCAGTACTTGGAAGGGAGACCACCAAGGAAGTCTCTGCAGAGGAAGGCCATGGCAAACCATCTCTGCTTCTCACTTGTCTCCAAAGCCCCTTGCTGGGGTCACCATAAGTCAGCTGCAACTTGACAGCACTTTATAGCACACAAGACCTTGGGATCCTTAATTTAACTTTCTAATCTAGAGATCTGCATTCATGGCAGCCACTCTATACCCCCAAGTAATAATGGAGGTTGGTGTAACATTGGGGTCAGGATCATGTGATATGAACCTCACCTCAAACCTCATAGTGGTTAAAAATTGTTAATGGCAGGCTCCACTCCCCCAATTCATGTACATTTTTTCTACAATCTGAACCAACTGCATTGAAAATAAGCATGGATTGTGCCAACAGGAATCCTACAAAAACAAACTGATTGCATAGACAAGCCAACATGTCAAGGGTCTATACTGAGTGTGCCTTAAACAGGGCAGACTACCATACTGCCATTAACTGCAAATTTCAGACTATCTAGATTGCACACATTCAGGAAGACACTCTTAGGACAAAGCCAAATTATAGCAATTGGACACTAGACTGCACAATCCCCAATATTTTGCTGTCAGACAAAACAATTTGCTTTAGTGTACTCTTACTAGAACTGTGGTGCCAACTCCAGGTTGGGAGATTCCTGGAGATTCAGGGTGAAGCTGGGGGTGGGGAGGGGAAGGACCCCAACAGTGTATATTGTCAGAGAGGTCAACCCTCCAAAGCAACCATATTCCCAAGATAAACTTTTCTTTGTAGTCTGAAGACCAGCTGTAATTCTAGGAGCTGTCCAAGTCACCCCTGGAGGGTTACAACCCTAATTAGAAGGGGGAATAACATTGCATGGCCTGGGGATGCAATGACATACAGTCTGCCAGTCAACAGATGGCTCAATGGTAGAGCAGTGGTAGAGCACTTGCTTGGTATGCAAAAGGTCTTAGGTTCGATCCTTGGCATCTCCAGTTACAGGGATCAGATAGCTGGTGATGGGCAAGACCTCACACTGAGATCCTAGAGAGCTGCTGCCAGCCTGTCTAGACAATCAATCTTAATGGACCAAAAGGTCTGATTCATCCCCCCCCCCTCTTTCAATACACCCTAACTCACCTTCAACTCCATTTTATGGGTTCCTACCCATGAGGCCTCTTCCAAGGTCTGGCCAATGTCTCTGGCCTCAACCACTTCCTTGCTGCCTTTCTCAGAGCATCTGTCTCATGGGAAGGGATATGTTGGCACAGGGTGAGGCATGACACCTTATACTTCAACACTTTGGCCCACTTAGTTTCCATCAAGGTTGTTCCTGTCCTGTGTAACTGATCTGAATTGTGCAACCTTGACAAACCCCATTTCCTCCTTTTCCCTCAGTAAGGCTGGTCCACAGAAGAATTAGTGAATAGTGGGATGTGCATGCCAAAGGAAAGACATCATCCAATTGGTTGTAACCAACAGTCTATACCAGTGATGGCGAACCTTTTCGAGACTGAGTGCCCAAATTGCAACCCAAAACCCACGTATTTAGTGCCAACACAGCAAAGTGCCAACACAGCAATTTAACCTGAACACTGAGGTTTTAGTTTAAAAAAACCGGTTGGCTCCGAGGCACGCGTTACTCCAGAGTAAGCTTAGTGAAGCAACCGTGCAACGCTTCAAATGGGTGAATCACAATCCTAGGAGGGTTTACTCAGAAGCAAGCCCCATTACCAGCAACCGAGCTTACTCCCCGGTAAAGGATCATGCCCAGGCCAGCCTAGATGTGTGTGTGTTGGGGGGTGATTTTCCACCCCCCTCCCACATGATGAACTCTGTGCACGAGTGCCCACAGAGAGGGCTCTGAGTGCCACCACTGGTCTATACAATTGCAAGGGTAGGGAGTCTGATCTAGGGTCTTGGCATGCAACAAGCAGCCAGTGTTTAGGCAGGGCAGCCAAGGCTACAGCGTGAAGTGAGAAAATCAAGTGCATTTATGATAAGGAAAAAAACAATACTTTTAAAGACGCATGCCCTTACAGATGTCGGTCTTCAGAAGAGTGCCCTTGGTTTGACACTGCAGACTGGTCTCCTGGGTTGGGAATATGATTCAGAAAGGAAGGGAAAATCCTGCCAACTGAAGGATGCAAGTTTCTGATAACTGCCCAGCCAAGAAAAGTGGGCATGGAAGAAGGGAGCATTATTCTACTCCCCATTTGCCTACATACAACAGGGGGAAATCTTAGCTAACTGAGATTTGCAAATTGTTTGGCATATTTAATAATACCATTGACTCTCTTCCAAATCAAGATACAGATATACTATCTTGCACAGACATCTGGATTCACTGCAGGCATTCTAAATGAGTCAACCTTCAAAATTTAGGCACTTTCAGTGGAAATCTAGGGAAACCAGTCTTCTGTAGTGGAATGTTCTAGCATGCTTTTGTTCAAAGGTGGAGGGGGAGGTCGCTCTGACTATCAGAAGGGCCCTCGCAGGGAATATTTTTTTTATCAGACTGTGCATTGCAAGCAAGGTTGAGGGCACGCCCCAGAGTTCAACATCTGCACCCGGAGGCAGCGAAGATTCAGTGCTGCAAAAATGCCTCGAGTGTTTGCGCTGCGTTACGTGATTAGAAAGGCACCTGTCAAAACATACTCCGGTCATATCCTTTTCCACCCCGCAGATGTTTGAAGCAAACAACCCACATCAGTAAGTCTCTCGATTTTCGACTATGAACTAGATGCTTCTCCTTTCTGAAATACTGAGCTACTCATCAGGTTCACCAATACTATGTGACAATTCCAGGTGGAGGGGGATGTGCACTTCATTTGATGTACACAGAAAGCATTATGAAATGCATCCAATTCTGCCTGCAGCCATCTGTGGCTGTGCCAACTTCTTTTGATGCCTTTTGTATCACATGTCATTTCCCCAAGCAGTCCAGGACAGCATACATAGTCTCCCCTTGCTTATCTTCAGAACAACTGTCACAGGTGGGTCAGTCAATACAAATTGCCCCAAGTCATCAGGTAAGCTTCCAAGTTGAGCCAGAACTTGAACTAGAGCTTCCCCAGTCCCACCTACAACCTCTGCACCACACAGAGGCTCATTCCGCACATACAGAATAATGCACTTTCAAACTGCTTTCAGTGCTCTTTGAAGCTATGCGGAATAGCAAAATCCACTTGCAAACATTTGTGAAAGTGGCTTGAAAATGCATTATTTTGCGTGTGCGGAAGGGGCCAGACTCTCAGTAATGTCACAACAGTATGGTGTGTGTGGGGTAAGGCATCCAGAATAGGCCAAAGAACAAACTCTGATTCACTGTATTCCAGTTGTGCCACATGGATCAGTCTTGACTCAAAGAGAGATTTTAGCAAGGTGGGTAGCTTGCACAAAGGTTTTGTTCTGCAGCTTCCCAACTGAAATGGTTCTTCTGGGGATTCCACATTCCTCCTTCTACCATTGTATGTTTTCCTAAACCAAGCAGATTGTATCCAAAATGAATTTGGGGAAATGTAGACAGAAGAGTGTAGGTTTCCACACCTAGTCTCCACCCACATATGTTGAAGACCACAATTTCCCCCCGACCGACGTGTCTCTCCCCCCCCTCTCTCTCCCCTCTCTCTCTCTCTCCCCCCTCTCTCCCCTCTCTCTCTCTCCCCCTCTCCCCCTCCCCCCTCTCTCTCCCCCTCTCCCTCTCTCTCCCCCTCTCCATCTCCCTCTCTCCCCCTCTCCCCTCCCTCTCCCTCTCCCTCTCCCTCTCCCTCCCTCCCTCTCTCTCTCCCTCTCTCAAACAGACTTTTGGCCAGCCATTTGTTTTAAATCAGTAGTAGACATATAGATATAGCATCATTGCTCAAAGTGATAGAGCTATTACCACTGGCAGGGGATGGCTGATATGAGGTCATTTCATACAGAAATGCGCCAATGAGGAATGTATCTGTGATTGCAATGAGAGCAGAACACAGAATTGTCCCCTTGTAGAAGAAACCATAGATGACATGACTGTTCCAAAACAAAGACAATACAATGACAAGCATACTTTTTTAAAAAAAAAATTATCTACAGAACATTAATTTTTCAGTCCCTAAATACCACCTTCCCAGAAACACACTAAGATTTGCTTCAGATCTCACTTGGTTGCAAAAGAACAGCGATCAGGCACAAGTCATGTTTTATTTAATTCATTTGTAATACAGGGTTGGCCCTGATTAGTATTTGGATGGGAGACTACCAAGGAAGCCTTGGGTCACTACACAGAGGGAAGCAATGGCAAACCACATTTGAACGACTCTCGTCTTGAAACCCCACAGGGCTATCATAAGTTAGCTGTGACTAGACAGTACTTTACACACACACACACGAAGCTGCTTCTCAACAAGTTTAAATGATCTTTCCATGTGACATAGCATTATCAAATAAGACCACAATAGCTTTGGGATGGAATCATGGACGAGCTATAACAATGTAGGTCAGGTCCTGTATTTATTATATTTCTAGGATTCAATATATTTCCTTCATGTACATTTGTGAAGCTATCTAGAGGGTTTTCTCAGTTGCAGAACTGTGTTTACCAAAATAAAACACACCACCCACCACCCACATAAACACAACCTCAAACTATTATCCAACATCAAAGTTATTGAATTGCCTAAATCCGATTTATTAAAAGCTGGAAACAGACAATCACCTTTTCCAAGGACTGAAGGTGATTCAGAAGAGGGATTATTGCTGGTGATGTGTAGTGCTAACAGGGTTTTTAAAAAATATGGTTTCACAGGCCAGCTAAACCTGTTTGACCAAAAATATTACTGGAACAAAAGAGGTGTGTACACCATGAGAAAAACAAACCCCCTAAACTAATTTAACTTGTTCCTCCATCCCTACACTCAATGGTTTGGATCCATTATCTCCTTTCTACCCAACTTGGATTTGTGGGCTGTATTCTAAGGGGATTTCACTAACAGAAGAAGGAAGAGGATCACCCTCACATGACCCATCTATTCACTGCAGCCCCCAACTTTCACAGCTCATTGTCAGCCATGTTTCCCCAATCAGTGGCAACACTTTTTCAGATGTTACAATAAGATCAACTTCCACCAGTGGAGCATTCAAAGGAATGGAAGCCAATGATTGGATTCTGCTAAGACATCCTCCAGAAATTTCTTGCAGGGAGTCACTGTAAGTCCAAACAGATGTATGTTCTTGTTTCACTTTTGATCTACGAACAAATGCCAATTCACAACACTAGAGCAAAAGCCAGTGGCATGGAAAGTCCACAAATATGAGACTAAAAGACGTAAGATCACATATGAAGCTGCCTTATATCAAGACAATATCTATATCACTCTCTGTATATTTTGACTTGCTTTGTTTCTCTCAGGCAGGGGTCTGCAACCTGCGGCTCTCCAGATGTTCATGAACTACAATTCCCATCAGCCCTTGCCAGCATGGCCAATTGGCCATCTGGAGAGCCCCAGGTTGCAGACCTCTGCTCTAAGGTCTCAAGCAGAAAAGAAGGATCTCAACAACTGCTACCAGAGCACTCAGCTCCTCCCAACCAAAACGATGTCCTGAAATAGAACATGACAACCATCTTCACATCTTTGGCAAGACAGCTGTCTCACAGACAATGCAGTTCCCACTGAAGCGAAACCAGTCACTTTCCCCTCCACTGACAGGTACCCCAGTTTTCTAATATTGGATTTGCAAGCAATGTAAATCAAAACAGAATTTTCTTCACAACAGGTCAGGCAGTCCTGAGGGTTTTCAAGTGACTTCAATCCATCCCCACACACCCTAGCAAAGATAGTCAAAATGAGCAGCGTTGATATTTCCCATTCCTTAATGCCTACATTATTATATTATTTTTACAGACTGTAAGGCAGCATTAAACCCCCAAGACCTGACCTTGAGGAATGGCAAAGAATCTGCTAAAGATTCTGTCTTTAACCTGGCACTCTCTCTCTCTCACTCCAGGAATATGCCCCAGCATTAACCGAACATCAGCTCACTAGACTGCATGCTCCTTCCTATAACCCTGCCCCCCCCCCCCGCCCTAGAAAACTAGGATGTCAGGAGAAAACTATTATCTTTTTTCTCTGACATGACATCTAAGCTCTTGGCAGATATTTATGAGATATACAAACAAATGTGTGTGTGGGGTGAAGGGAATTGGGACTGGCCCCAGTAACAATGGCCTCTGAATTCAGTCTCCTTTACACGGAAGTTTCCCCTCAAGTGGTATGAAATATTTCTTGAGCTCCAATTAGGTCATGAAGGCGAATTGGCCTTTTGGTTAAAGATTTTTTTTTAAAAAAACATTCTACAGTATGTTATCAAACCACACCTCAAAATCTGCACTGTATGAACCGAAGAGGTACACACTGCTTTAGTGTTCATGCACACATAATAAATGCTTGTGAACTCAAGTCACGAATCCTCCATTTACCAGCTCAGAGTTTTAAATTCTAGGATGTGGGGTGGGGGGGGGACAGGGGGACGGACATTAAACCCTGAACAATGGCAGTCACAGCAACCCGTACCAGAGAAAAGCTTTCAATGGAGCAATGAAAAACCAAGACAGGGATAAGTTAGGGATTTATCAAGGTCAGGGAAAGCAAAGTAAGGACAAAGTAAAGAGAAACAGTTGGGGTAGATGAAATTCATTAGAATCAGCCCGATTTTTTCCCTTTAGTATAGAAAATGTTGATATGCCCTGTAATATTTTACTTGGTGGGTCTCTTTATACTCCAAGGCACATAATGCTTACAAGCTTGATTCACGATGTGTCAGGCAGAAATGGTATAACTTCACTTACTACTAATTGGATCCTGCACAACCGAGTCTGGCATCTTTACGGCGTATTATTGTATTTATGTTAGCATCAGGATTGCAGAGATATGTATAATTGTGTGTGGATAGGTTTATTCTGGGCCTCTAATTATGTCTTTCAGCGTCTCTGCAGTCCCATTTCATCTTCCCTCCCCTTTTGTTCCATTATCAGATTATGAGGTGTTCAGAAATGTTCAGCAAAATGTTCTGAAATACTATGTGTGGAATGAAGAGTTAATAGCCGAACACGTATGCTCCCAGCCAAGATGAAAGGGGAAATATTAATATTTCTTATCCTTCTTCTGCGGCAGCCTTTCCTTTAAATTATTTCTAAGATTAAGAACATGGATGTGAGTATATTGGTTTGGATCATGTAGAGAAAAATGCATGTGCATAGTGAGCTTTATGCTGCTACAGACTGCAACCATTTCTGTGGCTGAGGTGTTCTGTGCTAGCAGCTGGCACACATTTGTATGATCACAGAATACCTCAACCACAGAAATGGCTGCCAAACTCTATAGAGGGTAGCTACCTACAGCACCGTTGATAAGGGCACTAACGCAAACCTGTAACCAAGGAGGGGCAAAACAGAGAGAGGGGAAATGTGGCTGGGAAGGAGGGGGCAAAACAAAAGTTGGCCCAGGGAGAAACAAAACACAATGGAAGTTTCATGTAGAGAAGAAAAAGAGTTTGGATTTATACCCCACTTTTCTATCCTGTAAGGAGTCTCAAGGTGGCTTACAAGCTCCTTTTCCCTTCCTCTCTCCACAACAGACAGCTGTTCGAGGGCTGGGAGAACAGCCCTCGAAGGAGAGGATCCCAGATGAAAATAAGGATAAGAGTTTGGATTTATACCCCACCTTTCTCTTCTGTAGGGGGACTCAAGGTGGCTTACAAACTCCTTTCCCTCCCTCTCCCCACAACTGACATCTGTGAGTGGGTAGGGCGGAGAGAGTTCTGAATGAACTGTGGCTAGCCCAAGGTCACCCAGCAGGAATGTAGGAGTGCGGAAACACATCTGGTTCACCAGATAAGCCTCCACCACTTAGGTGGAGGAGTGGGGAATCAAACCTGGCTCTCCAGATTAAAATCCACCTGCTCTTAACCACTACCCCATGCTGGTTCTCATGTATTGATGTGTCTGCCCAGCTTTTTTTAACCCCCCACCCCAAAAAGGAGTGTATGCTTGAAGAGAGCTACAAAGGGGTGTACGCTTGAAGGGAGCCAGGGTAGTGTAGTGGTAAAGGGCAGTGGACTCTAATCTCGAGAACAGAGTTTGATCCCCCACTCCTCCACATGAGCAGCAGACTATCATTTGGTGAACCAGGTTTGCTTCCCCACTCCTTCACATGCCTGATGGGTGACCTTGGGCTAGTCACAGTTCTCTCTGAACTCTCTCAGTCCCACCTATTTCGCAGATGTCAGTTGTGGGGAGAGGAAGGGAAAGGAGTTTGTAAGCCACCTTGAGTCACCCTACAGGAGAGAAAGGTGGGGTATAAATCCAAACTCTTCTCCTTCTTTTCATCTGGGATCCTCTGCTTCGAGGGCTGTTCTCCCAGGCCAACTGTGACAACAGACATGATCCAGGCTGGGAAGAAAAGTGCTTGAAGCAAGGCAGTACAGTAAGGATAAGCAAGGCAGAGAGAACCTGAGGAGGGCCTATGGCTAGTGGTAGAGCATACGCATGGCATGCAGAAGGTCCCAAGTCCAATCCCAGCCATCTCCGGTCGAAAGGATCATGTAGTAAGTGATGTGGAAGACCTCTATCCAACAGACTGGAGAGTCACTGCCAGTCTGCGTAGACCAGTGGTAGGGAACCTGCGGCTCGAGAGCCGCATGCGGCTCTTCTGCCCTTGCACTGCGGATCCACGAGCCGAGCCGCCGGCCCTATCCTTGCCCGCCCTGCAGGCAGAAGGGCGGGGGCACCAACTGCCCGTGGTTGACTGGGCCGCGCTGCGGGCTTCCCCTCTTGCCCGCCCCATTGGAACGGGGTAGGTGCTTTCCCGGCGGCTGGCGAGGCCAAGCCACCGGCTTCATCCTTGCCCGCCCTGCAGGCAGCAGGGTGGGCGCACCAATGGCCTGCAGCCAGCTGGGCTGTGCCACGGGCTTCCCCTCTCTCCCGCCCCGTTCAAGCCGAGCCACTGGCCCCATCCTTGCCCGCCCTGCAGGTAGCAGGGCAGACACATCCATGCGCTTCTCGGAATGAGCGGAGTAAAAGGTAAAAAAACCCCTATATATAGTGTTATCTTTATTTTAAATGTCAAACATTATTTGCGGCTCCAAGTGTTTTCTTTTCCCGTGGAAAACGAGTCCAAATGGCTCTTTGAGTGTTAAAGGTTCCCTACCCCTGGCGTAGACAATACTGATCTTGATGAACCAAGGGTTCAATTCACTGCAAGGCAGTTTCATGGGTTCAAACTTTCACACCCCTTTCCTCCACACTCCTTTCTGCATTAAAAAACACCAGCCCTCCCATTCCTGCTTTATCTGAGAATAGTGGGGAGAGGCAAATGCATAGGGGTGCTTGGCTGCCCCTCATGACACCTCACTTGGTCACAAAGCTGGAACTTACAAGTTGTCAATTGCAAATTGACAAAGGTCCTTCACCATTTGCAGAAGTGTTCACAGACCAGGATACTCAGGATTGCTCTATACTCCTAACACAACATCGGTTACTTGCTTAGGCTTTACATAGCCTAAGATTGTATTTCACATACATTGCCTCTAAACATTCAAGCAATCCGGTGAGGTAGGTCAGAATTTATTCTCACCATATTACAGGCCGAAAGACAGTTGACTTGTCTATGGCTATTTCCAGGCTTTGCAAAGGAGTCAGGATTTGCACCAGGGTCTTCCTGTCTCACAGCTCACAGTGCAGTCCTAAACATAGGAACCTATCAAGCTGCCTTCTACTGAATCAGCCTATTGGTTCACCAAGGTCAGAATGGTCTACTCTAACTAGCAGCGCCTCTCCAGGCAGAAGTCTTTCGCATCACCTGATCCTTTTAAACTAAATATGCTGGGGATCGAACCTGGGACCTTTTGCATGCAGAGCAGATGCTCTATCTCTGAACCATGCCCCCTTCCCTAGCCCACCCTGCAAAGCCCACTGAATTCAGTGGACTTATGATGGGTGTCACTCTGCTCAGGATTGCACTGTCTGATAGAGATTGTGCTGTACTAGCTTCTGTTTACCATTTTAAGGTTCTTTTGAACTGCTCCATTGGCAAATGTACATTTAAAACACAGGACAATTCTGCCGTGCCAATATACCTGAGAAGCTGCAAGACAACCCTAACCCTAACGCACAATCTCACTCCCCCAATATGCACATTCACTGGATGTACACGGAACATGTAGAGTTCTACTGAGTAGATCCCACATCTCTACTGCGCAGATCCTATAAACTGTGTTCATGTAGGCTTCACGTGTGCAATTGCGGAACCTGGTACCCTGTCCCAAAAATAAACTGATGTACATTGATTTTCTATGTGCATAGGGTCTACTTTATTAGTGTCTGTCTATGCATCTTTTTTGGTGGGGAGAGGCTGTAACCTACTCCCAATATTGCTTTCCCTGGCTATTCTTTATCCCCTAGCTATGTGCTAGGTACTCATTTACCAGCCAAGAAATGGATGGATGGCTGAGTTGACCATGAGCCAGCTGCCAGGATATCTGACCCACAGGGGGCTTGAACTCCTGACCGTGTGAGTGGCAGTGCAAGCACTTAACCACTACGCCACGCGGCTCCTACTCTCAATATTCATTCAGTATACACCATCAAGCTGGATAAAAAGGGTGCATGAAGGCACTATAGACGTGGCATGTATTATGTAGATACGGATAACTGCTGCCACTCAAGAAAACAAGTGAACCTTTGAAGTGTGGAAAGTTGAACCCTTTTCTACTGCAGCACTACATTTGCCCTAATTATGCCACAACTAGAACCAATAGTTGAATCAGATAATCGCTGCCACTTGATAGGCCAACATGAGCTACCCTGAAACAATTCCAATACACATGGCAGATATCACAGAAGAAATATTTCAATCCAAACTAATCTATCACCATTGTGTAAACTCAGGCGCTGTGTGTACAATTCAAATCTAGTCCATATTCATATAAATAATCATACACGGAAATCTGCCAGGAAAACCAAATGAGCCAAAGGCTGATGAAATGTGCCTGTGATGAATACCCAGGGATACTGGGGGTTGGGGTAGGGTGGGGTAAGCAATAGGCATATGCTCCGTCCTTTAAGTCAACCATCCAAAACAAAAATTAGCGTAAAACAATCTGCAGCTTTCAGAAGTAGGGATGTTTCTGACTACTTCCCCAGCGTGAATTCTGCCCAGAACATGCTTTTTTAAGCCTGACCTGACTATCTCCTACAAATTGACATTTTACAACCTATTTTTCGGTTACACGTTCTGGAACGGAAAGGAGGGGGGGAATCCCATTTTAATGCCCATTTGGACACAAGCCCATCACTACAGAAGTACTATAGAACTATGGAGTGCAACATGTATCCAACACGTATCAAATAATTATTCTCAGGGAATCATTGGAGGGAACACCTGACACAGCAAAACTACGGAGCAGGTACTGAATGGGATGACTGAGGTTCATCAACTTAATTAAGAACACTCCTGATGGATCAGATAAAAAATGCCCCATCTGTTCCATCATTCTGTTGTCAAAAGTGGCCAAACAGGAAGCTCACAAGCAAGGCATGAAAGCAACAGCATGAGTGGCTGCTTGCCTGCAGAAATGGGCATTCAGTGACCGGCTTGCAAGGTCTCCTGCTGACAAAACCTGTTGGCCACTACCACCTGGAGCGAAGGCAAGAGAAAAATAAAATAAAACCCAGAAGTGGTGCATGGTTAAGTCTAGAACCTGACAGAAACTTTATGGTTTTACCTGGAAGTGATCCAATGCCACCACCAAGGCCACATACAACTCCATCTCTCCGTCCCCAGCCCTCCTGCTTGGTCTGGCAATCTTATCAGTGACACTGGGGTGGATCCAGCAATCCTGCAAAGTGGACTTAAAATCATAGTGATGGAAGGGGCCACATAGGCCATCTAGTCCAACCCCCTGTTCAATACAGGATCAGCCAAGGAGGCTAGAGGAAGGATTCAGATTTCCACCAAAGGAAAAATGGGGTATAAATACTGCAATAAACAAACACACATTGCTTAGTAGAGAGGTAGGACCTAGGTCCGTGGTGGCAAACCTATGGCACTTCAGATGTTCATGGTCTACAATTCCCATCAGCCCCTTCCAGCATGGCCAATTGGCCATGCTGGCAGGGGCTGATGGGAATTATAGTCCATGAACATCTGGACTGCCATAGGTTCACCTCCACTGACTTAGGCAGCATCTATCCCATCACCACTGAATATGGTGGTTTTGTCAAGCCATCATGGTATACCACCATCATCAAACACTCTCCCTTATGAATGCCTCCAATATCTTTTCATGCCATCCAAACTATCAGCTTTTGCCAACATCCAGTGGCAGCAAATTCCATAAATTAATTATGAGCCGCGCGCCCCTCCCTTCTGAAGAATTATAGCGAAGGCACGGATGTGAACTGCGGCATACGTACACATAAACACACACATGTACAAAAACAAAGCATCTCCTCCTGCCACTAAAAGTTGTTCCCTATAAAATAAAAGAAGCTGTTTAAATGTCTCCTTCCCAAGCCAGCCCCACAGAGCCAGAGCTGAGAATACATTAGCCTTTAATGAAGTGAAACTCTCATCTTGCTGGAGACACCTCATTTAGCGCAATTGTTTCAGAGCCATTACAGAAAGACAATTACAAGGAAGCGGCGAGAGTAATTGGAAATGCTGGCAGGAGTTGGGCGAAATGATAATAAATAAAAATATTCACCCTAATAAGCTTCCAGGAGGGAGTGGGCTGAAGAAAATCAACATAATTAGAACTGAACCTTGGCAAGGAAAAACAGACAGCGGGGTGGCAAGTGCTCAACGTGTACAGGAAGGGGAGGGGGGGGGGGAGGAAAAAGTGAAATGAACTCGATTATTTACTTGATCTTCAGATCTCAGCACTAGGATGACCCCAGAGAAGCGGCTTTCCACGAGGAGGAGGAGGGAGCTGCTGTCTGCGCGGGAAAGATCCAAGGTGCCAAAAGCGATTACAAAGAATTCTCTTTAAAAGCCCAGCCACAAATCAGCTTTGCAGCTGCCTGTGTTTGTGGCCTGAAGATGAGAAATGCACCATTACTTAGGATTCATCAAATCGCTTCTGAAACACATGTACCCTCAGTACACACACAAACAGTAATTCCGGCCTTCCTGTTTTCTTATCAGCAGAGCAGAAAGTCCATCCCCACCGCAAGTTACCCTGGCCAGGATAAGTCATCTGGAAAAAATACTGGTCTGGCCATAATAATAGATGCTATGCAGCACAAACCATGTGGTGCAAATAAGCAAACCCAAGTTGCTCAGCTCCATCTCGTGGGATAGGTAATGTTCCTTTGTGCATATGCAGGGTGGATCCCTTTGTTCCCACTGTGGTACAGGCCTTTACGGATATCTAGTGGAGTTCTTTGGGAGATGCTGAGAATCAAGCAAGGACCAACTCCAATATCTGTAGAGCCTTTATTGAGGTTCCATCTCTTGGTCATGCTAAAGGGTGGCCATGAGATGGAACTGAGCAACTTGGGTTTGTTTATTTGCACCACATGGTTTGTGTTGCATAGCATCTATTATTATGGCCAGACCAGTATTTTTTCCAGATGACTTATCATGGCCAGGGTAACTTGCGGTGGGGATGGACTTTCTGCTCTGCTGTTAAGAAAACAGGAAGGCCGGAATTACTGTTTGTGTGTGTACTGAGGGTACATGTGTTTCAGAAGCGATTTGATGAATCCTAAATAATGGTGCATTTCTCATCTTCAGGCCACAAACACAGGCAGCTGCAAAGCTGATTTGTGGCTGGGCTTTTAAAGAGAATTCTTTGTAATCGCTTTTGGCACCTTGGATCTTTCCCGCGTCTTTGGTAGGGGGAAAATTTGAAATTTGAATTTTCACAAGCAAGGGGTAAATCCCTCAAATTAATATTAGTAACATGCACACTTCTCATATAAGCCTTTAAGGTGAAGTCCTGTGCCTGGTTCCAGTGGTGTAGCACCCAAGGGGCGGGGTGGGTGCACAATGCCCCGGGTGGAACAATGGCAGAGGTGTGGTCGGGCTGTCGAGGGGGCGTGGTGTGGCATTCTGGGGCGATGGCAACCAATGCTGCAGCAGGGCACGCATGTGCTCTGGGCGTGGTTTCCCCTTGCTCTGCCTCTGCTTGGTTCTCAAAGCACAATTTGAGTCAAAGCAAAATCAGGGTACAAATACCTTCACACGAAATAATGGGAGGGGGTGTTTACAGTACTGGACTTGCAGATCTAAACAAGTCATGAAACAAGTCATACTGTCTGCTCTCGAGCCAGACACAGTCCCTCAGCCTAATCAGAGGTTTGTTCTGAGGAAAAGAAGGTAGGATAATTTCACCCATGTGTGTCACCCTGAGCTGCTTAGAAGAAGGATTAGTTATAAATGTAAGGAGTGATTGAAAATGAATTCCAGCAAGGCTCAAAGCTCCAGCCCATCTTATCTCAGAAGTTAAGAACACAAGTGCTTTGCTTGGTCATATCAATGGTCCATCTAGTCTATCTAGCCTTCTGTTTCACACAGTGGCCAACCCCTTGCCCTGGAGGACCAACAAAGCGAGGTTTCCATCTCACCCAGGTCTGTGATCTGCCTCGAATATCAGCTTTATAAAAATGTTAAAGGAAAGGAAACCACACAAACTATTGGTGTGTATTGCCTTCGACAATACGCAAACTATTCATCGTTTCTCTTTAAGCCAAAAATTCACAGATAACATCACAAAAAAACCCTGTTTTATGGAGAATGCAACCAATAATGCTCTATTAACATATATTGTGCGGGGTGGGGGGAGAGGGGAAGAGGCCTGGTAGAAGTACACAGAGGGGTTTGCTTTTCACAGCGCTGCGTTGATAGCCTGTAGCCAGCAATGGCAGGGAACAGCTGGAGCAATATGTGCAGTTGTTCAGCCCCCACCTCTCACAGCAGATGTTGCTGCAGGGTGCTGATGTTCAGGAATGTGTGATGAGAGAAGGCTGAAACAACCGAAACTCAGATAAAAATAGACATGATTTTCGGGTGTCACAATGCGCCCTCAATGCTACTAAAAATAAGGCCTGGAAATGGACCCGCAACTCGGCGCCTGCTGGCTGGAGGCGGTAAAGAATGTCTCAAGCTCTCCAGCCAGAGCTGGGAATGTGCCTTTATCTGGAAAGAAACAGCAGCTAGACATCAACCAAGCGGCTAAAGGGGACATCCAAAGCGAAACAATTGGTGCGTTCTAGCTCTTGCTTGGCCCAGTGTCTTCCTACAGATTTCTCTAAAAGCTTCTCATGAACAACAGAGTCAGCACCCCCTCCTCCAGCCCCCAGCCCTTCTTGAAAGAGATTATAGCAGGTCGTTTCCTATCGATTGGTGATCCCCTAACAACAATTCTCAACTGCTCCTCAACCGGACAGGAGGGGGAAAGAGGGAAACTCTGGGTTGACATTTGGGCAGCACAAACAATCAAACTGGCTCAGGGATAAAATGAAGAGGATTTCTGAGGAGACTTTTGGAAAGAGAGTCTTTGGCCAGGCTTTAAAAAGGTTCACTTACTTGAAAGAGAATAACAAGAAAGACTCCATTGTCTTTCTTGTCTACGCAGCAGTGGCGTAGGAGGTTAAGAACTTGTATATCTAATCTGGAGGAACCGGGTTTGATTCCCAGCTCTGCCGCCTGAGCTGTGGAGGCTTATCTGGGGAATTCAGATTAGCCTGTGCACTCCCACACATGCCAGCTGGGTGACCTTGGGCTAGTCACAGCTTCTAGGAGCTCTCTCAGCCACACCCACCTCACAGGGTGTTTGTTGTGAGGGGGGAAGGGCAAGGAGATTGTCAGCCCCTTTGAGTCTCCTGCAGGAGAGAAAGGGGGGATATAAATCCAAACTCCTCTTCTTCTTCCTCTTCTTCTTCCTCTTCTTCTTCCTCTTCTTCCTCTTCCTCTTCTTCCTCTTCCTCTTCTTCTTCTTCCATTGTGCCTGATCCCATTAGTAGCAGTTAAGGAGAAATGTTTGGGTCAAGATACAGTAGGGTACTCATATGTTTGTATGTTTCTGTGCAATTGAACAAGATAAATACACAGGAATGCAAAACAAAACCAGTTAACTTTTTCTATCCCATCAACCAGTTTGGCAATGGAATCCCCAAACTATTAAAACTTCTCATCCATGTTCTGAAAACGGCATTGCTATTCTGGATGTAAGCCAACCCCACACCTTTTAAAAATGACATACTACTTTTCCCCTGAATAAAATATGTCAATAGACATCAATACATGCTTTAAAAATTAATCAATATTAAAAATAACAAAGTGTCACCACTAAAAATTCAATCAGCAGCTGAAACCAACATTCATCAATACTGACAGAGAAATACTCTAAATACTCTAAAATGTCATCAGAACATCCCCTAAAACCACTTTTCAACCCTAATTCATACAGTGGGACTAAGTATGGATTGAGGAGATTTTTCTACAAATCTGAAGAACCTCACAGTTTTGTAGGAGGTGGGAATTGGAAAAAAAAATGAAAAACATGCCTCTCAAATCCCTCAGTGTAGAAGGATAGTAGTGTTGCCAAGGGAGGTCTAGAACCTGCCTTCACAGCTAGCATCAACCAAGCAGCTCCTGAGGCTTTAGGAACACATCCTCCCCATCCACTACAGAAGCCTACTCTAAGCTGTCCATCAAGTGGCCGGGGAATTGCGGATACTAGCAGCATAAGGCATAGTCTGTACCCTATCTGTTCCTAATTTATTCCTAGCCCCACCCTCGTCAGCTGGCCAGCAGTTGTATGGAAAGAAGAACAGTTAGATTTATACCCCACTTTTCTTTCCTATGAGGAGTCTCAAAGTGGCTTTTAACTCCTTCTCTTGCCCTCTGCACAACAGAAACCACAAAACAGCGGTAGGGGGGCCCAAGAGAGTTGTGAGAGAACTGTGACTGGTCCAAGGTCACCCACCAGGCTTCATTTGTACGAGCAGGGAAACAAACCCAGTTCACCAGATAAGAATCTGCTGCTCATGCGGAGGAGTGGGTAATCAAACCCGATTCTTCAGATTAGGGTCCACCACTCTTAACCATTATGCCACACTGACAAGAGATGAGGTCCAGTAAAGAGAGGGGGAAATGTGATGTCCTCTTCCTTCTGAATCTTCAGGCATTCCCTACTCATCTCTTTCTAAAAAGAGGATGTTAAGGGACCCTCCTATCCACTTTGGACAGACTATTCAATGCATTGGGGGGGGGGCATCAGAAAGCCCATGGCTTGTCAAAAGAGCAAGGAAAGCAACAATGATCAACAATTGCACACAGGAATGCCACTGATGTGTAGATTCACATGGGGAAAGAGAATTTACTCAGATACCTGAATAAGAAAACCTTCCCCCCCCCCCCCCGCCCGCCACTTTCCAATTCTTTGCCTATTCTGAAGGGATTTAGAATCAACTTATGAGAGTAGGGGGCATCCTAAATGCCAAACCTCCCCAAATTCATTGCCATCACTACACAGAAATGCTTTTGAGGCACTAGACCTAATCAAGCACAGGAGGCAGCCTCTCTCTCTCTCTCTTATCATCACAGGCACCAGTTATTTCAGGTCATTTGCAGGTCTTCCAAATGTGTCAACACCAGAAAGAACACTGTTCTTCTCTGGCTCGCACCTCTGTCCAGCAATAATAGCAGATATTTCCTCAGGATATTTGCAATATAGGGTACTGGGAGCTTGATGCCACTTTGAATCTCAGTGGCAAGAAGCAGAAGAATCAGTGTCGGAGGATTATGAAAATTATTCTCTGCACCGGGATTCTAGATGAATGTCAGGAGCTGGCGGAGGCACGAAAACCAACTGGCCTATCTAACGTTCCTTGGATGGGGAGCGCCTTGGCTCTTGATGAGAGGGCATCAGGAGTTATGTTTAGCTTCCAGGACATGTGCTCTATGTGAGGCTGCTTAGGGAGGGAAGTCTGAAAAGCTAAATATATACTTCAAAAAGGCTTGGTGAGCATAGCTGTGCCTACTTGCAACCCCAGCACAACAAACTCTTCCAACACAATTAAACTCTTTCCTCAGAGGACTTTGCTTCCTCTTCACTTGTTATGTTCTAACCAGGACTGTTTAGTAGAGCCCTCAATGTTATCTTCATCTTTACCTATGCCAGCATCTTACCAAGGTAGTGTGTGTAAAGTGCTGCCAAGTTACACCTGACTTAAGGGAACCTAGTAGGATTTTCAAGGCAAGAGACTAACAGATGTGGTTTGCCATTGCCTGCCTCTGAAAAGTGACCTGATATTCCTTGGTGGTCTCCCATCCAAGCGCTAGCCAGAAGCAACCTTGCTTCGCTTCTGAGATGTGACATGGTCAGGCTAGCCAGGGCCAAGAAGGTCAAGACCTGATCATAAATCAAATGCGGAAACAGCCGGGTCGGTGTTCTTGCACGGACGGTCCTAGAAAGAGCCGGGCAGCTGGCGCCACAGAGCGCCGGCGCCCGGCCGACCCGGCATGTCCCCGGGCCTCCAGCGTGTCGCTGAGGCCTGGGGACACGCCCCCCTGGCCCTGCGCGCCTGCTCCAGCGGCGCAGGGCAGGGGGGGGGGTGTCCCCAGGCCTCGGTGACGCGCCGGAGGCCCGGGGACAAGGTAAGTGCTGGGAGTGAGGAGCGGGGGAGGCGTCTCAAAGCTGCTGCCGTTCACTCGGCAGTGGCTTCGAGGTGGCGTTTCCCCAACAAGAGCGCTTCCGAGCGCTCTGGGGAAACGCCGGCTTCGCGGAGGTCGGGCGGCGCGGCTGCGATGCAGCTGCGCCCCCTGTGTGAATGGCGGCCTGGAGATGGCGTTTTTGCTGTTTCCAGGCCGCCATTAAATGCCCGTGCGGAAACGGCCTTTGTGTCCTTAGGGAAAAGGACTTAACACAATATCCAAATGACTTTGGCCCTGTATACATTGACCAGTTTGCACATACAACAGAGTCTATGTGTCTATCACAGCTTTAATACACACCTACCTTGGGCTGAAGTGAGTGGGTGGTAGAAATGAAAAAATAGGCATGATGAAAATTATACCTGTCTGAAGATTTTATCAGTTCAATATATTACCCTATGGGGATGTAGATGAACAAAAATCTTATGGAAACTGCAATGTATGCTTGCCTAAGCATGAAAGCTCCAGTCTGGTGCTGCTATTCTTTTGCTTGATCCCTTTAAGATAAAGGAGGGCATGTCTGCTGACTCAGTGATTTACATTCATTAAGTACAAAAGTTACCAAGCCATGCTTGGCAATTGGTGGGATAGCTGGGGGCAGGGTCATGGGGAGTGTCACAATATCACCTCCATGGAAAGTCATGGAAAAACCATGGAAAACCATAGAGCAGGGGTCCCCAAACTACGGCCCGGGGGCCAAATGTGGCCCCCTGAAGGCATTTATCCAGCCCGCCAGGCATGGCAGCAATGGCTCTATTCATGTGCAGTGGGGGCTCGAGGGAGAGGAGGAACCGGCCCCAACGGCCGTTGATTGCAGTTACATGATGGCACCCCCAAATCTCCATGAATTTTCTGACCCAGAGTTGGAAACCTTACATGTGGCAACGCCTGCTCCGCCCTTCCCTCTCAGCTACTCCATGTGTTGCTTTCAGGCTTTCTGTTCCGCCTCACTCCCATTGGCATCAGCCAGGCTGGCGAATCGCTCGCTGGCTGCTAGGGAGGAAAGAACCCAGGAAGATACCTGATCCTGGGTTAGATGGAATGTTTCATTGGGAAAGTTCTGCTTTTTTTTTTTTTTTTACAGGGGAAGGTATTCCACAGCCTCCCCAACAATATTTGGAGCCCGCCCTGTACTTGACATACTTTGGTCACTGTTCTAAAAATAGACCATGACAGAAAGGCTGAAAGGTGAAATCAAACATTTTACAATCATTTGTGCATAGGAATTTGTTCATAGTTTTTTTTAGTCCGGCCCTCCAACAGTCTGAGGGACAGTGAACTGGCCCCCTGTTTAAAAAGTTTGGGGACCCCTGCCATAGAGTTTCTGGTGATTTCTGGAGCTGGTGATTTCTAGACCATAGAGTTTCTGGTGATTCTAGGTGATGTAGTGGCACAGATGACGCCAAGGTGGGGTCTTTTCCTCCCACCAGGCAACTAGGGTTGTTAGCAGGAGGCCGTCCACCATAATGGGAAACCTGGCAGCCCCATTAGGTACTTAGGGATGTATGCATTTAAACAAAAAGCCAACCAAAGCTCTTTGCCCACTAAGCTGTACTCCTGACACTGATGGGCATTACCCACGAGCATTAAAACTTCCCACTATTCATGCTATCCAGGTAAGTGCCAAAAAGCTCCCTTCAAAGTGGGAAAATGAAAATGCTTCAAGCGAAGGTGATTCACCAGTATGAATGCTTGGCTTTGTTGTTGGGATCACAGGGGTTTCTTTCTACACACCACTGAGTGCTTCTTTAATGGAATAATTACAAAAAGAGAAGAAGAGCAGCCACACAAAATGCAGCTAAATTCTTCACTTGCCTAATATAAGCAGCTCTGCCATGTCCAGGCTCTACAAAATGCTTTTAAAAACACATCTTAAGCTGTCCCAACAGGTGGCCAGAAACCCAACACTTGGAGAGTCCTGGCCTTATTGAATCTGTGTTAGTGAAAAACATCTGGCTGGGAGCCCAGAATGCCGCCCAGGACGGTGGGGGTGAGAGGCTGGGGCACCGTTTCGAGACGGGTTCAGGGCCTGTGAAACTGGAAAAACAAACAAGGCAGCCAATCAGGGAAAGGAGGTGCTCGCTTCCTGGCGTTGGCCTACAGCAAACGCATTTGTGACCCTCACTCTACAGGAAGCAAGGTTGGAAGCCTCAGATAATTGGGAATTCTTTAGGGAATGCCCCCAGCAGCTCACTGTCTTTACACTTGCAACAAATTGGCAATGAAATGCACATCTGGGTTTGGGGGGAAGTTACTGAAAAAAAATGAATGTTCACTGTATACAGATGCCCACACCATTATTTCCAACAACAACAACAACAACCACCACCACCTTTATTAGGCATATAAAATAGGCTCCGGTACGTTACCAGACATTTGTAATGTACAAAGCAAGAGTAAGATCAAAACACAGGCAGAGGAACTGTATCTAGCATTACAGCATTATTTATTAGATGCAAATGGCGATGCTTTCTTTACATTAAGCAAAAAAAAAAAATCACTGTGGTGGAACTGCCAGAAAAAAGATCAACAGGAAAGGGTGGTGTTTCTCTAACACACAAGCAACATTTCAAGCTCTGGTAACACATAGTACTGTTGTGCTGTTTATGAATGCGAAAAGCTTTCCAATGTTTCGTACATAAAGCATAGTTTTCAGACTGAAATATAAACCCACCCCCCCCCAAAACCCAGCTGAAAAGGTACAGCTGGAATTCACTATTAGAAAAAAATCTGCTAAGGATCCATTTTTCAGACTGGCTATGTTTTTGCCTTCTTCAGTCAATAGATTCCCTGGTACATATCCTTTTGCAATGTTCTTAGCAGCAGTGGTATAGTGGTTAAGAGCAGGTATACTCTAATCTGGAGGAATCGGGTTTGATTCCCCGCTCTGCTGCTTGAGCTGTGGAGGCTTATCTGGGGAATTCAGATTACCCTGTACACTCCAACACACACCAGCTGGGTGACCTTGGGCTAGCTACAGTTCTGAGCTCTCTCAGCCCCACCTACCTCACAGGGAGTTTGTTGTGAGGGGGAAAGGAAAAGGAGTTTGTTTGAGTCTCCTATAGGAGAGAAAGGGGGCATATAAATCCAACTCTTCTTCTTCTTATGAGTTTCAACTGATGCTAAAATGGATTATGCCATGTTTCAATAAATGGTCCACATCTTCTCGAGCGACTTTAGAGCAAAAGGTTCAACTCCTGCTTTAGGACTCTGCCCCTCAATGTACAAATTCGTTGCTTGTTTCATTGAGGTTGCAGAGAAAGCATTGAAGGGCAGTGTTCTTAGATATGGGTTTTATTTAAGTTTTACAGTTTTATTGTTAAAGACCTAGGTCTAAGTACAGAGAGAACTGAAGGTGTATTAGACACAAATTAACTCAATGGGAGGAACCAACACATACCCTAGTAAAACAGGAACCATTTGATAATTTGTTTATGCTACCTATCCTATATCCTCCAATGTTTCACAAAAGAAATTTCCAAACAAGTTAGCAGCAGTTCAAAACACCCTTGAGAAGTTACGCTGTGCACAGTGACCAACTGCTTACTATGTAGTGCCTTTAATGTTCATAAAAATGCCTTTATCCTATGCCCTCAAGATAAAATGCATCCACCAGAGTTGCAAAACTTGAACTTCTAGACACTATGAATAGGAGAATTAACCCGGAAGAATGATATCTCGCACGAACAAGGTTCATGTTTCAGTATGGAACCTCCAAAAGACAATATTAAGGACAGTGACAACAGGAACATATATAAGAAAACAGGAACTGACACAGGAAAATACGGCCATTTGGTATGTATGCACTCCTTAGGGATGGATAACATGAGATAGCATCAAAGAAGTAAGAGTATTATATCGGTATTTCCTGTGGAAGGTTCTAATGCAGCTTTGCACATATAGTTCATTTCAGTACTAAGGAAAGAACTCTTTTATACTCAGCCAACTCTTACATAACTTTCCCTGCCAAAGTAGTATCACGGAACTGATTTAAAAGGAGGACGGCATACGGAATACAGCAGGTGAGAGTGTCAGAACGTCTAGAGTCAAGCTACAGTTCATTAATCTGTTAGCTATGATTTACATCGCCACAAATTACTGCATCCCATATCAAGGATTCATCACTCACAGCAGCGGAAGCTGTTGTGCAGCATAAATACTGTCAGCTACAGTGAAGCTGCTAACTTTATTGAGACACAAGACAATAAAGACATGGCATGCATTTTTTTTTGTATTTTGCATTCCGATACACCCCAGTTCAATTCTCGCACAATTTTGTTCCATGTCCTATCGAGATGTTCTCCAGGCATCTTTTGGAAATGATCTATGTGTCCTTTCAACTACATAAACAACTCACAATTACAAGCCAAAACTAACCTGGCAAGCTTTAGAAATCAGGTCTCCAAGTTGGCTAATGTTTTATCAGAATTGCTTTCCAGATTCAAGAGTTCTGAATTACTAGTCTTGCTTCCAAAGTGGAAGTGATGCATCAGGAATGCTTCCCTGTTCCATTCTTAAATCTCCATATATTTTGCTGAGCTCTGCACATGCACAGATTGCCTTAGCCTTCCATTCCTTCAACTCATTAACAATTCCCCAGCTCTAAATTACTAATATATACATGTACATTGATAAAACATTACATAATGGAACACGTTTGAGGCTGCAATAAGACATGTATTTAATGGTTCCAACTCCTGACCCCCTCCCCAGCTACAGAAGTTCATGAACTCATCAGAAAACACTACACAAAAAAACCCTTGATGGAATCATGAGAATGCTTGAAGATTTTTTTAAAACAGTATGTTATCAATGTACACATGAGCACTGTTAATGGGGAGAGGAAATGATGAAAGCTAACCGGAAGAACTGAAAGTTGCAACAAGTAATGTATACTCTAATCATGTCAATAACTCTAGAAATTCTCCCAGCTAAACTGGAACTGAACAGCAACACACAGGACAGAGCAAAAATTCCACAACAATTAAGCAGAATGGGAGAAATCAATTCATTGTGTTTCCAAGAATGTATGGTTAGCTTGTGACCTAAATGCATTCTAAAATATTCATTTATCAGGTCTGATCTTCCAATGTGTAAAAAAAAAACCCTTTTGCAACAGAAGTAATTGCTATGTGAATCCATTTCTGCTGGGCACAGAAACAAGACTGAAATGTATTATTTTAACTGCTGTCTCATGCTTCTGGAACTAAGAATGCATCTAGCTCCTTTATGCCTTTAATCCAGAACCACAAGCAAGCCATAAACCATATACATAAAATAGCATGTTGTGCTAGAATTCTACACCAAGTTCTATCATTGCTGTTTGTAATATACGCCTGGGGCCAAGTTGGGAAAGTTTTTCTAAACTGGAAGCCCTTAAACTGGAAGCCCTTCCTAAGAAGTTTTATCAGGAATTCACAAATACCAGCCTTGTTTGGGCTGTAGGCGGAAATATGGCCCATGGAAAGTTATCAGAAGGGAACATTAGCTAGCACTCAAAAATTACGATGGTATAAGTAAAGCCAACATTTGGTTAAGATCCTCATAAAACCGACATTGCTACAACTTAGCATCCCTGGCAGAAAATCAAACAGACACATCATCATAGAATCTATACGCTGAGAAGGTCAAAAAAACAGTTCCCAAATTACGTGGCTCTTGGGCTATTGCTTGGATTTCAACGTATATCCAGAGGCAGGGAAAAACAGGGGAATATTGCTGCACATCTTTGGCCGAAATTCGACAACCGAAGCCAACTGGCAATCCATCATCACCGAAAGCTTGGCATGTGCATTCCACCTAGCCCTGGTTGAACAGAGGAAACGTTTATCTGCAAGTAGTTAATTATTCAACAGGGAAAAAATGCCAAAACTGACAGCAAAAAAAAAAAAAAAAATATCGTAGGCAATTGCTGCCCCAGCCTCACACAAACAATCCAGAGTGGCAATGAACTTCCAGCATCATCGGGAGAGTTTATGCTGCGATTCTGGTTGCTAAATCACTTGGCAACTGCGTCTGGTTCTGGCTAGCAGCTGCGTTATGTGCGAGCAGTTATAGCAAGGCCTGTATTTGCAGGGACACTCTCCTGCACAGAAAAACATTTGTGGAAAACAGCTGCTGCTACCTGATTTAGAAGCAAACATACAGGAACAGCAGGCAGGCACTTTGGAGATGTCTGGCTCTAAAGCCTGCTGTAAGACAGGCAATGTTATTAGACCACCACCCTCACTCTGCATACAACAAAGCATCTTTTCAGGGTTCCTAAAAGCTAATTAATTTCCAAACCAATGTTTAGAGACAAGAATTCCTGTGTTTTTTTTTCCTTCTGTAGTAGAGTAGAAAGGTTTATTTAGTCAGCAGTGGGAAAGGATTCACAAACATTCCCCTGTCCCTGCAGGGAGAGTCACACCAACCAAAAGGAGATTTAATTAGTAAAATCTCGTTAGGCAAACGAAATTATCCGTAAGACAATCCTCCTCTGGACAGGGGGTATGATTAAACAAAGCCATTAATTGAAAAAGTAGCTTCAGTAACTCACTGAATCCATTCATCCTCTGTGCTGGCTCCATTTTACCTCTTCAGGGTTGAGTTGAGTAGACTCTTTTTCTTAGTTTAATGGAAAGCTTCCCCCCAACCTTTCAGAAATATGGGCAGGGGGTGGGGGAGAGAATCAGAGTTTCAGATCTTTACATCTCATCAGCAGGCTCTCCTTGCCAGATTTCAGTTAAAGTGGCTTGATTGCATAATGTGTATTTGCATAATGTAAATTGCAATCTACTATTGCAGGAGATAAGAGATGCAGAACAGTCTCTCTTTTTTTAACCACGCCACCAAAAAGGAAGAGAAAAAAAAACCCTTTATAAAGGAGCCTACTGCATACACCATTAGATGAAGCTGATTAAACCACAACAGAAGTAGCCATGTCCACATAAGCATACAAATTACCCTGGGGTCCTTTATCACAAAAGGTATTTTAACCCAGAAAAGTCTTTAATTTCAGGTTGGTTCCACCCTTAGCATGCAGAAGATGTTAAACCAGATTAGATTACTATTGTCTGAATAGTCTGGAGACATCTAACACACTTGAATAACCAGAGGTTCAGAGCAAGTGGAAGGAGCTACTAACAGAAAGCTGTTGCTATTAGCGCTGTTATATGGAAAAGAACAGTCAATTCAAAACAAAAGTCCTGTGCAGATATTCTTGATCCAGGTACAATCAATGCACAATAGCAAGCGTGGGGCCTTACATGTACAGACCCACTAGAGCCGTGGTGGCAAACCTTTAGCACTCCAGATGTTATGGACTGCAATTCCCATCAGCCCCTGCCTGCATGGTCAATTGGCCATGCTGGTAGGGGCTGATGGGAATTGTAGTCCATAACATCTGGAGTGTCAAAGGTTCGCCACCACTGCACTAGAGGCTATATACACAATTAGGGTCACTTAGTTTTCCAAGGCTCCATGTTATGCATAGTGTCTATATATGAACTGGTTGTGGCGGGTTTTCATTGTGTTTCCAAGAATGCATGGTGGCTTGTGAACAAGATCCACCAGACCACGGCCACACAGCCTGGGAAACCCACCACAACCAGTTGAATCCAGCTGTGAAAGCCTTCAACAATATATCTATATATGAAGTCTGGTCATCCTCAGATGTAGCACTACCCAATAGGCCTTTTCAGGTGTTGAACGCGTAAAGTGGTCTTATAACGAATCAGCTCTCTGGCCCATCGAAATCAGCACTGTCAATTGAGGCTGGCAGCAGCTCTCCTGCATCTCAGGTTAGAGGTCTTTCTCATCATCCTCTACCTGATCTGTTTAACTGGAGATGCAGGGGATTGAACCTGGGACCTACTAAGCAGATGCTCTCCCTTTAAGCCATGACTGATTTAAGTGTATCATTTTAAGCATGATGTGACCTGCCGTGAGCCTGACTGCAGTTGGGAAATGGTGGGCTATAAATCTAATGAATGAATGAAATGAAAGTTATGAGCAATAGGCATAATGGGAAACGCACATAGCACAATTCCCGATATGTACAGTTGCCACATTACATGAATGGAGCAATGAACATAGGTTTCTGCTTTAGTAGGTGCGATGGGACAATGCTGATTTTTGAGCTTGGACTGGCTCTGTTGTCTGCATTTCCTCATGGGCTCCTTCTGCACACGCAGAATAATGCACTTTCAAACTGCTTTTAATGCTCTTTGAAGCTGTGTGGAATACCAAAATCCACTTGCAAACAGTTGTGAAGGTGGTTTGAAAACGCATTATTCTGCATGTGCGGAAGGGGTCATGAAGAGTCAGCTCTGGCTCCACAGTGACTTCAGGTTCTACATCAGAATCCTCAGTGTTGAGGGATTGGCTCAAGACAGGGGCCATATTCTCCAGGTGAACTGATCTCAGTCACTGCTGTAATAGTGGGATATCTTCAGCCCTAAACCCAGTAAATCCTAATCCCAGTAAATTTCCAGTACACCAGAAGCAAGGTAGCCACGGCTGTTCCTGTTTTTGCCCTCCAGTCTTATCCTCTGCCCTGCATCATGGCATGTTCAGAGCTCTGCAGCATCTATCAGGTCTCTGCGTCATGACCCTGGTAGTCCTTGGATACAAACCAGTGCCGACCCTGCTTAACTTCTGAGATATGACAAGATCAGGCTAGCCTGGAGCTATCCGGGTCACAGTATTTTTTAAAGAGTCCCCGTTAAATCTGAGCCAGATTCTAATTTTCCTTGCATAGCTACTGCCTAGGCCTTCTTCACCACCAGTCCCCACCTCCCAGTTCCATGCTGCCATTCTAATTTTGTACAAAGCATCCAAAAAGGTCAGCGGGTATAAGAAAATTCTCACTTTGTACACCTTACCTCCTCTAGGAAGGGAATCCCAATACATGTCATACAAGACACTAGCTTCAATCTAAGCAGTTACCAAGGGGTTCCTCACAGAAGTGGGATCCAGCAGGTTCTCACAGGTTCCCGAGAGTAGGTTACTAATTATTTGTGTGTGCCAAGAGGGGGTTACTAATTGGTGATTTTTAAGCCTTGCGATGATTTTGTCTTAGTTACGCCCCTCCTCCACTCCTCAGCAGTGGCGCGCAGAACTTGAAGCAGTCTAGCAGGAGGTGCACCGGCGTGCGTGGCAGCCTGCGCCTGTGTGCATTTGTTTCCTGCCCAAGGATCGGCGCAGCGGCTGCGTCCTTGCCTCAGCCCGCCCAGCAATGCTCCGCCCCCGGAATGCCTGGTCATGCGCCCGTCGTGCCCCACCCAGCCCCATTGGTGCTACGCCACTGTTTGAATCCCACCACCAGGGGAACCTGTTACTAAAATTTTTGGATCCCACCACTGGTTCCTCACCATTGGAATCTATCTCACATCGCTGCCAGAAAGAACAGAATTGGCTTGCAACTTTTTGTCCTGGCTCTTTGAACACTCAACACTTCCTAAAGCTAATCAAAGCCAAGAAGGCTGGGTCAGCTCCTCTTTCAGTCTTTTATTTGATAGAGCTTTGGCTCTCTGTCAGTAGACAAATGTAGGAACCTTGGTGTTTAATGCTTCATTCCTGGTTTCCATGGTCAATGTCCTCATTGGGTGAGCAACCATTCCAACAGGGCAACGACCCACCTAATGTTTGAGATGCAAGAAAGTAAACTCAAGCAGCAAGTAATTAAAGAAATAAATCCCAATTAAGTTCTCTTAGACCGCCTGCAAAGAGGACGCTGCTGGAGCTCTGGCTATCAATTGCCAAACAAAATCCCCTCAAAAAAGTTTCAGGAAATTTCAAGGGAGAACTGCTCTCTGGTTTATGACCTGTGTCTAAGCTAGTTGGACCAGAGATGTAGCTGTGTTCACAGTTCTCAACAACTAAATAATGTCAGAGTCATACTCAGGGCTTGCTGATTTGTGTAAGTAGTACAAAATTTAAAGACAAATAGAATTGCTTGCTTTAATAGGGGATTCAGTCTTGAGCAGAGAGACATATTGAGCAGGAAACAGAAACAATACAAGACTTACAAATTGCTGTTCCTATGCTACCAATTCTGTTTTCTGTTATCCCGCCCACTGGAAGTAACACTGTTCACATGGTCCTTTATATGTATGTTAGTGCTATCAAGTCACAACCAACTTATGGAAACCCTAGCAAAGGGTTTCCAATGCAAATGAGAAGAAGTGCTTTGCCATTGCCTTCTTCTGTAGTGCCTTCCTTGGTGGTCTTCCTCCAAATACTGACCTTGCTTAGCTTCTCAGATCTGATGAGATTGGGCTACACCATGCTGCCTTCCCTTCCCGCATGGCCCCTCATAACCCAGGACAAACCAACAGCCCTGAACTTGGTCTGGAATAACATTTTTAAGTTCTCTGTTTTTAATGGGGGACAGCATTTGATGATGATGATGATACTGCATACATGGGGCTGGAAGTAGGGTAGAACAATACTGTTGTGAATTACAAGGGAAGTACCTCTGTTTAAAACCTTTCATGCTCTGATGGGTGATGCCCAAAGACTTTGCAGTAGATCTACTTTTTCTAAATCTACCGAGGAAAGCATCAGTCTCCACACTGAAGACGTTCTTGCCCTCAAAGGGAAGATCCAACTCTGACACTGAGGAAGCACTGATGAAGCATATCTTCTCAAGACTGCTCCAGATGCCATGGCTCTGCTAGCACTGTCAGCCACATGTTTCTCACCATTTAATTGCAGCTTTCCCAACCTGGATCCCTCAGCAAATCTGCCTTGAGTCTCAGTGTGAGAGGTGGACTCTGTGTGTGTGTGTTAAGTGCCAACAAGTTGCTTCTGCTTCATAGCGACCTTATGAATCAACGTCCTTCAAAATATCCTATTGTTAACAGCCTGTGATTTTCATTATAGAGCCAACCCAGCTCATCCGGGGTATTCCTCTTTTCCTGCTGAATTCCGCTTTTCCTAGAATTATTATATGTTCCAGTGGCTCATCATCTCATGATGTCATCTAAGTACGACAGCCTCAGTTGAATAATTTTGACTTCTAGGGAGAGTTCAGATTTGATTTAATCTAGAACCCTGACTTGTCTCTTTGGCAGTCCACAGTATCTGTAACACTCTCCTCCAAGATCACATTTCAAAGGAATCTACTTTCATCTTGTAAGCTTTCTTCATTATCCAACTTTTACACCCATACACAGTAAAAGAGAATATTATAGAATGAGTTAATAATCTTGATTGACAGTGAGACATCCTTACACTTAAGAGGTGGACCATAAATAAATAGTTTTGATTATGCCATCAGGGAAAGAGGAGGAATGGATCTTACTGCTAAAATTGCCTGGTTTTAGGTCCTCCTTCCATTCCGAGCCACCTGCTGGTGTTCCTATACAAAACAAACATTGTAAATTGCTGGAATTTAAGGTTCTCCTTTTCTCTCCCCAGACAGCACTTAACATATAAAGAGATTTAACTGCATTCAGAACCCTTCTGCAGAAAAAAGATACATTCAAATCAGTAGGCTTAAACTTGTACAATTTAGTTTGACAATCTAAAGGGATCTAGTTGTGAGAATGAAATTTTTTTTGTTGTGACTGCTGGCTTGGTGAATGATTTTGTAAGACTGTTTTGGTTTATTAGAAATTAAATTTATTTCCCCAAGACTAGAGTTGGGGAGAAAAATTAGATGTTTGTATGCATTGTAGAATGTAGTTTTCATTTGAATGTCTTTTCAGACAAAGTGGTTGAGTGAAAAGATAAGTTTGCCAAGAGGTAAGTAAGAAGTCTTTAAGACTTTGCAAAATGGTGAGCAAATACAGCACAATTCCAAAACTTCATGGAGAAAGAAGCTGTGTAATCTGGGAGCTTCCCTAAACAAAATCTAGAACTCTTTCAAACACCACCCCCACCACCCCCAACACCAATGTTATTTATTGTGGCTGACTGTTCCCCAAATGGCCTTTACTTTCTTGCCTTTTTCAGCTTACGATGAGGAGGAAGGAAAGCATTACTCCCAGAAGCCTCTATGGTAAATGTATTTGCATAATAGGTTTATGAATTATGTGTTTGCTGACAGAACATGCAATTCCAGCTTCTAATGCAAACCCTTAAAGGATGTACTTCATGTACTTCACTAGTCAAAAAGGCACATGATGGTGGAAAGAACAAAGGAGAAGATAAGTTAGAAGCACAAATCTCTGGATTCAAACTCATGTTCTCTTCAGCTATAACGTGAAACATCAGACGGCTTAAACATAAAGCACCTATTTTTACATTTCATTCTCATGAATTTGGGTTTGGCAGTTCCATAATGCTCTCAGCGACCTATAAATTCGAGTTACATGCATCTAAGACGCGTAAAACTTTCTGCCCCCACTGTTTGTGTGTGGAGGTGTGTGTCAGTAACATCAAGTCATTTGGGACTTATAGCAACCCTAGGAATTAATATCTCCTCCCCCCCCCCCAAAAAAAAAATCCTATTGTTAATATCCTTGCACAGGTCTCACAGATTGAGAACTGTGGTTTCTTTTATAGAGTCACCCGATTTCATCCTCAGATGTATTTTATAGACTCACCCCATTTCAAATGGATGCAATATGGATCAAAGACGATCACGGATGGACAAATACGTATCACTTATTATGCAGTTGAAACATAATCAAGAAGACAAGACAAATATTAAAATCCGCTTTCTAGTTAGCTGTTGCAGAACTCCCCACGTGAGCTAATCCAAACAAAAACAGATGGCGCTTCTGCAACTTGCTAACACGCTTAATTGTTTGATGGCATCTGGGAACATCACTTCTCAGGGAAAGTATGGAAAACCTGGCGCCCAATAACTGCATCCCATAATACAAGGGGGAGGGGCAGATGAGTAATTTGGCCTAGCATCCATCGCATCCACTCGCTGTCAGTCTGTCACTGCCAACTGGAAGTCTTGTCTTTCGTGGACGTGAGAGGCTGTGTATTCGGCTGCAGTTTGATAGCCTTTCTTAACATTCCAGCCAGATTGCTCATTAGAGTCACTCCACAGCTACATACCCTTCCTTCATCCGTTAGTACAAACGGCCTGGTCAACAGAGCCAGCTGGGCCAAAGCACAAGAAGGCAGAATCAAGGCTGGCTCAGAGAGACCAACACACATGCAGATGATCGACCAGCACAGGCTTAGCGCATTCCATAAAACAGTCAGAAAAGGAAGCCATCCCCCGCCCCATCCAAGACAGCTACTTTAGCCATTTAACACATTTAAAAAGAACACTCCAGTTAACTGCACATATAGCAGTGATGGCGAACCTATGGCACGGGTGCCAGAGGTGGCACTCAGAGCCCTCTCTGTGGGCACACACAAACAGAGTTCATCATGTGGGGGGAAATAGCGACCCCCCCAACACACACACATCTAGGCTGGCCTGGGCAGCTGGGCTTGATTATTAGCATTAAACCTAAGACCGAGTTTTGGGGAAGCAGTATAGGTAACCCTGTTAAGCGCTGTTCAACCCCACTGATTTTCATGCAAAGAACTAAAGTGCGATCCTTTACCTGGGAGTAAGCTTGGTTGCTGGCAATGGGGCTTGCTTCTGAGTAAACCCTCCTAGGGTCGTGATTCACCCGTTGGAAGAGTTGCTTCAAAGCAAAGCCACCCAGCTTACTCCTGAGTAACGCATGCCTCACAGCCAACCATTTTTTCTAAACTAAAACCTCAGTATTCAGGTTAAATTGCCGTGTTGGCACTTTGCGATAAATAAGTGGGTTTTGGGTTGCAATTTGGGCACTTGGTCTCAAAAAGGTTCGCCATCACTGACATATAGTAAACTGGACAGAGTACTGGACTTGGGACCCAGGAAAACTGGGTTCAAATCCCTTCTCATCCATTAAGGTCATTGATGGACCTTGGGCCACTCCTTGACTGTCTCTCCTTGACTGTCTCTCAGTCAAACCCACCTCACAGGGTTGTTGTGAGGACAGAATGGAAGAGAGGAGAATGGTGCAAGCAGCTTTGGATCCCTATTGGGGAAACGAATAAATAAATACTAATATGCACTGTCTCTTAAAACTAACAGCAAAAATCCCCCCCCCCCCCCCCCCCCATCCCCTCACATTCTGTGGCACTGAAAATTGCACATAGGACTGGTTCAGAGCTTGTGATACTGACAGAACTAATAAAATATTTCTCTCCCTCTCCTCCATGCAGAAAGGTACAAAGAAATGGTTTAGTGAATCAGCAGTGGGGTGCCAAGGTGGAGACTGCACAGCATAAGTAGCCACAAAGCATGACGTTTTAAGAGATTTGGTACAGAAAACTAGCTGAAGCTACGGAGGTATGAATTATGGTTAGTTCTTGAATGGGAGTCTGCCTACTCTAAGCACACTGGCTTATGCACAATGGAAAGAAGCCTTTATCATGCAAATGGGTAACATTTCTGGATATAAACCAGTAGGAAGAGTAACTGTAAGAAATTTTCTGCTGATGTTGAATGCTTTTTATTCTATGGGAATCATGCTTACCCTATGGAATCAGTTATTAATAGATGCTTATTTTAAACAATGTGTGTGCACACTATAAAATCTATGATAGTACATTAGCATCACACATGTTAAATGACCGTCCTACTCAATGTTTTGGGGATTTTTTATATGAATTTCTTTCTTTTTTCAATTAAAAATGTATTTTAAATTCCCTAGATGGCTTATGGGAAGTTGGCATCTCTTAGCCCATTTGGGTGTTTATCTGAAGCTAGAAGTTTGCCTTTTGTTCCTTGGAAAAAAGGAATACAAACAAATTACCATAACCAACTCACACTCAGACCTACCCTTTGTTTTTAATTAACATTAATCCAACAGATACAAATGGAATTCGATGAATCATGGGCTTCCCATTTAAGCATGTCTCATAATCAGTTTTTGTTAAAAGGCCCAATTCCTCCCAAAATGATCCGTCATTCTTAAAACATGATTCCAGTAAAACTTTCACTACCTAAAACGAAGCAGACTATCACACAAGAGTCTCAAGAGAAGAGAAGAGAAAACCTAGAAGGATAACATTAATGGACAAAAACCTTAAATGTCAAAGAGTTTCCCAGTTTCCTATATTTTATTGGGCTAGTCTATTGACTCAGCAAACTGAATAAAGATTATTAGCTCAGGCAGAATAAGAAAAGGAGGAAAGGGAAAAAAAAAGGCCTGACAGAAAAAGGAGGAGATCTGGATCGAGGAGATGAACTTTAAAAAGCTTACCAGCCTGCAATGCGGCCTGCATTAAAACGTCATATGTAGAGATTAAGGGGGGAAAGGGCATAAAACCAAACTGTTGTGAAGACACTGAGCTGCCAACCTAATGGGGGGGGGGGGATGTTGGAGATTTCCTGGAATTACAACTGACCTCCAGATGGCAGAGACTAGCTCCCTTGGAGAAAAAGGCTGGTTTGGTGGGTAAACTCCTAGACAATATGGTCCCTCCCGTCCCCAAACTCAATCCCCGCCCCCCAGGCTCCACTTCCAAACTTTCAGGAATTTCCAAGACAGAAGCTAGCAATCAGAGGACTGAAAATATGTTGAACTTCCCTTTTTACCTCTGCCACATTTGCTGCTGCAAACTTTGGCTCATGATGCATGGAATGCGTACCTCAGGGCTCTTCACTGTGCAGCGGGCTTGTAGTAGGTCTCCTTCCATTTCTCTGTAAACATGGAAGGATGCATTGACTCCTGACTGTGCAATTTCTTAGCACAGAACTCTCCAGGGCTTGCTTCTTCTGTTATCTTAACTCTACCGGTCAACTCAGCCTTAAAGGCACAGATCTCCACACTTGGTAGTGCCAAGGTTGCAAGTTTTGTAAAAGATTTTAAACCATTGTTATATTGATATTTCTGTTCTTGCAGTTATGTCGATATTGCTGCCCCTTTCCCAGAAATACCCCCCCCCCCAAATGAAATAGGCAACACAATTCCCTGGACCACATGCTGCTGAACAAGGAGATTATGTCTTAGACTGGATATTCTCTACTCCTCCCCTCCCCTCCCCTCCACACACACTTCCTGCCACTGCTGCTGCTGCAGGAGAAGAAGGTTTGTTTTAAAATAAAAGTGTGTTTGAAATAAAGTTTAAAACAGAATCCAGCAAATACATTACCACAAAGGAGAAAAGAAGAAGAGTTTGGATTTAAACCCCACTTTTCTCTCCTGTAAGGAGACTCACAGCAGCTGATAAATTCCTTCCCCTCCTCTCTCCACAACAGACAGGTATATGGGATCGAAAGAGTTCTGAATGAACTGAGACTAGCCCTAGGTCACGCAGCAGGAATGTAGGAGTGGGAAAACAAATCTGGTTCACCAGATAGGACTCCACCACTCTTGTAGAGGAGTGGAGAATCAAACCTGGTTCTCCAGATTAGAGTACACTGCTTTTAACCACTAAACCACGCTGGCTCTCAAAAAAAATTGGAGATGCTATATGCAACCAAATGTGTATGTAAAGGGTCGTCAAGTTGCAGTCAACTTGTAGCGACCCCAGCAAGGGACTTTCAATAAAAATGATTAAGCAGAGGTGTTTGTCATTGGAGAGTTTTCTTTGGAGGTCTTCCTTCCAAGTACTGGCCCAGCTTAGCTTCTGATGAGATCAGACTACACTAAATCATTCCATATCCCATACAACCAAATGCCAGGTTCAAAAACAGCTTTTTAAAAAAACAGATTGTTCTAAAAAAATAAAAAAATTATATCCTGCCTTTTTATCCACTGATCTTTCAGGCAACTTCCAACAATACAAGAAAACTGCTTTAAAAGGAATGAGGCTCCTGACCTACCATCACTCGGTGACAAAGAAAGCTAAGACAGATGGGCAGCATGTAATGTCCAAGTGTTTCCGCAGCTCTGCAATGTTCCTGCTGCTGTCGTGATGGGGTTGCAGTGAGCCCAGGGGAAATCACCTCTGCCCAGAAACGCGCTACCAAGTGCCTACAACATATCTAAAGCAGGGAAAACTCTTTTGCCAATATGAGCTACGCAGAGATGAAGCTCAAGGTAGAAAATTGCAAAATAAAAAAAATGCCCCAAGTCCTATTGATTTCAGTTCGATTTAAGAGCTCCTAGATCCCTCTGCCTTTCACTTGCTGTGTTTCTCAGGGCCGCTTCTTCATGTACTACAGACAGCGATCCTAGCTTTGCCTTAAAGCATATACTTGACAGGCAACTGAAGTTCATCTTGGCTCCAATGAGCATACCTGTATAATACGAATGTTTCCAAAGATGCATTTGTCTCATATAAACCAGTAGTGATTCTTTTAACAGGTGGTTTTCCTTTTAGCACATATGACCACTGGAGCTAAGATTTCTCCAGCATGCTGTATTTACAATGAAAATTGCTACCCCGAGGTGAATGGACATGAGGACTGTGTGAGTCTTCCAGTCCAATACCTTGCACAAGCAGAAAAATGTGGAAAGACCCCATTTCGAAGCAAGCAGCAAGTGCACAAAAGCCCTTGGTGAGCATCATGTAGGGAACTGCTGCTATAGCTTAATCCAGTTAAGTTAGCACCATGCTCCAGTAAGAGACGTTCCTGTTTGGGAAGGTAAGACAACTCTGGACCCTGCTTTTCAATAGGACATTTTTAGCACACATCCCTCCTCGGTGTCCTGCCTTTTCCAGCTGCTTGATGGGCTTCACAGGAGACTTTTCTAAAAGCACCTGAACAGCCTGGAGAAACTAGACAGGAGACCCTTAATGTGAGAGCCTCAAAGGAAATCCTCAAGGAAGTGTCAAAGGTGGGATAGGAACCTGTGGGGGGGGGGGGGAGTTACACAAACTAACCAAACAACAAAAGCCTGCCAAGCTCTCTGCTCGGCAGAGTGTTAATGGATTCTGTTGTCACAAGCACATTTTCCACATCAGCTAGAACAGGGGTAGGGAACCTTTAACACTCAAAGAGCCATTTGGACCCATTTTCCATGGGAAAAGAAAACACTTAGAGCCACAAATAATTTTTGACATTTAAAATAAAGATAACACTGTATATATTGGGTTTTTTTTAACCGTTTACTCCGCTCATTCTGAGAAGCGCATGGATGCATCCGCCCTGCTGCCTGCAGGGCGGACAAGGATGGGGCCAGCAGCTCGGCTTGTGGAGCCGCAGTGCAAGGGCAGAAGAGCCGCATGAGTCTCTCGAGCCGCAGGTTCCCTACCCCTGAGCTAGAACATCTTTCTTGGAGGCTTAAATTTTTAGTACAAGGACTGAAAGGGAAGGGGTGAAGACCAAGGGGAGCCCACAGAGCAGGCTGATAATTTGCTTTCGTTTTCTATCATTTTTGCTGCTGCTCCATCACTCTCTGCCACAATTCATCCATCACACCAGCAACTGCTCAAGAGCAGGTGAAATCTGCAAAATCTGCCTAGCCATTGTTATGGAGAGGAGGGGTAGCATGAATGCACAGGCCTTTGAATCACCTTGCTCTACTACTTCTTTATTTTAGAAGGGTGCATCATCAAGTCACAGCCAACTCATGGAGGCCCCATAAAATTCTACCTCATGGGGTCTCCAAGGCAAGAGATGAGCAGAGGTGGTTGACATTACCTTCCTCTGCATCATATCCCCCATATTCCTTGGTAGTCTCCTGTCCAAGTATTGATCCTGCTTAGCTTTTGAACTCTGACGAGATTAGACTCATCTGGGCTATTAGGGTAGCTAGACCATTGCTTTTCATTTACATGGTGTCCAAGAAACCCTAATCTTTACCTTTCCCCAAAAGGCACAGTGCTGCTGAGGTGTAGGGCGTGCTACATCTGTCCTGCTTTCACACTCAGTAATTCTCTGCAAAAAGCCTGGAATGGATTGCTTTAGCCCAGATGTGCTAAAGTCCATGGTGCTTTCCCCCAGTGTCCACCCAACGCTTTTTCAAGTAACACCCAAAATGAGTTATTTCCAGAAAAGCTCTTTGGAATGCCACCTCGTTAAAAAGCATAAACAAGATTCCCTGCACTGCTTGGAGGCCCCACAGAACATCAAGTCAGTCTCAAAAGCATTTTATGTGCATCTGTAAGGTCCCTTCATAGCATTAGCAGAAGCCATCTTGACCTTTGGCATCTGTGCTCTGTGGAGATGATCAAAGGGTCAAATTCATGGGTTCATAAATTGCAGAAACTGAGAAGCAGAGCTCTTCAACAGCTGGTCAAGCTTAAGGAGCGGTTATTTTCCCAATGCAGAACAGGGCTGGGATGGGGAATCTGGCTTTCAAAGCTTTCAGTGTGCTCGATTTTCCCAGATCAATAACCAAAAAAAAAAAAATCCAACCTAGGAAAAGCTGCAGGTGAGACAAAAAGGTTATCAGTGCCTCTAGGGAAACGAAGAAGAAACAAGAAAAGGATTTTCTCTCTCCAAGTTCATCAAATCTCTGCCACACAAGCTGTTGCCTGCACAGCAAAACAGAAAATGCAAGAAGCAGAGGTACTTTGCACATACTGATCACCATTGGCCACGGATCTTGGCAGGCACCTGCTACACACATGTACCAAACCAGTTGTTGTACTAGGCTGTTCAGAAGGTGCACTTGTCTTGCCTTTTGTTATTCATGCTTCATTCACATCTAGGCTGCATAGGCAAAATGTGTTTATCACAGGTTCATCACATTGCTCAATTTTATACTAATTTATTTAGTTAAAATATTTATACCCCACCTTAGCTACTCAGAATCAAAGTGGCTAAGAGCTGCCAAAACAGCAAAAACGGCAAGGACACAAACAGCTCATGTGTCCAGCAACGAGCTAAGACCAACACACAATTTAAAAGTTTACATCAATAAACTGTGCTTAAGAAGAAACAGTCAAAGCAAGTTCCGCTCTGCCAAAAGCCCTCTGGGACAAACCAGCCTAAGGTGCACACGTTCATTTCAAAGAGTTTATGCTAATTCAAAAGTCTGTAACAATAATGCATGACGTGGAGGCTAGTAAAGAAATAAGTCTTGCTTATAAATGTTTCAACCATACTTTACAGTGAGTCACATGGACAATAGTCACTCTCTTTTGCCTTTCCCATGCAGAATCCTCCTTTCTATGCCCAACTATCCCTTCAGTATTACAGTTTGGCTCAAGATAGGTTAAGAACAGGTTTCTGGATGAATCTGCTAAGCGTTTTAGATCTTCATTAAAGGTCCTTCTCTAGAACTTCAAACTCTAAAGATCTTCTGAAACTTGGCAGGAATTGAGCAGGGACAGCTCTTCCAAGCAGCCTCTGAGATTTCAATAGTGCTTTCATACCTGGTGTTCAGGCGTTAAGTAAAAAGAGTCCATTTCTGATGTACCTTTGGTGAATTCTCTAACTGCAGACCTATTCATGAGGGGTTTTTTCTTCCATCTCATAAATGGAAGATTTGGTTTCATTTGGAACTTTAACAGGGTACTTTTAAAATATCACTCAAATTATGTAAGCTACTTTGAACAGAAATTGTTTTCCAAGAAGACAAAGAGTTTTTTAAAAGGAAAGAAATTCAGCAAGGAATTCACAGTTTGCCCTACAAGCTTTTAAAATGTAAACACGCACAAGGTGAGGCTGACTATTTCCTTCCCGCCCCAGAAACCCGTTTCCAAAAGGTTTCCAAAAGCCAAATGAAAAACACCTTTTAAAATTTCTTTTTGAGTTTGAAAGGTATTTTGAGGGGGCTTGCTGAGAAAAATCTAAGAATCATTAATGTGTGTTCCTGTTATGACACAGAATAAAAGAAAATACACAAAATTCCCTCCACACAAGAACCCAGAGAAGCCAAAGACCCCTCTGAGAAGCCTACTCTATTTGATGTGGCCACAATACTCGAAACACTGAAATGTTTCCTTGACATTCAGGAACTAGTTGAATTCTTTACTTAAATGCTATCAGGGTACAGAAAGAGAACTCTCATCCAGTTGAAACAGGGATGGGTTTCCATTATCCAGTAAATAAAGTAATGCTTTTGGTACAAGCAGATGCAAAATGTAATTGTCACCAGATGCTTTCCTCTTTCTCAGTCAGACCATCTCTAAATTTAAAACCCTAGATTTATTTAATCATCTCTAAATCTAAAACCTGACTGGTGGCTATTAATTGAGGCTAAGATTTTCTCCTTGGGCCTTTCATGGTACTCCTTGCTCATGCTCACTGCCAACGAAATTTTTCAACAATTAAAGAATAAACTATTTGAGCAGGAATACCAATACCTTTTGAGCAAGGCACAGAGTTCCTGTTCACACTTGTACTTTGGGATTATTCCCCGGAAGCTCTGTGTGGCCTATTATCTGGACCAACTTTTTAATCACAAACTCAGATGGGCATTTTCAAGAGCAAGATGCAATTCTTTTCCATCGTCACTACTTCAAGGCCGGTTCTCAAACATCCCTCGGCATGATCGACACTGTTCTTTCTGTCCTTATACTGACTCCCTTGAACACATCTTGCTCGTCTGCCCTAAGTACAGCAGCTTTAGGACCAACTTCTCTGCCTTAACCTTGGTCAGGTTCTTTTTTTTTCTTGAAAAGCAGTGAATTCATTCTCTCAGCAGTTGAGTATATGCCTCCGACAATTATTTTTTTAAAATAGTAATTCCTCCCTTCCCCTTTCTCCAGAGAATCTAACAGCACAGTTCCCATTATCATGGGGGTGGGAATATCACTCAGTATGGTTGCTCAGTGGGATACAACAGCTGTATAGGAAAGGCTTTTTATTGGAAAAGATCCAGTAAGCTAGAAGCAGTAAAAAGGAAAATTTCCACTCTTAGGTTCATTTCACTCATGCAACAGAGGTGGTTCATATATTCGTAAGAATCATTGGGTGATGAGAAATCGAGTTGGGTGACCTTGGGCTAGTCACAGTTCTTCTGAGCTCTCTCAACCCCACCTACCTCACAGGGTGGTTGTTGTGAGGGGGGAAGGGCAAGGAGATTGTAAGCCCCTTTGAGTCTCCTACAGGAGAGAAAGGGGGGGGATATAAATCCAAACTCTTCTTCTTCTCTTCTAAGTTGGAAGCTGACCAATCCTTAACATTGTGACATCCTTCTAAGCTCACTGAATTCAATGTGATTAGAAGGGGATATTCTGCTTAGCATGGCACCAAAAATCTAGAGGACATTCCAATTTGGGTGGTGTACGGGCATTTTATATGAACATGCTCCTGATTTTGATTTGCCTGGGAACACTTTTAAGTTTCTCGTTCCACACTTTTTGATTTGCCTGGGAACACTTTTAAGTTTCTCTTTCCAAGCAAGAGCCAGGGTTAAGGCAAAACCCCGAAACCTGAAACTGACCATAGCCCTATTCTCGAACTGTGCCCTAGAACTCAACTTGTCATTAAGGCAAGCCCGAGCTCCTGCCCTTGCCTTAACCCTAACCCTAACTTATTATTTTTATTTAATTTATTCTATCACAAGTTGTTCCCAAAATGGTAACAAAAACCTAAAATCTAAAACTGACCATAGCCCTATTCTCGGACTGTGTAACACTAACACAAGTCTGAGCCCATGTAACACTAACACAAGTCTGAGCCCATGCCCTTGCCCTTGCCCTTGCCTTAACCCTTACCCTAACCCAGCGGTTCTCAACCTGTGCGTCGCGACCTCCCTGGGGGTCGAACGACCCTTTCACAGTGGTCACCTAAGACCATAGGAAAACACATATTTCCGATGGTCTTAGGAACCGAGACACAAATAATTTTATGGTTGGGGGTCATGACAATATGATGAACTGTATTAAAGGGTCGCTGCATTAGGAAGGTTGAGAAACACTACCTTAAGAACAAGTGCAACACCTAATGACAGACAGAAGTACAGCCAGCATGGTGGAGTGGTTAAAGAATGACAGAGCCTAATCTGAAGAACCAGGTTTGATTCCCCACTCCTCCACATGAGCAGTGGATTCTAATCTGGTGAACTGGGTTTGTTTTCCCTGCTCCTCTACAAGAATCCTGTGGGACGACCTTGGACTAGCCACAGTCCTGTCAGAACACTCTCAGCTGCATCTACCTAACAAGGTGTCCGTTATGTGGGGGAAGGTGATTCTAAGCCACTTTGAGATTTCTTTCAGTAGAGAAAAGCAGGGTATTAAAAAACCTCTCATCTCTCTTCTTCTACTGAGAGAAGCTACAAATAGTGACACCTAGTGACAGAACATGGCATTAGTCCCTCAAGAGCAAAGAGAAGTCCTGTAACAGAGGCTCCATCAAGCATCCCAGAGCTATTTAACAGCCAGAATAAACCATTTTACACCCAAATGAAGAAATTAACACAGATGAATATTTAGAAGAGGCAAAGAAAGAAAAACTCCGAGGCCTTTACATGTTAAGAGAGAGACAGAGATAAATGATCCCACATCATGTCATGAGCCATTTTCTACTTATTTATGTATTAATACAACTCCAAACTCTTGTTAAAAGGAAACTGACTCACATGGTGTAACCTTTCCCCTTCAGCCAGGCAGACAGAGAGAGGCTTTGTTATTGTGATCCTTGAAGTGGAACTTAGGCCGTTTCTGCACGGCCCATTTATGACTGACCTGGGGCAAAGCCCCCAGGCCGCCCGCTCCATTCTGGCGCCGCTGCTGCAGCGCAGCGGCGGCGATTCTTCTTCCCTCAGAGGCGTCAAGCCACCTAAACAACAACCTTTAAAGGGTTGTTGTTGCAGGAAAGGCGTCTTCCTACGGTCGCGGTGCCGAACTGCGCCGGGGAAGCGCTGTCTCCGATCTCCATACTTTCGGTGTCCTCCTGCGATTAAGCCTGCGGGCGTCGCAGCCCGCCCACACTGTCCTCCTGACCTCCAGGGGTCAGAGGGCAGCGTCGAACTCGCGACGCCCCGCAACGGTAACGCAGAGGCTGACTCCGTCGCGGAGCCGCCTGCCATACCCGACCTAAGCCTGCTTTTCGCCGCGCTTGCGTGCGGTAGCTGAATCCATGCCGGCAGAACTCCTGCGAGCGTGAGAGCTTCTCTAACCGATGCAGAAACGGCCTTAGAGTAGTACAACAGGAGGAATGGAAGGGGCTACCTGTAAGAGCCTGTCAGTCCGCCACACTGCAGCTTTTAATCACCGGTTTCCTAAGCGAGCACTATGAGCCATGCGAGGTCAAGCGTGAGTGGACTCCTTGCTCAGCCAACTGCATGATCTTATGTGGTATCAGGTTAGCCGTTCTTATGATTTATTCAAATACTCATCGCAGCTTGTCTATTTCTGCTTGGAAGTGATGACGACTGCCAATAACAGTTAATCACATATTTCCGTGAACTGGTTAGGAGCCAAGGCATCGTTCAAACAGTACTTAGAAGCCCAGAGACAACGAACTGGTCAGTTTGTTCAAACTCTTGTGGGAAGTTCAGCCTTCACCATCCAGCCCTGGGTCCTTTGGTTGTCCCTTTTAACAGCAGCCTAAGACAGGGGGAAAGATTTTCCTGACAGGGATATATATTTGGAATAGAAAAGTTTCATCTGGTAAACCTTGCAGTTATGGGACCCAACCCACTGGGTTCCTTTAGTGCAGTGATGGCGAACCTATGGCACGGGTGCCAGAGGTGGCACTCGAAGCCCTCTCTGTGGGCATGCGCACACAGAGTTCGTCATGTGGGGGGTGGAAAATCAAACACACACACATATCTAGGCTGGCCTGGGCCACTGAGCACGATGTGCGCGCACCGCAGTGAGCAGGGGGGACTCAGCTGGCGGGCCTGGTGCCTGTGCTCTGGGTGGCTGCTGCCCGAGGGGGGGCGCGCGCAGAGGAGGCAGAGATGCTAGAGAGGCACAGAGCAGTGCGCGTGGGACTTGCTGGAGGCTACAGCAGGCTGGCCCCTGCTTGAGCGGGTGGGGCGGAGGAAGAGGGAGCCAACCGTTTTTTTCTAAACGAAAACCTCAGGATTCAGGTTAAATTGCCGTGTTGGCACTTTGTGATAAATAAGTGGGGTTTGGGTTGCAATTTGGGCACTCTGTCTCAAAAAGGTTCGCCACCACTGCTTTAGTGATTCCACTTGTGGCCTTCCAGCATTTATGCTTCCTTGCTACATTTTAATCTCTTCCAAACTGTCAACTTCCCCTCCCCTCACAACAGCGGAACTGTGTACATTGTGCAGCTGACAGCTTTTATTCCCATGAGCCACTGCAATGTTGATGACTCAACAAGGGATACCGGAGGTTTCTTTGCCTAAATGCAAATGCTCTCATGTATTTTATTGATTGTGCCCAGTCTTTCTTCCAAAGATCTCAAGGCAGCATACTTGCTTCTCTTCTCCCTCATAACAACCGTAGGTAGCGGAGAGAGAATGACTGGTCTGAGGTTACACACAGAGAATAAAGTTCATATTCCCTGAGTCCCGGCACACCTGATCTTGCAGAAAACCCCCAGTTTTTATCTCATTACCATGTGAGACAGGTAGCCCCATCCAAGGGGCTGGGCATCCAGTGATGCTGTGCCGCTGCTCCCATGGAGGCTTGCTGGAAGCGTGGGGAGGCCTGCAACATGAAAAAGCCTCCCTGACACCAGGAAGCCTCCATTGGGCTTAATACCGCCACCTTAATGTTGGCTCCTCCTCCGGCCACTAATGTCAGCTTTTCCCCCAGCCATGACCCAGACCGCCCCCACTATGCCAACAGCACCTGCAGGATCACAGGGATGCTGGTGCTGCATCTGGCACCACATCCTGCCACTGGGGAGGGCCATAGCAGCCACATGCTGGCAGATTCACTCCTCTGCCAGGGCAACTGCCCCGGGGAGGGCAAATATGCCAATGCACTCACATGTCACTCCCACTGGAGGATTTGCCCCCCTCCTTGGATGGGGTTGACAAGCCCTGTTCACACATTACTGCCTGTGTGTGTGAATGAATGAATGAATGAATGTATGTTTATTTGCAGTTAACAGCCATTAATACAATAATTCATAAAAGACCAAATTTTTACAGAGGTAAAAAAAATATAAAATTGAACTTATTTTAACATTCCTCTAAAAGAACTGATGATCTCCTATCCTCCTGCTTTCCTGTATTTATTTACTAAGACACAAAACCGCCTACATTACTGGAAATTCTTTGGTCCTTACCCAACAGCAAATAGTTCAATTTCCATTTATTATCTTTACCAGCCCATTCAGTCAAGCTAGGCCCTGTGTATGTATGTGCACCTGATTGTAAGAAACAGTCACCCCCACTCACTTTATAGATGAAATCTGGGAACAGCATTTGGATAAATGTGGGGTTTCAATCATGCCTTTAGCTGTACATGCACTGAATGTAACACAAGAATTATTCAATGAACATATAAATGAAAGTCAAAAGCACAGTGTACATTTCCAGTTCTTGGTACTTTAACCCATCATACTGCCTTATATGGAGTCAGACCACTGATCTATCAAGATCATTACTGTCAACTTTGATTGGCAGCAGCATTCCAAGACCTCAGGAGGTCTTGCATGCCACCAACTACCTGATCCTTTTAGCCAAGAATTCAACCGAGGGCCTTCTATATTCAAAACATGTAATCTGCCACAGCCCCTCTAATGGAGCCTCTGTTAATGGATTATTTGGTCGGTTTGGTTATGATCAATACACAAGCTGACATAGGTGACTCTGAAGATCCATCATAAGCTGAAAAAAATACAGGATTATTTTTGTTTTGCTGAATCTATGTGTGTTCATTCCGTACTGAAAAGTGGGAGAGAAAAGAGAGGGAACGGACTTTGGAGAAGACCGCAAAACTCTTGACACTCAGCCAAGTTTTGTCAACCAAATACAACTTGAATTATCAGAGAAGTGGCATCAATTTACAAACTGTGCGATGGAGACTAAAACGGAGCGTACACAGCAAGAGAAATGGCCTGCATAAGACACACACACTCTCAAGAAATGTCAAGCCAATCAGTCACTGGTGTAAGAAGCGGAACTCCCCTTTCCACAATGCTGTGTGGGAGGATGCTTGCTGACAATCCAGGAGCAAACTCCACAACAAATGTCAGATTCTCCAGTGCTATGCGGCTGTAGAGCTAATTGCACAGGCAGAATACAAAGTGTACCATAATGCAGAATCAATAAAGACTAATTAAATACGATGTTCCATTTTAGCGCTGCTCTGTCACATTCAGACATATTCTAATTAGAATTTCACTAAATTTCAAAACACCAATTGCTTCCTTGTTCAGTTCCTCTTTACTTCCCACGGAACAGGCAGATGTCAAAGTGCCCATATAATTTTTAACCTCCCACCTCAGTAAAAACTCTGAACAAAATACCAATTGCGGTAACTTACGAGTCAGAGATCCTTTGGAGCAGATCAGCCCGAGAGAGAACAAAGCTTCAGAATCTAACTCCAGAAAGTACCTATTGATAGAATAAAGGACAATGAGTGAGGAAAGGCTCAAGAGCTCAGGGATAATAGTGGTTCAATGCAACATTTAACATGGAAAAAGCTACTTGTGTTACAGCCATGCTAGGACTCTACCACTTCAAAATGCAGACAGGGAAGCAACACAGAGGAACTCCTCAGCAGATCTCTGAAGGTAGAAAACTTGAAAAACCGCTAAATTAGACAATTATGCAGTGTCAGACTCCAGAACTGGCTTCAGCTGTGACTGGATCAGCTGTTGGGGATTGTTCTCAGGAGTGTGAGTTTAGTATTCCTCTTGCTAAATGTTATGCAGGTGGTGAGTTTATCTTCAGTGGGGGAAGGACAATGTTTGAACTGCCCCTCCATCCTGGGAATTCTGGTTCCTAGGAACAAAGGAAGCAGCTAAGCTCTCCCTAGTCCTGTGTTGATACTACTGGGGAGGAAAAAATGAGCCCCCCCCCCCGCCCCTACACACACACAGTTCAGCTTACTTTACACCTATACAGATCAATACTTGTGAATTTCTCTGCTCAATCCATAACTAGTGGGTGGAAGCATCTTCATTTGCTTTATTATTTCCCCTAACTTTCACAGCCCCATCAAAATTGTGAAGAGGGTCAGCATTACGAGCCCAGTTGCCACTGTTGTTCTAATTTACAAAGAGAGAATGTCATCTTAAAATTGCAGCTGGCTTAAAAATAAAAAAGTATGTGGTTATTGTGGAAACAAAGTCAATTTGTTCCTTAGATTTCATGTTTCATTTCATATGCCAATAGTTCTGAAAGTAAACTAGGTTTAGAGCAGCATTTGCTACAGTGGATTATTTTATGATGGACTTAGCATATAAAGTTTTATTGCATTCAAGGTATCATAAGACTGTCAAAGGTGCCATTTACACCATTATATGGTGCTATTTCCAGCATTAAAGAAGAGTCAGCACAGAACAGTGTCTAGAATGTCAAGACTCAGACCTGTGACTCTCCCCATCCAAGTCCCTGTCTGATGAAGGGAACTTTGACTGTCAAAAAGCCCCATCCAAAGTTGTAGGTGGTGGGACATGGTGCCAATGTGGTGTGCTTCCATCCCACCAACCAGCCAACTTACCTATATCTACTCCCCCATCTTCATCTTTCTCACCTTTCCTCATCCTGTCAGCCTCTACCCAGGAAAATTATGACTCGGTTGTGTTCTGCCTTCTGCTGGGTGGCTGGGATGGGCCTGGGGGGAGGTGCAGCAACCTCCATAAAGGATGCAGAGAGGGGCATGGCGAGGGATGAATAGGGCAGAGGAGTGTCCATGTCACACTGGGGACTCTTCTCTGTGGGGCAGAGAGGGCCGCTTTCTCTGCAACCCATTTTGAGGCCAACCTCTTCCAGCCCGGCCAGGAACCCCAAGAAGAGAGTGAGGGAAGCATAGGACCATGGCCAGCAGCAACAGACACCTCAGACATCTGGTACTTCTTGAGGGGTTAAGCCTTGAGTTCTCTCTCAAAGGTCAAAGCACCCTGGCCCCTCCCCCTGCTTTTATTGACAGAAACCAAGGCTTGAAGGCTGGCAATGTTATTGAGGTTGATCAGCAAGTCACTGAGGGCAGTGGTTTCTTAAAGCTACAAGTGCTGTTTCTCTGATTTTTAGCAGTTTTAATCACTCCCCCCAATATTTGTGTTCTATGTTTTTTTAAGACTTCAGATTTTTCTGCAAACCTGGGGCAGTTTTCAGATTTATAGAAAGAACTGTGATTTTTTTGTAGACTTGTAGAAAGAACTGCGATAATGGTAATATAGTTGCACTATCTGAAACACTGTTTATGCTAGAAAGCGAGAGAGTTAACAGTTGTTATATGAGCAAGAAAATGTACTGCTTCATACTGGAAATAACAAGAAATCCCTCCCCCAATAAATTATTGACTCTTCATGATTTGAAAAGCAACTCGAATGACTAAATTAGCATAGCATCATAAATGTCTCAAACATGCCAGTGTACAATCAGATAAGTTTATTGAGAATTGATCTTTGCACTAGTATAGGATGCAATTTTTAATACTTTGTGGTATTTTTCTACTGTATCTATTTTGCATTTTACTATTTATCTATTTCAATTTTTTAAAAAGAATACAGTGAATATGAAATTTGCAACAGATTGTCTCTCACCCATGACCTCGCGTGGTCACAAGCTATTTGTATAAATCCCTCCTCACTCACCCTTGCCTCTCACTAACCCGCTGCTCAAAGCAGTGCCTTAAACAGCTCCTATTTTGTTAATTGTTCAAGTCTAATGGAGGAATGTATTGGCAGGAAGGGGTAATGGCCATCAGTCCAGCAATAAAACAAAATTAATGGTCCATAGGAAGAAATCATGTCCACTTAATATCAGCTTTGAAACTCTAATAAAATAATGCAATACCAACGCCAGCTTCTCCCTCTCTCACACACACACACATGGCATATGCAGATTGCTTACGCCACGTTAAATCACTCAAACCAGGCCTCCGTTCAGCTGAAGCTGACAAGATCCTCCAGGGAACACAGCAGACCGGAAACATTTAGTGTAAGGATCATTACCGACATGCACAGCTGCAGCTACACCCGCAAGATCCAGTACGGAGGCAACAAAGGAACAAACACCACAAATAGAAGATGATATCTTCATCAGGGCACTCTCTCTCTCCTTTGAAAACACGATTCAAGTGCACCATCAGTACGTATTGCAGAAACACAACCCCGAAGCAAGCAGGTCTGCAGGAAGATGGGTGGCCAGGGAGTTTCTAATTGTTCAGCAAACCTCCAAGCAAAACAGTGCCTTTCTATTCAGGCAAAGTACAGAACTACTATGTGAAGTACCATAGCATAGGAGATGCACATGGGATGCACGAAGGTCTCAGGTGTAGTACCCAGACAGGGGGTTATTATCAGAGATCTGCAAGAATTAGGGGGCACGTCCCCACCAATTTACCACTACCTCCTTCTGTTATCCCCAACATCTGACAAGAAAAATAGTGTTGCTTCATAGGCTGAAAGACTGTGGATTATATCCTATAACTATTCCCCCAGGTCTCCCTTCCTGCAACAAACACTTCCTTTAACAAAGAATAACAAAAAGTCATCCTCAATCTGAAGAAATCTTTTCATTGAAGGAAGATGTAAAAGACAGTCATAGATTCCAAGGTTTATGTTTACATGGAAACCATATTCTCAACAAGTTTATTTATTCTTGTGTTCACACTCTCTCTTTGCATGAAGAATCAAGTCTGAAGTCATCTAAGAAGACTTCAATCTAGCCTCACTGTGTTGCAGCAGCTAAAGCTGGGTGCTCTAACAAATTTGGGTTTGTCTTCTAGGAAGTCTCTGGTCTAACTTCACTGTGCTGTGTCACTGAAATTTGGATGCTCTAACAAATTGGGGTTTGTTTCTTGCTTGCAATCTAGAATTGCATACTACAGTTTAATCCTAGTTTCAAATCTGTTTGAGAGGTAGAAACAAACCCTATCTTATTAATGAGATTCCTTGATATCGAATCATGTTCAAGTTTTAGAAACCTCAATTTGCTACCATACCTGAATGCAAAAATCAAAACAAAGTGAGGGGAAGATTACCTTAAGGCAAAGAGGTCTAAAGTCCTGAAACAGTGAGAGATTTCCTGAAAAATATCCCAGTTGAGGAACCATTTGCCTGGATCCTGCCACAGTTAGCTAAGCCAGTTTTTGGTTCTACTGACATGTTCTCTGATCAATGGCACTAGGCATTTCTCCATTCAAGGTAGGAGCAATACAGCTTCCTGTTATTTTCCGATTCAGGCGCACCTTCATGATTACGTGGTTAATCTGAATGAAAGCGTATAAACCAGGACTCCCCAATGTTGCTGAATCTGTGAGTGCACTGGAAATTTTGATCTATGGGTGCCACCACAAAATAGCTGCCATGGAGGCTAGTGCCAAATAAAAGATTAGGAGGTTCCCAACTGAACATCATCCTATAATGGAGACAGCTATTTCTGAATGGCAAGACACAAAGGTGATGCTTTGTGGACTCTTCCAAAACATGTTTTGCTCGAATGAAATGGACAAAAGTCACTTATACTTTAGCCCCATTGGCATCCACAAGCACTAAACTGGATATCAGTGGAACAGACCTTAGATGCTGGACCAAAATGCATACAGAACTAAAAGAGATTGTTGTGAGATGCCTTCTTCAAAGCTGCAGAATCCTTGAGTGTACAACCTCTGACAATGAGCAGCCAAGTCCTGAAGACAAGTGTTAGTCATTGTTTGGGTCTGAAGGGGGCTGGATGGAGAGACACTTTCACAAACATGAGAATCAGGAACCTCAGTAACAGCACAACTTTTGCTTGTGTAGCAACATCAACAGCATGGTTTTCCTGAGACAACTGAAACACAGGGTCACAGAGTGGCACATTTATGGGACTTTTAAACAGAATATTTCCATTCACCACTTTGAAGATACAAGGGGGAGAACTGAATGCATGGCAAGAAAAGAAAAAAAAAGAACCTGGCTTGGACAGATCATCAAGTTTCCTACAGATTTACTTTCTATCTAAAAAGGAGATCCAAGAGAGAGAAAATCAAAATTCTGTCACAATATCCACCCTAATAGGGTTTTACTAACATATCTAATATTTTCAAGTGAAGTTTCAAAGTATTGGAACTTTTTTTGTTCTGTGAATGAAGATATGAAGGATCCTTCATGAATATATGCCAAAGATGATGAACTGTCCTATATGCTGTGTAATAGCGGCAGATGAAGATTGGAGTCGAAACCAGTCCAGCAATTTTTATTAGCTCATGAATGAATTTGAGAGCATTTGATTTGTAAATTATTGCTTCAAAGACTGGTTATACCCTGAATTTTTCTACTACATGGATAGGTTATCGTTTTGTTTCAGCTGCATGTCTATATATGATGGGTATTATATTTAAAGATGCTAGTTAGATTGAATTAGTACATATTATTAGGACAACCTTTGAGACAATAGTGCTGGGTTTTGGGTTGCATCTCTGTTTTTTCAGAGGCTCATTCCGCACATGCAGAATAATGCACTTTCAAACTGCTTTCAGTGCTCTTTGAAGCTGTGCGGAATGGCAAAATCCACTTGCAAACAGTTGTGAAAGTGGTTTGAAAACGCATTATTTTGCGTGTGTGGAAGGGGCCAGAGTGTCTTTTGAGTTCCTTACAACACTTTGGCTTTCCTTTCACAGATTCTTTTCACGTGTGGAAGCACTGTACAAACATTAACTCATCTGACTACAAGAACCAGGTGATACCACTTCTCACATGGTTGCATGCATGCCAAGGAAAGTTGATATTCAGCAACCACAACATAGCTATCAAACAGGAATCCAGCAGCTCCTTAGAAACCAATAAAATGTATTTCAGCATCAGCTTTTGAGAGCCAGAGAGCTCACTTCCTCATTTATCTTGCACCTGATAAAGTGAACTATACTCTGTCCCACCAGAAGATAAAAATGCAGTTCTATGTTGTTTGGCAGAGGTGAAAGCAGTGTACTTCCACTGTAGAAAAAAAGCCCCGATATTAAAATGGTCACTGTGGATAAAACCACCTGTATCTCTGGAATCCCTTGAGCCATCACAGTGGCATTCTGCTGCATGGCCCCTGAGGATTCTAATTGTGTTTTTTGAAATTCAGACCCTCTGATTTTTCCAAAACGGCCGCCATGGGTAAAGATGCCTGTACCACTAGAATCCTTTAGGCTATCACAGCACTTTTAACTCCATTCAGCTTGGGGTCACCTAGGGATCCTGGACTGACTAGGCTGCTCCGCCCTTTCTGGGCTCGGGGCAGCTCACATCATGTTAAACAACATGTAAAAATGAACAATGTAAATATTAAAATGTCAAAGCAATCTCAAACGAACATATAAACACATATTACAAAATGGTGACCAACAATATTCCACCATTGATGGGATTAATGGTGGAATTCAATAAAACTGGAGGAGGGGGAGGAGGGAGGGGGAGGAGGGAGGGGGGAGGAGGGGGAGGGGGGGGGAGGCCAAACCAGAATCACAACAACTGCAGAGAACAGCATTTTATAGGTCCGCTTGGCCCAATCCTGCTCAGGTCCATGGAATGGGGGTGGAGAGAATAGGGTCCTGCCTTCCTCCACTGCTTCCTTGAACCATGATGGTCCTCGAACCCTAAATTTGTCCCAATATGGAGCTGCACACACTTGTGAGAAAGCGTAACATGCAGTGAGGCCCTCAGTCAGAGAGATGCAGGTCCCTAATCCCTTCTTAGCCATGAAAAAACCTGTGTGACCTTATGCCAGTGACTTTCTTTCAGAGTAACTTGCCTCACAGGGGAGATGGGGGAACAATGTAGGTCACGTTGAGCAGGTAGAAAAGGTGATATTCATTTCCATAAGGCTTGCCATTTTCTATACTCCTCTGTATAATTCTATTTCCACGGCACAAAGGCCTCTCCCGCTCAGCTGCTGCCACTGTTCACGCAAGTCTTTGCAAGTGTTTAAAACAATTCTGAAACACATTTGTTAGAGGTAAAGGTGAGAGGAGTGCGCATACAACCATCATCAATGATCTCACTTTCAAGTTGTCTCTAACTCTCTGGAGGAAAGGGGGAAAAACCTATAATCAGTTGCAGGAGTGGTTCTACCTCCCCCGTTCTTGATAAGAAGCCCCTCTAACTCTGCACTTCAACTATTGGGAATATTAATTTATGTAGAGGGTCTTATCAAGTATATATGATGTTGATTATTAATGTTCCCCCTAAAAAGTGATAGCAAAACTAACTAAATGAGAAGGGGGAAAAAATGATTTCAGCAGAGAAAAACTTGACGAAGAATTTAATAAGGCCATAAGCAAGCCAGATAAATAAGACAATGTGAAGATCTGCGTGGAAGGAGCTGCGGCTCAGAAGAAAAATACATGGTTGAAGAAGAAGAGTTTGGATTTATATCTCCCCTTTCTCTCCTGCAGGAGACTCAAAGGGGCTTACAATCTCCTTGCCCTTCCCCCCTCACAACAAACACCCTGTGAGGTAGGTGAGGCTGAGAGAGCTCCGAGAAGCTGTGACTAGCCCAAGGTCACCCAGCTGGCATGTGTGGGAATGTACAGGCTAATCTGAATTCCCCAGGCAGCAGAGCTGGGAATCAAACCCAGTTCCTCCAGATTAGATACATGAGCTCTTAACCTCCTACGCCACTGCTGCTCCTCTACCCCCTTGTTTTTAAGTTTTCAGCACACACAAGGCTTGTTTTGAAGGGGTTGTGGTTAATTATGTTTTTGTGTGTTACAATGACTGGTTACACTTTCCCCAGGATTACTAATTCTCAGAGCTGCAGAAGCAGGATTATCTTTCTAACCAGTGTGACAGAGACATGGTATAGTGGTTAAGAGCAGGTGGACTCTAATCTGGAGAACTGAGTTTCATTCCCCGCTCCTCCATACGAGTGGCAGACGCCAATCTGGTGAACCAAGTTTGTTTCACAACTCCTGCATTCCTGCTAGGTGAGCTTGGGCTGGTCACCATTCTCTCAGAACTCTCACAGCCTACACCTACCTCACAAGGTATCTATTGTGGGAGGAAGAAGGTACGGAGTTTGGTAGCTGCTGTGAGTTTCCTTATAGAAGAGAAAGATGGGGTATAAATCCAAACTCTTCTTCTTCTATCATGTAGACTCTGATGTTCTCAGAAATTCAGCAGAAGATAACTGGAACAAAAGCTCTGGTTTAAAGGCTGAACCTCATCAGCATGGATCTGGTCATCCCTCCTTTTTAATTTATAAGGTAGGGCCTGCATCTTATGTTCATTTATGTCCAGTCCACGACACCAATGTTATACCCTGAAACTAAACTTAGATGGGCCTCCTTGAGAGGCAACTTATCTTGGAAAACGAGGATAAAAACACAAGCAAACCAATAAAATAAACACAGGCAATGTCCTGGCTGTCATAAAATTACAATTACTCCCAGTCTGAAGTGTGGCTCTCTATGTTCCATAAACTCCCAAGTTTTTTCACTTCCTTTAAACAAGGGCTCAGTGCAGCCCAACATCTGCTTTTCCTCCTTTTTTTAAGTGGCTGAATCAGCCCTTGTCTTTTTACAAGACATAACTGTACACATCTCCAAGTCTCTTCTTGTAAGAGTACAACTATGGAGTCGTGACAAATGGTCCCAAAATGACAGTTTCACAGGCATTCAGTTTGCAGAGACTCGGAAGAACAAGCGCATCGACATTTAACCATCATTCCCAGACTTGTGCTAAAGATGATTCTAAATAACCACCCCCACAAGAATTATTCACTAGCAAGGATCACTTTCTACATTAGCATTAAGAAAGAAACCAAAAACTGCAAAGAATGACACACAAGGAGCTCCATGAATTCTATAGCCTGTGTAAACATAGTACCTTCTGTTCCAAAGGAATCCAATTATAGGGGAGTTTGAAGCTTATCCCCACCCTGAGATATCAGTAGCAGTTACAATATTACACTGACCATTTATGAACTTGTGGTCTCTTTTACATTGAGCTCCCTTTAGATTGCATTCTTTGATACACACACATTTCCCTCTCTCCTGAACTCACTGCGCCTCAGATCAGAGAATCTCTGCAATTCTGAAGCCTTTGAAAGCATGACTTCTCCTTTCCCTTTGAATGAAGAGTGAAGGAAACCAAAATGTGTTTTGTTTTCTTCGAATTTTCTCACTCCTCCCAGCATTCCCCATTTACACAGAAGGAGTTCCTCCCACTGTTCTGAGTTTCATAAGGATGGAAAGCACTGCTTAAAAAAATCACACTGAGTCTGCTGTTTGAGCAACAGACCCTTGAAATTGACCTAAAACTTACATTGGCCAAACAAATTAATGCTACACCAAAGATGCCCCCCCCCCCCCCCCCGCCCGACAGCAGGGAACCTCCCCTGGTAAAAGTTGCACAGACAGAACAAGGAAGTAGGGGAGGGGCAAAATGGAGGATCAGCTCAACTTTGCAACAGGAGAATCCCATTTAAATAAAAAACCAGGAAGAAAACCCACCTTGAAGCAAACAGCCACAGGGTGAGTAGTGTATGCATAAATGGCCACTAATGATAACATGCATTTTTCAGTGATTTCAGTGCACCATATGTTTCGAACACATTACCTTACAGAAATTATTCTTACACAGCCTTGTAACAAAGGCTGATACTAGCCTATATTGCAGATATTGCAGACTGGTTCCTTAGGTAATTTTGTGAGTTCATGACAGGTGTTAGCTTTAATCCAGTGATCTCCAGGGTCAGAGTATTATGCCTGTTATGAAAGGATAGATATAAGTTTAGAGCAATGCAGACTCATCTTTGGGAATGGGGCAAACAGGGAATGGAAGATTCACAGGGGAGTTCATTTTCCTAAAATGGTTAACAAATTCTAGTTCCACAGTCCCATGTTGTAATCTCCTTCTGAATGATCATTTATATCAGGCATAAACGAGATATTAAAAATCACAGTACTCAAAAATCAGTGGGAGAACATTTTAATCTGCCAGGACATTTCACTGCTGAGCCAAGAGTGGCAGTTCTCCTACAGAGAAGCTTCAAAGAGAGAGTATAACATGAGATTTCTGAAGTAGAACTCATTACCAAATTCAGGACAATGAACCCCCCCTTAGCTAAATAAGGACAAAGGATTCTTATCTCATTACAGATGCTAATTTTCTGCATTTCCTCCCTCCCTCCACATCTCCTTGCCCTAATCAAGCTAGTTACATTTTGCAATGTTCCTCTGCAGCCTGAATCTAACTGGCCTTTCTTGGTAAAAATTCCTCCCTTCCGCCTCGGCGGGTGAGGGGAATGGCTGCCTCAGCAGTCTAGCTCACACCAGCCTCACCAATCCAGATCAGCACTTGCATGTGTGTGTGTTGTCTTTGGCTACCTCAGCTGTCAGCCTGCATTAGGGGTGGGGAGGCTACCTTTATCAAATTTAATAAATAATAATAATACCTCAGTTTGGGCAGTGGGCTCACCAGGCCAGATCAGGAGTGGAGTGGGGAGCTGTCTGGACTAGCAAGCCCAAGTAAGCTCATCTGGTCAGATCGTGAGCAAGGAAAGATTTGCCTCAGCTAGCCGATAAGCCCACTCAAGGGGCTGGATCATGCCCCCAGACTTCATGTTGACACCTCTGGGCTAAGGGATCCAGGACTGGATCTAAAGGGGACAGAGGGTTGGCAGGTGTCCTGGATGGCAGGGAGAGACTGGGTGCTCTTCTTGTGCTCTGCTGAGGCACTACAAACCCTTGAACAGCTGGAAATGAATACGGTTGAAGGAAGAGAACAGGCTCTTCTCTTGTCCCCCACCCCTAAAACTGGGATCTGTGATAACGGCCAACTAGGCAGTTCTATACCCAAGACACTAGGACCCAAGCAGAGCATTCTAGAACAAAGATGGTCAAGGAAATGGCAGATAAACTCACAAATATCCTGTCATCTGTATCCTGATCAGGGTATAGGAGGAGTGCAGGTAGCACCCTCTCCTGATATTTCAGATAGGAACACCAAAAATATAATGGAAGGGCCCTGAAAAGGGTGAAAGTCACCTCTGTTTCTCTCCCCCCCCCCCCACTTCATTTTACTGTGCGGGATCAACTGTCTAATGGAAATGCAGTTGTTGTAAAGACACCAATGGAGAAAAGAACAAGAGCAATTCAGAAGGAAACCTGCAAACACTTCATGCTGCTAAACAATGGGATTCTTCAACCCCCAAGCATTTATCTGATGAGTCACCAAAGGCTTGTTTGGGCCTGTCATTCACCGCTTTGCAACTCAGAATTCCACTACAGAGCAGACACGCAAAACACCGCAATTCAGCCAAAATGGATTTGGACTCCCGGTACGTATGTTAGTATTTCACCTCTTTTCAAGGGTCCTGATCCATTTCCAAAAATCAGTGAAATGGGAGCATACATCTTGCAGGGGTGCATGAAGTCCTCATTAGCTCTATATAGAGATCAATAATATTAAGCCACTATTAATGTTGCAAGAAATCCCTCCATTCCATGAACTAGGGAAGTTTTTGCAGGAATACCTTTTGAGATAGATTACATTAAAAACCTGGACAAATTTCTGCCACAGATGTTATTCATCAGGCTATGTTCCTTTTTATTCCCACTAAGCAGAATACTGTTTTGACATATGCAAAAATAAAAAAATAGGCATGTTTTATTTAAGAACAGGCTTTTAAAAATATTGTTGACTGTTTATATCAAGTGCTGTAAAAACCTAGAATTTCTTTCTTGTTGTGACAGTTCATTTCTCCTTCCGACTCCTATCCCTTACATCAACCTAGTAAATTGTCGTGGCATCAAGAGCAAAGAAGAAACTGGAGCGGGTGGAGAAGAAAGGGTTTGGTACAATGAGTGATGGATATAGAAGTTTATATACAAAAAGGAGGCAACCCTGAATGTTGTACACACACACAAAGGTAGTGGATATAACTTGCATGCAAATTGAAATCAGCCACTTCTTTTTTTTATGACACAGTGGGGAAAACACTAGATTTGCATTATAGGTAATAATAGGAGCCACGTGGCGTAGTGGTTAAGTGCTTGCACTGCCACTCACATGGTCAGGAGTTCGAGCCCCCTGTAGGTCAGATATCCTGGCAGCTGGCTCATGGTCAACTCAGCCATCTATCCATTCCTTGATCGGTAAATGAGTACCTAGCACATAGCTAGGGGGTAAAGAATAGCCGGGGAAAGCAATGGCAAACTACCCCACAAAAACGGCTTGCCTATGAAATCACTGCTTGCAGTGGTGCCCCACGACTGAAGGGGAAACTTTACTTAAATACTGTAAAATTCTAAGAAATGTTGCAAGGTATGTGTAGACATCATCTCATTTGGAGAAGGTAACCTGAACCTGCACTACTTAAATTAAGAAGTCCGTTACCTACCATTGAATATTTAGAGGACAAGGTGATTTCCAGCATTGGAGTTCAAGGAACTATGCAACAACAGGCGCTCTTTGTTGCCTGTTCAGCATGGCCTATATGTTAGAAATAAATATAAACACTGACAACAGCGGTGGGTAATAATTTCAGAGGAGGACAATTTTAAAACTACATCCAGTCTGGCAGTAGCATATTTCCAGAAGGTGCAGACAGTGCCATAGAAGATACAATAGGTGACTTTACAAGGTGAGTTTACAAGAAGACCTGAGAAGACACTCAGGTCTTCTCATCACGATGTACACACATGCACTGATAAATCACGGAAACAAATTTGGTGTGATAGTAAACATGGCATTTTACACTGATGTGCATATACCCATCATCGCTTCGTGGTGTAGTAAGAGCAGGTGTATTCTAATCTGGAGACCGGGTTTGATTCCCCACTCCTCCACCTGAGTGGCAGAGTTGAACCTGATGTGTTTCCACACTCCTACATTCCTGATGGGTGACCTTGGGCAAGTCACAGTTCTTCAGAACTCTCTCAGCCCCACCTACTCCAGAAAGTGTCTGAGATGGGAAGAGGAAGGGAAAGGAGCTTGTAAGCCACCCTGAGTTTCCTTACAGGAAAGAAAGGTGGGGTATAAATCCAAACTCCTCCTCCTCCTCCTCCTCCTCCTCTTCTTCCTCTTCCTCTTCCTCCTCCTCTGCCTCCCACATGCAGGTGTGCATCAGGAATACAGAGGAGTGAAAAGATGCAAATTAGCTGTCAGCTGTGGCAAAACAGCACATGCTCTGAAACTAATTTTAGAAATCTTCCTAATTAAATTGGAATCAAGGAAGAGAAGAACGGAAAGGGGGGAATCCAGTCATCCTGTTCCACAAGTGAAACGAGAGTTTGATATAATCAGTCGGCAGCATTTAGGGCACTTTTAGTTAAGAGATGTCAGGCAGCAGAGCTAGGAAATGCCTCCCCATCCAAGATTCTGCAGACCACCAACAAGTCAGGGTGATCAGCTCAGGCTAGACAGGCCGCTGATCTGACTCAGTATGAGACAACTCTTAATTGTTATTATGCGATGCAATATAGGTACATAGTTAAGCATACTTCAGGCTGCTTCTTGTCATATGTTTCTCTGCTGGGGTTCAACACACTCAGTGTAATCTGCCTCACATCAATCACAGCATCAGCCATCATGCAACCCACACTGGAGGAGGAAGGGAGTCAATTATGCCTGATCTGCAGGCTATGCATATGACAACATTACGACAGTATCTGGTTCATTAGCTCAGGCTATAAAGACCCCAGATTTTGGCTTGCCTTTTAAGTCTCCCAGTTTGTGGCAAAGGGAGAACACCTTTCTTAAGCAAAACTCATCCTGGTTTGTTTAGAGGGATAGTACACTAAAATTAAGCATATCTTTCTATCCCTCATCCAAACCGGGGCCCTTTGTGCTTGTCTCCTATGCGACAGCAGTACTCCAGAACTGTATCTGAGCTTCTGATAAAACTCTGCCCTGCATAAGGTATCTTCCCCCCCCCCATCAATACAAATGGAGAAAGCATACCTTCCCATTAGTAAAAATGGAGAAAGTGTCTCCCCCTCCCTCATCAACAAAAACAGAGAAAGATTGACATTCCGCAGCATGAAGATGGTTTTAGAGGGTGGCCATGTTGGTTTGCAGCAGAATAGTTGGAATTGAATCCAGTAGCATCTTCAAGTCCAACAAAATTTTCAGGGTATTAGCTTTTGCGAGTCTCCCTTCACCAGAGTTTAGACTCTAGAACCCTTAAAGCCTGAAACTCCTGCTAGCCTCTAGAGTGCTACTACTCTAGAGCAGCAATTAGTAAGGTTGGTCTGAAGTAGAAGAGCTAGATTTGATTTAAGGGAGTTTTGACTCACAAAAGCTCAAACCCCCCCAATCTTGTTGGTCTTCAAATTACTATTGTACTCAGTTCTTGTTTATCCATAAGTGTGTGTTGAGTTGGCTCAAAGAATGCATTTCTCTGTGTTTCTAGCTGGACGCTGTAACATGATGCTTGCAATATGAGATCCATTCCAAGGACCCGCAGGTACCTTTTCTCTTGGGATTAATTACAGCATCTACTATTCAAGTCACATTACATTAGAAAACCATAAATCAGTCCGTTCCCCACAAGTACTAAAACCAACATATATTTAGAATGCACAAATCTCCATATTGCAGCTCCAAGGGCCAAGATAAATTTCCAGAATGGGCAGTTCCATCAGACCAGACATTATCTAAATCGCTTGCATTTGTCAACACAATTGCAGGGAATGATTTAACCTGGAGTAGCCACAAGAGATTCATTTAGCAATCCTACAGTGCCAAACTTGAAAGTATGATGCGTTTGATCCGGGAACTCATTTCTACAGATGATTAATTGGACCTTGTATTTCATAAGGCATGCACTTAGAGTCACTGGTGATGAACATATTAGGAAACCATTTGTTTTCCTTTCTTTCCTGCTACAGCAAACAAGCAGTCATTCATGCTCTAATAAACTTCTGGGAACAAACATTATGGAGGATAAAAGTTATGAGATCAGAAAAGCATGGCCGCATAAACATACAGTCAACATTAACTGCCTACCCTCAACATTGACTTAAGACACATCTTGCCCTATTCCTTCCTCATTTCCAAGTACCCTGTGAATACCACATGCACAATCCTGCCTGACAACATATCAGATCTCCAGTCCATCTAGCTCAGTATTGTCTTCTCTGACTAACAGACCAGGAAAACTTTCCATTTACAGCTTTCATCTGGAGATGGCAGGGATTGAACCTAGGACCTTTGGCATGCAAAGCAGATGCTCTGTGTTTGAGCCACAGTGTCTCCCCTGCCAAGCCCTCAGGACATGATGCTCCCAGTTATGAGAAGGGTAATCTGATTCGTACACCCGTAATAACTGTGTAAGAAGAACGAACTTAGGCATATCCAACTTGCCTTGACAAAAAGTAGGGGGCATGCTGCACTCACTGAAATACACTCCTTCAAGAGAGCCCTGTTCTCTTTTGCATCTGATTATCCCCTGTTGCAAACACCCCAATCTTAGCCCAGCTCCTTATGAAACAGTCCTGCAGACTGGCCTTGCATGTTATAAGACCTTGCTTAGAGCCACAGGTGATGAACATATTAGGAAATTATTTGTTTCCTAATATGTAGACCAGATTTTCACATCGAAGGCTTGCTGCAGTTTTGGAGGAAAGGTCAGGTTACTGAGAAGCAATTAATTAATGTTATTGCTGAAAGCTCACAAGACATTTACTGAGAAGCAAGACCTATTTATTTTCAGTGGCACTTGTCTTCCAATAAAACTGGGGTCTCGTGACTTGGGATGGATGGCAGATTATTTTCAGAGAGCAGAGGGTGATATGATAGTAATCCGTGGTCACAATGTACTTGATCCTGCCACAGTGTCTACTCAAAGAGTTTTTGCAAATTACTGGAATAGTCACTTTCTCAGAGTGGGTACACTGCTGCACTCATGAGTAGTTTTTTTTAAATACAGGCAGCGGAGATCTTTATGGGATATTGATGCACCAACTATTTCTTTTTAGTTTCAGATAACATCATCTGGTATGGCAATTAAAATCCAGTCCTCCTCCTATATTTATTTGTTTTCTGTATACTTATTGCCCGCCCACCACCGGAGTCCCTGGCGTAAATAAATAAAACTGCCTGGCTGTAAGATGACGGAACTTCAATATTCCAAAGTAAGGGGAGAGGAGAAACTGTTGAAGCCAAGCCATGCTACTACCATTCTAGCTACCTCAAGGCCGAAGAGAAGAAACATCACATCCTGGAACTTGCACAAGTCTATGAGGTTTTAAATGCTCTGCAAACCCTTTGTGAGCTATTTCTCATTTAATGCTTGCAGTCCTGAGAGACATTTCGCAATTTACCCTGCTCTGAGAAGCTCAGCAGCACTTCTACCTACTGCTCTGCTAGTCGCTCTTTTCAGATGTTCAATTTTGGCACTCTTCATTGATGAGCTGGACAGTACAAGAGGAGATAATCCTTCAAATACCCTGGCCCTAAAACTGTTCGAAGAAAAAGAGAAGAGGAGTTCGGATTTATATCCCGCTTTTCCCAACAAAGAGGACTCAAACCATCTTACAAACTCCTTCCCCTCCCTTCTTCACAATAGTCACCTTGTGAGGTAGGTGTGGCTGGCAGAGTTCTTAGAGAATTGTGACCAACCCAAGGTCACCCAGCAGATTTCATGAATAGGAGCAGGGAAACAAATGCACTTCACCAGATAAGAGTCCACCGCTCCTATAGAAGAGTGAAGAATCAAACCCAGTTCTCCAGATTAAAGTCCACCGCTTTTAACCACTATACCATGCTGGCTCTCCATTTAGGGCCAACATGTGCTTCTTATTTAGCTACTCACTCTCCTGTTGAGCTGAAGGACAGCACGGGGGCCGAGCAACTGGGCAGCAACAGCAGCACCAACATCCTGGGGCAGCTTGTTCACCCTACACTAGAACCCAAGTGGAATCTCTACCCACTGTATATGACAGCTTCCAGAGAAAACAGAAAACTTTTGTTCTTAATGCTGCACCTAACAACACTAATCAGGCATCAGGTTGATGCAACTACCTATCCAAATAGCTTTCCTTCCAGAGCCACTTAATTTGGAGGAAGGCTCCTTGGACTGGAGCATAGGTGTCAAACTCACAGCCCTTTAGATGTTATGGACTACAATTCCCACCATCCCCTGCCAGGATCATACTGGCAGAGGATGATGGGAACTGTAGTCCATAACATCTGGAGGGCCATGAGTTTGGCACCTGTGGACTGGAGGAAAGCTTCAAACTTGAGCCAAAAGGAAAAAAATGGAGTATAAATATCTAGCAGAATAAAGTTTGTCAATGAAATGGCAGCATAGAGGTAAGTTCCAGTATGAACAAAGTCCCATCGCCTTTATATTGGGTGGGGGGAGGGCACTCTAAACAGCTTTAAGAATTTATCACAGCTGTTAGGGGCATCTGGATCCTTACACTGGAATCCAACAGCAAGGAAGCATCCAGCCTAAACGACAAGGGAAGGAATGTAGTAAATACAGGGGAAAGAGAAAGTAACATGATGCTGTTAGCAAAACAGGCTGTCCAAATGATCTATCGCTACATGGCACACCTGGTGGGAGTCAGGGTGTGATGTACTGGAGGGGGTTCCCAGAAAACCTATACCACCCTTGGAGATATAAGATCACGCAGCTGCAAAATGATACTGGTGATACATCCCACCTCCCAAATCCTGTATCACCAACACTGTCCAAGAATCAGATTCATTTCGCTCTCCAGAGCTCATTAAACTACCAGCAATAAATGTGTCTTGCTTACTGAACAATTTATTCCCAAGACAAAATGTCAACACCGTCTCCCCCAACCCTAATTCATAACCTCACCCTGGGAAGCTTGCTGGTACATTCTTGCACGACGTTTTCAAAACCTCACTTCTAAAGTATTCCTTTTGTCATGTCTTCAAAAGTTGCTTCCAACATGAAAAGAAAATGCAGCAAAGAGGGCTTCAGCAGGTAGAATTATTCAAGATACACAAGACTCATAAATCTTTAACACTCATTCAAAATAAGTGAACCTTTTATCTTCAAAGTACTTTTTTTTAAAGAAAAAGACTATAAATTTGTATGAAACTGGGAAAAAACCCTGTAAGCCACATAGCCTTTTCTGCTGTCCCTAGAGTCGGAAGTGTGTTTCATTCCATCTGTAACATTTCAATCTGCTTTGGAAGATTTCCCATCTGGGTATGACAACAGGATTGAGAAAAAGCAATGGATAAATATCTGTACCCCAAATTGAGGGGTTTTTCACATTCTTGTTTTCCTCACGTGTGTTTTCCTGTTGCTTCAAGTTTTTTTCCCCCTGTTCCTCACATATTTTGTTCCCTCTAGTGGTCAATTCAATATTATATCACTTTATGCCCAGCATAAAAACCTGCAGTTCAAATTTTTCAGTTGTGCATTACAATATTTAAAATAAATAAATCAGGCTGAGTTGTTGATGACACAGCTGCACTTGGGCTCAAGCAGGTTATTCGATACTGAGAGACATTATAACGATACGTGAGTATCCACTCTGTGAGTGAAAATGATGCCAAGATGCCGCCAATTTATGGCAACCTAGTGGAGTTTTCAAGGCAAGAGATGTTCCGAAGTGTTTTACTTTTGCCTGCCTCTGCATAACAACCGTGGACTTTTCTTAGTTGTCTCCCATCCAAATACTAACCAGAGTTGACCCTACTTAGGCTCATTCCGCACATGCAGAATAATGCACTTTCAAACTGCTTTCGGTGCTCTTTGAAGCTGTGCTGAATAGCAAAATCCACTTGCAAACAGTTGTGAAAGTGATTTGAAAATGCATTATTTTGCGTGTGCGGAAGGGGCCTTAGTTTCTGAGGTCTGATGAGATCAGTATCCACTAGGACAGGGATGGGCAATTATTTTTTCCATGGGGCTGCATAAGAAACAGAAAATATTGTGGAGGGCCAGGCCAAAAGGCAGGGAGGCGAGGAGCTTTTGAAAGCCCCGCAGAAGCCGGCAGCCAAGGCAACCGGCTTCTGCGGGGCTTTCAAAGATGCCTCGCTCCCCAGCACGGCAGGGGGGCCAGTCAGGGTTAATCTGGAGGGCCGGATGTGGCCCGCGGGCCGTATAATGCCCAGGTCTGCACTAGGAGGACTCATAAAAATAGAATAATTGTGTCAATCAGTCTTCGGTGATGCTGTTTTGCAAAGAAAAGCACAAAGAGGAACAAAACCTTTCTGATGAGTCCCTGGATCATCCCACGTCAGAAGTTAAAGTAAGAGCCATTTCTCTTTAACAAATTGCTGGCATTAGCTGTCCAAAAGAAGCAGCTGTTGCTCCCTAACAAGAGAGAAGGCACTCATAGAAGAAATGCCCCAGGATCAATTCCTACTATATTGCTCCTAAGTTAAAGAAGATCTCCAATAAGATGGTTGGGAAAGGCTTCTGCAGGTGATCTTGGCAAGCTGATACCACTCAGATTAAACAATATCATGCTAAAGTGATTGGTAGAGTGTATAAAAGCATGCTGGTATGTAAGGGAACTTTATATATTGGCAGAAGGAAGGGGCAGATTATTGTGTGTCCTGCCAAAGATTTATGGAGTGACATAAAGGGTAGGATGAAGTAACTGAGATGATGAATCTTCCTTCATTGATGAACAACTTTTTAAAAAAGCATTATCTATTTTCTTACATCCTACAATGACTCTCAAGAGTCTCCGATGAGACTTGGCAAAAGATATCAATGAGGCAGGTCAGCTGAACCAGGTCATACAAGAAAGAACCCCCAAACTGCATTATTCTTTGCCCTTGAATCTGAACTTTGCTATACTCAAAAGCAACACAAGACTGTTAATGTAGGTTTGCTTTTAGTGATCAGCAATAACAGAGAAGTAGATTTTATGCTTCTCTTTTCATTTTATTGGAGTTCATTGTTCTTGGTCAGGTTTTATATGAAGATGCTCTAAGCTACTTCCTGGTGCCACTGGAATGGGAAGATTAAAAAAAAAATTTAAGCGGATACATAAATGCTGGTACAGAAACATGAAATCATGGGATATAATGTATTTCTCTCTCACCTATCCATATAAATGCTCAAGGGTAGTTTGTTCAAAGGTAATAAAATAATTTACAAAACAACAAAATATAAAATCCAATGAATGAATGAAAAGACCCCCAAAGCACTCAAAAGATAGATGTCCAATGGACTTCTCTGGGAAGGCAAATCATCCCAAACCACTCAGGCAGGTTCTAGAGAGGGCCCTTTCAATAACAAACACATAAATAAAACAGAAGGATCAATTATGCAAAAGAATCCACTTCACACTTTCGCCTGGCTGCGAACAAAGTTACTTTGCCTAGCATTGGCCAGGTCTTTTGAGATTTCCATTCTAACCTCTCTAAGCAGCCTTAGGAATTCTCCTTTTCAACATGTTGGTGAACCAGAAGATTAACATGAACCTTGATTTTCTGCAATCCTCAGTCCCTCAACGAAGCATTTTAAGTGGCTTTTTTATTGTATAAGCACAAGCATTCCATTTCTTGTAGGTTTTCTATTGAATTTGGTACTGGGGAAACCTCTTTGGAAGACATGCTGTTGAGACAGAGAGGAAGGGGCACAGTGTAGGGGGATCTGCAGCAATTTTGTGCTGTACTTGGGAGAGTTATAGTGGAAGGCGGTATCTGAGTTTGTGTTCTTCTCATCCAAGTTATGACAGACAGAAACATCTATGTTTCTTTTACATTAAGTGAATATGGAAGTTCATTGAAATGGCCACTAAGAGGCAGTGGGATGTAGTGGTTAGACTGTTATGCTGAGACAGGGTTCAAATCATCAACCATCCATGAAACTCAATTAACCACCTCAGCTTATTCACACTCTCTCATTTTAACTTACTTTAAGTATTCCTGTAAGAATAAAACAAATGAGAATTGTATATTATGCCCTATGGGTCTTAGAGAACAGGTAGGATGGAAATTTAATGTAGATATCCTTCCTGCTGTTTACAGTGAAATTCTGGGAGAGGTCTGTCGTGCCTCCATCTTGTTTTCCCTCCCTCCCTTGCCTCCCTTCTGTCCAAATTCAAGTTATAAGCTCCATGGGAGCAGGACCTCATTCTCTTGTTGTTACTCTGAGGTAAATTATGAATTGTACTCCAAGAAATAGCCCTAAACTTGAAGAGTAATCACACTACTTTGTTTGGGGTCAAGCCAGTGGTGGGATTCAAATAATTTAACAACCGGTTGTTTACGAGAACAATTTTAACAACCAGTTCTGCTGAAGTGGTGCGAACCTGCTGAATCCCACCACTGGGCCAAGCCCTGCTAAATAGCTTCTGACACCTTAACTTCTAAAGTATTTAGTTTTCCTTGAACCACGGAAAAATATTTTTCCCAACTGGAAAACATGCTGCTCAAAAAAACTAACCTAGATATTCAAGAGTAGCCGGATCTCATCAAACAAAAACAGAAAACAAAATCACGATCATATTCCTGAAAAAACAAGGATGAAAAAAACAGCTCTCAAAAAATATAAAGGAGACAGTTCCAGCCAGACACAGTAATTAGATATGCTCTTAGTATTTCATATAAGCATAGCATGCCCCAGCAACTTGTACAGATGGATAGAAAACTAGGTACTCTGACTGCTTAAACAGGTATAGCTGAATGACGTATAAGCATTTGGGTTCACACAATGGACTCTTACAAAGGGTCCACAAGAATATATCCAAGGTATATTTAAATGCTCCCCAGAGCTCTGCCTACATACAAGCCGATGTGGTCCTTCTTGGCCACCATGAGGAACGGCCAGGGTGTAGACCAAACAGACCTTGAAGATTACTGGGGAAGTCTAAAACGTACTCACTAGAAAGCTTACTTATACACAATTAGAAAGAGACAGCTTAATAGAAAATAAATGCACATACCATTCTAGACAGGTTGACCAGTTGGGACAGAACAGTGTGCACTCCGAAAAGTATTCTTCCAATTCAGGATCATGTGCCCTTGTAGAGTGATCAGTAATTCTGCTGCCTATAAAAATGGGATTAAATGAGATCTTTTCTTTAAAATGAAATCAATACCTAAACACTACCTCCCCCACCCCCACACACAATAAGACCACCACACACCTCTTTATGTTGTTGTTTTTCTGGAACCAAACAAAGGCTAATAAACCTCAAAAACCCCAAGATATTTTTGTCCCAATGTAAGCCCGAACCTTCCTCTAGGAATCTTCCAGGTGTAATTGACATGTGCTGATCCAAATTCTCCATTACATCAAGGATCATTTCCTCAGTAAAATATGTAGGGAGATCCTCCTCGGGGCTGGGGTTTTTTTCTCTATGATTATGTCATTCAAGTGCATAACCATTTGGGGCTACACACAAAATTCATTCTTGACTTTTCAAAATTCTCCTCCCTTTTTGGAAGATAATTGGAATGGAGTCTGAGCCATAATGGAACCACAGAATAAAAACATACTGGAAAGTGAAAGAGCCTACTTGTGAATGAAAGCCCTTTTTCTGACTGAGTTACCTGGACAATGACTGCCAGACAGTGTAGGCCATATTGAGTTAGATAGATGAATGGCCTGATTCCCTCCCCACCAGTTCTCTGTTCAAGGCCCTTCAGCAAACTGCCACTGTATGGCATTATGAGCACATCTGTCTTCTAATCAGCACCAGTTAGGATTGTTAACCTAGGACAGGCCTAGGCCCTTTCCACATTGGCCAATGAAATCGGGATAACACTGGTAAAAAAAACCAGGTTGGGGGGGAACTTCACATGGATCCCGATCCTAATGTGGATCCGCTCTGTGTCCCCCCCAAACCCAGGTTGTTCAAGAATCACACTTTATGTGATTCTTTTGTTTTAATGCACCTCACAGCCACAGCCGAGAGAACGGCCAGAAACGTTATACAGCTGTGCCTTATAGTTTTCCTCCTCCCTGTCTCTCTCCTGCATGGCCACGAAGGAGAGTACAGACATCCAGAGACATCAGAACGGCTGTGGGGTTCGTCCATGGCCAGCTGTGTTGATACGCAACAGGGAGAGGCAGCAGAGGTAGGTACACTAACAGCAGATGCACCTCTGTGTGAAGGTGCATCAGCCAGTTGCTTGGCTCCGGGGCCACCCATCCGGAGCCATGAGAAGGGCCCGGGGTTGCCCCAAGCTCATGTACCCCAGCTGCACCCTGCATTTATTGGCCCATGAGGAAAGGGCCCTAGAGAGCTCCAAGAATTATAATTGATCTCCAGGCTACAGAGAGCAGTTCCCTTAGAGGAAATAACTACTTTGGAGGACGGGCTGCATGCAATTATACCCTGCTCCACCCCTAAATCTCTAGGAATTTCCTAATTCAGAGTTAGTAGCTCTACCACTGGTCCATTCTTTGTCTTGCCTTCCAATTGTGGTGTTTTGTACATGAACCTTGCGCATGTACTGGACTTTCTAAAACTTTTGAACAGGTTTATCAAATAACCAGTAGAGCTGCTGGAACCATTTGCAAAAGTAGCAGCACAGCAGGATTGGCAGAGAAGAATCCAAGCAGATATCCATCACTGGGTCGGAAGGAACAGCTTTATGAACAGACTTTTGTCTTTCTAATTTGCTTGGGATAAATAAACACTGCCTCTCCCCAGGCAAGACCCCCAAGCAGCATACAGCCCATCTCTGTCTATGCATGTTAAATTGTAGGTATGACAGAAAGATGCCAAGTCACAGATTTTATTTTACTTTATTGTCCTCCTTTCTCATTGAGAGTCAAAGTGAATCTGGACAAGCAATGCCCTCAGTCAGATAGCATGAAGGTGGCTATGCATATAGTTCTCCACATCTATCGTAGCTCCAAAGGCCTACTCGCTACAAATGAAGCTGAAGCAATGTTACTGTGGCAGTTGAATATACTCTGTTAGCCAGGTTGGAACGGACTTAAATAAGGCAACAAATCTGGATGAGATGCGGGTCAAGACTTTGCCTTAGTGGTATAAAATGTAAAATAGGAAGTAACTTTGCTTGCAATCCTAAACCCTGGAACCTCCACTTTTTAATTGTTATGTTTTTAAATAGCCAGGAAGATCTGCTGCATCAGGATTTCAAAACTGAGAGGATGCTGTAGACCTTAGTAAAGCATCTGTTTTTTACAGAATGTTGCAGAGATGGAATGGCATGAAGTAAAGAGGCATCTCATTATTGTTCTACCGAACTGCAATATCTGGAATAAGCATTCCAGTAAAACAAAAAGGGTGTTCCTTGGAGTAAGGAACATCTGGTAATTCTACCTTTAAAAGCTCCGGATGAACATACTGGAAAATATTTAATCAAGACTATGTCTTGTTACACAGTTTAGTTCACCACCGTAAAACACAATGCAACAGTGGTTTAGAGATTCATAATTTTAGAGAAAGAAATTATCCTTCTAGCTTAGGAGATGAAGCTGGGTAGCTGTTCTCAACATGCAATTACAAACCTACCTACCCTACCATTAAGTAATGAGTACATGGAAACTAGCAACATTTAAAATCAGTTATTTTAATTAAAATGACAAATGTGGTAATGTGAAATGCCGAACAAGAAACTAAAAATCTTTGAAGGCAAATCAACATGAATGAAGGCAACGTTAAGTAAGCAAGCCAATCTTGGCAGACAACAAACATCAAGAATTACTGAAGATCTGGCAGCCAGAAAGAAAGACAAACTTCTTCTGGTCCCTCACATTTTTAGAACGCATGAGATTGTAGACAATGCATTCCAACCCTTCTGAACTTTTTTTTTTGGGGGGGGGGGGGGGGGTCAAATAGAAATATTACTGGTGTTGCCCTTTCAAAACAAGAAACAAAATTCACATGCAACATTAGGGCTAAACAAAAAGACACAAATTGTGCAAGCTTTTGAGCTTATCAAAATACTTCATCAGGCTGGATGCTACACAAATTTAAGACATGAAGGAGGAAAAAAATGAAGGGTTATGTTGCATTTGAAAACAGTTCAGCAAGGTGTCAAAATGTTAAACACTCACGGCTAAGAAATGTGGACACGTGCAAAAACAAGTTAATATATGCAAATTGACAATGGCTGGAGTTCATCCCAGATTGGTTTCTCGAACAGAGGCAGCATGGGATGTTTCAGGATACATCCATGCAAGCAATTTAACAACATAGGCCTAAGTTTATTGAGACTGAGAATGGTAGAAATGGTGTTACAGTGACAGCGATTTCACTCTTCTATATCCATCTCACTTGTCTATATTTTACTAGGAACTACTGGTATGTATTTATTTTTTAAAAAATTAGAAAGATCCAGGGCAAAACTGAGATTGATGCAATCAACAAAACTTGTTTTTATTCCTGCTTGTCTTTGGAGTCCACCTCCTTCTATGTCCATTACACAAAACACAACAATTGGCGACTCTTCAAAGCAGTATGTAGCCTATTGGCTCTCACTGCTGCAAGCTTACTACAAAGCATACTGCTGACAAATTCAGCAATATGCAGTTCTGTAAACTGTTGACTGCTGTGGGTTGAGAGAGGCTGGAGACAGTGGCATATGGACAGGCCATATGTAGCAGGCAGGGAGAAGAAACAGCAGGTAAAGAACTAAACAAACGCAATACGAATCAGGTGAGTGTATCCAGTGAAATTTGAAGGATGGAGAAGCTGGTGAAGATCTACTCACTTGTATGAAGGGAAGGGGTTTGCTTTTATAACATTTCATAAAACATGATTAATGCCATTGATAAGGTTAATGCCATTTTTAAAAAGATACCAAGACTTTAAATATCGCCATGACTCAGTCTAACACACCAGCAAATATCAGCACTCTAGTATCCAAGCCACGCGATATGAAAAATACTCAGACGAAAGACTCTGGATTTTTTAAAAAACAAAACTGAAGCACAACTCAAGAGGATCAGAAACAGCTGCTAGTTGGAAAGACCTAGAAATATTTTTAACTGGATTGTAATCCTGGGAATTTACTTAGGGACTGCTCATGGGACGACATCAAGAACTCAAAGACCTCTTCCCCACTGAAGTATCATAGATCAAGACCCCCATATGTACGAGTGACTTAAACCTCCAAGAAAAGCATGCATTTAGTACATGAACTCCCATCCTCTTCCCCCCCTTCTCTTACTAAACTGATTAATTAAATTAATACAAAGACAGTCTTGTTGGGAGCTCCAGCCTCTCTGCCTCTTTTTTTTAAAGCCAGCCAGGCAAACAGGAAACAAAGGGTTTAATTCTGTCTGGTTTCATGAAGGGTGCTGTATGTCATGGCCAGGTGCTGGAACCCAGCCAGATTCTTGGGCCAGCAGCAACAAGGCTGTTAGATAGACCACCTCCTCTTCTAGACCGTTTAAACACACACACACACACACACACACACACACACACACACACACACACACACACACACAAAGTCACACAAAGTCACACAATCAGCAAGAGAAGGCAGCCTGTGAACCAACCACAAATACCAGCACAGCAGGGAACTGGCAGAGAGAATGCTGAGGAATATTAGCAAGCATTTAAAGACAAAACAAACAAAAGCAAAACAGTGGAAACAGAAGAATGTGGCATCTGCTGCCCTCTGCTAATCCTGGATCAAAACGGGATCTGCCATCAGTTCAGTGACATGCTGCATTTCCTCTGCAACTCAGGAACAGCCACCACTGATTATTAAAACAATAACCCCAGTCATTCTGATTTGTTTTATTCCAGGAGGGTCTAACCCTAATCTAACAGCACTAAAAAGAACTCCCATTCACACCTCAAGGTTTTCCTCTAAATGGAAAAGGTTAAAATGGGCGTTTGTTTTACATTTCACACGTAACCAGTTCAGATCCTTTGAAATCAGACAGCACGCTTTTGCATCATTTGTGATCCTTGGTGAGCACAGGCAGATGGTACAGGCTATATTTCCTTATAATTTTTTTTTAAGATTGAGAAATGCCCTTATTAATCATTTAATCTAGTCAGAAGGAAAGCTTTGAATTATGCAATACTGGTCAAATAAAGAATATCCATGCAATGTAATGTTTTAATGTGTAAGGTCAGTCACTTTTAGTTGATGAATCAGCTGGATTTTAAAAGGTGCCCCTAGGCGATTTGATGGTGCTTCCCCCCAAAAGTGGATACATCATAGCCTTCTCAGAAGAGGCATTCTTCTTTCTCCCTTTTGCCTCGATGAAAGAAACTTAGAAGAAGAAGAGTTTGGATTTATATCCCCCCTTTCTCTCCTGTAGCAGACTCAAAGGGGCTTACAACCTCCTTGCCCTTCACCCCTCACAACAAACACCCTGTGAGGTGGGTGGGGCTGAGAGAGCTCCAAAAAGCTGTGACTAGCCCAAGGTCACCCAGCTGGTGTGTGTGGGAGTGCACAGGCTAATCTGAATTCCCCAGATAAACCTCCACAGCTCAAGCGGCAGAGCGGGGAATCAAACCAGGTTCCTCCAGATAGAATGCACCTGCTCTTAATCACTACGCCACTGCTGCTCCTTAGTCAATGGGGAAAGTTCTTATGTAGAAAATGAGGGTGTAAGGCCTACATTCTCCTATGAACTAGTTATTTAGATATTCCCTGCCTTCAGAGTGATGTGGATCACAACTGGAGAAAGGGCTTTGTACGATGGGGCCCACCTCAGAAACTCCCACCCTAAGACATGGTAGCTAGTTGTCTTTGATAGTGCCCTTTAGGAGTCAAGCAAAGGTGGTCTTATTTGTCTCAGCCTTTAACCAATCGATTAATTTTTATGTTGTTGCTAGTTTTAATTGATGGTTATTATTTTTATGTTGTTGCTAGTTTTAATTGATGGTTATTTTATTGTTCCTGGTTTTTACAAATGTGCTTAGCTGCTTGGAAAATTCTCTTGAACCAAAAAGTGAAATATTTATTTGATTTTTTCATTGATTATTCACCTTTCTTTTAGAAACTCAAGTCTGACTATAAAACTAATATTTTAACTGTACAACTGTTATTCTACCTAGAACATTTTCAAGGTCATTAAAACAACACTATTCCCCTTATCAAAATGCCCTCCTGAAGCTTTCTGTTCTGATGATTTGGGGGGAAGGGGCTTCCTGGTCAGGAAGGCTATTCCACCAGTTGGGAGTCACAACAGAAAATTCACAAGTTCAGGCTGCTGTGTATCCTGCTGGGCGAGAGGACAGCACTTTCAAAAGGTCTCACACAGATAAGCAAAGGTGTTGTAGAAAAGCATATCAGGACTCAAGAATCTATAGAAACCACGAGGGACTTTAATAAGCAGCATCTTGAAATGAACCCAGAAAAACATCAGTAACCAATGAAATGACTGCATAATAGGTGTTCTCCACTTAGCTCCTGTTAGTAATTGAGCTGTGACACTCTGTACCCGTTGAAGTTTGTCTTCAAGGGCAATAAAGCAACACCCGTTGAATGTACTGCCAAGCTCCCATACTGGCAATCCACAGCAGCAATATCGCTCAGCATAAACCAGAAACCACAATTTAAAGTGTGATTTAAAACAAGTGGACAAAATGTCAGGTACCTGCAGATAGCAGCAGGCATATCTGCGAACATTTGTCAGATGAAAAATAGGTGCATTTATATCAAGTGAAAATGGATTCCTATAGCGTGGGAGCATCTAGCATGAATAATCATTCCAAAAAAACCCCTTCAACATGCTCCTCTCCACGTGTCCCTTAAAAAACCCTGCTCACCTTTTTGTGCACCACTTTTTTTCCTTACAGTGGCATGCAAGTTGAAGTTCCCCAAACAGCCATTAATAGGAATGCATCTCCCTTAACTCTTACCCTCTAAACGTCGCTACAGAGCACTGCACACCAAGACAACTAGACATAAGAACAGTTTTTTCCCGAATGCCATCACTCTGTTAAACAAATAATTCCCTCGATAATGTCAAACTATTTATTATATATTTATTATATAATTACTGCACTACTTTTTTCATCATTCCTATTACCCATCTCCTCCCAATTATGACTGTATGACTATAGCCTGTGCTGACATTTCATTTTCTTTTATGATTTTACATTTTATGTTTTTATTACTATTGATTGTTTCCTGATTGCTTACTAGACCTATATGACAATCATTAAGTGCTGTACCTTATGATTCTTGACAAATGTATTTTCTTTTATGTACACTGAGAGCATATGCACCGGAGACAAATTCCTTGTGTGTCCAATCACACTTGGCCAATAAAGATTCTATTCTATTCTATTCTTTAAAGTGCTTTTTCCTTTCCGCGCTCAGCAATTTTGAAACCTTACAGCACAGTTCAGTTTGAAAACGGAAACCAAGGGGGAAAAAAGGTTTCTGAGCAGGGCAAGGGACTAGATGAAAATGATGAAGCATCTGTACCTTTTGGCAGGGGGAATAAATGCTGGTGAAATCTAGAGAGTCTGAGGAGCTGAAGGTGGCACGGCAGGGGAACAACACAGGAACAGAGGTTATTTGTTTATTTAAAACATTTATATCTCACTATTTCCCCACGAAAAGCTTTCAAAGGGCCCTTCCGCACATGCAGAATAATGCACTTTCAATCCACTTTCACAATTGTTTGCAAGTGGATTTTGCTACTCCGCACAGTCAAATCCAGCTGCAAAGTGCTTTGAAAGTGGATTGAAAGTGCATTATTCTGCATGTGCGGAAGGGGCCAAACAAGGCAAAATGATCTACATTAAAATCCTACTTTGTACACCTTTGCTGTGCATCGTGTCAAGATGCAAATGCACCCTGATCTCTTTGCAGGGCACTACTGGCTAGCATCCAGGCAGATACGAAGAGAGCTCCTACACTTCCCGGAGCAGGCATGGTGGCACTTAAGGCAGGAAATTCATAATATGTGAACAGTGATAATGTGCATTAACTGAAGCGGGGAAGATTCCCAAAGTGATCGTTAAAGTGCTTGAGAATGCACGTACTATTTCATTCTTAATGTTCTGGAGAAAAAGTGTTGCATCACATTGTAAACCATACTTCAGACTCCCAAATATTAAGACTGGTTGACTGAAGAGCAAGATGTTCTGAAGGGATCAGGGTGGGGGAGTCCTGCTGCTCGCATCAGCATAATTGGGTTGCCTGCAATATGGCCGTGGAGTGACTTTGTAAGTGTTGCCACTCCATGCAAAGAAAGGGTATCTCCATCTACCCGAGGCGTATCTAGGAAAAATGTAGCCCAGTGCAAAATCTGAGTTTTCTACCCCTCTGTATGAGCGGCTGCCCACCCCCAACACAACCAAACAACTTCTTTTACACCGGGTCTTGAAGTCAGTGTATGGATCCGGGATGGGGGGAAGGAGGGAGGTGGGGGTGATTTCCCACCCCCATGTGACCAAATGGCCACAGCCCAGAGACATTTGACCCCATATGTCCCCCTGGACGCTACGCCCCTGCCATCTGTACTTCCACCTTCATCAGTGGCAATGCAAGAAATATAAGCACTCCATATTTACCTTTTGTATAGCACTTTGAGCCCTCTAACATATGCTATGCCAATCATTCTTAAAACAGCCCTACAACGTAAGCCAGCAGTATTATGCAACAGATGAAGAAAACACACACACACACACAGAGTGAAGAAATGATTTGCCTAATAGGACATCCCTTACATAGTTTGTCCAAGGTGAGATTTAATCAAGTATCTCCACAGTTCTGGTCCTCAGCCACTGCACTGACCAAGATGTTGCTAGCAAAATACTAAGAAGTACCCCAGATCATGAGCAATGGTGTGCCTTTGGATCCAATCCCTCATTCTGTTTAGAAAAGCTTTGCAGTAAACCATAACAAACTAATTAGGAAGGCCATAATTACCCAAGAGGTCAGGAAGGCTCCCTCACCTCTGGCGTTCCACAAACTATGCCTTAACTGAATTGTTGAGGATAGCATTTTTATAAAGGTAATAGGGATGAAGTATAAGATAATGGTTCAGGAAAGAACTTTTATAAACAGAGACACGACTCTGTATGTATTACTGCATATGATATTATCTGTTTATTGAATATATTATCCTACTCTTTCTGCATTGTTTTGCACTTCTGAAATTTCATTTTCTGCATTGTTTGACGTGTCATGTCTGACACTTTTTTGCATTGTTTCTGATTTGTAATTTGCACTGTTGCTTATTGGTGAATCATGCTAATGGTTTGCATTATTTACATATTGACTTACTGTATTTATGGATTGTCTTCATATAATCTTCCTTGAGTTGCAGTAAAAAAGACAGGCAATAAATGAAATACTTGAATGACTTTGGTCTCTCAAGTATTGTTTCTAGCTAGTTCAGGAAATGGTTAGTCCCCTACGCACCAAAATGAAACATATGGAAAATAAGCTTAAATCTGAAACATTAATCTGATAAATGCCAGCAATTATTGTGTTAGAAAGACATTTTAAAAGCCATAACAACTTAACAAATGGTAGAAGAGATTGCAGACTACTAAAGATCTCTTAACATGTACTGGTCCTAAATAAAGTCACAGACCATACTGCACATAAGCTGGAAACTGAGCACAATTTACATTTGACTTTCTAAATTCCATACCTTTGCAAATTTTGTTTGCATTAGGTTTTCCTTTTTAAAGGCAACTGGATGATTTTAAGGCAAAAAAAAAATTATCAATTTGAAACAGCCAATATTTTTACATTTATTTCTCTCTTCCCCAAATTGTTAAATGGAACAGCACCCATAATTGGGAATATGTGTTTTAATTATAAAGGAATTGCAATTCAAATGTTGCCAAAGGAAGTCAAGTAAGAAGAATTTTCCTCCCAGAATTCCTCTCGGCTTCAGTCCTAAGTAGAAACTGAAGGGAGCAACAGATGCAAAATCTTAATAGCAGCCCCTTCACCTGCGGCATTAACCCCAATGTTGCAAGACGTCTCACATATATACATACGCATGAAAGGCAAATACTGGATCAGCTTTCGGCTGCCTTGCTCCTATGCCTCAGGCAAGCTGCCAGTCTATTTTTAGAATGCATTCTAAAACAACATGTATGTCTTTATATGTGCATTCACCTTGCATCCCCCCTCCTCCAAATTCATTTACAAAAATTAGAAGGTCAGGGAATGGAGACGAAGGTATGATGTTGCAGATATTAGCCAAATAAGTGATCACCGTAGTCCGGCATGCGTAGTATGTTGGACCATTTCCACACCATTCCCAACCTGTTCCAGAACATTAAAATGTATAGGCATCTTCTGTGTTGTCCAGCGTACTTCTGCCATGCTTTAAAAAATGGTGTCTGCTTTCATACATGCTGAATAATGCACTTTCAATCCACTTTAGCAATTGCTTGCAAGTGAATTTTCCCATTTCCAGTTGCAAAGTGGCTTGAAAGTATGTTATTCAGCATGTGTGAAAGTGAGACACGGCTGGACCCAACTGGGCTGTAGGAGACCAAAACAAAGAAAAATTTAAAAAAAGGGGGAGGGGGGGGGAAATCCCACACAAAACAAATATCCTAAAGGAAGTGAGAGCATCTTGCAATACAGGTGCTCCTTTTCAACAACTCAGGCAAGGAGCTGACTTTGTTTTCACTTCTAAAAATAAAAGTGAGGGTGACTCTTAAGCAGATCAAACTGGGACAGTCTTTTCTTCTGGCTAACTAGCAGTGCAGAACAACATCCGTCCCCTACAGAGAAAGCTTCCCGATAGAATCCGAGCAATTGACTTAAGCCTAAAATGAAAAGGCCCCCCATCTGCAGGAGGCAGTGTGTGTACAGTATTCATCTCCGTTCCATTTGTGGTAATAGGTCTGCCCTCTGAAGAGAGGCTCTGCCTCGTGCCAAATTTTGCAACAATACAACCGACTCCGCAAAAGGAACTCCCACCCGAGCTGAGCTTTCCAAACTCGCAGCACGTGGGGACCTCAACTTGACAAGTGAAGGAGATCATAGTCCAGAGATTATGCACTAAGCCCCTCTAAGGGTACAATTAATTCTGAGTGAAAAAGGCTTCTGTAATTCACACAGAGATAACAGCAGATTTTCCCAGGTAATATCAGCCTGGAAATTCTGTCTCTGTATAGCAAAATCCAAACATAAATTGTTAACAAGAAAACAATAAGATGACCTACCTTGAGATAACCTTGGCTACCTTCCAGGTGTTCTACCAGCTCAGCTACTAAGCCAGATTGTTCACTTAACTACCCCCTAGTGAAATAGCTTTATTTGGGGCTTTTGGCATACATATTCCCACTGGATTCTCCATCCCAGCAGCTTTGAGATGTAGGGGGTGGAGGGGGGGGAGAGAGATAGAGAAAGATCTATGCCTGAACTGCTACCCTATCTAGAATGAGATATTTGAAGCTATCAAGGCTGAGACTGCAGAGGAATTATTCAGCATGATACAAAACTGTATATACAGCTGAGAGGGGGAAAAGATGGCATTCACATCATAAAATATCATTTTTGGCAGCAGTGACCATTTTCTAATGGAAGGAAACATTATTAAATTGTCGAATTATCCCCCAAGGGAGATGGCAGGAATCCCATTGTTAAAAGAAATAGAAAGTCAAAGTCTACTTTGAGTTACAAAGCCCAATAAAAAGCCAGTATGGACGATCTTGAATCGTTTTCCTACCCAGTTAAGCTCTGAGATCCCCAGAGACATTCCCCATCATACAATCAGGTGTTTTTTTTACAGCTTGCTTCTAAGGTCTTTCAGTCCCAAGCTTTCCAAAAGCCCAAGACAAAAACTGAAAGAATTTCCAGCGGCACAATCCCACTGATTCCAATTAGCACTACACTGTATTTGCATCCCTGATTCCTGATCTCATTAGTCACAATGAGGTGGCTAGTTTGGCTTTGCATCCTTGGGGATGTCTTCTGGAATCGTTCCTGCAGAGGCTTGTACTATATATTAGGATGCATCATCTTTAGCATTGAGCCATTCGTTTCAAAGACATTCCGGTGAACTAACTAGTTCTGTTTTGTTGTTTGACAAACAGGATTACTTTTATTTGTTTTGCTCGTTCTGTTTATCAGATGCCTTTCTGCATAGGATGCTCAAGGTGACATACATCAATGTGACAACAATTTAATCAAACATTAAAAAAATTAAATTTAATCAAACATTTTTTTAAAAAAAACACACGACACCAAAACAATAGTACATGGGAAAATCAGACAGAAGATTATACTGCTTCTATATTTACCGTATTTCCCTGAAAATAAGACAGGGTCTTATATTAATTTTTGCTCCAAAAGATGAATTAGGGCTTATTTTCAGGGGATGTCTTATTTTTTGTCATGATTTTGCACTCCCAACATAACCAGATCACCTGCGCCGGGAAATCTGTAACTAGGGCTTATTTTTGGAGTAGGGCTTATATTTCAAGCATCTTCCAAAAATCCCAAAAAATCATGTTAGGGCTTATTTTCGGGATAGGTCTCATTTTTGGGGAAACAGGGTATATCTAAATTTTTGCCAAACTCAGTGCAATGAAGCCAATGAGAGGACCAACAAGTCAGTCTTAAGAGCTTGGCTTGGAAAAACTGCTTGTTCCTACTCCATTGTTTAATTTTTTTCAACATCTAACCAGATGAAGAGTTCTGATCAGTTTGACAAACTTCTTTTGTGTCATTTTGGTTGGCCCTGCCTTGGATAGCCCAGGCTAGCTTGCTCTCGTGGGATCTCAGAAGCTAAGCAGAGTTGAAATATTGCACAAGTTTTAAACGTGGCAAACATTTCACATTTGAACTGAAAATGACGTATTTCAAACAGCTGGATCTTTATATTCATAAGCAGAATTCTGTCTGTGAAACACGCAAATGCACACAACTGCTGCTTCCAAGTGTTACCAGGATGCTTCGGAATGGCACTCAAGGCAGCACAGGGGGCTACGGCTAAAGAGGAAACTGGAGACCCACTCATCTCATGTGGAATGAAAGAATCCATTTAAATTCTTATTTTTCCACTAAATATTGGATCATAGAGAGAGAGAAAAAAAAATCCTGTATGACCAACTTATTCAATCTTATAAAGCAGTGATATACAACACAGCATCAACTTCCTTCCACCACAAAGCACAGAACCAGTCCTGGATTTCCCCATCATAGTGGAGACTCCACCCCCACCCATCACTACAGTAGGATGTACTTCATAAAAGCTTTAGAGGCATAACCTTAGTGTGTACAAGGCACACAGATTCAGAAACAGCTTGATGTACTAGTTAAGAGCAGCAGACTCTAATCTGGATTTGATTCCCCGCTCCTCCACATGAGCAGTAGACTCTTATCTGGTTTGTTTCCCCACTCCTGAATTCCTACTGGGTGACCTTGGGCTAGTCACAGTTCTCTCAGAAGTCTCTCACCACCTCTTACCTCACAAAGTGTCTGTTGGGGGGAGTGGAAGGGAAGGAGTTTGTAAGCCATTGCGAGACTCCTTTGTTGAGAAAAGCAGGGTATAAACCCAAACTCTTCTTCCATCACAGGATCACATTTGCTGGGGGGCGGGTGATTGGCACCACTTGCACTCATAGTGCCATTTTGTGGCTGACCATGCATCCTATCGCAGACGTTTTGTGGAGGACTCACGACATATTTTCACATTTTAATAGTGCCCACAGACTCTTGATCTTAAGCATGATCTTCACAAAGTGAGTGCTTTAGGCCTTTTTGCTTACATTTTATAGACCCAACATCATTCATGTTTGGGAATATTGTAAGAAATTCAAGTCAGGGAAAATAATATCAAATTTATTTACAGCAAGTTTTAAATGGGTATTTCCCCACCCCCACACTGATTTCAGAACTGATTAGGTGGTCAAAGCAAAGAGGAAACACAGCAACTTTGGCCTCATTATTATTGCCCTCCTCATTTTCTCTCTCTCTTTATCTTTAAATGGTACTTTTTTGGGTTTTGAGCTGCTTTTACAGCTTTGAAAACCACCTTGGGTCCCACTACTGGCTTACAAATCCATCAGACAAACCTACTGGAGATGCAGGTGGGAAGCCATGTTAGTCTGAGGTAGCTGAATTAAATTCAAGCACAAGTAGTACCTTAAAGACTTACAAAATTTTGCAGGGGTTGAATCTTTTGTGAGTCAAAGCTCATTTCATCAGATACAGCACACATAATTAACAAAGTGAGTTTTATCTTACAAATGGACAGTTGACTACTCACCATGAATGGACCATCTCTGGTAGGATCAGGAGGACATATTGATTGGGTGATTCCAACCCCTTTTCTCAGGGAGGCAGGGCTGGAAGTGCACAGTAAGTGGATGGATCTTGCATGTTAGACTAAGCTAGCTCAGCCCCCCCCCCTCCCCCATGCAGAATTACATCTTCCTGTCTCCTCTGCTGGCTTCCAATGAGAGGGAGAGAAAGCTGAACAAGCCAAATGTTATTCAGCTTTTTTGGCCCAGGTGTATTTGGCTTTTCTAATACATCGGGGGGGGGGGGATATTGTTGGTAAAAGAAAAACCTGAAAAAAGCCGATATTACTTTTTCGGGTTTTTTCTGTGATTCAGTTCACCAAATTAACAAGTCTGGTCCCAACACATCCCTCATTTCTGTTAACAGGACTGCTAAGAATGTTGTTAGCCTGTCAGGTTCCTAGCTGTGCTTTTACCTCATTACAACTAAGCTCTCCCAACATAATCAGAAAGAACACCATAAGAAAGATCTAGTCCTTGAACATAATACCCAGAGACAGCAAAAACACAAGATTTCCACAGTAACAAATGCAACAGGTTAAGCCCATTAAGATTTATGCCTGCCCATTATTCTTTTGTTGCTGGCTGCCCTGCCATTGTCCATCAGATAACGACAGCTTAGATTCTTACAGGAAAAATAGCCCTCCAATACTGTTTATTAAATTTGCTCTCTACTGTCAAGAGGCTCTGATTTATAGCGTGTTTGCTCAGATCCAAATAGCTTTCACGTAGACTTTGCACTAAACATTTGCCAAAAGTACCCTTTCCATCTCACAAACAATTTCAAAAGTACATTTTAAATGCTATTTTTAAAAACGCTTAAACGGCCCAGCAAACAAAATGCCTTTCAGCCCAGCACACGAACACAGCTCACGAACAAGAAAACTGCTCAGCTGACAAAATGCTCCACTTAATTTTTTATGCCGCTAAATTAATTGCCGCAGTTAGAGATGCTGGATCTGTCACTAAGATATAAAGAAACCAATTTCTGCTCAAATGCATTAAAAGACCTTTCCGGGCACTTTTCTGTACAAATGGGATCATACTGACAAGAAGATGTTTACGGAAAAAAATATATATGAAGTTGTTAATATATTTGCCAAGTGGGATTTTTTTCCTACTTTGCCTGCAGCAGGTGATTTTTCCTTAACAATAAATACAAAGCAGTCCAGATAAAATATCACCTATTCTCTCCAAAAGTGTAACGACCAACATTCGTCAATCACACTTGAATCTGTTGAATCACTGTGGAAGACTGAAGTATTGAGCCATGCAGATAACGCCAAAGGTTATCTTTCTCCACTTTTTTTTCTGTGGCAGCTCCAGAAACCTGGAACGCTTTTCCCTAAGAAGGGTGATTGTTGTGCCTGATTACACTTTCCCAGCAGTGTATTTTATGACCACGTTTTGCTGACTCAGAATGCTGTGACACAGAATGCTTTCAGTTGCGCTCAGCTTGGCTGTTTTCATACACAGAGCACAGGAGGACCTAAACCCGGGAAGAACAAGCTGGACACAGAGAAGCGTTTCTGTAATTTGTTTGCACAGTCGAAGTCTTCCCCTGGATTTTCCAGGTAGTTTTGTAAATAAAATAGCTCCCAGTCGAGCACAACACAATAGTCTCCTTCTCTCCCTGCTTTTCGAAGGCGGGTGAAGAGATTTTTTTATTCCTTCTTGCCACTGCGGTAATGACGTTAAAGAGCGAGTCAGAGGCTGTCGCTTTCCTGGCTTAGACTGAACTCTGTTTTCCTCAATGTTTGCTTTTATATCTTTAAAATATTTTAACTATGTAATATTGATTAAGTCTGCTTTGGAAACCACCGTGAAACGAAAAGCGGTAAAGAAAAAGAGCAAATAATTTGTTAAAAAGAGATGCTTTTGCAGGGCCATAAAGAGGAGGGGCCAGACGTCCAGTTGAGTGACTTGGGATGCCTGGAGGTCGGCCTGTCCTCCTAGCTAAGAAGAAAAATGCAAAGGAATTGTTATTATTTATTATTATTATTTTATTAAACTTAGTACCCCACTCTTCCCAGTCTAATGGCCAGGCTCAGAACGGCTAACAAATCATAACATATCAATAAAACAATGCACGAGTTAAAACAACATCCAAACATCAAAATTCTATCACAGATGGCAATTTCTTCTTTAGATGATATAAAGTGCCAATAAACTTCCAGATATAATCAATTAAGATCCTTCTATCCCAATTTAGTTATATTTATACCAGATTGGGGGGGGGGGAGAGAAGGAGAATTAACATAAACAACCGAATCTGGTTCAGATACTGTACTGACTCAATGCAGGTAGGAGAATACTGAATTTGAACAGTCTGGGTGGACGGCAGTGGAGATATATGCAAGCTCACCAAGTTAAACAGGCAGGGTTACCAGCTGGCTAAAATACAGGAAGCTTTCTGATTACCTCTAAAAAGAAATACATGATTTCATGCCAATAAAGGTCAAATGAAATGAAAAAAATGAAATACATGACATTGTATTGTCCAGGAATGCTATATCTATTCCCCACAACCAGTTTCTTTTCATGCACAGGTTAGACTATATAGTTGAGCCAAAGCAATTAGCATATTTTCAGTGGAGAGATTTTTCAATCAATCGGTTAGAAAAGAACAGTAATTCTACATATGGTCCTGTAGTATTTCTACCTTCTAAGAGTCAGACCATTGATCTGTTAAGATCAGCATCATGTACTCTGGCCACAGCTCTCTAGGGTCTCAGATTGAGGCCATTCATGTCACCTACTACCTGGGATTGAACCTGGTACTTTTTGCATGCAAGACTGATGTTCTACCTCTGAGCTACAGCCCCTCCCTTGTGTACCAGTTATCTCAACTTTAATCTACCTCACACAACCCAACTCAATCATGCAACTCTGAACTGCTACTAAATTTAGAGACAGAGTGTGGTTTGGGTGCTGAAAGAAGTTAGGAAGTCAAACCTGCAAGTTGATTACATCCAAGCCTATCGTGGGAGTTCAGTCCATGTGAAAACTGGGATTTTTTGGGGGGTGCTGTGAAGTCACAGCTGACTTATGGTGACCCCACAGGGTTTTCAAGGAAAGAGACATTCAGTGGTGGTTTCCCATTGCCTTGGAAGTTGCTCATCCCAAAACAAACCAGGCCTTGCCTCCCCCCCCCACAGCGCCCCCTGTGTCTCCCCACTAACCTGAGCTAAGCCGGCTGCAAAGAGCGCCAAGGCCCAACCACACCCCTCCTCCTTCCCAGAAGTGGCTGGTCCTTGGCCCCTCCATTCCCCCCCCACTTACATGAGTTCAGCCAGCTGCAAAAAGCAGCCAGCTGAAAAAGCAGCCTGGTGGGAACTACACTCCCCAGGAAACCTTGCAAGCCCCAACTCCTGCAGAGGCCTCCTGGGGGGAGGGGGGTTACAAGGTCTTCTGGGAAGTGTAGTTCCCACCAGGCAACTTTTTCAGCTGGCCACATGTTGCAGTTGGCTGAACTCAGGTAAGTGGGGGGCATGGGGGGGGCGAGGACCAGCCACTTCTGGGAAGGAGGAGGGGCGTGGTTGGTCCTCGGTGCTACGTGCGCACACCACCCAGGCAGACCTTGGTGCACATCACGGCAAGGCTTAGCCGTACCCCTCCTCCTTCCCAGAAGTGTGGGGGTCGATTTTTCCGCCCCCAAGTGACTCCCGCAGGGGCGCCCGGGGCATTTGTCCCTGGATGTCCCCATCGCAGCTACACCACTGCTGACATTCACAAGCAGCACAGAATGTTTAGCACAAGGCTGAAAAGGGCTATTTTAGCACCTGGTGGAAATGTTTTGCATTTTCTGGTTTAAAGCTACCAGAGGACAAAGGTCTGTGCCAACTTGGAGCTTTGGAAATGAAGGTGAGCTTTAAAAATGACCAAAAAACAAACAAACCCCCAAGCCCCTTGAAAAAAGGTTAGTAGGAGAAACAAAAGCTTTCTTTTCTATCCATTTTTGCACAGCTCCTGGGCACAGAGAACAACAACCAAATTTGGCGGGGGGGGGGTGGGGTGGGGTTCACAGCTTGAAATAAAACAAGGAAGAAAATTATATATAAACTTCTCAGTAGAAAGATACAAAGCAACTTCACAGAGTTTTATAGGGTGCATAAATTAGGACACAACATCTTTCATTTGTATAAACTGAGGTGCCTGCCTTCCCCATTCAGATTTATTGCTCAGGAGCATTAAAATGTCTAAAACAGTTTACATACACCATCACAGTGGGAATTTGCTTGGGGATAAGGGAGCCTGTAATTGCATTTCTGAAACTAGCCTTATAGGCTTGAAGTAGTGTTTAAAAACATTTTAAGAGCTTTATAAAGCTGTAAAGTGTCTTCCAACAATCCTAAAAGTAATATATCTTTTAAAAAGAAAGAAAGACTAATCTTCCAACAAACTGCAGATATGGGATTGTGCGCCACAGATCATTATAATACACAGTTCTCGTAAATAATACTGTTGAAATGAAACATAATTTTTGAAGGGATTAAGGGAATTATCTCCAAGAGAGAGGCAGACAGAGAAGAGTGTTCTGGTTTGGTGGGCGGTCACCAATATTTTTTTTCAGAAACACAAGGCACGTGTGTTCTACCTAGTTTTACGCAATTGCAAGCTGCAGGAAGCAAAGTTTTAGAAGTGTGCCAAGGTTTCCCACTTCTCAGGACCTCATCAAACGCAACAAATGCAAAGCATTTCCCTATCAGAGGCCCCTTCCGCACACGCAAAATAATGCATTTTCAAACCACTTTCACAACTGTTTGCAAGTGGATTTTGCTATTCCGCACAGCTTCAAAGAGCACTGAAAGCAGTTTGAAAGTGCATTATTCTGCATGTGCGGAATGAGCCAGAAACAGCATGAAAATTGTGATGGGTGAAGATCTCCACCTTACGTGGGTGCAGCAAGGCAGACTCATGCAATCATCAGCCACTGAGTTTGTATATTATTCCTCACGTAGAAACACTTTCTGTGTAGAATGTTGGTCAGGTTTGAACTGACCGTCCATCTGGACCACATGGATCTTGCGGTCTATTTGCTTTAGTTCCTCCACTTTCCTTACCTACAGTTTGGAAGCCAGCGCAAAAGCATTGGTTTATGTGGCAACTGCACCCTATTAAACCTGACCAAATTGCAAATAAATAGCATTTTTTTAATGACCTGCCAGAAATTAGTTTGCCTGGAAGCTGAATGCAATATTCTTACTTTCCTGCAAGGTTTTACAATGTTACTATGGTTTTAAGACCAGATCCAGAAAATCTTTTCATGTTTAATCGTGGTTATTTGGGGTTATCCCAGACAAGAAGCAGATGAGAGAGTTACCAATTTAGCCAGCACTGAACCAAACAAGGAGCAGGAAATATTCAAGATTTCGGTTTTTGTTTTTTTTCAGGTTTTGTACAAGACAATCACTTCTGATGCTTCCTTATGCCTCAGACCCTAATCCCTCATCTTGTTTACGAAACTTGGCTTCCCATCCTTGTGATTCGGTCTCTTTATCAACACATGCATAAAATATCTTAAAATGGGCAGAAACAACAGAGAATGAGATAGGAGAGGATAAGGACCAAGAGGACACTCAGGCAGCAGTGGGGAACAGAATGAAGACTCAGAAGACTCAGATCCAAAGCATTAGGTTAGACTTTCCCCATGAAATCTTCAAGCTCACCACAGCCACATATATAGAGCCACAGGCTTAAACAACACATCTCAATAATTTCCCCTTCCTCCGATTGCTTTTGGCATGGGGGGTGGGGGAATGGATGCCCAAATGTTTTCCCATCCTAGGGGCCAAAAGTACCTGAGGAAGAGCAGGGAGAAGTGGAAAATCAAGACAGAAAAGTTAAGATGTCCTGTGCATACCAAATCTACTGCTGGCCACAGCAAATTGGGCTGGAGCTTTAAAACACAAATAGAAAACAACTGAACATGGTGGAGGGTGGAATAATGTAATTTGTTCCTTGAGGAATACAATAAAGCAAGAGTAATTCTAACAGAGCAATTGCTATTTTGCCCGGAGCTCATCACAAAAGTTTGCAACAGTGATTCTCCACTGTGGCCCTCATGGGCCCTGTGGTACCCACCAGTGGATTTCTGGTGCCCTTTTGTTTCTTGACAAAACTTTCTTTTTCCAAAGTACAGATATAATCCTTGTTTTCTTCTAGGAAGTGGTTCAGAAGAATGAAGGTTAACTTCTGCATTGGGGGTGGGGGGAGGAGAAACACCCACTCAAGAACCACCATTATACCAAGATGCTTGGTATGCCTTCCAACTTCCTGTTGGGAGATGCCTCCCAACTTCCTGTGCCAGTTATTTTGTGGTGGTGCCTGCATCCCATTCTTGAAATTCCAGAAATGCCCCCAGGCATAACAACATCAGGGGACCCCTGGCCTACAGCAAGTAGATATAAGATTTGAAGGACAGTCAACCCTGAGGCCTGAAAACCACTTTGTTATCATCATAGTTTACTGTAGCTGCTGAACACAGCAAATTAATGGCTTGCTGCAGTCATTATTTCACAAAAGTACTGGTGCTACAAACAGGACAAACAGCCAAGTCTTGGGCAACAGCAAGAACTAAACAAAACCCCCTCATTGTAAGCGTTAAGAGTACCACCATTCATTAGATCATCCCCACAGCCTCCAAACATGTGAATAAGCAGGTCCCGTGTGCATGGCAAGCACTTAACAATAACATTTGGTACATGTTATCTTTGTGTGAATGACAGGAGGTGGAATTTAACGTATAGAATACAAAAAGCTATAAATGCTTTCATTTTCTACTAGCAAAACTGCAACCATGTCCAATACTTGAGAGAAATACTTGAGAGAAAACAAGTTGATGCTCCTTACACTTCTTAGGAAGATAAATTCCTTGTTACCCAATCTCTGGTCACAATAGTTTGAGGGAGAGGTGAATCTTGGATTTAAGAGATTTATGCGACTACGATATGTCCACCTTGTTTTTAAAATATTTCACATGAGTTCTTTTTTTTCCCCCAGTACTCCCCACAATGTCCAATTTCTCCATTGGAAAAATATCCACTGTCCAATTTTTCCATTGGAAAAATTAGGAAAAAGGGCCTCAGGATAAAGTTTTCTGCATTTGTTCCAGGCCTCACACCTCTGTCCAATCCCTGATAGACTCCTTGACCACAGAAGTCCAGTAAGAGGGATATCTTCAATCATTAAGAAGCTTTGTATCGCTTTTGTCCTGGGCTTGGACCTTCCCAAGGCATGCCACTTTAGGCTCAGCCTGCTACACAGAGTCATCCGCAAAGCATCTTAAAATATTCACAGTACTAAAAGTTAGAGGGCTACAAGCCATCTGAAAGGCAGCACATGGACCCAGACCTCACTAAATACATCCTATTATTAATCAGCTCCATTATTCTGGCCTTCATTTTTGCCTTATTAGTGGGCTGTGATTATTAAATTACTAGGTAGAGAGTTCTTGGTTTCCAGAAATGGATTTGGCTACTGAAAAAAATTCTGCTGCTAGAATGAAATTGGATTCCCAATTCCTTCTCCTCCTCCTCCTCCTCCTTCACAACCATCACTATCCAAAATACCCACCAATTTTCCTGACAGCAGGTACATGCTGAGAACAGCTTAAGCTCGAAATCAATTTTAAATCCTTAATTCTAAATGCTGCACTAACCTCTCAAGTTAATACTTCGACAGGAAACAATTACAGGTCAGTTTCCCAAGTTCAGCTGATGTGATTTTAATGACCAAAAGTACTATTTTTGACACACATTCTTTAAGAGTTTTAGGGTCACGACGAAACACAAAGCCACTTTGCTAGTAGAGAGAGTTTAAAAAATAATCCAGGAATTTTCATATATCAATATTTAACAGATGAAAAAGGTAACAGATGGCAATACAATTACCAGAGGTTTTTTTTTCCCCAATTGGATTTAACTGCCCTTTAATAGCACAAAGATCCATATTGTGGCTGGGGACTGTAAGAATAGCGAGGCTGGGCTGGCAGGGAAAAAATGTGGTTTCAGTTACTTGTGTTTTCATAGGTTTTGAAACACCTTATTAAAGTTGAAAGCTACATATATAAAATTACTGGTGGCACTTCTCTAATCCACTGAAGTTGTATTTCATTACAAGGCCTCCGAAATATACAGCTGTACAAAACCAAGTATTCTTTGTCACGGCCTTTCCACCGCTTTGGGTCTACCCAATTTCTGCAAATGCTCTTCCACTCAGATACATTTCAGCCCAAGAACTGACATCAAATGACAAATAGAAAACAAATAAATAAAAATGCTGCTATTATGACAGGTTTGAAGGAAAGACAAAAATATCCTTTTAGAGCCACGACTGAAATGACTTAATAAACCCACTGGTCAAAACAAGTTTTGTCTTTTTAAAGGTTGATATCCCCAGTGAGAGGACACATCTCACTGCCACTGTCAGAATAATACTCTGTGCTTGAGAGATGGATATTGTAGCACCATTATGATATTCAAGAGCCATTAGATCTACACCAGTAGTACCTGCGTAACGGTACAGCCTGGACTTTAAAACTTTTCCTGCTTCTTCAGGATTTGAATTTGAATCTGTCATCTTTCAATTAGCGGGGCATCCTTTCAAAACAGAAGGCAGGAGAAAGGTAACCCTCCCTTCCAGAACTATTCTGAATCAGTTACCCCACCCCATGGCAAATCTTTGGGATGCAATGGGGTGTGGGGGAAGGCTGGGAACTTATTGGTTCATTCTGGTCTTGCAATTCCCAGCTGCAGTGTGGAAGGCCCTTTTCCATTTGTTGAAAAGAAAAGTCCCACATTAAAATCTCACAGCTCAGTTATCAACTATCTTCACAACACACATTTTAAATGCTTACAGGGGAAGAGAGGAATTGGTGGACGGAAGTGGAGAAGGGGAAGGTCACACCCAAGTCATGTTGTTATCCCAAGCCCCTACACTACCTCCTGGAAAGGATTTGCTGCTCTGTGAAATGGAGGAACATGGAGGAACATGGAGACAGATGTTTCTGCCCACCCATTGCCTCAGCACCATACTATGTATCCAAGACGATAAAAACAAAACCCATTGCAAATACCCTAAATCAGTGATGGCGAACCTTTTCGAGACCAAGTGCCCAAACTGCAACCCAAAACCCACTTATTTATCGCAAAGTGCCAACACGGCAATTTAACCTGAATACTGAGGTTTTAGTTTAGAAAAAAATGGTTGGCTCCAGGGTGTGCATTACTCAAGAGTAAGCTTGGTGGTAGTTGTTGGCTTTGCTTTGAAGCAACCGTGCAACTCTTTGAATGGGTGAATCATGACCCTAGGAGGATTTACTCAGAAGCAAGCTACATTGCCAGCAAGCAAGCTTACTCCCAAGTAAAGGATCGCACTTTAGTTCTTTGCATGAAAATCAGTGGGGTTTGACAGTGCTTACAGGGTTACCTATACTGCTTCCCCAAAACTAGGTCTTAGGTTTAATGCTAATAATCGAACCCAGCGGCCCAGGCCAGCCTAGATGTTTGAGGGGGGGGGGACTCTGTTTGCTTGTGCCCACAGAAAGGGCTCTGAGTGCCACCTCTGGCACCAGTGCCATAGGTTCGCCATCACTGCCCTAAATAAATGAGCTCTTGAAGTGATCTGAACATGTTAGCGCATGGTTCTGCCCTGTATGAATAAAGACTGCTTTCCAAATCTTAAGAACCTGGTACACTGAGGTCAAAGTTAATCTTGTTGAAAGGAGAGAAGGGGCTCCACCCCAGTGGTACAACACACCCTTTGTATGTTGAAGGTTCCAGGTTCAGTCACCAGCATCTCCAGTTTCACTTCATTTGGCAAAACTTCAGGCGCAAACTGAACGCATGGAGCAGGCTTATACTCGGTCAGACCCCTGATCTATCAAGGTCACTGCTGTCTGCCCTGACTGGCTGAGGCTATCCAGGGTGTTAGGCAGAAGTCATTCTGCATGATCCTTCTCACTAGAGGTGAAGACTGAACCAGTGACACTCTGTGCATGCCAAACAGATGTTCTACCACTGATCCACAGTCCCTCCCCTACTACAAAGCAATGTTTTGTTTTTACATGTACTGCCATGCTACAGCTAGAATTAATAGCTGCAATAAACACACACTCTTGGAACCAATATATTTAACTGAAATCTTCTAAGCTTTAGATCAGATTATCTAGGAGAAAGACAACCCACAGTGCCAATTTACAGTGTATTTTCCAATTAAGGTATTATTCCTAAATATGTCTAGGAAAACAGTAGAAGAGACTGTGTTGGACACGTGAATTGCTTCCATACCAGCGGGTAAACTCTAGTAAAATCCAGAAACCTAGAACATGGTGATACTTTAAAAAAAACAAAACCACAGCTCAGGTGCATTCACCCCATTTACGACAATATCCAGAGATCCTGTGCACGAGCATTGCTGTGATGGAACAACATGAGAATTAACTCAAGAGAAAGGTAATCAGAAATCCATGCCCAATTCTCACCACATTGGCAATGCTGCATATTTCTTCCAGGAGAAACTGTGTTGGTACCCCACATTTACACAAATGTGAATGCAGTCTATTTTATGACTGACATTGCAAAGAAGGAAGACACCGCACAGTTGCTCACCCTCTAATTATTGAAGCTATTTCCCATTTGATAATCTCAAGAACCTTATCCAGCAATCCATTTTCCCAGCACTGCCCTTTTCCCATGTGGTCCTACAAGCATCTCTCTGCCTTGCCACCATGGATGTAAAGGGTTTAAAGGGTTTTTTAAAAGGCTTTAAATTGCTTCAGATGTACATATAGAATGACTAGCCCTTGGCTCCACCTCAAAATGAGTTTTCAGTTATTCTAAGGGCTCACAAACTACTTTCTTCACATTTAATATTTATTAAAGTTGAAATCCTAATAAGTGGATGGTACAGTGAAATATTTCAAACCTAATTAGCAGGCGTTTGTTCTTAACAGGATCCCATTCCCAGTACTCATTAGGATGAAAATCTTCTATACAGTTGGCACTAACATCATCTTTAGCTCCCACACTCAGCTTTGGAAGAGCTCAGTACAACCACAGCAATTTGCACATCATCAGAACCACTGTAGCCCCCAGTCCCAGCCCCCAACACAGAAAAACTCTAAGTAAAGCATGAATCTGGCCCTTTGGTGTTGATGCATAAAGGAAGTAGAACAGAAATATCAGACTAACTCCAATGATTCCCCTCTGTTAGATCTTCGCCTACCGGAGGGAACTTTCCTGGAAGCAAGATATTGGATCCACCTGTTGTTCAGAATTGGCTTACAGTAAATCTTTTGATCTATCAATGCCTCAAATATCCAAAAAACTTTTCAGGCCTACTTATAGGTTTGATGTTTCATTTTAATATCCAGATAGTTCTCCAAAATAGCATAATAAACAGAGACAAAGCAAATTATTCAGTATTTGCAAACATTTAAACCACTGGTTATATTTGAGAGGGGAGTAATTATAAACAAAAAACTGTGAATAAAATGTCTCTCCGGGCCTTTCCCCACTTACCTTAAGCCCCGCTCTACTCTCCTCAAGTAGCGCGGGGTCCCCCGGCACTCCCCATGACAGGGGCAGTGACAGCGCAGCCGCCCCAACGCTGCTGCTGTCGTGCCCCTTCAGCGCGCGGCATCCCTGGCGCTCTTGTAAATGGCGCCTTTTGATGACCCCGAGAGTGCGGGGTCGTGGGGATGCCCGGGCGCACGCCAGGGATGCCGCGCGCTGATAGCAGCGCGCGTCATAGGGGGGATCGTGGAGAGTGGGGAAACGCCCTCTGTCACTATAAGGGCAATCTGGAGCACAGGACAGCAACTTTTTCTAACTAAAGAGCCACACTAGATCAGCATTCAGAGCAAGTGATTAACAAACAGCTAGCACGGGAAGATATAACTGCGTAAATGAAAATATTCAAATTAATATACCAATAATAGACATGCTAATAATCCATGAGGTTTCTGTAGCCTTAAAGCTGGCTATTGTGAGCCCTTTATTAGGAAGTGGCACACATGAAATCTTACCATAAACAAATACTGACAGAGCACCCCACATAATTGTTTTAATGCAGTGGCATAAATCCTTTGCATGGTTCACAGCTGGAATCACTGGCCACTGTTCACCTCTCTTACTTCCCTTTCAGCACCTATAAGAAGCTCTTCAGTCCCATGAAACACTTTCCCCTTCGCACAGTGGTTGTTCTAATATCCCAATCAACCATCCTTCCAACAGACCTTAACACAAGATTTCATTTTCTTTTTTCAAAAATGTCAACTGGTTCCATACTAAACTATATTGGGTACTGATGGGCCAGGATGCCTGCAGTGATACGGCCATGTCACCCTACACTGAACTCTATTGAAGTACAATGTCAAAGGCTACCAGCCTCCAGGTGGGGTCTGTAGATCCACTGGAATGAAAACAGATCTCCAGACTTCAGGGATCAGTTCTCCTGAAGAAAATGGCTGCTTTGAAGGGTGGATTATACCCAGCTGTAATCCCTCCCTTCCACAAAATCTTCCCTTCCAGAACTAACCATTCTGTGGTGCAGGCTACCAGTAGCGTAGCGCCCACTGCAGGGGGCGTCATGCTCCAGGCGGAGCCGTGGCAAGGCATGACCGGGCTTGGGGCATGGGCATTCCGGGGCGGGCAGCAGGGTGGCAGGGGCGCAGGGCACGCGCACGCTCCAAGCACAATTTCCCCTTGCTCCGCCTCTGCAGGCTACACAACATCAAGGTCCAATAGTTCACAATCCCCTGAACTTAATGGGGACTATTACTCCAAGAGATCTTCTTCAGCAGATGTTTATGATTTGTGGGCATTCCACAGCAAAAGGTAGTATGAATGACCACTTGAAGGATCAAATTTAGGGAATTTCTATGACATCTTTTCAGTGTCATTCTCTGGGAAGAAAGGGTGCAGAGGCCTTAGTAAGAACTAGCAGATACTACAGTACAGGATACTGGCAGATACTATAGTACAGGAGGTAGGGAAGGAGGGAGAGATAAATAGGGTAGTTAGACATGTTGTAGATCCCATTAAAGTCAATAAACTTCCACCATATTTCATCCCAAGTGCATTGAATCATTTTCTTGCCAGATATGGGAACGTAATGGGCACTATATGGACATATCCTATACATGCAATTTTTCAGAGTTCACCTTATTGTTGCTTAGCAGTCAGCCATAACAAGATAAAAGGCACATTTTTTTACCCTCACCTGCAAAAATGCCCCAAATTGAAGCACAATAAAGTTCAATAGCAGTTCTTTCTAAACGACAATCCACACAGGAGTACAATACATCACAATGAGCTCCAGGGTCAGGTCAGAAGTCTTTCAACCAGAAAGATGAGGCAAAAAACAGAATACCTGAAGGAAAATAGGGGCTCGCAACCCATGAAGTTATGAAATGAACTCAAGACTGAAGAATTCCCATCAAGAACTTAGGGCACATGCAAAAAAAAAAGCATTAATGAGGAAGTCATTAAACACAAAAGCAGTCACTTTTTGGGGGAAAAACACAGCAGTTTATCTCAGCTGTTGCAGGTGAGACCAACATACACCAGAGAATTGAACTCAGGGATTGTCCATATTGGGAGATCAGGTTATGGTGCATGAAAAAAAAAAGTTAATAGCAAATTTGATTTAAAAATTACACATTTGGGATTAGTTTTTAACTTTCTGGCATTATACTCTGTCCCACCAAATATAAAAATGTGGTTCTGCATTGTTTGGAGGAGGTGAAAGAAGTGCTTCCACTGTAGAAAAGAAGTTCAGATATTAAAATGGCTGCTACAGATAAAACTGTCGGCATCTCTGGAAGCCCTTGGGGTATCACAGAGGTTTTAACTGCATTCTGCTTGGAGTCACCTAGAGATCCTTCTCCACTCTTACAATTTCATGATTTCCCCACCCTGGGCCTCTAAGATGGCTACCACCTCCTTTCAATACAAAAAAGTTCCCAGGAAGTGACTGCGGATTAATTCAACATTGAGATGAGGTATAGACATTTATTCTATAGACTCAGCAACAGTTGTAAGTGCACTTACAGACTTTGTTAATTTCGACAAAAAGTATCTTTGATTAAGTTTTACTATCTGTCAGTGCAGGAAAGACATGACATTTAATAGAATTAAAAACAAGGTACAAGAACAAATTTCCTTCATCATATCACTGTTTGCAGATTTGAAATCTAATTGGGAGAGAACAGGGAGAACATCATGTAACTCACAAACTGAGTCATTCACGTCTTTGCAGTTAACATTAGAAGTCTACTTGAAAAAAAAGTATAATATTTTGATTAATCTATTACCTGTTGATAAATATTGAAAGCTACAAGGAAGAGATTCAGGAGCATGCATTCTGTTATCACAATGGAAATCTATTTGTAAAACGGGTGTCATGATTTCTTCTAATGTGGCCATAAGGGAAAGTTCTTAAAACACCACTTCACAACAATAACAATAGTAATAAAAATGTGCATCCAAGGGCATCAGTTCAAAGAGGCACTGCCAGAATCCAGATGCAGATGGGGGCGGGGACATTCTTGGTAGAAGTGTAAACTTATCCAGAGATTTTCTAAGAATGTTAAGAAATTCGAGGAGATAGACAATGCCATATGCATCACAGCTGGTATTAATTTACCTTTTAAAAAAATCTAAAGGTTTGTTGAGGACAGCAATGGTTTCATCGTTCTGGCTTTCCTAGTCTCTTCTCTCCCTTGCCCTTCCATTCCCCGTTTTCCTTCCCCTTCCTGTAAGTGGCTTCATTGCTTCCCTACACTCTCTGATTGGCTTCCTATTTTCATGTATCAAGGATGCCCCTGAGTTTTTACTGATGAAGATTTTAATTGGATTATATGAAAATCAAACTGTAATATTTTGTTGTAAACTGCCCTGAGCCCAATTTAGTTGGAAAAGGACAGGGCATAAACCGTATTTATATATATAAATTAAATAAATAACATGGCGAGAAACTTCAAAGAAGAAATCATGTTGGCTGCAAAAAGCTGGAGAAATCTTAAAATGTTTGTTGACCTTAGAAGGTCAGAACATTGTTCATCTAGCCCAATATTACCAACTCAGAAACTTACTACGCGTTATGTTTTATTGTGTCCTACAGTGAGATGTGCTCTGCAAATTACATGGCCACAATTGGGGCTATAGGAAGAAGATGATAAAGATTAGGTAATGTTCTTAGGACACAGCAGGAAATCCCTGGAACATTTTTAGGCAGTGGGAACTAGTAAAACCATGACTTTTTTGCAAATCCTGGAGCATCCCATTTCATCACATCTACTTTTAACCAGAAGAGATATCTGTGTTGTAGAGTATGCTCACATTCCCCCCACCTCAAGCACAAGAAGGCAATGAATTGGGTTGCAAACCTATGTGTAGCCCATCAGTACACATATTTTCCATCACTGGTGATGCCAAGAGACTAATTCTGCCCTCCTAGGACCCTTCAGTATGAAAAGCAGGGACTCTACCATTGATCTTCTCCTCATAAACTGAAGTTCCATAAAGAAAAGTATGGTATAGGACAGTGGTGGTGAACCTTTGGCACTCCATATGTTATGGACTACAATTCCCATCAGTCCCTGCCAATTAGCTATGCTTGCAGGGGCTGATGGGAATTGTAGTCCTTAACATCTGGAGGGCCAAAGGTTCACCACCACGGGTATAGGATGACTGTCCAAAAATTAACTTTTGTTAAGGAATAGGCAGATCAAGGTGGAGTAACTACCTTAAGGGGCTTGGGGAAGATTTATATAATCCTAGGTTAATCAATACCCTACTGACTATATACACAGTATGTTTACACAAAAGGGACTCTAGGTTACTTAAGCCGATTTGAGGATATAATTATTTTTTAAACCAAGAGTATGTATTTTTTAAAAGGAAACAGCAGCATATTCACCGAATGAGCTCGTAACTGCAGTTCTCTTCACATGGAACACAGAGTGTCTGCACTAAAACAAATGACCTATTCATACTCCATAGTGAAATTTCTGTCTGCAAAACAGGGAAGAAAGATGTGCTTCGTCAGACATCTGCTCCTGCCCTGTAACAAATTTGTTGTTTTCAAAGTATGATAGCAATTCTTCCATCATGCTAAACTTAAGTTTTTGTTAAGCATGGAAACAATTTTCTGGAACATCCTCTTAGAGTTTGGATTTATGTCCCATCTTTCTCTCCTGTAAGGAGACTCAAGGTGGCTCACAAGCTCCTTTCCCTTCTTCTCCCCATAACAGACACCTTGTGAGGTAGGTGGGGCTGAGAGATTTCAGAGAGAACTGTGACTAGTCCATGGGCACCCAGCAGGAATGCAGGAGTGCAGAAACACATCTGGTTCATCAGATAAGACTCCGCCGCTCATGTGGAGGAGTGGGGAATCAAACCCAGTTCTCCAGATCTGTCCACCACTCTTAACCGCTACACCATGCTGGTTCTTAAAGCTGAGAAACTGTCCAACTTCTAGGGTTGCCAACTTCAGCTTGGGAAATTCCTAGAGATTTTGGAAAAGTGTATGGGAAGAGTGGAGTTTGGAAAGGGGAAGGGATTCCCTGAGGATGGGATGCCACAGAGTCTACCCTCTGTAGCCACAATTTCCTCCAGGGACCCTTATCTCTGTAGTCTGCAGATGACACAAATTATCCAGGATAATGAAAACTGAAGCTGACTGAAAAACTCCAAGAGGATCAGCACTACAAGTTTTTGTTTTTGTTTTAAGTTTGATATGTGAACCAAAAGCATGCAGGAAGTGTGTTTTATTGAGGACTCTTTTAGTACTGCAGTAGTTTTTAGTTTTGGTCAGGGGTGTAAGCAGAACTCAAAAGAAAGCTTGTCTACTTTCATATTGCACAGCCTGGTAGAGCTACTAGGTTGGATTCAAAGGCAGTTCTCCATTGATGGAAGGGCTTTTCTACATTGGATAGTAGTACACTGTGCAAGAAGGGTGAAACTGAATCCAAAGATATTCTAGTACATTATAGCATTATAGCACAACCTATTATAGCATTATTTGGACTCTCCAAGTTTGACACCAACATTTTTTAAACTGTTCTAGCAGCTAGATTTCTTCCGCTTATAGAGTTTTGAATCCAGCTAATCATCTATATTTCAGCATCAAAAAGATCTCAAATTTCCTATATGACAGACAGAGGAGTCAATGGTCTTAGTTACATCCATACAAGACCCACTACAATTTTTGGCTGGAGGTCAAAACCCCAGCCATCTGTAGTTGTTAACACAGTTATTGTGGGAAAGGGTGTGAGCTACTTCTTGGCTACTTTCCAGCATCACTACCGTTCATCAAGCTTTGAAATAGGAGACACTGTTCTTTATGACTCTACCACAAAATATGCATGAGCGTGTCAATAACATGGGATTTCTGCCATTTTTTTCACACAGAAGCATGAGATATTGATCTCACACACATTCTATATTCCATAGCACACAGCAACTCTCTCTTCTCAGAAATGCACCTACTTCTGAGGGGAAAAGCAGTAGCCTTTAACAGCAGGAAGGCTTTCCTTCATTTATAGCATTTCCTTCATTGCCTAAGTATCTTCCCCTCAAAAACTCAGTCATGTTGATCCAGGCTTCTGAATCTTCAAGGCTAGACTACTGTAGCATGTTAACGTGGGTCTCCCCTTGAAGACAACATGAACATTTCAGCTGGTTCGAAATGCAGAAATACGCCTTTTGGTTGATACTGCGGGACTTCATATATTTAAATCTGTTTGGAAACATCTTTACAGTTTTCCAATTTGCGTTTGCATTTGGTTCGTGTAAACCCCTTCATAACTAGGGACCTGCCTATCCAAAGGTTCACCACTCCCTGCATTAGCCAATATTCCATCTTATGTCTAGTCTGCTGGTTGGGCTCTCTGCTTACAAGGTGTGAGTATCCATGGAAGGGCAAGTGTCTCTGAGTGACAGCCAGCCATGGCTCTGTGGAGTGGCGCATCAAAGTGCACTTTCCTTGATGGCTTTCCAAAGGATCTGGCCTCTTTCAAAGGGCTCTGACTAATTTGCCTTGAGTGATTGCTAGTTGGTTACTGGACATAGAGATTTTTAACTTGTTACATTTTATTGCATTCTTTATCATCTTTGACTGACTGCAATCCTCTTTAAAGCTCAGAAGAGGCACTTTATACAATGTTTAAACAAAATTTGTCAAAATGGCATTCTTTCAGAAGAAGTTCTCCAAATGAAATCTCACAGAAGATGTTGGGGAGGGGATCGTTCCTGTCACAGGAACACAAAGGTAACACTGTGGGAATAAGTCCACAGTAGAAGATAAGCCTGGTTGCTAGCAGGGCCAGGTACGGTGACGTTTCCAATGCCATTAAGCAATGGAATCAGAAAGATTTAAAAAAGGGGTGACAAGGAAATGTTTTTTTAAGTGTGTGTGGCTGGCATGTGATAAGTGTTTTATTGATTCAAAGTGAAGGTTGCCATCTGCTGGATCACTGTGGCTATTTCCAGTTACCCTACTATCTCCTCAATTTGATTGTTTCTGAGGATCAGGATCTGCCTTAGTAAGAAGCAGCTGAAATAAAGGTTTACTGGCTAGCAACATATATCTGGCATTTAAAACACCAATATCCAGAAGCCAGTGGGAGGATGTTTTCATCTCCCCACACATCCAGTTGCTCATTTAAAAGTTGCCAAAACAACTTGTAAGGGAGAGCAGCATGAACATGAGGTTAGAAATTAAGAAGCTTCTTAGGACATAACAAGGACCTGGGATTCCTTAACCTTTATAGGTGTTAACCAGCTTAGCCTAACTAGGCAAATTTACATGGTCATCCCATAAGATACACAAAGCTGCCTTATACTGAATGAAAGCACTGGTTCATCGCGGTCAGTATAATACATTCAGATGAGCAGCAGTTTTCTAGGTTTGCAGGCTGAGGTGTTTCGCATTTCCTACTGCCTGATCTGCATATAATTGGAGATGCTCAGGACTAAACATGGGGATGTCTGCATGCCAAGCAAATGCTCTATCACGGAGCCACAGCCCCTCCTTACCAATTACTGCTATTGTCAATGCTCTCTGTACTATTCAAAAATTACACTTGAATTTTACATAATAACATCTGTCTCTGTAACACCTGTATTTTATTGGTCTATTTTTAACAACATTCTTCTTCACAACTTCACGTGTGGCCAGTGAGCACTTCACTACATACAATACCTCAAGAAGTGGGATCTAGGCAACAACAGTTTATGCTGGAATAAAAACTTGTTTTTAAATATATTTCAAGAGCCTTGTTTATTTGGGGTTAATGAAAGAACTGTCTCATTATACCATCTCTTCCTCCAGTGCTGATCTCACCCTTGGGAGGGAAAAAAAGCGCATCTTGTCCTAAACTAAACTACACACACTTATTCACAGCTCAAAATACATAACTACAGAATAGCAGTTCGTTTGGAGACGCTGCTTTTCCATCCCTAACAGAGGCAACAAAATGCACATCCAGTTGGCTGCTAAACCAATTCTGCTCCAGATCATGGAAGGCATCAAGAATTCTGTCCAACTTGTATAACATACATCAGCTTGTTTCTTTGTGGTATCTCCTGGCCAATCTCCCCTGGTAGCCAGCGGTGGATTCAACACCAACAACCGGGTTCTGTGGTGGGATTCAAATAATTTAACAACCGGTTCCTGTGGTGGGATTTAACAATTTAACAACCGGTTCCTGTGGTGGGATTCAAAATACCTCTTTAACAACCGGGTTCCAGGGATTCCAAATAATTTAAATAACTGGTTCCAGTGGGTGGGATCTTAAATAATTTAACAACTGGGTTCCAGTGGTGGGATTCAAAAAATTTAACAACCGGTTCCAGTGGTGGGATTCAAATAATTTAACAACCGGTTCCAGTGGTGGGATTCAAATAATTTAACAACCGGTTCCAGTGGTGGGATTCAAATAATTTAACAACCGGTTCCAGTGGTGGGATTCAAATAATTTAACAACTGGTTGTTTACAAGCACCATTTAAACAACCGGTTTTGCTGAAGTGGCACGAACCTGCTGAACCCCACCATTGTAGCCATCCAATTCACCTCTGAAGGTCCAGGAAATTTTAGCAAAGCCTCTGCAGAAAACCTGAAAACATGAGCAGATGGTTCATTTTCAAAAGCAGCAGCAGCAACAGCAGCAGCAGAGCTGTTTTTTATACCTCGCTTTTCTCAACCTTTACGGACTCTCACAGCAATTTGCAATTTCCTTCTCTTCCATTCCCACAACAGACACCTTGTGAGTTAGGTGGGTCTAGAAGATTTCTGAGAGAACTGTGACTGGCCTGTGGTCACCTAGAAGGCTTCATGTGTAGGAGTGGGGAAACAAACCTGATTAGCCAGATTACAGTCTGCCACTCACATGGAAGAGTGGGGAATCAAACCCAGTTCTCCAGATTACAGTCCACCACTCTTAACCATGTTGACTCCATTTCTCGTTATGTTTCTCAAGTGGCACACTTGCAAACTACGTCTCCCCCCCGCCTTTTTAAAGAAAGGAATCTTTTGCTGACCTACATCTGCCCCACAATTATATGAAGCAATTCTCAATATCTTACTTCTCCAGGACATTTTTCAACACAATTCAGCAGTATGCTTTACACAAAGGCTGGTTCACACTTTACATGTCAAAAATGTTTGAATAATATACTTGAAAATACCGGCTGTGAATGCAGGCAAAAAGGAGTTTCCACGCCCAAATAACATACAGAAACACAGTTCATAGCCAGACAACCTCAGGTCTGTCCACAGATCCTTACTGAATACACAATACTGATCAAATATGAGTTTGCCAGCAGTTACATCAGTAACCACAAGATGCTGTTTCTCTCCATCTCCTATGCAAACCTCTATCAACAAAGCAAAGTGTCCAAATAGCCCCTTCTTTCTATGCACCATAAACAGAAACAGCAAGAAGAACCCTCTGTTAGTGTTCCCTGTAACTTTAGAACCAACCCCTCTTCCCTCACAAGGCTGACATTTTAGATTACAGCCCTGCCTGTGTTTTCTGGATCGGCACCCTACAACCTATAGCACATGTTGGCAAGAGTGTAAGGAAAACAAGGCGAGAACTGCCAGACCCCATTTGCCTATCCACCAGGATGAAGATTAGAGAGATGACATTTTTCAGCACATATCAGTATCATTTTTCCCTTGACATTTTATATGACCAGCTTTGAGAGCCGGGCCCAACTTTCCATTGTATGAGTAATAACAGAAGACAGCTGCTGTCTCCGGCACATGAAAATCCTGGAGCTGCGGCAACTCCCGACAGAACACGTTTTGATCCGAGCCGAGTCTCCTCTTGACATCTGCACTGCAACGCACCATTATTCTGCACCTATCGGGAACTTCTGCAGCAGCAGATGGACAAACCGTGCACTTATGGGCTGCCAAGTATAATACACTGATACACTGCCATAACATTTATGTTAATATTTAATTCCGTGAGATGTCCGGTTCTTAATGCTAATCCATTTGTTTTACCCAGCAGAAGTCAGAAATCCAGCTCGCAGCATAAGTCACGGTTTTAGCACTTTAGGGCAAGGTAAAAGGATGCTTTTACTGTCTAGGGGAGGAAGTTTGCTTTCTGACATGCAGAAGCAGCATTTGGCAGCTAGTGTGTCATTAATAATGAAGGTACTAAGGAAAAGAGCTCTGACGGCCAGGAAATGACCTCTCCCTTGCTTTCCCCCCAGTTTTCGTCAAGCCATGCCCCCTTTCTCCCCGAAGTCCCCTGATCATCGCCACACATACATTCATCTTTTCTCCCTCACAAAGATGGGAGTCAACAACAGAGGGTTTTCTGCCCCGGCTTTTCCCATGACTTCCTGCTTCCTAGAGCAGCCATTCTCGAGTTCTGCTAATCACAAACCACTCTTATGGTTCAGAGAAGGGGTGAGGCTCAAAGACGGAGAGTGCGTTTCCCATGCAGAACTTCCTAGGTTCGTTCCCTGGAATCTCCCGTTCAGGGATTTCAGCTAACAGCTGTTGGGGGGAAAGACCTTTCTCTGCCGAAGACCTTGTTTGAGAAAGCCGGTACTGAACGAGATGTTCCCATGGTAACAGCACCTTCACATGTTCAGTTATTTTATGTGGATAGCAGTGTTGGTCTGCAGTAGAAGAACAAGATTCCTGTCCAATAGCACTTTAAAGACCAACAAGATTTCCAGAGTGTAGGCTTCCAAGAGTCAAAACTCCCTTCAGCAGATGCATTCAGTTATGTTCATTTCATCAACACTGGGGCGGACCATAACTTTGCTTCACACAGAGAATTTTCCAGGTTCAAGCCCTAGTACCTCCCATTAAAAAGACCCTGGGGGGAAGATGCTGAGACAATATGGATGAGCCAATAGGATAAAGGAAGCTTCTTATGTTCTTTGTAGACCTCTGCATATTCTCCTGCTACAGTACAGGACAGTATCTGTACTGACTGACCAATATTTCCAAAATACAGACAGCACACAAGCCCAGGAAAGCTTCCCTTTGCACATCACACTGCACACTCAGTACAGCAACGTAAGAGCAAGATGGGCTTTGAGCATTACGTCACAGAACAGTCCTTTAGCATTTTCCTCTACGGCAGGGGTGCCCAACCTGGGGTGCATGTATGCACCAAAGAATGTGGGGATAGGTGAAAAAATTATGGAATGGGTTTGCTAATATGGGGGTACAATTTTAGCAAAATTGGTTGCCAAGGGGTACGCGAATGAAAAAAGGTTGGGAACCACTATGGTTTTCAAGGAGGTCTCCAAAACCACCTTACAGCACACTGCAGGTCATGGATTGCCATTTAGCTCTTTAACCGTCCTAGGGGATGAGGTCACTTGACATCTAAACCCACATGCAGTATTTGCTGCCGGGTTTCATCGGAGTCTGCCTCTGCTCTGGGGCAATGAAGCAAAGAACAAGAGAGCTGTGCACAGTGATGGAAACATAACCCAAAAGCTTTACAGAATTCTCTTTCAAGAGCCTGCTCGGCATTTGCTGTTGAGCAGGTTTCTAAGCTATCTTTCTATCAGTTCCCCAAAACATATTAAGCTTTCTAAAGGTCTCATTAAAATTATTTTTTATTGTGAACCAAGACCTGTGGCAGCTTTGCAATGCTATCCTACACAGAGTTATGTCGTATCTGGGGAAAGGGTTTTGCATACGACATACCTGAGCGTCCTGATCTGTGTATGTATGCTCAGTTTTGGCACTTCAGCAACAAGCACTGGGAGCACACAATGTCTGCTATGCTCCCAATAAGTGCAGTTGCCGTTCTGTATGAACAGGGACAACACACATACTCTCCATGCACATCCAGCTTTGGTACATACAATCACATTCCTTCCAAAACCCAGAATTTAGTTTGCACGTTTAGTTTGCACAGAATTTAGTTTGCATATCTAAAAGGTACATGGCATTGGAAATCATACACTGCGGTGCTGTGTGGTTTCCGGGCTGTATGGCCGTGTTCTAGCAGCATTCTCTCCTGACGTTTCACCTGCATATGTGACTGGCATCTTCACTCTGAAGATGCCAGCCACAGATGCAGGCGAAATGTCAGGAGAGAATGCTGCTAGAACACGGCCATACAGCCCGGAAACCACACAGCACCCCAGTGATGCCGGCCGTGAAAGCCTTCGACAATCATACACTGCCTTTACACAGTGACTAAAAACTTCTCTGTTTCCTTTGGCATTCCCTCAGTCATCTTTCCTTCTTGCCCAATGTATTAACTTTTGTTTCTATGTTTTTGTATGTGTGTTAGCTCTGATTTTAATTGTGCTAATGATGTGTTGAGTGCTTTTAATAGCTGGCTGGTTTTAATAGTTGTGAAATGTGATTTTATTACATATGCTTTAATTTGTTAACCCTCCTGGTGGCCACTGTGAAGGCAAAAGGGCAGGGTAGAAATTCTTTAAAATAAAAATAAATACAAATTCACATGAAATGATGACCGCTTGTAGGGGTACAGCATGCTTCCATCGGGCACAGCTGGAACACCAGAATCAAACTTCCGAAAGGGGTTATGTTCTCTTGTTTCTTCTTATCAGGTAAAAGAAAGACTTTTTAGAAATCAAGTGACCTCCATTTTGGGGTGGAGAGGATAGATTGCAATGATATCACCAACTCCTTGTTCTCTTTTGATATCTTTATCTTCATTCCAAATGGCATTCTGCTAACTTTGCAGGCCCACATGATCAACTTCAGGGGGAGAACAAAAAAAAAAGTAAAAACCCATAACATATTTGCAAAGAGCAGACACCGGCCTTTAAAAAGAGTATTTTTAAAAGTTAGCCATAACGTGGAAAGGGTGGGGGGAGCGTCTTGCACGCATTGACAAAACTATATTTGAAACATGGCATCTTACCAAAAAGGCCAGAAGGCAAACAGAATGAATGCAAAGTACTTAACATACTTTGGATCTTCTTGGGGCTTACATGCTACAGCCAATTTTCTTAATCAGAACTCCGCCCTGGAACATTATCACTACAGAAGATTCTACTGCAAAATGACAAAGGAGACAAGAATTCATTATTGCTATTTTTCCAAGCTTCTTATTTTAAAAAAAAAATAAGGAGGGAGGGAGGGAGGAAACTATAGTTCCATCCCATATTTGAAACCCAAACTGACTTTCCCCGACCCTTGTCTGAGACAGCTGCCTTCCCCCACATTCCATCCAAAAATAATAACAGAAGAGAGCAGTTTGGAAGAGAGTTAATCTAATCTTCATTGCTTCAGTTTTAAAATACCCAGCTCGGTTTAAGGTTTCTTGTTACATGGAGGGATGTGTTTTTAGTGAGATAGGCCTTAGCATAAAGGTCCTTCATAGAAGCTCGCGTGTAACCAGAAACCAAGAGAGTCAGCTCTGTAGCAGCCCAGGCAGGAAAATAAGAATCTCCTCCACAAGGCAACATTTTGCAAGCAAACTCTGCTGAAACTGAACTTGCCATGGTGGTAATTATGTTAATGCCACTGCATTTTTATTAAACTATTTATAATCGTGTTTTGGGTTTTTTTGAAACCTGTGAAATGAGTCTACGTGTCAGCAGCTCCTCGGTTTTCGCCTCCCCCTCCGGAACATTTACTTTTGAATTTTTTTATATAGATATACACGCATTCTTATGTAATTATGTATTGGGGGGAAAAGATGCAGAAGCCTATCTACTAACACATTTTAAAGCATCAAGCCAAGATTTTCTAGTTCTACTACTTTAGAGCAGACTGAATTTTTAATCTTGGGGAAAAAAGGCCTTAGGAGATAATTTTTTTGAAAAACACACATACAAAATGCTTCAAAATGTAATTGGCTTTTCACCAGAATTCACAAAGGATAGAAGATGACCCCAGCATTTTCAGAGGAGGTTGATCAGTAACTGCATCTAATTCTCTGTCTTTAAAATGTCAAATACCTATTTGCATGTAACAAACATTCTCATAGTAGAGTCTCAGAACTGAACAGAAAGCATCATGGTGGCGGTGGGCAAGTTGGCTGAAGAATTTTGGAAAACTAAAAACAGGTTACAAAGACTGTGATTAGACTTTACAGCAAATCACTGTTAAGCATGCTTAATTTTGCTTTTAAAAAAGATGCTTTTCATAAGAAATCCAAAAATGGTATGCTCTCAAAATCACACAAAAACCACTAACACAAACTAAGACCATTTTAACTTAATATATTAAGACCATAATGAAAAAACAAAATAGTAAGCTACAAGTATCCAGGCCTGGTAACCAGCGGGAGATGGGTGTTTGTGTAGAGCAGAGGTGTCCAACTCTGGTGCTTCAGATGTTCCTGGATTACAATTCCCATCAGCCCCTGCTGGCATGGCCAATTGGGAATTGTAGTCCATGAACATCTGAAGCACCAGAGTTGGACACTCCTGGTATAAAGGTATGGGGGAGCAGCTGAAGCTGATAAGTGTTCAGCAAATTCCTAGAGAGGCATGACTTCACTTCCACGTTTTTTTCAGGAAATAATGTCTCACCATAAGCCTGCTGGCCTTTTAAAAAACTTTCTCCTTGACCACACCAAGCAGCAATGAGAAATGGGGGGAGGGACACAACCACTGGCAACCCCTCTTTAACCACCATCTGAAATCAAAAGCCTCTATTAACAGCTTACATGTGAAACGACATTTCAAAGTTCAGGGCCAGTGACTGAGAAAGCCCAGTTTGTCCTACAGTTTAGTAATCTCAGCTCCCCTTAAACAACAGGAGCCCAGTTTGGACAACCTATCCATGCACCGACTCACCACAACGGGAAGGGGAACAGCATAGGCATGCTGGCTCCATACCCCCCTGTGCTATCTGCATGGTGCAAACACTTGAAGGAAGCAGAGGAAGTGAAACAGCATATGCCCTATTCCTAGGGTCAGCAATTTTGAGAAAGCAGTGTCACAGGGGGGTGGCATAAACACACACAGCCAGTGTGCAGAGGTCCTCTTCACAGGGTCAGGGTTGGTGGTTTCCTTAACACATGTCTCAGGTTCTAGTTAGCCAAGCTATGACTAACAAATTGGCCATGCAAGTCTAGGACTTGGGAAACCCAGGTTCAAACCTCCACTTGGCCTTGAAGCTCAATGGGTTGTTTTAGTTCAATCACTTTTTTATCCTAATCAACTCAGATAAATTGTAGCAAGGATAAAATGGAGGGCAGGGGACAAGAATCATGTATGCACCCCTGAACTCCATTGGAGGAAGACAAGACAAAAACATAAAAGAGAGACAAGCAGCCCTGGGATCCTGAGAACTTCAATTCACATCTATTACTGAGATTCTTAGCGTGGCTTGTCGTCTCCCTATACCTGGGGTGCCAAACTCGCGGCCCTCCAGATGTTATGGGCTACAGTTCCCATCATCCCCTGCCAGCATCATGCTGGCAGGGGATGATGGGAACTGTAGTCCATAACATCTGGAGGGCCGCGAGTTTGGCACTATAGCATTGGTACTGCAGTATTTCCTTTGCCCTTCCTCACCACTGGAAAACACACAATGTAAAAATGTACATGTGCTTTCACTTCTCCGCAACAGCAACTTCAACTGAAAATGTTCAAATATCTTACAGATTACGCAACATTGTGTTTTATCAGCTCCTGAAACTTTTGTTGTCATGTTTATTTCAAAATAATGCATAAATGAAGAACACAAAGCAGAGGGGAACAAAATAACGAACATACATACACTGTTGGTTCAATACAAAACTTTAATTAGGATATTATTTGTTAATTTTGGCTGCCAGAATTCAAAAGAAGGTTTCTAAGCTACCACAAAAAATTGTTTTGTTTTGTCTTTAAACAAAACTTAAATTATTTAGCTATTTGCTAACCCTTAGTTATACATCTTTTAACAATCAAAACTTCTCAGTGGATTTCCAGTTTCCTGCTATACTCTTTTCCACAAACAGATGACAGTAAATTTGTATATTAATCCACCATTTCCTGGACCTTCTGCTCCGCAGGGGTCCTAGTGCCTTCCTAGTGTAGCGTTCTGCTACAAAGAAGGTCCAGGAAATGGTGGATTAATATACAAATTTACTGTCATCTTTTTGTAGAAAAGTGTATATCAGCATTTTTTGTTGCAACAGTAAGTTCTAAAATCTTTATTACATGATCCTGAATAAGACCTAGCAAAATACTTTTGGACTATTAAAACGTGATACACAACTAATTTCTCTTAAAACTTCCCCCCACATGAAAACTCCAGAACAATGTGACACTGCCACCACATACGTGAAGCAGCCTGTTGACATAAGGCCATATTTCTAACACTCATGGAAGTTCCCTCCATATATTCTATTTAATCAATAGACTGTCATCACCTGTCAAAGGTGGCGTGTAACATCAGCCTAAGGTGGTCCTGTGTATAGACAAGTCTTCTGCTAAACGACACAAGAAGCAGTTCTTGCTACCTCTTCATGTTTATTTAATTTCTTCAGGCTGACAAAGTTGACCCAACCCACTGGACAAAGGTTTTCCTTCCCAGGTTTCGCCCTGGGTTACAGTGCTGTGTGTAGTTACTCAGATGTAAACCCCACTGAAGGGACTAGGGACTTCTCAACACTAGGGACTACTTCTCAACACAGAAAGAAGCTACGAATCTGTTTTTTTCAACTTTAGGTTTCAACAACATCCACAGTTTCACTGAGAAGGTCCAACACCTTTTCCTCTCTTCTCATGCACAGTAGACCATTAATTATCCAGCACTTATTTCTACAGAGAGCTGTAAAGGATCAGGACAGTCTGCACCTTGCAAGCTATTACAGGCTTCATTAAAACACTCTAAATCAGATGACTTAAATAAAACCCCTTTATTCGTGAACAGGAAAAGACACTTGTGATAAGTCAATACTAGAAATTTTAAACTATACGAAATTTAATTACCCAAGGGGAAAGGAAATTCTATTAATGGGGCAGGGGGTGGGGTATTTCTTTTTTTCAGAAGGATGGCAAGGTAAGCTGCATTCCATAGATGCCTCAAGAGCAGTGGATAACTCTTGAGCACAGATTCCTGATTCAGTCCAGGTTTCTGTGTAACCCTGCAGCACAGCTCTTGGCTGAGGTGTCACAAGATTGGCATGCGAAGTAATGATGGGAAGGCACACTTTGGATGTAAAAGCAGAATAATAGAAAGGATAGAAGCAGCAGTGGGGTACAGAAAGAGCTGCTAGAAGAGGTGACTTACAAGCGCCATCAAGTAGGACTTCCAAAAAGTTAACACACACATATTTTAGACACTAAGAAACCATTAAGCAAAGGGCTTCTCATCCCCCTCTAGTGGCAACTTCCTACAGAATAGCATGAAAAAGTGCGTTCTCCCAGTAAACAGCTGTTGCGACTCTGCTCTCCTCTTGCATCTATTTAAGGTCTGCACAGAAAAGACCTGGCCCTGCTGCACTCCAAGCACATTTGGCCCACCACCACCATCACCCTTTTTCTTTTCTCTGTAACTACATCAATGAATCTACCATCTTAGGATCCCTGCCAAAATGGCCTCCAGTCTGGGAAAACTTATACCCACACAAACGTACAATGGAGCTGTTCTCAAACAGAATGCCGAGATAAAGGAGCTCCATTCATATTTCCTCCAAGTTTTCATTCTATCTCGGTCTAGGGGTCCACAGAAGGACAGCAGGACCACAGAGGAACTCAGCTTGAAGGTCACAAAAGTTGGGAACACAGAAGCTCCAGAAAGTGTCCAGACTGCTCCACAAGCCACAGAGTCAACAAGGGTAGGCAAGTACAATCTACCTTGTTTAATACACAACATCATTAGGTGCCGTTCACACATTTCTAATAGCAACTCATGCCTCATCTCACTATTTAAGACCAACAGCTGATATATTAAGCATTACTGATGTCCCCACCACCACTGGATCAAAAGATAATGCTACACATCCAAGTGTTTCTTGAAATTGTCCACAGGAAAGGGGAAGGGGCGTGGTTTAGTTCTAGATTATCTGTGCTTAATTCAGAAGGCCCCAGGTTCAATCTTGAGCATCTCTAGTTAAGAACCAAGCAGTAGATGATGTGAAAGCCAGTGTGACATAGTGGTTAGGAGCAGGTGGACTCTAATCTGGAGAACTGGGTTTGTTTCCCTCCTCCTCATGAAGCCTGCTAGGTGACCTTGGGCCCAAACTCTCTCAGCCTCACTCATCTTACAAGGAGACTTGTGGGGGGGGGGGGGAAGGAGCTTGTATGACACTTTGAGACTCCTTATAGTTGAGAAAAGCAGGGTATATATATATATCCACACTCTTCTTCTTCCAAAAGACTTCTTCCTGATGCTCCTAGAGGCAAGTGGTAGTGGCTTAACCTTTTCGAGACCGAGTGCCCAAAATTGCAGCCTCCTAGAAACTTCACTTTATTTATTGCCAAGAAGTGCCAACACGGCGAATTTAATCTGAATATACCAAGGTCTTTAGGCTTTAGAGCAATCACGGTTGGCTTTGAGGTGCCCGTTAACTCAGGAGTAAAAGCTTGAGTGGAAGCAACCGTGCCTACACACTTCGAATGGGGTGAATCTCACTTCACCCCTAGGAGGGTTTACTCAAAAGCAAGCCCCATTGCCAGCAACCGAGCTTACCCCCAGGTGAAGGATCATGCCCAGGACAGCCTAGATGTGTCTGTGGGGGGTGATTTTCCACCCCCCCACATGATGAACTCTGGGTGCGCGTGCCCACAGAGAGGGCTCTGAGTGCCACCTCTGGCACCCGTGCCATAGGTTCGCCATCACTGCTCTAGGGAGTCACTGCAACTCTGAGTACAGACAGTACTGACTTTGATGGACTGATGTCTGACTCAGTATAAGGTAGCTTCATGTATTTTGTGTGTTTCATGAAAACTGCTGCTTAATCACTACACAAGGCATTTTCCCCATTTAGTTTCTCTTCTTCTTTAAAAAAAGAATAGTTTTAAAGTTACAAAATAGCACTCGCAAAGTTAAGGACCCTAGATCTAAAGGATTCTGTGCAGCTTTCTAGGAAATAGTTTCCCTTGACTTCTTTGGATTGTGATTTGTGCTTCAACAATCTCCCCCTCCCACCCACAAACAGCAACACACAAGCTACCTCCCCAAACTCACATCTCGACTCTTTTGTTTGTGCTTGCGCTTATGAGGGTGTACGCATAGTTAAGATTGTTGGCAGGGAGCCAGTGTTGGGGAAGGAAAGAGGAGATACAAGCTGGGATGACACCAAGACAGATTTCAGCACAGAACATGAAGCAGTTTTGAGTTGCTGTTGGAGTGAAAGACAGAAATACAGTTTTAAGTGTATTTATCCTTTTTTAAAAAAATTCAACTGATTTGATGTGTAGACAAGTGGATTTTTATTTCAGCGTCTGTGATGTGCATTCCATCTTTAGTGATTTGTGTGTGTGAGTGTGTGTTCCAATACTTTTTCCAAGCTGTGCTTTTTGGGAAAGTGACTTTTCTCCCCACATTTTAAGCTCACTGCTCTATATGAAATAGTCTCTTCAGTAACAATTAGATAAATTATTGACTCCCCTTCCTTGACAGCGGTCAGTCGCAGATAGGTCAATTCCTTCACGGACTCTGGTAAAACCAACAGCCACCTACATATAACAACCGGAAAGCCATGAAAGGATATTCTCCATTTTAATAAATGTAAACAGCAATGGCCAGGGTAGAAGGGTTTGGAGTGGGAGAGGAATGGATTTTTCCCTTTCCCCTCTTATTTAGGCCACTCAATTTCTGCAATATCAGTTGCTCCTCCAGAGCTATATACCTCAGTGAAAAGATGTAAAAGTACTATATGGGCATTTTTGACCCTGCACGCAATTATCTGTTATGAAAAGTTGAGGACATCAGGAAAAGAGGAAGGTCCAACATGAAATGAATTGACTCTACAAAGGAAGCCACAATACTCAGGCTCATTCCACACATGCAGAATAATGCACTTTCAAACTGCTTTCAGTGCTCTTTGAAGCTGTGCGGAATGACAAAATCCACTTGCAAACAGTTGTGAAAGTGGTTTAAAAACACATTATTTTGCATGTGCGGAAGGGGGCTCAGTTTGCAAAACTTGAGCAAGGCTGTTAATGATAGGATTTTTAGAGGACATTAATTCATAGGGTTGCCATACATTGGAAGCAATTTGACAGCTCTTCTCTCTCTCTCTCTCTCTCTCTCTCTCTCTCTCTCTCTCTCTCACACACACACACACACACACACACACACACACACACGCAAATATCAGTCCTAAGGACAACTGTGAAAGTGGCTGGATGGCCAGAGGTTCCCCTTTCTCCCTGTCTCAGGCTCATTCTGCATGGGCCAAAAACAGCAGTGTGAAAACGGTGTGAAAATGGTGTAAAAGGGTTTAAAACGGTGTAAAAGGGTTTATAATGTTTTCACACCATTTTCACACCGCTGTTTTTGGCCCACGTGGAATCAGCCTCAGTCGAAACTGAGATCCACGTGGCTGTTTGCTCCTTAAAAACAGAAAATCCTATATCATCCCCTTAAACTCAGCTATGATAAGATTTGACTGAAACATAGCAATTTTAATGGGCTTTTTTCTTTACAGGGGAGGTATGTGTGAGTCATTAATGGGGGGGAAAAGAAATCTGTGAAAATGATGTTTCTTCCCGTTATTATCCTCTCCACCATTACAGGGTCAGTGAAGGAAATGAAGGTGGGGGGTGGAGCAGGAACAGACAAGCAATGCAATGATGAGTGGCTACAAACTAAAACAGAACGGAATCTGACAGCTGTAGAAACAAAAACATTCCCAATTCCCAACTCCAGTCCCTCCCAAGGGAAAACTGGCTTCACGAATAAATAAGGTGGCTGGATGTGTTCATCTATCTGACGATACATGTCTTAGGCTCATTCCGCACACGCAGAATAATGCAGTTTCAAGCTGCTTTCAGGGCTCTTTGAAGCTGTGCGGAATGGCAAAAACAGTTGTGAAAGCAGCTTGAAAGTGCATTATTTTGCGTGTGCGGAATGAGCCTTAGATCCATTTCTCAAAATGTGAGTTGTCTGTAGATGGTTGCATCACATATAAACAACTGGCATAATCACTCAACTAACAGTTACCTGATTAAGGAAGTATCAAGACCTGGCCAGGTAAGTTCTGTTCCACTGTTTTGTTGTGCACAAACAGCACTGCAAGAGGTGGAGAGGGAGAAAAGACAATTGCATGTCAAAGCAAGTCCCATCTAAGAGGTATTCTCTCCTGTGACAAAGGCAAGAGGGAATACCTCATCCAAGATGGTGCTGAGCTCTTACCACTCATACTAGTTCTTAGATATTAAAATAAGTTTTAAAATGATACAGCAGAGCTCATGGAACGAGGGCTTCCTTTGTAATCACTCCAACTGCTGTCTACACAGGATGCTGCCTTATACTGAAGCAGGTAAAAATGGTCACACCACTTTGTACCTGAAAGCTAAAGGATGACAACACCCTGTAGATTCCAAAAATAAATGTGAAACTTTTTCTTTTACTCACTGGTAAAAAGTACAAAACTGTGATGGTTTATACTGAATCTAGCAAGGTCAGTCCTCCTGGGTTTTATGTACAGGGCTCACCCATCACCTACTGCTGGAACCTTTTTAATGTGAGATGGCAGGGATTGAAGTTGGAATCTCTGCATGCAAAACAGATGCTCTACCACTGAGCTACACCCCCTCCTGTTTTGCCGAAACAAAAAGCACACTTTGCCAATCCGTCATGGGGGTGAAATAGACCCAATATTAAGTTACATACCTCAAAAAGGGGAGGACGGGGACAGAGTCCTGGACCCTAACCACTGAGTTTCAAAGGGGCTCGCATACAAACAGCTGTGTGAAGCAAAGGCCCACCAGCCACTTAGAGAGGGCAAAAGGGGCTTCAGAAAGTAGTGCTAGCTTGAATGTAGGCTCCTTGCAAACAAAATTTTTGTATTTTGTTTCCTTTGCTTTTTTCACTCTGCAGAAGGCCAACGCACACCAATGGAGCTGCATCTGTGCAGTTCATAACCAGGACTTTCATCAAACACTCCCACCCCACCTGACCTCAAAATGTAGGTAAAATTTTTCAAATATTTCAACTTGGAATCATTTCAAAACTGAGCCACAAGAACCCTCTGAAACAAGGCAAGGGCCAATCTCAGAAAAGGTAACGAAAAAGGAGGCTGTGTGTGTGTGTGTGTGTCTGTGTGTGTCTGTGTGTGTGTGTATATGTTAATCACCACAGTCGGGCCTGCTTTCCAGAAAGGAATATTTTTATTATTCACCAAGGAGGTTAAAAAGGGTAATTTGTTTGATCACCATTTTTATGTTAGGAGCTAAGTTCTGGCATGTTTCCCCAACCTGCCCCCATGACCTTTAGCAAGCGTCTTAACTCCTCAAGTCAACTTCAGATCAATCAAGCTAGCTCAGAGGACCAGCCCAAGCAATGGGGCCCTCCAGCAGCTACACATTTTTTGATACATATTTTTTTTAAGCGGCACAGCTCCAAGCAAGGCAGAAAGTGGGGCAGAGATAGACACAGCAGGCTCTGGTTTTTATTACAGCCCAACTTGTCGGTTTCTCAGCTCAACACCACTCGGGACGACAACAATTCTCCTTCCATTTCATCACTAGCTTACTGCAAAACGTGTCGGTGTAATTTATAGCTACTGGAACTTCCAAGCAATCGGTATGGGAGTTAATCAAACACAGCTTTCGGACCCTTTAAGCAGAGCAACCACCGTTTAAATGGTTATGACATGCGGTCAAAGCCACAGGCGGGCCAAGGAATGGGAAGGAAAGAGAGAGAAAGAGACCGCCCCAGACAAACCACGCAGCCACCCAGTCCTTTTCTGACAAAGAAACCCGGATTGCCCCCCAAAAGGGAGACACAGAGCGACGTCCTTTTAGTCTGGTGCCTACAGAGTGCCATGGAGCACCCTTCAAAGCTAATTTCTTGCAGCAGAAGCTTGGGTGAGTCAGAGTCCATTTCAGCAGATGCAAAGGAAGGGACATTACTGCAAACCGGGAAGGTCAATACAAGCATCTCATCCGGCCCAGCACCATTCTCTCTCTACACTGACAAAATTGTAACTGGGATGATTGAGATTTACTGCTGGAGCCTATTCAGTCCTGCCCAGGGGCAAAGTCCTGCAGCGTTCAGAAAGAAAGCGCCTGAGACTGCAACCAAATTGACTGTCCTCTTTTCTTCCCAAATGTGTAGGATCTGCCTGTATTGTCTGGGGAAGAGAGAGTCCAAGAGGAAACAAACACCAGGCAAGGCAAGCAGGAAGGCAGAGGGGGCTTGACAGGGATTTTCTCTTCCTGTCCAGTCTCCAACCTCTCTGGAGCGAAAGGCAAATACAAACTCGGCAACGCTGGTTTAAGCCAACCTTCTCCAAACGGGGTGAGGGTGGGTTTTTATTTTTGTCAAAGTCTGCTCACCACACCGGCGGAGACCCCGATCGCGGGAGCGATGCTGCAAACCCCCCCCCCCCCCCACGCCACCTTCTCAAGCTTTAGAGAACAGGCAACAATATTTTTTCAAAAAGGAAACACGTTCAGGGCAAATAAACTTATATTGAAAAAGGGGGAAAAAAACTTTTCTCTAAGGTTCCACACTTTTACGAAATCCGGCAACTGTGAATGATGGAGGCAACGAAGCGGGGGGGGGGGGGGTTTGCAACCCCGCTTTTTAGCGCAGTGCCAAGCCGGAGCCAAGCAGTCCCCGGAAGAGTGATTCTCGGATCGCAGCCTTACAAAACCTCTAAAGTACCCCCGCCGCTAAGAGCGCCTCAGGAGAGTTTTGGTCATCTTGCACGGGACAGATCACGAGCTGGGCTGGAGAAGCCCAGCGATGCCCCCTCCGCTGCAGCGACCGCCTCGGAGGAGTTCTCCTGCCCCGGGGTGGGGGGGCAAACCCCTCCCGCAGAAGAGCCCGGCTCCACTCGCCCCCCTGGCCGGGGACAGCAGCAGCATCACGTGCCCCCGCTGGGCGGGCAGGGGGAGGGCAAGGCACAGAAGCCCCCTCCCCTCCCCGCACACTGCGAGGACAGCAGCGCGCCTCCCTTTGTCTCCTCGGCCCCAGCGAGCTTTTCCGGGGAGAAAGGAAGCCGGACGGCCCCCGGGCAGCAGCAGCAGCAGCAGCCCAAGCGCTTCGCCCGACCGCCCGCCAGTGCCTCCTCCCCGGTGAGCTGTCCGCCTCGGAGGCGCCCCGACACCCACTCGATCCCGCGCTCCTTCCCGCTGGAGAGCCGTCCCCGTCCAGGGAAATCCGCTCCAGGGCCGTCCCCATCTGCGGGGTCCCCGAACAGGCCGCGGTCAAGCCTCGGCCAGCAGCAGCGGTTGGAGAAAGCGAAACCCGCGGGCAGCCTCCGCCGCCTTGGGGAAGAAGGCACCCCCCCCCCCGGCGCACCCGCCGCCTCTTGCACAGCCGCCCCGAGGCCCGTTCCTTGGGGGTCAGTCGGCGGCTTCCACCCCCCGGCCCTCGCACCGGAGCTCTCCGGCATAAAAATCCCTGCCGGGACCCCTGGCTAGGCCGCTGGGCAGAGTCCGTCCCTCGGAGCTGCTGTGCCGCCCGCATCCCGGCGCGCACGGCCCTCGCCTCGCTCCACCACCGGCCGCAAAGAAGTTGCCGGTGCCGCAGTCGCTCGAAAGCCCGACCCGGGCCAGAGGTCCCCTCCGACGCGCTGGAAGCAGGGCCAGGGAAGCCCCCCACCGCCGCGCCCGTCCAAGTCCCAAAGCCTCCTCTTGGGGAAAAGAGAAAAATTGTCCCGGCGAAGCCCGGACGACGCGGCGGTCCCTGCCCGGCCGGGTGGCTCCTTGCTCCGCACGCGCCTTGCCCCCACTGGGGCTCCTCTGCTTCCCCAACGCAGTCTCCTTCCCTCCCTCCCGCCCCGTTGCCTTTGGGCACCCCCACCCCCCGGGGTCAGTCTGCTTTCCCAGCTCCACCCGCTTCTGCGCCCTCGCCCTCCTCCGCGCAACGGGCAGAGCCGCGCAGCACCTGCAGCGCACCCGAGAACCGGCCCACGGACCACCCACCACCCCAAGGTCGTCCCTCCGTCCCGACGGCACCGGCCCAACGGGGGCTTCCTCCCACCGGCGCGCGGCACCCACCACCCCGGCGGCGTCGGCGGGCTCCCCTTTCCCCCGCAAAAGTCCCTCAAGCACAGCCCAAGAAGTGGCGAGCGGGTCGCGGAGGAAGAGGAGGGGGGGCTGGAAAGAGGGCGAGGGGTGCCCGGGAAAAGTCCCGCGTGCCCCCGTCTCCTCCCCCGCGGCCAGCTTGGCTGGTAGCCGGCGCCTGCCCTGCTCTGCCCCGCCGCTGGTGCTGGTGCTGCTGCTGCCGCCGCCACCGCCGCTCTGAGCGCACCGCCTGCTCTGCTCTGCCCGCCCCTGCGAGTCTGCGGCGCGCCGCGGCTCGGCTCCCTGAATGACAGCTTACCTGCATGCCAATCTTCATCAGACTGACACCGGCCTGACAGCGCAGCCTATACTCACTGCCTGGCCCCGCCGCGCGTCAGCCCGGCCCCGCCCTCGCCCGGCACACCCCTCCCGCCGCCCCCGGCCCGCCCCCGGCCCAGCCCCGAGCGCGCGCTCCCGCACCCCGCGCGCCCCCGCACGCCCAGGCCCGCCTTGTCTCCCCCTGGCGGACTCTGCCTGGGCGGCGGAGGCGGCTTCTGCACGGGGGCCGAGTCGCACCCCGTCTGTGGAGCTTGCAGGGTTGGCTCCGGGGAGGACGGCAGCGCCTGCTTGAGTGATGCGCGGAGCCGGGCATGGGCAGCAGCGCCTGGTCCCCAAGCGGGTTCTTATGCAAGCAGGCAGCAGGGAATTCAAGGGACTCGGGCGGGAGTGCCCACTGCCAAGCGAACCTGTTGCCTAGAAGCTGTAATCCCCATTCCTCTGCGCTATTGAGGGCAAGCCTCCATGAATTCTATGAGTCAATTCAACACAATACCATAAACCTTTAATGGCACATTATCAGTACACAAGAGAGAAAAATATATATATATATAAAGGTTAAAAAATAAGAACTATATATTACATAATTAGATTAAGATCGCTTATTAACAACCAATTTAAGAAACCTTGCAGTCTGTTCCAGGATGGCTCTGGAGTTGTTATTTAATAAATAAACAGTCTCTTGCTGGTCAGTCCTTTTATCTGTGCCACTCAAATGGGGCAATAATAATGACATTCTTGCCTCTGTATAAAGGGGGCAGTGATGCAAAACATGATCCACAGATTCTTCACAACACATCTCACAAATGCACAATCTTTCGTGATGTGGTGCTTTTTAAACCCTTCCGTGTCTCAAAGAAGAATTCTGTGAGTTTTAATTTCCAGGAAACATGATGCACGGGATGCAAGAGCGCTGCTAGTTGAAAGCTTTTAAAAGGAATCCTCAAACAGGTGTGTTGCAGTCCTGTTGCATTCTCCCCACTGAGGATGAAGCAGGACTTCACTTTTGAGAAAATGCTAGAACAGCACTTGATTCCTGGAGATTTCCCAGTGGCACTGTACACACCTCAGCCATGACAGTAGTTCATACACACCTCAGCCATTTTAAAAGTGCTGTCTTTTTTTCTTGGCTTTTTCTTGGTCCAAGATGAGTAGTAGTTCCAGGAAGTCTCCAGGCCTTGCCTGGAGGTTGGCAACCATTAAGGGCTTATTTGCCTGCATATTTTCTCAAGTCAGGTATGCCATTATGTGCCAGTAATGCTCTCCTCCCATTTTGCATTGACCAAACCAAACTCTCTACTACACAAGGGGGAAAATAGGGTTTTAAACATGGAAACTCTCAGAAACCTTTGATCATTATCAAACATTTCATGACCATGTGCACAAAATGTAGGTCATAATATATTATTAGAGACCTGGTAGAAAACTTGGAGAAAAGGGATGAATTTTACCAAACACTATTACCTTAACGAAAATTATTACAAAATGTATTATGAGACATCACACCATATACAATCTCCAAAATTCAAAGAAGATATCCTGATAATTGTTGGAAGTGTGTAACAGAAAGAGGCACCTTTTCCATCAGTGGTGATCTTGTGCAGGAGCTAAAGAATATTGGCAAAAGATTCGTGAAGGAATATGTAAGACTTTGAGACAAAAATGTCCTTTGACTCCGGAATTATATCTTTCAGGTCTTACAGAAAAATCTAAGAATATTAAATCTGAAGAGTTATTTAAGTATTTGTCTACAGCAGCCAGAATAAATTGGGCAAAGGTCTGGAAATCTATAATTATACCTGACATAAGAGAATGGCAAGTAAAAGTAATGAAAATGGTAAAAATTGCTAAATTGACGAGAATAACTTTGGATAAACATATGAGTAACTTTAAGAAAGAATGGGAATGTTGGATTGAGCATATTAATTTGGGATTTAATAATAGAAAAGAGATTGTTGGATTTTTTTAAGGAAAAAAGCAACATAGAATTAAAAATGGAAAAATTGGTAGGATTACTTAAGTTTTTAAAACTTGATTTATGATTTAAAAATGGAAGTAAAGATTTTAGCAAGGAGGACTATATTTTGAGTTGCAAAGCCACGGTTTCAAAAAATCGGAAGTCATGGATTGATCAGGATGTATCGATGACAACGAATTGAAGTTTGATTTGTATAATTCAGGTTAAGTATACCATGGCTCCCTGGACTGGTGCCTGTCCTGGTATCCGTTGACCCCTTTCCTGGTATCCATCAAGTGCTTTTATAAAGTGGGTGGGGCCAAGTGGGGCTTTCACCAGCAAGGTTTCTGACAGGACGATGCAACTCTGATTGCCTGTGCAGATTAAAATACTGTTTTGGGGACAGCTGTCACCACAGTGTCTGTTTTGTTATTTCTCTCACTTCTATTCTCTCTCTCTCCACCTATCAAGCAAGGTCTTTGCCCACTTTCCTGAAGCACGGGGCAGGTGCCATATTGGAGAATGGTGCTCAGAAGAACCAGAGGTGGCCCCCAAGCCACTGGGTATCACTGAACTAAAGATATCAGTCACAATCTATTACAATCTTCTGCCAAAAATTCCCTAGAATTAACACAGCCTGCACAGCATGACTTCCCAGCAGACTGAGTGCCAATGTTTCTCCCCTGTATGCATGTGTTATGTGTGTGGCTCCATTTCCCACAGCTGCCATTTTGTGGCTGCACCATGCCCTCAGTGAAAGGTACCCACAGGCTGAACAAGATTGGGGACCCCTGAGCTACACATACACACACGGTATCTGTACCTTTAAGTATTCGATGGCAAGGAAAGCTGAGGGAGTGTTGCTTTGTTGGTCATTACAGTAACGTGATACGAGATGCTTCGCAGGTCACACACTCCTATGCTACAGTCAAAGGTACAAGACCTGAAGAAGCTTGGTAGAGGGGCTGGTTGTGCATTTATGTGGCCCTCACAATCATACAATTCGTAGGGTTCTAGTAGATTAAGGAGCACAGCTATTTCGGTTCTCTTGCATTACCGCAGTTGTTTATCCGACAACATCTTCAACAGTGCCTATTAAACAGAACCTACATTGAATTTCTGGTAGAATGCAAATTTATTCAAATTTAATGAACAATTAATCCATCAAAGAGGCAGATAATTAATCAACTAAAATGTTAATCAGGTGACAGCCCTACTAAAATTCACATTATTAAAATTTTCTGGAATTTAAATAGGCTAGGATACAAAAGGGCGGGGGGAGTCTTCTTGGTGTTGCTCCCTCTGATAAGTAATTTGCTACTAAATTAATTGCCACACCCCCTTTTGCAAGAAAATGTGCAGGATTATTAAATACCCAGAAGAGATATTCTCTGAGGGGAATAACTATTTTAAGTACTATCCTATGCACACCGCACTGGGAAACCCCACTGAACTCAGTGGGTCTTAGTTTCAAACACATGCCAAATAATTTTGAAATTACTGGTAATATGGTTTAGAAGCACAGATTTTTCTTCCCTACATAATGCAATGGCACTTATTCTATGGCTCACAAAAACCCACATTTGAAAATCACCATTAAACAAAAGACCAACATTGGTTCCCATCTCTGGCATGAAGCACACACTTCAGCATAGCTCACACCTTACCTGCTCCTCCAATGACAACCGTTTCAAGGTGGTGACCAAATACCACCTATCAAGCAAGCACCTATCTGCCCACTCATATCAAGCAAGGACTTTGCCCACTTTCTTGAAACATGGGGCAGGTACCATATTGGATAATGGTGCCTAGAAGAGCCAGAGGTGGCTCCCAAGCCACTGGGTATCACTGAGCTAAAGATATCAGCCAGAATTTATTACAATCTTCTGCCAAAAACTCCCTAAAATTAAAACAGCCTGCACAGTATGACTTCCCAGCAGACTGAGTTCCAATGTACTATCCACAACCTACTCTATAGCAGCCCTTTGGTCTTGAAGAAGGTCACTTTGGTTCAGTGGTAGAACATAGGCTTTGCATGCGAGAAATCGCAGGCTCAGTCCCCGCCATCTCTAACATCAGGTATTGGGAAATGGTCTAGCTCTGCCTCAGACCCGAGAGATCTTCTAGAAGAATAGAGACAACTTTCAGCTAGAAGGACTGCTGGTTTAATATAAGGCAAAATGATATGTTCTGAAGTGCAAGGAATACTGCAGCCAAAATTCAATTGCAAGAACTTTAGACTTCAAGCATCTAAAACAATTAGAAGTGGCACCATAGGGCCAAACCAGAGTATTGACAGAACTACAGAGAAGGGAAATGCCACAAGTTGCCATTTCTGTCTTCACTCATGCACTGTGATAGAAAAAGTCACAACTGGTGAAAATCTGCCTTTGGTGCAACCATCCTAAAAGGCAAAGGATCCTTCCTAATTTCCAAAACATGGAGGGTTGTGGCATTCCATGCTCTGTCAAATTAAAGCAGGCAATCCTGCCCATACTATATTGCAAGTCTTACTGAATTCAGTGAGATCCTGAGCCTACAAAAATCAAATGGAAGGGGGGGGGGTTGTTAATTCTTGACTTGCATTTCATGCATCAGAAGTGCAATACGTTGTAGAGATCTTGTGAGAAAATTTGTGCCATTTCCCTCATTAATTCATTCTGCTATTGAGCCCTCCACACCTTCTTAAACACTTTCTGACTTACGCACTATTTTTTACCCTGCTCTGACAAATTGGCTGTTAAATTTCCCTTGCACCATCAACAGGCTTATGTGGCACTGCAAAGTCGTTCCAGCACCTTCAATTCCTCTTGACACCAATGCTGTCTCCTTCCAAAATCATCCCCTTTGACGAGCATGATGCTGACTGAGAATATTGTTGCAGACTCCCTTGTTTTGATATTAAAGTCATAATGTGGGTGTTGTAGACCTCTGCATTATCATAGAGAGCTAAATAATAGATGGGGTACACAAATCACTTAAGTTGCCAATACAGTATATGAGCTGGCGAATCCCTATTGATTTCTGTGGGGTTAGCTCTCTGACTGTAAGAACAAGCTCAAATTGCAGCTGTGAAAAGGGCCACTGCATTGCTATTGGCCCTGCTCCCCTGCCTTTTGCAGCAGGCCAAGGCACACAACAGTTTAACGGGTAAGGAAAAGCTTAGCCTGCCAATATATTTGGGCACAGGGATGGTAACAAGAAAGATGGCAATTCAGCTTAATGAGACTGGTGCTGAAACCAAATGCTACCCATTCAAGAAAAGAGGGTCCAAAATTCCTTGTTATCAGTTTGCCACAATTGTCCCTAGAAAGGCCTCTAATTAATGCATGCCAGGCAGAAATTCAACAGAGCAAGCTGTTCAAAATATGATAGGAGCATATCACAGCTGCATCTGAATGAGAGCACAAGCCCCTCATGGCAACATCAAGCAGTATGGGAATGGCACATGCACAGACAGAGTTTGGGAGATTCCCAGAGATTTGGGGGTGGAGCTTGCAGAGGATGAAATGTGGATTATGGAGGGAGCTCTGAGGAGATGTGATGTCACAGGGTCCACCCTCCAAGGCTGCCATTTCCTCTAGGAATCAGATGTGTTTCCACACTCCCACATTCCTGCTGGGTGACCTTGGCCTAGTCACAGTTCTTCGGAACTCTCTCAGCCCCATCTACCTCACAAGGGGTCTATTGTGGGAAGGAAGGGAAAGGAGCTTGTAGACAACGTTGAGTCTCCTTACAGGAGGGAAAGGTGGGGTATGAATCCAAACTCCTCCTTCTTGGAGAACTGGTTTCTGTAGTCTGGAGACCAGTTGTAATTCCAGAGAACTCCTGGTCCCACATGGAATTTAGCAATCCTACCACATACCCACACTGCTGGCTGCTATCACACCCTTGGCTTCCACACGGTTCTTTTCCCTTTCTATTCCACCAGCACAAAAGTGACACTGACTCTGCCAGGTTCCCTTTCTTTTCTGAGTCACACTGTAGCAACCCAGCACTTAGACAGGAAAGGGGGAAAGACCTTCACAAGGGATAAAAGGACCCCCCATTTTGAATCTACAGCTTAGCCCTGCTCCCTCCCTATAGCCACATGGACGCTTCTCTCTGCAACCACTTTGCAGACAACTTTTTCAGCCCAATTAAAACAGGTTTATTTATAATCTGCTTTAAGGGGAAAGTCCCAGGAATGCCACAAATCATGCTCAGAATTAGTAAGAACATCATGTTAGGCATTCCCTCTTTAATGAGGGGCTCCCAGCTTTCCATGCTAGGGGGGCTCTTCATGCGCAAGTCAACCATCTCTGCCTTGTGGCAGGCACGCAGAAAGTAAACAGATGAAAAAAACTTACTTGTTGAATATCTGTCTGACATGCGTTCTAATAAGTTTCCTCTGCAGATAAAACTTGATGAACCCTGCCAAAGGGAAAACAATGTGTGTGACATAGTCAACAGACTCAGGAAATGAAATGCTCTTTGTTAATATAATCTAAGCTCTAGATAGGGTTAGCCGCCACACTCTGAATTTAAAATATGCACAACACAATACATGGTTGGGGGGTAGGGTTGCCAACTCCAGATTTGGAAGGTCCTTGAGATATGGGGGTTGAATTTGAGGATGGTGGAAATTCCATGTGATGCTATAGAAACCCAGAAGAAGAGTTTGGATTTATACCCCACCTTTCTCTCCTGTAAGGAGACTCAAGGTGGCTAACAAGCTCCTTTCCCTTCTTCTCCCCACAACAGACACCTTGTTTGATTCCGCATGGGCCAAAAACATCAGTGTGAAAACGGTGTGAAAACAGTAGAAATCCTTTTACACCGTTTTAAACCCTTTTACACCATTTTCACACCATTTTCACACTGCTGTTTTTGGCCCATGCGGAATCAGCCCTTGTGAGGTAGGTGGGGCTGAGAGAGCTCCAAAGAACTGTGACTAGCCCAGTGTTACCTAGCAGGAATGTAGGAGTGTGGAAACACATCTGGTTCACCAGATAAGCCTCTGCCACTCAGGGGGAGGAGTGGGGAATCAAACCTGGTTCTCCAGATTAGAATCCACCTGCTATTAACCACTACACCAACCATCTTCTTCAAGGGAACTGATCTGACGCTTGGAGGTAACTGTGCTTCTGGGAGATCTCCAGGCCCCACTCTGGGCAGCCTGTCACACCAGGACAAGAACAACTGTGCCTATTTTTCTCATTTATAATTTTCACAGATACCAAAGCCTTTTACATCTTTCCAGTTAGGACATGGCAATGCGAAAAGAAGTATTATGTATCAGCTTTTTTCATCCTTGTATAGCAGCACTTTGGAGCCATTGTAAAAAGGTGGGCAACGGAGAAGAATAAGATTTATTAACTTTGTTTACAGCCCGCCTTTCCCACTCAGACTCATGGTGCAAAACAAGGCAAATCAAATAGCACGAGACATCTAGTAAATAATGCAACAAGACCAGGATCGCAGAATCAGGAACAAGACACCGCAAGTTTCAGATGCAATATTTCAAACAAAGCAGAACATGGAATTGCTACAGTAGAAAACAACGTGGTAACACAGCATGCACAATAAACAGATAATACACACCATAAATATTTGTTGATTCTTATTTGAATATAGAACCTCAACAACAGATACTGTACAACCACACTTAGGAAAAAATACTTTGCAGTATTTAGCCACGGTAATTTCACAGCATTTATGCATATTTTAAAACAATAATTAGACCAGAGGCAACAGGTACAAAATTACTTTCCCTTTGGCTGACCAAGTTCCCTCTGGGGGAGGGGGATCTCCCAGCTCTTGTTTCCTGAAGCCATTCTGGTGATTGGCAGGAGAAAAAAATTCACCGAAAGGCAATAGTGTGATGTCACTTCTAGAAAAAATAAACAGAAGTGACATCAGTCAACTTCTGGAATCACCTGAAACTCTTTGCTCTTATGATAGACCTTTCCACACCTTTGCATAGCAAGTTCCATGCAAACACTTAATGATTGGTTCCCCACCCTGGGCCATGGACAATATACCACTATACTTTCCCTTCTCACTAGACACAGTGTGAAAAAGACTTCTCTCTGTGATACACCTCTGAAGATGCCAGCCATAGATGCAGGCGAAACGTTAGGAACAAAATCCACCAGACCATGGCCACACATGGCCCGGAAAGCCCACCAGAACCAAACGGTTGTTAAATTATTTGAATCCCACCACTGGATGGATTGTATGTGATTGCTACAGTTGTTACCTGCCAATAAGCAGAGATGCAGCTATAGCAGGGATCCCCAACCTTTTTTGAGCCAGTGGACACATTCAGAATTTTGAAATGGCAGGCACAAAATGGTTGCCACAGGAGGTTGAGCCAGCCACAAAATGGCTGCCCTAACTTCAGTAACACACTATAGAGATTCTTGTGCTGTGGTGGCAGCTGCTGCCAATGCAACATTTAAAAAATCTGCACAGCCAATCACATCTTCAATAGTCAATCAGAAGCCTTGCTGGGAAAAGCCCTGCCTGGCACCACCTGCTTCCTAAAAACGTTTGGAGATTGCCAAAAAAAGTTTCAGTGGGTTCCACAGCGACCACAGTCACCATGTTGGAGACCTCTGAGCAGGAAAGGCCAGCTCCCAACAACTATTCCCTGAGATCCTTCAACCAGAGATGCCAGGAATTGAAAACAAAGCATCTGCTTGGCCAGAAAGCCGCAGAATTTCTCTCAAAACTGCATAAGCTGACAGGCTATTAAAACGTTTGTGGGCTGGTCTATTCCACACAAGCAGGTCTAGCATGGTATCCATTAGCAGAAAGGGATGGAGGTGGAAAATTACATCAGGATTCTTTATATTTTATAGGGACAGGATTGGAAGCAGCAACAACGGGTGAGCCAGAATGGCTGACCAACCAGTCATTATTCTCAGCCCAAAGTTTGAAGCAAAACCACCAGGCAGTGGATCAGATTCTAAGACATTATCTCTTGTGTTAATTTCCTGCCAACTTTGGACGATGCAATTAAGACCCCAGATAACTTGAAACACTTTTGCTGCTTTTATGGTGAGATGGATTATAATCCTAATTTGAAAATGCTTCTAAATGGGCCATTAGCCACTGCTGGCTTCTCTTCAGGTCAAGCTAAACACCTCCCACTACTTTGAGGCAGTTGGCAGTGAGAAGATAACTGCGCTCACCTCATTAGATATTATTGCTTTTGCAGCAGTGTTTAAAAAAAAAAGGAGTGGGCGGGGGAGAGGATAGATGACAAAAGCCAAGCATCTCAGAGATGGATTCCTTGGCTATAGAGGTTAACCTTTCAACATGCTGCAGGGGTTTGGCTATAGAAGATTCTTTGCCCGTTTTATAATATGCAGTAATGCAAAGTTTGTTTTAAAGATTGCAACATATAGTTCACCAACCCATTAGATCAGGGGTCCCCAATGTGATGATTGGGGGCACCATGTTGCCCGTGGATACCTTTTCTGGTGCCCAGCAGGTATATTTAGGGGGGGATTTTGCTCTCCTTACAGCATCATGTCCGCATCTCAGAAAAATGGTATTTTGCTTCATGGAGAAAAACTGATATCAAAACAAGTCATTTTTTTTCTTATGGTAGGTTTTCTGCTAATTTAATAGCAACATGATATGAATAACACTTTGTTGTGTTTTAATAGAAAAGGCACTTAGAGGTGGCTTTTCAGTGCTGTTTAGGACCAGGCATGATGGAAGGCTGATGGTTCTTCTTTTGGTCTGCTTCTACCTGTTCCATCAAAGGTTTGGGCACCTGGTTCTGGAAGTAGTTCCCACAGGCCTTGTATGAGACAGCCCTTTGCTTGGTCCCAGTGGGGCAACTGTGGGGGAATGGGGGTTTAGTAGTGATTCTGGGCCCTGTTCTGGACTTTGCACAGGGCTGCACAATCACTAACACGACTATCGAAAAAAGGATCATCAGAGCAATCCTAAACAGAATTATACCTAGAGTTGCCAGCTGTAGGTTGGAAATACCTGGAGATTTTGAGGGTGGGGCCTGAGAAGATTTGGGGAGACAAGGGACTTTGATGGAGACCAACTTCCAAAGCAGCCATTTTCTCCAGTTGAACTGATCTTTGTTATCTGGAGATCCATTATAATCCCAGATCTCCAGCCACCACCTGGAAGTTGGTAACCATGTTTTGCTTTCTGCCAAGTCAAGTTAGACTTGGAGCAACCCCTGGTGGGGTTTCCAAGGTAAGAAACATTCAGAGATGGTTTGCCATTGTCTGCCTCCGTGTCATAACCCTGGTATTCCTTGACCATCTCCCATCCAAGTGCTGACGAGAGCTGATCCTGCTTAGCTTCTGAGATCTGAAGAGATGAGGCTATCCAGATCAGGACTAAACTCTGTGGTAGTGAAAAGTGCTGTCAAGTCTCAGCAGACTTATGGCAACCCCATAGGGCAGTGATGGCGAACCTTTTCGAGACCGAGTGCCCAAATTGCAACCCAAAACCTACTTATTTATCGCAAAGTGCCAATATGGCAATTTAACCTGAATACTGAGGTTTTAGTTTAGAAAAAACGGTTGGCTCCGAGGTGTGCATTACTCGGGAGTAAGCTTGGTGGTAGTCGGTGGCTTTGCTTTGAAGCCCCTGTGTAACTCTTCCAACAGGTGAATCATGACCCAAGGAGGGTTTAGTCAGAAGCAAGCCCCATTGCCAGCAACTGAGCTTACTCCCAGGCAAAGAATTGCGCTTTTGTTCTTCGCATGAAAATCAGTGAGGTATAACAGCGCTTAGATCTTAATTGAGCCCAGCGGTCTTAGGTTTAATACTAATAATCGAGCCCAGCGGCCCAGGCCAGCCTAGATGTGGGGGGGGGGATTCTGTTTGCGCATGCCCACAGAGAGGGCTCTGAGTGCCACCTCTGGCACCCGTGCCATAGGTTCGCTACTACCATAGGGTTTCCAAGAGATATTCAGTGATGGTTTGCCACTGCCTTTCTCTCTGCACTGAGAAGATTCATGTGGAGGAGTGGGGAATCAAACTCATGTCTCCAGATTAGAGTCCACCATCCCTAGCTACTATACCATGCTGGCTTTCAATCCTGCTTGTACCTGTCTAAAATCTTAATCCACTCAATTTAATGGGGTTAGAAGGGTGTAACTGCTTAGAATTGCACTCTGTGTCTGACTGCTGTAAACCAAGAAGTCAGGAGCAAAAAATAATAATTTGGCAACCCTTTTTTTAAAACCATGAGAGCAAAACTGACAGCAACCATGCTGTGAAAAGACTAAATTGTTATTCTTAAACAAGGACAACCGTATATGTGCAAAATCGAAGTACATTCTTTTTGCCTGTTACAAAACCTGCAAGGAAAAAAAATGTAAAAATTCTTCTGTCCTAACACAGCAAATCTAAAACATTCCACAAAATACTTTTGGATGTACAAGAAGGTTACGTGTTTATATGTTTGCGTTTAATGCAATTAATATTAATTAATGTCAATGGGTCATGTCCTGCCACGGGTTTTAAAACAGATTTCCCTAAAGGGGTTGAAAAGAAGTTCTGTTTAAAATGTAATAGCACCATATGGCCAATATAAGATTTTTTTAAAAAAATATTATGAGACACAGAAAGAAGAGGAAGGAAGAAAAACGCAACAGCAGTAGTGGGGGAGTGAGGACAAATGGCCGGTTGATGCTTCTGTCTTGGCTATTTCCAGGAGTTCTAGCAGAATTTCTTACAAGCAAGAATGAGTGGGTAATGGTTGTTCTCCAGCCCTGAGTTCAAGACATCTTCTCGTCCATGGTGGCAGCAACCTGTGATCCAAGAAGTACCGCCCTCCCAAGATCATCTGCTGTGTCATGAGCTACCCTATAGTTTGCTTCCAGAAAACTTGATTTCTTCCTCCCTGACAAGCCAGCCTGTCAAGTTAGATCTTCCTCAAAGGGCCTAGCAGGCATTTCATCTACTCCAGAGGTTCTTGTTGGGTTGCTGCCCTGGGGTGCAGCTAGTAGCCAGGAGCAAGTAGACCCAAACCTCAGCAGGCGGCCAAACTGTAGCTTAGGAAATTACTGGAGATTTGGGAGTAGTAGTGCCTGGTTAGGGGAAGAGTTTGAGGAAGGGGTAGAGCTCAACAGGGATGTGATGCTGCCGAGCGTGTCCTCGAAGTGGGCATGTCCACTAAGAAAATTGACCTCTGTACTCTGAAAAACAGCTGTAATTTCAGGAGAACTCCAGGCCACACCTGGAAGTTGGCAATCCTACCCCTGCACAGAGGACTTGGCTCGAGCCTTTCAGCAGCAACGGTGATTGATTTTGGCTCACCAGCTGTCTCCTCCCACAACACCACTTGAGGCAATGTGTGAAATGATGCCCAATTCCCCTCACCTGCTGAGTGACTCCTGCTGTCATCTCTCTGGGGACTGATCAGCTAGGTTTGAGTTTCCCAGTCTGCCCCTGGGCTCTGTTCTATGCACCCTCATTTTCAGAACCAGAGCAAGCAAGCACCACTTCCAGGGCTAAGTTCATAGGCCCCCAGCATGACTATGTTGAGTGCCATAGAGCCTAGTGACACATTTCCTGGTCCTTACCAAGTGTTTTTACAAAGTGAATGGGGCTATTGGCCATTAGCGATTTTGGACTGTGTGGATTTTTAACAGTACTGCTTTGGTAGTACCTGCCACCACATCAGAAGGATTTTCACAGTGTGATTGAAAATAAGCTGCAGGAGCCATTTTTGTGGTTGACACCACGTCCTGTGGCAGCCATTTTGTGCAGCCATATTGTGGCTGCACTCACCAGGTTGTGTCAGAATTCTAAAGGTGCCCACAAGCATTGAAAGTTTGAGGGGGGAGGGGCTGGCTTTGTTTGTGATGCTGAGGCCCAAACCAGACTTGACTTCAAAACTGTCTTTGTATTTTAATGCTGATTTGCAACCCCAGGCAGCTACTTTGAAGATGAGAAACCGTAGCTGCTGTTAAGTGACATTCTCTTAATTCCTCTGTATCAAGGAATTAATACAATTTCGCCCTAAAATCCAATAACCTGTCCCCAACCCTCCCCATTTTTGAGAATTCATAGTCAAGTTCTGATCAATGTCATGTATGATCAAAGAGAAATTCAGGGAAGGAGCAAGAAACAAGATTCTGCAAAAAAATTCAGAATTTTATGGCAGCCACTCTTCCCAAATCTTCTTGTCTTCCTGCAAGAGCAGGAAGTCCAATATAAAAGCAGGTGTCCAATATAAAACAACTGAAAGAGGTTAGAAAAGAGAAACTAAAGAAAAATCTCTTTCAAAAGAGAAAGAAAAGAGAACAAGAGGAATCAATGCATATGCACTGTACAAGTAATTTTCTTAAAAAAGACATTGCCTTCCTGATGACAATGCTAGAAAACCACAGAAAGCCAAAGATGGAAAGAATTTAACCCTTTCATTCTGCATTTCTACCACAATGTCTTTTAAGTAATATTGTAGTTGGGGGCTAACATGATTCCCTGCATTTCCAACTAACAATATTCCCTGTATAATAAAAACCCAGCAGGTCAGAAAGAATGCTAGGATAAAGGTTTTCTCCCTGACATCTAGTTTTCCATTTACAGAAAATGTTTATATGTACCTGCATCTACAAAAGCAATTTGACTGGGGTCCGTAATATGGAAGGGGATGGAATGAAATTGAGCAGGGCTAAATCCAACCCTTTATCTCTGACTCTCTCATCTGCATTCAGACACAGTCTTGACAATGGGAATCTAAGGATACCTCTGAGTCCCCAGAAGCAGTGGGAACCAGAAATCCTCCTTCTTCTCCCACCACAGGATATGTCCTCCCCCATCTCTCTGCTGCTGTTTTCAAAGATCTGTGTCGTTCAGAGACTTCCATTCAAAGAAGCGGCTGTGAGACAGCTGAACTTTTCACTGTGTGCAGGTGCTGAGAAATTGAACCTGAACTTCAACTGAAGGATTTTTTTCCCCCCTTCAGCTTTCTCAGGACTGGTGTTGCTTGAAGGACTGAGTCCTAAATCAACTTTATGGGAGCCCACTGTCAAAGATTGCTCTGAAGTGTCATGACATTTCTCTGGGCAGCTGCAATAAAGATATCGACCAATCTTTTTTAAACTTGGGAGGCTGTGCCTCTGGGCATCAGGCAAGTTTTGTGAATTACTGACAATAATGGAGTGTGTCTCGGTTGGAGGCAGTCAAATAAAAGGTATCACAGGTTTAGAACGACACTAACCGTCAAATACAGACTTCCTTTTTGAGACTGTTCACCAGATCAGAACATTAATAATCTGGACTGTTTTGTGAGAAAGTAGAATTCCCACTCAAAGCTAATATTATCCTTCCGGCTCCACTGGCTAAGCTGAATACCAAGAGCTACACGAAGCCCATGGATTCTGGAGGCACAGACAATGGCTGGGTGCTGCTTCCACATGGGGATTTTTCCGCACTGGAAACCCCTGAATTAAATGAGAACGTCCACATGATGTTGTGCTCATTCTGAGTGCAACTTGTGGGCTTCTCAGAGCTTTGATTTAGGTCAGGGGTGGCGAACCTATGGCACGGGTGCCAGAGGTGGCACTCAGAGCCCTCTCTGTGGGCATGCGCAAACAGAGTCGCCCCCACCCACCCCCACACATCTAGGCTGGCTCACGCTGGGCTCAATTACTAGCATTAAACCTAAGACCTAGTTTTGGGGAAGCAGTGTAGGTAACCCTGTTAAGCACTGTTAAACCCCACTGATTTTCATGCGACGAACTAAAGCGCGATCCTTTACCTGGGAGTAAGCTTGGTTGCTGGCAATGGGGCTTGCTTCTGAGTAAACCCTCCTAGGGTTGTGATTCACCCTTTCGAAGAGTTGCACGGTTGCTTCAAAGCAAAGCCACCGACTACCACCAAGCTTACTCCCAAGTAACACACGGCTCAGAGCCAACCGTTTTTTCTAAACTAAAGCCTCAGTATTCAGGTTAAATTGCTGTGTTGGCACTTTGCGATAAATAAGTGGGTTTTGGGTTGCAATTTGGGCACTCGGTCTCGAAAAGGTTCGCCATCACTGATCTAGGTTAAAGGGGGTCTGCAGGGTGGCTGAGAATGGAGGATTGATCTGGATTCTGCTCCCACAGGAACTATGGGAACAGGGTGCTTCACCTTGATGCAGGCAAACTTGCAGCCATGAACCGTCCCCTTCCCCACTCCTTGGTCCTTTAAAGGGCTTTCAGCAATTTTGCTTTCAAGCTTCACTGCACAGCTTGCCATGGAAAATGGCTGGAAGTGGGGGGATTCAAGCCATGGGGGTAACCTTTGTGTCTGGACTCTGGTGGAGAAAAAAATGACAAGGGTGTCAGCAGCAGCAAGTGGGGATGTGGCCCGTGCAAATATTGGGCCTTTCCCCACTTACGTTTTGCAGCGCGCTACTCTGAGTGCGAGGGATTTCCACCCCGAGGTCGTGTTCCCCTCTGCTCGGGGCACTCAGAAGGTGCTGTTTCTTCAGCGTCAGAAATGACGCGCGCTGAAGGGACGTTAGAGTGCAGAGTTGGGGCGGCTGCATTGTCGCTGCCCAGACTCGTGGGGAGCACTGCTGGACCACGCGCTATTTGGGGGCAGTAGCACGCAGCAAACGGTAGGTGGGGAAAGGGCCATTGTTTCCCCAGGCTCCCAATCAAGCTCCTGTCTAAATGCCCCTGCAACAGCTCAGATCTGAGCGTTCATTCTTCAGGGTTCTGCATCTTCTTCAAGATCTCCCAGAAGGTACATTTCTGAGCGCGCGTGAGAGTGTGGCTGCAACTTATCTGAAATGGACGTGATTACAAATAACTGTGCATGAACTCTAGAGCCATACTGCATCAGACCTTGCATGTCTGTGATTGGAATGCCCATCCCCCACTACTCCCAAAAATATGCTCAGGAGGAGGGCAATTTTAAATCAGAGTGACAGTGCCTGTTTCTTTGTTTGGAAATGGGACATCTGCACTGCATCAGCTATGTACTGAGAATCACACTCAGACCATCTAGGTAAACCAAGGTGGCCTGCGGGAAAGTTTTTTTTCACACACAAGTGCCTGAGGTCCCATGGGCAAACTCCATGGCCCCAAATACAGGTTTGGTATCTCATTGGCTGATGTGATCTAGAATCACAGAGTCGGAAGGGGCCATAGAGGCCATCTAGTCAAAACCCCTGCTCAATGCATGTCTGTGAGAAACAGCTACAGCCATGACTTTTCCCAACCATGCCCACCCTCTGGCTTCCAAGATCCAAAAGCTCTTCTTTCTTATCTGCCAACATTTGCATCCTGCCTTGCCCAAAAAGACATCTTCTACAGTACAGTCAGTGTTCCTTTCGCTCTGCTGGCCAGGCTACAATGTTCTAAATTTCCCACCAACTGGGAACGTGGCCACTGATCTGTTGGCGTGTGAGGAAGGAATGGCCGCCACGTTCAGAATTGCAGAGCATTTTAAAGCAGCCTAGCCTGTAACCAGCCTGACCTGTGGTGGCATGAAGGGGGAGAGAATGGTCTTTCTGCCTGGAATGCTGCCCTGACTTGAACAGTGTCCTGAACGTAAGAGTCTGTCTGAATTCAGAACTCCATCTTGGGGCTGTGTCTGACCTTTCGGGCAAGACTGCCAAAGTGACCTCTCCCCTCAACCAACCTCATGCCTCGCATGTACTCAGGAAACAGCATTTGAATATGAACAGCAGCACGCCTGGACAAACCAGTTCTCTTTTGTCTACATCTTCCTCTGACTCACCCTTCTCGTGACCATCTATATAGTAACCCCATTAAGTCGCTACCTGTTTATTGGACAACGCCAGCGAAACCCATCAAGATTATGCAGGTCAGTGGTCTAACACTCAAGACCATTGCATCACCTGGAACAGCAGAGAAATCCTTTGTTCAAGGTTTTCCTTTGCTCCCAAGACAAGGCATGTCTCATACCCTAGATAGGTGTTCAATATTGTCACACACTACCTTGTTTGATAATATTGTTCCATCAGCGCTGATCACCTAGAGCCTAGTGCTGGTCCATTAGGTCTCTATCTCCTGGATGTCCACTACAAAACTTTATATAATCTTTCATGTCCCATTCCTTCTCTCTAGATATATCCAACACCTGTCTTTCACCTCTAAATTACATCCTAGGAAACCTTGTATGTGTGTGTTTTTACCCCCAGTAACTTATTGCGAGTGGGAATTTACTTTATTCCATTTCTTATTTTCTCAATAAAATCTTTTTAAAAAGACATTTATTTTCTCTGCTGGTGTCTTAAGACAAGCTAAAACCCATATACAAGGGCTATATATTTAAGTTTGCTTTGTATATTTTCACTGTATACATAACTTTTTTAAATGCTTTTTGAGAAAGAAGGAGAAGAAGAGTTTGGATTTATACCCCGCTTTTCTCAGCTGTAAGGAGTCTCAGAGTGGCTTACAAATTCATTTCCCTTCCTCTTCCCACAACAGACACCTTGGGAGTTAGGTGGGGCTGAGAGAGTTCTGAGAGAGCAGTGACTACCTCAAGATCACCCAGCAGACTTCAGCAGACTTAACTGGAGAAGTCAGGGATTGGACCTGGGACCTTCGGTATGCAAAGAAGGTGCTCAGTCACTGAGCCATGGCCCTCCCCTTAAACACCTCTTCAAATCTCCAGGTACGCAAGTGGTATAGACAGCTCCAGATATGAAACAACAGGGCAGCCAAGTAGCAAAGCACTTAAGAGTCATCCAATCAGCATTCATACTGCAAACCTCTCTGAGCCACACTGGAAGAATGGCTGCCATGGGTTGCATTTTTACATTCCCTCGTGCCTGTTTTATTACTAAATTAATTCCCTGACACGCACTAGCAGCTTTATAAATTTCTTAAGGAACCAGAATGTATGTTTTTTTATGAAAACAAGTGCATCTCAGAGGTATGCAAGATGGCCAGCTATTTGGATATACGGCCTTGTCAGGAGGCCGTTCCAAAAACCAGTTCTCTCATTTGCAGAACCAAGACCATATTGCAGCATCCGTCATGTTTGCCAGTCTGGCTGGATCTGCGGCATATATCTGGTCACAGCTAAATTTAGAGGGTGTTCCATATGCTTAGCAGGTGCGTGTCATTTTTGCTCGCGAAGGTACAACATTTCTCCTGAAAGGATAAAGAATTCAGCGCGCAAGGTGGGACTAAATACAGAGCTTGGTGAAGATGGGTGGGCAGGTGCTCCCAAACTAACAAGGCCCTGTTGGCTCCTGCGAGCAGTCGAGAAACAGGTCATTGAGTCCTGACACTGCAATTGTAAAGCTTTGACACAGCCTCCTTGATACTGCATCGCGTCTGCCGACTGTAATTCAAAAGGAGATTATTCAGCCAATGAGACAGATGGAGAAGATTCCTTTGCAAGACACACGCAGCCAGATTGCTATCCGTACAGCATGTCAGTGTGACAAACATCATTCACGGAATCACTTGGAGCGGCTCCTTTTCTTCCTCCCTGTCAGGGTGCCTTTGGAGATTTTTGGGGGGCATTGATTTATAATAATGTCTTACAGTTTGTGGCTGGGAATACAGCAGAGACCTCTGAGCGCCTTGTAAATCAGAACCCAGGATAGTCCTCGCACACTCATTATTATTCCGCGAGAACCATGGAAGACAAGGAGCTATAAAACTGTCTTCGGGGCTAAGTTGTTTCATCCAGATTTGGTGTCAGCCAAAAGAAGATGAAGAAGGAAAAAAAATTAGGTCTTTGGAGACTGAATAATTGGAATAGGGTAGATAAGTAAGGGTGAGCATAAAACTTCCATCTTGATCTCCAAAGTGTAATGAGAGTTTGCATGCTGATGGAATGGAAGGCCGAAGGAAGAAACCAAGCCAATGATACGATTTCATTTTCTGCAGGTCCAAAATGATAAGGCAAACCTGTTAATGGGGGATGGGAACTAACTGTGGCATAGTGGTTAAGAGCAGGTGCATTCTAATCTGGAGGAACCAGGTTTGATTCCCCGCTCTGCCGCTTGAGCTGTGGAGGCTTATCTGGGGAATTCAGATTAGCCTGGGCACTCCCACACACTCCAGCTGGGTGACCTTGGGCTAGTCACAGCTTTTTGGAGCTCTCTCAGCCCCACCCACCTCACAGGGTGTTTGTTGAGTGGGAGGAAGAAGGGAAAGGAGATTGTAAGCCCCTTTGAGTCTCCTATAGGAGAGAAAGAGAGGGATATAAATCCAAACTCATCTCTTCTTCACAAGCACAGGCCGTTTGGGCCCATGTAGTCTGCTCTGCAATGAGCATACGCTACCCTCAGGTCAGATTCTTGATCGCTAGAAGAGCCAACCCAATCTGCCATATTATCCACCACCACTGCCTTCACTACTTCCTTGCAGCCCGCTTTTTTGCACTTTTCAAAATATTGGTCTCCTGTCTTGGGTCCAGTGTTAGTTCCCTGAATAGCTGGCCAACCAATAGATCTCTACTGCTGGTGTTAATGTTAAAAATGTTTAAAGAAAAGCATTTTAGATCACTCTGTAATGAGTAGCCATGCCAGCAGGGGCTGATGGGAATTGTAGTCCATGAACATCTGAAGTGCCAGAGTTGGACGCCTACGCTTTAGAGAGTAGACTTTCCGGCATTGTATCCCACTGAGGTTTCTGTCCTACCCAGGCTCCATTCCCAAATCCCAGGAATTTCCCAATCTGGATCTGACAACCCTACCCCTGATCCCCCACCAGTAGACAGGAGTCACAATGGAGAGATGTCGGGAGTGGTGTCCCCCAAGGATCCGTTTTGGGACCAGTGCTCTTTAACCTATTCATAAATGACCTGGAAGTAGGGGTGGGTAGCGTGGTGGCCAAGTTTGCAGATGATACCAAATTATGTAGGGTGGTGAGAACCACAAAGGATTGTGAAGAGCTCCAAGCGGACCTTGATAAATTAGGTGAGTGGGCTCAGAAATGGCAAATGCAGTTCAATGTAGCAAAATGTAAAGTGATGCACATAGGGGCAAAAAATCCAAACTTCACATACACGCTACAGGGGTCAGTGCTATCAGTCACAGACCAGGAAAGGGATTTAGGCGTCTTAGTTGATAGTTCCATGGGAATGTCAACTCAATGCATGGCAGCTGTGAAAAAGGCAAACTCTATGCTGGGGATCATTAGAAAAGGAATTGAGAATAAAACTGCAAAGATTGTCACGCCCTTATATGGCAGTGGTACGACTGCGACTTGGAGTACTGTGGTCCAGTTCTGGCTCACGCGATCTCAAAAAAAGGATATTGAGGAGACAGAAAAAGTGCAGAGAAGGGCAACAAGGATGATTGAGGGACTGGAGCACCTTCCTTGGCGAGGAGAGGAAGCCGCAGCGCTTGGGGACTCCCTTTTTTTAGTTTGGAGAGGAGGCTATTGAGTGGGGATATGATTGAAGTCTACAAAATTATGCATGGGGTAGAAAATGTTGACAGAGAGAAATTTTTCTCTCTTTCTCACAATACTAGAACCAGGGGGCATTCATTGAGAATGCTGGGGGGAAGAATTAGGACTAATAAAAGGAGTTCACTTCTTCGCCTAACGTGTGGATTGGTGTTTGGGAAAATATGCCGCCAGCTGCAGGTGGTGATGGCCACCAACTCGGACAGTTTTAAAGCGGGCTTGGACAGATTTATGGAGGAGAAGTCGATTTATGGCTACCAATCTTGATCCTCTTTGATCTGAGATTGCAAATGCCTTAACAGACCAGGTGATCGGGAGCAACAGCCGCAGAAGGCCATTGCGTTCACATCCTGCATGTGAGCTCCCAAAGGCACCTGGTGGGCCACTGCGAGTAGCAGAGAGCTGGACTAGATGGACTTTGGTCCGATCCAGCTGGCTTGTTCTTATGTTCTTATGTTCTTACATGGCAGCTCTATTCGGTACACTTGTATAGCACTTTACTGGAACTCTAAAGGGGTTTATAATACTGGTATCTAAAGGGGTTTATAATTCAAAATAACTGCCTACATTATAATTCATACAGACCAAAGGATTAGGGAGCAAGAAGGGAGGAAAAAACAAATTCAAATATTAGTTTGTAGAGAACTTATATATGTTCCTGAATGACCAGATGGAATCGCTGTGTCAAAAGACAAGTCTGGGAAGAGAGGAGCTGACTTACCTCTGAAGTGGTCAAATGGAATGGATGTTGCTCTCACATTGGAGGTAATGAGGAAGCCCCTGCTTGCATGATGTTCCACGTGTGAGAGAGTTCTGAGAGAACTGTAACTTAACCAAGGTCACCCAGGAAGGCATGTGTTGGAGAGGAGAAACAAATCCAGTTTGGTGTCTGCCGCTCATGTGGAGGAGTGGGGAATCAAACCCAGTTCTCCAGATTAGAATCTTCCTCTCTTAACCACCGCACTACTTAGGCTCCACCCTCAAACCTTCAGGAATTTCTTAAACCCGAGCTGGCAATCTTACCAATGGCCCATGCCAGTAATACAGAAGTCAAATTACTGTGAATTTCCTCAGCTCCTGCTGCTCAAACTCTTTAGCTGGGGCAGGCCGGGCTCTCAAAACTCTCGTGACTCAATCTCACAATATTAAAAGACTTTCTAGTGAAAGTATAATTACTATGTGCTAAGAATTAGTTATAAAAGGACTAGTTTAATAACTGCTATTGTGGCGACAGGAAAAAATTCTCTGTAAGTTTACTAAAATATTAAACACTCTACAAGCGAAGTGGCATGTATAATTTGTAATATTTACCCTTTTACATAACAGGCTTAGGGGAGAAAACAAATTACATAAAATCCATTGAGTTTGATTGTAAAGCCATTTCACTACTTTTACATAAATAATTAAATTCTGTTTACAAGATTATATTATTGCTGGTATGCAATTTCTCTAAGAGAACTATGTCAGGCTGCAGTGGGAAATTAATGCTTACAGGTTTATGTGTGCGCGAAGAGAAAAATCTTGTTAAATATACATAAGATTGAAGTGAGGTAAATTATTCAACAATATATGTCTAAAACAGCACCATTTTTATTACAGAGATGCCCATTGTTGCTCTTCGGATGAGAAGAGGTTGGATTTTATACTTCTAATAAGGATAATAGGTTGTATTTATAAACAAATCCGTTATGCGATTGCGCTGAACTTTGTGCGGCTACTTTAGAGCATGTGTGTTTAGACTCATTGTCTTTGGACTGAATTAACTTATTGGGAGGTCAATTGTAAACCACATCATTATTTTAAAAAAAGCAGCAAGTAATTTAATACTGCATATTTACATGAAATAGAAATAAAGTTTGTTTGGGCACTTAGGGAGAACATTCAGCTTTTTTGTTAGGCTGGGAAGGACTAGCTACTTATGATGAGTCAAGTTCTTGTTCATCGTAACTCTGAAGTGGATATCTCAACTTGTTAAGAAGAAGCCCTTCCGCACACGCAAAATAATGTGTTTTCAAACCACTTTCACAACTGTTTGCAAGTGGATTTTGCTATTCCGCACAGCTTCAAAGAGCACTGAAAGCAGTGTGAAAGTGCATTATTCTGCATGTGCGGAACGAGCCTCAGATTCACTGGCAGAGAAACCAGCACAAGATTGGCTCTAAAGGCAGCAAGAAATGTTACAAATGTTGGCTCTCAGGACAGTGTAGACTGGTTCCAAAGGCTGCAGCAAAATTATTATCAGGGATAAGCCACAGAGAACAATGAAGCTGTCTTACACGGAGTCAGACCCCTAGTCTGTCCTAATTAGTATTGCCTATTCTGATTGGCAGTAGCTTTCCAGAAAGAAGTCACAACATGATCTTTTCAACTGGAGAATCCAGGGATTGACCCTGGGACGTCCTGCGCTGAGCCAGGGCCCCTCCACTGAGGAACAAATGAGGCAAGAACTGCACTGGCTTTTGGCTTCATTTTGGATGCAGCTTGAAGGGTTGATTTTTATCTATAAATCCTTAGAAAATTACAACCCAGAGTCACTTGAAGCGTGACTGTTCCCATGTGAACTCGTTAGTCACTTGAGAAATATCTTGGAGGACCTTCTCCAACTTCTTCCACCATTCGTGATAGGGTTTCTGGAATATTCTACTGGCAAACTGGTCCACTGCCCAGCTGATGCCTAGTTCCTTTTTCTTCCCAGCCTGGCAGACAGCTGATTCCTTGGGTTTTGTTTGTGATCTGTTGGTCTGTTGGTTTTAGTTGCTGTTGATTGTTGGGACTGATATGTTTTTACTGTAATTGTACTTGTCAATGATGTTTCTGTTGATATATTCTTAATTGCCATTAGCCGCTTTGAGCAAATTAGCAACAAGAAATTCAGGAAAAAAATAATTTTGTTAAATGATCAGTTGCGTAATTTTCAATACTGCGGCCTGGCTGATGTTTGCTTAACTTTTGCCCTCTTCAGAAAAGAAAAACTGTGCATCCCACTCAAACTCTTGGGAAGGATGGGCAGGCAGGGGCAGGATTAAACCACAGAATCTTGGCCGACTCCTGAAGCACTGCCTCCCTCAATGCAATTAAGGCTCATTCTGCACATGCAGAATAATGCACTTTCAAACTGCTTTCAATGCTCTTTGAAGCTGTGCAGAATAGCTAAATCCACTTGCAAACAGTTGTGAAAGTGGTTTGAAAATGCATCATTTTGCGTGTGCGGAAGGGGCCTAAGTCACTCCTGTTTTTGCCAGCATGCTGCTGTGATCCCAGTTTTGCTCCTTAGTTCCCTCTGTTTTTCTCCCCCCAGTCTGGAAAATGTTGGGGTTGCCAGATCCTAGCTGGGAAATATGTGGAGATTTGTGGGGTTGAAGCCTGAGGAAGGCAGGCTCTGTGGAGGGGATGGACTTCAATTGTGTTTAATGCCAAAGAGTCCACCTTCCAAAGTGGTCATTTTCTCTAGGTGAACTGATTTCTGTTGCATGGAGATAAATTTTAATCCCAGGACATCTCCAGCTATTACATGGAGGGTGGCAATCCTATAGGCAGGGAATAGAAGTAAGTAGTGGGAGATCTGGTATACCTACTTCAGAATAAAGATGGACTCAGGTGATAAGAAGTGCAATTTGTATGTCCTTCTGAGACACAGCATGTCCTAGGTAAGTCACTGAATCCATCTGAAATTGGCTATCTTTTCTGATTGTAAGCTCATGTTGCACCAGCTTTTCTACAATTCTTTCAAGATCAACATTGTGTTCAAACAGATCTCCACCATAACCAGAATATCATATTGGAAGTATATAACAGCCAGAAGTTGATCAGATGACTCCCCAGCACTTGGAATCACCTCGGTTGTTTGGGGGATTTTTCTGCACAACCTCTTAGATTTTTACTCCCCCCCCCCACTAAAGACACCTGCAACCTTTGTCTATTAAGAGAATATCCAGTTTCTGTGATTTCTGTATTACAGATTCCCAGACCCATTGGGGAACTCTAATTACTACAGTTCCTTGGCTAGAAGAAACTCTCTCCTGAAAGCTGTTTCAATTTGTAACGTATATTGGACAAAACATCTCAACTGTAAGCCCCAGAGTTTCTTAAACAACATATTTTACATTTGGTTCAATCACACATATGGGGACCCCACCAACCACATGCAACAAGACAGTGCTGCACCCATAATCCTCCAGAAGCATGAGGTCATCTGTGAACAGGGGCAATGTGTTTATTTTCCATGAATGTACAGCCTCAAGATGTGTCAACACAAACCCAACACAAAGAGTCACCTGTGCATTGCCCCTGTTTACACAACACGGTGATCACACGAATTGGGATAGTATATGCTTCTGTCACATTTGGTTGACAGGTCCCCAGAACATGTGATTGCGCCATTTGAAAGGCACTGCATTCAGCACAGTTTGCTCTTGTGATGACCTAAATGTGTAAAGGCCTGAATAGCCACCCAATCTGACTGTGGTGATGTTTATTGTGTGTAATGGAATGGTTTGCCATTTGTGTAAGTTGGGTTAGGTCTCAAATAAAACTTCCTGCTTAGTTAGTTTTATTGGCTAGCAAGAAGCCTAGACTCCCTTGTTTTGAAAGCAACTGCTCACATCCCTGAATCTCATTAATAAATAGATGTGTCTTTGAGCTCACCTGCTGTCTCTGCTGCTAAGAGCAGGTACCTGGATGAATACCCTCACCCTGATCTGCAAGCTGAAGGGAACGTGACAAAGACTATCCTGCTATATTTTCTATTCTGTTTGCCCATTTCCTAACCATTCTAGAAGAAGAAGAAGAAGAAGAAGAAGAAGAAGAAGAAGAAGAAGAGGAGGAGGAGGAGGAGGAGGAGGAGGAGGAGGAGTAGTAGTTTGGATTTATATCCCCCCTTTCTCTCCTGTAGAAGACTCAAAGGGGCTTACAATCTCCTTGCCCTTCCCCCCTCACAACAAACCCCCTGTGAGGTGGGTGGGGCTGAGAGAGCTCTGAAAAGCTGTGACTAGCCCAAGGTCACCCAGCTGGCATGTGTGGGAGTGTACAGGGTAATCTGAATTCCCCAGATAAGCCTCCACAGCTCAGGCGGCAGAGCTGGGAATCAAACCCGGTTCCTCCAGATTAGATACACGAGCTCTTAACCTCCTATGCCACTGCTGCTTCGAAAGAGCAGCTCTTTAAAAATGGAGGCAAACGGCATTGCTTTAAAACTCTCATTAGCACTGCGGTTCTCCAGCTACGAAAACAGTTTGAAGGAGGACACCCTTGAAAGAAACATTTATGGACAGCTAATATGAGCTGTGCCTGGAACCGTTTATGTGAGACAGTTTTATTTCGATCTGTCACTCGGGGGTGGGGGGTGGGGAGTCAAAATATTTAATTCTTCCTCTGGCAACAAACGGACTTTCCTCACTATCAGCATGAAAATTAATAAGCAGATAGGAGGCGTTAAAGAAGCTTCCTAATAACCAACTCTTAAAACAGCAGCATTCTTGTCATAAAAAAGTAATTAGAGGAAGGACTACTGGGACCACCTCTGGTGGCCACAATTTATAAAAGACTTTTAATGGGGACACTGAACACGACAACTCATTGGGACTCACTTAACTCACTTAACTTAATTCAGCCATCTGAATAGGCTTTGAGTTTCCATCTCCAGAAACGCCATATACCCTTTAATAATCATTGATTACTAAAAAAAGGAGCCCCGTGGCGCAGAGCGGTAAGCTGTAGTACTGCAGTCAAAGCTCTGCTCACAACCTGAGTTCGATATTAACAGAAGTTGGTTTCAGGTAGTTGGCTTGAGGTTGTCTCGTCCTTGCCTCTTTCTGAGGTTGGTAAAACGAGTATCCAGTTTGCTGGGGGTATAGTGTAGATCATAGGCGTCAAACTTGCGGCCCGCCAGATGTTATGGACTACAGTTCCCATCATCCCCTGCCAGCATGGATCTGGTAAAAGCAGCAGCTTAAAAAATCTGAGGCAGTGGCGGGGGGAGGGGATATTAACGTATCTGAACTCACCTGCCAATATGTAGTCCATAACATCTGGAGGGCTGCGAGTTTGACATCTGTGGTCTAGATGACTGGCAAAGGCAGCGGGAAACAACTCCATAAACGAAGTCTGCCTAGTAAATGTGATGATGATGCTGAACAAGAAGAGTTTGGATTTATATCCCACCTTTCTCTCCTGTAAGGAGACTCCAGGTGGCTTACAAGTCCCTTTCCTTTCCTGTCTCCACAACAGACACCTTGTGAGGTAGTTGGGGCTGGGAGAGCTCCGAAGAACTGTGACTAGCCCAAGGGCACCCAGCAGGAATGTAGGAGTGCAGAAACACAACTGCTTCCCCAGATAAGCCTTTGCCACTCAGGTGGAGGAGTGGGGAATCAAACCTGGTTCTCCAGATTAGAATCCACCTGCTCTTAACCACTATACTCTTCTGTCACTCTCTAGATCAGCAATGACCCAGTGCTTGTACTTACTATCTTTACCTTTAATCCTTGTTGTGTAACAACTCCAATATTTAGAATTAGTACAACACTTTAAGAACATATGAAGAATCATGTTGGAACATACCAACTATTCATGTAGTCCAGCATCCTCTTTTACAAATGAGCCAACCACACTGTCTCAGAAAGCCAGCACTCAGGGGAAGCTTATAGCCTTCCCTTTGTAGCTGATTTCCCTACAGTGCAGTCAGAACAGTAATCAGCAGTGAATAAAACTGGATTACAACATTAGAGAAAATGCACTTAAAGCAGCATAATACACACAGTGCAACGGTACAACACACAAACACTGTAACAGAGCTGGGCTTTAGAACTGCAGATCGATACAATAAAAACAGTTTAATACAGGAGAGGAGGAAAGTAACAAAAGCTACCTAAAAATTCTCAGATGCTGACCATATATTTATTGATTTAAAGCACGTATTCTCTCCCATAATGCAAAACCCAAAGTGGCTTACATCATGAAAACCATCCAAGTTGAAACCAGAAGATGAGGATGAGGATGACTGTGCAAAAAGCGACCTCACGAATTGCTCACTAGGCCACACTGGCCTTTAATTAAAGGGGTGATCAAACTTACAAAGATGTTTAACTGTGTGATCAAGGGGTTAGGTGGTATACTGGAGAAGTCCAGTTGTCCAACACCCTAACCACGACATCATACTGGCTCTCTCAGGATCTGGTAAAAGCAGCAGCTTAAAAAATCTGAGGCAGTGGCGGGGGGGAGGGGATATTAACGTATCTGAACTCACCTGCCAATATTTTTGATCCAGACTTCTGGCAAATGTGAATAGCAAATACAAACCTGATTCTTTCTCCAGAGCTAAAATGACATTCATCGTTGGTTGAGATGATATTTTATACCAATTGATTCTCACCTTCCACTGTCACCCGTGGGTCTTCTTGCAGAATCCTGCTCACAATACATCACCTGTTCAAAAGGTAACCATGCAGGACTTCGGAGTCGTAAGACCATTCTGTTTCCGTTACAACAAGGAAGGCAAAAACCCCAGACATGGTCACAACTCTTTAAAGATGCAAATTGAGAATCAGCCATCATAACAAGAGAGTTCTGATAATTCTCTTATGAGTATGCAGATTTCAGTGCCGACTTTTGCTAGGCTTATTTGTTTTATTTAGCAATAAATTTAATACTGGCTCCCTGAAGCAAAGAGACAGATGGACTATAAACTTTGCATTTTTAGTAGCTTTACTCACTAGGTTAGTGTAATTTTTTTTTTATCCCTGCTTAAATTATATCTGTGCAAGTTTGTTTTTGATTGAATTCTGCCTTTTTAAAAAGATAGCCTCTGGTGTGACTGTTTGCCTTTGCATTAGAATCTGCAGGAGTTTGTGTGATTATTTTGCAAGGATTTACTTGATAGTCCATTTCCTCTTTTTCTTTTCTTTGCAGAAAAGATCCAAAGTCTGAATATACCTGTATTAGTGCTGCCATGCGATAAAGTACCCCACAATTGGTTTCTGGAGGAAAAACTCTGTCCTTGGTCTAGTCACCGCTATTATGCTGGTACACACCACATCTTAACTACAGCCAGTGATTGCACATCTTGTGGTGCAGATTATACAGGCTGGCTGAATGCTGTGCAGTCCACCAGCTACTC